>NC_061804.1:17396629-18752254 GCF_021462225.1 Girardinichthys multiradiatus
AAATGTGTTGACTTTAAAGCTAAAATTATTACAAAGATAGTATGCTTATTCAAAACAAACTTATTCCTATTTGGTCAATCTAAAATTGTTTCACGGATGAATAATGTTTATGAAACATGTTAATACCAGCAGGCACAAACATAAAAACAAAAAACATTCCCACCACTCTTTGATGTCCCAGGAGGAATTTTCTTTAGCCTTCACTTGTTTCTTTCTGTGGTTCTTAGATATAATACAAATTACAGTAATAAAAGAACCAAACTAAACTTACAATTAATTATCCAGCATTAAACAAGATTTCCATAGTGAAATATGATGGTGGCAACATCATGCTGTAGCGTTGCCTTTGTTGTGTAGTAAAAGACCTAAAGTAAACTTTTAAATATTTAAAATCAAATGGTTTAGCTAGTGTTATTAGCAGACAGGGTTTCCCCTGAACCTTAAAAAGGTCTGTGAAGACAGTTGTGTCGGGAGTCAGTATTAATCTGAAGTGTGTGTGTGTATGCGTGTATTTATGCAGAAACATGTGGGTACTTGTACAGACATGTGTTTTTGAACGAGTTTATACATTTCTGTGAGTTCTGGAGAGTCTTGATATTAAGATGTGTGTATTTATGGGTTATCATGGAGCAAAGGAAAAGGTGCTACTGCAGCCTGAGGGCCTTATGGGCAGGATTATATTTATAATATATTACCGGAAGCTAATTTTCTCTCATAGCTCACTGCCGTTTAAACTTCTTTACACTGTTGTTTTTAAATCACATTTTTAAAAATGATTTATTTCCCCAAATTAAAAAGTATTCATAGTGTTAGGATACCGTCAGGTCACAGCCACAAACTTTAAAGTGTTTTATTGGGATCTCATGTGATCGACCAACACAAAATATTGCATACTGTATCCAGACCGTTTTCATCTGATTCTCCTAAAAAAATCCAATGCAATACATTGTATTCTGAAGTGACGTAATTAATAAACAGCATCCACCTGCGTGTTAATATGTAAATGTGTAAATATGATGCAATTTGCTACAATGTATGAAAAAGATGCAGGAAATGGGGAAGGGAGGTGCTCTGGTCAGATGAAACACCATTTCAATTGTGAAACGTGGAAGTGGCAGTGTTATGCTGTGGTGTTTCTTTTCTTCAGCAGACACAGGGAAACTGCTCAGAGCTTTAGAGAAAATGAATAGAGCTAAAGACAAGGCAATCCTAAAAAAAATCAAAAGCTGCAAAAGACTTGAGACTCATGCAGAGATTCGCGTACCAGCAAGACAACAACCCAAACATATTCCAATCAGCTACAGTTTAGCATTTACCAAGCTTTTACATGCATGGTAATGGTCCAGCCAAAGTCCAAGCCTAAACCCAATTGAGAGTCTGTGAAAAGACTTGAAAATTGAGGTTTAAATTCCCTCTCCATCCAATCCGACTGAGCCTTAGATGTTTTGCAAACACTACTAAGCCAAACATTCTCTACATTTTTAAAGCCAGTGAACACATTAACTAAAATACTTGAGCTGTAATTGTAGCAAAGGTCAAAGTAGTTGCAAGGTAATGATTTTGGGGGGCAGCTGAATATAAATGCACACCACAATTCAGATTTCAATTCAATTCAAAAATACTTTATTGATCCCCGAGGGGAAATTAAAATTCCATTACAACCCATCAGGACAGACATCATGACACAAGACAAGGGGGAACGGGTCACCGAGGCTTTGCTGCCCATTCACAGGCGCTGCCCTTGCTAGATGAGAAAAGAGACTACATTAGGTAAGTAGAGGGAACAAAAATCATATTTCACACTTTGTCCTTAGCAGGATACAGTTTGAGATTGCAAAAAAACCTCAGCACAAAAAAGCAACACGTATACAAAACAACATCATGCAGGGGGATCCGGTGAAGGTGGTGTGAGGGGTTGCATATGTTTATCTTGAGCATGTGTGTGTGTGCACGTGAGTGTGTGCAAGTAGGTCCATGAAGCACTGTCACAGAGACCATTGTCCTTGATGGTACATTGGAATGTTCATCAACCGGCCACACAGTTCTGAGCAGGTCCACAGATGTCCTCAGGGAAGGCAGGGGACAGAGGGAGCAGAGTGTCATGTTTACATAACTTCGAGGAGACGTTTAAGATAGCCAGCCATCAAGGCCATGCAGGGGAGCCAGATTCAGGAAAACAACAATTACTTGGGTTAGGCTGACTTTTAATTTTCCGTCAGCCTTGAGAATCTTGCTGGTGCATCTCAATGGCGAATCCAAACATCCAAATTCCTGATCTTTCGCCAGATCTGAGCGAACAACTTTCTCCAAGATTTATCCCATTTCACCCCTGAGTCCAGGAACCGCAACCTGCCTGCGATCCTGTGTAAGGATCACATCCAGTCTGCGATTCAGCTCACGTAACATCTCAGTCTGAGTGTTGATCGCTCTGCAGATCCCATCATACATGCCGGGCAGCCTTACAATTTCCAGAACAGCTGCTGACATTTTCCGAATTTCTCGATATGCCAGGTAACCGCCGACTCCAAAAAGCAGAAATCCTGATATCAAACATCCAATTATATACACATCTTTGACATCCTCGACTGACATTATCGACAAACACACAAACCTCCACTTCTGCCAGGAGTCCATTGTATATTCGGAGAAAAATCTGGACAAGAGAGTTCCCCTTCACCCTGCCTTCTCGTCGAGAAAATTTCATCAATTGCCAAATGGTCCATCAATTGCCAAATCCATAACTCAGAATTTGGAAGATATGCAAAAAGAGGCTCCAAAAAGAAGACAAGACACAGAGCTAAAGCAGGGCAGATATGGGAGGGTGCGGGAGACAGAGAAAAAGTGTCCTGTCACGGTGTGGTTTTGGGTTGGACCAAAGCGCAGACAAGAGCTTGGTAGCAGCATTGTGAAATCCAGAGCTTTATTCAAAGTATCAAAACGTAACAAAAACACACTGCAGGTACTGACCAGAGTCTGGATCCAAAAAACTTACAAAAATCTGTAACACTGCGGGAACATGGCATGAACGAGAGTAGCAAGTGTGAGCGAACAGGCAGAACAGAGTGTGAACAAACAGAGGAACCAGCAGGGAACAAAGAGCACAGACCAACTAATATACAGGGAGATGTGAGAGGAGAACAAAGGACAGATAATCAAAAAGACACAGAACAGGTGTGGCAAGGAGACAGGGAGGCTGAAGGAACATGTGGAACTGATTAACCAATAAAGAGAAACATAGACCTAAGCAGAACAATAGACTAAGATAAAATAACCAAAACATAAGAAATCTAGAATAACCAAGAAGTAAAGGAAACAGAGGAACTGGAAGGAACAGAATAATAACTAGAACTTAAGGCCTAAGAAAAAGGAGACCATAAAGAAACATTGACTACAAAAGTAAACACTGATAGAACAAACTGAAAATGAAGCAGAGGAAATGAGGGCTAGAATAAAAGTAAACATAACTAAAGCTAACCTATAAAAGGAGGGACTGGAGAATAAAGATAAATTAGAGAAAACAGAGCTAAGAGAGACAATGAATGTAAAGGGGACAAAAACTGAGTAATTAACAACTAAAAGAGGAAAACTAATGATGAGAGAAGACACTGGGAGGCAAAAGGAAACCAGAACTGTCAGAACACAGAAAGCAATAAACATGAATACAAACCCTCAAACAAGAAACATCTAGCAAAACAAAACACAAAACCATAAACAAAGTCCAAAATGTCACATCCTGATAGTCCTCCTCCACCGAGAGCAGAAAGAAAAATATGCATATGAATACGTTTCCTTCCATATTGCAGTTATGCAGTTGTGTAGGACTCAAATATTCCAATTAAAGTTCCCATTAAAGTTTGCAGTCATAATGTAAGAAACTGTCTGCTCTGTAATCCATATTAGAATCCTTTGTCAGTATTTTGTAGAACAAAGTACCCTTATTTGTTTAAACCCCGATGGGACGTTTTCATATAGTGTCACCTATGGTAAAATGAAAATATCTGATGGACATTATAACAGGTGTTGTTGTCAGGTAAATGATGGGGCTAGTTTTCACGTGCCGGTTCAGCAATAAGTTCAGAAACCTTAGTAGGCACATCAATCAGACATCTACTTTTACATGACCTCTGGAATGAATGTAGAGTTATTTTTAGTGCAATTGACTAGATCAAGTGTAAATCAGAGAGACAAAGATTGTGGCAGCTAATGAGATCTGAGTTAACACACTCTGCACTTTCTTTTGAGGTAATTTTGTAACTATTTCCTGTTTGAAAAAGAAAAGATGAAAACACCACATTAGGTTAACTGTATGGAGATGAGAATAAATTTAAGCCTCTGTAAAATCTTACAATTTGTCTATTTATAAATCCAAATACATATGTATGAATACATTATGCTATACAGTATTTGCATAATTTCCCCCCTGCCATGTGTTTTTATTGTAGTTAAATATGTGGAAAACATGGTGATGGTAAATGGGGACTACTAAATCTAGTTTACTTATACACAGTTTCATTTAGAGTTAATCAATACATTATGTTCTCAATATTTTTGATTTATTTATTTTAATTTGTTTATGTTTAAAATACATATGCTCTGGATTTATATAAATATCACAATAATACTTCAATAAATCATATAATCAAATGACCATGAATGGCGAGCCACCTACTAATTACAGTGCCTTGCAAAATTACTCCGCCCCCTTGAACTGGTCAACCTCTTGCCACATTTCAGGCTTCAAACATAAAGATATAAAATTCAAATTTTTTGTGAAGAATCAACAACAAGTGGGACACAATCGTGAAGTGGAATGAAATTTATTGGATGTGTCAAACTTTTTTAACAAATAAAAAACTGAAAAGTGGGGCGTGCAATATTATTCGGCCCCTTTTACTTTCAGTGCAGCAAACTCACTCCAGAAGTTCAGTGAGGATCTCTGAATGATCCAATGTTGTCCCAAATGACTGATGATGATAAATAGAATCCACCTGTGTGTAATCAAGTCTCCGTATAAATGCACCTGCCCTGTGATAGTCTCAGGGTTCTGTTCAAAGCGCAGAGAGCATCATGAAGCCCAAGGAACACACCAGGCACATCTGAGATACTGTTGTGGAGACGTTTCAAGCCGGATTTGGATACAAAAAGATTTCCCAAGCTTTAAACATCTCAAGGAGCACTGTGCAAGCAATCATATTGAAATGGAAGGAGTATCAGACCACTGCAAATCTACCAAGACCCGGCCCTCCCTCTAAGCTTTCATCTCGAACAAGGAGAAGACTGATCAGAGATGCAGCCAAGAGGCCCATGATCACTCTGGATGAACTGCAGAGATCTACAGCTGAGGTGGGAGAGTCTGTCCATAGGACAACAATCAGTCGTACACTGCACAAATCTGGCCTTTATGGAAGAGTGGCAAGAAGAAAACCATTTCTCAAAGATATCCATAAAAAGTCTCGTTTAAAGTTTGCCACAAGCCACCTGGGAGACACACCAAACATGTGGAAGAAGGTGCTCTGGTCAGATGAAACCAAAATCAAACTGTTTGGCCACAATGCAAAATGATATGTTTGGCGTAAAAGCAGCACAGCTCATCACCCTGAACACACCATCCCCACTGTCAAACATGGTGGTGGCAGCATCATGGTTTGGGCCTGCTGTTTGTCAACAGGGACAGGGAAGATGGTCAAAATTGATGGGAAGATGGATGGGGCCAAATACACGACCATTCTGGAAGAAAACTTGTTGGAGTCTGCAAGAGATCTGAGACTGGGACGGAGATTTATCTTCCAACAAGACAATGATCCACAACATAAAGCCAAATCTACAGTGGTTCACAAATAAACGTATCCAGGTGTTGGAATGGCCAAGTCAAAGTCCAAACCTGAATCCAATCAAGCATCTGTGGAAAGAGCTGAAGACTGGTGTCCACGAACGCTCTCCATCCAACCTCACTGAGCTCGAGCTGTTTTGCAAGGAAGAATGGGAAAGAATTTCAGTCTCTCCATGTGCAAAACTGATAGAGACATACCCCAAGCGACTTGCAGCTGTAATTGCAGCAAAGGGTGGCGCTACAAAGTATTAACGCAAGGGGGCCGAATAATATTGCACGCCCCACTTTTCAGTTTTGTATTTGTTAAAAAAGTTTGACACATCCAATAAATTTCATTCCACTTCACGATTGTGTCCCACTTGTTGCCGATTCTTCACAAAAAATGTGAATTTTATATCTTTATGTTTGAAACAAGAAATGTGGCAAGAGGTTGACCAGTTCAAGGGGGCCGAGTACTTTCGCAAGGCACTGTATTTTCAGTAGCAGTCTTAATTAAAGACTCAAAAATAAAAAAACATAAAATAAAATCTACTAAAACTTACACTTAGGTGAGCAGATAAATGGCGGCCTGCTCTCTGATTTAAGGTATCTAAATAGACTTTTATATCGTGAATGTCAAAAATCTGTTTAATCTTAAAATGTTAATACAAATGCATGTCTGCTGCTGTTTTCCAGAATGTATGTTATTGGCTCAGATGCTGCTTAGATATACAAACAACATGTTTCAATGGTTTCACCTAGAATAACCCAAATTAAAGCCTGTTCAACCATTACCAAACCTAATTACTTTTCACTGGACGAGCAGTTGCAGTTACAACATGCATGTAAACAAGATTTAAATCATCTGATACCAGTTTTAGCTGATACTGATTTCTCAGTAAGAGTTACAAAAACAGTACTTTGTTCAATGTTGCATTGAATAGTATAATATGTTGAATATTTCACTTTCACAAACAGTAAAATGTAATAATGATAGAAAACAGTTTACCAGAAAAACCCCAACTAAAACAGTTGAAATGACTTCAACTGAAAAGACCTCCAACATACCTCATTTACTCTACAAATAACCTTTTTTACATGCTTGCATGTGCATCTGTTGGGACCCACAGCCATGGATACAACAAGAAAGATGCGGTACAAACTTTTCTGGGACTTTCAAAATAAATTGCATTTAACCTACTTCCGGCACAGCCAAGAGGGGGTAGCAGCTGTTGGAAACATTTAAAATACTTAATAGGGTCTGAATTGTTATGCTCAAGTTATGTTTAATAATGTGTGAAATAAAATGTATTGTGTGGCTTGGTGGCCTGGCTGGCAGGCCTTCTGTGTGTGTTTGACTTAGATATAATTTGCCTGGCTAACAGTCAGGCTTCTGTGTGTGTTTGACTTAGATATATCAGTCAGTCCAACTGACATACAGCTCAACTGACATTTGATAAGAATGTATGTTTTTCTACCCAGCAACAATGAAGATACTTCAGTCTGGCCAACTGACACTTGATAGAATGTGTGTTTTGTTTTGCATGTACATGCCTGGCTTTTCAATAAAAACTGCTGAAGCTGGGGAGAAAGGCAGAAGCATTCGTGGTGAGCAGCAACGGGGCTGCAGCGTTTCTCCTGGCCGGCCAGAATAACTTGACTGCGCAGTCTTTTTATTTTCTTTTATTATCTAGTTTTCACTGAAACAGTATAGCAGGACTTAGCTTTACCAAAACAAACGAGCACGCAGGAGTTCTAGGTAACAAACTCCAACACAGCGGACTTCCCATGATGCCACTGGCCTTATAAAACCCCCACCTTCCCAAGGAACCGATCTCTTCCACGACGGTGACGACCGGGACATGAGAGGCACAGCGTGCTAATGTCTCTTTGCTGGCAAACAGACATAACTCTTCAACTGGATCTAAGAATATCGATCACCGATTATATGCACAAAGTTAAGTACGTATGAATTGCTGTCTGTGTATCTGGTATATTCATTCATGAAAGGGGGTAATAATCAAGGTACAAGCGTGGCTTGACTTTTCTCTCTGAGATCTACAGAGATTACAGAGAGTTCTATTTCGTATAGGCTTCGCCCTTTAAGGCTATCGCTAGTGGGTTTATCCCTTCGCGCGCAGCGCAGCACTGAAAACTTTAGTCCACGCCCACCTGCTGTGTGGGCTCCACCCCGGTCCGTATAAATTACGGTGAGACCGGACAAACGGCTCCCATTTTTCTTCAGCGAACAGCTTAACAGCACTATTACAAGAAGAACCATGGCTAACGTCGGCACTATCCGCCTTTGCCCGGCTTGCAACACAGGCTACATCATGTCCTACGACCTGCATGCCATCTGTGAGGGCTGCCTCGGTCCGGATCATGCAAGCCTGGCCTTGACCCCGCGGTCCACCTGCAGGAGGAGAAGCAGCGGCGTCTAGCCATTTTCTCCCCGCTAGAAGGGGAATTCCCCATAGCGGACCAATGCTCCCTCCAGGAGGCATTGGGCATTTTTGGTGTTGGGCGGGAATCGGACGATTCAGAATTCTGAATTCTGATCAGCTCGGTGTTGAGCTGCGAGCCTGGGTGAATATTCCCCTGGTGAGGCTGGTTTACAGCCCTTTCGATCCGAGCCCCCCATGGGTTACCTCCGATCAGAATTCGAGTCGGGTAACGGCAGAAGGGGCTTTAGCCTGGCTCGTATTCATGAGCACCACGGCACTGCAGATAAATGCGCACCCGCTCTCAGAGCATCACTCAGAGTGGCGACGCGTATGTTCCCTGGACAGGTGGATGGACAGACTGATCAGCAGAGGTTACACGCTGCAGTTCCTGTCTCCGCCCCCACCGTTCAGAGGGATTTTGGAGACAGTCCTGTCCTCCCCGGAGCAGAGCTCCGTTCTCATGTCAGAACTGCAGGAACTCCTGATAAAAAACGTCATTTCCAGGGTTCCTCGCGGAGAGGAAAACACGGGGTTTTATTCTCGATATTTTCTGGTTCCCAAGAAAACAGGAGGAATGAGACCGATTCTCGATCTGTCCCTGTTCAACAAAGCGATCATGGAGAGGTGTTTCCACATGCTGACAGTCAGACAGGTGATGGAAAACGTTCACCAGAACGACTGGTTCACCTCCATAGATCTGAAGGATGCTTATTTTCACATCCCCATCATCCCGAAACACCGCAAATATCTGCGTTTCGCTTATCAGGGGATCTCATATCAATACAACCGCCTGCCGTTTGGTTACTCTCTCGCCCCACGCACGTTCTCCAAATGTGTGGAGACGGCGTTGCAGCCGCTGCGCTCGGCAGGGATGAGGATCCTCTTTTATCTGGACGACCTGCTTTTGCTGGCTCGGTCCAGAGAGGAGGCAGCGGTACAGACAAAGAAGCTGGCCGCACATCTGACAGTCCTGGGGTTTTCAATAAACTGGAAAAAAAGTTCTGTTTTCCCATCCCGGATGATCGTTTATCTGGGGGTGGAGTTAAACTCAGCCACAATGAGAGCTCGGCTCTCTCAGCCGAGAACAGAGGCGCTGTCAGCGCTTCTTCTCCGTGTCAAACATCACAGCGTAGTGACAGCTCTGTCACTTATGCGATTACTGGGAACGATGTCAGCGGCTCACGTGGTTGTTCCGCTGGGTCTGCTTCATATGAGATGTCTTCAGAGATGGTTCATCCACCTGCGCATAGATCCTGTGCATCAGAAGAGGCGGATGATCTCAGTCCCTCCTTCAGTGGGACCCGACCTGGCCCACTGGGGAAATCCCCGCATCCTGTCAGAGGGAGTTCCCCTCAGCAGACCAGCGTCACACGTCTCAGTGTTCACAGACGCATCCCTGTCGGGATGGGGAGGAACGTGTCAGTCTCAGGCGGTGGGAGCACAGTGGCCAGACCACATGTCTCTCCACATAAACGTGCTGGAGCTTCTCACAGTGTGGAAGGTGACACAGCATTTTGCTCCTCTGCTGCGGGATCAGCATGTTCTGATCCACACAGACAACAGAGTGGCAGCAGCCTACATAAATCGCCAGGGAGGTGTGCGCTCGGCTCAGCTGTTAAACATTTCCAGGCGGCTGCTGTGCTGGGCGTGCATGAACCTGCTCTCCATCAGAGCAGTGTACATCCCCGGCGTCCTGAACAGAGGAGCGGACATCATGTCCAGAGGTGGTCCTCGTCCCGGGGACTGGAGTCTCCACCCCAAGCTGATTGTTCAGATCTGGAGCAGATTTGGGAAAGCAGCAGTGGATCTTTTCGCCACACAGGAGAACACACAATGTCAGCTGTGGTTCTCACTGAGCCCACGGGAGGATCCACCTTTAGGAGTGGACGCCTTTGCTCACAGCCCGTGGCCGAAAACGCTCCTTTATGCCTTTCCACCAGTTCCGCTGATCCCGCGGCTCCTGGACCGAATCCGAAAGGAACAGCTCTCAGTGATTCTCGTAGCCCCCGAGCGCAAAAGCACGCCATGGTTTCCGAGCCTGCAGCAGCTGGTGTCAGGTCGCCCGTGGCAGCTGCCGTGGAGAGAGGATGCACTCCTCCAGGCGGGAGGGGCGATCAGGAGCGTCCCAGAGTTAGGTCAACGTCTCTGGGTCTGGCCGCTGAACGGGAGCGCTTAGTAAGGCTGGGTCTCCCGCACGATGTGGTGCGCACGATTCAGGGTGCACGAGCCCCCTCTACCACAGCGTCATACGCATCAAAGTGGGCAGCTTTTCAGCGCTGGTGCGCAGAAAAAGGCGTGGAGCCTTTTTCATGTCCATTAGGCTGCGTGCTGTCATTCCTCCTGCAGCTGATGAACAGAAATTTATCTTTCAGCACCATTAAAACTTACGCTGCAGCTATTTCTTCCTGTCATGAAGGTTTTGGTGACAGAACGGTCTTTAACCACCCGCTGATGAAGCGTTTTCTGCGGGGTGTACGTAGACACAGACCCATGTCACGCCCCCTAGTCCCTCAGTGGGATTTAGCGCTCGTCCTGCGCGCACTGGTTAAACCCCATTTGAGCCCTTAGATCAGGCTCCACTAAAACTTCTGTCTTTTAAAACGGCCCTGCTGTTAGCTCTGACATCTGCAAAGAGAGTGAGCGATTTATCTGCTCTCTCTGTCGCTCCTTCATGTCTCAGAATACGAGCCGACGGCAGCTCAGCTGTGCTGCGTCCTAACCCTGCTTTTACACCTAAAAGCATCACGAGTTCGTTCAGATCGAGAGTGATAACTCTGGATGGTTTTATCCTCCTCCTCATAACTCTGAAGAGGAGGCCACCTCTCATCTCCTCTGTCCCACGTGCTTTCATGTTACGTGGCGGGCACGGCTGCACTGCGCCGCTCCCAGCGTCTGTTCGTGCATTACAGAGAAAACTCTGCAGGACGTCCTCTATCTGTCCAGCGCCTCTCACATTGGCTGTGTGAGGCTATTTCACAGGCTTATATTTCCTCTGGATTGGATCCTCCAGAGAATCTCAGAGCTCATTCAATCAGGGGGATTTCATCCTCCACGGCTCTGCATGGAGGAATGACAGTGGAGGACATCTGCACAGCAGCCTCATGGTCATCTCCATGGTCATTTATTCGTTTCTACCTGCGAGATGTGTCAGGTTTCTCCATGACTCATTCTGTTCTCAGGGTTCTGACAGAATGACTGTTATTTCGTTGCATTTATTATTGAGTCACCCTTCCTGCATGCAGACGCAGGGTGTCGTAATATTATTATCAGCCACTGTTCGTGACTTATGATGTTATTGTCACTGCGGCTGTATTTCATTAAGCCTTTGTGTGAACAGAGGTTATTCTTCTGTTGTGTTGTCTGGCGCACACGAGGTTGTTCTGCTGCATCATTACGCATGATCCAGCTGCTGATCTGTCTCCACGTTCCCTCATGGAGATTTTTGACCTGCTCTGCTCATCATTACACTGTTACAGTTCGTAACCTTTGTTTTCCAATTACAGCAGCAGGTCTGTTATCTCAGCCTTTCCCTGACCAGATTTTTTCTCTGTTCATTGTGATGCGCAAGACGCTTGGAGTGCGTAATTACGCATTCAGAAGGCTGATTTTTGGTGTCATTAGGCGAGCAGATGTTCAGTTGTGGTCTGGATGGACCCAGTGAGGCATAGACTACATCCTGCTTCGCCTTTAACCCACTAGCGATAGCCTTAAAGGGCTAAGCCTATACAAAAGAGTACGTTGGTTACGTACTGTAACCCCAGATTCTATGAGTATAGGCGCAGCCCTTTAAGCGCTGGGCCTCACTGGTCCCTGAATGGCTGAAGAAAAAAGCTATTTGGGAGCCGTTTGTCCGGTCTCACCGTAATTTATATGGACCGAGGTGGGGCCCACACAGCAGGTGGGTGTGGACTAAAGTTTTCAGTGCTGCGTGGTAATGTGCAGTTGGCCGGCAACAGACCGAAGCTGAAGCTAACCTTCGTTCAAAGTAGATTTTTCTTCAAACTTCGTCGTCGCCCGGACAACTCCTCAGCATGGTTCAAACGAGGTTAGGGTTTGGGCAGAGAGAAGTGATTTAGGATGAAGTGATATAAACGTTTTTCATTTTATGAAGTTTGGTTTGGTTTGTGAAACTCTGCTATCTTAGTACTAGCAGGCTATCTGCAGCACACGTGCTCAGTTTTGTGTTCTGTTTGTGTTTTTTTTTTTTTAAGTTAAGACAAACTTTATTTAAAGGGTGATATTAAACACAGAAGCATTTTAACCCTTTTATTAACGGTATTTTAAAGATGTGTGTTTGATTCTGATGCTAAGCTATCAGCTTCTTTTGTTAGCTTTAACTTGTAACAGGTAAGAACACGTGCTTGCCTGCTAAAGAATATTTACCCAGAAAGGTTGTTAATTTTCAATCCAGTAAATAATATTTCCCTAAACATTATTTTGCTAGACTTGATAACTAAGTAACAAAATTAAGCCTCATTTCTCCAGTAAGATTTGGCTCTTTTCCAAAATATTTCCTTGAATATTTTACCACTTCCTTAATATTTATTTGAATATTATTTTAATAAGTAAAGGCAGCTAATTAGACACCATTGAAAATTAGTCATCCAGAAGGTTGGTTTTATTCAGCAGATCATTCTTTAAAACGTTATTTTATTAAAATAATATTTTATCTGATCTTGCATTGTGAATGGTTGTCTAAAGGTATGCTAATTATCGCCTAAATTAGTTGCAAGACTAACTTAATGTCATTTCCAGATTCTTCAAGATAATCCTTGGTTCTCAAACATAAACATTGCATGTTAATGTTGCATCACTCTTTTGATCACGGTTTTTAACCATCTTTAATCAACTTGTTTATATTGTACATAGCCCATTAATCCTCCCTATTCTTTAATTCTGCTTGGTGTTTAGTTGGATTGTTTTAGCATAGTAAAGAGTTTGTTGATTGAAATATGTTTGACTTTGAGTTGACTTATTTTTGTTAATAAATTCTTGTATTTTAAGAAATTGTGTGAATTCATTCCATGTGTGTGCAGAGTTTTGCTGTTCAATAATGTCAGAGCTTGGCTCACCCTTTTGATTTTGTTCTAAATACCACCGCCTTACTAGGCTGGTATTCACAGGACAACCCTTAACAGGCCGAAATATTATTTGATAAAATATTAAAATATTTAATATTAATATTAAATAATATATTCAGATTCATAGTCACAGCATATTATATCACAATAAATTTTTTCTTGTAAGATCTATTCAAAATAAATAACAGCTTAATATTTGAGAGAAAACTGTACTGTAATTATTATGTTTTAGGTTGTTAAACTTTCATTAATTTATTGTAAAGAACACTTTAGAAGCCTTTCTGTGATCCCTAATTAATTATTTATATCAGGAGCTGAAGTGAAGGCATGTGTACGAGAGAGCAGTCATCATTACACAGCTTTGCATGTAAACAAGATTTAAATATTACTTAAAATTTAAGACACAATGACAGCAGAGTTTGCATTACATGAACTCAAGGACTTGAACGGCTGTTAAACAGCTTTTTTCCCACAAAACCAGGAACTGGAACCAAAGAATGTGTGTGTGTTCCCTGTAGAGTTAGTAGACCCTTGCCTTAACTGTGAGATTTCTAAAAGTAAGCCAACATTTACTAATCAGTAAAAAACAGACAAAATTGGTTTAATCAAAGCAACTTTTTTAGTAAACTTTCCGTTATCTTCTAAACTCTCGATCCTTGTTTAAAAGTAGCATCCAGTAGGAACAGCTGACATGCATGGTGGCTACAGGCAGGCAGACTCCACAGGTGTTTTCCATCTGCCATCAAAGAGCAGCTTAAAAAGGGGTGGAGTTCCTGGGGGAGACGCCAGAAAATTCTCACTCATTGTGTGGTAATCAGGCATCCTCTCTTGTGTCTCTCCTAAGAAACTGACTTAGAAGAAACCATCGTTACACACAGAGTCTTCCTGGACCTGCCAAACTCAGCCTCCACAGATGCACTTGCTCCCTTCATTCACAAATTCAACCTCGGCCTCCAGTAAGACTCTACAAGAGTTCCATGAAGCTCCCTGACCAGACAGTAGTCATCGCTCTGCATTACTGTGGCTTCTAATAAATCTTATAATCCCTCATTAGTTCTGGAGCCGAACAAAATCTTATTAGTCCTGATTTAGTGAAACAGTTTAACATTTGCGTTCAGAATCTTGCTGCCCCTGTCCATATCATCTCCCTGGACAGTCGTTCCTTAGAAACCATTACTCAGCAAACCAAACCCATCCAACTCATTACCTCCAAAAACCACCATGAACTACTATCTTTTTTCATCTTCCCCATTCGAGATTGCCCCATTGTTCTGGGATACCCATGGCTTCAGAAACATAACCCTCACATAAACTGTTCCACTTTCCACATCGAATCTTGAACTACATACTGTATGTCCACCTGTTTATTTTCAGTCATGCCCTCAGCAAAATCAGATTCCCTAAAAGAACCCACTTCTCCTCCCGATCGTGCCACTGTTCCACCAGAATATCATGACCTCCAGAAAGTTTTCAGGAAACCCTTACACTTCCACCTCAACGCCTATATGAATGAGCGATTGATCTGCTCCCTGGGGCTCCTCTACCGTCTGGATGAATTTACAACCTCTCATGTCCTGAGAGTGAAGCAGTGAAAAATACGTTCAAGAATAACTCAAAACAGGTATACTTTGTCCCTCATCTTCTCCATTAGGTGCTGGTTTCTTCTTTGTTGAGAAGGAGGAAAAGACAGCGCTTTGAGTGCCTTGTTGCTGAAAAGTGCTATATAAATAAACTTGACTTGACTTGACCCTGCATACATTATCATGGGCTCAACCACATCACTGTTAAAAATAAATACTCCCTGCCACTAATCTCCTCAGGCTTCAAGTTAGTCCAGCAAGCCACCATTTTCTCCAAGCTCAACCTGTGCAACGCTTACAACCTAGTCCGCATCTGTTAAGGGGACAAGTGAAAAACTGCCTTCAAGACGCTTGTTGGGCACTTAGAATATTTAGTAATGACATTCAGACTCACAAACGCACCAGCAGTCTTCCAGGCCCTGGTAAAAGATGTACTCTGTGATTGTCTCAGCATTTTCATATTTGTTTACCTGGATGATATTGAGATTTTTTCCAGAAATCCGAAAAGTGTACATTCCATCAGACATCCATAACCTTTCTGAGTTACATCTTCGAGGGTGAACAGGTGAAGACTGACCCGGAAAAGACCAGTACAAGACTTCATTCGTCAGATCTCAGGTCATTCATGGGGCTCACATTTCCCGCTTCTCCTGCCACCCTGGGGTCAGCCGAACCATTGATCTCCTCCGTTGTTATTTCTGGTGGCTATCTCTGAACTTCATCAAATACATTTGAGCATGCTCCATCTGTGCTAGAAATAAGAACTCTCATCGTCCTCCTTTGGGACTGTTGCAGCCCCTGTCTGTTCCTAGCCATCCCTGGTCGCACATTGCGGTCAATTTTGTTAAAAGTCTGCCAGTCCCAAGAAATAAAACAGTTATCCTTACTATCATCGACCGATTCTCTAAGACATGCCTCTTGGCCCTCAATAAGTTACCTTCCGCTTCTGTTACTGCCCGTCTCTTGATCTTTCACGTCTTCTGCCTCCATGGCATCCCCACTGAGATCCTGTCAAATCGAGGACCACAATTTATCTCCCAGGTGTGGAAGGATTTTTGCTATTCTTTAGGTGCCAAACCCAAACTGACTTTTGGGTTCCACCCTCAGACCAATAGACAGTGAGAAGGGATGAATCAGGAGTTGGAAAAAGCCCTCCAATGCGTGAGCTCCACCAATCCCACCACTTGGAGCCAACACCATCTCTGGACGGAGTACGCTCATAATTCACACATTTCTGCTGCATCAGGCCACCCACCTTTTGAAGCCTCTCTAGGTTGTCAACCTTCTTTACTTCCATCTTCTTTCCCAGAATCCATCCTCCCATCAGTTCACTCCCATCGTCAGGTCTGGAACCATGCCAAACACGCACTGGAACAAACCTCTACCTGGAACAAAAGATTGGCTGATAGAAAGAGGCTTCCAGCTCCCACATACTCACCTGGACAGATGGTTTGGTTGTCTTCCAGGAATTTTCCCTTCAAACCCTGTAAC
Organism: Girardinichthys multiradiatus; assembly: GCF_021462225.1. Lineage (NCBI taxonomy): Eukaryota > Metazoa > Chordata > Actinopteri > Cyprinodontiformes > Goodeidae > Girardinichthys > Girardinichthys multiradiatus. Next base: position 17,413,035 of record NC_061804.1, read on the forward strand.
AGTAACTTTCACCCCGTTTCCTCTTCTCATCGACTCTGTCATCAGCCCAACCACTATGAAACTGAAACTCCCGCTCATCTCTGAGTTCACCACATTTTCCACATCTCTTAGATCAAACCAGTCTCTGTTAGTCCTCTCTGCCCGAACCCCTTCCTCCTCTCAAACTCATAAATCGCCTTCCTGCCTACAGTGTGTGCCGTATCGTGGCTGCCCGGCATTGAGGTACCAGTTCTTGATGTACTGGGAGAGATATGGTCTGGAAGAGCGCTCCTGGTTGTTGCGCTCTTTTATCGTGGATCCTACCCTCATAACTGACTATGAAGCTTTGGTGCCCTCCTCTTTGGCTCGGCCACCAGGTGATGTCCGTTGGGTACTGTTGCATCCACGAGGCTGTGTGCAGAATACTTCTGTGTGTGTGTACTTACCTTTTTGTCCACAGGGTGGCTCCAGGCAGGCAGACTGCACAGGTTTTCTCCATCTGTCATCAAGGAGGAGCTTAAATAGGAGCGGAGTAAACATTTGGAATCAGAGACAGATATCCTTTTTTAGCACATCTTTAACATAGATATAGTTGTAATAAATAATTGTAATTTATGGACCTTTTTTAGTTAATGATCAATTAAACTCTATTAATGTTTCTTCTTAAATAAAAATTGATTAGACTATCACCGGACCCCACAGTTTAGTGTTTATAACCTCACATGGTATGTCCTGTTACATGAGCTGGGGAGCAGCTTAAACTCCAGAAGCATCCTCAACCAAAGACGTTGTGAAAACAAACAAATCCATCAGAGATGCCTCACCGACTCCACAGTCTCCCTCATCTTCCTTATGTAATGTAGGTCCTGTCACAAGCAGTCAGCTTCAGGGGCTCAAGCTGCCGCTGCTGCAGCGGCATGAGCCTTGTAATAGGCGGGCAACATGAATGACGACTGCATGGCTGGGTAATGCTTGGCTGGTTACTGCTCTCTGACTAACTGCCAGTGCAACACATTTTCTGTATAATGGGTGAACCAGCCGTAAATAAATAAATAAGTTTTTATGGTATTCTGTTTAAGTTAGTGATTTTCTGCATGATCTTACAACATGATGTGACACTGAGAGACTATTTTTAAATGCATTATTCATAGTCTTTTGTTGTCATACACTTAAAAACAGGGACACCGTTTCCTGCATCAAAAAAAGGAAACTGGGTTTGCCTTTTCAGGTTATAGACATAAGCACTTCATGACATAACTAGGACATTAAATGTATTTATTAAGTGAGCATCCTTGTATTCATATGCTAACTAGCAAAACGGAGGCAAAAATGTAAAGGAGTTATTATTTTATTGTTGCTGCAATTATTAGATGGCAGTACTATTATAGAAGGCCTAATTTGGAAAGATTACACTGCCACCTTTGGACTGAGTGGCTTCCTCCCTTAGCCTTTATATAGAATGCTATTGTGCTACATTTACAAATGTTTGAACACAACAGTAGTGATTGAAATAGCTGGTAACCTAACTGATGGTGGAATTATAGAGGACTGCTTGGCTGGACAGAAAATAAAAGCTTTCCTATGTTTCATCCTTAAACCTGCATGACTGGGTAGCTTTTAGCCCTTTTCCATTAGTACCAACTCAGAGAGGCTCTATTCTACAAGACTCGGGTCATTTTCGTCATCGGGGTGGTACGCATTAAAATTTGAGTACCACCTCAATGTGGGTGTGGTTATTATTTAGCAAGGCGGTCCATAGAGTACAGGAAATAACGTAACGTGATTTGTATGCGACAAAAACAAAATGCAAGAATAGAAGACATGTAAGCAATGGTAAACCAGCTGCTCCATGTTTTTTGACAGACTCAAAGTAAAAGGACTCAGAAAAGACTGTGGGCAGCAAGACAAAACACTCTGAAAAATTAGAGAAGCGCATGAGGAGCCATGGAGCAGTCTCAAACCGGAGGATGTAAGCTAGACGATGCTAGACAATATTTGTTATTTTAATATGTATGCTGTATGTGTGTTTCAGATGGATGTCCTGTTCCAAATATATCGCTGCAGACCATTGGCCCGGGCTTTTAACCGAGCCTCCCAGTTATTGCAGACTTTCGGGTTGTCTGAACAAATGTTTAGCTTCCTGTGCAACAAACTGCATCCTCCTCTGAAGGGACAAAATACAACTCTCAGTAATGGATATCTTTTTGGAGACAGCATCACAACTGTGTACAGGTGTGCGCTGGTGTGTTATGCTTGTGCAGATTAAAAAATATTATTGTTGCCTTCCCAGCCCTGAGCCCAAACCTATTTTTCATTATGAATTATAACAATAAACTTTTGTGTACATATTACAAATACTTTGACAAATGAAATGCTAACACACTTGGATAAATAACTTTTGGTTTGCTATGTTTTGGTCAACAGAATTTTGAACCATGAAGTAGTCAGTTAAAACAGATTAAATTCCATTAAACACTACCCCAGTATCAGGAAATACAGTAACTTGGAGGGTCCAAATTAAGAGAGGTGGAAGAGTACCAAGAACACCAAAATAACACACACACAACCTAAGTACACGCTCAGTACATAATTGCAACATGGGATAGCAAGAAAAAAATACGAGCAGAGCACATTGATGCTTACTCAGTGGCGTGCAGTCAGGGGAGTAATCATGACAAGTAAAATAATAGCCATGATAATAATAAAAAGTCCTGTAACAACACACACATTTAAAATTTGTCCGACAAAATTTAAGATCACTTCTCAAAACTAAAGGATTTTTCTAAATTGGATTTTTAGTCGAAACAGGAGGTTTTAGAGGGAGGAAGACCAACTCAGGAGCTGGAAGATCTGCTTCAAACAAGTGGGAAAAAAGTAACCCATTCTTTCAACTGGAGTGGAACACTCGAAAAGAGTTTGGGGCTACACAGATGAGGGAGGACCAGGAGATTTAAAAAGAATAGATTAAAGCAAATTGCTGCCATGGACTTCATTTACAAATAAAATTGAGATCATACACAATTTTCAATTTTAACAAAAAAGAGAGATCAGCCAAAATGAAAAAAAAGATTATAAAAATTGTATTTTACCTAAAATAAATTGTTCCTTTATTTTTCTTGCTAGGTATTGTTGAACAGTATAGAATTAATTAAAGCATAATAAAAGGCTTTTAAAACAAGTAAATGTTTCAATTAAGGTCCAAATTGAAAAAAACAAGTTTACATTTTAGTTTCATAAATTTGTACCTCCAACTCCAGAGGATTCAGTGCCTCACCAGTCATGAACCGTCACGTGTTCACGTGTTAGCATGTCAGTGTGCAAACTAGATATCTTTATTTATTGTCTTCATGCAGGAAGCAATGGTATTACTTTCAGAACAAAGCTTACCACTGATGGGTTGATTAACATAAAAGATGCTTAATGTCACAAAATACCCACCATTATACATAACGGTATCCAGTAACGCAGTGGCCATGTCGAGGCCACTTTGCCTCCCACTGTATGCCACCCCAAATGGCATCCATTTGGTTGAACCATTTTCATTTTTGTCGGTTTGAAATACTCTGGCAGTTGTGGTCCTTGATGTTCCGGTGTTCGCTGACACCTATAAGTATCCATCAACGGAGTTTCTCTAGAGTCGCAACTAGCGAGTAGGGTAGGGTGTACCCTGGCCAAAGAGGTAATAAAAAAGCGGTTGTTACCAAGTAACCATCACTAAACTCTAAAAAGCAATTAAAGCTGAGCTGAGTAGGGACTAGTGGAAAAGGGCCATTACTGAACAATTTATCACAACCAGAGACAGAGAACCCAATTTCAGCCAAACACAAAGTGATAAGTGAAAAGGTTTATTCAGTAACTCAGGATCAGAAAGCATGAGAACAGCAGTCAGCTTCCAGGAACCACTGAGGACAGAGAGACTAGTTAGTGGCTGAATAAAACTCAGGATTTGCAAAGAGTTAGATAAAGCCACTAACCTTCTCAGTCTGGGGATGAGGCACAGAATCCAGAGGAGGAAGTGATCAAGACAGTTAATGAGGGAGCGTCCAACAGACTGAAGTTGGATTGCCGACTGATCCAAATCCTCCGGGGAATCAGCTGAAACTGTGACAGGAACACAGAGAGCTGCGATTGTCCTTTTGACAATAATTCCAGGCGGACTTGAGAGCCAGGCGGGCTCAGGCTGAATAAACCAGTGGCTAGGCTGAGGCGTAAATCCAGGGACAGGAACAGGGTCGAATTCCAGGTTTAGAGGTGTCAGACAAGGGGCAGGCAGAGTCATAAACCAGAGGCAGAAAACAAGAGTCGAAATCCAGAAATCCAATCCGTCAGACAAGGAGCAGGCAGGCAGACAAAATCCATGAGGCAAGGAAAGGTCAGAGAACAAGATGAGTCAGGAAGGAACGCTGGATAACTACTCATAAATGTTTTCGAAAATCTGGCACCGTCGGACTGTATATAACTGCAGCTCCACAGGTGTGTGGCATGACGGTGATTGCGCAGCAGCGCAGGAGCATACAGGTGAAGCAGATGAGTTGATTGCATGAGTGAGAGCAGAGCAGGCAGACGGGCCAGAATCATAACACTACCCCCTCCTGAAGGTCCGGCTCTGGACGGACCCCGAGGCTGATCTTGTCCACAATGAATCGTGCAGGAATCCAGGACTTCTCCTCAGGACCATAGCCCTCCCAGTCCACCAGGTAACGTATGCCACATCCCTGCCGTCTGGACCAGATGATTTGCTGTGCGTGCCTGCACCTCTGACATCCTGATCATGAACCTTCTTGCCTTTCTCCAGATGCGCTGACATCTTAGGGCCACTGCCTGAGCAGAAGGAAAATCAGCTTCTTTCTCCTGGACTGTGAACAAGGGTGGCTGAAAACCAAACACAACTTGGAAAGGAGATAACCCCGTGGCACTAGCCAGGAGGATGTTGAAAGCATATTCAACCCAGGGTAAATTTTGAGACCATTTTGTTGCGTCTGACTCACACAGTGCGCGCAGTTTGGTCTCCACCTCCTGGTTGGCCTTCTCAGTCTGTCCATCTGACTGTGGTTGAAATCCTGAGGAAAAACTAACTGTAATCCCCAGCAAAGAACAAAACTCTTTCCAGAAACGTGACACAAACTGGGGTCCTCTGTCCAAGACAATGTCTGTGGGTATGCCGTGAAGGCGAAAAACCCCATTGCCTTGGCTGAAGGCAACTTCTTGAGAGGGACAAGGTGAACCATCTTAGAAAATCTGTGGATGACAGTTAGCAGAACTGTGAAGCCATTAGAAACTGGCAAACCTGTCATGAAGTCCATGGCTATGTATGACCAAGGATGAGGAGGAATAGGTAGTGGATGTAAGAGTCCAGCAGGAGGACGACGAGAAGACTTGGCTTGGGAACGTTGAGTACAGGCCGTGACGTAATGTGTAACATCTTTGACAAGAGATGGCCATCCGCAATGTCCTGCTGATACCAGGGTGACAGAATAGACGTGAATTATGGCATGAATTAAGTACCTTGGGTACAAGGCGCTCTGGGACAAAACACCGGTCAGGTGGGCATCAAGTTGGGATAGGGAGGTCTTTAGTGGCATCTCTAACCTCTCCTTCCAACTCCAACATGGTGACAGAGAGTCTCACTGATTCCGGGAGAATAAACTCATTCTCCTCAGAGGCCTGTGACTCGGAGGGTTCCTGTATTCTGGACAGGGCGTCAGGTTTGCCATTTTTGACTCCAGGTCTGAAAGACAGAGAGAAGTTGAATCTTCCAAAAAATGAAAGCCCACCTTGCCTGCCTGGGATTAAGGCGCTTCGCAGATCTCAGGTACTCTAGGTTCTTATGATCTGTCCAAACAAGAAAAGGTTCCTTAGCCCCCTCTAGCCAATGCCTCCACTCCTCGAGAGCCAACTTGACTGCCAACAGTTCTCGGTCCCCCACATTATAATTGCGCTCTGCTTGGGACATAGTCCTAGAAAAGAAGGCACATGGGTGAATACGATCATCAGAACCTCTTTGGCTTAGGACTGCTCCAACCCCGGTGTTTGAGGCATCAACCTCCACTATGAACTGTTTATCAAGGTTTGGGGACCGTAGAACAGGAGCAGATGTAAATAAACCTTTGAGCTTGACAAAAGCTCTTTCGGCCATCTCGTTCCATACATACTTGGTCTTAGACGAAGTGAGAACATTGAGAGGGTCTGCTACAAGGCTATAATTTCTGATGAAACGTCTGTAAAAATTAGCAAACCCCAGACCCTTTGAAGTTGTTTGCGATTGGTAGGAGAAGGCCATTCCAAGACCGCCTTGACTTTGGAGGGGTCGACTATGACTTGATCTGGAGAAATGATGAATCCAAGGAATGAAGTGGTAGTGGTGTGAAACTCACTCTTTTAAATTTTGACAAACAGATGATTTTGAAGAAGACCGAGGAGAATGGCCCGAACATGACTTCTGTGTGTTTCCAGATCCTGGGAATGAATCAGAATGTCGTCAAGGTAAACAAAAACAAACTGTCCAACCATGTCCCTCAGGACATCATTAACCAATGCGTGAAAAACCGCAGGAGCATTGGTTAAAGCAAAAGGCATTACACAGTACTCATAGTGACCAGTGGGAGTGTTAAATGCCGTCTTCCATTCGTCCCTCTCCTTGATGCAGACAAGGTGGTATGCGTTTCTTAAGTCTAGCTTGGAGAAAGTCTTGGCGCCTTGAATCTGGTCAAAAGCAGTGTTCATGAGTGGTAGAAGGTATCGATTCTTGATGGTGATGTCATTTAGTCCCCTGTAGTCGATGCATGGTCTCAAGGTACCATCCTTCTTCCCCACAAAGAAGAAGCCTGCCCCTGCTGGAGAAGAAGAGGGTCTGATTATACCAACCTTTAGTGATTCATCTACATACTTCCTCATGGCTTGGTTCTCTGGTCCAGACAATGAATACAATCGACCCCTAAGGGGAGATGTGCCAGGTAGGAGCTCAATGGCACAGTCATAGGGTCTGTGAGGTGGAAGTGCCGTGGCCCTGGACTTGTTGAAAACCTCCTTAAAAGCATGATATTCGGGAGGCACCTCAGACAAATCGGGGTATGTCTCCTCAATGTAATTTTCCGGAATGTTATCTGCGGTGGCAGAAGACAAACACATGGCGGAGCAGGACTTAGCCCAGCCCAAAATCTCTTTGGCTTGCCAGTCAATATGGGGGTTGTGCTTTTGTAACCAGGAGGCCCCTAAAACAATGGGTAGTTTAGGCGAGTTGATGATCCTGAAAGTCACTTCATCCAAATGGTTGCCCCCCAGTGTGAGTTTGATTACCTCTGTTTTGTAGTGTGAACTGTTGATACTATCACCATCCAAAGCTAGGACGTTATGGGTGTCACACGTGGGAAGGAGCTTGATGCCATGGTCCCTGGCGAAGGACTCATCCATAAATGCTGTGTCCGCCCCTGAGTCAATGAACACTGACACCTGATGAGAAGTAGAAGACACTTGAATGGTTGCAGGAAATGAGCATGAGGAGACAGATAGTTGGCTACGACTCAGTAGAGTTCTCCATCACAGAGTCCATCACAATAAAAACACAAGTTGTTCTTCCTACGTCGATCGCGCTCCTCCGCAGAAATCTTTGAACCACCCAACTGCATGGGCTCATGGTCATAACGGTGATCAGAAGGGGGTGGAAGACCCTTGGGTTCAAGGTGGGGAACAAGACCGTGAGCTGAAGAAGGTTTAACCCCCCTATGACGCCTCTCCCTCCTCCTTTCTGTGAGCCGTAAATCAATGCGGGTTGCCAGGTCCTCAAGTTGGTGAAGGGAGGCAGGGTAGTCCCGGGAAGCCAGTTCATCCTTGATGTTCTCATTAAGACCTTGCATGAAAGCATCCATTTGAGCATGCTCATTCCAAAAACTGTCAGCTGCCAACAAATGAAAGTCAATGATATATGGTGTGACGCTTCTCTCTCCCTGTTTTATGGAGAGTAAACCTCTGGAAGCTTCACGACTGGGGAGAACTGGGTCAAAAACCCTGATAAGCTCTTTGGAGAATGCAGCATAAGAAGCACACGTGACCGAACCATTCTGCCACTCAGCAGTGCCCCATTGCTTAGCCTTTCCAGAGAGCAGGGAAATTGCAAACGCCACCTTAGAGCGTTCAGAAGGGAACGAAGAAGGCTGAAGCTCAAAATGAATCTCGCATTCAGTCTGGGGATGGGGCTGATTGCCGACTGATCCAAATCCTCCAGTGAATCAGCTGAAACTGTGACAGGAACACAGAGAGCTGTGATTGTCCTCTTGACAATAATTCCAGGCGGACTTGAGAGCCAGGCGGGCTCAGGCTGAATAAACCAGTGGCTAGGCTGAGGCGTAAATCCAGGGACAGAAACAGGGTCGAATTCCAGGGCTAGAGGCGTCAGACAAGGGGCAGGCAGAGTCATAAAACCAGAGGCAGAAGACAAGAGTCGAAATCCAGAAATCCAATCCGTCAGACAAGGAGCAGGCAGGCAGGCAAAATCCGTGAGGTAAGGCAAGTTCAGAGAACAAGATCAGTCAGGAAGGAACGCTGGATAACTACTCACAAATGTTTTCAATAATCTCAATAGCCTGTCAGAGGGCTGTATATAACTGCAGCTCCACAGGTGTGTGGCATGACGGTGATAGCGCAGCAGCGGACAGGTGAAGCAGATGAGCTGATTGCATGAGTGAGAGCAGACCAGGCGGACGGGCCAGAATCATAACAAAATTAGCATGCTTCTTGTTGGGAAGGTTGACTGAATAGCTTAGTAATTTGCATGCTGGTGCCAAAATCAAACATCGGCTCCCTGTTACCATATTCAGGATTTATTACTTAGTCCACCTGGTAATTAAAGGGAGTCGGTTGGTAAGTGAAACAAGGTGACATGACAGCTGCCACGACATTGGTGGGTAAAGACGAAGAGAGTGAAAGTGAAAGTGAAAGTGAGAGTGAGAGGGAGAGTGAATGTGAATGTGAAAGACAGTGGGTGGGAAATTACCAGAGTTGAATGAACTTAATGTTAAGTTGAAGGGAAAAGGAAAGCAATAATCTAGGGCAATGCAGACTGAAGGCAAAAAAAAAGCAGGGCAGGAATGATGAGAAGAAACCGAGGAAGTTCTCTAATGCTCACTCAGTCAACAGATTTACTTCTTGTATCAGGATTGCTGAAATAGACTACTCCTTACATAATAGTCTTCATGCTCCACACACCATCTAATTTTCAAAAACCACTTAATTGCTGGCTGAAAATAAATAACAAAAGGGAGAATTGTTTGTTAAATTTAATGTGATCCATCAGAAATAGCTTTGTGTTTTTTTCTGTCCCTTTTAATTAGGGAAGACATTAAGATAAACTCCTGCAGGGCTGTTCTACTGCTCCTGCAACAGAGTGTTATGCCACAGACTGGGGACCTGGAAATTAATTCTGAACACACAGGGCGTTTTAAAATGTTTATTGTAAAAGCCTCTTGGAAGGGAGCAGGAAACAGCTTCTCAGAAACAGGGAGGGGGCAGAAATCCTGTGTGCTGTTCCTGGGGTTCGATCTCCGTCCCAAAGGTGGCGTCCGAGGGCTTCACTGACAATGACCTAATGACGTCACAGTGGGGAGAGTGAGAGCGGAGCAAGGCAGCTTTAAACCAGTTGAGAGAGAGGGGGTTGAGACAGAGGCGAGGTCCGTTCTACAGGCGAGGGTCTTGAACCAAGGGCAGAAAAGGAGCTAGCAAAACCAAAGGGCTGGGCTTGGGGCGTAATCCAGTTAAACAGGTGTGGGGTCTTTGTCCAGGTATCAGAGAGCAAAGGGAGGTCCGGCAGGGGCAAGGCAAGGCAGAAAAATCCAAATACACAAACTGGGTCAAAACACTGATCAGGCAGGCAAAGAACGCTGGACATCTACTTACGGTTAGGCTTTCAACAATCTGGCATCGACTGTCTGTGGAGCCAGAAAATATAAAAGCGGAAACGCAGGTGCAGCAGGTTGACTTGATTGCGCAGCAGCGGCAGAGTGAACAGCTGAGAGTGATGTTCCAAAACGAAGCCAGCACACAGTCGAGCCATCCTAACACAGAGTTCATCTGATTGTTTCAAATTTTATGGATGCAAACATTTAAAACCGTTGCATCTATGTACAATTGAAAAGCTGCATCTTATCCTGATTGCTCCACTCGTGTGTCCAGTAATTGGTTTGGTTAATATTCACGTCCCTGGTTTCTATATGAATTGAAAACATGTGGCAGTTTCCGATAATCTATATTATACAAAAGGATTTTAATTGTGACTACAAAGAAATTGCAGTTCAGGTGGATCAGTGCCAGTTAGAATGTTAGCAATGAGAAAACAGTATGTTAAAGTGCCTTTTAAGTTCAGATATTTAGAGTGTTTATTATAGACACAGCCACAGTGGATAAATGGATGAGTGACTGTCGCCACATACATGCTCAGGGACTGCTGCAAAGCTTGGTGTACTCAAGTGCCAACAGTTGCCCGTGCTTGTTTTTGAAAGGGGACTGCAACATCAGTAAATAGATGCAACTGGGTGGGCTTCATTAGATAGAACATAATTTGTCTAGTGCAGTGATGAATAGAAATCAAATAAGTTTGTAAAGCACTTTGTAGAAAGTAGGCGCGATTAAAGAATCACCAATTGTTACAAGACCGATTTCTTTGTCTTATTGGCAGACAAGCATTTTCAGTTGTAGGAATTTACTTAAAACATTCGCATTTGTCTTTTAACATTGTATTCTTACAGTTTGCTCTGTAGGATTTTTTAGTTTTGTGTGTGATCTGTAATGAGGAGAGTAAAAAAAGTCACATATACATGACTGATTATTCTCAGCAGGGAGAAACAAAATGAAGTTATCTACACATGGGTGTAGCGCTGGTGGTGTACGAGTTAAGCGTACGACCATGTGCAGAGGCTATAGTCCTCAATGTGGCTATCCCGGGTTTGAGTCTCGGACCTGGCGGCAAAGGTCACCGCCAGGTCCGGGATATAAGAGCCTTTGCCACAGTAGAGGGGAAAGGTACGGAGCCAGCAAGGGGTCATGAGGGAATTTTTTTCTTTTGCGTTTCCACACAATACTTTTGCGTTCGCTCGCAAAAGTTGTTAATCACCTTGAGAAAGCTGTGCGTTTTGGAACAGCAGCACAGATGACAAACTGCTCACAAAACAAACAGCACTGATTTGGCCTTGATATGGTTTATTTGTCATATGCAGGTTAACACGGAGTCAATAATGCGATTAAATGCTTAGGATAGGAAGAACCATTCAAATCACAATAAAAACAAAGCACTATTGGCGTGCAAAAAAAAAAGTACACATCATGCAGCAGCAATAAGCAAGTATAGTGTCACAGATGTGGTTTTGTGCAGTTTTATTGCCCCGAGTTCAGTAGTTTGACAGCTTGTGGATAGTGACTGTTTTTAAGTCTGATTGAAGATCATTTTATTTAAGGCCGATTTCATAATAAAATTCAATAAATCTCAAAAATGGGTGTAGTGTTTGTTCCATTTTCGCAGTTATCTGGTTTGGAAACTATCCCACAAAGTATTGTGAGATAATGCAAAGACTATTGCGTGGGAACGCAAAAGAAAAAATATTACCCCATGTCCCTCGTGGGCTCCGTAGAAAGGCTTCATCAAGGGAAGATATTAAATAAATACGTTGTGAAATAGAAAGAAATTGGATGTACCATTAAATGTACAATTTATTTTAATACATCATTAAATATTAAGTGTACCACTAATTATGTCATGTCATCTTTAAAATTTTACTTAATTATTCAGTGCCACATTTAATTTTATAATAGTCCATTTACATTTATTGTTTCTAATGATGTATTAAATAAATAAATGGTACCTTTAATTTAATGGCACATTTAATGTTACATTTCTTTCATGTTACATTTACTTCACTTATGGGACATTCACAACATTTATTTATTTAATGATGATTTTATTGTATTAATGTTGTCCAGTTTGACCCTCCATTCTTGATGCCTGTATAGGAGGTCATGTCAGAATTTGAATCAGGTGAGCTGGAGCAGACACACATCTAAAACTTGTAGGGAAGGGGTCCCTGAGGACCAGGGCTGTGAACCATTAAGGTACAGTTTCTAAATTGTGAAGGTAATGCCTTTTTGCACTTTTGTTCACCGAGTACAGTTCTCTTGCTAGGTGCATTTTGTTTCATTTCAGCAATTTGAAACATAAAAGTAATGTCATTGTTCAAATGAAACAAGCACCTAATAAATGGGTAAAATACAACTATGTACATTTTGTTTATTCAGCTAAGATAGGCATGGTCTGTTTCCTTGTTTGATATTTTATTATTTCTTCATTATTATTCTTTTTACTTTAACTGGCCTTTAGTACAATTAAAAACAGGGACCTAACTGGTCCTTCAAACAAAGAAATTGCCAAAAGACTAAATGAAGAAAACAAAAATGGGAGAGTCATAGGAGTGGGAGTCGTTCTAAATGGGAGCAGGATGGGAGTGGGAGTCAATTTACCAGGAGTGGGATGGGACAGGATTTTTGTTGTTGTGCTGACCTGGGATTGGGATGGGACAAGACATTTTTCTGTGGGAGCGGGATGGGACAGGAGAGAAAATTCATTCCTGTGTCACCTTCTAATCCACACATATGCCCCTTTTCCACTGGCTCTGTTTAGGTTTTATGGTTCCACTCCACTCGGTCTTGCTCTGCTCCACACATAACCTGTTATACTCCCACTGACGGCTGGAGCTATAGCTTGAAGCCCCGCCTCCAGCCGTCATTGTAGTGTGCTGTGCCGCTACTAACGTTACTGTTTTACATTGTCACAATAAAGTAATTGCTAAATAAAAGTAAAAAGTAATAAATAAATAGAAAATGAAAACCTAAATAAATTAATGAGAAATAGCAAGGTAAGTTCATATATGCACTGTCTTGTATATTGAAAACTGTTATACTCTGTATTTCCTGCTGGAGCTTGTGTTCAAAGTAGGGCAAGGGGGCACACACCTCCAGATTGTGCATATGCTTGGCTATACTGGGCGCAATGTCTCATTTGAGTTTATATCAGAGTTGCCATGTTTATCTCAAATTGTTAGAACAATATGATTGCCTGTTAAGGCAAGCAAGTAACATGATAAATAAAAAGCTATTATAGGCTTCAGAGCCTCTATGTGATGGACCCACAGTGATCTGTGCATAAACTGAAAAACCTTTGGATTTTATGTGCATCATTCCATCTGATTGAACGTGTTATAGCATTGTTACAGAGCCTTGAGCCTTTGGGCGTTGCACAGCCATATTCAGATTTCAGGAAGAAGATCCAGTGACTCCACCTCCTTCGTTGTGTAAGGAAATCAATAAAAATGGGTGGGGTAAAAACCTATAACTAAAGCAAAGTTAAAGTTTTGTTTTAACCAGTTTAGAGATCAAAGCTTAAGGATGCCTTTTGTCTTTTGCTTTCTCAGACAGTTTTTATAGGAACCACAGCAGATTGTACATTTTGATAAATGTCTATAAATTCCAAATATAAAAACCATGAAAGATCTTAAAGATGCAACTATCATCTATTCTAGCACCAATAAAACCTTATTATTTGGGCTAAGGTTTGACAAAAAATTATGATTTATTTAAGACCTTTTAATCTTTATTTGTAGTTTTTAATCAGCATTGTCTGTCTATTTATGGTACATGAATCCCAATCAGCTTTAACCTTTGGGTCTCACAATGATGTCCCAATATGCCAAATTCAGAATCAGAATCAGAATCAGCTTTATTGCCAAGTTCATGCATACAAACAAGGAATTTGACTCCGGTACACTTTGCTCTTTTGTTCTGTTTTTGCATTACAGAATATACAAATTTACAATTTACAATGTACAATATACACATATCTAATAGAAAAGGTGCATTTGCAACATCTTTATGCTGTTGTTCTGTACTCTATTGAATGTTCATCAGAGAAACAGCCTGGGGGAAGAAACTGTCTCTGTGGCGGCTGATTTTAGTGAACAGTGCTCTGTAGCGGCGGCCTGAAGGTAAAACTCTAAACAGTTTATGTGCAGGGTGTGTGGGGTCGGCAGAGATTTTGGCAGCTCTTTTCTTGACCCTAGACCTGTATAAGTCCTGGATGGAGGGAAGGGTCAGCTCTGATTATTCTCTCTGCAGTCCTGATTATTCTTTGCAGTCTGGACCTGTCCTGTTTTGTGGATGAGCCAAACCACACTGAGATGGATGAAGACAGGACAGACTGAATGAAGGCAGTGTTGAAGATGACCAACAGCTCCTGTGGAAGGTTGAACTTCTTGAGTTGCCTCAGGAAGTACAGTCTCTGCTGGGCCTTCTTTCGAACAGTGTCTATGTGCGAAGACTATCTCAGGTCCTCAGAGATGGTGGTCCCTAAGAACCTGAAGTGGTCCACGGCCGATACAGTGTTGTTGAGGATGGTGAGGGGGGTGTATGGGGGTGGTGTTCTCCGAAAGTCCACCACCATTTCCACAGTCTTGAGTGGGTTCAGTTCAAGGTAGTTCTAACCGCACCAGTGTACCAGCCGATCCACCTGCTGTCTGTATGTAGACTCATCACCATCCTGGATCAGTCCAATGACAGTGGTGTCGTCTGCAAACTTAAGGAGTTTCACGGATGAGTCCGATGAGGTGCAGTCATTTGTGTACAGAGAGAAGAGGAGTGGGGATAGAACACACCCCTGGGGGGCACCAGTACTTATTGATTTGGATCGGGAGAAGATGCTCCCCAGTCTCACCTGCTGCTGTCGGTCTGTCAGGAAGCTGTTGAGGCTGGGATGTTGAGCAGGTTGAGCTTCTGGTGGAGGATGTCTGGTATGATAGTGTTGAAGGCCGAGCTGAAGTCTACAAACAGGATCCTGGCGTACGTCCCTGGGTGGTCGAGGTGTTGCAGGATGAAGTGTAGACCTAAGTTAACAGCATCATCTGCCGACCTGTTTGCTCGGTAAGCAAATTGCAGGGGGTCCAGCAGGGGGCCTGTGATGTCTTTCAGGTGCTTCAGCACCAGCCGCTCAAAGGATTTCATGACCACAGACGTCAGGGCTACAGGCCTGTAGTAATTTAATCCTACGATGGTGAGTTTCTTGGGAACCGGGATGATGGTGGATTGTTTGAGGCAGGAGGGGACCTCACATTTCTCCAGTGACTTGTTGAAGATCCTTGTGAAGATCGGAGCGAGTTGATGTGCGCAGGCTTTCAGACATGATGGGGAGATGTTATCAGGTCCTCCAGCTTTCTTTGTTTTCATGCACTGAAAGAGCCTGTTTACCTCTTCCTCGGAGATCTTTAGTGCAGGCAGAGGATCTGAAGGTAGGGGGTTGGTTGCTTTATGGGAGGAATTTGTTCCTGAATGGGATGTAGAGGGGATGATTTGAGGTGTGAATGGCTTCTTGTCATGTCTGCAGTAGAAGCCATTCAGACGGTTGGCCAGGAGACGACTCTGTTCAGAATGGGTGGAGGGGCTCTTGTAGGCAGTCAGGTTTCTCAGACCAGTCCATACAGCTGAAGTGTCACCAGTAGAAAGGCTGTTCTTAAGCTTCTCACTATAGCTTCTCTTAGCTGCTTTGATCTCCTTTGTTAGTTTGTTCCTGGCCTGCCTGTACCGCGCCCAATCTCCACTGCTGTGAGCTTCTTCCTTTTCCCTGCGCAGATTCCTGAGGTGTGGAGTAAACCATGGCTTATTGTTCCCAAAGGTGCAGAAGGTCTTGGTCTGCACACACATGTCCTCACAGAAACTGATGTATGATGTCACCACATCAGTTAGTTAGTTTAAGTCAGTGGCTGAGGTTTCAAAAACAGTCCAGTCTGTGCATTCAAAGCAGGCCTGTAGCATCTGCTTTGATTCCTCAGTCCACTTCTTAACAGTGTGAACCTTGGGTTTGGAAGCTCTTAGTCTCTGTCTGTAGGTTGGGATGAGTTGGATTAGATAATGATCCGAAAAACCCAGAGCAGCCCTGGTAAATTCCTCATTCTTTCTAAATTTTAACCAATAATTAAAAAAAATATAAAATTATTATTATGGGTTAATTAGTGTTTCCAGATTTGGTTTGCAAAGATGGAAAAATATCACCAAATGTTTTTTCAACAATCTCACATTTTAAAAAGAAATATCAATGCAAGACATAAAATAATGCAGTGTGCTAGCACCACAAATAATAATACTGCCAACTATAGTAAACATATATTATACACACACACACACACACCACGTTTAATCTTCTGCATACTCTGTAAAGCCAGTTGTGCACCACTTGGTTCATGCCATGGAAATATCTGATTTGGGTTGCAGTGGGATGGTGCAGCCTGTTTATAAATAGTTCTTCCTAAAAGCTGAAAAACACTATCTGTTATTGATTAGCTGTCAGCACATGTTAAACCTCGCTGCCACTGGTCACACTGCACTGGGTAGGTTGAGGCACGCGGGCCGACAGACAGTCTTTCAAAATGCAAACTCTGCTCACTCTAATGCTCTGCGACACACATCAGAACACACACACATATGAAAGGAAAGTTTACCTAGACGCTGATGAAATTAATCAGGGGTACTCCCCCTTAAATGTGTAAAGCAACACATAGACAAGCTCTGTGCCTAATCCCCACTCACAAATATACACATACACTTTGGTACTATTTGCTCTAATCTCTCCAAAGAGAATGAGTAATGGATGTGACACTTTCCCTTTGAATGTCAATGTAAAATTATTGATTTGTCAATGGTGCTGTGACCCGATATAATTACAGTTCAGACAGACAAATACATGTGGTTCTGAAATTGATCCTAGTGGTCACCTTTTTTCCACCATTTGACTTATGACCTAAACTCTGTAATTGTCAAGAAATATCATGGTAAATATTTAAAATTAATAACTTTTGTATGCCTGTATGTTGATTTTATTACCTCATAAAAGGAATAGTTTGATGAACTGCATTAATCCAAATGTGTCAATCCTTGCAAAGATTCTGTCTAAACAAAGCAAATATCCCCCATCTTCCTCCAGGCATATACTGATTTTGTATGGGATCAATGAACAAATGTGCAAACATATGCTTTCTTAACCAATCAGCAGCAATGTTTTCATCTGCTTGTATCAGAATCAGAATCAACTTTATTGCCAAGTTCGTACATACAAACAAGGAATTTGACTCCGGTACACTTTGCTCTTTGGTTATGTTTTTGCATAACAGAATATACATATTTACAACGTACAATATACACATATATAATAAAAAGGTGCATTTGCAACATCTGTATGCTGTTGTTCTGTACTCTATTGAATGTTCATCAGAGAAACAGCCTGGGAGAAGAAACTGTCTCTGTGGCGGCTGGTTTTAGTTAACAGTGCTCTGTAGCGGCGGCCTGAAGGTAAAGCTCTAAACAGTTTATGTGCAGGGTGTGTGGGGTCTGCAGAGATTTTAGCAGCTCTTTTCTTGACCCTAGACCTGTATAAGTCCTGGATGGAGGGAAGGTCAGCTCTGATTATTCTCTCTGCATTCCTGATTATTCGTTGCAGTCTGGACCTGTCCTGTTTTGTGGATGATCCAAACCACACTGAGATGGATGAAAACAGGACAGACTGAATGATGGCAGTGTAGATTGATGGGCATAGATTAAAAACAACAAACCTTAGGCTTTTTTTGCTGTTTTATATTGAGAGTCTTACACTCTACAGATATTATGTACGTAACAATAATTATGGGTCAACGCCTACTCGGAACAGCCTTGGAGTAATTTATGAGTTCGCAATTATGCATTAAACTGTAAGAAGCTTCACTTTTCCTAATGGTATTCCAGAAAGAAAGATATTTAGAGGCCTATTCAGGTCAACATTTTGAATGGTGATGTTGTAAGCCATTCTTGACATAAGCTAAATAAAGGCTGAATTAGAACCAAAATGTACGAACAAAAATACACCTGAAGATGTTGGCTGTTATTTTAACAACAACAACAAAAATATGTTTATTGCATGAAATGTCTTGATCTAATCTATAAAATCATAGATGTATTTCCCTTGGATTCCAGTTGCACATAAAAATACCATGACATTTGATCAGAACTCTATTTAATTTTCATGATTTGAAATCTACAATAGGGTTTTACTCTTTCAATTGTGTGCGATAGGTTTTTGGATATAAATATTTTATATCACATTTGATCTGTGTAATAAGGTTTTAAAAGAAGTCTTAATTATGTTTTTTGAATAGCTTTGTAACCATAGTCTTTCAACTGTTATAAAGCAAGGATTCAAATAATATATCTCATCTACTTATGTGTTATCATGTTAACCTTTACTGTCGTTCCAGCCTTTACCTATTATGCAATGCCATGTGTCTGTGTTTGTGTTCTTTGTGTTTCACCACTTTAACCTGATATCTTGTTCCTGCACTTTATATGAAATCTTGTTAGATGTGTCTTAGATAGTGTCTTCTGTATAGATACTATATGCTAACATAATGCCACAGAGGGACCATGGGCTAGTGTAATACCACATACTGTGTATATGCATATTGAAATGCACTATGCCTGTTTCCAGTAGATGAATCTGAATCTGTTTGCAGCAATGATGATACAGACATACAGTTAAACGTTTCCAAAGTGACTTTGGTCAAAGTTAGCCTACAGCAAAAAAAGAAGTTAAATTACATGAGAAATATGTTCAAAAGCATAAATAAAGTTGCTGACAGAAAATCTACTGCATGCAACATCAGATTCACAGCTTAAAGATCAGTTATTGTTTGTTTTTCATGGCACGGCAATTACGATCTCAAGGACTTACTGGAATTACTGGACTGATTCAAGGGTAAGCTCATATTCTCGAGATTGTGCAAGAATGGCAATAAAAAAAATGAAAATAAAACAACAAAGCTGATAGAAAACAGCCCCCCTGAAATAGTAAAGACAAATTCAGTTTCTTCAAAGTTATTCCAGCTCTGAGGAGTTTGGTGACCAGGTGGAGCTTCAACAATAGTGTACCTTAACATACCCATTGGCAATTTTTTTATTTTAAGTGCAGCAACAGGTTCTGGTTAGCTAATGATATTGCTCCTAATAAAGACTTGTTTGAAGTCCAATTTATGTGGAAAATTCATGTCTGTGTCATTGTGTCAGTCAAACCCCAAAAGCTTTTTTTAATAGCAGAATAGAGGATAACTTAGGCAGTGAGGAAAAAAATTTGTTTTTTATGCAGTTTATGTAAAATTTTTTTGAGCTGGGTCAGTCTAAAGTTTTACTGTCTCTGTTCCAGATGTCAACAACTAAACAGTGTGCATGCTCAGTAGATGTTGCATTTATTTTCAAAGTCTCACATGGAGAAGAATGAGACAAAGAACCTTCACACCACTGGTTAATTTATAATAAATTAATAATCCAATATAATTGATTTGGGGCTGGAGGATTTTAGGGTACCCAGACAAAAGCCCCCCACAGGAATTATTGCATGATGATTATCCAATTGAACTATTATCTTTTTCTCTGCTTAAATAAGCATGTCCATCGTTTGGCAGGTGGGTTTGGGCCCAAAATACCAAATCAAACATTATAAATGTCTTGTTTTCAGCAAAGTATATTCAATGGAATGTGACTGTAGTTGTTGTGAAAACTTACAATGCAAGTTATATGGACAAACAACACTGGTGTAAGTTGAATAAAATGATGAAATATTCAATATTGTTCTTACACTATGTTTAATCATGTTGGGACAGAAATGGGAGAATAAACAAATTATCATGCAAAACCCTTGGAACTCACAAAGACACAGGAGCTATTAACAGAGTATTTATATAAGCTTTCCATTTAATTAGGAAAATAATCTCTGGAGTTTAACATGCTAGAGTGCAGTATCCGATATTATTTTAACTTCACCATGGAGAGTCCACTGAACTCAATGTCTAATGGTTACAAAGAATCCCTAAGATCAATATCAGCATTCAATTTAAACAATCCCAAACATTCCTGAATATTTCTTTCCTGAAACATTCAGGAATGAAAAGTCACAGTGGAGTAAAAGTAAAGAAAACGTTTGAGTGAATTTTGTTGCTACTGTGAAGGGAAACAGAGAAGAAGATACATGTCCAAACAAGACAAACCTCAGCCTGAAATGGAAATAATATATTTACATGGTTATTATCTCACTGGTCATTTCAGCTGTTCTTGTGTTTACAGCAAGTTGGTCACATATGTGTTAGGAGACTGGTAAAAATGAGGAAAGTGCAGAACTGACAGGAACATACACACACAAACACATTCAATGATCATGCAAGGACAATTGGAAAGCAGGTAGAATAAACCATTGATAAACAGTTATTACTGGAATGACACATGTGCCATAGCTATGCATTGACTCAGGAAACTGACACACTGCAAACAAACACGCAAAGAAGCTCAAAAAGGGATGTAATGTTTTGCCATCAATTGTTAACACTAAGACAATAAGATAACAAGGTCCAAGGGGATCACATTTCACAGGTTAATAAAACATTTAAATTGAACAAACAGGCTTGGAATCGTGAAGTGTGTCAGTCATGCGAGCTTGACATCGACAACCTTGTCACGTACACATCACTCAAACCCACACATGGACAAATGTGCTGTATTTAAACAAACTGTTATGTTTGTATTAATTATGTGGCCGCCATGTTAGTTGTAGTGTGTGGGTTGTGAATATGATTTACAACAACGAGCTCTAGCTCTCAACGTTTTTACATCTATAGTACTTGTTAGATCTGCAGAACTTGCATAAAAGCAGTTAGTGGCCTATATATATATATATATATATATATAGTATCTAACGGAAATGATGTTCTGAGATCATGTATTACATGGATGTGCAGGGGCAACATGAAAACATGAGCTTTTCATCTTCTTCTTCACACAACAGAATGATTAGAACTGCACAGTGCTGCTGGTCTAGGATTGTTGCCTGGCGAGGGTCCTGGGTTTTAATCCCAGCTGAAATTTTTGTGTGTGGAATTTGGATGGTGAGAGGTCTTAGGATAGTATTCTTTCCCTTTCAGGCTTCTGTTGTCAGTCAGTCAGTCATTTTCTACAGCTTATTACATAGTGGGTTGCGGGGAAGCCCGTGCCTATCTCCAGCAGTCTATGGGCGAGAGGCGGGGTACACCTTGGACAGATTGCCTGTCCATCGCAGGGCGGCTTCTGTTGAAACAGTAGTTATTTAAATCCCTGTCTTGTAAACAAGATCCCGGGTTCTAAATTTAGATTCGTGTATATTAGGTACATTAATGAATTTACAAAGGAGAGCTCTCCTCCTTAGATCTTGACATCTCATATTTTTTCTTATTTAAAGCTATTACCCTTACCTTATTCTATTTAACTTTAACATGTCCTACCTCTGAATTAATCAGGCAACTGATTTATAGTAAAGATCCAAATAACATTTCACATAACTGTCATAACAATTTCAATATGCATAATCCTTTTCCCTAGGTTTTACGGTATCTTCAATTTAGTTTAGCTGTGAACATAGAGAACAAATGTAAACATTTACTAGAATAGCTGACACAGATTTGAAAGAAACCTTTAAACTTTGCTCTAGTGTTTGTTGTTTGTGCTGATCACAGCAAAAAACACACACGTGTGTGTGCATATAGACGCTTTCTGGCTGTGAACAGTCTTTATTTTTGTATTGTTTTTTTTTTTGGTTTTTTTACAGGACATCTGGTGCCTCTATGACTAGAATAGTTTGCAGGACACAGGTGGCTCAAGAGGTTGTAATCTACCAGGAGAGTTATGAGTGAGAAACCCTTATTTTAAGCTGAAGGTCAAGCCTACATCAACATAAATTGAACAACAACCTAGAAAAACACTGTATGTAGAAATATACAGAAAGTATAAAAGTGTATATTTTCATGCACTTTTCCTTTTTTAAGTTCATTTATCTATTACAGAAAACTCAACTCTAATCTCCAATTAACTCATAAGCTGAATATAAAAGACAAGTTTACGTAAATGTTTACCCAATGCTGACTCTAAATTGGCTCCATGCACTTCATAAAACTGAAAAATACAGGATGAAAACCCTCATATATGGGCAGTACAAACATATTGGTCTTCCTGTCACAAAACAAAAACAAAACACTTTGTGGTAAAGTGTGAGTGCATATAGTGAGAGGACGTCTGTAAATGATTGCCTCTTTTCTCTGTGGTCACAATTCTGTGAATCCAAACACATCTGTGCTTACAGTCCACTTATGATAGGTCAGCAGCCGCTAAATATTTTAATCCAGACATTTATCCTGCACAATTCAACTGAAAACCAAATAAATATACTAGAGAAAATAATATAAATAAATACATGGGTTGCAAATGTTTGCACACTCTTAGAGAAATACTTTTTGAAATATCCTTTGATTCAATTCATTCAGTGTTTTTTGGTAGATGTCTGTTTGCATCTGAATCTGGGCTGACTAGACTAGACTTGGAAATCACTCTTTAGGTTTTCATCAGACACTAGTAGGTTTTGGGTCAGAACTGTCTAATATTTGTAACTAAACCTAACTTTATCCTCATTGACAAAGCAGAGCACGTGGACCACCATCTTTAACTATGGGTACATTGATTTTAAGTAATGTGCTGTTTTTTGTGCCAAGCATGCAAATTATTATTATGGCCCAAAACACCAAATTTGGTTTCTTCAGTTTTGGAAAATATTTGCAATTTAGACATTTTTTTGGAAAAACAATACCACCTACCTAGCCTTTCAACATTGTTTGGGCTAAAAATTTGTTTTATATGCAGCTCTCCCTTTATATTATATCCTCCACAAGAGAAATCTGTTTGAATATGATCAGGGACTAGGTTGTTGTTTGCTTTATACATTATTTGTGCTGTCAAAAATGAATCACATTCAGTTTTAATATTCCCGTTGTACAAAATAGTGCATTTATATGACCAGTATTATTAAGCTTTTTTATACAGAAATGTTGATGAAGATAGGGTAGTTATTATACATATTTCCCCAAACTGCTAGTAATTCAGATCTAGAACTAATGTAAAGTATAACATTGTGGAGTGATTTGTGGCCCAGAATACCTTTTATTTTATTTTATTTTATTTGACTTAACACATACATTTTTCCTACATGTATGTCTACATGGGGAATCTTTGTATACTTGCCAAATAACATTTGGGTTTGTTAGTTCATTGAGCCCTGGTTAATAAACCATCTTTTTATTTTGCACATTTCCAAGGTAACAGTTTACAATAATTCTTTAAAATTTTCACCAGAAGAAGAAAACAATAGTATATCATAAAAGTGCTCTATATGAAATGCTTGGATGTTTTCATTAATTGTGTTATATACATGACATCAATTATTAAATGAATCTGGACATAAGTGTTTCAATACTCAAGGAGTGATTCAGAAAAAACGAGACCTTTTTCTTTCTATATCCATCAAATGAAATAATTTTTCACTCTAAACATTTTGGTTTTCCATTACAGAAAAAAAATCTCGGGACTGATGTATATATTGGTTAAATGGCTTAAATGTGTATATGGTCTACACCAGGGGAGTCCAAAGTGCGGCGACCCTTAAAATAATTTTTTGTGGTGCCCAACCCCAGGTCCAGGATGGTACAAATATTTGCCCTTCATCAACTGGACCTGATGCAAGTTTTGTAATTGTTTAAGGTGAGATTTTTAATGACACATTAATATCCTCTTAAATGGAAAATGTTAGCTGCAGCACAAAGTGTTTTCCTTTTATTAGCTCTGTTTTTGTGCTTTCGTTTTATTATCATAGAAGGGTTTGCGGTTTTATTTTATGTACCTTGAGTGCTTTCAACTTGTCAATTTTGTCCAGCAGTGCAAAAGGTTTGGACACCATCTGTCTACACTCACTGTCTGAAATGTTAAGTTGAACTAAACAATTGTAAAATAAACCTACCTCACTGGGGCATTTTCTAAAATGCTGT
Source organism: Girardinichthys multiradiatus (assembly GCF_021462225.1). Taxonomy (NCBI): domain Eukaryota; kingdom Metazoa; phylum Chordata; class Actinopteri; order Cyprinodontiformes; family Goodeidae; genus Girardinichthys; species Girardinichthys multiradiatus. Next base: position 17,436,950 of record NC_061804.1, read on the forward strand.
ATGAAGATTTCAGCTGTGGATTGGCAAACTGCTAATACAAAAAAAAAAAAGAACCATTAAAGATAGCACTGAAAATAAACCAGAATAAATAGTAAATTGTTATTTACTTTAGTTTAGAATACACATTATTTATTTCAGTTTAGGAAGAGTAGAGCCAATCCTTTGCAAAAACATAGGGAACAGTGTTATTGTAAACGGAACAAAAGGCCTCTGTGTTCATCCATATACAGTATGTCTCTGGGTTCACTTCACTTAACACATATACTGTTAAACACATGATGCCCTTTTTGTCTTGTACGGTGAAAGTCTTTCCTCCCAACACAACACACATAGCAGATGCCCAAAATTCAGAATTCAGCGATGTGTGTTTCATTATTGGATATCTGCTCCTGCTTTAAATAGAAAGCTGGACTCAGGTGAGTGCAGTTTACAGCTTACACTTCATTGCTAACCATCTGGACATCTGTTTACGGGGTGGTTTTAAATATCCATAAATAATAGCATTTCCCAGCTTTTCTTGAGAACAGTGTACATTATCAAGAAAAAAAGAACTGCATTATGTAACAACAAAAAGCTGCAAAAATTACAAATTTTAGAAATGGGAAGAAAAAAATTATTTTGAGATGAATAACAAATAGCCAAATTTCTGGTACTTTCTGCAGATTTCGAGCATACAACTTCTCCAAGATTATATCCTTTAACCTCTGAGTCCAACTGCTGCCAGGCTGCGATTCTGTTCAAGAATCGTGTCCAGCTTGCGATTCTGCTCTCTTAACATTTCAGTCTGAGTGTTGATCGCTCTACAGACTCCATCCAACATCGCAGGCAGCTTTGGAAAGCTTTGAACAGCCGCCCACGTTTTGCGTTTAAGAGTCGCGGGTGGGACTTTATTTGTTTCTGAAAAATGAATGTCTGTGGTTTTCATGACCAAATATATTTCCAAATCGCTTTGATAAATTCAAATATATTTGAATATATATACTTGCTTAACAAGACAACAGTTGAATGGCATTGCTTCCACATGGGTAGTGCAATGTGCAGCAACAGATAGGGGAGGGGCAGTGCCGTGTGACTGTACATGAGTTTCAGCATGCCTCATTTGCTAAAACCAGCATTTTGTTTAGAATCTCTCTTAAAAACATTTGAAACCCATGGGAATGTTTCGAAGTAAGATTTTTGTGGTTTTGAAACCATAACTTTAAAATGTTCATACTGTTAAGCCTAAAATGATTCATATCCCCGACATGTTTACGTTTAGAGTAATCTTTAGATTTGACCAATGCAATGTTACTTGAATCTGAAAGAGAATCTGTGGAAGATATTGAGATTAGGGTGATACCAAGGAGGCCTTCCAAGATCAAAGTGGTGATGTTACGATCCTTGGGTGTTTTGGTTTTCATTTGTGTGTGTTTCCATCATTTCTTGTTGTGTATTCAGGTTCTTTAGGTCTTGCCACATATGTTATTTTTGCCATTAGGGCTTTCCCATATTAGTTCATTCTTTTGCGTTTACTGTCTTAGTATATTCTTGTGTTCTTTTTTTTGTGCATTTTAATTTATTTCTCTAAGTGCTAGTCTTTCCCCCTTGTTTAGAAGTTTCTTTGTGTCTCAGTTCTGTTTCCTCTGTGTTAGTTTCCCTCCCTCAGCTTCTCTCCTTTCATTCTGCCACAGCTGTTTCGCATCTTTACTGATTAGCTCTTCAGGTTACTTTGTCATTTTTCACCCCTGCCTCAGTATATAAGCTCACTGGTTCTCATTTTTCATTACTGGATCAGTCTGTTAGACTGCCTGTTTCTCTGTCCATTACACTGCCTGTACTTTATGACCTGCTCCTCTTGCGATTTCCAGTAAGTTGTCCTTTTGTTATCATTAACTCAGTTTTACCGCAGTCTGCCTCTGCGCTTGGGTCCTGCACAACCTACAAACATGACATGAGATTATTGAGACATTTTTAAGATATCATTTTTTTACAAAATGTTAATGAGACAGAATTTTTTTTAATACTGACATGCTTTTTACATTTTTCCATTGCCTTTTGAGAGATGCCAGTCTAATTTCCTATCAGAAACAAAACGGGTAGAACTAAATTCATTTTAAATTCAAATCTGCATGGTGTATGAAACATGTTGGGCTAAACTGTTTAACCAGCCCATACTACATGTAAACGGTTCATTTCTATGATTTACTGACATGACAAAATGCAATTTAAATATATTTTTGACTTTTTACCTCAGGCATTAGCAATGTTATCCAGATAATTTTAAATAACCCACAATGCCATACAAAATAAACCCTAAAATCATTCATGCAAGAAAGAAATCCAAATCTTTGAAGACTATTTTTAAATTATCCTCTTGGGGTACAATGTGTGCAGTGATGTTTTTGTTTTATGTTCAGTTATTCAAAGCAACCCATCTCCACCTCCTGCTGGTGTCTTCAATTGCTCACTTAGTTTCTGGCAGGCGGCCAGCCTTTTCATTGTTTAATAATACCAGCACTGATATTACACAAAGGAATTTCATTCTAACCAGAAGATGTTTAGATTGCACTGACGTTAACATGAACACATATAGATTATGTCAACTCCAATCCTACATTTTACAGTTTGAAAGAGACATAATTCTCAACATGACAAAACTAGCGAGGACAAATGAATGTGTGACTAAACATAAACACAATGTCTTTCTTTTGTTGGCTGTCATTTGCAATAAGAGCTGCTGACATCAGTCCATAGGCATTATAATCCATGAGCTCACTGACAGTCCATGTGTCTCAGTGCTGCATCCCTGTCTCTGCTGTCTGCATGAATCTGCCTTCAACATGTAAGATGAAAGGAAATCTCACATAATGCTCAGCACCAGCAAGGGCACCGTGATACATTTCTGCATCTGTGACTGAAGTAACTCAATGCTGTTTATTGTAAAATTACAACTCAAGCTGGAAATTTAAATGTTCATATTCTTTTCTAGCAATTCAAGTTATCATCACTATTATTTCAGATGTTCCAAGAATACCTTATTTTTAAACCAAAAGTATGTTTCATTGTAATTATTTTCCTTTTCAAGCTGAACAATATAGACCAAGTAATGGAAATAAGTGTTGCTATGCATGAATAATTACAACTAATTAAAATCTTGGGTTTTCTAACTTGTTCTTTCCTTGTGTGATACCAAAGTGTACATCTCTGTTAGTTGGACATTGCATGATTCAATTTAAATTCTGTAATAGTAACCTTTCCACTGGATATTTCTGTTTTTTCCAGTCCAGCAGAGCACAAAATTATTAAAGCTTTGCTGTTATAGCTCTCGAACATGGGACCCTCTGAAACAACAAGACCTTCTTAGATACTCAGAAAAAAGAAAGAAATAAACTAAAAGAAAATGTGTTTAACAGGTATGGATGATCCTGGCTGTACGAAGTTGTGCACCCGCAGAGGCTAACACAACAAACACGGTTACAAACAAATCTGATCTATCATGTAGAATTATTTTTACAGGAGGTTTCCTACAAAGTGAGTCTGCACAAAGGATTTTACTATCAATTCAGAAAATCCTGAATGAGAATGTCTGACTATTAGTTAGTGGCCTTAAGACCAAGTTCACTTATAAATTTATGTAAATTATAAAACAATAACTTTTCACATAGGGTCAGGTTGGTTTGGATAGCTTCTTCCCCTAAAGAGCAGCTAAACCCCAAATCAACATTTTTTTGCAGATTATCTGTATAAATTGAGCCTTGAGGTTGCTATTTTTATATTACTGTGGAAATTTTGACATTTTCATGTAAACTTGTTTAGTTCTGCAATATTTGGCCAACAACCGTCTTAATGTGGACATCTCTGGGTTGTAGAGTGGCTACTGCAGTTGAATTTTTCTGTTGCTTACAAATGGTACAGCTTGGTCAATGTCTACGTCACAGCCCGGTATAAAACCATCTTTCTCAAACACTCGCCCCTGAGGTGAGTCAGGAGTTAAAATTATAAGCATTGATCAGTAGCATTTTTCCGGGTTAGCATATCATTTCCTATTGGTTAGCATAGTGTTTTAATTTAGGTACTTAGATTATTTAGTCATATCAAATTTCACAGTAATTAGCTTTAGTGTTGATGTTTTGTAAATTTATATATTAGGTTGGATCGCTGAGTTAGCGCCTTGAGCCAGCGGCTCGAACTGATAGGGCTCAGGCTTGTTGGGCTGCATAAAGCCTCCCTCAACCTCTTGTGATAAGAGCGGTTAAAATCCTCCACCTCAAAGACCGATCCATGGCAAAACTACCAGCGTCACTCTGGTCAATCTCAATGTTTTAATATGTTAAATCAAAAAGTAGCTAAACCCCAAATCATTTTGGACACCAACCCCCTCCGCTCATCCCCACACTTGGCCGTGCCCTTCAGTGTCCCTTGGTACTGCCCAAAACTTTTTCAAAACTTGTCTGAGGGCGTGGTTATACTTTTACATCAGGTTTAGTTACATTTTAATGAACGGAATCATTTCAATTCAACTTGGAAAGACTCACAAAGAGAAGACAGGGATGCAATTAGAAAAGTTTATTAGTGAATATTTATTTCTTTGGTGCTCGGACCCCAGTGGAAGACGTGAATGCTGAGAATGACATGCAATTGAATGAACATCTTAGGGTCAGATTTAGAGATGCCTTCCCCCTGGGACCCGATCTTGGTGGTGGACTGGAGGCCTGAGGAGATTTGGAAGGAGTTTAAAAGCCAAATGGTGGAGATGGGGTGGAGGAGGGTCAAACTTCAGCTGCAGAATGTAGGGTTCCATGGATGAAGATCTTTTAAAGCGGAGCATTGAAGGATGATTGGCCGGGGAGAAATGTGGACTTGTCGCTGATTGGTGGAGCAGACAGAGACGCATGGAGGAGTAATTAGATGAAGCTGGAGGTGATGGTGAGTCTTCCATGTTTAATTTTCGTTTAAACTCCATAACTACTTCTGTATTAGGTGAGTTTTTTTTTTTTCTAATATTAAAATGTATTTGCTGATATTGCATATTTAGATGTGACAAGAAAAATAGATAAAAAAATAGAATAGGCAAAAATAGGTAAAATCTCTAAGAGGACAAATACATTGTCTGTGTACTTACCCTAAATTAAATTAAGCAGGATTTTAAAGAATATGGTGGGTAAAACATTTGGAGTTAAAACAGAGATCGGGAAAGGAGCCATTTATAGTACTCTACCCTGGGTAGCTTGTAATGCACACAATCTCATAACCCATGAGAGATAATCTTACCTTACATGTTCAGAGTACAGGCATGCCATCTATCTCTCAAATTGATTCAAAACAACATCTCCAAAGACCAACTAAAGACCAATCACTCCTCCCTCCATGTTTCCAGTGAGGATAGAGGTTTAAAAAGAATAGTTTTACACACATACACACTCGTTCAGTCAAAAGAAGAGTGTCTGTGACAACCAGAAATCTCCAGGGTGCTTCTGTTGAAACATTTATCCTGTAACCTGGATGAACTGCCAATAGAGAGAGTGGAGCAGACCTATATGCCCTCAGGCTCTATAAGCCATACCATCAGCCTTGGAGGAGCTTGTGAAGCATAGGAAAGCTATTAAGACAAGTATTCGCAGAAGGCTGAGGGATAAAAACATCATAATGTTCAGTAATATGTGAAGGTGATATGAAAGGCAAAAGCTAGGATCATATAACATTAGTGGGGAACATGCTGTATGGTGTAATAGCTTGCAGTTTTCATATTTGACAAAGTAACTAAATGAAATGCCTTGATATTATTAAGAAAAAATATGGACATCTGTCTCTGTTCATGACAAATATTTGTGATATAATATATAAACATAATATGTCTGTGTATATATATATATATATATATATATATATATATATATATATATATATATAGTCAGTCAGTCACGGGGGAGCTGGTGCCTATCTCCAGCAGTCTATGGGTGAGAGGCAGGGTACACCGTGGACAGGTCGCCAGTCCATTGCAGGGCATCACACAAACAACCATGCACACACTCATTCATACACCTAAGGGCAATTTAGAGTTACCAATTAACCTAACAGGCATGTCTTTGGACTGTGGGAGGAAGCCGGAGTACCCGGTGAGAACCCACGCATGCACGGAGAGAACATGCAAACTCCATGCAGAAAGACCCCTGGCCAGGAATTGAACCCAGGACCTTCTTGCTGCAAGGCAACAGTGCTACCAACTTTTGCAAAAAAAAGAATAATTTTCCATGATTAAAGGCATGGATTTACGATAGTAAATGTTCTGACATTGTAAAGGTAAGAATTCTGTCAGAAAAAAACTTTCTTTCTTGTAAATATGTAAAATGAATCTAGAAATTCTTAGGTGGAAATTTACTCCTCTGTGGTCACATTATTTTTTTATTTGATCTACAATGGCCCTAACACTCCGTTGTAGTTTTGTAATCTTTTAGTACAAGCTTTTACACAAAAAATGACAAGATTTAAAATTAGAATAATTTTCTCAATTTTAGGTTTTGAAGAACTGCTAAAATTATTTTAGTCTCGGCCTGATATTTTTTGCATAGCCCATTTGAATTTGGCGACCATCGCTTTTCTTTGAGTACAGCGAATAAAACCACCTATTGTCAGGATCTGGAGTCATCTGCTGCCTACTGCTAACACCTTTCCAACACTAGGTGCCGCCAGTAGGAGAGTCCTGAGGCGACAGGTGTTGCGCATCTATTCATCAGCTGGGAAGCATAAAGAGGATGGTTGCCAACACTTTGTCGCCTGAGTGTTTTGCCTCCGTGGTAATCTTCTGGCCAGCCCTGAAAACGTTTCAAGAATTGCTGTGAAGGATTTGTGAAGTATTTTTCTGTATGAATTCTAACTTCCCCTGTTACCTGTTCCAAGTACGATTTCTGCCTGACCTGTCCCAGTCCGCCGTTGTGGTACTGGCTACTTCCTGGAATTGGACTGAACCTGGCAAGCGGGGCTTCTTTCCTGACACTTATCCTCTCCCTGGCGGTTTCCCCAGATTCTCCAGTAAAATAATGTTTCAGTTGGGTCATATTCTGAGGTTCAGCCACTAATCATTTCTCTTTGTGTTTTTTCAGTGACGGGATATTAGATTCGCCGCTTCTGTTGTGCTTGACCAAGTTTGCAATAAACTTCTTTATTTCATAAGTTCTCTGAGTGTCTCTGCATGTGGGTTAAGTCGGCTGTAAAAATCATGACACCTATAAGGCAGAGGGGAAAGTACACAATGAGCAATCAAGACTGGAAGATGAGGTTTAGTTCAAAGGAACTTTACCCACACACTCCATGGCAGGCCTATCTGGCCTTGGAATATAATTTATATTACTAAAATAATGCTCTATCTTAAGAGAATGCATGTCCAAATCTTCACAATTTACAGTCTGCAAGGGGCAGTATACAGTAAAAATTATTTAGATCTTTTAATCAATGTGGAATTTTGGTAGTAAGCTTTTCTAAAGGTGGCTCTCACCGGTCTTACTTCCACTTTGCATTTTTTAAACTTACATCCCATTTGGGACTTGACACCTCAGGGGCAAATCCTTAAAATAATGTTGATGGGCACAATCAAACCAATCTATGTCTATTGTTTGCAAATGTGAGGCCTATCACTTACCTGTATGAGAGTCATTACATTTTATTTGATTATTCTGTATCAGTGGTTAAAAACGTTTATGCTTTTTAATAAACTAATAACATAGTTTTGATGTAATGCACATTCACGGTTTAAGTCAAAGACAATTACTTGATCAAATACACCCTCTCCAATCCCCGGGTAAGTAGTTCTTTCATTTCTGTTTATCAATTTGTCTTAATTTGTTTTGTTTTGTTGCCTTTAAAGCAGTCTTTAGGTGTATGTATGATAAGGTTATTACTCTTATTTCCACCCGCATTGAAAAATCCATTTGCTAAATATGGATCACCCAAATGTTTTGGATGTCTGGGACAATAAAGTCCTTAGTGATGCGCAAAAAACTTTTAGATTTCTTCAGTTTGAACTTTTCTTGTCACTCTTAAATTTTTCAAATCATCAAACACATTTTAGAATTGGATCTGAGTAAATATAAAATCAATCATTTCTGATTGATTTTATCTTTAATCAATCAATCATAACTGGCGATGTATTTTGCATCACTGTAGATTCTTGCTGGTAAAATCATGACGGCATAAATAAACCAGTTTCCACCAGTTTCTAAATGTTGTCAGAAATATAATGAGCTGCATAATAAGCTACAACCTAAATAAATTAATACTTTACATAGATTTTTATGTACAGCGGTCAGTAAAATCAGTGGAAGGACACATGAAACTACAGACATGCCATGAAAACTGACAGTAATGATTTAGCCATTAAGGAACTGCTTCATCAGGCTGGGTGAGGGCAGATTATGTTGGTGTAAACAACATATGGTGTGAATAAAGCTTTGAAATGTTCTTCTGTGACGGAAGAACATTTATTATGCTAACCACACATAGCTCCCTCATGATGCATTAATGTCGGAATGAAGAGTGAAAGTCTGTTGCAACCTTTAAATTTAAGGGTAATTACATTAAAGGTTGGGAACACAAAAGAACATAGGGGCTTTATTTTAATTTATGATAGTGTTAGCATGCTTTCAGTTATTTTTTTCTCATGCAACTTTTTCATAGAGCAATTAAAGCAGTAAAGCAGATTGAATAAATGTGTTGACTGCAAACCTCCCACACAATAGCAGAAATAGCAAAACAATAATCACATCTTCCTCTAAACTGAATTCTGATGAGCATAATAAGCAACAGACACTGATTTTCTTTATAAAGAAATAAGAATCACCAAAAATATCTGCTGTGCATGGATTAATTTAGGTGTCGTAGGGCCAAGGGAGGATCTGTTTTACATATTTCTGAAAAAACTGTTTACTATAATGCAATATTTTATGTTAAAGTCTATGATTTAACTTAAATTATGATAAAAGCAGTTATAAAATGCTTTAGCAACAGTAATAATGTTCAGTAAATTTATTTAATTAAATACGTTTTCAAGACTGCATGAAAGGGTTGTGACCAATTTCAACACCCATAGTCCCGATTTTTCTGTAAAAAAACGGTCACCATTTTTTGTCACTTTAATTCATTAAAGTACAAAGATGGATTTAAAACCCTTTGTAGATTGAAAATTGGAGTAACAGATAAAAAGAGCTTCTGACATGTATAGGGAGCCAACCCATCAGCCTTCTTCCCTAATGTCAGTGACTAAACTCTGCTAAAACTTAAATGAATGGACAATTCTCTTATTTACAAATTGGGTCTTTGCGCCAACTTCCACAGCACCACCTCTGTGAAGTGTATAATTGGCTCCCTCATTACACTGAGGTACTCCGACTTTAGTTCAGCCGTAATGATTAGTCCACTGCTATAACTTTGGGTCATTAAAATCAATGTTAACTTACAGGATGGGGACACCCTGATACATCTACACTGTAAATGTACCTCATTTCTTCTCTAAGCTTTACATTTTCTCCCTCTCTTAGTAAAATTTATAATTTTGATAGCCAATATCTTAGAACATCCTTCTCTAATTGGACATGAAGAGGCTTGTAGGACTCTGTAACAAAGACAAAACTGAAATTTCTCAGGGTACATTACATTGTGAAGTATTTAACAGTTAAGTATTTCTGGCATTGGAAGAATCCACTGTCTCTAGCTGTAGGTGTAGAAACAGTGGTTCTTGTGCAGTTTGTTGACATATAAATTCTCTGGTTCATTATGTTTCCTTTTACCTCATGTTGTTAGAGCACCTGGTAAGCAGAACAGTTTACATTGGCATAGAACAAGCTTTTTTTCCAAAAGACCTCATTATTTTTTTTCCCGCATACACTGTCTTGCAAAAGTAACAGTACCTCTTGAGCTTCAAATTTTGCTATGTCACAAGCACAAACGTGAATGAATTTTATTGCAATTTCAAATAAAATGTATTAACAATCTTTATTATTTACTATAGCTATTGAACATTCCAACCAAATTGTCCTTTGCATTTAATCTATCCCTTAGGGAGCAGTGGGCTGCCATTGTGCGGTGCCTGGGGAGCATTCAGGGGCTAAGGGTCTTTCTCAAGGAGCCAGAGTGGCAGGCTGTGGGATTCGACGCAAATGCCCTGCTCTCTAATCACTAGGCCACCATTTCCCCTGATAGACCAAGTACATTGGTATACTGGCACCCTGAGTCAATAATAAAAAATTACAGCTTTGCACATTGATAGACTGAAATCTTTGCCCATTTTTTATTTTTATTTTTTTTGCAAAATACTTTAAGCCTAGTCAGACAGATAGAGTCAGGACTTTGACTGAGCCATTCTTACACATGAATATGCTTTGATTTAAATCATTTCATTACAGTTGTGGGTGTATGTTTAGAGCTGTTATGCTGATGGAAAGTATACCTCCATCCTCTTGTCTCACATTATGTACATCTTTATCACTGGCTGTTTTTGTGTTTTTGTTCTGCTCTCTGCCACCTGATCACTGTCTGCTTCATCTCATTCCAACTTATTGGCAGAAACTAAAAAACTTCTAAACCTGTGGTTAGGACTGTTAGGAAGTGGATTGGTGAGTCAAAGCAAATGTTACAAGCCTACTTTAAATGAGTGTGTTTGAAGGTTCAGCTTCTGATCTAAACCAATTCACTTATGGTGTGACATCAAAAATAAATTTTTGTGAGGACGTGTGTGCAGACCAAGACTTTTCGCACATACACCAACAATAAACCATGGTTCTCTTCACATCTCAGGAAACTGTCAGACCAAGGAATAAGTATAAAGTGCTTTCACACCAAACCTTTGGAATGCTTTGCACCGTGCCAGAGTCCGATTTCTGGAGTGGAACACGTCAGTGTGAACCCATCTCGGACCCTGTAACGGTTGCCACTGCCGGCCTAGGCATGCTTTTTCTGGATCCTTGGGCAGTTCTCTTCCCACTCCACTTCAAACTGTATACAAATGACTGTTTACAAAAAAAATGCATTTCCTTTTTATATTTCTGCACCAAATTTCATCATTGAGAGCAAAGTGGACCTGGAGCCAAATTCCTCGCTTGTGCGCACAAACTTGGTGAATAAAGCTGATTCTGATTCAGAATTTTGGATTACATCCACCTCTTTATTAACTCTGCCCAGCTTCTTTATCAGTGGTGAAGAAAAGTATCTCCACTGCATGATGCTGGCACCACATTTCACAACAGGTTGGCGATTTTAGAGTGATGTGCAACATAGTTTTTTTGAAACATTTAGCTTTGGATGTTAAATTTTGCTCACATTTGACCATATGTTTGCATTGTCCCCTAAATGACTTGTGGCAAACTAGACAATAGTCAGTCTTCTAAAACAGACAAATTTGTGGAGCTCATTAATAATACAAGTTGTCTTGTCAATAGATTTTGTAGTCTGAGCTGTGAATCTCTGCAGCCCCTTCTGCATTACCATTGGCCTTTTGTCAGTTTCTCTGATTATTGCCCTTTATTTCCAATCTGTCAGATTAGGTGGACAGTCAAGTCTTGGTAGGTTTGCAGTTGCACCATACTCTGTATTTTCAGGTATTTCAGGCATGTTTCCTGGCATGTAATTGAACAGTATGATCCATGAGATGTTCAGTGCTTGGAATAGTATTTAATAACGTAACCCTTAAAGTTTTCCACAACCTATCTTTAGTAAAGGGTAAAGGCATTTTTATAAAAAAAAGAACAATTGAAAGCCATTTTTAATTTTGCTTCCACAGTTATGTGCTGCTCTGTGTTGGTCTGACACATCAAACATCAATGCAGTAAAATAGGAGACAGCAATGTGACAGAATTTGAAAATGCACTGTATATCGCTGTTGCCTTTCTCTGTTTTGTTGCTTTGCATCTCATCCGTTTTTTATTTCCATTTTTTAACATGCAAACTCATGTTTTGGGAAGAATAATCCTTTGCTCCTTTGAAAGTCTTATTCATGCCGCATAGCCAAACTTCCTTATTTTAAGATGAGAAGCAATAAAAAAAAAACGAGCTTTAAAGCAGAATATGGATTAGTGTCTTTAAGGGGTACAAGGCTCCAGGTGGGAATAACAGCAAAGCAAAACAAGAATTTCATGCAGCAGAGATCATCCTTGACAATGATTCAAGCCCCAACAGCCAATTACTTCATCACAATACAGATTTTAGAACAAAGAGTAAAACATTTATTTTATTGTTTTTTACATTTTTTTACTATACTATGGTATTTGCGATGACGCAAGCCTTTTCTGTCCTAACACTGTGTCTTTTAGGTGACCTCGGAATGGCCACATGAGATGCTGATCGATCAATCGATCCTTTCATTTCTGGATGGAAGTCATGTGTAGTCTTATGAAGTTTCATGATGATACAAACTTATTATTTTTTTTTTTATTTAAATTATCTTTCTGAACAGTACCTGTTATATATTCAATTCAATTTATTTCAAAAGTACTTTATTAAATCTTGTGGTAGCTCATTTTTAATATCGGTGTCTTCCGAGAGCTGTTGCAGACACTGATGACTGTGGGCATTAAGGATCTGACCACAGGATTTATCCATTTATTTATATATGAAATAAATACTGACACAAAATTATTGCTGTAACTAAGAGCAACTAGAGTATAAATCAGTCACTTCTGCAACAACTGCTTATAGATGTACTTGGTATGTTCGCAGAACTGAACATAGTGAAAACCTCAGCTCATTATAAACTGTTGCTCACAGACAGTATTTCACCCCTAAATCAGGAAAAAAAAAAAAAAAACAGTCTCTTCTTTTTTTGTAAAACAGAAATTGTAACTTTATCTTTGTAGAATTGAAAATTGCCTCTCCTCTCCCCAATAACAGTCTGAAATACGTTTGGGAGATAAAGAACACGCACTACTTTGAGGAACAGATGTAACAATGGGGAGCTTGCATACCTGCCAAGATGACGAGTGCAGTTTGTAATTATGAGGATCCAGGAGGTGGTGTTTTCTTTTTTGTTTTTATCCTTCTCTCTGTCTTTGTGACAGTCAATCTCTCATGGTGGCATGCATAATTGCTATGACTGATGGGGTGAGGTTGTGGAATTGATCTGGGGAGTGATCTGCATTGCTTCTATTCTGCTCCACTTGTGTCCTTCTCTTCTGTATTTGTGTCTCAGACTACAATTTTTTATCTTCATCCTGTATGCAGTCTCAGTGGCTTGTTATAACCTTTGATACAGCTTTGAGATCTAGCCCTTTGCATTCACTGTGAAATGGCCAGCCCATCATTTAGTCAGAATACAAGTCATGTCAACAAGCAAATCTGCTTAAATCTGGGATACATGTGTGGGCAGAGAACCAACAGCTTAATTTGTTTTTATTTGAAGCAGATGGAGTGATGATTAAGATTCAATTTTGAGAGTTCATTTTGCAGATAATTTCTCTCTCAGGGCAGTGTTCTACATTTATACTACATGTTGGAACATATTATACTCAAAGATCAAACAATTCACAACCAAGAAATATAGTAAGGGTCAGTCTGACTCATTACACATGATCATCTTTTGCATTTAAAACTTAAATGCACAATAAACCTAACCTAAAACAAGTGTGTTACAGTAGTTAGATCAGGTTTTTATTATATTGTTTGGGCAGTTTTATAAACAAATTCAGACTGTTCAGCATATGAAGCTGTGCTTATTCAATCACAAGAGATTGAACTCTTAGCTGAGCCCGATTACAATAGGAAAGCAAGTTATACAAACCAAGGAGGTTTGTAAAACATAGAGTATTTAAGTGTCGGATAACAATACCAGTCAGCATCAATTTTCTAGTATTTTTGATTCACATAAAATAAAACATAAAAACAAGTTTATCTTAAGACTTAGCTCACATTTAAAAGAAGCATCTTCAAGAGTTTAGACACATGCACTACATGTCTGGTCTTCAAAGCACCTGATGATTTTAGATAGGTCTTATTACAAGACTATTCATGCTCTTATTTTGTACCACAAATAAAACCAATTTAAAAAGAGTCCAAAGCTACAATCTCTTATCATGTTTTACTGGATGGATCTATGAATGTGCAGCTTTCCCCTTGTTTCAGTTTGCATCTCCCTAGAGCCCTTCTGTACACTCCTCAGGTTATGGTTCCTCCTGCTTTTTGGAGGGTAACAGCATCAGTGAACACAGGAAAACTTTTACCTTAAAGTGTAAATGAAGATTTCCTAGCAAAGAGTTTTTAGTGTAAAATGAATGCAGTCTTACCTCCATTTTGTTCAAGGGAGAGAGAGGGGAAAGACAACACAATACAGCAAAACACAACCACTCCATGATCCTGACATACAGAAACTGCTGCACAGTTTAATAACAATAACTGAATCCAGAGGCAATATAAATGAAAGGCTTAACCTCTTGCTTAACCTCTTAAGCTCCAAGGGGTTTTTGTGAAGTTTGTGCTTGAAATAACGTGCACAATTCTAATTTAGTTTTCCCCAGAAATTACAAACTCTATTCAAATAATAATTATGTTAATATTTATGTTTTTCAATTGTGGGTGATAATTCTGGTATTCATTTGCTTCTGGCTGAGTAAATCTTGGGTGGATAGTGACAAAAAGGATAGTTTTGGAATCTGAGATTTCTGCTTTCAGCAGACATGCTGGTTGTATGTGTAAAAGCTGTGTGGTGAACAGCCGAGACCATGTTTTGCAGTGATGCCCGTTTTGTGGAGTTTGTTTTCTTCCTGATTCAACTGCTTGTAGTTTCAACTATGTTTGGTATTAGTAGAAATGGTTTAAATTAGTTTTCAACCAATATTAAAATGTTTCTGTAGATACAAAACATATTTATGTTTAACTTAGGGAAATTACAGTAATAAAAGTAGGAAAAGAAAAACTAAATTCTTCCCCAGTACTGAGGTTTGGGGCTTAAGAGCAATTATTTCTGCATGAATTAAAACGCATTATTAATTGTAATGCAGGCTATTGCAATTAGACTATCAATAACCATCCCTCTTTTACTTATGCAATACTGTTCTTTATGCTCTTCATTAGAGTAAAAAAACAAAATTTATTTCTCAGACTCCTTCAGCATATACAGGTCTTTCTCAAAAAATTAGCATATTGTGATAAAGTTCATTATTTTCCATAATGTCATGATGAAAATTTAACATTCATATATTTTAGATTCATTGCACACTAACTGAAATATTTCAGGTCTTTTATTGTCTTAATACAGATGATTTTGGCATACAGCTCATGAAAACCCAAAATTCCTATCTCACAAAATTAGCATATCATTAAGAGGGTCTCTAAATGAGCTATGAACCTAATCATCTGAATCAACGAGTTAACTCTAAACACCTGCAAAAGATTCCTGAGGCCTTTAAAACTCCCAGCCTGGTTCATCACTCAAAACCCCAATCATGGGTAAGACTGCCGACCTGACTGCTGTCCAGAAGGCCACTATTGACACCCTCAAGCAAGAGGGTAAGACACAGAAATAAATTTCTGAATGAATAGGCTGTTCCCAGAGTGCTGTATCAAGGAACCTCAGTGGGAAGTCTGTGGGAAGGAAAAAGTGTGGCAGAAAATGCTGCACAATGAGAAGAGGTGACCGGATCCTGAGGAAGATTGTGGAGAAGGGCCGATTCCAGACCTTGGGGGACCTGCGGAAGCAGTGGACTGAGTCTGGAGTAGAAACATCCAGAGCCACCGTGCACAGGCGTGTGCAGGAAATGGGCTACAGGTGCCGCATTCCTCAGACCTGGGCTACAGAGAAGCAGCACTGGACTGTTGCTCAGTGGTCCAAACTACTTTTTTTCGGATGAAAGCAAATTCTGCATGTCATTCGGAAATCAAGGTGCCAGAGTCTGGAGGAAGACTGGGGAGAAGGAAATGCCAAAATACCAGAAGTCCAGTGTCAAGTACCCACAGTCAGTGATGGTCTGGGGTGCCGTGTCAGCTGCTGGTGTTGGTCCACTGTGTTTTATCAAGGGCAGGGTCAATGCAGCTAGGTATCAGGAGATTTTGGAGCACTTCATGCTTCCATCTGCTGAAAAGCTTTATGGAGATGAAGATTTCATTTTTCAGCACGACCTGGCACCTGCTCACAGTGCCAAAACCACTGGTAAATGGTTTACTGACCATGGTATCACTGTGCTCAATTGGCCTGCCAACTCTCCTGACCTGAACCCCATAGAGAATCTGTGGGATATTGTGAAGAGAACGTTGAGAGACTCAAGACCCAACACTCTGGATGAGCTAAAGGCCGCTATCGAAGCATATTTGGCCTCCATAAGACCTCAGCAGTGCCACAGGCTGATTGCCTCCATGCCACGCCGCATTGAAGCAGTCATTTCTGCAAAAGGATTCCCGACCAAGTATTGAGTGCATAACTGTACATGATTATTTGAAGGTTGACGTTTTTTGTATTAAAAACACTTTTCTTTTATTGGTCGGATGAAATATGCTAATTTTGTGAGATAGGAATTTTGGGTTTTCATGAGCTGTATGCCAAAATCATCCGTATTAAGACAATAAAAGACCTGAAATATTTCAGTTAGTGTGCAATGAATCTAAAATATATGAATATTAAATTTTCATCATTACATAATAGAAAATAATGAACTTTATCACAATATGCAAATTTTTTGAGAAGGACCTGTATTATTCCTTCCTCTTTGCTATCCTTTTTTGACCAAAAGCAAAACCGTTCAAACTTTGTTTGTAATTCATTTTTAATTTGTTTTTAACTCTATTCTCATATCTATAGCCTTTATTCTCATTTGCGTCATGCTGCCTTGACCACCTACATATATCTGTCCGGTTGGTGGCCTTTTGCTCCCTCATAATCCTCTGACCTTCTGTGCCTCCTGCAGGCCAGCTTGCACTTGCCGATCAGCTCTTGGACCGCAGGACTGCTCTTCATGCTGGCTGAACAAATGTTTGGGCAGCTGATGGGGCCCTGGACATATGTCTTGTTGGACTGTGGGTACTGACATGGAACACATGAAGTATTGGTAGGGTTTTTTTGTAATAAGCTAAGGATAGTTAGCTCTAATTCTTCTATAAGTAGAAGCATTTTTCGTACAATTTCCAGGGTGCTCTTACTTAAGAGATCTTCAAGTTTATTTTCCAATTAAAGAATGATTTTGACTATTTCATAATAATTATATAATAATCAATAAAGACATTTGCAGCTCAATTAATTTCTTCATGAAGAACAAGCCATTAAATTTGAGATTTTATATCAACATTCACTTCCACCTAACAGCTCTAAACCTATAATAAAATAATGAACTGATTTGAGGAACTGGAATTCTGACATCCCAATCATTGAACCAGCTGCAAATTCCCCTTATTGAGTCTAACAATGTGTTCAAGGTCTAAACTATGCAGGATTATCTCCTTTGATTATTGATGATGTTGTAAAATATTTCGAGCTCATATTATGCTTGATAAGCCAAGGTGATTGAAGTCAGCATCCCAACTATAGAAGGATAACTAAATGTTATAAAGACTATAAATGTATAACTGGAGCTGTTTGCTGATTTACTTTTCATGCAAATCTTTATTTACTTGAAATGTAGTAATATGTATGGTTAAATAAGAATGCACAAATTGCAAAGATGCAAAGCTGACTTAAATGAAACAATTTGGGGTCCATAAAATTTGTTCAAACGAAAAAAATTTGAACCTGAAAAATTATTTTGAACCTCTCCCCAAAAACAATTTGAAAACTGGAAAAAAAGTTTTGCAACTGAAAAAAAAAAACAGATGTGAAACTGGAAAAAAAAACAGTTCAAAACTACTTTTCAGATTCAAGTTTTTTTTTCGAAGTTGCAGATTTTTTTTTCGGCTTCAAACTTCTGGCCCTGTTTTGGCGTGGGGCTGGGCCTGAGATCACGGGGGTGCGGAATTATGACTGACAGCTCAACACAGCGGCTGAACAGCATATTCCCAGCTGTTGCATTTAGGGACCGTGGGAACTGGAAATATCTGTAATACATCATCGATATTCTATATATATGTGATTGGTTTTGAAAGATAACATGCTTCACCGATAGAAGCAGCTGACGTGAATACACGACGCGCATCTCAGAGGAGAAAATATGATCTTGACAGATTTGCACAGCATTTTAAGTCCATGTTGGAGATTTTCCGTGCTCTCAACATAAAGCAAAAGAACTGCCAGACTAAGCGGCGGGAATGAAACCCGATGCAAAACAAGCCGGTATTTTCTCAATATCCTTGCATAATTAAGCCTGGACTTGTTTTCACATGGACTGGACTCGGGTTTCGGTTTCTGGTGCATTTTTGATTAAAACGTGTTTGGTCTTCATTTAGTGAAGTTACACTTTTTTTCCAGTGTCACATTTGTTTGTTTTTTTCAGTTGCAAAACTTTTTTTCCAGTTTTAAAATTTTTTTGGGGAGGTTCAAAATAATTTTTCAGGTTCAAAATTTTTTCTTTTGAACAAACTTTTATTTTGCAGGTTCAATTTTTTTTCTTTTGAACAAACTTTTATTTTCAGGTTCAAATTTTTTTTGTTTGAACAAACTTTGTGGCCCCAATTTAGCTCCATACTTATGTATATCATATGTATATATCTCTTTGATTAAGTGATCAGTTAAACATGTTTAGGTTTTACCGGATGATGTAGGGAGGCAAATGGGGATAGGGTGAGACTTCCAGACAGACAAGATGGGGAGTGGAGCCGAACAGGTCTTTTGACCTCCCTCTCTCTTTTTTATGCCCTTTGTGTAGAAGCCTGAGGATATGTAGTGTCTAAACAAAGGCATTTATACCTATTATTTATACCTATATGTTTTAGCACATTCTTTCATTTACAACCTCAAAGGCCAATGTATGTACTTGTTTTTATATAGTGGAGCTACATAAAGTGAATAATTGTAAAGTGGAAGTTGATACATGCTTTTCAATTGTTTTTACAAATACAAATCTGAAAAGTGTGGGGTGCATATGTATTTAGCCCTTTGACTATCCAAAATAGCAACTGGTTACAGTAGCCTGCAGTCACCTCAATAATAAACATAGTGCCCAGGAGTCATTTAAACCATAAATTCAAATGTTCTGTGAAGGCTGCAAAGATTTGTTGAGAACAATAATTTACGAACAGCCTTATAAGGACAAAGAACACCCAGACATGACAGGAAGAAGTTCTGGAGAATTTTAAAGCAGGGTTAGGTTGGAAAACAAAATCTCAGGCTTTAAACATCTCATAAATACTGGTCCAGACCCCGAGAGAGTTATAGCTTTAAAGTGGTTCTACTAACAATGCTTCTATAAAGTATTAATTTTGAAAACCCTCTATTATCTTTCCATTTTACAATCATGCACTAGTTTGTGTTTAGCTATCATGTAAAATCTTAATAAAATAAACTGAAGTTTCAGGTTGTAACATGACGGAAGGTGAAACCATTCAAAATATGTCAATGCTTTGTCGAGGCACTTTCCTAGAATCCCTTAATGTTGCCATGAATGGATCAAACTAGGAACACAAATGCTAGTGCTGCATTTTCTACAACGCCCACACATGCATCATGGAGGTCTTCAGAGAACATAACAACATTCAAAACTTGCTGGTTTATATTGACTTTAATTATTATACCATATTGTCATCATTTCTTTTACTAAAATTACAAAAGGATTGTCATTTTAGAAAGATGAAAGAAGAAACAAAATGACTGGGTTAGAATGTTTCTGACAGGGACAACTTCATACCTGCAATAGATGAATTTAAGCAGAAAGTTTAATAATTGCATCACATATTTTTATCAAAAATAATAAAACTGAAGTAGCTTTAATCAGATACAAGCATTTTTTTCAGTTTGTTCGGGTGTATAATGAGCTAAAACAGCAGGAACGGATTTTTTAAAATAACATCTGTTATTTAGCAGCAGTTTCAACCCAGCAAGCAGCAACCTCTAATTTCTACTGTTCGAAAATGAAAAAGCTTCAGGTGAGTGAGAGCATAGAGAATATGAATCCTTCATGATATAGACATAAGTCTGAGATTAACATAAAAAAGGCTTGTGAAGTGTAGCTTGGCAGTTAAAGTATGACCAAATGACATTTTATTAATGTGTAGGGCCTAATAAATTTTTTCTCAAGGAATTTGATTATATAAAGCTGGAGTTTCAAACTAAATATGAAGTTGTTATGTGCTTGCTCTGATTTATCTGACCATGGCACCGAATTCAAATTAGAACTGTTTCATTCAGCTGACATAATAGTGATCATAATGATGAATGTGAAACTACTTTGAACTGCATGGTATTGGTATTAGTGTGGGAGCTCAATAAGAAAAACAACATTTACAATGAAAAGAAACAGAGAGCATTTGACATACAGTTGCACTAGTTTTTTACATAAATATGAAAAGACACCTTTTTACTCACTGTCTGACATTAAAGCAGGCTGTTTCCTATTTTAAATCAGTTAAGATAGGCAAAATTATTTCTATTTTCTTAATGTCAGAATTATGAGACCGAGGATATTGGAATTTTTGATACTTTCAGAAGTTACAATCTCTAAGATAACTGTACTTTAAAGTTACATCATGACATTAATCTATAGAAATCAGACAAGATACCAAGAGAATTATAAACCTCAACAAGCATGGTTCGTCCACAATTTCAAATGTACAAAGACACTATGTTCATCGGTTATTTAATACATTATATTATACATTTAATACATTAATATTATACAAAACTACAAACTCCATGAGAATGTCAAACATCGTTCAGGAAGGAAATGTATTCTGTGTCTTAGAAATTAACCTGTTTTGATGGGATATGAGGGTATAAACACCCACAGCAAAAGCAAAAAATTTTATGTAGGCACTGCCTGAAGTTGATAAGAGACAGTCATTATCCACAATAAAACAAGTCTTTCACCAACATGAACTGAAAGGTCAATCAACAAGGAAGAAGCCATCACTCCAAAAGCAACATAAAAAGCCAGATTACAGTTTCCAAAGGCATTCAAGAACAAAGCCTTTAATTTTTTGAGACAGGTCCAGGAGTCTGATAAAACTTAACTTAGAAGTGTTGTCCATAATGGCTATTGTAACATGTGGAGGAAAAAGGACGTAGTATGCATCCTCAGAACACCATGTCAACTGTGAAGTACAGAGACCACAGCATCATTTTGTGGAGCTGTTTACCTGCAGGAGGGGTTGGTGCTCTTGACAAAATGGCATCATAAAGAAATAACAGTATGTGAAAATACTGAATAAACATCTAAAGACATCAATTAGGAATTAAAGCTTGGGCACAAACAGATCTTTTAAATGGACAATGTTAAGAAGCACACTGACAAATTATTGACAATCAGGCTTTTGGAGAATAAAGTCAATGGTTTTGAGGGCCTTAACAAAACTCTTATCATAATCTCAGAATACTTTTGAGCAGAGCTAACAAGGCATATTTGAGCAAGGCAGCCTACAAACCTGACTTAGTGACTCAGTTACAGTTAGTTACTCAGTTATTGTATCTCTATATCTCACTAAGCAACTCCACTTACAGTGGTTACATTACTTCTAATGAAATGAATTACAATTCTTGATAATTAAGTAGCCTTTCAGTCTTGTTTAAAACAGCTGAATAGCTTCCAAAAGAATAGTTGTTATTGTGATCTTCCAAACAATTTGTTAGACAGTAACAACATAAAAGCGGTTTTAACAACCTCCTTCAAAAACACGTAAAAATACCTTTAATAACCAGCTTCCTTGACCTCATCTTTAACAAACAATTCATGTTCAGATTGAAATTTCATCGTCAGTTGGATCCATCTACGTTTTTGTCATATGTTGTAAAGCTGAAGGAAAGGTCGGTGCCAGAGAGTTTATGAAAGTTTGGCACAATCTTCAGCTTCTGAGCTTATTCGATTAAATTATTTGTTGACTCATCTTCATACTAGAATGTTGTATTAAAAGAAGATGAGAGGAGTCAGCAATGAATGTGGGAGCTTGGCGAAGCTGCTCACTCATTATAGGCTTAGATTCCTGCATCATTATTACCTTCAAAGCTGACATTTGCATGTTGGCAAGCCTGGTTCTCAGTTGTTGTAGGTGCCCACAATGAGGTGTGCTCCCTGGTAAAGCTTCATTATATGTTCACTCACTCTATATAGATCGGGTTGCTATAGGAATTCAAGTAAAGAAAACCCAGAACTTGGTGGCCTGTGAATGCCTTGACAACCCCCAGAATGAGCTAGAGGATGTCAGTGGGGACAAGATGTCTCCTCGACCTGTTTCCAGGTCCAGGTTGCCTCCTGGACCTGTTTCCCCCGCGACCCCATCTTGGATAAGCAGAAGAGGATGGATGGATGGATGGATGGATGGATGAATGAATGAATGAATGGATGGATGGATGGATGGATGGATGGATGGATGGATGGATGGATGGATGGATGGATGGATGGATGGATGGATGGATGGATGGACAACCTAATTATATTGTGAAGACATTTTGTTTGTAGTATGATAGATAGATTTACAACAGTAGGCGGGATGCTGAGTTATATTAATGGCTTCAAACAGATTTTGATTAATTTTAAGAAGTTCTAGTTATTTTGGAACTCCATAAGCATGTTTAAGTGAGCAGTACATGAGATTAAAGCGTAGCTCCTCTTTAGTTACATCGCTGAAGACACAGAAAAATCTTCTTAATCAATATTTCCAGTTGATGTTGTCACCAAAAGTAATGTGAGCCTCAAAATACGCTTCAAGTCTGAATACAGACCTTTAATGTGCATTGCTAACAAGTAGTCATGCTGTAAATGCTTGTAATTACCTTTATACAAATAATATTTGAGACCAATATAATGTCTTCAACACCTGCCATGCTCTTTAATACGGGATGAATGAGGGGAGTCACTAATGGGTGTTTTTTTTTTCTTTCCATTGAGAATAGTGGAGAATAAATATAAAAGCTCTTTACATTTCTTTTATGCTGTTGTTCTGCATGCTCAGCGAAAGTGTTTTAGCCAATGTATCAAAGCATCTAACACAGAGCGGGTTACTGTAAACTCACAATAATCTCCTACTCTTTAGAAATATTGTATTGTCATTAGATAAAGGGTATAATGAATTTTATTTTTCATTTCATTTGAAAAGGATCAGGATTCTTTTTTTTTCATAAAATCCTCTTTCTTTATTCCACCACTTTAGCTCTTTTTGCAGTTTGAGAACTATGCCATGTTTTTCTGTTATTGCATTGCCCTTCATCTGTTCTTGTACAGTTTGTAACAGATTTATCTCATGAATGCCAACGTAAAATAGGTTACCACAATCCGGTGATTAATAAGCAGGGCCTGGTAATTACTAATCAATTCTTAAAAACAGAGGTTTTATACTATAAACACTCAAGAAAAAGATTATTGGAGCATATCGTGTATAATCCCAGATTAATAAAGACAAATTCTAAATATGCTTAACAGGGCCAGGTGATAAATATTGTTGCAATAATAAAGTTGGGAAACAATTTTCCTCTGTGGTCGGCTTAAGATTTATTACCAATGTCAAATTTAAAAGGTCATAAATAATAATTTGAGATTTTTGAAATCACGTTCTTAAAAGCATAAAAGAAGGCTGGAGAAAATCTAATAATTACAAACGTGGAAATAGATATGTCTATCACAATAGCTTTTGTGCCTATTGAAGTAATTGTTCCTAATTTTGACACTGTTAAAAAAACAAGCTTTTCAACTGCATTGCTGTCATTGTGTTTCTAGTCACACTACTTTGATTAGGCATAGGTCAGGATTAGCTTGTTTTTAGTTGCAGTGTTTCATCAGCACTGTTTAAAATATTCAATGTGTTATTTAATATAATCTATTCATGCGCTGACATTTTCCTGGGTGAGTTTGTTTAAAAAGGTGTTCGACCTCACTTCCACCCAGAATGCGCCCTAGATACTAATGCTGACTGACTGCATTTCAGTATTTGTGCTGCTACAAGTCCTCTGAATTTGTTTATTGCAAGGTTTGTCTTTCACATTCAGGATATTGGAGTTATTATACCCACACAGATCTGTTAGTTGAACGTAATGTTCAGTATTATGGAGTGAATGAGAGCTCACTTTTCAGCTTACTTAGCAAAATCTTGTGTCCTTTCCTTTTACTGTCCTTGTGTCTGTGAAGGCATTATTAGAATCAGAATTCTCTTTATTGGCCAGGTTTGATGCATAAACAGGGAATGTGACTATTAACATTTAAACTTTAGAGGAAATAAAAATAAGAACAAAGGAGCAGTATACATGAATGTGTACAACCATTTCTTTACTATATAAAGGTAAAAGAAAGGCAGGTTGTGATAGTGCAAATATGCTTATTTTGTTTCACAGCAAAGTAGCGGACTGCTATCTCCTTCCACTCATACTGCCTACATAATTTTTCCCAAAGGGCTCTTCTTAAGAGTGGCAAGTTACCCAGAGGTCACAGCTTGTCCATCTAATGACTTTTATCTGCTTTACACACATTATAGCTCGTCTGTTATTACAGGCACATAAAGTACCACTGCCCTACTCTGCAGTCATCTGATACTTTTGACATCTAGATACATAGAAATTTCACAACACTTAATTTCCAAGCAAGATGGCCATAAAGTTATCATCATATCTTTTTTCCAAATTTAATATTTTTCTAAATGAATGTCATTAGTACCATTTGTTGTCACTATGGTATTCATATTTTTTTTTAATTGATCATCCCTTAAAAGCAGTTTAAGCAATTATTGAGTCTAGTTTTTTTAGCTTTGTTTTGTATCTTTTAAGAGGACTCAAAAATTAGATTTTTTTTTTTTTTTTATCAGAATCAGCTTTATTTCCGGGTTTGTGGACACAAGGATGGAGTTTGACTCTGGTACACTTTGCTCTCAGTGAAGTGATTCTTTGTCATTATAAGTGGAAATAAAAAAGATCTATAAAATGTACATATACAGTGCCTTGCGAAAGTACTCTGCCCCCTTGGACTGGTCAACCTCTTGCCACATTTCAGGCTTCAAACATAAAGATATACAATTCTAATTTTTTGTGAAGAATCAGAAACAAATGGGACACAATCGTGAAGTAGAATGAAATTTATTGGATGTGTCAAACTTTTTTAACAAATAAAAAACTGAAAAGTGGGGCGTGCAATATTATTCAGCCCCTTTACTTTCAGTGCAGCAAACTCACTCCAGAAGTTCAGTGAGGATCTCTGAATGATCCAATGTTGTCCCAAATGACTGATGATGATAAATAGAATCCACCTGTGTGTAATCAAGTCTCCGTATAAATGCACCTGCTCTGTGATAGTCTCAGGGTTCTGTTCAAAGCGCAGAGAGCATCATGAAGCCCAAGGAACACACCAGGCAGGTCTGAGATACTGTTGTGGAGAAGTTTAAAGCCTGATTTGGATACAAAAAGATTTCCCAAGCTTTAAACATCCCAAGGAGCACTGTGCAAGCAATCATATTGAAATGGAAGGAGTATCAGACCACTGCAAATCTACCAAGACCCGGCCGTCCCTCTAAACTTTCATCTCGAACAAGGAGAAGACTGATCAGAGATGCAGCCAAGAGGCCCATGATCACTCTGGATGAACTGCAGAGATCTACAGCTGAGGTGGGAGAGTCTGTCCATAGGACAACAATCAGTCGTACACTGCACAAATCTGGCCTTTATGGAAGAGCGGCAAGAAGAAAACCATTTCTCAAAGATATCCATAAAAAGTCTCGTTTAAAGTTTGCCACAAGCCACCTGGGAGACACACCAAACATGTGGAAGAAGGTGCTCTGGTCAGATGAAACCAAAATTGAACTGTTTGGCCACAATGCAAAATGACATGTTTGGTGTAAAAGCAACACAGCTCATCACCCTGAACACACCATCCTCACTGTCAAACATTGTGGTGGCAGCATCATGGTTTGGGCCTGCTGTTTGTCAGCAGGGACAGGGAAGATGGTCAAAATTGATGGGAAGATGGATGGAGCCAAATACAGGACCATTCTGGAAGAAAACCTGTTGGAGTCTGCAAGAGACCTGAGACTGAGACGGAGATTTATCTTCCAACAAGACAATGATCCAAAACATAAAGCCAAATCTACAATAGAATGGTTCACAAATAAACGTATCCAGGTGTTGGAATGGTCAAGTCAAAGTCCAGACCTGAATCCAATCGAGAATCTGTGGAAAGAGCTGAAGACAGCTGTTCACGAAGGCTCTCCATCCAACCTCACTGAGCTCCAGCTGTTTTGCAAGGAAGAATAGGCAAGAATTTCAGTCTCTCCAACTGATTCTTCACAAAACTTTTGAATTTTATATCTTTATGTTTGAAGCCTGAAATGTGGCAAGAGGTTGACCAGTTCAAGGGGGCCGAGTACTTTCGCAAGGCACTGTATACACAAGTGACTTTACAAGAGATGATGACTATATCATTCTATATCATTCATTATTTGCTCCACCTGAGTATGTTGCCAATTTAAGGATTTGCATTGACAAATTATTTATATCTATATTTTTTCTAATTTGTTTTTGTAAATGGCATTGTTGACTTCAGTCCTTCCCATACATATTAAACATGCATGAATTTTCCTTAAATTCATGATTGTAGTGAGGAGGTGTCTGGTTTAAGAGATTCTGTTCTTAATTCTGCACAAAACTATTTTAGAATTGACAAAGACAGATTCTTAAAGCTATTTTGTAGGGTCAAATAGAAGAAACGTTCTGGACCTGATAGTATTGGAGGACGTGTTCTTAAAACCTGTGCTTTTCAACTTGCAGATATTTTCTGCTTTATTTTCCAGACATCCTTTAACCTGCAGAATTTCCCAAGTCTGTGGAAAGACTGAATTATTATATCAGTCCCAAAATCAAATGTTTCAAAGTCACTTAATGATTTCAGACCAGTGGCTTTGACATCTCTTGTTATGAAGGTATTTGAGAAATTGTTAAAGGAGATGTTGTTGGACATTGTGCAGGGCAAACTGGACACAATGAGTCCACGTGAATAATTCAATTCAATTTAATTCAGTTTTATTTATATAGCGCCAATTCACAACACATGTTGTCTCAAGGCACTTCACAACAGTCAGGTACATACATTCCAATTAATCCTAACCATTGAACAGTGCAGTCGGAGTTAGCTTTTTATTCAAATTGGATAAAAAGTTTTTCTGTCTAAGGAAACCCAGCAGATTGCATCCAGTCAGTGACGTGCAGCATTCACTCCTCCCGGATGAGCATGTAGAGACAGTGGACAGTCACTGGCGTTGGCTTTGCAGCAATCCCTCATACTGAGCATGCACGTAGCGACAGCGGAGAGGAAAAACTCCCTTTTAACAGGAAGAAACCTCCAGCAGAACCAGGCTCAGTGTGAGCGACCATCTGCCACGACCAACTGGGGGTTTGAGAGAACAGAGCAGAGACACAAAGAGAACAAAGAAGCACTGATCAAGGAGTACTTTCTATGGGAAGGAAAAGTAAATGTTGATGGATGTAGCTCCTTTAGTCGTTTCACCTAGAAAGAAAGAACAGATAAACTCTGAGCCAGTTTTCAAGATTAGAGTCTGAAAATGAGCACATAGAGTTTGTTACAGTTAAGTTCAGTCGATCGCCATGTCTAGGAAAGAGAAAGGGTTAAACACTAAAAGACAGGGCTATGTGGATCATCGGTAGAGGGTGAGCATTAAGTTGTTGCCAGCAGAAGCTCGGACAATTCCCCTCTCCAGAAAGGTGTCACTGGTAGACACAGAGCCAGGCCAAAAGCTGAAATAACAGCAAATAATGCAAAATTGGAGAGTAGTGTGAGAATGTAGTGAAGAGGGTGAAAGAGGTCATTATGTCCTCCAGCAGCCTAAGCCTATAGCAGCATAACTACACAGATAGTTTCAGTTCAGATTATGTAGTTAAACTGCGCTTATTTACAACAATGTCGTCTCAAGGACCCCCACAAAGGGTCCCACTGATGGTCATTGTTATACTAAAAACAACAAGGCTTGGGATACCTCCCTCTGTCAGACTGATTATAACCATAGGAAAAGAGAAAGGGTGATACAGGTAGCAGAAATGGAGGGTGTGTTTGCACCTCAACCGTAACTGAGCCGGTTTAGGCTAAACCTGACTCCCCCTTACTCCAACCAACAGGGAGGGAGGAAAGCTCCCTCTCTGATAAACTAAGCCACTCGAACTATAAGCTTTATCAAAAAGGATAGTTTTAAGCCTAGCCTTAAAAGTAGACAGGGTGTCTGCCTCACGGACTAAAAGTGGGAGCTGGTTCCATAGGAGAGGAGCCTGATAATTAAAGGATCTGCCTCCCTTTCTACTTCTAGAGACTCTAGGAACCACCAGTAAACCTGCAGTCTGAGAACGAAGTGCCCTTTTAGGAACGTATGGAACAATCAGATCTCTGATGTATCATGGAGCTAGATCATTAAGGGTTTTATATTTGAGGAGGAGAATTTTAAATTTTATTTTAAATTTAACAGGGAGCCAATGAAGGGAAGCTAAAATAGGAGAAATTTGATCTCTCTTTTTAATTTTCATCAGAACTCTTGCTGCAGCATTTTGAATCAGCTGAAGGCTTTTAACTGCATTTTGTGGACATCCTGATAGTAATGAATTACAATAGTCCAGCCTTGAAGTAACAAATGCATGGACTAGTTTTTCAGCGTCACTCCTGGATAGAATATTTTAATTTTGGCCATATTCCAGAGGTGAAAGAAGGAAATCCTAGAAACCTGTTTAATATAGGATTTAAATGACATGTCCTGATCAAAAATAACACCAAGGTTTTTTACTTTATTACCGGAGGTCAATTTAATGCCAACCAGGTTAAGTGATTGACTAAGTAGTTTCTTTTTTAAAGACTCCGGTCCAAAGACGACAACTTCTATCTTGTCTGAATTTAGAAGCAAAAAATTTAAAGTCATCCAAGTTTTTATATCTTCAAGACATGCTTGTAGTCTATCTAACTGGTTGGGCTCATAAGGATTTATGGATAAGTAAAGCTGAGTATCATCAGCATAACAGTGAATATTTATCCCATGCTGCCTAATAATTTGACCTTTTGGAAGCATATATATAGTAAAGAGAATTGGCCCAAGTACTGAACCCTGTGGTACTCCACAATTAACCCTGGAGTTTAGTATTTTATGTGAGCCCCTCTTTTTACTGGGTCTCCCCAGGGCTGTTTCTTCTCACCACTTTTATTTGTTTTATACAATAATGACTGCCAGAGCCATCAGAGTGGACACCACATTATTACATTTGCTGATGGTCATGTCACTGTGTCACTGCTTAGCAGAGAAATCTCTGAACATGGCTTGGTTGTCAATGACTTTTTACACTGGTGCGAAAAATCTTTTTTCAATATCAACATGAATAAAACAAAGGAAATGTGCATTGACTTTGGGAAAATTCCCACACTGATCTCTCCAGTGGTGATCAATGACCAAACAGTGGAGCTGGTGCCACAGTACAAAGTAAATACTTGGGTGTACTAATTGATGAAAACCTGGGTTCTGAGTCACAGGTAGATTGTGTGGTAAAGAAAGAACATCAGCATATGCACTTTTATTGTAAACTTTGTACTTTTAATGTCAGCTCTGCTTTTATGAAGATGTTTTATTCCTGTTTTATTGAATCTCGAATCTTACCATTGCTTTTATTTGTTGGTCAATTTCCATCAAAAATAAGAATCACCTGGAAAGTATTGTCAGGATTCAAGGGTAAAGTTTATGGCATATCTCTAAATGATCTGAGTGACCTTCATAATTCCAGGTCCTTAAAGAAAGCGAGGATAATTTTGGCTGATCCTAGCCATCCTGTGTAGGCAGAATTCTTCCTCTTACCATCAGGACGAAGGTACAACATTCCATATTGTGAGATGAACAGACTGAAAAGGTCCTTCATCCCCGCTGCTATTAGCCTGGTCAATTCCAGGTCAACACTGTAAGGACACATTTTCTGTGTGTGTGTGTGTGTGTGTGTGTGTGTGTGTGTGTGTGTGTGTGTGTGTTTGTTTGTTATGTTTTCTCTGGTGTCTGCACTACAAGTTGCCCCTTTTGGATAATAAGGTTTACTTGACTTGACTTGATTCCAATTTTAACAATTAAAGTCTCCCCCCCCCTCATCTCATGCATGCAAATTAACAGATTTGCAGTGCATCAAAAAACATCCTCACCTAGTGGAAAAAATTTAAAGGCATTTCAAATGAAGAAATTGTCACGGAGTGACATTTGTGGACTTTGTTTGTGGCTTTGTGTTTGTTTACCTTTTGCTTAGATGTTTCTATTTTGATTTTTGTATCATGTTTTCTTTTCTCCCTCTTCCGCCTCCTAGTGTTTACTACTTAAGTTATTTTATGGTTGTTTTCTTATTACTTTGTATGGTTTATTATTATTATTATTATTATTGTAATTATTATAGTTCTTGGTCTTCCCTGGATTCTCTAGTTTTATTTATCTTTAGTATCTTTATGTTTAATTGTGTTTTATTATTTGTTCATTTACACTCTTCTTGTTTACTAGTTTATTTTCTGTTTCCTTTCCAGTTAATTCAGTCAGTGTGGTTAGGTTTGTTTACTTTTGTATTCAGGTTTTCTTTATGGGTTCTTTGTTTGTTCTTAGGTTGTTATTGTTGTTCCTATGTTCCCTCTTGTTTCTCTGTTTACTTTAGTCATGATTATTCTAGTTTTCTTATTCCCCATTTGATTATTTATCTTTGTCTATAGGTTTGCTTGGTTTGTGTTTCTGTTTATTGTTAGTTACTTTGCCCATCCTCAGCCTTTGTATTTGTTTCACCTGTTCCTTCTGCTTCCCTGTCTCCTTGTCACACCTGTTCCCTGTTTTCTCTGATTACCTGCCCTTTGTTATCCCTCAGTATATTAGTTGGTTTTGTGTCATTGTTTGTGGCTGGTTCCTTGTGTTTGTCATACCCCGTTCTCAACCCACGTATTTGTGCTGAGTTTTTCCATGTTCCTGCAGAGCCGATCTTGTAAGTTTTTGAATCTGGACTTTTGTTTGTATCTGCAGTACCTTGTTTGGGTTCTTTGAAAACCTCTGGAAATAAAGCTGAAAACCTTTTACAACATGTTGCTGCTCAGCTCTTGTCTACACTTTGGTCCGCCCGCAAACCCCATTATGACAGAAATCTTACAAACAGAAATGAAATTGCAATGGCAGTGTATTCAAAAATTGTGTTTTGAATGGGAATCAATGGCTCAAAAATTGCTGAAGGCACACCGATGGCTCTTCATGACCGGATCTTAGTGTGTGGGTGTGAGTTTGTGTTTGTGTGAGACTTTTTCCTGAACAGGATCTCTGCTGGAGTGCATGGCTGGCTCGCTGCAGATTGTACAACTGTTTGCCATTACGTTGTCTTTATGCAGGGTATTTAAGGAACTGTTATACAAATATGACACATATAAGCTGTTATAAGTTGCTACCAAATTTACGCAATTCGATTTGCATCTTGTTTCTAGATCATCTTTGTGCACGCAGTCCAGTTAGCATGTGTTTTTATACACGCAAACCTTTTGTAGATCAGGTGTTTAGGCTTTTTTTGTTTCAAATTGGCCTCTTCAGGGGTCAACCAGAACCACGATTTAGTTATCAACATTCCTTACTAGCCATTGTGTGTTTGGTTACATGTGAAACCCTTGATTTACAAGTTGTCATGCGTATGGTTAAGGAGACCAACCCAGACGCAGACAGGAGCGTTTAAAGAACATAATGACTTTTTTAATAAAAACAGGACATTTACACAAACACGAGAACAGAACGCAGAGCACGGACAGAGTCACAGGAAGAACACAGCGAAGTATAACGGGAGCAAAGGACAAGGTGAGTAGATGAGATTCTATACTTGGATGAGGAGAATGACATTGAATGCAGGTGTGAGTATAAATAAATAAAGCTGGGGCAGAAGAAAAACAGTGAGACTGGGAAGGGAGACTAATAAACATGAACACAAAGAGAAGATAAACAGATATGTAGTGGAATAAAGGCTAAAACTACAACAAGAATGAACTAAGAAACTAAGCACCAAGGAATAACTAATATGCCAAGAAAATACAACATTATGAACAGGGAAATAAGAAAAACCAACACAGAATCATGACAAAAGTAATTATGTGTGTTCCACAAAATGTTTAACATCAAATCCATACTGTGTCTTCTTTAAAACCTTTGTTAATTTTTTGTTATCTGTCTTACCTTTCTATTTAGTATGAAGATGCAAAGCTTTCTGTGAATAAAGACCCAATCTTGTCTGTTAATACATCTAACACTGTAACAGTCAGACTGCCACTGATTTGCTTGTCAAAAACAACACAAATACGTTGGCAAAATGTTCTTCTTTTCTTCATGTGTAGGTCAATTTAAAAAAAAAATTTTTAGATGTGGCAACCCCAAACAAACGTTACATATACTAATAGGGTAGCAAATAGGCTGAAAAATGGGCCCCAGATGGGACTGTCTGCAGGAAACTAAATGGACCTGGACTAAACTGTTAATTTGAATTGATTTTCCTAATACTTAACTACTGTACATAGGGTGTACAACTGGTTTTCCTGACATTGTGAACCAAGTCCCGATTAGAACCCGTTGAGCCAGAGCAAAATCCATTTGGGACCCCCATACAAATGCTGGCTTGGCATGGCATGGCATAATAGTGTGGAGAAGCTTTACATGCAGAACTGAGGCATTGTGACAACTTCTAAATGAACTGTTTCTTGTGAACACTGAAACCAACATCGAGAATTTGGGGTTTTGTTACCTGAAATTCTTATGACTACATGTTTTAATAATTAAAAGCCTTGAGCCTTTCACAGAATATTTGATATCAGACTTTGTGGAGTGAACTTTCATGTTTGGATAATTGAGTAACTTTAATGCCTAAATATGTGAGTGCAAAAGCACTTTGTTCCTATTGACAAACTGTATATTCACTCATTTGTAGCTCTTAGCTTTCTTCGAATAAACTCATATTAAAAATGTACTTCCTCATTTGTTTACATGGGTGTATCAGATAAAATATGGCTTCACTTCCAAATGTAAGTATAATTAGGACAGTCAGCCTTTTCAGATGAAACAGTGGAAATATCTTCTGTCTACCCGCTGGCTATCAGAAATCTGACTAAAGTAAAGCTTTAGAGTTTGAGTTAATTTGTCACCTTGCAAATAGAGCCTCCAGTTTGGGCTCACTATTAGTCTCTTTCTTTTGCTTACTTGCTCCTCCATCCTGTCTGCTACTGTCCCAGCTGCAGGGTCTATTTTGGTTCAGTTCGCTGAACAAACAGAATGGAGAGGCGCTAACTTTGCCTTCCAGTTGTCGGCATCCTGAGAGTGCAGCAGGCAGCAAGCTTAGCAACCTGCTGCAGGCAGGAAATTTCTTCTTTTTGTTGCGTACTTTTTTTGTCTTCTTCTGTCACTCTCAGGGGCACAAATACCTACTACACATTGCAGGCGCCCCCTAAGCACCCCCCCCCCCCCCCCCTCCACCACCGGGCTGGACATTTTTTTTATTTTTATGTGTGTAAATCTTATATATTCATGGACTTAGAATGTACAAAACTATTATTAAAGACTTTTATGTTACATATTAGCGTAGGTGATTAACTCAATGAAAAAAAAAAATACAATTTATAATAATGTAATATCATGTAACAGCAGCAGGACCCAGTGCTCAATAAATTCCCTGTAGAGGAAATATGAAATTACAACATCTGAACAACAGCTTGTACTCTATGTAAAAATGTAAACACTAAATTGTTACATGTCGTGTCTTTTGCACTCACCCAATTGTAATGAATGGCTTCAAATTAAATAGACCGTGCCACACTGTTTTCAGTACAGATCAATGCTATTTGGGTCAAGCAATCATTGCTCATACTGGAACAAAGGTATGTTTTGATAACCTTCAGCTTATTAAACAATCTCTCAGCAGATGCAACCATCAGAGTCATGGTAGGAATACTTCACCCCTTGCATGCATTCTTCTCTGCCAAGTCATATGGTCAAAAAAGCATTATTTAACAGTTTTAAATAAATTAAACATCTTGCTAATGCACTTTTTCATAATTATTTTTTCAAATGATATCCTTGTTGGATATCAGTTACTGATTGGATGATTGATACACTGGCATAACCCATCTACTGTCTTTCAACCAAGACCTTTTTATTAAGTCAAAGATATTCTATATTTGCTAAGTTATTTCCATTTGTTGCCAAACCCTGGCTAGGGTGATTTACAGCTGTTGTGTACTTTGAAGAAATTGGTATTAAACTGAAATAAAGATAATAATTATGCAAGATAAACAATAATTTGTAAATAATTACAAACTAACACCTTGAGACAAATAGAAGAATGTTTCTGCTTTTATACTGAAAATTATTTTTGGTTTAAGTAGTTTAATTTTAAAATGATATTGCGATTTTTATGCAGAATTGTGAAGCAAAAACTCACAATGTAGAAGAGTAATTAACTCACATGTGGTTCATTCCCTCCACATTCAGCTCTGTGGCAGGGTGTGAATGAATAGAAACACAGACTTACTTGTGTAGAAAAGAAATAGAGTCAATTACTGAGATATATTGTGTCTAAATCTGGAAACGGTGTCTTTCTTCTTCAAGGCAAAACAGGATGTACGTAAACCGCATCTCCCATGGGTAGGAAAATATCTTCCAGCCAAAACAGGAGCTGGGGGATGCTTCTCCTCTGGCCACGGAAGTAACATTAAATTCCACATCTTTGAGATAAAGTGACACTGCCACTAGGGTTTAGTTCAATTTAGTTGTCATCTCAGAGAGAGGAGAATCATGTTTTCTTTTTCTCATCCATCTAGTGATATTTCTTTTGTATTTTTGGACACATTACAGCTATAAACTGCTGGGCTTCTAACAAACCTATCATATTTTATGAATTGTTTAATAATATGAACAGGTAAATGTCAGATCCAGTGGTGATAATGAACGCCAGAGGGTTTAAATACACAGGCAGGGTGGAGAAATGACCAAAGAACAGCTAATCAGATGAAATGTGGAGCAGCTGGTGGGAGGAATAATTCAGAGCAACTGAAGGAGGGAGGTTAATTAACACAGATGAGTGGGAACACAGAGACGTCCAGGGAAGTAACAGAAATATCAAACATAAGAATGAGCCAAGAACCTAATCTACCATGAATGAACTGAAATAACAGCAACTAGCAAACAAACAGTAAAGTGCTGAGAAACAGACAGGAAACTCAAAACTCAAATGCAGGTAAATCATGACATTAGCATATAATTCTGAAGTGGATGGCTATCATTCTACATGATTTGGAAATGTCCTTACAAATCTCAAAAAACACACCAAAACACACAAGGCGGGTGAAGAATAAAGTTGGTTATAGTAGGGTTAGGACCCCTGTTAACTCCTTCATCTGAAAATGAAAAGAGTGTAGCACAACTTCAAACCTACCAAGGCATGGCCATCAACCTAGATCAGGGTTAAACAACTTTTAAAATGCAAAGAGCCCTTTTTGCCTTTTCTCTTATTAATAAAATACATCAATTTTATTTAATAGTAATAGAATTTGTCAATTTTATTAATAAATAATAATAAGGAATAAGGTAATTTGTTTTTGCAATTAAGAAGGCAGTTGTGTCATTTAATGTTTGTGATCTAAGCTCAGCCATCTTTGTGTTTATCCCTTATCTTCTGTCACGACAGATAGTATATCTGAATACGGCCCTTTTACATTAATTCAAGTGTTTTCATGGAGCAAACTTTTTTCCCATCATGCAGTATGTCCTTGTAATTGCCAGCATGCTTTTTTACCATCTCTATTTCTCTGCTTCTATTTTCTCATAGTCTTTGATGGCAAAGGTCTTCTTCACTATCATTCCAATATTTACCCTCCCCCCCAAAGGTTTTGATAATACTGTTTTCCATAAGCCTCTTCCTGACCCCTTTTCGTTTTGTGTCTCAAATCAGTCTTTAGTTGGAAGATCCAAATATACCAAAGGCCAAGTAGCTTTTTTCTGTAACTTTCCTTGAGTTTTGTTTCCCACGAAATCCATGTATTCCTTATTTGTCATGCTGCTGTTTACATATTGCAGTCTTGTGACCCATGCCTGTGGGAATGGCACTCTTGGGGTCGAAAGCAATCTCCAATCCAATCCTTTCTCCAAGGGTTTTGGTGAAGGCTTGACTCTTAAAGACTTCATTTGGAGCAGACACAAGGGCCAGGTCTGTACTGAGAGGGATCACAGTTGTTTAGAATGATAAAATTAGTTCATAAGCAGCACTGTGGTAACATTTTTGAATAAAAATAGTTACATCTTCAAATTATAAAAAAATTTAACTTGTTATGCACAGGACTGAGAAAAATATCTACAAAAAACAGACCAAGTTGTCAAATGGTAAGAAAAGTGTTGACAAGGAAATAACAGAAGTAGGTCTCAAAAAACCCTCGTTTTAGGAAGTTTAGATCCTTTAGTCAGATTTGAGGACAGAAAAATGATTTCAAAGTTGAGATAAACCTAATTTTTACAAGTTCTGTGTATCCCTGTTAAGTTACCATAAATTAAGTATTTGTGAATTTAAGCATCTGAAATATGTAAGACCATTATGTTGACATGGGTTGTGAAACACTGATATTGGAGAAGCATCAGTTAATTAACCAGTTATTGGAATGCTTATTGGAATATTTTAATAATCCCTAAAGTATTTCTGAATTTAATTGAATCTGGCAGTTTTACCATGATTGGCTCTGATTGGAATCTGGCAGATCAAATACTGAAAAATCTGAAATTTCATTCAAGTTATCAAGACTAACTGACTTTGATGCATAAATCGAGAACATCTTATCATCCCTTCATTTGCTGTTGTAATCAAAATATATATATGAATAAACTGAACTGTCGATTTGTATTGGATGTCGAAGCTTAGATCATGGAATGGCAGCACAGCTGAGTTGAGTGTGTTTTAGTTTCAAGTCACAAAAAAAGTCGAATTTGCAAACTGTGGTGTTCTTAGCAATGCAAGCTGCACAATTTTCTCCATTTATGCATTCAAACATAATTGAACATGTTAACAAACAGAGATTGTACAGCACTATTTATGCGTCTGGTTTATTACAAACTGTTAGAAGTGCTATAGATAATTATCTGTTCCTTTCACAATGTTTAAATGCAGCCATCTTGGATACTGAGCTTGAGGCTTCTCTGTGACGTCTCTCTGACTTTTTCACTCAGCATTCTGATTTCAGGGGTCATTATGTGGTATTACCCATCTGGAAACTCAGACAATCAGTACACAGAGTCCAATAGTTCTTGGAAAGGACACATTTTAATCAGTCAAAGTCACAATCATAAGGTCAGACTTAAAAGAAAACTAGAAATTCTATTTGCCTGGAAAAACCTTATGGTGAATGCTTGATATGAAAAAAATCAATCCTCCTTATATTTCAGTTTCACTGATGATTAACTTATACATTGTATAGTGTCAGGGGTGGAACATGTCAATCACAGCTAACTTCAGATGAAGGATATGGACAAATGACCTATTGATTGCAAGGTTTAAAGAGATTGAGACAATACAAAGTCATGCATTCTGCAAACATATGCTCACCATTATATCAATTTTATTAGTTTGAGAAAACCAGATGCCCTGGAGTGCAGTCACTGCAACAAAACAAACAAAACATGTGTTCATGTGTTAATTTGGGATATCAAGAAAATCCACAAAAAGGCTATTTTTAATGATTGATACCAATCTCAGCCTGAACTCCAGTCCCAATACTCAATGGTTTTTTTTTACTGTATGTGATTTAATGTTTGCTGCACCCTTAGTGAGCCTAGTGCTTGGACAGTGTTTTGCTTTTGAATTGCGGACAAATCTTCTGTATATGGCTTAGAAATTGTATCATAAGCCATGAAAATATTGTGTTGATATTTTAAGCATGGATTTGTTTTTGAAATCAATGGATCTTCACAGTGAATGAAGGACTGTATTGGTTGCTGCAGCTCCCCGTCTCTCTGTGTCTTATGATATGCTCTTTACTATGCTCTGAAAGCTATAAGTGTAAGAAAAAGTTAAACAGAAGGCAGCTGAAACACTGGTCATTACATTTTAGAACATTCGAAGGAAAGCAGCAGGCTTCTTAAGATAACTTTTTTCTCAAAGTTTTGTCCGCTCATGATTAACTGAAACCACAAAGAAGCAAGTTCCAGACAGAATCTTCAACAAGTCATGAAAAGGGAGAGTAGGGGTTAGCCCTAGACTTGCACTTTAACAAATGGAGTCGAAGACAAAAATTCAATCTGGGAGACTCACCCCTCCTCCAGCTTCACCCAATGGCTTCTCCATGTGTCTCCGCGCCAACCAATCAGCTTCAAGTCTGCAATAATCCTCAGCCAATGATCCATCAAGGCTTCACATTTAAAGACTCCCATCCATGGATCTCTCAAGTGTCAGACGAGCTTCAACCCTCCTCCACCCCATCGCCTCCATCGGATTCTCAGTTCCATTACCACCAGGCCTCCTCTCCATCACCAGTACCAGATCCGGGGGAAGACAATTCTAATCCTAAGACGTTCATCAGTTCATGCATTATCAGCATTCAGGTCTTCCTCTGTGGTCTGAGCGCCAAACAAATAAATATCCATCGTGTAACTTCTCTAATCGCATTTTGTGTTTCTTATTGTGAGTCTCTACAGGACTGCTTTGCATGAAAAAACTTCATATAGCAGCATTCTCAACTGCCACCAGTGACAGAGCAGCATATCAAGACTTGCCTGCAGAAACTGCTATTGGAAAAAACAAAAGTGGATACTACACTGGCTCAAACATCATTTGTGAGTGACTTGAGTGGTACACAATTACAATGCTAATTTAGTCCATGTAACAGATTGTGTGCTATTTAACTGCACTTTACAGGTGCTACAATTTCAAGCATACAGTTGGCATTGATTTTATTAACAGTAATGTAGTATAAGTCATTTTTCTTAGTTTTTTTCTTTACAAATGACAACTTGGAAACTCCATCTTGAAAGGTCTGTGTGTTGGAGGGAAAGTATGGAGATATGCTAAAATATAATTAAGCTTAACAGTGGACCAATACTAACATATGAATGTTAGACTTTTCTGATTTTGCAATGCCAGTTGATGGTGGGACTCTCTTAAAGTATACAGTTAAAGTATTTAGTTTTTCATTTCAAAGCCTCATATTTCTTCCTTCCAAAACTTTTCAATATTTTTATAGACATTAATGCATTATTAGGTTAGAAACTCAGCTGTGTTTGGATAAATATCATTCATACTCTGACTTAGACCAAGAGTCTCTAACTTCAGTCTTGGGAGCTCCTGTGTTGCAGCTTTTAGATGCATCCCTGCTTCAACACACCTGAATGTCTGAGCACTTTATTTTACTGCCTCCACTTTTCCTTTTTTTCCAGGAGTTTTGATTCTTATACAGATTGCATTTGAATGCACTGCATTAGGGACCTGGTTCAGTTAAACAGGCATACCTTCTGAGCCTTTGTGGTCAGGCTAATTTTGCAATCACAAGCTTGCTCTTCTTGCCTTCAAACTGTTCCTGCCATCGTGAAACATCTGTATGTAAATTTATGGGAACAGATTGAGACTGCACGGATACCTCCGAGCACAAAATGTCACATTCATGTAATGAATTTTCATCAGCAGCTCCTATTTTTAGAGTAGGGGTCACACTAAAAAAATTATGCTTAATCCATCTATTTTGGATGGAGTTTTAAAGTCAGTGATATCATAGTTCCTATACAGTCTGTAAACATATGGAATAAGCAAATAAGAGTACAGAAGAAAGTTTGCATTTCCAGACTTTATTCTTTCTCCCTCTGTCTAAAAACAGTCTGGTTTTTTCCATTTGTCATTTATTCCTTCCTTCCTTGTATTCTTCCTTCCATCCTTTTTTGTATACTATTTGGTGTCCTTCCTTCCTTGTGTTGTATCTACTTTGTCTTCCTTCCAGATTTGCTCTTTTGCACTTTTTCCATCCTACAGTTGTACTTCCTTTCTTGCATGACTTTTGCCTTCTGGTTTTTGCAGATTACATACTGAAAGCCTGTCCACTTTACAAATGTATTTAATGTCTGTCTGTCTGTCTGGTCTCTCATTTCAACCTTTAAAACATCTGCCTGGCTTTTAAAAAGAGGTCTGTCAGGTTTGTTATGTTCAATTATTGGGCATTTCTAGATAAAGTAAACAATGCTAAACTGAAAAAGAAACACCTCAAGCTGAGGCCAACTCAGATGTTACTTTACAACATTAGTTGTCACACATCATAATGGTTTTGAGCACTCAAACCAAACTCTGATTGGACTACTCAAATCCATGTTAATGTGTTTCCTCACACAGTTTGTGGGTTTGTGAGACCGAATCTTTTTACCTGGGATCATTGGTCTAAGTGAGGTGCATTTTTTGTTTAAATACTGAAATAAAGCCATCACAATTTTCTGGACATCTCCTGTGAATGTTTTTGCCTTCTGGTAAGATGAAAACTTCAGCAACACTCGAAGTACAGCAACACTCGAAGTACTTGGAACAGACTTTATTAGCAGACCAACGCGTTTCGGTTTGTGGCCTTCTTCCGGGACCCTGAAGTGATTTTGATTGAAAGTCAATCAAATGCAGTTTTCTCCCCTGTGATTGGTTATGTTTTTATTTGCATTAAAAACCAATTTATCTGGTGTACCTAAAAAAGTGGCCGGTGAGTGTATATATTAGAAATGATTCAATAGGCAAGCCAACACTAAAGCCATTTAAGCTAAGTATGTGGGAGTCAAATATTCCTAAAGTTGGTGTCATGAGAAAAGCATAAAATTCATGATTGCAGCCTTGATCAGACACACCAAGCCCTCAGTACCCTCTCTGCACTGAAATTTACCAAACACAAGTACAATAAAATAATAATGAGCAAGACAAACAAAACACACTGCATTTAAAAGATTAGTGCAACAGAAAGTTATTCTTACTAGCTCTGCAAGCATTGGGGAAATCTTTCTCTGAACTGTTGTGAAAGGATTAGGTGTGGTATTGTGGACAACTGAATTATTTTCAGTATCCTTAAGAGGCAGAAAAATAACCTAATGCATTTTTATTTCAAGCCTGATAAGCCTGATCTAGCTCATTAATGATAAGAATAGATTTCTACAGATCCAGGGGCAAAGCTTTTCTTAAATAAACACAGTATAGCATATAAGCTATGATTTTTAAAGTCAGGTGATCTAATATAATTTTATATGCATATTGTGTGAAGGTATAAGTGATCCCAGTCCTAACCCAAGTTAAAATTCTGGGGTTTCCATCTGTCTCACTGTAGCACTGTAGAGCTAATAGAAAACAACATCTCACTGAACCAGCAACCCTAAAAACACCAAAGCATCAGGGACACATTCCTAACAGTGGGCTGTTTTCAAATGTTCTGCTTCAGTAGAGCTATATTTTTCACACTACTCCACTCCAATACTTGGAAACACGTTAGACACAATATGCAGCTTAATCACATATTGTCAGATTTTGAGAATTGATAAGGAATTGTTATAATACATCGGTTTAAAAGACATATTTATCAAACCTGGCCTAGCAGCATTTATACCATTTAAATTAATTGACTTTAACTGACACGCTTGCAGGAATAGAGAGCCCTTCTTGTTCAGGATTACCTGTAGGACCTGTGACAGAGCCCTACTTTTCTCTTTCATGATTATCTTTTCTCTTTTATTACACTTATCGATTTTCTAGGCTCCCTCTACATCTAGCAGGAGGGCACAGGTGTAGTGAAAAATGGTTCATTCTATTCTCACCTGACTCACAGAGAACCCTGGATTAAAGGGCACACAATGGATCAAAGGCTTTCTATCTGGGTGCCTAAAGTTTTCTAAGCCTAAATTATTATAATATAAAAAAATATGCCTGAAATTAGAGCATACTCAGGCAGTAAGTAAAATCCATAGATGAAATGCTTTCAGTGGGTCTTGCTGTTATAGTATGATGGCAGATATGTTTCAGATCATCCAAGCTTATATGTTGGACGTGAACATCTGTTATGATGTAAGATCTTGCACAACAAAAAATCTGAACTTGTACAGTTAAATATTTACTTATACCAAACGAAAAGTTTCACACAACCTTGCTCTAAATGTGAAGTTGCAGAATAGATATTACAAATGCTTAAAAGGACATTTGCTCAAATAAAGCTACAGTCACAAACTAATAATTCATCTAGTATTTGCATTATGTTTGACTTGTGTCATTTTTCCCCCTACAACTACAGGTCAGTAAACACAACTCAAAACTGTTGCTGTTCCTCAACTCTTCTCTCTCAGGTGCTCAACTCTCTTCCTGTGCATGTGACGTCTGAAAAAATCAAGCAGGTTGCTTGTATCTAAACCCAGCTGTGAGTTTTGGTGGCAGAGGCGTTGTCAAGGCAATGTACTCAACCAATCACTGCAGGAGCTCCAGTTTGGCCTGATTTTTTTAGTTGGTCTCCTATATACAAAAATAGGTTTTAAAAGAGGTTGTTAAATAATAATAATAATTTCATTCTGAAAATCTAATTTAAATCAACCCAGGAAGATACTGTAATGAAGATTAAACTTTAGCTTCCTCAGTTTTACGTAATGAAACACATAGTACAGCTGTTATTATCCCAGGATGTTAGGGCAACCTTACCAACAGGTCCCCTATGGAACCTTCTTAAATGGTTTTGTTTCCTTTCCTGAAACTTACTGGGTATTTTCCCAGAACTTTTACTGAACCTGCTGGTCACTTACATTAAAACTGTCATGGATTTCACTAACTGCTTTCTTAGAACTTTTGTGGAACTTGTTTCTCTTCTGGAACTTTCTGGGTACTTTTCTGGAACTTCCATGGAAATTACTGGTTACTTTCCCAGAACCTTTGTGAAAATTGCTGTTACTTTCCCAGGACTTACTATGTACTTTCCTAGAGCTTTCAATGAACTTTCCAGTGACTTTACCTGAATTTTAATGGAATGTATTAGTTCATTCCCCAGCATTTACTGGATAATCTCAAAAAATGTTATTGTTTAATGATTAATTTTCTTGAAACTCACCAGTTATTTTTCTGGACTTTTCTTAACATTTACTGGTTACTTTCATTAAACAGTTTATGAAATTTTGATTGCCAATTTAAATGTTGGACAAAAATAATCTCTGAATAAATATTTGAATCCCCTACATTGTGTATGTACATGTTACTTTCTCTACAGAAGTAAGTAGGACAGGAGAAAGTCGTCAACTTGAGCATCAATGAGCAGGAAACGTGTGCATCATACTTAGTAATCTTTTAAAAGCTCTTTTGAAACTGAAAATACTTAACATTTAAGACTTATTAAAAATTAACTCCTTTAGATCAAGACAGTTTGTCACATAAACATACATATTTTGCCCAAATTACTAGCTTAAGTATTTGGTGTTTCCAAAATATGAAGTATTTTAAATATAAAATGCAATCATCAGTGATGTTTTGAAGATACCACAATACTTTCAGCAATATCAGAGTTCATCTATCTCTAAAGGTTTGCCCTTTAGGTCATGTCTCACTGCTGTCCACACCTTCAAACAGTGACAATATTTATTCAAGCCATATAATAGGTTGACAACTCATCCTGTGTAGCAGACACAGAGATTGTCCTAAATCGTCCTAGAGAAAGGAAGATTGTGTTGGAGGTCTCTCTGTATGATCTTTTGTTG
Organism: Girardinichthys multiradiatus; assembly: GCF_021462225.1. Classification (NCBI taxonomy): domain Eukaryota; kingdom Metazoa; phylum Chordata; class Actinopteri; order Cyprinodontiformes; family Goodeidae; genus Girardinichthys; species Girardinichthys multiradiatus. Next base: position 17,480,669 of record NC_061804.1, read on the forward strand.
TCTGATGAGCTAACGCCTCCCTCCAAGTTCCCTTTTCTGAGAGGACTTCTCAATCCACCTCTCTATCAAACGGGTCCGGACTTCCCTAAACCTGGAAGGTCTTACTATGCAGGTTTACTGAAAGATCTGTTTAAATTGGTGTCGGGAAATGACGCGCCTAACCTCTAACAGCCTACATCCAGAGGTCTTACCCTTTTTCAACTGGTGGTTTGGACAACCGAGTACCCTACAGCAGTCATCCTGCTCTCAACGGTCACTTCTGTTAACGGCTGCTTATTTCACTAATTTTACAACTTCCACTTGGTAAATGGTTTAGGTTAATTTTAATGACTTGGCACAAGCACCAAGGGCATTGTTTTAACAAGTTTGGGCTGAAGGCAACCTATAAAAACCTCCTATAATTATGTAGAACCAGGCAACAAGGCATTTTACCACCAATGAAAAACCAAAAATAAATAATTGACTGTCCACAATTTATCTAGAAGTGTATATGCTTTCTTTAATTAGTAATGCTAACAACATAAAATCCAGCAACACATAATAATTGAATAATAGAAATGAATCAATCAACTTAAACCATCTGTCCCTGATGCTGAAACTGGTAAGTTTGAAGAAGAAGCTTTAAAGACAGAGACTCGTCCATGCACCTAGTTGAGATGTCTCACTCAACATTACACTTCCTCTTAAACAGCGGCTTTAATTCTTGCATCGTTGCTACTCAAACATTTAGTTAGAACATTTTCTCCAATTACAGTTTAAAACCATTACCTCAACTTCATTCTTTCATGTTCATACATCACAAGCGATTGTTAGTACTTTTCTTACACATATAGTTGATTAACAAATATGTATTTTTTGTGATACACTTTTGCAAAAGAAAAGAGAATTAATAGCATGACTCCAAATGGACCTCCCAGAATTCACAGCTTCAGAATGTGAATAATTACTTATTTATATTTTATTGATTTTATTGTGAGGGTTTATTCAATTTCTGCATGGATACATGGGAGGATCTCACCCCAAAGTTCAATGGGAGCGTAAGTGGTGTTATATTGACAAAGTATTTGGGTCACTGGTGTCAGTGAGTATTGGACCATTGATTAAAAGAACACATTTATTACTTTGGGATTTTCTCAGACATTAATAAATGTACAAAAATAAAACACTTTATTTTTCTAAAATGTTTCAACTCTAATAAAAGATAAATTTATTTAGTTTGGAGTTTTTACACATCTTTATCATGAGTACCCATAAGTAGGGATGGTGCTGTTAGTTCCTTTAAGCAAAGTGTATCAAAAAAGAAAAGTAATGGTCTTTTCTTTAATGCTGCTTTAAATGAAAAAAATATTAACTAAATCAGGTTTTTATGACGAATGGCTACAACAGCCATCAAGCACCATCTAAAGTTATGCAAACCAGTTGCAATGCAACACAGAGAAACTGGCTTTGGACTCGAACGCACAGAAGCTAAACAGCAGCACAAATGCACCAACATTTGCTTGGATCGCTCCTCATCCATCTTTGATTTATATATAAGGCTACCGCATGCTCTCGTCAAATACTGTGCTTTCTGTTTCACACCTCCTATCTTGCCACTTTCCATTAGTATTCCCTGGTCAGCCAGCAGTATGAAAGTGAGGCAAACACCTGCCTCAGTCAAAGTCCAAAGCCTGTCGCGTCACAGCATCTCACTTAAGTTTGGCTCTAGCAGGCTGGATAGTTGTTTACCAGACTAGCTCTCCCTTTAGATTGGTGGATAACAGGCTGACTGGCTGATCGACTGTCCAGCTTGCCAGTTTATTATGTAAGTCCACGGCTGGCTGTATAATTGCCTCCAGGGTGAACGGATCAGCCTCTTTCTCTTACATCCTGTCACCCCTTTTGTTGCCCTCCTTTGCTCTCACTCTGCACCTCTGGTCCCTCCTGCCCACCCCAGCCAAAACCAAACAGCAGCTTCACCAGGGGTAAGAATGTCAGAAATTGTGCTCAATTCAGTTTTCAGGCAGGTTCCTAGAATAGAACAGCATTCACAGCGTGCAGAGTGGAAGCTAAACCCCAGAGGCTACTCACTTCTCACTGACATCCTCAATTTAAGAGCGATGGTACGAAACTAGCTGCCACAGCCATCCACACAGAGCAACAGACGGCACCATGGCTAAATTATAAACAAAATGGAATGAAAGTGGGAGTACTTCCATCAATAACTTAAGAGAAACACGTGCAATTTAGAGATACATTAATATTTACATGCACACATTAACACTTACAGTATATGGATAGAGCAACAGATCAAGGAAGATTTCTCCCTTACATTCAGAATTATTTATTGATAAAAGCTATTTTAAACTCCTTTTTCTGCAACTTTCTACTTCTAAAAGAGTCAGGGTAGAACTGTGTAAAAGATGACTGAATATTGTAGATTTCACTGAAGTGGTGAGAGTAGTCAAGTGGTCATTTTTAAGTCATTATCTTAAGCAGCATAATTTTCCCATTATGGTTTCTCTGGATTAAAAAATTCAGTCTTCATGTGTATGAGCTGGCCATTGTATAGTTGTAGTTGATTTGGAGTTGTAGTGTGCATGTGAATTAGCAAATATTACAAATATAGGTGTAAAAGCAGAGTGATTGGTGAACCTCCAGTATATACGTGCTATTTGAATGCGGTCAATTTACTATTTACCATAAGTATAGCTATAGCTACCTCAAATTCCAGAGATACACTGATCATTGTAACCAATTTCAACTATTTTCCTCTTGTAAAGCTTTTCTATATTAATTTCAGATTTTTCTGAATTATCTTTAGGAACTATATTAAATGAATATACAGGGGTTAGACAATGAAACTGAAACACCTGTCATTTTAGTGTGGGAGGATTCATGGCTATATTGGACCAGCCTGGTAGCCAGTCTTCATTGATTACACATTGCACCAGTAAGAGCAGAGTGTGAAGGTTCAATTAGTAGGGTAAGAGCACAGTTTTGCTCAAAATATTGATATGCACACAACATTATGGGTGACATACCAGAGTTCAAAAGAGGACAAATTGTTGGTGCACGTCTTGCTAGCGCATCTGTGACCAAGACAGCAAGTCTTTGTGATGTATCAAGAGCCACGGTATCCAGGGTAATGTCAGCATATCACCAAGGAGAACGAACCACATCCAACAGGATTAACTGTGGACGCAAGAGGAAGCTGTCTGAAAGGGATGTTCGGGTGCTAACCTGGATTGTATCCAAAAAACACAAAACCACGGCTGCCCAAATCACGGCAGAATTAAATATGCACCTCAACTCTCCTGTTTCCACCAGAACTGTCCGTTGGGAGCTCCACAGGGTCAATATACACGGCTGGGCTGCTATAGCCAAACCTTTGGTCACTCATGCCAATGCCAAACGTCGGTTTCAATGGTGCAAGGAGCGCAAATCTTGGGCTGTGGACAATGTGAAACATGTATTGTTCTCTGATGAGTCCACCTTTACTGTTTTCCCCTCATCCGGGAGAGTTACGGTGTGGAGAAGCCCCAAAGAAGCGTACCGCCCAGACTGTTGCATGCCCAGAGTGAAGCATGGGGGTGGATCAGTGATGGTTTGGGCTGCCATATCATGGCATTCCCTTGGCCCAATACTTGTGCTAGATGGGCGCATCACTGCCAAGGACTACCAAACCATTCTTGAGGACCATGTGCATCCAATGGTTCAAACATTGTATCCTGAAGGTGGTGCCGTGTATCAGGATGACAATGCACCAATACACACAGCAAGACTGGTGAAAGATTGGTTTGATGAACATGAAAGTGAAGTTGAACATCTCCCATGGCCTGCACAGTCACCAGATCTAAATATTATTGAGCCACATTGGGGTGTTTTGGAGGAGCGAGTCAGGAAATGTTTTCTTCCACCAGTATCACGTAGTGACCTGGCCACTATCCTGCAAGAAGAATGGCTTAAAATCCCTCTGACCACTGTGCAGGACTTGTATATGTCATTCCCATGACGAATTGACGCTGTATTGGCCGCAAAAGGAGGCCCTACACCATACTAATAAATGATTGTGGTCTAAAACCAGGTGTTTCAGTTTCATTGTCCAACCCCTGTACATAAGAGCAGCACAGAGCACATCTGGCCTTCTGGCAATAAGTGGTCAATAATTAATTACATTTGGAGCACAGGCAATGGTGTGAAGAAAGCAGTTGCTGACAAATAGGGTTAAACTAATTGCTATTTTAAAATTAAGAGAAAATTAATATAGAGTTGACATTTTTTAACCATCTTTAGGTTCTTTTATTATTGGTTTGCATGGATAGCATTGCTAAAACAGCAGTTTTATAGACTTGAGTACAGACTTGAGAATGTACAGGAGTTGGACAATGAAACTGAAACACCTGGTTTTAAACTACAATAATTTATTAGTATGGTGTAGGGCCTCCTTTTGCGGCCAATATAGCGTCAATTCGTTTTGAGAATGACATATACAAGTCCTGCACTGTGGTCAGAGGGATTTTAAGCCATTCTTCTTGCAGGATAGTGGCCAGGTCACTACGTGATACTGGTGGAGGAAAACGTTTCCTGACTCGCTCCTCCAAAACACCCCAAAGTGGCTCAATAATATTTAGATCTGGTGACTGTGCAGGCCATGGGAGATGTTCAACTTCACTTTCATGTTCATCAAACCAATCTTTCACCAGTCTTGCTGTGTGTATTGGTGCATTGTCATCCTGATACACGGCACCGCCTTCAAGATACAATGTTTGAACCATTGGATGCACATGGTCCTCAAGAATGGTTCGGAAGTGACGCGCCCATCTAGCACCAGTATTGGGCCAAGGGAATGCCATGATATGGCAGCCCAAACCTTCACTGATCCACCGCCATGCTTCACTCTGGGCATGCAACAGTCTGGGTGGTATGCTTCTTTGGGGCTTCTCCACACCGTAACTCTCCCAGATGTGGGGAAAACAGTAAAGGTGGACTCATCAGAGAACAATACATGTTTCACATTGTCCACAGCCCAATACTTGCGCTCCTTGCACCATTGAAACCGACGTTTGGCAATGGCATGAGTGACCAAAGGTTTGGCTATAGCAGCCCGGCCGTGTATATTGACCCTGTGGAGCTCCTGACGGACAGTTCTGGTGGAAACAGGAGAGTTGAGGTGCACATTTAATTCTGCCGTGATTTGGGCAGCCATGGTTTTATGTTTTTTGGATACAATCCGGGTTAGCACCCGAACATCCCTTTCAGACAGCTTCCTCTTGCGTCCACAGTTAATTCTGTTGGATGTGGTTCGTCCTTCTTGGTGGTATGCTGACATTACCCTGGATACCGTGGCTCTTGATACATCACAAAGACTTGCTGTCTTGGTCACAGATGCGCCAGCAAGACGTGCACCAACAATTTGTCCTCTTTTGAACTCTGGTAAGTCACCCATAATGTTGTGTGCATTTCAATATTTTGAGCAAAACTGTGCTCTTACCCTGCTAATTGAACCTTCACACTCTGCTCTTACTGGTGCAATGTGCAATCAATGAAGACTGGCTACCAGGCTGGTCCAATCTAGCCTTGAAATCTCCTACACTAAAATGACTGGTGTTTCAGTTTCATTGTCCAAACCCTGTAGATCCTTACCTTAACTTTTCACAATTTTTCAAAAGGTTGCCAACATTTTTTTAAATCTTGTATGTTTCATGACAGCCAGAGGTTGTGAAAGCTCAACAGGATAAAAAAAAATCCTTGCTATAGTCCATTCAACCTACTTGTTATCGGCTGAAAGTCTTGCTCTCACTCACTCTCATGTAGCCTAAATGAAATATCAACATTTCTTTTTAAATTGCCTATTTAATTTCTTTGCTCCCGTTGAAGTCATTTTAAAAATATTACCGATCATTGCAAACTTTCATTCTTCTCCCAAGCATCCACATACTGTGCATTTACTGATAAAAAAAAAGGCATTTGAATTTCCCACCAATTAGTCACAGTGAATCAAGCTAAAAATATTTGGTGACCAGCTAATTTTTCTGTGTATTAAGTAGATTTCGACAGTTGAAATGTTAGACTTGGCTTCTTGTTGGATTTTAAAGACTCTATACTGTGATTATTTAAACTACATTTATTTGAAACAGAGGAAACTGCAGGCAGTAGTGGTACTGCTGCTGCAGTTACCCATAACAGGGAAATACAACTCCAATCTGTTTATTCAATTGCGCTCCTGACAAACATGCAAAAAAACAGTTTGAAAGTAATAAGATAATACTTAGTGTCGGTTAACTTACTTCTTGACTTACATATTTAACAACTTTGAACTTTTAGATTTAGATTTATTTTCAACATGTACACATACAACACACATAAGTAAATTGTACATGCACATGATTATTCACCTTTATATTCACATACATGTTAATAGTTATGTTGGTAGTTCAATGTTTTGTGTATGCCTATGTGTATTGGACATAAACACCTCAATTTGATCAACATTCCTTCATTTGCATAACCTAGAGGGTTTTTTGGTCCTAATCAACAGAAAAGTTAACTCAAAAACATCTTAAAAACTGAAAGTTAAATGGTCAGCTGTCAGTGATACTGTCATTCTGTGTGAGATTTAGTTCAGTTTGTGCTGCCTAAGCAAAATCAACAGAAGATACAAACAAAATGTGAAAATTTCAGTTTTTTGGGTTTTTTTTCTAAAAATGGGACCAATGAATATTTGTCATCATAAAAAGTATTGACAAGCTATATTGAAAAACAGTTGAAACTGCGTATGTATACATTGCAAAAGGGACCCATACCTTTTGTTTCACAGTGTCCTACTTTAAATCAGACAAAAATGTTCCTGTTTTAGGTCAGTTAAGATTCCCAACATTATTTGGGAATTCGCTTCAATGCCAGAATAATGAAAGAGATAACTTTTTAGAGAATCTTGCATTACAATCTTCAAAGTCGGAAGTTTACATTAAGTAAGAAAATGTTGTCTTTAAACAATTTGTAAAATTGATGATGTCATGGCTTTTTAAACTTCTAAATGGTTCACAATATTACTCCTACTTCACAATATTGCTCTTAATCAGAGGTAAATGTACTTTAAGCCACACTACAAACCCACTTCTTAATTTTGTTGCACCGTGAGAAAATCTGAAGAAATCAGGAAGAGAATTTTGGACCTCTGCAAATCTTTCTTATCCTTGGGTACAATTTATAAATGCATGAAGATATATCATTTATTGGTTTCAACTGTTTGTATGTATGAACACCAGAAAAGCAAATGACCTTGTGAAGATAGTGACTTAAGCTGGTTAAGTCACTATCTTATAAGCTGGAGTGTTGTTATCCTCAGTAAAATGAGTGATCTATTGACATGGGCTAAAAAAGAGGAAGTCATTGTTCCAATAACAGAGAAAAAACACATAATTGTTGGCAAATGTACACATGGACAAAGACACTATTTTTGGAAACATGTCATGGGGTCTGATGAAAGGAAAATTGTTTGCTTATAATGTCCATTGTTACATTTAGGGGTTTGCAAGCCCTACATTTTGAAAGTGCATATGTGGCAGCTTCATGTTGTGGGGCTGTATTGCTGCAGGAGGGACTGGTGCACTGCACAAAAAGGGGTGGGACCATAAGGAAATAACACAAATGTGGAAATAACGAGGCAGTATCTCAAGGCATCAGTCAGTAAGTTAAAGCTTGGGCAAAAATGTTTCTTGCAAATGAGCATTCACAATAACCATACTGCCAAATTTATGTTGTCACAATTTGACTGAAGGATAACAAAGTCAATGTTTTGTAGTGCCTGTCACAAAAACCTATAGTGATACCTATAGTGTCATGATCCACAGCTTTTGTATTTGGGTTATTTTGGAGTGTTTATTACTGCCAATGGAGTCTTTTTATATAGGTTAATTCCTTTGTGTTGAGTTTCTTAGTATGTTTAGTGTTTCCCTTTGGTTTCTAGATCATTTTGTATTCTAGTTAATTTTCTCTATGTTCACTCTGTGTTGATTAGTCACCTTGGTTAAGTTTCCACGACCTGCTTTTTCCCCAGGTACACCACATTGCCTTTAGTCACACTTGGTTTTCATGGCACTCATTAACTCTCCATGTGGTTAAAAGCCTCTCTGTTTCTTCACTTCAGTTCTTCTGTGTCCATTCACCATCAGCTATTGTCCCACATGCCAGTTGTCCTGCTCTCCAGTTGCTTGATGTTCCCAAAACGTATCTCCCTCTGTTGTTTGTAAGTTCTTATTCTTCAAATAAATCTTCCATCACAAATATGAGGCAGCTGATGTCTTGTCTACACATGGAACACCATCACAACAACAACAATATATGACATACAGAGACTTTGTGAGAAGAAATGAAAAGGTGTGTGTGAGCAAGGTGGCCTACAAAGCTGACTCAGTGACACCTCTACTGGCAGGAAGAATATGTTAATATTTCAACAAACTATTTTGAGAAGTTTGTGAATTCATAACCAAAAAATTTCACCTAGGTCATAAAGTTTAAAAGGCAATTATACCATCATAAGTAATGGCATGTAAATTTCTGATTTTGAAGAGATGAAAACAAAACCTCTTACTCATTATTCTGTTATTTCAAGATAGAAATAATTTTGGTAATCGACATGGACTCATAATAGAAACATTTTTGTTTGATTTAATATCAGACAATGACATAAAAAAGGTAGTGTGTTTTTTAATACAGTGTATATAAACACCTGGTTTCAGTTGTATTTTTCTGCCTAGGGTGTTACAAACTCTATGAGGCTAAAGCAAAGCTGCATTTTAGCCACAAGACAGATATAATTGACATGATTCGTATCCTTGAGATTATGATGGGAGGAGGGATACTTGCACTAGATTTGTCATACCGGCTTATCACTTCTGGGTGTCACCCACTTATTTTTTATCCATATCTTCCCTTTCCTAGAGTTTATCTTCACCTTTTTTCTGCAGGCTATAGATTGGTTTAATGTTGTGCAACAAGGAGAAATCTGCTGGCACCACAGCATCGGAAACAGAGGGGGATGTCCGTTTTAAAGATAAACAGAAGAGCTCCAAAACTGTATAAAGGATCTGTATCTTCAGAATCCCCTGGGTGATCCTCAGATGTTAACAGCTCTTGTCATATTACGTTGCCCTTTGAAAGGTCACACATAGCAAATTGCCCTTGCAATGGAACGAAAAGGGCCAAACAGGCTTTGTCAGACTGACAAAGTAGGCAGCGACCACCCTCAGGTTATCTTGCCTTTAATGTGACACAGCAGTGAAGAGTTCTGCTGACTCTCAGGGATGCACAGCATGTACGCCTCTGACTGGCAGCCAGACTTTCCTGTGGAAGAATGCTGTGTAGGAGGTTTCCCTCCATCCTGTGACTCATATACGTACGTTCATCCATGCAAGGGCATCTGACCCTATGAGAGAAATTGTGAGTGATGAAACCCCTTAGTTATTGTACACACATCGTTGAATGGAGAATGTGACAGATATTTTACTATATGAGGTTTGTCTGATTTCTATGTCTGTATGCCTGCTTTAGATATTGTTCTCCTTCTGGAGTAAAGAGATTTCAGATGAAACTGTGCATCTTCTTAATATGTAACTACCTTTAGCAGAAATTTTAATTAGTTTTCTTGTAAAATTTTACTTGGTTATCTGATGAAAAAGCAGGGACATGATTTCAAAACAATTAAGGCCAATAATTGAAATTATACATTTTACATGCTGTGAGGATCCACACTTTTTGCTGTACCTTCAAAGATCTCTGCATTTGGTTAATTACTTGGTATTTGTTTTTTTACCTTATAGAAAGTACTCCTGGTTTTTTCCTTGTGTCCTCCCTGGATGAAAACATTGATTGAGCTATTAAAACTATTAATGATTTGCTCTTTTCTCCTTTTCTTTTCCATAAAAGGTACTCCTTGGCCAGCAATTCTGGGTTTTTGTTTGACTTCTTCCTGTCCTCTTAACTTCCAACTGGCTACAGCAGATGGTCGCTCATCCTGACCCTGTTTCTGCTGGAGGATCTGACTTCATGGTTGCCTTTTTTTTCTATCTCATTGAAATTACCCCTGGCTCAGTACTTCTGTGTTTACCTGTGACTTGATTCCTTGATTGGGTCATTTTTATAAGCTATTGTTGATTGGATTTTGGTTAACAGGCTTTATGTTCACTTTAGTTATTGTTTCTTTATCCCCATGTTTGATCTTGCTTTTGTTTGTGATTACTTGGTTAATTCTTCTTCCTGGCCAGTCTCCTTCAGTCGCTCAAGCCATCAGCCTTTTCAGGACTCTGTTAATCAGACCCAACTGTTTGTTTCAGTAATCGCCTTTTCAGTACATTAATCTCCAAGTTTTCTCAGTTTATTGTCAGTTTCTCTGGTTCTGTTCCTTAGCTTTGCTCCTAGGTTCCACTCTTCAACAGTTTCAGTATTTTGTAGGACTCTTGAGTACCTGTAAGTTAATAAAAGTTTTATTTTGCTCATCTCCACCTACCTGCTAACTGACAGTCCAGGTGTCAAACATTAAATTAACTGAACATTGAGAAATCAATAACTCATCAATGAAACTAAAATATAAGACGTGGAGGTGAAAAGACACAAGGTTTTTGCCAAATTAAAATGGTTAAATGGTGCTATTATGATTAGTTTAAAAAATTTATCTACAGATCTCAGACCAGAAACTTTGTTACACATTTGGCAGCTCAGTCCTGCAAGGCTTTGATGCATTTTTTTCAGGAGAAACTTTCATACTGGGTGGCCTTAATATGAAGTCCTACAAAACTGTCATGGTGGCTGGAAAAGAAAAATTATAAACTATGAGACATTATGATTTTTATTTCATTAGTTTTCATAGAATATGTTCTGATATTAAATACTTCACATACAAATGGGGTTATGAAACTGTCCAGGAGGCAATGGTGTCTTGGCTGAGACTGGTCATTCTACCTGATAGAGAAGAAGACTGTCCCTCTCCTTGCCACAGAAATTTAATTGTCAAAGGGATATAACATTTTATGGGCCACCAACTCATATTGCAGTGTTATAAGATCATAATCATTCCACACATGTTTCAGAGAACTGCATCTCTCAGGGCATCCAATGTAATAAAACATGAGGACAGTGGCTTTTGTAAAGCAAAAGTAAAGATTTCCATCACAACCATGAAAAAGCTTTTGAATATACAGTTTTTATTTGGATGAAAGAATGCCAAATGTGACTTTTATGTAAAAAAAAAAAAAAATTAAATTGAGAAATAGTTGTTTGGAGTTGCTCTGCTCAAGATACATGATAACATGAATTTCTAATGCAATGCTTTTGTAGATTTGAAGTTACTTTTGTTATTAGGTCCTATTTAGGTCAAGACAAACATTTGTTAATTTCAGTTAATCATACTCTTGAAAGTGGTTGATTTATGCAGGAGTCAATAAGTGTATGATGCTGAAGGTTGAATAAGTGTTGCACTGAATATCAAACCTAGGTTACATATTTTTGTTGTGTTATTTGAGTAACAACTCACTTTAAAGCACTCCTTGCAAATATTTTCTGCTTCATGAATCTTGAGGGTTTTTTTTCAGTTTCTCTTTATTTTCTTCTAGGTTTTGGGAGTACTTAAAACAACCTTACTCTTTTTGACAATGTCACAACAAAAGTTACACAGACCAAAATACATACAGGTCCTTCTCAAAATATTAGCATAGTGTGATAAAGTTCATTATTTTCCATAATGTCATGATGAAAATGTAACATTCATATATTTTAGATTCATTGCACACTAACTGAAATATTTCAAGTCTTTTATTGTCTTAATACGGATGATTTTGGCATACAGCTCATGAAAACCCAAAATTCCTATCTCACAAAATTAGCATATTTCATCCGACCAATAAAAGAAAAGTGTTTTTAATACAAAAAACGTCAACCTTCAAATAATCATGTACAGTTATGCACTCAATACTTGGTCGGGAATCCTTTTGCAGAAATGACTGCTTCAATGCGGCGTGGCATGGAGGCAATCAGCCTGTGGCACTGCTGAGGTCTTATGGAGGCCCAGGATGCTTCGATAGCGGATAGCGGCCTTTAGCTCATCCAGGGTGTTGGGTCTTGAGTCTCTCAACGTTCTCTTCACAAAATCCCACAGAATCTCTATGGGGTTCAGGTCAGGAGAGTTGGCAGGCCAATTGAGCACAGTGATACCAAGGTCAGTAAACCATTTACCAGTGGTTTTGGCACTGTGAGCAGGTGCCAGGTCGTGCTGAAAAATGAAATCTTCATCTCCATAAAGCTTTACAGGAGATGGAAGCATGAAGTGCTCCAAAATCTCTTGATAGCTAGCTGCATTGACCCTGCCCTTGATAAAACACAGTGGACCAACACCAGCAGCTGACACGGCACCCCACACCATCACTTACTGTGGGTACTTGACACTGGACTTCTGGCATTTTGGCATTTCCTTCTCCCCAGTCTTCCTCCAGACTCTGGCACCTTGATTTCCGAATGACATGCAGAATTTGCTTTCATCCGAAAAAAGTACTTTGGACCACTGAGCAACAGTCCAGTGCTGCTTCTCTGTAGCCCAGGTCAGGCGCTTCTGCCGCTGTTTCTGGTTCAAAAGTTGCTTGACCTGGGGAATGCGGCACCTGTAGCCCATTTCCTGCACACGCCTGTGCACGGTGGCTCTGGATGTTTCTACTCCAGACTCAGTCCACTGCTTCCGCAGGTCCCCCAAGGTCTGGAATCGGCCCTTCTCCACAATCTTCCTCAGGGTCCGGTCACCTCTTCTCGTTGTGCAGCGTTTTCTGCCACACTTTTTCCTTCCCACAGACTTCCCACTGAGGTGCCTTGATACAGCACTCTGGGAACAGCCTATTCGTTCAGAAATTTCTTTCTGTGTCTTACCCTCTTGCTTGAGGGTGTCAATAGTGGCCTTCTGGACAGCAGTCAGGTCGGCAGTCTTACCCATGATTGGGGTTTTGAGTGATGAACCAGGCTGGGAGTTTTAAAGGCCTCAGGAATCTTTTGCAGGTGTTTAGAGTTAACTCGTTGATTCAGATGATTAGGTTCATAGCTCGTTTAGAGACCCTTTTAATGATATGCTAATTTTGTGAGATAGGAATTTTGGGTTTTCATGAGCTGTATGCCAAAATCATCCGTATTAAGACAATAAAAGACCTGAAATATTTCAGTTAGTGTGCAATAAATCTAAAATATATGAATGTTAAATTTCCATCATGACATTATGGAAAATAAGGAACTTTATCACAATATGCTAATATTTTGAGAAGGACCTGTATGCATGCAATTATTGGCACTGTCATTCTGGCAGAAGTAAGTGTGACAATTTGGCACAAGAGTAGAAAAATTGGACAGAACGTCAAATTTCACAGCTGCAGTCTGCCGGATGTTTGACAGTGAGCAAGTGTGTTTTTTTTCTTGTTTGTTGTTGTTTTTTTTACAAGTCTCTGTGGATCAGGGAGCATGTGTGGAATAGCAACAAGGTTGATGCTCATCACAAACAATAAAAACCTGTAATGCTTGTAGAATTTTAATGAAATGAGCTCACAGTTTGGTAAATCCTGCAGGAAGCATTGTGTGTGTGTGTGTTGGGGGGGGGGGGGGGGGGGGGGGTAGTTCTGTGAAGCTGCATAGTTTTGTATCATGACTGCAAGAAAGGAATGTAAAAGTTTAAAAGCAACAGCCTGGGCTGAATATTTGAGCTACATGTCCTAAACATATTCCACACCCATCTAAAAGTGCTAGAGGGTTTATTTCTAATAAATGTACAGTATTGTTCCTTATGTTGTAAATTATCCCTTACGGTACAGTTTTTACAGTTTTTCTATTTTCCTTTTACTTTGCTGCTGTTACACATGGATTTCCCCACTGTGGGACAATAAAAGATATTTCTACTCAGCACTTTGAATATCTTGTTACTGAAAAGCGCTATATAATTAAACTTACCTTACCTTACCTTCTATTATATTCTGTTCTGAGAAATGGTTGCATGTCTGCTGCTGGAAGGTTTGGAGGGAACGGTTTTCCAGGTTTGATATGATGAAAATTGGTATTGCTGTTGTACATAATACACTAAATGTGAGTACAAATGCTTACATCTCAATTCTAGAAGTCAGTTGCTTGTTTTATTATTAGTGACAACAAATAAGTTATTGTTGGTGGAGTTTTTGATATGGTGAATATTAATTGGTTATAGTCAAGCAATGTCCACACACCAATACTTTAAAGCTCAACATTGAGCCAAGTCTTCATTGAAGTGTCAACATTCATGACGAGTGACCTCTTGCAGTTGAACTTGTTCTAAGGAAGAGACTCCAACACTGTAGTTTTCAGAATTCAAAGACTCTCTGTACTTGGAAAGTCATATCTTCATCATAACACTATCAGGTGTTTCCTCATAAAAACGTAATGGGAAAAGCTCCAGTCACCCACAACCTTTTCATACCTTGTTGATTTTTACAGCAAGAACCCACTCATCATCTCTACCCTCAGTGATGCGGATAAAACCACTGCAAAATCCTTCTAAGGAGCCATAGAAAAAGGAGAAAAAACCCAGCAATCACATGAAATTATACAAGTAAATCTGTAAATTGGTGTCATCCCATTGCTATGTTCTCACACATCATACGTCTTTGCGAGTAAGCAGATCACGTTTTCATATTTTATTCAAATTCTGATGGAAAATTATTGAAACTGACTGAAAATTCTTAAATCTCCCAATTGTCTTTTTAGTTTTTTCTTTATTTTTTAGTAACGTAACACTTCAAATTCTCCCATGCCATAATTTAAGTAAAGGTTGGCAGATTCTTACAGTGACAGTATTTTCTATTCATCTACAGAATAATATGGAGCTCAACAGTTAAACAATTTCAACAAGCTTTAACAATCACAGCATGATTTCCATTTAAAATTCCTTTACAGTGTAGCGCTGCTTATTTTCTTGGCGGTATCCTGAAGAATACAGACGCTTCCCATGTGCCAAAAGCTTATCAGCTTGTGCCGGTGCTGAGCCTATGACTAGAAGCGATAAAAGTGGATGAGAAGATGAGGAAGCAACACAGTGGTAATATGTGTATGTGTGTGAGTTCACATGAGATAGGGAGAGCATCTGTGTCTTTGTTGCTCTGTGTGTGTCAGATGGAAGAGGGGAAAGGAGATGCTGGCACTGCAGGGGCCATCTCTTATTTTTCTGTCTATTGCGTTGACATTTCTGAGGTAGAAAAGGTGGTACAATGGCGCCAAGAGTTTGTTAGTATGTGGCACACACTGCAGATTCTGTGAAATTCTGTGACCACACAGATTCCCCGTCCTCCTCAGAGGTGACTGACTTGCATCACAAGGATGCTGCGCGAAAGAACATGTTTCTGCTCCCTCTTGATAAGCACATCACACCCTTACTTAAGCATGCAAAACACTCTTCTTCAACCACACGTGAATACACCTACTCTCTGGAATGCTGCAGGGTTTCTGTTCTGTAAACAGATGTTGGAGCAGTATGGCAGCATTTTCCAGAAGGGCTTACTCCCCAAAGCGTGGCATCTTTTGCAATTTTAAAGATGTACTTAATTTCAACTTACTGTTTAGCAAAGCACAAGCAAGAGAAGTTTTTGCATTTTGAAATTGTGTTTTTTTATTTTTTATTTGTGCTCTATTTTTAGAACACAGCAAATTTAAAGCAGCCTGATTTTGCATGGTTTTACAGTGCCCAATGGGTTGTGCTCCTGTTAAAATTTGTTGCTAGAGTGACATCTGCTGGAAACATAGTTAATTTTTAACTTCATTTTCGCTCATGTTTCTTTTATGTTTAAGGAATATACCTTAATGGCACAGTCAAGAGATTGGGCAAAATTGGTAATTCTATATAATCAAGGCTTTTTTAGAAAGCACATATGTAGTTTTATTAAATTATTGCAATACAAATTATTGCTTATACAGCCATGCAGGTGTATTTAATGAAATTAGTTAAAGAAAATAATTAAATACATCAATTCAAAAACTGAAGCTCATAAATTCTGTAGATTCATTTTCACAGAAACCTAATTTCATGGCCTAGACAATCATGTGGCACCAGAACGCTCCACACTGATAGTAAGTCACAAAAGGTCATTCCTAAAGAATCAAAGCATGTTAATGGAAAACTGAGTGGAAGGAAAAAATGTTTAAGGAAAAAATGTAAGAATAACAGATATAACTACAGCCTTGGGACTATTGTGTTGCAATGCGCATTCAAGAGTTTAGGCGGATTTATGAGGAGTGGACTGCAACTGGAGTCAGTGCTTGAAGAACCACCACACACAGACGTATCCAGGAATTTGGATGTCACATTCGAATTTAATTACTCAAGTTAACTTTTGGATGATGATCTAAATTATTGTGATGTACCTATATTCTGTATTTTAACATGCAAACAGACTCTTAAAATGCACATCCATTACTGTAAACCAATAACTATAATACATATAGATAGAAGTCATACTGCACATCATCTGTGCCATTCCAGCCTGTTTTATATTCTGTAACTCCTGCTTCAGGACATGTAGCACTTATCTTTTTAAATATTTATTATGATGGGCATAAATCAAACTTTTAGCAATAAATTTATCTTAAGGATATATTTAATGGAAATATGTCATTTTATTTGGACATCCCCGTGGTCTTTAGTGAGCCATAGAAAAAAACTAAGACTGCTATTCTTATCAACATTGAAATCTCCTTCAATTCTCTCTTTCAATCAATTGGTGTTAGCTGCATCAGATCTATTGGCAGATTTTGGTCTAGAATCTTACCCTAGTTGCAAAAAAATTAGGACACCATCTAAAATTCAAACACATTCAGATTGTTCTGTAGGTCTTTCTTCACTGCAACATTCCATGTAAAAGTAAGAAAGGTGACACGTCTGACCACATGTCTGATATAGCCTTTGAGGTCTACCCAGGAAAATCTGAACTCCATGTGATTAGTTCTGAGTCCAGTCAAAAATGCTTTTCAATCCACTAGCCAGGATTAGTGGGTGGACAGTATTAAATGCAGATGGGATATCTGCAAATTGTGCATTTGTTTTACAAGCCTCCAGACAGATGGGAAAAAATATGGCCTGCTCCTTGTAGAAAAATTGCACAAGGTCTGGGTTGCATAGCTAAAAGATGTGATATTGGAGAATCCTCTTCATTGATGGAAATGCTATTTTGCTTAAGAAAACAAAGACCTTTAGACTCACCAAATGTGCTATGTTTGTGCAGTATATATTTATCTCCCATACAGTGCTTTGCAAAATTATCAATGCACCATAAAACTTTTTTCTGTGTTTTTTTAGTAACTTTTTTTTCATTACTTTACAGGCATTACATGTGTCTTACAGGTGGCAAGAAAACAAGACAACCACTTTACTATTTGCTGCTCTCTTTACTACTGTAATGAGAGCAGCAAATTATCTACCAGCTTTGCACATTTGAAGACTGATATCTTTGCAAACTAGCTCAAGTTCAGTCTGATTGGGATATAAATTTTACAATTTTTCCACAGATTCTCAATTGGATTTAAGTCTGGATGGCATTCTAACACATGAATATGCTTTGATCTGAACCATTTCATTATCACCCTGGTGGTATTTAGGGTTTTAGTCCCAATTAAAGGTGAACCCCCACCCCTGGCTCAACTTTTTTGCAACCTTCCAAGAACTTGCAATATTCAGCTCTGTCCATCAAGTCTTCCCTTTTCTGACCTTTGTTGGGACCCAGCCATGGGTTACAAAATGAAAGGCCAGTACGAGCTTTTCATGGAACTTTCAAAGTAAATCGCATTAACCTATTTCCAGCACAGCCAGAAACGGAATAACAGCAGACTTCTCGTGACGTCACTGTCCAAATAAAAACCCCGCTTTTGCAACAAACTGACCTCTTCCACGCAGGTCCCCAGAGGAACTGGATGGAGGGACACAGCACGCTACTGTCTCTTTGCAGGCAAACAGACATAACTCTTCGAACTGGATCCAAGAGTGTCATACGATCACGCGATCATATGCACTAAGTTAAGTAGGAATGAATTGCTGTTTGTGTATCCGGTATTCATTCATGAATGGGGGTAATTAAGGTACAAGTGTGGCTTGACTTTCTCTCTGAGGTCTACAGAAGCAAACTGTGTTCCAGAGAGTTCCCAGCAGAGACCCTGTCTCTACGCCGAGTGGAGCAGTTTCCCGGTCTGAAGGAAGGACAATGGGACCATATCACCGTGGTTACAGCTGTAACGTGCAGTTCGGCCGGCCGACAGAACGAGCCGCCCCACCCCACAGCTACGGAGATTAGCTGCAAACTAACCCTTTGTTCACTATGGATGCTTTCCTAAACTTTGTCGCTCCGGACAACTTTTCCTCAGCACGGTTCACATAAGAGGTTGTGTTTTGGGCAGAGAGAAGTAGTTTAGAATGAAATAATCTAAACATTTTTCGTTTTATGACGTTTGGTTTTGTTTGTGTTGAAACTCAGCCATCTTAGTGCTAGCAAATTATCTGCTCAGCACATGTGCTCAGTTTGTGTGTTCTGTTTGTTTGTTTTTTTTAAGTTAAGACAAACTTTATTTAAAGGGTGATTTTAAACACAGAAGATCGGCCATCCCCTCCTTGAACCGCCACCTTAACATGGTGGAGGGGTTTGAGTGCTCAAATGATCCTAGAGGCTATGTTGTCTGGGGCCTAAATGCCCCTGGTAGGGTCTCCCATGGCAAACAGGCTCTAGGTGATGGGTCAGACAAAGAGTGGCTCAAGAATCCCTCATGAGGACAAAAATATCGAGGCACGTGACGTTGCCCGGTACGGCGGAGCCGTGGTCCCACCCTGGAGCCAGGCCTGGGGTCGGGACTCGTCGGAGAGCGCCTGGTGGCCGGGTTGCTCCTCGTGGGACCCAGCTGGGCCAAGCCCGAACGAGAGACGCGAGGCCATCCCCCAGTGGGCCCACCACCTGCAGGGGGAACCGTGAGGGACCGGTGCAAAGAGGATTGGGTGGCGGACGAAGGTGGAGACCTCAGCGGCCCGATCCCCAGATGCTTTGGCTGGCTCTAGGGACGTGGAATGTCACCTCGCTGGGGGGGAAGGAGCCTGAGCTTGTACGGGAGGTCAAGAGATATCGACTAGAAATAGTCGGGCTCGCCTCCACTCACAGCGTGGGCTCTAGCACCCATCTCCTTGAGAGGGGTTGGACTCTCTTCTACTCTGGAGTCGCCCACGGGGAGAGGCGGCAGGCTGGTGTGGGTTTGCTTGTTGCCCACCAGCTCATCCGTCTCATGTTGGGGTTTACCCTAGTGGATGGCAGGGTCGTATCCCTGCGCCTTCGGGTTGGAGATAGGTCTCTGACTGTCGTCTCGGCCTAGACTGGGGGAGATGGAGGTCTGGGCGTCTCTGCTGAGTCTGCTGCCCCCGCGACCCGGTCCCGGATAAGCGGAAGACGACGAGTACGAGTACGAAGATTGGCCATAACACGCCATCCATGCTTATGCATTTTAACCCTTTTATTAATGGTATTTTAAAAGGTATGTGTTTGATTCTGATGATAAGCTATAAGCTTCTTTTGTTAACTCCAACCACTAACAGCTAAGAACACGTGCTTGCCTGCCAAGATAATTTACCCAAAAAGGTTGTTAGTTTTCAATCTAGTAAAATAATATTTCTTTAAATATTATTTTAATAAAGGCCGCTAATTAAACACCATTGAGAAATGGTCATCCAGAAAGTTGGTTTTATTCAGCAAATCATTCTTTAAAATATTTTATTAAAATAATATTTTATCTGATCTTGCATTGTGAATGGTTGTCTAAACATTTGCCAATTATTGCCTAAGTTAGCTCCAAGACTAACTTAACTTCAATTCCAGATTCTTCAAGATAATCCTTGGTTCTCAAACATAAACATTGCATGGTAATGTTGCATCACTCTTTCAATCATGGTTTTCAATCATCTTTAATCAACTTGTTTATATTGTACATAGCCCATTAGTCTTCGTTATTCTTTAATTCTGCTTGGTAGTTTAGTTGGATTGTTTTAGCATAGTAAAGAGTTTGTTGATTGAAATATGTTTGACTTTGAGCTGACTTATTTTTGTTAATAAAATTATTGTATTTTAAGAAATTGTGTGAATTCATTCCATGTGTGTGCAGAGTTTATGCTGTTCAATAATGTCAGAGCTCGTCTCACACCTTTCTATTTTGTCCTAATACCATCGCCTTACTGGGCTGGTATTCACAGGACAATCCTCAACAGACCGAAATATTATTTGATAAAATAATGAAATATTAATATTAAATAATATATTCATAATCACAACACCTTCAAACACCTCATAATCTGATAATCAGTACTGACTGTCTGAGTATGTAAATGTCTATGTTATTGTACATTCCCACCATTGTAACCTGATATTTATCTCCCTCTTTCAGGGACGCAAACTGCTGTTAGTATTCATTTCTGCTCCTTATGAACCAGAAAGACCCTTGTTACTTCTAATCTACAGATTGACATTTCAATTTTACTTGATTTTCTGTCTTGATTTTAGAAATGAGGACTGAGAAGTTTATGGATGCAGATTTAGGAAGACACAATGAGTGGGATTTTAAAAAGTTAGCACTGCGCACAATTGCACACACAAACATGCTTTCGAACCATCTTTGTTTTTAAATGCTAGATCTTCATGTGCCTCTAAGTTTATTCTACAAACAGACAACAGATAGACAACTGTGTTAATCATATAGGCATTTCCCAAGGGTAGCAATAAAAAGGGGGTGCAGGAGCAGTTAATAAAAAACATAACTTATCAGTTAAATGTGTCCTGAATAAGTTTTTTGTTGCTTTTATGCATATGCAGTACATGGGAAGTTTGCACCACTGTGTTCAGTAGGTGGGCCAGCTTCCTGCTGACAATAGAAATATTACGTATTTGCTTGGGACTCCACTGCATCTTTTCCTGCCCCGGAAACTGATAATTTCCTACAGTTTAATTGGCTAGGGGGTGTTGGGCCCCGCCATGGTATGAGCAAAAATGCCTAAATTACACAGAGAAAAAAAGTGTTAAAAACTCTGAATCCAAGAATGCACATTACCCATTTTTCATGCAATACTCCCATGAAGCAGGAGGCACACCTAGAATCCCCATTACGTCATAAAGCTACAAAACTCTAGCTGGTGCATCTCGATCTATCTGACTGCATGGGCCACTTTGAGCTCTGGCCATTAGACACATCTCAAACCTATCAGAAATCCTGCTGTTCATCAGAATGGTTCACAGCAAGAGGTTGCATCTGGGCAGAGAACACTAGTTTAGAATGAAACAATAAAAAAATTTTTTTTTTTTCCTTGGTGTTTTGCTTAGTTCGTTTTGCTTAAGTGCTTGAGTGCAAACAGGCCACTGAGCCTGATGCAAAATATTTGTTTTGTAAAGGACTGGTAAAGAGTCACTTTAGTCCTGCAATGTGAGCTCATTTTCTTAGTTTTCATTTCAACTTCTTGTTTCTAAACATGCCAAATTGTGCCTGCAGTATCCCCAATGCTAAAGCTCTGCTAATGCTAAAACGGTAGTTTACTACACAGCTCATTCTGTTCACGCTGCGATCGGCTGTAGCACTCCACCAGTGCTCATACACAAATTATTATTTAAATTAATTGTATATAAAAAGGTACATGTGGGACTTAAAGGGGATGCTAAATAGCACCGCAGCCAGTATTTTCTTTGTTGTCAGCTGGACCGCTTATTCCAGATGTGACATCATCAAACCATCTTAGATGTCAAATAGTTCCATTTAATCACAGTCAGTCACTGTGATGGCTAGTTAACACAATACACTTTATTAAAGTAATATTTTATTTTTCCTTCTGCTTCACATTGTAAATTGGTTGTCTGAACATATGGCATTTGTTGTTCTTAATTAGTTTTAAAGCTAATTTGGCCTCATTCCAAATCCCTCAAAACAAACTTTATTCACACTGAACTGTGATATAACTGCATCAATTTATTGTTTATTAGTTTCTGTTTATTCTTTTTTGTTCCCTTTTACAAATTTTTTTTTTTCCCAGTAGTTTATAAGTTGTCCTTATTGTTTCCATTTTTAATTAGTAGTTTAGTTGAGTTTTGTTAGGCCAGTTAAAGAGTTTTGTTGACTGAAGTCTTAACTTGAAGTTGAAATATTTTGTTAATAAATTCTTATAATTTAGAGAGTGGTGTTTATTCTGTAAATGTGTGTAGGGTTTGCTGTTTATGTAAGCCAATGTACAAATTCACTCTTACATCTATTGCTCTATAATACCACACCTCACCAGGCAGCCTTTCATAAAACAATAACTAACAGAGACTGAGAGCTGTTTGGCTATTAGTTCCTCATAATATGGTGGTGCCCCGACTTCACAATTTTGACCAAAATTACTTAGTTTGTTGATAATTACCTTCGGCACTTATTAATAGTGATTCATAGTCAGACCAAACATATTGTTGCACAACATCATTGACAGACAGAAGAGCCCACCCGGGACACCATTCATACGAGAACTGCCACTGCATGTCATTCCAAGAATTATTGAATCAACAGTGTGTTGATTAGATTAAAACAATATGTGTTTGTCAGGAGGAAACAAGTGAATAGCAACTCGTAAACTAGCTGCCCAAACAATGAGTCTAACACTGTTTTTATTTAAATATATGAAACTGTGCCACATAAGGGAACTCTAATAGAAGTGGGAGTAAAATATTAACAGAAATTTGGCAGGGTTTTCTCCTCTGAGGGAGTTCTGCTTCTGTTTTTAAACACATTGCATCTCGTTGTGTTGGTAAAACTAAAAAAAGGAGAGAAACAAACCTGATTTTTTTAGCAAACTGATGTCCAACAGATAATCTGGAAGAGTTGTGCAACATTCTCCACACAAGAAAACATTGACAAAACACAAAATATGTTCATAACCCAGTTCATCTGCAACTTTTGTGCTCCTTAGTCACAGTCAGGTTAAAAGGCATCTCTCTACTACTGAAAAAAAAAATCACATCTTGGAGAGCTTTCTGAAAGCACTATGGGTGAATGACATTTTAAACCACTTTAGTGTGACCTTGACATCATAAATAAGCTTGCAATGCAAATGTGAATGCATCCAGATCTGAACCCATTATGCCCTCTAAGGAACTGATGCACTTCATGCAACACTTAGGAGTGGAAATGAAACGAACTGCAATCATATTTAGACTGTTTTAAAATAAATGTCCTCTCACAAAGAGGCTGAGTTGCAGCAGGGATATGCTGAAGTTCCGATGTTGTGAGAGCAAACACACCAACTTCCTGGCTGTAGATTTACCAGCAAAGACTATGTTAAAAACTAAGAAATGAATCTTACATTTGAAACTTACCAAAAATCTTGCAAAAACTATTTTATTGTATTTTAGCTGCTCAACAATATTTTTAATACACAATATTTTTTTTTAAAAGGGATCTGTAAATAATTGCAGATCTGATAAACAAAAATGGTTCTGAACGTTTTGCAAAACAAAAACAGAAGGTCCCAATTTTATTGTCTCCTTTTACATTTTTTGTGTGTATTCTCAGCAACAAGAACAAGATGAAGGTCAATCTTTCCCCAAAATAATTTGCTTTACTTAGCCATGTTTAACACTTTTGCAAGGCACTGTACCATTTGTGTGACGTTTTTAACCAACAGAGAGAGGACATTTTCCCAGGTCTTCACTTTTTTCATGCTGTTTTGAGGTTTGGGTTGATTTAGAACTAAGGTATGAATTGAGTTTAGATTAGGTTTATGGTTATATATGTAATAATAATGTTTAGGGTTAGGGTCAGGCCATAGAAATAAAAGGAAAAATGAATGGTAGTCAAAGTCCTTGTAAACATATAAAGACAAGGATGTGTGTGTGTGTGAGTTTATTTCTATAAATTTAAATTATCAACACTTTGATAATCCCATTGATATCCAACAATCTGGAAGATATTTTATGGGATAAACATTAAACATAGTTTTTACACTGAATGGGTAGAATTATAAATGTTTATAATATTAAAAATAAATGTTTATTAAGAATCTACTTCTTTAACACTTGGGAAATCCCAGTAAACTTTTATTGACAGCGCATTTAAGATCAGTTCATTAACATTTAAATGATTAATTTAGACGAATGATCTTTAGACTACTAATGTCAACATTCAACAAGTCATAATTTTCTTGTCAGCAAACTCTCAAAACTTTTAGCCAGTTCAAGAAATCTGTGGAAAATACATATAAGTTTGAAAGCCTGTGATGTGTTCAGGGATTTTCAAAAGGTGACAAAGATCTGAACAAAAAAGATTATAATTTCAAAAAATCTTGGTATGACCTCTGCAACTTAGTAACTCTTCTTCTGATTTCGCCCGACAGGAAAACCAACCACTCTAGAGATTTTCTACATATATTTAAAACCTTGTCCAATTTAAACCTTTGAAAATGCTTCATTTTAGGGTGTGGTCATAATTTCTCAGTCACAGTTCTAACTTTTGTAATGTGATCTTTTACTTTGAAGAACAACCCAGAGTTATATTTAGAAATGTAGGTGCAGCTTAGAGTTCGGATTCAACTCACCAGACTCAAAAAGAAGAGTTATTTCAGGTGGGTACCTTTTGTTTTCTATCCACTGAAAGCTTTTTTTAGAAAGGAGACTTGCTATGCAACAAACAGCCACTAGAGGAGGTTGCATACAAGCACATAACTGAAAGCCAGATCATTTCTTAGTCACATTTTCTCTTCAAGTAACATGTAAAACCAAAACTATGACCAATCAGTGACAGATGAGTAATAGCTAAAAGTGACAAAACAAATTACCTCTGCTAAAGACAACTCTCCATACAAAAAAGGCTGCTTTGGTGGATTCTTCACACTCAAACTTACCCCTCCTCCTCCAAGCACAAACGTGATGTTTCGTAAGGGAAAAGACAGTCATCCCTGCCAGCCTGCACTTCATTAAGCTGATTGCTCAGCTGTGTAAGCTACTTGCTTCGCCTGCCAGGCCTCTGCCACTTGTTCTGATTAAAGAGGAACCTCATAAATGTGCTGCTGCCTATGAACAATTTCCTTGTTACATCAAAGTCAAAAGGAGGTTTTTAAGCTGCTTTTACTGTCCTAACAAAAGAGCAGACAATACATGCCTTTAAAACTCACCCACAGCTCTAAACTCTGGCAGTAAGCTGTGGTTTAATTCTGCTAGGAAACAACAGGGAATAATAAGTTCTAATGAGGAAGAAACATCACTTTTATTACACCGTTTGTCACTTCTGTTGTCGTTTCCCTGGTTCCACCTAACCCCTTTTTGTTCCTCTCCTTCCTTTGTCATGTTTGTCTTTTTCAAACTGTTGTGGCCTGTTCAATTTGCTGCCACAACCTGATGCAGCCTGTTGTGCCATTAATTTATAAATGCCCACTGTGCGGCAGGAAGAATATATTTTCCCCCTATTGTAGAGCAAATCTGCAACGCTGCAAGGCAACCGAACCAACCGGAGTGTTCGTCTAACCTGCCAGGACAGGCTTCAGAAACGATAAATATATAACAAAGAAAAACCGATAGAGCTAAAATTAGCAACATTTTGATTTAATGCATGACTTTTTTGATGTTTGGCAATTTAGTCAGTCAACAATAGAAGTGCACCAATCATTTGGCCAATTTTCCATGAATGGACTGAATTAAATGCATCAGAACTAAGAACTCCTGCCAAACACATCAACCAACAGCATGTATGTTAATGCACTTCTCTTTAGGTGAATAAAAATCAGAGAGATAATGTTGTCATGCCTTCATTTTCTGTTGGACTTTAAAAAACTTGTGGCACACATTCTTTCTCATTTATGAGTTATAGTCCTAAGAAGTATTATTGGTAATCAATAAGGAGATAATAATCCAGACTTGTGGCTTTTTTACAAGTTAAATGCAGAAGTCTTTTTTAGCCTTATGAAAGACATGAGTCAGGAAAAGTGAGAACAAACTGCATAGTTGTATTATTTATGGTTCTCAAACTGATATTCTGTTGGGAAATACAGACGTGGACGTTAAACCGCATGGATTCAGATGAATATTTGTGTACTAAAAAAAGCTGCAAAGTGCCAAAAATAAAACAAGAACGGTGACCAGAACGCTGCTTTCACTCAGATATTCCTCAAAAACATTCAAAGAAAGTCAGATTTTATCCAAATCCAGGTGCTCATGTGTTTGATTTCCTATACAAAATCTCACATTTGTATGAAAGAATCTAAACAGCTTTAATTTCAGATGACAAAACAAGGACAGTATAGTTATTCAGCCCCAATTGGGGGGGGCGGGGGGTTGCTGAAAAGGAACAATATAAATACACATTTGGTGAAACTTTGTACCATATTCTCTACCATAAACACACAACATAAGGCACTCGTAAATTTACAGCAACGTATTTCATAGGAAATAAATATGTTCTTGTGCTATAAATGAGAGAAACCGAAACTTTAACTGTAGTGGTATAAATAATTTTTATACAAGTATCCTTTATGTAAAACCTAAATGTAATGTTTTTAAGGCAATTGGTTTGTGTAAACCACAAGAAAGCTTCAGTGATATGTTTAATCAGTCCTGAGAAGCTGAAATTTCAGTTCATCCTCACGGCGATCCTGACAGCGAGGATTCTTTCTGACACAAGGCACTGCGTGAGTACAAGGTTTTAGCCAAACAGCTGGGGTCTGTGCTTGGGTGCCCAGCGCAAGTTCTCGCCCCTGCTCAATTATTGCTGATGTAAACAAGTGAAGAGGATAAACAGCACCGAGATGGAAACACCCCTTTGCATACAGGCCACTCGTGTAAACAGGCTGTCCAACGAGAGCAGAAGAGGGAGCGCCTTTCTATCCTCGCTTAGGGAAGGAAAACAGATTGCTAATTTGATCTGAAGTGCTCTGAACTTAGCACTTTTTGTGCAGGTGGTATGTTATATACTGTATGTTGTACACAAAGACTTTTTTTTAATGTCAAGTACACATCCTCTCAGTCCATTTTTGGAATGCTTAAAAGCACAGTGAAAAAAAAAATATTTCCATGATTATGATAAGTGGTACATGCTGTATCCCAGCGGAGAAGCATATAGTCCTAACGGGGATATGGGCAGAATGGGTCTTTGGTGGTGGTGGTAGGCAGAATATGACTGTCCGTACAGAGACATGGCGCCCAGCGACAGCGGTAACGTAAAGCCAGGGTGCAGAGCACCAGAAGCAGCAGAGGCCGCCACAGCTGCCGTCTTGGCATCAGCGGCCATCTTCAGTTTCTCCAGCTCAGCCTCCTGGAGCCTCTTGGCTTTTGCCCGTCGGTTCTGGAACCAGATCTTTACCTGGGTCTCCGTCAGCGTCAGGGAGGAGGAGAACTCTGCTCGCTCTGCAATGGACAGGTACTGCTTCTGTCTGAACTTCCTTTCCAGAGCCAGGAGTTGGGATGTAGTGAAGGGAGTGCGGGGCTTTCTGTTGGTCTTGTGTTTCCTCAGCTGACAGGCTGGACTGATGTGACCTGAAGCACCAGAAAGGGTGAAGAATTTTTAAATGACATCCATAACCACTTCAAATAATCGGATTACATCATGATCTGAATAACTGGATAACTGCTTTCCAACATCACACATAAATGTGTTAACTTCACATTACAGGTTCCATTATTATTCAATTCAACAATGAGCATCTGCAACTTATCAGAACTCAGTGAAGATGTGTAAAATTTTGCAGAGAAAGAGCTTAAATAAATAAATATGAATCACCCATAACTGTTCGGTAAATACAAGTAGATCATAAATAAAATTTTACATTTTATATTGTAGTACCAAATTCTTTAAGTGGAAATTGTGTTGGAATTTTGCTAAAAACGAAACAAAATTTTGAAAAAAAAACAAATTGTGGTAAGAATTCCTATTATAACGCAACATAGGTGTGTTGATGTCTTACAAATACAAGCGAAAACCTAGAGCCAAAATGAGCGATCTCACTTTATCTATAACCTATTTTTTAACTGTTTAAGTTAATCAGCCTATCTGGGAGCATTTAATTTGTAACCCATGCCATTCAACCCAACCCATTCGTTTTTTGTTTTTTTCATCGGGAATAAATGTGACGTGACACTCCTA
This sequence comes from Girardinichthys multiradiatus, assembly GCF_021462225.1. Taxonomy (NCBI): domain Eukaryota; kingdom Metazoa; phylum Chordata; class Actinopteri; order Cyprinodontiformes; family Goodeidae; genus Girardinichthys; species Girardinichthys multiradiatus. The sequence goes on from NC_061804.1 coordinate 17,508,797, forward strand.
TTTCTCTCGCCACCCTTAAAAATTGGAAAGACTGGAGAACATGCTACTTAAGTAAGGCAGATGCGCATTGTTCGTAATACGTTTGAACAAAAAAATATCCTACTTGCCTAAACTTGCTCATATCTAAAGTAAGAGCCATAATCAAAAAGTTCAGAACAGCAAAAAGTGTAACAAAGTCGACCATACTTAAGCTAAGTTTTTTAAGCATTGAAGGATGCGTGAACACGGCAAAAATATTCTTGCTTCCTGATTTTTCTGATTCTTACTTGGAGAAGTTGGAGGCTGTAGAGAAGCTCGGAAATGTTTACGTTAAAAATAATATTTAAGATCCTCGGTAACATGGGAATAAACGTACGTGGTTGCGTGGAGAAGGCACCGGCAGAAACCCAATGTGCGCATTCCTCTGACTCCGACACCTCGGATTTTACCGGCGAAGAAGGAACGGCCACGAAGCTGTTTCGAGTTTCCTCGGGAGGACTGCACGTCTCCCGACACAGATACAAAGAGTTTAACTCTGCGGCTGGGGCCGCCACGGTACTTCCAGCTGTTTTACAGCAGGTGGACTGTTCGGTCCGGTGCTCCGTCCTTCTCCCGGACATGAGCGCCTCCACGCTGAACGGATGACACCGACGAAGAATCGGCGACGTCTTCTCTTCGCTCGGCACTTCTGGGGAGTCCGATCGGTTATTGTCCCCCTCGGAACAGCGACCCAAGTCTTTAACACTCTCCTGGGAGGTCATCTCTTTTCCAGATCTCCAGAACCAAAGATGGACTGGAAAACGACAGCGCCGTTAAAAGTTGCGCCAGGTGATGGTCTCCTCGGTGAACGCAGCGCTCTGAGCTGTCAGGTATCGTAAAGGCAGTTTGTAGACGTAACACGCTGACAGAGCTCATCTTTGACCAATCGTTGCTGCCCTGAATGTTTATGAGTGAAGTCGTGCTGCTTTCAAGAACCGTGGGTAATTAAAGTTGTCCTTTTAAGACATATAAACCAGAAAATTCTCGAAGCAGACCATGTAAATACTGTTTGTTTTGTTTATTAAACTAGTGCTAAATACTACACTCTAAAAACCGCTGAGCTGAATACACTCCGATTTATTTTGAATGTCCTGAGTACCGAAAGGATAGGTGCAGGCCTGAGTTATTTTACCACGTCTTTGGGCTTCGAGGTTGATCCACCATACTTGGTTAGAAAAGTGACTCATGTCTAAACTTAAGACCAACCAAGTGTGTTAAAAAGAATACTAACATATAACGGGGAATACTAAAGAAGTAACATTTCAGGCTGAATTGAATATTTCTGGAACAACTGTTATTTTTTAGTTTAAGTTAAATGGCTAAAAAGATATTAACTGACAATTGAGTCTGGATAACAAATTTTGCCTCTATGTTTAGCCTACTGTAAAAGTTGAACTTAACTTGTACGAGGCACAGGTTGGTCACACATATGAAGAAAGTACACCATGGTTTTAAAAAGTTCCAGTCATGTTACGTACCATCATATCATACATCATGTTGTTAGAGAGGTTTAAATTATATTGATGAGATGCCAGATAAAGAACTGCAGTTACTGTAGTTTTATTTGGCTTCATGGCGCATAGGTCAGCTGGCTGAAAGAAGGCTTATACGCTTTCACCTCATTAACAAAAATGTATAAATATATAATTCAGACTATTGGAGCGGTAAACATTACTCCTATCCAGTTAACGCTGTTTTAAAACTACAGTTTGCACACTATAAGTGTGGGCTGGAAATAAGACCAAAGACTATGACCAATTACCAAGCTAATATTAACTGGTTGAGCCTGTGTTTGACTTTACCGAAAATAATAATAATATTCAACTCAATAAGCACTTAAAAAGGACTACAACTTTAGCTTGTGTTTGATCCATATTTTTGTTTTAATCTGTATTTTAAAATCAAAATATCAAAGATGGCATTATGCTAGCTGTAATAATCAATGCTCGGTTTTATAACCCATTCTTTGATCTAGGTGTGAACGTATCATATCTCAAAGCTTGTGCTAACTACTTGGCAGGATAAAGGCTAATCTTTTCTTAAAGTGAACAGACTCATTCTCCAGTATGAACCAAAGTTATAAACTCAACTCACTGTTATTAAAATTATTATACAGCATAATTTTACCATCATACCATATCTTATTTTGTCTTGTGTGGGAGATCCAGTGAAGTCTGATCATGTTGTTTTGTTGGTCAAAATGGCGGTCTGTGAAGATTGCTAAGTCTCCTAGTTTTTTCTCAGACTCACCAAACTGGGTCAGAATTTTTGACCCAGTGTTTGGTTAAAATTATCAAACTTCTATCCCTGCAATATAGAATCAGCATTATTTATATAGCACATTTTTATACAGACCGATGCCACAAAGTTAAAGTTTTCTGGACTTAATTTTTTTCAGAGTAAATCAGTTCTGCTTCTTTGGGAACTCAAAATACACATTTCCATGTTGCTTAAGAAGTGGATTCAGGGAAATAGGCTGTAAAAATAATAGCCATGCTGCAGCATTATCACATGTTAAGCACCAGTAATGGATTAGCTCTAACTCTAACCTCATGAGACTGCATGTGTAAACACGGGCCCCATGCGGATAATTATAGAGAATTATACCCGGGATGAAACACTGATCCCTTTCTTCTTTATCTCCTCTGCTCTATCATCTGTTTGGTCTTCTCTTTATTGGGACTTTCCATTGTAAGCTACAGTGCTGCCATGTACTGATTGTCAGGCTTTTATAGAGGGGTTTCACACCCAAATGAAATAGAGTCACTTCCTAAAAGACTCCTGGTCTCTGAGCCTTGGCAGGAGATCAGGCATGGCGTCTCTGTTTGCCTTTAGCCGAGTCATCCATCTTCTTGTCCTAAGATTTAATTATTTCTATTACACAGTCCAAATATGAAATAACTAATTGTTATGTATTATGAGATAACATTTACATGGAAATATTCAAAAGGTTTCCCAGCTCCAAAAAGAAAGCTGTTCTCTTATCATTTGATAGCAGTAAAAGTTTTTTCCAGTTAAAAAATAATTCCCATATTTTAAAATTGTTGCCCTCTAGCCATGGGTGCCTAAATAATGACTTATCTGCTGACTTACTACTAGTATTGAACAAAGATGCTTTTTTCATACACAGTTTAAATATCAGATCTCACACAACCTTAAAATTGTACAAGATTAACTGGATTCTTTTCTGAAGTTTCTTAATTTGTTTAACCACCGAAACATCCCTGAAGAGAAATGAATTTACAACATGATGAAAAGTAATTCTTTGTGTGTTTAGATGGAGCCAGCAGACCCAGATTGGTTTGTATATGCGAGGGAGCTCTTAGTTCCCAGGAGGCTGCTACCAATGTCTTATTAAAGTGGGGTTATTTCACAGACAATCAGAGGTTTGTGGAGGCGCCAGCAAGCAGCCAAATGAAAGGACCAACTCCTCAGGGGACAAAGTGTTGCCTTATTTTTTTTACAGCTCTGTTCAGGATCCCCACCTCCTTCCTCCTCCACCCATCCAATCTCTCTCCCCCCATGTTTCTGGCTGTACCCATAACCCTGGAGGCACCTTGTCCATCTCTGCACATGATCTTGGTTGACTGTCATTTTGGCACATTTCTTGCTTTTCCACCCCCTGACTTTATCCTTGCAGACTTTTATCTCTGATGCCTTTATTTTAGTTATGCATCATTAGATCACTGCACTCTTTATTCATTCCTGAAGCTCTTCCTTATTTCTGTTCTCAGTCAATGCAGGTTGTTCATCTTCATTTTTTGCATTTCAGAACTCCTTTACTCCAGTTTGTCACAATCTGCCTTTTCTTTCTTCAGCCCCTATTTTGTCTTCTTGTCCTTGTATGGCCTCTTCAGTTTGCAGTTCATCCTCATTCTTTCCAAACACTTTGGTCATGGTTAATCTGACATTAAAATAAATAATATTGCTCTAAAAAGATTTTGTTAGATCAAGATAAAAAAAACTGTCAAACATTTGAACAATAATAAGTTCATTTTCATAACTAAAGAAGTATGAAGTCTCTGCATAATAATATGGAAAAGTATTTTCAACATTTTTTATCTTTGCCTTTTTGTCATACTTGTGTGATCTGAATAATGTTGTAGATTATCAAACACATTTTATATACATATTACATAAAGATAATATGAATACTATTTTCAAATGATTCCATTTATTAAAGAATAAAAGCTATCCAAACCAACCTGGCCCTGTGTGAAAAATAATTGGTCTCCAAACCTAATAACTGGTTATGTCACTCTTGGCGCAACAACTGCCGTCAAGCATTTACAATAGCTGCCAAGATGTAATTTCCATTCCTGTTGAAGAATGGTTTTAATTCAACCACAATAGAAGGTTTAGAGCATTAACTACATGTTAAGTGTCACACAACTGCATCTTAGTCAGGTTCAATTCAATTGAAATGCTCTTGTAACTCATATTATACATGTTCCTTCCAAGGGTCTTTGTAGATGTTAATGACTGCAGTCAGGAAGGATCTCCTGTTGCAGTCTGTATTACAGTTAATCTGAAGAGGCCTCTGACTGAAGACACTGACTGTTTGAAGAGGAGAATAATGAGGTTCAGCCTTATCTCCAGAGGCTCCAGAACAATCCCCAAAACAGAGCCAAGCTTCTTTATCAGCTTGTTGAGCTGTTTTAGGTCACTGACTCTTGTGCTGCTGCCCCAAATGATGCTAGAAGAGCCTGCGCTCAGTATATTTATTTCTTGTTGGAGTTGGAGTTGTCATTGTGCTTTGGATCCTTACCCTGCTGCATAACCAATGGGTCAGACCTTCTCCTTCTAAACTGTCTTGTAGAGAGCAGAATTCATGGTACCACCAGCATTACTATGTTTGACTGTCAGTACTCCCTTATGAACAAATATTAATCTACAGCACTTTGCATCAGCGGTTTCTTATTTTTTATCCTCTCCCTCTCTGCTCCTCCTTTACTTTTTGGCTCTCTCTGTGTGTATCTGCACTGCTGTGACTGACAGCGTCAGAAAAAGAAAGGAAGGGGCGTTTGGGAGCTTGAGTCAGATACCCGAGTGAGCCACACAAACGACATGGATTGTTTATTTAAAAAATCAAGCGACCCAAGCTAAGCCTTTTGGTCCTACCCCTTGGTGATAGCCTAGTGGGCCAGGCCAGGAACCAGTCCACCCTGTCACATGAACCAAGACTCAGGTGGAGGCCTCAACAATCTCCTGGATCAAAGACTACCTGACAAACAGACCACAGTTTGTGAGACTGAAGGGTTGTGAGTCTAACCAGGTAGTCAGCAGCACAGGAGCACCACAGGGGACTGTACTCTCACCATTCCTTTTCACTCTGTACACCTCAGACTTCCAGTACAAGACAGACTCCTGTCATCTGCAGAAATACTCGGATGATTCTGCAGTCGTGGGGTGGATCAGAGATGGACAAGAAGCTGAGTACAGGAAGGTGGTGGACCGCTTTGTGGCATGGTGTGGAAACAATCATCTCATTTTGAACATGACTAAAACAAAGGAGATGATTGTAGATTTTAAGAGAAACAGGAATAAGTCAAAAACTATTTCTATCATGGGAGAAGAAGTGGAGGTGGTGGAGGAGTATAAATACCTCGGTGTTCACCTGGACAACCGACTAGAGTGGAGATGCAACTGTGAAGCCATCTACAAGAAGGGACAGAGCAGACTGTACTTCTTGAGGAAGCTTAGGTCCTTTGGTGTTTGCAGCAAGATGCTGCATATCTTCTATAAGTCTGTTATGGAGAGTGTGATCTCTTCTGCCATCATCTGCTGGGGTAGCAGCATCAGAGCCAGGGACTTAAAACAGCTCAACAAGCTGATAAAAAAGGCTGGCTGTGTTCTGGGGACTCCTCTGGAACATCTGGAGATCATTGTAGAAAGACGGATTCTTCATAAAATGAAGAACATTATGGAGAACCCTGAGCATCCTCTTCATGAGACTGTCCTACAGCAACAGTTTGTCTTCAGTCAGAGGCTTCTTCAGATCTGCTGTAAGACGGAGCGCTACAGGAGATCCTTCCTGCCCACAGCCATCAGCATCTACAACGGCTCTTTGAAGAAACCTTCAAAATGAGCTACAACAACATTTAATTTCCCTTTGGAATTAATAAAGTATTTTTGAATTGAATTGAACCCACTTTCAATATATCAGTTTAGAAATTCCAGCATCAATGTCAGAAGATAACAATCTATGATACAATAATCACAACTATGCAGCTTGAGCTGTTAAATAATCAACCTGTCAACACTATAATGCACAGTTCCCACACAGTGTATAGATTTAGGTTTAGTAAGAGTACATATTTCTCTGTATCGTAACATTGCCAATTGTCCCAGCTTCAATTTAAGCCATATTTTATAAAAATTGGATAAGAAATAAGGGCGCTACAACTGTTTTTGTGACAGATGCATGTTCATGCCACATCTGAACAGCATGGTTTTGTTCACATGAATTAATGCATGGCAATGGTTTCTGTATGCATATGACACTATCTATAGCAGCTAATAGACAATGTCCAATCCAATAACATATATCAATGGATTCACTGCTATTCTGTTAATATTTTGGTTTATCAATTAAGGTTTTTACTGGGGTTCGCTGAAATCCCAAACCTTAGAAATGTATTTCTAAACAGTGATTAATGTCATTGACTATATAACCTGTTTTTGAACTTTTTCAGATCCCGACAAGGTGTGTTGCTTTTTGAGACTTTTTAAGAGTTCTTCGTATTGTGAAAAAAGTTTCTTTTTAAATGCTTTCTTGATTATACAGGTCTGACAGTAATCAGATCTTGGTGTGGCTAGTAAAACCGAACAAAGTTTTCCAAAACATGTACCTAGAGTAGAATACTTTGTTGATCTTTAAATAGCAGCTAATTCATGATTTAACAATAGGGGCAATTACCTTTGTCACAAAGGCCAGTTTGATTTGCATAGGCCAGGTTGATTCGCCTATTAAATGACATTTAATTTGAAAAATACCTTTTGTATTTTATTAGGTCATCTTTGTCTAATATAAAATTTGTTTCATGATCTAAAACATGTAAGTTCCACCTAAAAAAAGCATAAAAGAAGAAATCTGTAAGGGGATGAATATGTTTTGTAATAGCAAGTATATTTCAAGTATATTTACATTTGAAATAGAACTTCAATCATCAATGTTTCATAAAAAAATAACAATGTAATTACTCTAGAAAGACAATTGCAGGAGAAACAGAAAGAGGTAACGGAAGGAAGGAAGGAGGTGGGGTTGAGATGAGAGGGGTGCCCTCCTGGGTGTAAGCAGAATTACCGACACATCCCACTTCCTTTTTTCCATGATATAATTTAGGCTTGATAATAGCTAAAGCAATTTGTCTGAGCATGTTTGCCTGCGTGTGAACTGTGCAGATGTCTGTGCATCGTGCGTGCATGTGTGACAAGGAGGGAGTCTCTAGAAGCCTCTGCTTGCGTGGGTCGGGCACACCTCAGAGCGTTGTAATTACAGCAGAAGCTTTGAAGTGGCAGAATGTTTGGCAGGGATAATCAGCAGGCTGGGCCACACTTATATTCCCATTAAAAACATTGAGTCAGGACATCTCACACACAAATTTTTTTATTGTCTTTGCTGATATAGAAACCACAACAAGAAACAACTTTAAAAGCAATGTGCGGACAGTAAAATTTATTTTTTACAGTATTTATTGATTGATGGATATGGTATATGATAAATGAACTGCATTTATATAGCACTTTATTGTCATGTTAACAACTCAAAGTGCTTTACACTAGAGCCCACCTAACCTAGTCACACTCATAAATACACACACATCCATACTCTGATACACAGATCGATAGTCAATTTGGAGTTAAGTGCCTTGCCAGGGAGCAAGTATGGCAGGAGGAAGCTGGAATCAAGCCCACAACTTTCTGACTGCAAGACGACTGCTTTACCCACTGAGCCAAGGTTGCTCCACAAACTTATGAACATATGATTCTAAGCAGCATAACTTTGCACTTACTCTTGCTGTTTATTGTTTTATTCTACTGTGGACCTATCTGCAGTTTAAGTGTAGTAAGCCAACTTAAAAAAAATCCAACCAGCAAATGCATTACTACAGAATAAACATACCTCCTTATTTATTAAGCACTTGAAAACCAAACACAGGGCATAAAAAGACCACAGAACAAAAGGCACACAAACACATACAAACAGGAAAAGTTCATAAAAGATGAGTAACAACAGTTAAAAGAAGTTGGACACGGGAGCAGATAAAATTAAGTCATAGTCAAAAATTCACACTGTGTCAAACCTGATAGCAAAATGCGTTCCTCAAAACAGTAAGTGAAGGTGCTTGCGTAAGGAGGAATGGTAAATATTTGTTGCATAACATATAATCGGCATTAAAACGCATAAAAAAAATAACTGAGTGGCAGCAGGTACAAAGGAAAAAGAAGAGGTCCAAGAACGGAGCCGTGTACTCCACCCTGTGGGAGGTTAGCAGTGGTGTTTGAAAGGTGTGACTAAAACCATTAGAGAACAGAATCTTTGGTGCTGACCCAGTGCTCCAGCTTAGAAATAAGGTTCTAATGAGCTATAGTGCAAATGACTCCTTTCTTATAATAGCATCACTATTTTGTTTAGTACTTTCAGTTCTTTGTGTCCTTTAAATGGTTCATAGCGGCTGGTAGTAGTGTCATCGAAGACCTCTATCTGAACAAACATGTTTGCAGTTATTTTACAGACTTACTCAGTATTTTATATTCCTTCCTTGATGAGTGATCAAGCAATGATTATCAACTTAAATGACTCATATTTCATGTTTATTATTTACCCAAACCATTTTGCAAATACATTGTGCAGCAAAAATATGCTGAATTCCGTGTGTACTCAGAAGCTAAATTTTTCTATGTTACAAATAGAAAACAAACTAAAGGTCAGAGTTCACACTCGGAGAGTCTGAGGTCTTGGAGCAGCCCCCCTTTCAGTATCTAATGTGGTTGCTACACATATAAAGCAATGAGATTTCAGGTATAAACTTCTCATTCTCATTATATTCTTATATTTTATTGCTTTTTAAACATTGGGGCCAGACTATTACAGATGTCAAATAGCATTTTGGCAAATTCTGCCCTTTTTTAACTTTCTGTCATGTGTTTTATTAAATTGCACTGTTCCCTTTCAAATAAATAAATCAAATCAATACCGATGGCACTCAGTTGTACAGCACAACATTTATATGCTAACATGCAGACATAACATGAGAAGTACATTGCTTGTGTTGCTAATATTATTTGGTATCATACCAATCAGATAATTCCACTGGTATTTTAACTAGAAGCATTGATCTCGGGTGTGAGGTAACTCACAAATCACAGTTCCAACTTCTTAGCCAAATCAAACCATCTATTGCTACTATTCGTCTCGTCGTCTTCCACTTATCCAGGACCGGGTCGCGGGGGCAGCAGAGTCAGCAGAGACACCCAGACGTCCCTCTCCCCAGACACCTCCTCCAGCTCCTCCGGGGGGATCCCAAGGCATTCCCAGTCCAGGACATAGTCCCTCCAGCGTGTCCTGGGCCGTCCCCTGGGCCTCCTCCCGGTGGGACGTGCCTGGAAGACCTCCCGAGGAAGGCGTCCAGGAGGCCTCCGGTATAGATGCCTGAGCCACCTCAACTGGCTCCTCTCGATGTGGAGAAGCAGAGGCTCTACTCCGAGCCCTTCCTGGATGGCCGAGCTCCTCGGCCTATCTCTAAGGGAGTGCCCGGCCACCCTACGGAGGAAGCTCATTTCAGCCGCTTGTATCCGGGATCTAGTTCTTTCGGTCATGACCCAAAGTTCATGGCCATAGGTGAGGGTAGGAATGTAGACCGACCGGTAAATCGAGAGCTTCGCTTTTCGGCTCAGCTCTCTCTTCACCACAACGGACCGGCACAGTGCCCCCATTACTGCGGCAGCCGCACCGATCCGTCTGTCAATCTCCCACTCCATTCTTCCCTCACTCGTGAACAAGACCCGGAGATACTTGAACTCCTCCACTTGAGGCAGGAACTCCCCTCCAACCTGAAGAGGACAAGCCACCCTTTTCCGGTCGAGAACCATGGCCTCGGACTTGGAGGAGCTGATCCTCATCCCAGCCGCTTCACACTCTGCTGCGATCCGCCCCATCGCATGCTGTAGGTCTTGACTAGAGGGGGCCAGCAGGACCATGTCATCTGCAAAAAGAAGAGGCGAAATCCTCTGGACCCCAAACCAGACCCCCTCCGGCCCTTGGCTGTGCCTAGAAATCCTGTCCATAAAAGTTATGAACAGGACCAGTGACAAAGGGCAGCCCTGCCGGAGTCCAACAAGCACCGGGAACAGGTCCGACTTAGTGCCGGCAATGCGAACCAAACTCCTGCTCTGCTTGTACAGAGACCGGATGGCCCTAATAAAGGGCCCCTGACTCCATACTCCTAGAGCACCCCCTGCAGGGCATCACGAGGGACACAGTCGAATGCTTTCTCCAGGTCCACATAACACATGTAGACCGGTTGGGCAAACTCCCAAGAACCCTCGAGCACCCTGTAGAGGATATAGAGCCGGTCCAGTGTTCCACGGCCGGGACGAAAACAACACTGCTCCTCCTGAAGCTGAGGTTTGACTATCGGCCGGACTTTCCTCTCCAATACCCTGGCGTAGGCCTTACCAGGGAGGCTGAGGAGTGTGATCCCTCTGTAGTTGGAACATACCCTCCGGTCACCCTTCTTATGAAAGGGAACCACCACCCCGGTCTGCCAGTCCAGAGGCACTGTCCCCGACTGCCACACAATGTTGAAGAGGGAAGAGGCGTGTCAACCATGACAGCCCCACAAATTGCTACTACTGCATTGTTCAAATAGTAAACTAATTAAAACTATTTCTTTACGAAAACAGTTTCCGCTAATAAAATTTTTTTAACTCAAATGCAGTTAGGTCCCCCAGAACTGTTTCTCCATGTGTATCTAAAGTGAAAGCTTTGCCCTGCCTCTAAAGCTAATACCTCACCTTTATCAAGGCAACACCAAAACACATTGCACCATGCTCAGACTTAGTCACCCTTCCATCATTTAAGAAAAGTAACCTGTCAGACCAGTGGGACATGTTGTAAACAACACACACATCCACACACAAGCTAATCACGCTGCATTCTCTTTGATCCAAATTACCTTGGAGCTGTCACCCACCCCACCTCTCCCCTCCCAGGCATGAGAAGCCCTCAGAGCCTCCGCCTGTAATGCACCTAAATGACTACCTTGAATGCTACATTGGCGCCAGAGCCAATTAGCTGTTAACACAGTAGACAGATCTATTCAGAAGCCAGAGAATAAGGCCTCCTGTAATGTGAAAGATTGATGTCCATTTGCTAATGACAAGAGGAGGAGGTAAATTGTTGCTTGACTCAGTCCTGGGATATATTACAGGACAGTCGGCTGATTACTGTGAGTCTGCTGGGGAGGCTTCCTGAGAAAATTAGCAGTTGACTATGGGTCATTATAAAAGTTGAATAGAGGATTGTAAAACACCTACACATGGGTTTGCCTACATACATTTGTATAGAAACAGTATCTCAGTTATGAAACTACATATAATGTGTTTTTCAAACAGGAACATTTGGATTATATTGGGAGGTTAACTGGGTTATTGACTATTCAGAAAAATAAAAAAACTAAATTGTTGAAACTAGTCCTAAATTTTGTTAGATTTTTTTTTATAGGGAGAAACTTCCTTGTAAAGTGGCCTTGATCAATTGTTCTCCAGCAGCACCAAAATCTCACTCTAAAATGTCAAAGTTCTCTAATTGGGAGAACATGCTAGATTTTTCATTATCATTGTTGTACTCCATTATCTCCTCTTTACTTGCACAGTGTTAAATTTTGAGTCCTTATCCAGCCGTGTTAATCAAAGTTCCAGTTGTTTTTTAACTTTATGCTTTTTGCCCTGACTATAGATATGGTCATGTTTAGGTAACACAACTACTATCCCATAGCAATACTTTACTTATCAAAAGTGAAATGAGATTGCATAACTTAAATGTTGTCTTTCTGGTTTTGAACAGTTGCAAGTAGAAATGGGCCTTTGAGCTACATTTTATTTAAAGCAGAGGGAAATAAAAAGTCACCGATTGCTATTGTAAACTTTTCCAGACACTTTAAATGGGTTCTAAAAGTAGTCAAGTATAAATTAAAATGCTTCAGTTGCACTGATTGTAGAGACATTGCTTAGGAGCGCCAATATTGTTGCACTGGGGATTTTAATTAACACAATTATTTATGAATGTTGCAATTATTCCACCTTTCAATAAATAAGTTCAAATGAAAGATTTGCTTTACTTTTAATCTTAGATCTCATAGTGTGACATTATGCTACTGCAAAATGAAACTGTGTGTGAGCTTTTTACACATCTGCCAGTGGTGAGTACATGTGGAGGGCACTGAACAGTATATTCCAAGTATTTATCTAACATGTCTAAGTAGTAATCCTTACAGGAATAGATTTGCCTTTGAAATAAAAAAACCTGATAGCTTATATAGGGGAGAACGTGGTTGGTGGTCACACAAGTTGGTTGTCACAATAGCCAAAACCCGTCCCCTAGAGGGCGTTGTTACAAAATGCTTGAGTGTAAATGTTTTAAAATAGTTGTCACAGACATCTAAATTTTCATTTCAGCAGTTTGATGCTTGACATTGAGGTTAAAGTACTTATTTTATAATTAAACACTTCTTACCATTTAAAGATACAAAGGGACAGCTACAGTTAGCAAAGTTTGTTTTTTTGCTACACTATAGCATGTGCCTGCTAGCACAACTGCAAGCAAAACAATCACTGGTGGGTATTGTTGTCACAATGTTTGGGGTTGGTTGACACATGGGTCAAGTGCATACAGAGCAAAAAGTGGACACACAAACACTGTACACAAGGACAGCCATCTGTCAAAACTGTGACTCAGAAATTGAGTAAATAAAATAACAGAGATTAAAGTAGGCCTAATTCTGTTTTGTCGTAGACACCTTGATCCTGCTTTTTTTAATACTGATTTTTGTCAAGTAGCCTAGCCTATATGTTCTGTTAGTTCATGGCATATTTTTCTCTGATAATGTTTGAACTAAGATATAAAAATTAACGTTATAAACTCAAATTACATTAAAAATAACATCTTTCAAGAGCCTATTTTCTAAATGTTTTTCTCACTGAAATATACCTCATTGTGGGGGGTTGTGCACAAACTGTCAATGGCGGTGCGTATCTTTTGAACAAATTTCTCTGGAGATGGATAAGGTTACTCTATCCCAACCAGAGTCTTTGGGCATCCATTACACATTGAATTGGGATTGACTAAGCATTGCATTGTTTTGGAATTGGAATGAAAGTAAAAAGTGTGACAGCCAACCCCCCTCTCCTTTAAATGTCAAAAAAAAAGAGTGATTGTATGTCGAAACCTTGTATTGTACAAAAACTGCCACATTTAATACAATGGAAGTTATCTGAAGAAATTATTCCACTGCAGTCATCCATCATTTGCTCAGTTGGTAGTATGGCAACCTTTGTGAGGGCGTTTTACATAACAGGTTTTGGTAAGGTTTGGTAATTACCACTGTCTCCTATTAGATGAGACGTACAACATTTAAATTTCATATGAGAAGAATAAACACATGGGAATCCTTCAAGTTTGAAATAAAACCCTTGCCTTCCCCCTCAACTCCCCTTTGGTAACCAGTGGTTTAAGTGATGGGTGATATGGCTCCTAGACCAGAACTCCATCCTGTCAGGGCCTGAATGTGCACTCTGTAAAACAAAACAAAAACATAAAAAGACTGAATCTGTGCCTGAATGAGTTTTAGGTTGCTTAGTTGCATATCTAGTAAGGGACAGTACTGTGCACAGGGCATTTACCTTGGCTGTACACTGTGGTTTGCTAATGACCATTAGGTTGGCATCTAATTTCAGGATGTTGATTTGGTGCTAAATTAAAGGGCTGTTTCTGTTGTTGTTTCTTGTTTGTGTTTTTAAGGAGTCATCACTTCTAGTTCAAAATTTGAAACACGCAGACTAACCAATATTAGACTGAATAATTTACACTAAGGAAATAAAAAAACGTGATTCTTAGTTTGCTCAAAACTATTATTTAAATCATGACTTCTTCTCATAAACTCCCTGGGCACCATTCATGCAACAACTAAAGACAATTGTGACTTTTTTCCACCATTGATAACACAATTATTTAATATAATTATTCATTTAAAATTTGGAAACAGGGAACCTGCAAAGTGAAAAGGGGAAAAAATGTATCCCTGTTGTATTTATTAATTACATTAGTTTTGTGTCTGTTTGGAAGCAAACTTGTAGTTAAAATATAAATATAATTATTTGACAGCTGTTTCGTTAATTAAAAATATTTTTTGTCATTTTAAGGTTTAGAGTACTGCCATTATCCACAACTACCACAACTAATATAAAGGATGGCCAATCCCAAAGACTAGGAGCTCATCACCAAAAATCATCAAAATACTTCTGGAAACAAAATTATAAAAAGGGTTTAATTGCTTTAATACTTATAGAAAAGTTTTCACTGATTATTAAAAAGGGTATAAATAATTTTAAACATGCAATTTCACATAAAGGGTACATAACATTTATTTTCAAAATTAATTCTCCCTGTGCTTTTTTTTATTATCTTTCGAGAGTTGTCATCACTATTAATAATAAGTCACAGATATTGGGGCCATCCACCTTCCACACAGTGGGTTGAACAGAGAGGGAGACTTTGTACAACCAAACCTTGAGCCTCCAACAAATTCCTGATGTAGAGAAGTAGTTGTATTTACATAAATGAACATGTACAGGTTGTTTGTTTCACACAGATCTGACTCAAGAAATGGATGTGTTTTTTTCTGACAGTCCGGCACAAATAATGAGCCAACAGATCCAGTTTAAATGGAGTTCTTTGCTAATTTGTCTGATATGTGTTGGCACAAAACTGGTTCCTCCTTCAGCTTTCGAAACGTTTCCTTTTCAGTACATCCCGTAAAAGAAAAGTAAGCATGACTCAAGATTCAGCACAGTGGTGTGTGCACATGCATAAAATAAATTTTAGACAAATTTATTTCACAACAGCATGATTTTATTTTTTTCACCAATTTGAGAAGGTTTTTTGTATGCTCATAAACATGTCATTGTCAGATCTTGCTTTAGTTTGGCTGTTGAACAAAAATGGATTTGTGGCACATTTTAAACAACAAAAACAGCATTCCGTTTCCCTTTTTCAGTGTGTAGAGCTCAGAATTCAGTGATTCAGCAATGTAAAATAAATTCAGGCAAAAGTTTACAATGTGGCAGAAAGATGAGAAATGTGGAGGATCTTCAGTCTCTCATGAGTCAATGTGCATCACAGCCTCATGACTTTAGTTTTCCTGTCAAACTCTTACCCCACATACAGTGTATGAGTCTGGCCAGGGGCCATCTGGTCCTCGCACAACCAGATACTCAGATTCTCTGTAACACATTATATCTTAATCATTTCTGACAGGTAGGATTTATGATAAGGCTGGCCGCTAAATCAAAAGGAGCCTTGTTATTATGGAGACACAGTGAAATGGTGTAATTGTTTTAAAGCGGTGCTGGAAGGGCATGTGTGCATGCTTTTCTCTCTGCATGTGTGTTTGTGCCACGTGTGATTGTGAGTGCATGCACTGTCTTCTGGGAAGTCTTCCAGATATTGGGGAAATCCACCTTCCACACAACATATAACTTAAACCACAACAACAAATCTCCATAAGAGAAAATGTTATCCCATTACACAAATAACGTTTTATGGCAGAAAAAGCCACCATTTTCCCAGCCATTATGACTACAGTCAGCTATTGGGATACATGGTAATAAGATGGGTTTACACAAAAAAAGGGAAGTGGGACAAAGATCACTTATACTTGCAGCAACCCAAGGATGTTTTACTGACTGTGACACAATCAGTGATATTGTTCATTTATTTCTAAATGTCATGCACATTTATTTTTTACTTGAGTCTATTTTTAAGAATTAGAGTATTGTAACAAGGTATTAAAGTATTATCTAGAAGTGTTATTTTGTCTTTAAGGGGAAGACATTCAAAGTTCTTGTCAAACTACAAATATTACCACCATGCACTACTGTCTCAAAACCAGCATGTTTAATGAATACATTGTATCTAAAATCTTCTTTAAGTATGTGCTAACTTATTTTACGTATTTAGAAAAACAAAAAGGATGTGATTACCCATAGATGTTACTCAGGATTGAAGGCTGGATCAATCTTACCAAACTCAGCTACCTTAATAGCCTATTAGAGTAATGGTTTGTTCCAAATAATCCTTTGGAAAGGTTAGGTGTGGCAATCTCTATTAACTCTAATTTACTAATCCTTTTCCCAAGAATCGACATTTGCAAGATCCTCTACATAGCAATCTGTTCCATTATCATTCATTGATTAAAAAATAAATAAATAAATATTCTTCTGAGGATAATATTGTAATACTAACTTCTATGTTTTTTATTTTAACATTTCTGAGGCTGTTACATGTGTACTGTTGACATTGTGCTACCCTTACAGAAACAAAAAAAAAAGACTAAATAAAACTGGGTCTAACACATTAATATATTTTTATTTAAACCATTGCAGTTGTACATGAATATCTAGGGTTTTGGTGAGGGGGAACCTCTCCACCAGTCTCAATCATTTTGCAGCCTCTAATGGGTTTTCTTCCAATATAATCTTGCATTTAGCTCCATCTCCCTGTGTGGATGTGTCTGTCCCACCTCCCAGCTTAGGTGGACAGCATAGTCTTGGTTGTTTTGCAACACTCTTTCTTATTGAATAGTGTAACCATGTATCATTTTCTTTTAAAATGAACATTATATGTCACTTTGTGTTGCTCTGTCACAGAGAATTTTAATAAAATACATTGATGTTCATGCATAAAAGGTTAAAAAACAAAAGAACTGGACTTCAGTTCTTGTTGTTGAAGACATTTGCCTCTTCATCTGAAGGGCATTCTCAATTTAAAGCTAGTGAGGGAGAATTTCCAAGATTTAAAACTTGATTTTTCTTAATATTTGAGGGGGAAAAAAACAACTCTAAAGAGCGAAGGAGGCCTCAAATTTCAGTTGTCAAAAATATATAGTTCAGCATTAAACCTGCTGTTCAATCAGTATTAAACCAATTCACACATTTTTTCAATGTGATCAAAACATCTCTCAGTGATTCAGGCCAGCAGCACTCACAATGCCCTCTTGTAAGGGGAGTCTAATTTGCATGTGAATTTAGATGTGCAGAACAGCACATCCCAAACAGACTAAAAATTTGAAGCTGCTCCCTCCCAAGCTTTGAATTTAGAAAGCCCTTCGGATGAAGAGCGAACTGTCTTTAACCACAAAAACTGAAGTCCAGTTGTTTTGTGTTTTAATCTCCTTTGGATTTTCCACGTCCTGAATGATGGATCATTTTCACCAGCATATTGTCATTGTTCATAGCTGATTAGATTTATGATTACAACCACCCAAGTGATATGTTGGACCACTGCAGTGAGTAATAAATGCTAAAACATTGAAAGATTGTCTTGACTGCAGTGAGTAAATAGTAAATTAGCTGTTCTAAAAATATTCTACACAACCTTTAACTTTTATTTCTTTATCCCTTCAAGGCAGCTCACTACTCTCTCATTGGGGCATTTATCTATTTGACTGACATCTTGTAATCACTTTGCCTAGATCTGATTATCTTCTACTGAATGTTACCATAATCAAAGACCACACCTCTAAAAAATGCAACCTAAAAGTCAGAAGCAACGTTTAGGATGATTTTGACCTGGCCCTTATTGCCCTAAAATTTAAACAAAGCAACTTGATTTCAAGCACTAGAACGTATTCTTTTAAATGTGAATCTCAAAGAAGTATAAACTTATTGTTCGAATAATAACAGTTTAAACAGTCTATAAGACTTTGTAAGCTAAGATAAAAGTCAGAATAAGAAGGTTTAAATGCTAATCATACAATACACCCTCACAATGATTCCAAAAGGAACCAGGTCAACATTATACCATTAAAACTGAAAGTACAATAATACTTCCAGATCTTTCAGATTTTTATGGATTGTTTTTTTATTTTTCTTTTATTTATTTTTTTATTAGTGTCAGGTTTATAAAGTATGGGTGTTGGAGTCTGGTCAGTGATTCTTTTACAGAGTCATAAAGACCAAAGCACTTCCTAAATGAATCAGCCACTACAACAAAACAAGGAAAAGGAAACAAAGCCAGTCATAACTATTTTTAAGGTTAACTTTTCAGAGTTCTCTCGATGGCTTTCTGACTCATTTGGTAGATAGCCACAAATTAAACCAAGTAACATGTTTAACTGTGTGACAAAGACAGAAAATGGTCTGTTAGTCAGATCGACTAAGTTATTCAGAATTTAGATGCTTGAAAGCGTAGCTGACTGACAGATTATCCAACAAGCTGGATCGCCAATTAAACTGAGGTAAAAACAAGCACATGACCTGACACCGCAATGTCTCAAGATCTGATAAAACCCTTCCTGTGTTTGTGTGTGCATGTGTGTCCTTGCTTTGCAGGAGACTTCTGACTCAGGCTCACTGCTGTTTAACGAGCTAAAGACTCCAGTTACTCTCAGATCAAGGACAGAGCCCTGATAGACAGTTCAGAGTACACAAACACTTCAACTGATCTTTGCGCTGACCCTGTAGAGAAAAGTGACTGTTCAGTTGATTGTGATGACCCTGTCTTCACTCACTGGGTCAAAGGTTTCTGACTTCCTTTGAAACACAGCAAAGAGGACTGGCTGCTGAACTGGTTGGAAATAAGGCAGGTACTATGATTCAATCCACATGCTTACATCTAAAACATAAAAAATGGAAAAAAAGAGCAGCTTAACAGCTGCTGTGCATAAATGTTTATGCATGCTCTGCAGAAGTGTGATTAACTCAAACATGGCACTTCAGTGGTTTGTAGAGCTCATGACAGTTTTCAGATTTCATCACATCTATAACAGCCCAAAAAAAAACCTGTTGAAGTTCAAGATTTTGAGTGTCCGGTTGGCACTTTCTTTTAATTTAGAATTCGTAGTTCTTAAGCATATTCTGCTACAGCTTTTTATTCAAAACACCTAAAGCGAGGACTTATGTGCCTTTTTGCTGCTTCTGTATGTTTTCTGAATGTTAAAGACAGCATGTGACACAAAGGTCAACTTGCCTCTGAGCTGTCAAGCAAGGTAGCCGTAGGCCCGTAATGGTCAACTTATGTAAAGGTAGGCTGGCTTCAAGGCTCAAGGGTGTAATGTAGTGATGACAGAGGCTGTGTGCAAGCAGCTGGCTGGTGGATTTCAGGCAAGAAGACACTGGGATCAATGGGGTGTGGTTTAGAGCTTTATGTTAGAAGGAAACTAGAAATTTTGGCATGGCTGTGGCAGAGTGGCAAGAACAACTTGAAAAAACCTTTCACTGTGTTGAAATATTACAGATCAAAATAATACTAAACCTACTTTTTATAATCACAATAATGTTATTAAATAGTTCCTTAGATGGACTTTGTTGATATTCTCTTTTGGTCCTCTTTAAGCTTTTTAAGATGGGCTGCCTGCTGATTTAAAGATAATTGCTAACTTTTATAGTAGTCAGGAAGTGGGATAATCAACTCCAGATGAGGAAACTATAGTGAGGAGAGATCAAGTAAAGCAAATAAAAGAGGGGAAGTATAACAAAACAGGGAAAAGGGTATTAGTAATAAGAAAAATGACTGTTTTGTACAGTAGATGCAAGAGTTATTTAGGCCTAGATAAAATGTGGAAATGACATGCAGACATTTTTGGGAGATTAACATTCTGCTTTGATTATTTTAAGAAAAGTGTTGTGTTCATTGCCCTGTTGATCTACATGATAACCTTATTTTTGCTCCTCAATTTACTACTACTGATTGAACAGCATCAGTTGAATCTTATTTGTGGCTGTGTTTTACTACAGTGAGTGTATAGAGCAGTCTGTCTCAGAGTTTGGAGAACTCTGTAACATTGTTTGTGTTTGGAGTAATTGCTGTCATTATGGTGAATTAGTGCTCAACCCCAACTCAAGTGGTTCTCTTAAACCAGCCCACAGTGCTCTGTCTCTATCTTGTTCTCTGGTCCTCCTGCCTTGTTACAATCAATTAAGCTGATTACAAGCACAATCTTCACCACTTCAAAGGAGGGCAATTAGAGAGGGTGAGACTAACTGTCTCTCTACCCCCCCACACACAATCTCCTCCTGCCCTGTTGTTTGCTCAGAGCCGGAAGTCTTGGATTTGCCGTGTTAACTTTTGAGGCGCTGAACTCTGGTGGTAGTTTTAAAAATATATACTTTTTTTTTTTAAAACAAAGCACTGTTTTCATGGTAAAATTAAAGGATAAATGACAAGTAATGAGTTGGAGACAATTGGTACTCTGGGTCCTCTTTAAAGCTAGAGGTCGGCTTCTTGTAAGGTCAGACGACAGGCCTCACAATAAATGGAGGGTCACGCAGGGAGGGAACGAGACACCAAGTCTAGACAGCATATTTAGGGACCCTCCCTAGTTGCTTTGTTCCGTGCCATGTCTACAGGTAATTACACCAACAAACCACTGTGAACCCTGTCAAACCTAAGACCAGCGATGGGTGAATGGCATGAAAAATAACTGAACAAAGATCAATTAATTGGTGCATATTTGTTCATATGTACATTTGGCAGAGAGCTGTCACACATAAATGTGTTGTTTCAAGTGAGCAAGATCAAAAAAAATATTTAGTTGCCTTAAAAATGAAATGACAGCTTTCTCTGTCAAATGTGTATTGATGATTTTAAATGATCTATGAAACAAACACTTTTGGGTAATAGATAAAAAATAAATAAATAATATAATTCCTAATGTTATTTTTCACTGACCCTTTAACAACCAAATGAGATGTCATGATCAGACATCCCTGTTAAAGGTTTTGTTTTGTATCAAAGTATGGGACCATGATAGATCAATTCCAGAAATTGTCTACTTTTAGTGTGGGAAAAATCTAGTAGGGAGAATTAAAAATCTTTAAAACGCTAGAGTAACATGTAAATGAACAAGATAGATAGATAGATAGATAGATAGATAGATAGATAGATAGATAGATAGATAGATAGATAGATAGATAGATAGATAGATAGATAGATAGATAGATAGATAGATAGATAGATAGATAGATAGATAGATAGATAGATAGATAGATAGATAGATAGATAGATAGATAGATAGATAGATAGATAGATAGATAGATAGATAGATAGATAGATAGATAGATAGATAGATAGATAGATAGATAGATAGATAGATAGATAGATAGATAGATAGATAGATAGATAGATAGATAGATAGATAGATAGATAGATAGATAGATAGATAGCATGCTGACAGCAAAACCAAAGGTGCTGCAACAATTCCAACAAGGAATAGCTGGGTTGTACTTTCTACAACAATCTACCCAATTCCACATAAGTAGGATTGCAAAACAAAGGCCTTTTCTTCCAAAGAAAACATCTACATCTGGGTAAAATCTCCCAAAATTCTGTAGGAAAATGTGTTGTTGTCTGAATAAACCAAATAAATACAAAAACAACTGTGAATATACCCTAAAAAACAACCTACCCTACTAGAACTACTTCTTTGTGGCCACCTGAACAGGGCTGTGGACCAGAGATGTTCTAATAATATGATAGATTTGGTGAACCTTTGCAAGCATGAGTGTGGACATATTGTCAAAGTAAGATGCTAAAAGACTCCTGATCTTGAAGAATACTAAAATTGAATCATGATGTGCTTGTGCATCCACATTATACACTTCTTTTGTAAATTAGTTTCTTCTAACAGGTTTATTTGTTTGTTTGCTTGCTTACTTTTTATTTACATTGTATAGGATAAATATGTTAAATGTGATAAATTCTGAATACACCTATCAGTGTCTCATTTTTTGCACTACATAAACCTGGCATTATAAAACAGATGTTAAGACTTTTCATCATAATGACGGTAGCTTTGCTTAGTTAAACAACTCTGTTTTGAAGTGCTATTCAGAAAACCAATTTGTTTCCTGCAGAGCTTGTGTGTAAAAATGCAAAGGAAGACTGTTGTAAATTTAGCTGCTGGGATTATAGAGTACTTTCTTGTACTTATCTAACCTAACATTAACATCCTCCTGCTATAACGGGCATTAAGTAAGTTGGCGTCATGATTAGTTGAGATTCAAAGAATAACATTTGCATCAGTGGTTGTTATGTGAAAGCAGAAAAAGACATGTATAATCAAATAGAAAGCCCAAATCAAATGGGACAGCTTAGAAAAATCTTTCCTCATAACAGCTTTCAGCATACTCTCTGGAATTATTTGAGATAATTTCCAATATTTAAATTATTTGTTTAATTATGGGTTAATTAAGACAACAACCTTATAAGGTCTAGTAGCATTCTTAACATAATTACTGCTTAAACAAATAATGATGAAACAAAACTGCAAGAAAACCTAACGTTGAAACAAATAGTCAGTCAGTCATTTTCTACCGCTTATTCCATAGTGGGTCACGGGGGAGCTGGTGCCTATCTCCAGCAGTCTATGGGCAAGAGGCAGGGTACACCCTGGACAGGTCACCAGTCCATCGCAGAGCAACACACAAACAACCATGCACACACTCATTCATACACCTAAGGGCAATTTAAAGAGACCAATTAACCTAACAGGCATGTCTTTGGACTGTGGGAGGAAGCCGGAGTACCTGGTGAGAACCCACGCATGCATGGGGAGAACATGCAAACTCCATGCAGAAAGACCCCAGGCCAGGAATTGAACCCAGGACCTTCTTGCTGCAAGGCAACAGTGCTACCAACTGCGCCACCATGCAGCCCTGAAACAAATATAGCTTATTTTTATTTATTTGTTTATACAGGTAGGTTTCTTGAGACCCATAGTCTCATTATCAAGAGAGACCTGTTACATACATCGACAACAAACATAAAACTAATAATGCGATCTACTAAACACTTCTGAAGATCAATACCATACAACATCAGCAGAGGGGTTTTAACTGAAGTACAAGTGTCTCCAGACATATTTCCCAATCCTTTTATTAAAATTTTCAATTTCCCAGTTGTAGCCAAATTGGACTGCTTCTTAATCTGCCTGTATTTATTTTATGACCAATTCTTTGGTCTAAGTGTGAACAAACTTGTTCTCTAGTGTGAACTAAAGTCATTAACTGACTTTAATATACATCACAATTGTGCAATCTTCCCATTGCTTATTTTGTCCTGTTTTTTGTATTAGTTGGTTGTAATAGTCAGTTAACTTCCTGTCTGCCACTCTGAAGAACATACAGAAGACAAACAGACACTGCTGCCAAAGAAACACCACAACAGTGTTATTTTGAGACACAGTCAAGTGTCAGTGCGATTGTAAAATCAGAAACAAGGAGAAAAGCTTTTTTTCTCATTTACTGGTCATTTTCACAAACTGACCTGAAAAAACAAATTACTTATTAAGACAAAAACAATGGTGATGGTGGTCAAGAATAGCGTGGAAGATACTCAAACAATGTGCATGTTTGCTCATATAACTCAATATCAGGTTGGTCTCTTTTACGTTTATGGATATATTTGCTAGAGGAACAGCGGTTCATTGTTTTCGGACTTCTCCAGGTATCACCAGGGCTAAGCCTACAGATAATAATTTTGTTATTATCTTATTCACATGAGGTGGGGTTCTATTTACAAAACTTGAACTGCTTAAAAATAATGTTTTAACCTATGGACTTTCAAAACAACCTATTATGTTGGGGGAAGAGTGTAGGAGCCTTCTTGCGGCCAGCAGACAGGCAGTGTGCAGCAACATGGGAAGGAGGAGAATGCTGCCCTACTCTAGGCTCTATACGGCCTAAAAAAAGTTAGCAAATTAGCAAATACACCTAGACATTAACAATGTTAATGCAGGCAGGGTGACTGCATCTTGAATGTAGGCTTACATCTGTGTAAGTAAGAGACAAGAAGGAAGTTTTCAAATTAAACCTTGTGACCATTAGTAATGGTTAAACAACAACCCCCCCCCCCCCCCCAATGTCTTACCCTGCCAGTAATACCAGCTGTGCTGTGCTGTAAACCTTCACAGATTTACTTAAAACAAGCAGATTTGTTTGAATATTATTATGTATTATATAGTATATAATGTATATAATAATAGGTCATTTGCATGCATGTGGCACCATAACAGCGGGATAACACATACATTCAGGCAGTTATTGTTCTCAATGTGCCTCAGTCCCGCTGTTAATAAAATGTTTTTTTCCTCAATTAAGAAGGATCAAAAGCATCAATGATCATTCAGTTGATCATCGATCTATTTATGAATGTACTGTATGTTGCTGACTAATTTGCCTGAGTGAGATGATGAAAAACAGGCAAAAATGAAGAAAAAAGAATCAAGAAAGTGAAAGAATGACATGATTAATATAACATAAAAATAACTAAAGATAAATAAGAAAAATGCAGATGCAAGCCAAACAAGACATCAAAGTAACTCCTTTGCAAATATAAATTATAATTATATTTAGGGTAGTTCTGTAATGATAAAACATTGAGGCTCATGTGTGATTAACATTTTGGTCAGGTCCTATAAAAAGGGGAAACAAGAAAGGGAAAAGAGACAACTCCATTTTCCACACGTCTTTGCACGCATGCCCACTCAGCAATATTGCTTGTCAGACAACTTTTGAGGGATTAACCTTGAATTTCCCCCGGGCCATCCCAGCACCCCTCCCCCTCCTTTCCCAGCGTTTTTTCTCCCAGAATAGTTGCGCAATAAGTGGCGCCGCTTCAGAGCCCCCTGGGTATTAGAGGGTTGAGTGGCATCCTGGAGAGCTGTAATTACATCAGAACTCAGGTGATTTAAGGGTCCTGGAACATGCTGACCCATGTATGGCTCCAAATTCTTACATTACAGTGACACCTACCCTTTTGAGCACCTCAGAACACATTACTCATTACATGTTTAATGATCATGCGGTGCAATAAAGGTTTCTTCGGCTTTTCATCACTGAAAACAAATATAAATCATGTTCCATGTTGTGATATAACTTTTGTCACGTCATTGGTTTTATTTATTTCAGTTCTAACTGACAGTATTTTGGCTTCAAAGCGACTCATGAATGGAAGGCTAATGGCAGTGAACTCTGTTTGGCTCTCTTCTGAAAGATTCCCACCTTTGTGATCAGTTCTGCCGCCATATTTTATAATCGTTCCCAGTTAATGGAAATTATTTGGAAAGAAGTGCTAGTAACAAGAAAGTGTACTTGACAGGCTATAATAAGAGCAAAGGCAGATAATTGGGTTAGGTTGACTCTCCACCCTTGGAGACACTGTGGTGACATAAGGGAATGTTTCTCTTTTAACAAGGTCAGGGCTAATGCCACTTAATGGAAAGAGGATGTTCTTGTGCCCTGTACTCTTCAACTCTCACCTCTCTTCTTTCTTATCATTGCCTCCTTTTGCTTTAACTGGCTTGCATTCAGTTGGAATTGGGTATCAAAGTGGTGTTTTTTAAAGTTAGATTTCTTGCAAAGCTATTGATAGCTGCAAGCAGAAAAGCGCAGCTTGAAATATAAAAACTAAATCAACATCTGTTTTGGGCCACAAAATAGCGTGTTTTGCAAAGAATGCTAATGTTGGTGATTTGCAAGTGTCAATTGGGGGAGTGTTTCCTAATCTGAAAGGGGAAACAAAAGACGGAGAGTGGGATCAAAAGATTAAACAGTAATCGCAATCACAAAGAGAGATTTTGAAATTTTTCTTTTCACTCTAGGCGTTAGTAAATGAGGTGTTAACGTTTTATTTCTTCCTGTAAAGGTTTTTGTTTCTGAAAGTGCAGGTTAAAGAAATTTTGCCTTTCCAGTTGTAATCCCTGCAATTAAACCCAAAGGTGCGGCTCTATTACCTTAGAAAGGCTTAGTAATGACCCAGGAGAGTATATAATTGCTTCTTAATTTGAAGTTGTGAACTGCATGAAATACCTGAGACTCAGCCTGCCGTCTCAGCAGTGGTTGTTGGTGGATTAGCTGTTTTTTTGTTTTTTTTTATCTCAGTTTCTTTTTTTTTTTACAAACTAGGGACTTTCTAATACTTGTTCTGCAATGTTTTTTGCACCTCTCACTTACTCTCTCCTTAGGGATCTTTATGAATGGTGTGTTACCCTTAAGAATGCCCTTAAGAGAAGAAAATTAAAAGTTGAACGCCAAAGCAAATAACAAAAAAGCCACAAAAAGAATATTGCTTTCAAGCAGGTGAGTACAAACTGTGGAGCAGGACATTATAGTATAATATATCATTTAACACAACATAAAACTTGCACCTATGCACGTTCATAAACAGGGTAACATGAAACGGTACAAAAATCTAACTTAAAAACTAAATAAAAACATAAAGCACTTTACAGACTCTGCACAAATTTGATCACAGCTGCGGAACTGTACTGTAGCTGACATTTTTGAAAAACACAAACACACAAAAAGTCATAGCACAAATCAATAGAGAGTTTTCAAAACACCAAACTGCTATAACAGTTTTAACTTTGTATCTTATATGAACCTGTAAGTAAGATTTAAACAACTGGTCTTGACTCCTTTAGTCTGCAGCTATGATGTGACAAAAGCATAGCAGGCATTTATTTTCATGTTGGCAATGACGCTGGTATCCCGCCAGGGCTGAGACGATAACACCATTCATTATTCAGACATGACATCTGTCCAGAATGACAGATTATATATAATTATAAGGCCTTCAGGTACCCATAATGGTTTTTCAAGTCCTGTCTTTTGTCCACAATGAGAAAAGTGTATGTCGTAACGCAACGCCAACTAATCATTATTTAACTATCAGGATCTACTGTTATTCTCTATATTCAATCAGGAATAAACTGGATGAAAGGTAACTTGTTTAAGAGGATAAACTGTATTTATTGGTAGCATGTACAGTGAATTTCAAAAGTATTTACCTTTTTCCACTTTTTGTCATGTTAAAACCACGAACATAGATGGTTTTCATTTTTTTTACCAATAGAAATCTGAAATGTGTGGCATGCTTTTGTACTTAAAGACCAAAAATTTTGTCCATTGTTCTTTGCAAAATAGCTCAAACCCAGTGAGATTGGATGGAGAGCATCAATGAACAGCAATACTATAGTCTTTCCACAGATTCTTGGTTGGATTAGGGTCTAGACGTTTCATTAAATAAATTAATATACTCTGATTTGAACTATTAGACTGTAACTCCACCATATTTCACACAGGAGATGATGTTTTCAGGCTAATGTGGAGTGTTTTTATGTAGGCAAAAAAGTTCAGTTTTGCTCTCATCTGACCAGATTACCTTCTTCCACGTTTGCTTGTCCAGTGCAGGTCTTAAATGAAACTTCTTGCCACTCTTCCATAAAGGCAGGAATTGAAGAGCACATTAAATAATTTCCATTTTGACTGATTGAACAATGAACTGTAAGATGTTTGGAGTATTTTATTACCTAACTCTGCTGTTAATGTATCTGCAACTTTATATGTTCCTTGGTCTTCATGATGCTGTTCGTTTACTAATGCTCTCTAACAAACCTCTGAGGCCTTCACAGAACAGCTGGATTTGTACTGAGATGAAGTAATACACACAGTATCAGTTTCTAATAAGGCGACTTCACGGCAATTGTTTTTGTTTTAATGTCCCATAGTAAAGGGGGCTGAATACAAATGTACATCACATTTTTTAGATTTAGTAGGAAAAAAATAAAAGTGAGTCAGTGAGCTGCTTTTTCACATAAGAACATAAATTCTGCAGATTGCGGCAGGCACAGAGATTCCCTTCATCAATTCAGGAAATTCAGACATCATCTTTTAGCATACTAACTGAGTCACAAAGACCTTATTTAGACGGGGCACTAACAACTGTCCTGGGTGACCCAATCTCATCTAGACAACTCTAAATACTGTTCTGGTTTGAACTGTCCGGAAAGGTTGTGAGGACAGTTTGCTTCACGTCACTATTTAGGGTGGTCTGGGACACTTTAGTCCTCATTAGTTTAGATCAGATCTCATCTGATCAGTCTGGATGAAGATAGATATCAAGCGTGAATTCTTGCACTTAATGTATCTGAATCAGTCAGCACCAAAATACTCGTACAGGATGGTGAGGTGGTAAGTGAAGTTCTATTAAGAGGTTATGAGCAGTCAATATCTTACCTGCAAATCACAATTCTTTGAACATTTTCACTTTAATGAAATGGAGTTGACCTTAAAAGCCAGCAGCTAGCTAGAGTGGGGACAAAACAAAACCCAATTTATGCCATCTTAAAAAAAGAAACAAATTCCGATCTCACCATAGTGGTCAATTTAAATGCTGTTTAACAAACCTTTAAGCAGCTGCGATATTTGCATTTTACCGTTATTTACAGTGAGATTTATATTAATCATCTCATTTGAATTGTGCTTCACAGCAGAATAAGTTAAGCATATCTGACTAACATGGCAGATTTCCACTTTTGTCTATGCTGCTGTCCAACTATCTGCTGGTTGGAAAACAGAATTCTGTTTCATAAAGATGAAAAAACAAATATTTATATTCTGCAGGTAAGATATTCACTACTTAAAAGCTCTAAACAGAACTCCATTTCAGTTTTCTGGCTTATTCCTTTAATGTATTAGTTTATACTGTAATCCTTAATGTTTGAGTTTGTCTTTGTGTTAACCCCACTGGCAAAATAAGATAAAGTTGGTCTACAATATATTTGAACTAATTATTCATTGATACGTAAAATACCTAAATGCCTGAATTCCATTTACCTCGGCTTCATGTTGCTGTAATTTTTACTTCTTAGTTGCTTATATTTTACTTTGAATATACAAAGTAAACACTACATGTGCCAAGTTCTTCATGTATATTTTGCAAAAAGGTATTGTAATGTCTTTGTATTGTGTGATTAGGGTCACATAACACTCAAACTTTCTTTCTAAAACCAGACCAGTTCAAGAGATATTTGGGTTAGTTTTTCCACACATTTAAAAGCAAAAACCCTTTAGGATTCATACAATCACTGAACTACTGAAATATTTTCCCAAGGCCTCTTCTTGTGAACATGATTGTTAGTTTTGAGAATAAAAAAAGAGTTTGACAGGCAGGATGTCAGTTACGTGGCAGCAGTGAAATCAACACTTAGTGCCGGATTACAACTGTCAGCCGTCAATGTAGAGGACTGCCAGGCAGCGTTGCATGAGTCTGCGTTATGTTTGTGTGTACATTTATACTCAAGGTAACAGTTGCTGCAATCATTCATTCATGCACAGACAATTTTTTACATCTACTACTACTACTGCTGGCTGATTATTTGGCAATAGGTGTGGTGGCCAGTGCTCTAACACCAAAAATGAGGCTGCTGTTACAAGTAATGGTCTCTGTACTATGTTGCTGTTTAAGATAGCATCCAATGTTTATATACTGTAAATGGGAGCAGGTGGTGGCACGGTTTATTAAGCACTGGATTCACACTAAAAATGAGATTCTCTATCTCCTAGCATCTTGGTCTCACTGTCTCACTCAGACACCTCCTCCAGCTCCTCCGGGGGGAGCCCAAGGCGTTCTCAGGCCAGCCAAGAGACATAGTCTAGACAAATCGCATTAGTACGACCGAGGGCAAAATGTTTTTTTGAGCTTGTAAAGGTTGCTGTCTTCCACAATAAACCAACACAAAGAAGCTATTGTAAAGCAGCTTAAAAATATTATTTGGTTTCCAATTTGGTTTAAGAAATAAAAAAGTATATTTTGCATTTGTTTTCAGCCTCTCAGAGTCAATCATTTTTAATCACCTCTCAAAGCACAGCTGCAAATCTTTTCCGGTTTGTCTCTCCCAGATTTCAAATCTATTGACTTAAATATTTGCCCGTTCTCCTTTGCATAAAGCTGAAGCTCGATCATACTGCATGTAGACTAAATAAAAAGCCATTTAAAGTCTTAAAAAAAATTCTCAGTTGGATTTAGGTCTAGACTTTAACTGGGCCATTCTAACACATGAACCCTGTATAGTTAGGGTTGTTGTTCTGCTGGAATGATAACCTTCCACCACCCCTGTCTCAAGTCTTTTGCAGCCTCTAACAGGTTTTCTTACAGGACTGCCATGTATTTATCTCTGTCTATCTTTCCATCTGACCAGCCTCTCTGTCCCTGCTGAAGAAAAACATCCCCATAGCATGATTCTGGTGCCACTGTGTTTTACAATGGCGAAGGTGGCGTGCAGTGTTACTTTTCCACCACATCAAGCTTTTTCCATAGTGGAAAAAGTAGACTTTTGGTTTCATATAACCAGAACACTTTTTACTAGTTGTTTCCTGTCCCTTGTGGCAAAGTGCTAGGGGAACTTCTTAAAGCTATCCTTCTAGAACGACTTTCTTCTTGCTTACTTCAATAAAGGTAAAACTTTTTAGTGAACATGTGTCTGTTATGTTCCATGGCCTCCATGGTAATATTTGTTCACTAATGCTCTCTAACAAACATCTGAGGATTCACAGAACTGCTATTCCCATACTGGGATTATTTAGCTTATTATTTACTAATGGACTAATTTCTGAAGGTAATTCGTGGCACTGAATTTTATTTTAGCTTATGAGAGTGGAAGGGGCTGAATACAAATGCAAGTCACAGATTTCAGTGTGGGTGTGGATACATGGTTGTTTGTCCTGTGTGTCTCTGTGTTGCTCTGGGATGGACTGGCAACATGTTCCAGGTGGACCCTGCCTCTCGCTCAATGACAGCTGGAGATAGGCACCAGCTCCTGTGACTCTACACGGACAAGCGGGTATAGACAATGGATGGATGGAAAAAGTATCAGAATGACAGATTTGAATGTTTAGATAGAATGAGTCTTCTAGATCCCTGCCGGGATTCTGTCTCAATATAGTAGCCGATTATAAAAAGTTATTGCCCCGACTGAAACACAGGAAATTACCTAAGAGAATGCTGTCTCAGTCACACAGAAAAAAATTCTCCCCAGGAAGGCTTGTAGAAAGAAAAATAGTTTCAGGAGTGCAGCAGAGAAAAGTATTAGAAATGACGTTTGAAGACATTCTCGGGCAATTCTGACACAAACACAACAAACGGAATTCCAACAGACACATTCTGAGAGTGGATTTGATGGCTTGTTTTGCTGAGAGTGGAACTTCACACATCTTGCTTGTTTAGGTTCTTCTTCTTTTGTTTCTGATGTTCATTGAGGTGTCTGGCTTTTAAAGTCGTCCTGACTTCTGAACTCCAGGACCTTCTGCCTCATCCTACTGATCTTTTCTCTACTGACACCATCCATCCCACAAAGACCATCAAGGTTTTCCCAAATCAGAAACATTGGCTCGACAGGGTGGCAGGGTTTTTTTTGGACATCTTTAACATGTCCCTGCAGCATGCCATAGTCCCTGTCTGCCTCAAATCCTCTATGATTGTGCCTGTACCAAAACGATCAGCTGTCTCCAGCCACAGTGATACTGCCCCTTCCCCCTGACTCTAGTAATTATGAAGTGCCTTGAAAGGATTAACCTGAAGCACATCAAGGACGTCATTCCTGCTGGTTTGGACAGTCATCAGTTTGCATACAGAGGGAATTGTTCAACAGAGGATGCAGTCTCAATACAACTCCATTCAGCCCTGAGCTTGAACATCCCAACTCTTATGTTAAGATGCTATTTGTTGACTTCAGTGTGGATTTTAACATTGTGATTCCGATAAGCTGGCTGTAAAGCACAACCAGGGTCTGTCAAGTTCGCTCTGCCGCTGGATCAGAGGCTTTCTCTCTAACAGGCCTCATGTGGTGAGAATGGAGAATTGGACATCTTCCACACTAGTCCTGAATACTGGCATGCTGCAGGGCTGTGTGCTCAGCCCAGCCTTATTCACTCTCTTAACTCACGATTGTTCTGCAATGCACTTCACTAACACTGTCGTGAAGTTTGTAGATGATCCCATTGTTGTGGGTCTCATATTGGACAATGATGAGACTCACTATAGAGAGGGGACCCAACTTCTGCCACAGTGGTGCTTAGACAACAACCTTGTGTTGACCACCAGTAAGACCAAAGAGATCATTGTGGATTACAGGAGGTCCAGGAAGACAAAACATGCTCCTCTTCTCATTCACGGAGGCGATAGAGCATGTGGACAACATCAAGTTCCTGGGTATCCACATAAAATCTGAACTGACCTGGTTGCTGAACACATCTCACCTGTTGAAGAAAGCAAAGACTCTTTTTCTTCTTCTACTTCTTCCCATTCTTCTTCTTTTTCTACTTCCTCTTCTTTTATTTCTTCTTCTTTTCAGGACGCTGAAATGGACTGGATTCTGTTCTCAGCTGCTTGTAAACTTCTACAGAGCCACAAAAGAAAGCATCCGCTGACTTAGTATGACAGTGTGGTATGGCAGCTGCACAGCATAAGACAGATAGAACTTTGCACAGGGTATTGTGGAATGTCCAAATGCCCATCTAGACTCTGCATACGCTAGATGGATAAATCAGAAAGTCAGATGTATCACTGCAGACCCCACCCAGGCAGGCAATGGACTGTTTATACTGCTTCCCTCTGCAAAGTACTACAGAAACATAAAAACCCACACCACTATATTAAACCGAGAGTCACCAAACAAAATTGCGTTATGTGTAAACACCTAATTGCAATAAAGGATTTTTTAATCTGGGTTCCTAGTCGAGTGTGTCCATTCGAGTTGAGATACAGGTGGAAGATAACATGTATCAGGAGACATTCTATTTAATGTGTTGGCACAGATGTCAAACCCTTGAGTAAAAATCCCTAAACTAACTTTATCAAGCGATATTTCCATACAAAATCTTAGGGATATCTTCCATAGTTGTTATAGTGTCTTGAAGACACTTTTGAATAACTTACGGATAAGAACTATAGCATTTTCATTCTAAAGTGTGACACAATATTAATTTAAAACAGAATTCAACTATCTAAATTTCAAAAAAAAGATTGCAAGATCTCTTTGTTTTCAGTATTAATTATAGCAGCCTGTGGCATTAACTGAGCCTCAAGGCCATTAGCTGTGCGCTAAGTATTAAAAAAAACTATTTTCCACAAAGCCGAAATTGGAAACCAACAGTGTGGACTGACCTAGGCAGAAACGGTATTAAAATGCTACACTGTGAAATTATTTCTAATTTGTATAATAAATAAATATCAATGTTATAAATATGGTTACTGACAGAAAAAGAGTTAGAGATGGCCACTTTACGTATTGGGAATGTGTTGGAAATGTTCCCTAAAATTAATTAAGTGGAAGCACAAAGATGCAAGACGCAATTTGAACGTAAACGGTATTTTCTTGAGGTACTTCTGTGGTTTAATTCAGGCTGCAGATGAGTGAGACTTTCTGCAGATAACGGGAAGGCTAAACAGATTATCTCAAAAGTTTCATCCTTCGAAGCTTTCAGCCTCTGTCTGTAATGGAACAAGCTAGATTTGCAAATGATGGGAGGTTAGAACTGCTATTTCACAGTAACATTTAGCTCACACACATGGTGGGACGTCATCTCTGCTCATTATATCACTAGTAAGTCCCACACATGATTGGAAGCCTGGGAAAACATATTCTAAATGCTGTTCTTGTACTGTATCTTCTAGCATTGTGGTTCTAAAAGTTATACGAATCTGCTAAAATTGGTATCATTAGTTCAAACCTCTATACAACTAGAATTTGTAAACTTTTCATCATCTCTACTTAATCACACTTTTCAAAATATCTTACTTTTTCTGGAAATGCTAAAAATAGTTTTTAAAAAGAAAAAAATCACAATAAGAAGTTTTACATTAAGTATGTTCTTCTTTTAAAATAACAACACAGGTTGACTCAACTTTGAAACAGGAGATTTTTGCTCCTCCTCTGAAACAGTCCCCTTATTTCTGTCAGGCCTTTTATAATCATCAAAGAACTGTTTATATTAATGATGGGGACCCCCAGTCTCTGCGCACCCTAATTAAGCAATAAATTAAGGCACGTGCATTCACACCAATTTTAATAAGATGAAGATAAAGTAGTCTAATGATAATTTACAAATCCATTAAAGTCAACTTTTGTGCACAGATGATTTCTTCACATAATCACATCTCATATTATCCCCACATGTTTAGCTTTCTGTAACAAGGATTTCACAGTTTTCCTGATTTTTTTTTTTACAGAAACTGGACCCCAGGTTATGTTGCACACACATAAGGGCGCCTGGAAAAATAAATTTAGTGGGGAAATAATTCAACCATGATGGGAAGCCGCCATTGACCTGTGTGTATTTGTGTGCTTGACCTCACTGTGTTTCCACTCAATTAAGAACTTATTAGGACTCAAAAACCCTATCCTATTTCACACACACAACCTCGATTAGCCTTCAAAGTCTTCGGTTTGGCTCTTTTTTATGTTGCAACACTTAATGTTTTATGTTCAAGTGACAGTTTGAGTGTTTAAAAAAGGTCACATGTCAGAGATTTTACCACTGCATAAATTTGGTCCTCCCCCAGTGGCTAATGATTCATGTCATTGATTAGTCTGTAATAGGTCTAAACAAACAAGAAATAAATGACTTCAAATGAGCTTAAATGGAAAATATTTGCACGCCTTTTTTACCTAAAACATATTTGTTACAGAATGTAATAATGACATTTCTGCTCATTCTCCTGCTTGCCTTGTATTTAGATGTCAAGTTTACAGCTTTTTGGGAATAAGAGTTAGTATGTATCCTATGCAATGTCACTTCAAGGTCAGATTCACAAATCTGACCTTTATGGAAAAGTGGCAAGAAGAAATCCATTTTTTTTAGTTTGCCACAAGCCGTGTAGGAGACAGAGCAAGCATGTGGAAGAAGGTGCTGTGGTCAGATAAGAAAAAGATTAAACTTTTAAGCCTACATGCAACATGGTAAAGATGGCAGAAAAATTTTGCACCTCACCCTGGACACATCATTAGGGCTTTCATGGTCAGGGCTCCCAGTTTGTGGACCGGTCTTCTGCTAAATATTAGACAGGCCTCATTATGGTCATCTTTGAAATCATTGGTTAAAGCTTACTTCTATAATAAGGCTTTTAGTCAGTCAGTCAGTCATCTTCTATACCGCTTCTTCCATAGTGGGTTGCGGGGAAGCTGGTGCCTATCTCCAGCAGTCTATGGGTAGGAGGCGGGGTACACCCAGGGCAGGTCGCCAGTCCATCCCAGGGTGGAGCCTTACTTATTAAAAGTAAGGCTTTTAATATTTAACTTTTTCTTGTCTTATTTCATTATTTCGTCTTGTCTTTTGTTTATTTTTTTATATTTAATTGATTTGGCAAACTTTGTGTGTTTCTTTTTGTATCATTTATGATGTTATTTTTAAATAGATTTTCTGAATGTAAAACACTTTGTAACAGTTGTTTAAAAAGGTGCTATACAAATAAAGTATTGTTATTATTATTATTATTATCATCCTCACTGTAAATAGAAATTATCAAACATTTTGTTGACAACTGCTGCACATCACCCTGAACATACCATTCAAGTATGGTGGTGATGGCTGCATCATGCTTTGGGTATGCTTTTCTTCAGTAGGGAAAGGGAATCTAATCTAAATTATTGGGAAGATGAATGGAGTTAAATATAGGACAATCCTGGAAGAAAATCCATTTTAAGCTGCAAAAGACTTAAGGCTGATGAAGGGTTTCACCTTCCAGCAGGACAGCAACCCTAAAATACAACCAGAGTTACAGAGAAATGTTGTTGATCAAGGCATGTTTTAGAATGACCCAGTTTAAGTCCAATCAATCAAAAAGCCCAAGTGGTATGAATGCTTTTACAATGCCCTATAAACTGTTTGATTAAAGTAAATCCAAGGAACATCATGAACCAGGGTGGTGTGACACCAGAGAGCTAATTATTTTGTTAAGAAAACAAAAAAACGCATACACACACACACCGAATTTATAAAAAAAATTTAAAAAAACACACAGTAATGATTAAAAGCCTTGAAGTAGCCAACACTTAATTTGTTTACACATTTTTTGTAATTTGAAATCAGAGTTTTGTAGACTCCAGTTATAAAGTCAGGCTACCAAGATTATAGCTAAATAAATATACATCACTTGCTTACCAATTAGAAAGATAATGGCCCATAAAAAGCAATGCTCAGAAGAAAACAAAAAGGGACAGGAAAAAATTAAAATGGGTAAATCATATTGATGAAAGTGCTGCTTGATGAAAACAGATAATGTATGAATCATATGTCTTGTTCTCTTGTCACATCATGTTTTATTCAGAGGCCTCCTTTATTATGAGCAAACCTCTCTGGAAATGTCTCGTTGCCTCTTTCTATCTGTCATCGTATCACATTAGTGGTTCGAGCTTAATGCATCTAGGCGGGATATCAGATTGCTTACAGAGATGAGACAAAGATGGACTGAGAGTCAGACAGCAGGTCAGTCTGTGCTCATTGTGTCGCTTTGAATCTCTGACACAACAAGGAAATTCTACCTGTAGCCATTATGATGGATGTACTAATAAACCTTGAGGTTCGGTTTCAAACTGGAAAACGTTTTTGGGATTTTGAGGGGTTGTCACTTAACCTGCGGTTAATTAAATGCTCTGAAGAGTAGCAGGTAGTTTATTAAATATTTAGCAGCACCCCTGGTAAAAATGTGTAAAAGTAATGAAATAATATTTTTTTACATTAGTATAAAGTTACTATGAAAAATGCAGAAAAATACAACTATTCAGTTTGAGTTTATTTAGTGGGGGGAAAGTCCAAAATGAGAAGTATAGTTGTACTGGGGCAACGGTGGCTCAGGTGGTAGGGGTTGGTCCTGTAACCAGTGGTTACAGTTCGAACCCCCGCTCATCGCTGCAGATGGTGGTTAGAGAGTTCGATGCCCCACTTCTGTCAATCTTCCCCAGGGCAGCTGTGGCTAAAAAGTAATAGTTTTGATCAAGTGTTTGCAGTAATCCCTTATACTGAGCATGCATGTAGCGACAGTGGAAATGACAACTCCCTTTTAGCAGGAAGGAAGAAAGGTCCAGCAGAACCTAGATCACCATGAGCTGCCATCTGCCATGACTAGCTGGGGGTTTGTGAGGACAAAATGGACAAACAAACACAAAAACTGTGGTGCTGGAGTACTTTCTGTCTTAAAGAATAAGGAAAGAATTAATAGCAGCAGTATATTGTCCTGTAATGACTTCCTCTTGAAAAAACAGACAGCTGAACATGTAAGCTCTGAGCCAGAAGTTAAATCTATGGGATAAAAAACAGAATACATCAATGCATAGCCTTCAGTTGCTTTATCTAATTGAGTTATAGGGTTAAACACAGCAAGATGGGGTCGAGTGTATCAACTAATGGAAAGAGAACATTATGTTATTTGCAGCAATAGCAATGGTTTCTTCCAGGAATGTTTCTCAGCTAAACAAAAGCATCCTACCAAATGTAACTTCTATAGAGAGAATAAAAAATTAATGGCAGTAATAGCTGCACATTGTGCATGATTGGAAAGTAGCAGACTGAGGAAAACTAGTCAGTATATCCTCAGCCAGCCTTAGCTCATAGCAGCTAAAGTTTGAGAAATATGACAAATCCTTTTCATTCTCATTGGAACTCTGGGCATCATTTTGGATATGCTGAAAGCTTTTCACTGATTAATTACAACTTCCTGATAATAAAGAATAACCGTCCAGCCTTAGAGCAACAAATGCATGGCCTACGTTTTCTGTATCACTCTGGAATAGGGTATTTCTAATTTTAGAAATGTTAGGAGGCGAAATAAGGAAGTCACAGAAACATCAGAAACATACCATCTAATTAATTTATTTAATCTGTGTTTTGACTGAATATAGTTGAGTCTCGTCAGCATAACAAACATATCTATCTATCTATCTATCTATCTATCTATCTATCTATCTATCTATCTATCTATCTATCTATCTATCTATCTATCTATCTATCTATCTATCTATCGATCTATCTATCTATCTATCGATCTATCTATCTATCTATCTATCTATCTATCTATCTATCTATCTATCTATCTATCTATCTATCTATCTATCTATCTATCTATCTATCTATCTATCTATCTATCTATCTATCTATCTATCTATCTATCTATCTATCTATCTATCTATCTATCTATCTATCTATCTATCTATCTATCTATCTATCTATCTATCTATCTATCTATCTATCTATCTATCTATCTATCTATCTATCTATCTATCTATCTATCTATCTATCTATCTATCTATTTTCTATCTATCTATCTATCTATCTATCTATCTATCTATCTATCTATCTATCTATCTATCTATCTATCTATCTATCTATCTATCTATCTATCTATCTATCTATCTATCTATCTATCTATCTATCTATCTATCTATCTATCTATCTATCTATCTATCTATCTATCTATCTATCTATCTATCTATCTATCTATCAATAGAGTTACATATATATATATATATATATATATATATATATATATATATATATATATATATATATATATATAAAAAAGTAAAGATAATTGACTCAGGCACTCAGGAACCCTGTACTCCACAATTAACTCTGGCGTGTACAGCTATGCTTCCATTTTTAATTTGGTCAGAGTTTTTGAAAATGTTTTATTAGAAACGCACAAATTCTGTTTCCCTGGTGTATAAGTATGAAGTGACACAGGGGCTCTTTTATTTTAGCTACAAGCAACTAGAACAGATGAGGACCCACATTAAGCAGAATCGTAAGCGATTAGAGAATGACAGCTTATTGGGATCCTGTGGTTAACAAGACACCATAAAAACCCTTCGAATTGATCTTTTATGCTTTTTTTTATAGATTTCAAAATGTTTGGCTATAATAATCTTATCCTTCTACAGACACTGTTTGATCTATCATTTCTGTCATTTCTGTTTGTTTACATTTGGTCTCCCAATGTAAATAGTGACTGAAATAATGAATTAAATCAATTAAATCTACATGCCAACTGGTTGTTTGAGAGGTATGCCTTTTCTCTCCTACCATCACAAGCTCAGATATATGGAGTTAGAATAGCTCTGCTGAGCCTTTAACTGGAACTGTGTGCTTTGGTCAGAAAAGATAGTGACTGAGCTTTTCGGAAACAGACGCTCCACATGGATCTTATATAAAAAAGGAACAAAAATGGGAAAAAGCACATCATGCCCAAAGTTAAGCATGATAGAGGTTCTGTGATGTTGTGGGCATGTTTCTTTTCCATAGGTCTTATCAACCTTGTTCAAATGCATGGTATGAGAAGTTTGAAACACCAAGGCGTTTTAAATAACAATCAGGATGTCTGTGCTACAAAACAAAAAAATTATCATCATAAAGTCTTTTAATAGGATAATTTTCCCAAACATATGGTTAAATCATCGCAGAAATTTTTCTTCAGACAGAAAACCAACCATCTTTTATGTCAGTCTGTGTGCCCAGACAAAAACACTGTAGAAAACGCATTAGTGTGTCAAACAAAGAGAGCTTAGAGAGGATTTGCGACTGGACAATATTGAATAGGTTAATTTCTCAGTGTACAAGTATTTAGACCAGGGGTACCAATAATTTTACTGTTGCTTTGGCATTGCTAAAAATAATTATTTCTTAACATGGGACTTAAGGGGGGACGTTTTACCCACTTGATGAATACATTCAAAATAAAGGCTGTATTTTGCTAGATTTTCAGTGTGAGATAACGCACAAAACATTACTTTATTTAAATGCTTTTTACATGTCTTCACCATGGGTGCCAATGAATGTGGCTGGCAGTGTACAACGTGTCTTTGTGCACGGTACAATGCTGATGATTGTTTACAAATATTCAACAA
Source organism: Girardinichthys multiradiatus (assembly GCF_021462225.1). NCBI lineage: Eukaryota > Metazoa > Chordata > Actinopteri > Cyprinodontiformes > Goodeidae > Girardinichthys > Girardinichthys multiradiatus. The sequence goes on from NC_061804.1 coordinate 17,548,771, forward strand.
GGTTTTCTGTTGTTTATTTTCTCTGTTGAGATGCACAACCGTTTTGTATGTTAGTTTGGCCGACTTTCTTCACTGCATCAGAGTCAGCAAACGTTTGATGGAAAGAAATAGGAAATATAAAATTTCCAACTAAAATCTATTACTTTCAGTTTGGAAGTTTATACTTACAGCAAAGTGTATCCATCTTGTCAAGCTGAAGCTGTTATCTCTTTTTTTTCTCATTGCCACTATCATCATAGGTGTATCTCAATAAATAAGAATATCATCAAAAAAGTATTGACTTTATCAAATTCAACTTAAAAACTGACCCTGGTATATTATATCAAATTATTACATTCAGAGTGGTTCTTTAAGTGTTCATTTTTGTTCAGTTTGATGATAGCTACTTACACCAAAATTCAATGTCTTGGAAAACTAGAATATTACATAAGACTTGTAAAGAAAGGATTTTTAAGACAGAAATATTATTTTATGGCCACAGTCACTGATACACAGCCAGACGTGGGTAAAAACTAGTTACATTTACTCAGTTACACCTACTTATGTAACATTTTGAATAAAATTACCTCTAGGAGTAGTTTTACTGCATCCTACTATTTATTTCTACTTGAGTAATAAGATTTTGAATTTATGTTACTCTTACTTGAGTAGTTTCTGTTTAATGTACCCACTTGTAGTTACCTCACTGAATGAAGAACTAACATGTTTTCACCAAAAAGGCAGCAGACACAAACACACCTACAGTTTATGTTAAATGAGACATCTTGTTTGTATGCATGCCTCATTGTTCTAATGTTATTATCTATCTGCTCAGCCTGCTGGGCCATTTGGAAGTCCAATAAATATATAGTGAACTGTGTATATTGTCACTGGAAGTATTTTACACTATTCTACCATTTATACATTACCTACTGTAAGTACTTGTTTCACAAGTTTTATGTCATTATTTGGAAATGTGTGTTTCTTCTCCCTGAAGACCAGAATTTGCACATAACTTTAGATTTTTGTCTGCCTGATTACATAATTTTCACAAATTAATTCAGACAATATAATCAAACAGTTTCTCAGTACTTGCTTTATATTGAGTACATTTTTATTCTTACTTTTCTTTCTTAATTTTTTGCATGGTTACGTTTACTTATGTTTGAGTAAATATTACTATACTATAGTATAGTACTATATTGAAGTAATATTACTCTTACTTTGTACAATTTTTGCCTGCTTTACCCACCTCTGTATCCAGTGTTCCACTCAGAGATATACAATTTTCAGTAAAACCTTTTAGGGGGGGCGACATCTCATTGGCTTATAAACTGTCTAATGTGAGGAAAAGAAGAAAAAAAAAACCTCAAAAGAAAGTGATTTCTCAACAGAATATCAGTGCAGTTTTTGTATTCTCCTTATTTACTTCCTAAAAACATTGACCCATCATTTTCGTTATCTTCTGTGTGCTTGGTACCACCCCCTGCCTGGAAGTATTATTCTCCCTGTTGGTGTACGCTATCATCGAAGTCACATAAGTCTGGGCTGCAGGATGTCTGCAGAAGGTCTTTGGGGACGCTTTTGGTGGGTACAGATGACAAAACTTATGTCACAGATGAGCAGAGAGTAGATTGGATTGGGAGGCTTGAATTAGGCCCAAGCCACAAACTGTTATTGCTTAGCTGACTTTTCATGGAGTGCTTTATCGAAACATAAGAAAAGTTGAGTGCAGGACAAATGTGTGGTAGAAAATTGTGAAAAATCAACAAGGATAGCTAAAACCTTGAAAGGATTCTGAAACAAAGTATTTTCAAGAGGTTGTGAGAGATTTACAAGATGTATTCAGAACATGGATTCTCTGCCTTTGCAACACACTTTATGGAAATGCTCATTTCAAAATCAAGTCAAAGTATCTTTATTGGTCTCGCACAGAAGGAATTTGTGTTGGACAACAGGCCGTGCTGCAACACAGTACATAAAAACAAGCTACATTCCTTGCAGTTTCCTTTCTTTTCCATCAGAACTGGGCTCCTGCCCACACTGCCGAAAGTACCAATAACTGCTTTAATGATCATGGTATCTCTGTCCTTGACAAAGTTGCCTCATCTGAACCTCTTTGAGAATTTATGGAGTATTTTCAAGAGGAAAAACAGGGACACCAGACGAAGCAATGCAGACATGCAGAATGCTGCTATAAAACTTATTTGGCAGCTCCTCAGGCTGATTGCCTCCATACCACAGTGGACTGATAAGGTCATTTATGGAAAAGTAGTTTATTTTGGTTTTCATTATCTGTAAGCTATAATCAATAAATTTAGCAGAAATACATGGAAATATGTCACTCAGTGTGTGATGAACCTATATAATATATAAGTTTAATCTTCTGTATATATAAATATAAAATACATACAAAGCATTAGTTTTCAGTTATATTCTAATTTACTGAGATGCACCTTGTCTGTTTTTGTCGGGTCACAATGATTTTCTATTAGAAAAATATCCGTTTCACAAAGTGATTAGACCTTTACATACCATACCAACTTTATTTATGGAGCTCTTTAAACACCCACAGGACCAACGTTCTACCCAGAATAAAAGTAAATATACATGTGAGCATACCATGCCTTGGTGTTTAAGCAGAATATTGCTTAACCCTAGTCAACAAAGTGTGGTGTATTTTGTAGTTGACAGTGTTTGTCTCAATTTTAGTTAAGTGCAGCGTTGAGTATGTGAATTCTTTTGTGCAAGATCTCCACCTTGTGGCGATGTCAGTTGCTTACAACAGCCTTTTTGTCCTGAGTGCATATATTTTTTTGGTGGGAAGTGCTCCCTTATCTGAGTGCAGTTTGCAAAATTGACAGATAAATTGTTTTGCACAGAAAGTCATAATTATATGTTAAATAAAGCACACAGCAAAGCAATCTAATGGAGGCAAGGATGAAGACATTGTGCAGAAACAGGTGGCAGCAAGCCTTTACTTTGGCACACAGGTAAGCCCTGACACCTGAAATGCCAGACTAGGATTACATTTCTAAGTAGGTTTGTGGAAAGGAAAAGCAAACAGAAAGATTTGTTTTACCTTTCAAATTTTCTAAAACATATTTTTAGAGTAAACCCATGCTCCACCTCAGCTCTCCTATCTTTGATCCTCTCTGGTGGTTCAAAAAAATATTTATTCATCAGATACAATAATGGTAGTTTCTACCTGTAAAGCCTAACGTACATGGAAATCACAGGTTTTTACAAAAAAGAGGTTTTATAGAACAAGGTAAATGTGAATATTTACCCAAAGAAAAATTACATGTTATATGTAAGTTATAAAATAACTGTCAACTAGAGTCTGATCAGTGAAGAAGACAAGAATAAAAAATAAAAAAATTTAAATGATTTTGTTTCTCTTTGTTTCCTATGATACTGATGTCCCCGAATTAAATGTTAAGCAGACTACATAAAAAGGATTTTCACTGCATGGACACTTGTAACAGATACTGTTTCCCTGGGAGTCAGTGTACTGTATTGCAGTTCATTGGTATTATTGTGAAAGGAAAATCAGTTCCTAAGAATAAATAGATTTACTGCTGCTGTCAAAAACTACTGGAAATCACATAATATTTAAACGAGAAAAAGCAATAATTCTAACAGCAATTCTGTTATGTGCCTGATGTTGTTTGGTTTATAGCAGCCTGGGTACACTGTTCATATAGTTCAGATACAGGTAAGCTAGACCTTTATGCTGACTATGCAATATCCATAAAGTTACAACTTTCTTTTATTAACTGTGTATAGCTGGTCAAGCAGATGTGCAAAAAAAAACAAAACAATGCAAGCATGAAAACAAAATAATGTTTTCTCGAGCAAGCAAATAAGACATGACAATGCACAAGAGAGTACACATACCGAATCGGCAATTTCATTAACATTAAATCATGCAAAACAATTACAATCAGATGTTTAATTCTCCAAGTTACTGAGGAGCTCTTTGAAAGAGACCAATAGCAATGGGGAAAACAAGATTTATTTATTGCTTAGGACCAAAATATTAAACAAGAAATTGTTTAATATAGTAAGTCCAGAGTATAACTATAGTTTAATTAAAAAAAAACAAAATGAAAGCATCAAGGAGTTCTAACAAAATTTCAACAAAGAACATAAATTCAATGCTCTGCTGTTTCTCCGATTATTTAAAACTACTGACCAAATAAAGTTTTTAAGATTTACTTTATTGAAGACACTTTTTGCTACAGGATTATGAGAATTACAATATTGGATACAAAAATTATGGACATGGAGACAAAGGATAGCTTGAGAGGGATCTACACCTGCCAGACATTAAAGATGAGCATGGATGTTGTTTGTGAACATGAAGTTTCTCGGGAAAGAAAATGTAACAGTAATTTTTACTTTTTATGCGTCTTCTGTCAGTACAAATGATCTGCTCACATCCATGTATCTCAGTAATAAATAAATAATCACTCTCTCCAAACACTCCGCTGCATGTTTATCAGAGTGGGACCAAGTCAGTGTTTTGCAAGTCGCAACTCTCAAGTCAAGTACCAGGTAAAGGCATAAAAGTCCTAAGTCAAGTCAAAGTCAAGTCTTAAACAAGTAATTTGGCCAACTATGTAGTTTAATCAGAGAAATAATAATTATAAATAAGTTGTTTTTATCCACCAGAACAATCAGCAAGAGGAAGTAAACTTCAAACACATCTGAAAATTAGTGCTGATGTTGTTTTTTAAAAGTAATTATCCAAAATAAACCAAACACCCAGTAAAATAAAAAAATATCTGCAAACTGATCCATAATGAAAAATAACCAGATTTCTGTATACAAAATAAAAGGTATTTCCATTTTAACAAACAGCAACAGTACAAACCTGCTTTTACAATATAACATGAGTATATAACATAGGGTCATCAAAATAACAACTAAAAGTATTTATTCAGCTGTAGAGAAATGAATGTTGTGAGGATTTTCTTTTCATAAAACTAGGATTATGGTGCTGCTATCTGCCAGCTTGGATGCACTAACTTTGTGGTTCAGGCTCAAAGCTCAGATGAAATCATTAAATCTGAATAAGGGAAAAACTGGCAAAATTACCAAGTAAAATTCCCAGTATTTCTATTGCAACCATCTGAATTAGAAATCTATCACAAGGTAAGCAGAATGCATTGCTAACCAAAATTAAATGGCAATCTGTAATCTCCTATCTGCTCAGATCAGTCAGAACCTGTGACTTTCCTGGCTCCATGATTAAATTAGTGAGAACAAAAAACATAGTTGTTAGGCTAACATTAAGTATACATTTGTTGCTTTATTAGATTTAAATTTTATTATTCTTTGTGTAAGTTTATATGTGGAAAGGCACTTACAGTGAGAAATATTTGAACACCCTGTGACTTTGCAAGTTCTCCCACTTAGAAATCATGGAGGGGTCTGAAATTTTCATCTTAGGTGCATGTCCACTGTGAGAGACATAGTCTAAAACAAAAATCCGGAAATCACAATGTGTAATTTTTTAAAGAATTTATTTGTGTGTTACTGCTGCTAATAACTATTTGAACACCTGTGAAAATCATTGTTAATATTTGATACAGTAGCCTTTGTTTGCAATTACAGAGGTCAAACGTTTCCTGCAGTTTTTCACCAGGTTTGCACAAACTGCAGCAGGGATTTTGGCCCATTCCTCCACACAGATCTTCTCCAGATCAGCCAGGTTTCTGGGCTGTTGCTGAGAAACACGGAGTTTGAGCTCCCTCCAAAGATTTTCTATATGGTTTAGGTCTGGAGACTGGCTAGGCCACTCCAGAACCTTGATATGCTTCTTAAGGAGCCACTCCTTGGTTATCCTGGCTTTGTGCTTCGGGTCATTGTCATGTTGGAAGACCCAGCCACGACCCATCTTCAATGCTCTAACTGAGGGAAGGAGGTTGTTCCCAAAAATCTCGCAATACATGGCCCCGGTCATCCTCTCCTTAATACAGTGCAGTCGTCCTGTCCCATTTGCACAAAAATGTAATACAAAAACTAAACCAAAGAGCAAAGTGTACCGGAGTCAAATTCCTTGTTTGTATGTACGAACTTGGCAATAAAGCTGATTCTGATTCTGAGATTATGAGAATTTAGTAAAGTCTGGAATAAATAAACATACCTTTTAATGATTCAAGAAATGTATAAATGACATTAAAAAAATTACAGAGGATATTCAGATTTGTTCCTCATTTACAGGTAATTTGTATCTTACACATTTGTTGTGGAATAAACAATAAAGACAAAAAAAAGTAAGATCATTTTTTAGCATAATTGTATTGTATAATTGCATTTCATTGTCCTGGTGGAACCAGTTACAGTGAAGGAACAGAGAGGGTGATGAATATCATTATCAAATCATAGCTCGTGTCAGAAAGCAACAGAACCAAGTTGAATTTAACAGGATCCCGCAAGGAGTCGGTGGAAACCGGATAGTTAATTACTGAGGTGAAGGATTAGTGGCATGAACAACAGCTGAGTGATTACATTAATGAATGGCAGCTAGGGAGAAAGAGAGTTAAGGAAACAGATGACATAGGCTGGGGAATGACACTAAAAGGGGACACTAACTAAAGAGAGTGGAAACAGATCTAGTACATTTAAAAGTCAAGACAAACATTATAAACCAAACAAAAGCAACAGCAAAGCACTAAAGAATTCAGAGTAGAAACTATAAGAGTACACCTAAATCCTGAAAGATTAAATTCCATGGATCATGCCAGAAAGAGCATACATGCTTATTTGATTTCCCTTCCAATCACCACGTGTAACATCAACTTAAAGTGACCCTTTAAGGGACAAACATGTAGAGAAACTAACTCCAGATGCACTATAGATCTGAATGGCATGAAAGACGGTGTCCTCGAAGAAAAGGCATAGCAGCTACGTGACTGTAGTGCTGATAAACTCTTGATTATGTGCAGACAAGTCAGACTTTCAGCTGCTTCCATTGACTATTACTGTGTTTTGCAATACGTGCTAAGTATTATGGTAACAGTTGTTGGGTAAAATTTGACTTGAAACTGAAATTAAAAACTTTAAGACAAAAAAAAGGAACTAAGTTACATTGTTATTCTACACCTAATAAGATAAATGTATGATGATCTTATTTTTCTTCTTTTTAAAGATTTCAGCAGACAGAAGCAGATTGAAGGAATGGTTGATAAACATCATACTAATCTTTCACAAATATGTAAGTCTTCATCATGTTTTCATTGTCAAATGTGAATAAATCTTAAATTAGCATACATTGTACAATGTCTGATGGTTTCCGTGCACTTAAACCTTTATTCCAGAATAACCTTGAACGACCACTAGGTGTCATTGTGGTTCCTCTAACTGTAAATAGGATCTAGTACTTATATTTATATATAAAGACAAAGCTTCTTCTTTCTCACTAATGCATTGTGTTGTTTAAAGAAACTACTTAAATTAATCAGTCCTGTTTACAGTTTCAGTTTAATATTATTTTTAAACTTAATTAATCAGCTTTATATTGACAGCTTGATCTGTTAGGGAATCAAAAGCAGGGTTGAGCTGCAGCCAGTCTATCAATACCTTATTTTTTTCTTCTGCACAAGTGTAGTTACTTGTTTACTACAAAAGATGCTAAAGGGAACATGCTAGTTTAAAATAAGAGACATACGTATTTGTTTTCCAAGTATGCTGCACAGGCTCTGGTCCACAAGCAGTTCATGCACTGTTTCTCCAGCTGCTGTTGTAGGTCAGTTGACTGTATGGACAAGTGATTATTCGTATTCTGATCACGTATCTTCTCCTCTGTTTGCAGAAAGTGAGTGTGTTCTTTGATAATTACTCTATATAAAATTACGAGAGTCCAAAAACAAAAACCCTAGATCCAGAGGCCAGGGGCACATAAAAAACAAGGGTCCAACAATTTGGCTGCTAATGAGCCAGAAACAGGGCAGCAGACGATCAGGAGGCCTGCCATGGAATAGCCAAAGGCAGGGCAGCAGGCGTCTAGGAAACCGGCGGCGACAGACATGCAGGCAGTCCGGAGGCCGGCGGCGAGGCCAGGTGAACCCTCGAAGCAAGGTCCTCGGAGGCCGGCGGCGAGGCCAGAACCACGGTGTACACTTGGACCCAGGCAGGAGATCCGGAGGTTGGCCAAGCAGGGTGGATGGCTGCGTGTCAGGCTGCGCGTCAGGCTGTAAAGCCAGGAGCACCCCCCAAAGAAAAACCAAAAGGAGTTCCGGACCTGCTTGTGGAGGCAGCCCACTCACGGGCTCCTCCCAGATCAGGCGAGGTTCTGAAGATCCGGCGGCGGCCGGCTGTGGCCCTGAAGCGGCCTGCTGTGGCCCTGAAGCGGCCTGCTGTGGCCCTGAAGCGGCCTGCTGTGGCCCTGAAGCGGCCTGCTGTGGCCCTGAAGCGGCCTGCTGTGGCCCTGAAGCGGCCTGCTGTGGCCCTGTAGACCCGGCGGCGGCCGGCTGAGTCTCTGAAGACCCGACGGCAGCACTCACGGCCTCGAGAAGGGGTGCGAAGGGACCTCCAGCCGAGAGTGGTGCTGGAGCATCAAGCCACCCCCTTCCCAGGAACTCCGCTTCCAGAATGAGGTGCACAAAGTCCAAATCCTCGGGGAAGATCCTCAGGTACTCAGCGAAGCCCATCACCCGCTGCCTCATGAGCGCCGTCACTTGGAGGTGGTGGGCTGGGGAGGAGCGGTTCCGACCCACCTCAAAAGCCATAGCAGCCCAGTCGGTCTCACAAAAACACTCCTCCATCTCTTCCAGCAATAGAGGTGAAGGTAAAATCTCTACCTCCTCCCCATACAAAGCGCGCAGCGTCTCATCCTGCTGCTCAATCCATCCTTTTAGGTCTGTAGCTCTGTCTGCTTGGTCCTTGTGGTGGGTTCCTTCTGTCACGGTGAGGTTTTGGAGTGGACCGAAGCGCAGACAAGAGCTTGGAAGCAGCATTTCAAAAGGCAGTCTCTCAGCTTTAATCAAAAAAAGTCAAAACGTAACAAAACTCCACAGGTACTGAACAGGGTCGAGATCCAAACACTTACATTACAGACACTGCAGGAACATGGAGACTCAAGGCAGGGATGAGGATAAAGGGTCGAGTTGTAACGCAAGGAACCCACAAAAACATAATGAAACAAACCAACTAATATGCAGAGAGAAAACAAAGGCAGGTAATCAAAGGAACTGACAGGTGAGGCAAGGAGGCAGGAAGGCAGAGGGAACAGGAGAACCTAATACAAGTAATTAACAAGAAACCGAGCAGACCTAAAACAAAACTATAAACAAAGATAAAAATAAAGCATAAGAATCAGGGATAAACATGAACTGAAGGAAACTGAGAAACTGAAGGGAACATAAGAAACACCAAATCTAAGAACGAACAAGGAACCCATAAATCAAACCAGATTACAGAGTAATGAAACCTAACACCACACAGACTGAACTGACAGGAAGGGAAGCAGAGAACACAAGGACTAGGATGTAAACAAACAAAATGTAAACAATAAGTAAACACAACCTAACCAGAGGGGCTGGAGAAATATGATAATTAGTAAACAAAACAAAACACAAAGTCCAAAATTTCACATCCTGACAATTGCTAAATAATGAGTAATAATAAAGCGTTTTTTCAAATATTGTTTTATTGCTTTCTTTAAATTCAGGGGCTGTTATTCATTCTTATTCATTCTTATTTATTCCTAGCCTTTATTTATACAAGTGAGTCCCATTGAGACATGAGGTCTCATTTTCAAGAGAGACCCGAGTGTCCACAGTTCCTTGGTGTTTGGTAGAATTGCCTTTTCAATTGTATGTCTTGGGTCAAACATTTTGGGCATCCTTTCACGAGCTTTTCACGATAGTTTGCTGGAATTGTGGCCCTTTCTCTTGACAGAACAGCTGTAACTGAGTCAGGATCATAGGTCGCCTTGCTCACACAATTTTCTATGGGACTGAGATCAGGGTTTTGTGATGACCCTTCCAAAACATTGACTTTGTTGTCCTTAAACCACTTCGGAACAAATTTTGCGGTATGTTTTCATTTGTGACCAAGCTGTAACATACTGAACAAAGGTTTTCCTTAGATGTCTTCATTATTTCCACATAATGGTCTTTCCTCATAATAACATGTATTTTGGGAAGAGCACCAGTACCTCCTGTGGCAAAACACACACATTTGATGCTGTCACCCCCGTAATCCACAGTTGGGATGATGTTCTGAGGCTTTCAAGTTTACCCCTTTATTCCCCCTAATGGATATTATGACCACACATTTCAATGTTGGCTTCATTAGAACACAAGAAATAAAAATGGGCTGACTGTGGGTCGCCAAAATTGAATGTCTTCATCCATGAGTACATTTGCAAACAGCAGTTGTGTTTTAGGTTGCTTTTGGAGTGATGGCTTCTTCCTCTCTGAGTGGCCTTTCAACCTATTTCTGTAAAGGATTTGTTTCAATGTGGATAGTGACACCTTTACTAGCTTTAACCAAAACTTATTTTGCTTTTGTATTGGCCTTGATGCACACATTTTGCACCAAATACATTCCTCTCTGGGACCCAGAACCTACCTCCTTTCTGAACGTTATGGCTGGACATTATGAAGGCTTGAACAGATGAGCATGGCACGTTCAGGAATCTGTGAATTGTACTCAGGTAAGTATTAGACTTGTGGAGGTCCATATTCTCAAATGTTCTGAAAATATGTTAGACACTTGTGAAACTATGACATAATCATCCCGGCTTCCCAGCATTTTTTAAAGGCATGGAGTGAATGCAAATTTTTAATTGGACAAAAGCAATAACAGTTCTCTAAAAATATTCTTCACTCTGATTTAAGGTCAGGCAGTGATTAAAAAAGGTTGTCTTTGTATACTGTGTATTTAAATATCTAGTGTCAACTGTATATAAACAAAAATAAAGAAATGAATTAAAATGTAATTCCTACCAGGGATTAAAAGATACACTTAGACCAAAAGAAGAGATATCCAGGATGTTTAAATGTAATGTAGGAAATATTGAATTAATTTTTCCAAACTGGTTTGCTTATTGCAAATACAGCACACCGGTTCAGAAATATAATTTTTATCTTACAGATAAAGATGACAACGGATGAAAGACAGTCAAACCTGAACAGCACTGAACAGGATCTTGCCTTAGCAAGGGTTCACAAGAAAGTAAGAGCCTGCTTTATATATGCCTTACAAGAGCAGCAACTGGCCATTCATGCAGATTTATACCATAAAATTAGCATTTATACAAAACAAAATGTTTCTTTTCTTAGATGAGTGCAGAACCTTAAATATAATAATTAAATTAACCAAAAGCCCATTATTCATTGTAGCTACATTTTACTAAGTATTAAAGAAAAGGTTTGCATCATATCTCTATTTGCATGCTCAACAGTATTTATTTTCAATATGGATGTGTGTTTTATTTGAGATTATTCATCAGATTTGAAGCTTTGAAGCATTTCTAAACTCTGAAGATGTTTTTAAGCCAATTCTAACACTTAGCAATTTATCGGCTTTATTAAAGATCCGGATGTAATTTGTCTTTTCTCGCTTTTAGATTAATGCCAGCAGGAACATTACTCACACCCTCAGGGAGCCGTAATTGTTGTTTGTTTGTCTCAAAGCTACTAAATTCTCAGTAAGATAACAACGGCCTGTCTCAGATAGTTTTATAACAGTCATGCTTAGAGGAAATGCATGTAATGTATCGCAAAAACCTTCATTGTATTGAAATATGCACAGTTAGAATTTGTCGGGAATTGAGCATGCAAAATGCAGAAACTGTCATATCCATGGTGGTTGTATGCAGGCTGGGTGCAGTCTGTGTGTTTGTGCAGTGTTATTTCCACCTACTCAGGGTGTGACCGGCAGGTGCTGCGGCACAGCTGTTGTTCATCAGCGAGCAATCAACCTCAAAAGGAGTGGAGATCCAGAAGGAGGCGTCAGCTCGTTGTCTCACAAGTGTGGTAAACAGCCCGACCTCTGCTGTTGCAGCCCTGTTTTCTACTTTTTCTCTGATCAACTTGTTTTGTTTCCTGTGGCTCTAGGAAATGTTTCTACTGGAGTTTCTGTGGGCTTAATGTCTCCTGCCATGTTCAGATGAATGTGGAAATTCAAGCCTCAAAGAACGTTGGCTGTAAGTCTCCTTTCTGCCTCTCCTCCTGGACCCAGGCTTCTAGAAATAACTCTACAGGGAACTCGAGGGTTCATGGGAGTTTGCCCAGCGGGTCCACATGTGTTTTGTGGACCTGGAGAAAGAATTCGACTGTGTCCCTCGTAGTGGCTTTTGGGGGGTGCTCCAGGAGTATGGAATCGGGGGCCCTTTATTAAGGGCAATCCGGTCTCTGTACAAGCGGAACAGGAGTTTGGCCCGCATTGCCGGCACTAAGTCGGACCTGTTCCCGGTGCATGTTGGACTCGGGCACGGCTGCCCTTTGTCACCGGTCCTGGTCATAACTTTTATGGAAAGGATTTCTGGCATTTTACCAAACCCAGCCCCCTCCAGCCAAGGGCTGCCTTAGAGATAGGGTGAGGAGCTCGGCCATCCGGGAGGGGCTCGGAGTAGAGCTGCTGCTCCTCCACATCGAGAGGAGCCAGTTGAGGTGGCTCGGGAATCTATACCGGATGCGTCCTGGACGCCTTCCTCGGGAGGTGTTCCAGGCACGTCCCACCGGGAGGAGGCCCACAGGACGGCCCAGGACACACTGGAGGGACTATGTCTCTCGGCTGGCCTGGGAACCCCATGGGCTCCCCCTGGAGGAGCTGGAGGAGGTGTCTGGGGAGAGGGACGTCTGGGTGTCTCTGCTGAGTCTGCTGCCCCTGCGACCCGGTCCCGGATAAAGCGGAAGACGACGAGTACGAGTACTTTTTATCAAGCTTCTGAGAACCATCCACCTGCCTGTCCACCCTCCCACGGATCATCGTTTTCCCATGGGGCCCGCTGAATGGAGTAAAACACAAAGTCAGAAGAATGAGGATCCACCTTTTCTCAAACGCTTTTCTTCTCCCTCTGTGAGATCCCAATCCTGTCCACTGACCCAGTCCGGATTCCAGAACGAACTTACGTTTGTGAATAAATAAACTGTTTAAGCGCTGTCCTGGTTTCCTCGTGATTGTGTTTATCAGAGTCTTAAAACTATCCATTATGACAGAAACAGTTGAATCTTTTATTAATTGCCCTATTATGTACAAGCACATCTTGATGAATCAACTAAAAGTTAGGGTTATTTTTGTTGTAATTTAATTCAAATAATAAAAACTTGTATTTCACATGATGTATTTCAACAGTGCAATAGTTTTTTTTCCCATTATTTATCAATAAGGGTTGAAGTAAAAAAAAAACCCCAAAACAAATTCAGTTTAATACGACCTTTTTTAAGGTCTTATGTCCACCTACTGAGGGGTTGAGGTAACCTAGGTGGCTTTAATCAACAACTATCAGCTCAACAGCATTGTTGGATCTGGTGTCTATAGACTCTCTAGGGTTCTCAGTCTCCTAAAGAATGTTGTTATCCCTGTTGCTTATGCCTCTTTTTCTACAAAACTCTTTCCTTGGACTCAATTTTCCTGTAATATGCTATGATACAGCACTTTGTGAACAGCTTGCTTAATTAGAAATTAAAGTTTGTGGCTTACCCTCATTATGGAAGGTGTCAATGATGCTTGTGAAGGCCATAATATAACATTTGTGTATTAAAGCTCTTTTTTATTGGTCTTATATAATATTAAAATTTCTGAGAAACTTGAATTTTGTGTGTTCATTAGCTGTATGTCATATTCATCAAATCCATCAAATAATAACATTATCACTCTGTATCAAATGCATCTATATACACTGCTCAAAAAAATAAAGGGAACACTCAAATAACAAATTCTAGATCTGAATGAATGAAATATTCTAATTGAACACTGTGTGCTGTACAAAGTTGAATGTGCTGACAACAAAATCACACAAAAATCATCAATGCAAATCAAATTTATTAACCAATGGAGGCCTGGATTTGGAGTCACACACAAAATTAAAGTGGAAAAACACACTACAGGCTGATCCAACTTTGATGTAATGTCCTTAAATCAAATCAAAATGAGGCTCAGTATTGTGTGTGGCCTCCATGTGCAACGTGACGTTGGTGGATGGAGCGAGACATGATGTCCCAGATGTGCTCAATCAGATTCAGGTCTGGAGAATGGGCGGACCAGTCCATAGCTTCAATGTCTTCATCTTGCAGGAACTGCTGACACACTCCAGCCACATGAGGTCTAGCATTGTCCTGCATTAGGAGGAACCCAGGGCAAACCGCACCAGCATATGGTCTCACAAGGGGTCTGAGGATCTCATCTCGGTACCTAAAGGCAGTCAGGCTACCTCTGGCAAGCACATGGAGGACCATGCGGTCCTCCAAAGAAATGCCACCCCACACTATTACTGACCCACTGCCAAAGCGGTCATGCTGAAGGATGTTCAGACAGCAGATCGCTCTCCACGGCGTCTCCAGACTCTGTCACGTTTGTCACATGTGCTCAGTGTGAACCTGCTTTCATCTGTGAAGAGCACAGGGCACCAGTGGCAAATTTGCCAATCCTGGTGTTCTCTGGCAAATGCCAAGCGTCCTGCATGGTGTTGGGCTGTGACCACAACCCCCATTTGTGGACATCGGGCCCTCGTATCATCCTCATGGAATCGATTTCTAACCGTTTGTGCAGACACATGCACATTCGTGGCCTGCTGGAGGTCATCTTGCAGGGCTCTGGCAGTGCTCCTCCTGTTCCTCCTTGTACAAAGGCGGAGGTAGCGGTCCTGCTGCTGGGTTGTTGCCCTCCTATGGCCTCCTCCACGTCTCCTGTTGTAGTGGCCTGTCTCCTGGTAGCGCCTCCAGGCTCTGGACACTACGCTGACAGACACAGCAAACCTTCTTGCCACAGCTCGCGTCAATGTGCCATCCTGGATGAGCTTCACTACTTGAGCCACTTGTGTTGGTTGTAGAGTCCGTTTCATGCTACCACGAGTGTGAAAGCACCACCAACATTCAAAAGTGACCAAAACATCAGCCAGAAACCATAGGTACTGAGAAGTGGTCTGTGGTCCCCACCTGCAGAACCACTCCTTTATTGAGTGTGTCTTGCTAATCGCCAAAGATTTCCCCCTGTTGTCTATTCCATTTGCACAACAGCATGTGAAATTGATTGTCAATCAGTGTTGCTTCCTAAGTGGACAGTTTGATTTCACAGAAGTTTGATTTACTCTGAGATATATTGTGTTGTTTAAGTGTTCCCTTTATTTATTTATTTTTTTGAGCAGTGTAGTTTGAGTTTTATCTTTTGAAATCAGTTACTTTAACAAATTAATTTGGCCACAGTATTATTTCTTATTGAGACACATCCCTAGATTAAATCATAGCATTCATGTCATAAGTGTTAAATTTATGCTAGTTTTTGTAAACAGGTGATTTAACTATGTCAATGCTGCAAACAATCAAGGTTTGTGCTTTAAATGTTTACTTTGCCTGCAAACCTGATGCAAGGCTTCATTTGAGCAGAATTAATTGATCTTAATAAGACACACACATGGGTGTTATGAACTACTGCGCTGCAAATATGTAATTCGGGAAACTTTTCTCTCTAAAAAACAAATAGCACATTTTACCAATTAGATTAATTACATTACTTTGTGTGCAAAGATATCAACACATCAGTGGTAATGTTCCTGAAAAATAAAGAGGGTGAAATGTCGAAATGTTCAACATCAACATCAACTAAATTCCCTAAACTTAGAATATAGTTCGGAAATGAAGAGAATTGCAAGTTGATGTCAGATATCTGATTGCCTTCCAAGCATTTTGTTATCAGGATAAATGTTGCCACCCATCACATTGGTAAATGTCATTCAAAGACTGGTAAAAAAAAAAAAAAAAAACTGATCATAATTTTCTTTTCTTTCTTTATGTTTCTGTTCCATTTCTTTCATTATGTATTTTCATTGGAGAGTCTGGTCTCTGAGTTTGGTTTTCCTTTGTTCTGTTCTTTGATAAATCTGAAAAGCTTTCAACACTGACAGATGAAACAGTTCAGCGCTTTGGTAAACTACAATTTAATTACCCATTGTGTTAATTACAGGCGCCTGTTTTCCGCCTGAACAGCGGTTCTCATTTATTTATTTCATGACATCTGAGCTACTCAAAATAGTATACTTACATTTTTTGTTTGTCCTGGTTTTTGGGTATTATTGAGTATTATTCCCTGTAAATAATGTATAATAACATTCACTGCAATACTTTAAACCTGCTTAAGCTTTGCTTTTGGTGCACAAACTGACAGTAGGTACGGTGGCCGGCGGGTGCAAACCAACATTACAAAATCTAAAACACTTTTACAAACCTAAAGACAAATTAACATTTCAGAAAACAATTTAACAAGGTGTGAAACACTTTTACAAGTACTGAAACAAATTTACATTTGACAAAATCAACCAGAAAGGGAATGTACCAACTCTGATGTTAACCCGGAAATGATAATGGTTGCACTCATAGTGGGTGTGTCCCAATTCAGAGGCTGCATCCTTCGAAGGCCGTATTTGTAGGCCGATTACGTCACAGCGCGGCGACGAAGGCTTTCCCAATTCACAAATCCTTCAAATATTGGAGGTCCCAAGATGGCGGAGTGAGAGGTGTTGTTTTTGCAGGCTCTCCGCATGCAGTTAATGTTTAGCCTAGATTTAATCCAATTTGTATGCTTTAGCCCCGTTTTAAAGCGTCTTAGGCTTTTTTTTTTCTTAGTTTAATAACTTTTTGAAACTTTTTCAGCCTTTTTGTTCTTTTTGCCGGCTGGGAGTTTATCTACGGAGGCTAGCATGTCAGACCACGATTACAATCGGCTGGCTCTTCAAGAGGCTTGCGACGAAGATATTATTGAAGAAATTGAGTTGGTTGGGGTCACGTCTGATCCTTCTTGTAAAGAACAGAAAGTGAACTGGGATCACACAGCTATTAAGAACAAAAGCAAGAAGAAAATGAACCTACAGGAGCCTGAATGTAAGGAGGACACAGGTAATGCCATTCTTCGTGCAATAGGAGAACTTAACACAAAGATGGATAATCAGACTAATATTTTGAAAAGCATTGAAAAACGTATCGAAGCTAATACTGTCGCCATTGAGGTTAATAAGACAGCCATTTCAGAGCTTCAAGCTTCAGTTAACCTTCTCAAAAAAGAAAACACAGCGCCGAGGATTTCCTGTGAAGACCATGCTCGTTACAAGAGACGTTGGAACCTGAGGGTGATCGGACTGCCTGAGAAAGACGACGAGAACCTACGGGAATCCATGATCGGGATCCTCACTAGGATTATTCCTGTCTCAGTGGATCGGCTGCGTGATATGGTCGACAGCGTTCACAGATTGGGGAAAAAAGCCGATGCCGCTTCGGCCAACAACCATCCCAGAGCCGTGAACATTCAATTCGGGATGCGAACCATGCGGGATGAGGTCTAGAGGAAATCCAAAGATGCTAATGTTTGTAAAGAAATGCACATCAGCTTCAAGGAGG
Organism: Girardinichthys multiradiatus; assembly: GCF_021462225.1. Taxonomy (NCBI): domain Eukaryota; kingdom Metazoa; phylum Chordata; class Actinopteri; order Cyprinodontiformes; family Goodeidae; genus Girardinichthys; species Girardinichthys multiradiatus. Next base: position 17,566,317 of record NC_061804.1, read on the forward strand.
ACTTTTCTAAGGAGGACAGGATCGCCCGGGCTAAGCTGTGGCCCCTGGTTCAGGAAGCCAGGAGCTGAGGCAAACGCGCATACCTGAAAGAAGGTTTCGCCCTGATCGATAATAGAAGAGTGGTCCCTGACTAATTACACCGCCAGGTTCTTTTTACTCCCACTGGTATGGTATATATTATGTTTGTATTTGTTTAAAGGGCTATCGCATTATTCCATATTGCTGTTACTGGCTATGTTATCTCATTCCTGCTCATTGTTCCTGAGATTAGTTTTTGCACAACTACTGTGTTTATTTCATGTTGTCATTACTTTCACTTAATACTAGGGGTTTAAAAAATATTGTTAAACGTAAGGCTATTTTTCTTTATTGCAAGGAGCAAAAGGTAAATTGTTGTTTTCTGCAAGAAACTCATTCATCAAGTGAAGAGGCTAAATTCTGGAGACTTCAATGGGGTGATCCAATTTATTTTAGTCATGGTACGTCGCATTCAGCTGGGGTTATGATTATGTTTTATAAATTCCCAGGTTCTTTGTTGGAGCATATCAGTGATGCAAATGGCCACTGGGTAACTATAGTAGTGGAGATTGATGGAAATAAGATAAATTTGGTGTGTGTATATGGATATAATAATAAAACAATGAATAGTATATTTTTTGCTGACCTCGGAGTGATGATAAAACAATGGAAAATAAAATATTCCTCTGATCAGGTTATTTTAGGAGGAGATTTTAATGTAAATCCAGATCGATTGATCGTCTCCCCTCTCAAGGGCAGCACCATAATTATAACGGTGTTTTTGTTAACTTAATTTCTAATACAAATTTGACAGACTGCTGGAGAATTAGAAATCCTAATACCAGACAATACTCCTGGTTCAGTCCTTCCGGAAATGGTCAATGTTCTAGGCTAGATTACTGGTTAATCGCTGATAATCTGGTAAATAAAATTTCAAGTTGTGAAATCTCAGCGGCTCCTCTTACATATCATTGTTCAGTTACTTTGTTTCTCTCTCTGAATAAATCTAAATTGTCTTCAAACTTTGCTTGGAAGTTTAATAGTAATCTGCTGAATAATAAAACTTTCTGTTCAGAAGTTCTGAACCTCATTAAGGATATTTCAGTAATGGATTTGTCTCCCTTAAATAGGTGGGAGTGGTTTAAATTTAATGTTAGGATAACTGCAATAAAGACAGGCAAACTTGCTTCAAAGTTGAGGAGACAGAAACAATCCCAACTTACTGGCAATATTAATTTTCTATGTTCAAAATCATTTTTATCATATGAAGAGCTGGGTCAGCGGGATGTTTTCAAATCTCAACTAAACGATGTTCTTTTGGACAAAGCAAGGGGGGCTTTCATTTGCTCCAGAGCTCGCTGGATTGAGGACGGCGAAAAGAACTCTTCATATTTTTTTCAGTTTAGAGAGGCAGAGACAGTCCAAAAAGAAGATTGGGAAACTAATCATTAATGGTAGTGTCACTGAAGACCCGGTTTTAATACATACAGCAATTAGACATTTTTATAGTGATCTTTATTGTTCTAAGTATTCGGAATCCAATTGCCAGTCTTTTTTTGATGAAATTCAGGAATTTGTTGAAAAAATTAATCTTGATTTTAGAAATCTTATGGAAGATGACTTAATAATCGGAGAGCTTGACATAGCAATACAGCAAATGGCAAAGGGTAAATCTCCAGGCCTAGATGGGTTAACCACTGAATTTTATATTTTCTTCTGGAAAGATTTACAAAAACTATTATTTGAGACCCTGCTGGAATGCATTTCAAACAATAGCCTCTCTTCCACCATGAAACGAGGTCTGATTACTCTGATACCCAAAGCCAACAAAGATCCTTTATTACTAGACAATTGGTGACCCATCACTCTTTTATGTACAGATTACAAAGTTTTAGCTCTTGTTTATGACAATCGTTTAAACAGTGGATTAGGAATGATTATTACTGAGTGCCAATCAGCATTTTTAAAGGGAAGAAATATCGATCATCGTACTAGACTGATTTTTGATATGATTGATTATCGTAGCTTTATTGATAGTGACAGTTTTATTTTATTCTTGGATTTCTTTAAGGCTTTTGACTCACTGGAACACTGCTTTATAATAAAAACCTTAAAATATTTTGGCTTTGGGGAGAAATTTTGTAATATAATCATATTATTTTATAATGACATAAGTAGCTCAGTTTCCCTGGGAACAAGTATGACCCCCTAGTTTCTCTATGTCACCAAAATTATTTATATTAACAACTCAAATGCTTTCCTTACTTATTATGAAAAATTCTAACTTGCATGATATTAAAATTTTTGATAAGGAATTCAAGATAAGTCAATTTGCGGACGATACAACAATGTTTCTCAGAGATATGACTATGGTAGACATCGCACTAAAATCCATTTTAATGTTTTCCGGAGCGTCTGGTCTGTCTCTTAATGTTAATAAATGTGAACTTCTGCCGATCCATTCCAGCTCTGTCGAGTCTGTTGCCTCCATAACAGTTAAGTCCGAAGTTAAATATCTGGGAATATTGATTTTAAAAAATACTATTAGAAGAGAGGAGGAAAACACTGGAAGATGCTTGGATGATATGAAGAGATCCTTGAACCGTTGGTTAACTAGAGATCTGACTATTTTTGGACGAACCCTTCTATCCAAAGCTGAAATTAATTTATCCATGCCATTCTACTTTCATCTCTGACAAAAATATTAAGAAAGCCAATTCAATAATTTTTCAATTTATTAAAATATTATTAAAATATGAATATTAAATATTAAATAATATTCTCAGATTCATATTTACAACATAGTGGCGTCCCTGGGTGGGCATTATTATGAACAGCTTGCACTGTACATAAATGTGAATGAATAAACCACAACTGCACATTATTGATGTACCAAGTGATTAGCTTAAAACCAGCTGTCACTGGTCACAATAGGACTCAAAACATCAGAGTTCTAACATCAGATGTCACTGATTATATTTAGGAGAAAATTATAACTCGTGACACTCCAGGAGTTCACAAATTTAGACTTTTGTCAAAATTAATAACTCCAATATATCCGTGCTAGTAACAATCAACTCTGCAATATAAGCAAAATTTTAGATGTTCTGACTCAGTCTGGTTTCTTCTGTGTAAGCAATAACTTGAGACTTGGTTTAACTTTAGTTAACCTCACTGTCCAGACAGTTGCTGCACATCTGTATCCAGAGGCTGTGTGTTGTGTAAGACCACAATTTGAAACTAAATTAACTTTGCAGTTAGTTTAGTATCTGACCTAATTTTGATGCATGTATCCATTCAGGAACTTTATAGTTTGTTTATAGTTTGAAAAAACAGGATTTTTGCCAGATTAAATGCCAAATTTAATCTAATCAGCCTGCCTGCCAATACGGGGGGGGGGGGCAATTATTACACGTAGGAGGTGTAGCAATTTTCTTTTCCTTTTGCATTTTAAACAAAATTCCCTTAAAGGTTAAGAGTAGTGTCTAATCACTAGCTCCTCCCAAGAAAGGTCAAACATTTACTCTAAAATCACAAATATCCTTAGAGGAAGGAGTAGCATTGTAACACTGAGACCATAGTGTTGTCATAAGTCACAGGTTGAATAATCAACTGGTGCACCCATTTTACAGTCAAATGTTTCAGTATAGTCAGATATACATATATAGCTGGACATACATTTGTTAGATGTTGTTGCTTTTAGCAACATTCTCATAACTTTGTTGTTGTTTTGTAGTGTCTGCCAGAATGATGGAATCACACTCCATTATGAATTCAGCAGACGTGGAGATGCAGAAAGTGGTGGTTGCTGATCTCATCCGTTTGTCTCCAGATGAGCGGGATGCTTTAAATCAGTTTGACCTTGCTGCTTGTGATAAACAGATTCAAGAATTACTTGACCTAATTGAAAATCCAACTAGAGAGATTCTGATTTCAGATGTTGTTGGTAGGCTTACCTTGTTGTATCAGCAGAAATCACAACTGGAAGCTAAAAGATATTCTCTGTTACAGGCTGACCATCAGATGACTCATCAAAGGGAGAATGCTGCAAAGCTTTAACTCTGTTAAAAGTTGAGGAGAGGATGGAGAAAGCTGAAGGAAAGTAAGTGGACCTGAAGGCAGATGAGCTCAAGAAAGCTTCATCCCAAAGGGGGGAACAAACCCCCACCTCTCAGGTACCTGATTTGCATTTTCACTCACAGCAGCTGCAGCAGCCACAGCAGGGGGCAGAACCAGACAGCAGGCATCCAGCACCTAGGTCAGAGTCTCCCCTTCCTAAATTTAGCCAAAGTCTCCAACTTACTTCCACAGACCTTAACAGAAATGTTGGAAGTCAGATGGTCTCCATTGGTTTCCTGTCAAATCCCACTGCAGTGAACAACCACCAAGATGACCAAGTGCCGGACTCAGCGTGCACAAGTGGCCCGATTCAGTGGGAGGAGCACCCTTCCAGCCTGATTGGCACCCCTCTCCTTTCTGACTCTGTGTCGACCCCTACGGACCAGGAGAGAAGCACATGGTTCTCAGGTGACTCAATCCAACCTGACTAACCACCACTTGCACGAGTCCATTCATTAGAAAGCTCTCATTTAAAGCATGAGAAGACTTGTCTTCTTCCCCAGAGGTTAGGTCAGGATCTTCCACCATTTCATGAACTTAGCCAGCATGACTTCTCAGATGGACGTGGTCCACCTTGGGAGCATGGTGTCCGTTTCAAACAGCTTGAATCACTTGCTAAGGACATAGAAGTTTTTGATCCAGGTAGCCAGGAGTCAAATATTGAGGCTTACCTGCTTGAGGTTGAACATTGTCTTCTTGACTTGCATTTTCCTTCTGATCGTGAGAAGCTGAGACTTATTTGGAAAACAACAGCTAAGAGTGTTCATGTGTTCATAAAAACGCTTCCTCCAGAAATTAATGACAGTTATCCAGCTCTCTGCCAGGCTCTTAGAGAGGAGTACTATGTTTACAGAGATGAAGCCGCTGCCACTATTAATGCTTTGACAGTTTTGCAAAAACAGTTCGAACCTCCCAGAGAATATTTCCACCGTTTGAAGACAGCTTATTTATTTTCAGGGATGTTATGCTCCAGGTCTTGAAGAAGACCACACTTTTAAGTCTTTGTTTCTTCACAACCTCCACGTTAGCGTGCAGTATGACGTGACCATGCATTGCATAACAGAGAATCTCTCTATGCAGGAGACTCGTAGATATGCACAGCTTGTGTGAGAAACACGTTTTCACAGTGCAACATCGAACTGTAAGGTTGGTGGTAAAGAGTGTAGCCACTCCAAAGATGTCATCACAGAGGAGAAGTTTGAGATGATCTGCAGGCGCGTTATAACTGTGGTAACAGCGTTCCTAAAAGACATGGCAAGCCGTTGCAGTCCAAAATCAACCCTGTGAAATCTATCAAACAAGGTAGGAAGATGGTAAATGATTTCCAACACCCTATATTCTGTTTTAATCTTTTTCTTTCTTATGGTTTGAACTTCAGAAAGTAAGGTTTAAAAGCAGTATTATTATGGTGTGAAAATTATTACATGACTTTTGTTCTTGTTTTGTTTTTTCTCTTTAAGACATTTTATTAGTATTAGTCTCTGCCCAAGCCTACCTCACTCCTGTCCAAACACTAACCCCTGAACCAAAAATGAGCTGTTGAACTCTGCCTTGCTACAGGAACCCAGTGACTCTTTCTCATGGCTGAGGATGGATTGTTAGCCCCAAAGACTGGACTTCAGCCCATTCTTCGGAACTAAAAAGGGGGGATGTTGGGACCTACAGCCATGGATTTCAACACTAAAACTCTGGTACGGACATTCCTGGAACTTTTCAAAATAAAGTGCATTAACCTTCTTCCGGCACAGCCAGAAAAGGGGATAAGTGCGGACTTCCGGTGGCGCCATTACCCAAATAAAAGCACAACTCCGAAGGGGGAAGGGGGGTAGCAGAGGACTTCCCACGATGACACTGCCCGCATATAAGCCCCCACCTTTCCACAAGTCTTTCTCTTCAGTATTTTCATTCATGAACGGGGAAATTAAGGTGTAAGAGTTGCTTACCTTTCTCTCCGAAGCCCCACAGAAGCAAAACTGTGTCGCAGAGAGATCCCTGGCAGAGAAGCTGTTTCTACAAGCCGAGTCTGAAGGAAGTTACTACGGCCTGCACAACCGTGTTACGGTAACGAACAGCTGGGCAGCGGACAAGCTGAGCCGCCAGCTCTCCGGAGCTAACTCTTTTGTTCACAGAGCGAACGCAGAGGTTAGCTACCGAGCCAACCGCTTGTTGACTGGATACCTTCTTCAAACTTCGCCCTTGGACAACATTCCCTCAACATGGTCAGAGGTTAGGTTTGGGCAGATTAACAGATAGGTTTAGGATGAAATGATCTAAACGTTTTCATGTTATAAAGTTTGTTTTGTGGAACCCGGCTATCTTTGTGCTAGCATGCTATCTGTAGCATGCCATCTGTAGCACACGCGCCGGTTCTGTGTTCTTTGTATGTTTTAAAGTTAAGATCAACTTTATTTAAAGGGTGGTTTTAACCAGAACATTGTTCATAACGCGCCGTCCGCGCTCATGCATTTTAACCCTTTTATTAATCCTGGTATTTTAAAGGTATGTGTTGATTCTGGTGCTAATCTTCTTTGTTAGCTTAACGGCTAACCGGTAGAGAACATGTGCTACTAAAGACTATTCAAAAGAAAGGTTGTTGGTTTTCAAGCTAGTGAATAATAGTCCCTGAACATCATTTACTAGATTTGATAACTAAGTAAACACCATTAAGCTTCATTTCTCCAGAAAGATTTGTCTCTTTTCCAAAATACTCCCTAATAATATTTCTTCAAATATTATTTCAATAAATAAAGGCAGTTAATTAGATTCCGTTGAGAATTAGTTATCCAGGAGGTTGGTTTTATTCAGCAGATCATTATTTAAAACATTATTTTATTAAAATAATATTTTATCTGATCTTGCTTTGTGAAGGGTTGTCTAAACGTTTGCTGATTATTTCCTAAGTTCCTAAGACTAACTTAACTTCACTTCCAGATTCTTCAAGATAATCCTTGGTTCTCAAACATAAACATTGCATGGTAATGTTGCATCACTCTTTTTGGTCATGATTTCCAATCATCTTTAATCAACTTGTTTATATTGTACATAGCCTATAAGTCTTCGTTATTCTTTAATTTTGCTTTGTAGTTTAGTTGGATTGTTTTAGCATAGTAAAGAGTTTGTTGACTGAAATATGTTTGACTTTGAGTTGACTTATTTTTGTTAATAAATTCTTGTATTTTAAGAAATTGTGTGAATTCATTCCATATATGTGCAGAGTTTATGCTGTTCAATAATGCCAGAGCTCGTCTCACGCCTTTCTATTCTGTCCTAATACCATCGCCTTATTGGGCTGGTATTCACAGGACAATCCTTAACAGACCGAAATATTATTTGATAAAATATTAAAATATTAATATTAAATATTAAATAATGTTCTCAGATTCATATTTACAACAACAGCTACAACTAGAGTAGTCGATATTTGAAGCTGTACTGATGGTGTATGTAGATTATAATAGTTGCTAAAATACAGAAATGCTGAAATATACTTTTTTTTGTTTGTGTACATCCATGAAACACATAATCAAGGGACGTCTTAGAGCTGAATTCCTTTATATAGGCGCACCATACATGTAGAAAAAAAAGAGGGAATGTTTTAATGTTTCTGTCGCAGTAAGATGATCTGAATGTAGTTTAATTATTGGATGTCTTTGTGACTTACTGATCAAAGGAACTTCCCTTACCTCATCTCCTCAGACTCCCAACAGGTCTCTAAATCCCTTTGTTTGAACCTCCATCCCTGTTTCTAATATACTCACATGCATAGTCCCTTTCTTACAGACTTACTGCCACAGAGCCAAAGGCAATCTGAGAAGACATAACTCCCTCTGCCTCGAGACAGCCTTTTAATAGGTTGCTGCAAACAGAACCAGAGCAGCTAAGAGAGGCTTTTATGAAGCAACGGACAGAAACAACAGACTCAATAAACTGGATGTTTAGTGTCATACTCAGAATGCCACCATAAATGTCTGTTTACTGAAGCCTTTTGATTCTGGACACAAACCACAATACAAAAAGACACAAAATTATGCTTATTTAAACCCACACCGAATCTTTGGTGCTCATTGTACTAATCAATTTGTTTTGAGCCAAAACTGATTTTATTGATAGCACTAGCAAATGAATTCTTACTTTAGACTTATTTGTAAATTAATATTTATTGAATGATTATAACAAAATAAAGTTTAAAAATTGCATCCTGTTGTAAACCTAAACAAAGCTTTAGCAGGTCACAGCGCTAGGCAACAAGTAAATGTGCTTATAAGAGCCACAGCTGGAACAACTGACAAAGTTAGTAGAACTAAGAGAAAATATTGAACATGCTGGCTATAGCTCTGGTTACCTCCCTATTTTTATATACCTGCTTACTTCTGTATTTTCACCGCCATGCATTCAAGTTGGAGTTTTTCTGCCCAGAAAAACATCACCTGAATTATTTTGCATTACTTGGATAAGGCACTCCGAATTCTTTAGCAGAAAGATAAGAACATGAAGGTCAACTACCCATGTTTGCAGATGAAGTGTCTTTCTTGAGGAATGTTCCATTCACATTTCACCTCATTTCTGGGTGAAGGCAAGCGTGATGCTGCTGTGCTCTTGTACGTTCCCCAAACTTGTCTTTTTACTCAATAAGTTTAACCTTCCCCAGGTGTTCTGGCTGCATATCCATGCTCAAAGGCCCAAAGCTGCTTTTAAATGATGCACTGCAATTATTATGGAATTATGTTATAAAAATCATGAGCAGCTGCTTGCAGTTTTTAGCTCACCTTCCATTATTTGTACCACTAAATAAAAGGTCAAGGGTTATCTTTGACAGCCTGACAGATTCATTTTGGACCAGAACTGCAACCTAAATTACCTACAACAACCCATTGTCTGCTATTAACCTGACAATTTAGAAGGTAGCAGGCATCCCACAGATGTGCACACACCTCCAAATTGTGCACTGTGCCAGGGCTCTGAGCCATTTGTAAGAGCATAGATGGTTTGTTTCAGCTGCTTGCTGATATCCTTCTGGGTGCAACAAGAACAGTGACTGGACTCCATGCACATAGGAGCAGGTGTCAAAATGATCAATACATTAATTTCATGGTGCTGTTTTAACCCATTGGGAAGGGGGCCTTAATAGTGGGTATGTTTTTACTTTTGCATTTAACATCAACATAGAGCAGCTCTTAACTGCCATGCTCTCTCTTTAAGATGCTTTCTAGCATTATAAAGTACCTGAGATTTAAATGTGACACTGAATATTTGCATTTTTTATTCCTTTGCCCTGTCTTACATTCCTCTCATCCTGTGTCCTTGTAATGAAAGGCAGTGTATCATCTTCTCTCAAAATCCAGTCAGTTGCAGACCCAAGCAGTGAAAGGGATTATCCCTCTATTTTTATTAGTCACACACTCATAAGCCATGCATCCCTCTGAAGCTTTGTGTCAGCAACTCTGTATCCAGAGTGGAGAGACCCCTCATTATTGGTGGATTGAGAGGCTTTAACATCCAACAAATCACATTTTAAAGAAAAATGCATTTCACAGATGTTATGACTCAGTGTTGCTTCTGTAGCTATCTATTCAGTTCATTAGTAAAACTCTTGTCTGTAAAATCCAAACCCGTGAGGAAAATTTTACAAATATTCTGCAATATTTTTTAGAGTTATCAAATATTTATAATTCTAAGTGGATTAACATACACGTATTGTCTAACATATATCAGCTGTCTTAAGATCCATTGTCCTGTTTTAGGTCTCCGCCTCCTGTTCATTTCCCTCATTGAGGGTGAGAGAAATCTTTGGGGGAATAAGGAGGTATCTTCACATTCATGACGATGCACTGACCTTGACAGATGCCGACATTTCACTGCTCACAAGAGAGTTTTTTTGTTTTTTCTTTTTTTCTGTTTGCATTTCTGTCTGACCAGTGTGCAAGTACAGTATGTTTTACAAAAATATTTTTCACAATTATATTAACTAAAGCTGAGGTAGAAAAACTCATCATACACTGCCAATCATTTCACAAAAAAATGAAGTGCTTCGTAAAAGTGTTAATTTCAATCTAATTTCCTTATGTTTTGTTACAATAAACCACAAACTTGGGTGGGCATAATATTGGGATCTTATGTATTGGATCAGCACGAAGTTGCACATGTCTGTGAAGCTGAAGGAAAAGGATGAATGGTTTTCAAAATGTTCTGCAAATAAAAATCTGGGTATGCAAAGGTTGCATTTGTATTTAGCGCTGATTTAATCTAATAACCCCAAATAAAATTCAGTGCAACCAATTGCTTTCAGTATGACCCTGATTTGTATATATGGTTCACCTATGTGTAATTTATTTGCAGGTGAAGAACATTATTAAGCAATAACATCATGAAGACCAAGGAAAACAACAGACTGGTTGGGAATAAAGTTGTGCAGACATTTAAAGGATTTGTCCATAGCCCTATGTTTCGAACATCTCATGGAGAACAGTTCATTCCATCATGTAAAAGTGGAAAAAGTATGACACAGCTAAACACCTGCCATGATATGGTAGTCCACCTAAACTGACGCACTTGTTAAGGAGATCAGTAATCAGAGAAACAGCCAAAAGGCCCATGGTAACTTTGGAGGAGCAGCAGGGATTCACAATTCAAGTTGGAGAATAAGTTAGCTATTAGTTGTGCACTTCACAAATCTGGCTTGTATGGAAGAGTGGCAAGGAGACAGTTGCTGAAGAAAGACATCCTGTTTGCATCTTGCAACTCGTTTCGAGAAAATGGCAAACAAGTGGAAGAATTTGCTCTAGTCAGATGAAACCAAAATTAACTGTTCGGTCTGCATTCAAAACACCATGAGGGGAGGAAAACTAACACTGTACAATGTGAAAAAAGATAGTAGTGGGGATGTTCTCACTCATCATGGACAGGGATCATCTGTCTGACTGATGTTGAACTGTATTGTAAAGTAAGATGGGGAGAGATTTTAGTCTCTGTTGGTAGAGACCCAAAAGACTTGCAGCTGTATTTGTACTGAAAGGTAGCTCCAAAAACTATAAAATCAGGTGGCTGAACACTAAAAATATTGACAACCATATATCCTTTTTTCTTCCACTTCGCGATTATGCAATGCATTGTGTTGGTCTATCAAAAAAAATCCAAGTAAAAGTTTGCAGTTGTAACCAAATGTGAAAAAGTTTAATGGGTAAAAATACTTTTGAAACATATTGTATGTTTTGATATAGTATGATGAAGACACATTTAAAACTGTGGCTTTAAATACATTAGAGACAAAGATCCAAAACTAAAGCCATTTTCATACCTCAAACACTCCTATGCATTACACATAGATTAATTTATTTTGTCAAGCTCTTCAAACAATGTCTAAAATTAGATAAAAGTATAAGTTTAAGACATAGAGGCATAAAGAAACAACATAATCATAATACATTTTAATACTGTTTAATCTCAAGGGTAGATAAAGGTGTACGCTGTTTATAGCTTGTGTTTAGAGTATGTCTTTTCAAGAACTAATGAAGCATGTTCCTTATGTCTTTGTAGATGTGAACAATTAACACAAAGAAGTTTATATGAAGGATAGAACCTCAGGCATCAGCGGAAACAGACACAAAGTTTTTTCTCTAAGGCTGTTGATGATTATTTGTGTCATTTTAAGATCTTAACTGTGAAATAATGTAACTAAATTATTATTAGTTACATTATACATTAGTTATTTTAATTGTCACTGTCTGCAAAATAATGTGGCATGTGTCGTAGAGGTCAGGCCTAAAGCTTAATTTTCGTTATTGTTTAATTCGACTAAAACAAAAGCTATGTAATAGGACTAATTTCCATGCATCCTCAGGCACAGGTAACTGATGATGGCAGAGCGCCACAGGAAGCTACTGAGGATAGTTTGACATGATGTAATGTGCAAAAGGTCAATAGCTCCTACCACAAAACTGCCCTAAGCAATCCTGCAGGAATAAAAACATATTTCAGTTGTTTGGTTTTTTTTTTCCAAATGACTTTTTTTCTGACAGAAAGCTGAACATAATTGTTGTTGAGTATTTGACTTCATGAACCTCGTCAGCTTTGCTTTCCCAGCATGTGCACCATTTTATGCAAACAGCTCATTCTTTTTCTTTGACATGTTTGTTGTATTAAAAACTGAAGTAGATAAATTGAATTTAAAGACATCCTCCTCTAAATTTAAATCTTCTAACCTTACCGCCGACCAGCTTTCCTGCCTGTGTTCAATGCATGCCTATTTTCTAGTAACTCATTAATCCACAGCTGTTTTCCAGGTATACACCAAGAAATCATCTGGGAACAAGAATCGGTTTTACCCTCGTTCGGCCCTGATCATTGACAGCACATTGAAAAACAAAAAATCCAATATTAAACACACCACAAATTAGCGTCACCGGGTCACGAGAATAGTAACACTCTCTGCTGTGGAGGTTCACTGTGAAAAGAAGACAAGTTATTTTAAAGATATTCTAAGAAGGAATGCATTGACTTCCCCTTGTTTGTTATGTTTTTTTGTGTATTACTTTATACTTTACCTACACTGTAAACAAAATATCTTTCAAACTAGAGTTTCACCAGGCATTTAGCTCAAATCACAGCAGATTCACCTCATTAATGCTACAACAGGCTAATAATACACCAAAACAAAAACGGTTTGTACTTTCCAATGAGCTCGCCCTCTAATATTCAGCACATCAAAATATAAAGACAGAACATTAAAAGTAAATCCTGCTATTCCACGACAATTGTTTTTGTCTGATATTTATCATTTTCTCTCCGCATTTAACTATTTCAGGACATGACCACAGTCCAATTCGTACAGAATCATTGCACATCTTGAAGTTGTCTGTTGCTGTTGTTGTGGTTTCTAGCAGAAAAAGCATTGTGACTTTGTCTTTAGTAGACTTCTACATCATCATACCTTCAAATCTCAGCTTAAAAAAATTTACTTGAAAAGCTCATTTAAAAATCTCAGTTTATTAATGCAACAGAAAAAGTTTGCTTTGCAAAACATTTGTATTAAGGTGGGGAGAGATTTTGTTATGTTTGGTTTAATTTTGACTCCTAGATCACAGCAAAAAGACAAAATTAGCTAAAAATGCATGAAAACAGCTGTGTTAGCCTTGGAGGAAAGCTGAAAAAGCAAAAGCTATTGCCTAATTCTGATTCCGTCTGCATCATTCCTCTTAATTAGGCAGATCAATATAGCTGTCTGTTTCCCAGTGAGCATGCAGAAGACTCATTTTTACCCTCCATACTCTTCGGAAAAATAGTGGATTTGGATGTAGTAATCAACTTTAGTGCAGACTATGAACCCTCAAACCCCTAGAGTCTCTTAACCTTAAAGGTAATGTGGGGGGCTGGGGAAAATGTATCCTCGCAACACCATCAAAGTGAGTAGAAGCAGTTCAAACTGTGAAATATTTAAAGCTTTCCTATTCATGTGCTTACACTTCAGTATGAACTGATTGTGTTCATATGTTTTTGGTATATGAACACTTATAACTCATTTTTAATTTATATGGGATTATTTCATTAATAATGCTCCGCAGAAAATGTGGATCCAAATATGTCAACATTCTAACACATAAAGACTACATCTACACAGGTCAGTACTTAGCAGAACTAATTTTTTAATAGTTTTCATTCCAGCCTGACGGGTCAGGGAAGGCTGCGGTAGCTGAAACCAACAGAGGAGTGTAGGGCAAGAACCACATAGAGCGCATTACTGGTGGCAGTTCTGACACAGATAAAAAACATTATATCTGAAGCACAAATTCAAAACAGACTGGTAAAACTACTTTTTATCTGATCTGCAAATATGGGCCAGCTCCCTTTGCTAAACCGTCTACTTAGCTGTACAACAGAAAACATAGGTATAATTTTGTACAACTAGAACATAACACTTTGCCAGCTACTAATTAACCATTAACACCTAAGCCAAAAAATGTCCACCTGGTATTTATTTCTTTTTTTAAATTATAAAATGGTAAAAAAAAAAAAAGTAAATGCTTTAGCTATTTTTTCCACAAGACATGGACATTTCAATATCTGACAGTATTTTATAAAATATGAACAATTTCAATTGAAGAAAAACAGAAAAATGAAATCTGATTTAAGAGCTTTATTGAAAATACAACAGTGCAAATGAACATGAAGAACAGATTTTGTATCATAAACACCGTCTCCGTATCCTGGCTCTCAGAGCTTTGGACTGTTCACTGCAGATGAGGACAGGTAGGTGTTTATCACCTTTTCTTTTTGAGGCTCCATTAGAGTAACTCCAAGGATATGTGCAACAAGTTTCTCCTGTAAACGCTGATGGGTCTTTGGCTTTTGCATGCTGGGACATTGATCTTTGTAGATGACAAAGACATTTGTCAAAGCAATGTCAACCAGATGCTGGAACACAGTGGTGGACCTCCGGATTTTCCGGTGGACTGATTTTGTAATGACATAACATTGACAGTAAGGTGCAATTTTTCCACTTTCAAAAACCGTTCAAATATGCACAAACCATTGTGGGGCTACGATAATACAAAGGCTGCAGAGGCAATTGTGTCGTCGGCAACACGTTCGGTTTGGAGCTTGGCTATGCTAACGTTAGCTAGCTAAAATGTTAAAGTGAGATTGTTTCCAAAATTAAGAAACACAATTTCCTTCAAATTATTTTAAAATGCACTTTATGTTAACTTTTGGATGCAATAATATAAAATATTGACCATTTACCAGAAAAATCAGGTTCCAAAGTAAGGAAGATAAATGGCTGATGCAAATGGTTCTCTCCCTGTTATGAATGATTGAATTAAAAGGACACTGCGCATAAACAGATAGATAGGAACAGATAAAACCCGGAATTAAAGTGAAAAGGCCCCAAATGTGTCAAGAGCAGCAGCCTATTTTATTTCAAGATGGAGTGATGGCGTATTTATTGTCATTATTTAACATTCCTGTAATTTAAATCTACAAATTGGTACAAATTTTATTATAAAAGAGTTTGCCTGAAGTTTCAGTCTGGTTCTCCTTCTTTCTTAGAAACCAACCAAAAATATATTAAATCCTAAAACTTTAAGCGGCATAAAACTGAAAAGCAAATAGAAAAAATAAACACAGGTGGCTTCATACGGCCGTATTAAGGTAAATGGAGCTTAAACTGAAGAGGCAGCACATGGGGGCAGACATGAAGGCTACCTTATTCTGAGGAGAATCCATATTCTGTGACACTGCAGCATACAACAAATAATGAATGTTGAGAGAGTGAGGGATGTAGAGGACAACACCCTCTGGCTCAGAATATTTGTTTTCCCTGTGCTGCACAGAGAGGGGAAACTTTCAACTAAATTTGTAGATCTGAAATTGAATGCAGTTGTACCTAATCCTGCTTAGAAATAGCCAGGAGGATTAATATACAAACAACAGAAAGTATTCTTCTTGTTCAAAGACTCTTCCTCAGATGTGCAGAGACAAAAATGCAGTTGCAAGAGATAAGAAAGAAACTCAAGGAGAAACAATTTAAAAGCTAATATTTTTTTTCCTATTCATGTAAAAATCTGTTGGATCCGATTTTTGTACTTTTTAAACCATAACAAGTAAGAAACGTAATTACCAACATTTTAATTTGTAAGGTCTTCATTTCTGTTCCCAAAGAGTGAGAGTGACAAGAGTGTTCTTTAAACCATGACAAAATTTGATAAGATGGTGGCTTATCTATACCCACTTCACCTCTACTAATCTGCTGTAGACCTATTTGTCTGCTATAACTTTCATCTCCTCTGCTCCTCCTGCTCTCTTTTTTCAGGGTTTAACCTAGCTCAAATAAAGGAATCCTTCACGCAAAAACTAAAATTTGATCAAGAAAGATCTTCGTAGATGAAACAGCCCAACTGTGATGTGCTCTTCTTATTAAAATTATCATATTTTTGTGTGCATCAGAAGCACAGATTGCTTAAGCTGTGATATGTAGTTGTATACTTTTTTCAAACTATAGTATTGGCCAATTTTATTTCTTTACAAATTAATTATATTTTTATTGAATTTGTTTTTACATAGTTTGTGTGTATATTGAATAAGTTATACTTATAAAGGTCAGGTACACTCCCTGTAGGGAACGAGGATTTCCAGAGCCCAAAGTTTCATACCTAAATTTTCAATACTAAATTTTATAGACAGAGATATTTTAGGTTGGCACACAAAAGCTGTCACTTTATATCAAAATGTCCATTATAAGAGAATTTACTTCCTGTGTATATATAAAATACTCATAAGACATAGTTTGGATGTTAAGGAAAAGGGGAGCTAAAAAATAATCACATTAACTCTAATACGCATAAAGGGGTAAAAAAAAACAACATTCGTATTTAAAAACAAATTTAAAGCCTTATTTCCTAGAGGGGTTGTAGTGGTAGTTGTAAGAAAACACTGGGACTGTTCAATCTTACTCAAATACTGGTCAGCCATACAATATTAAACAAGAGAGAAGGAAAAGTTAAAGTATAAACCAATATATTCTTTTTATTCGTTTCTGCAGAAAGGTTGACGGTCAGTCAGAATGGATAGGGAGCATCTGTGAATGACACTTTTCAACAACGCCACATATTCTAAATTAGATTTGGGTCTGGACACTGACTGAGGCATTCCAACACATGAATATTATTATTCTATGTGTGGGGCCACTTTGTTTCTGGAAACTAAACCCTCGCCCAAGTCTTTTTGCAGTTTTTAATATTTTCCTTCTAGTATGTTCCTCCATCCATCTTCCCATCAACAACTTAGCCCAATGCATGATACTGCCACCATCATGTTTCACCATGGGAGAAGGTGTGGTCGGGGTGATGTGTGGTGTTGGTTCTTCACCACACATTACATTTTGCCTATAGGCCAGTCCAATTTTGTCACAGTCTGTCTGTAAATATTTTCACACCCCTCTGTCCTGAGAGATGTGTAACTTAGAGTAACAGAGCAAACACTCTGAGACTATTTAAGTACCTTTGCTCTCATCTAGCAAGATAAACCTCACTGATTAATTCTTACCATAACAGTGTTTGGATTATTATATTTTCTTCCACAACAAAGATTAAGGAAAAACTGTCAAAACACTTTCGTGAAATACATTTGTGAAATATTACCTTTCGAATAGTGACTACACCACATCTATTCTTGTCATAGTGTATATTGTCCAATTCCTCTTAGCTCCCAAAAGACTCATTTTCAATTTTATGTTGTTTTCTAGAACTCTATTTTTATGAGATTAAGATTTCATTGATCTTTAGTTTCTTTACGAGAAATTGTTGCAATGAACCTGTGTTGCATGATTCACTAGAGCTGCATTATTTATCTATAATAAATGTGGCCTTGGTCGCATGGAGAGAGTAAATCTACTTCATATCAACAGATAACAATCAAAGAATAGGACCAGCATCACTTTTTCATTTTGGAGTTCCTTCATTCCTGTTTGATCCTTGGATGGATGCCTCGGCAGCATGGGTGTGATGAACAGCATTGCTTTTTCCAACTTTTCTGGAAGAAACTACTGAACAAGAAGAGAAAGAGACAACCTTGGTAGATGTAAAAGGAAAGGAAAAAGAGAGGGAAGCACCGCAAGTGAAGAAGAATAGGTGGGCGTCCTTGAGGGTTATTATTATGTGGCTTCGTCAGGAAGCAGCAGGAAAGTAACAGGCAATTTAAGCTGTTGTCCATGTTTAGTTACAGACTAAACACGGTTGTTGTTTGGCACCTTGTAATTAGCACACCCACATGTTTTACCAAATTATAGCAGCACTGGATGCTGGAGAAACTAAAGCAGAAAAAATTGTTGTCCTCAAAAATATAAAAGTATTAGATTCCCTAATTTTGCATTGGATTTATTGTGTTTGGTAGGATTAAAAATATGTCCATGTGTCACTTTTGTACTAGCGATAAATAAAACGTGAACCCGTATGTCCCAGAGGACAATCTTAGCAGTTTCCAAATATAGATTATTTTGCAATTAAGAGTATTGGGGTTATAACATTTATCTTTTTGCTCCTGCTCTCTCTGTCAGATGTTCAGTTACTCCTCTGCCTCCTAGTGATAATGGTACGTGAAATAAATGTAGCATTTTGTAGCTTTGGAGGTGAGGGTGGTGAGGTGAGTCCACCGAGGGTAGCTCCCCCGCAGCAGTCCTTCAGCAGAGCCCGGTACACAGCTGGGGCCTCAGGCCGGCTGGGTGACGGTACGTAGAAAGCATAGTCCTAAATCCCAGCCCACAGGTCACCACCAACCTGTCTGCGTTTCTAACAGATTTTCCCCGCTCAGCGACACACCCGCTGAGAAGCCAACTCTGGTAATTGGCAGCTCCATAGTCAGAAACGTGGCACTAGAGACACCAGCGACCATAGTCAAATGTCTGCCAGGGGCCAGAACGGGCGACATCAAATCCTACCTGAAACTGCTGGCTAAGGATAAGCATAAATACAGTAAGATTGTTATTCACCCTGGCGGTAATGACACCCGGTTAAGTCAATCGGTCGTCACCAAAGTTAGTGTTGCTTCGGTGTGTGAGTTTGCCAAAACAATGTCAGACTCCGTAATTTTCTCTGGTCCCCTCCCTGATCTGACCAGTGACGACATGTTTAGCCGCATGCTGTCATTCAACCGCCGGTTGTCTAGGTGGTGTCCAGAAAACGATGTGGGCTACATTGATAACTGGCGAACATTTTGGGGAAAACCTGGTCTGATCCGGAGAGACGGCATCCATCCCACTTTGGATGGAGCAGCTCTTCTTTCTAAGAATCTGGCCGAAATTATTAGTTCTCCAAACCTCTGACAACCCAGGGTTCCGACCAGGAAGCAAGGTTGTAGTTTAACTCTCCTCTCTGCAGCTTCTGTACTGCTACCCAGCCATTACCCTATTAAGACAGTGTCTCGCCCACGGCCAAAATTGAATAGATTAAAAAATAATCTCAAACGAGGAAATCAAGAAAATCTAAATAAAAATAATCACAACTCAGACTAAAAAGAAAAATAAAACATTTAAATGTGGCTTACTGAATATAAGATCTCTCTCTTCAAAGACTTTGCTAGTTAGTGACCTGATTTGTGACAATCAGATTGATTTATTTTGCCTCACAGAAACCTGGCTGCAGCAAGAGGATTATGTTACTATAAATGAGTCAACTCTTACTAATTATAAAAATTTTCACATTCCTCGAAATACTGGGCGAGGAGGAGGAGTAGCAACCATCGTTCAGTCCAATTTATTGACTAGTCGCAGACCAATCAATACCTACAACTCTTTTGAATATTTAATCCTTAGTTTTCCTCATCCAAATTGCAAAGCACTAAAACCACTTCTGTTTGTTGTGTTGGGACCCACAGCCATAGTTACAACATGTTGTTGCTTTTAGCAATGTTCTCATAACTTTGTTGTTGTTTTGTAGTGTCTGCCAAAATGATGGAATCAAACTCCATTATGAATTCAGCAGATGTGGAGATGCAAAAGGTTGTTGTTGCTGATCTCATCCGTTTGTCTCCAGATGAGCAGGATGCTTTAAATCAGTTTGACCTTGCCACATGTGATGAGAGGATTCAGGAGTTGGTAAACTTCATTAAGTATCTGACCAGAGATGCTCTGATTTCAGATGTTCTTTGTCAGCTTACCTTGTTGTATCAGACGAAAACACACCTGGAAGCTAACAGATATCTTCAGTTACAGACTGCCCATCAGATTACCCTCCGAAGAGAGAATGCTGCAAAGCTTGAGATCTCAAAAACTGAGGAGAGGATGGAGAAAGCTGAAGCAAAGTTAGTGGACCTGAAGGCAGATGAGCTCAAGAAAACTTCAGCCCAAAGGGGGGAACAGACCCCCACTTTCAGGTACCTGATAGGCATTTTCACTCACGGCAGCTGCAGCAGGGGCCAGACTCAGACAGCAGGCATCCAGCACCTAGGTCAGAGTCTCCCCTTCCTAAATTTAGTCAAAGTGTTCAACTTACTTCCACAGAACTTAACAGAAATGTTGGAAGTCAGATGGTCTCCAGTGGTGTCCTGCCAAATCCCATTGCAGTGAACAACCACCAAGATGACCAAGTGCCGGACTCAGCGTGCACAAGTGGTCCAATTGGGTGGGAGGAGCACCCTTCCAGCCTGATCGGCACCCCTCTCCCTTTTGACTCTGTGTCGACCCCTAGGGACCAGGACAGACGCACATGGTTCTCAGGTGACTCAATCCAACCTGACCCACCACCACTTGCACAAGTCCATTCATTAGAAAGCTCTTATTTAAAGCATGAGAAAACTTGTTTTCTCCCCCAGAGGTTAGATCAAGATCTTCCACCATTTCATGAACCTAACCAGCGTGACTTCTCAGGTGGACGTGGTCCACCTTGGGAGCATGGTGTCCGTTTCAAACAGCTTGAATCACTTGCTAAGGACATAGAAATTATAAAAATTATGAACAGGACCGGTGACAAAGGGCAGCCCTGCCGGAGTCCAACATGCACCGGGAACAGGTCCGACTTAGTGCCGGCAATGCGAACCAAACTCCTGCTCCGCTTGTACAGAGACCAGATGGCCCCTAGTAAAGAGCCACCGATTCCATACTCCTGGAGCACCCCCCACAGGGCATCACGAGGGACACAGTCAAATGCTTTCTCCAGGTCCACAAAACACATGTGGACCGGTTGGGCAAACTCCCATGAACCCCCGAGTACCCTGTAGAGGGTATAGAGCTGGTCCAGTGTCCCACTGCCGGGACGAAAACCACACTGCTCCTCCTGAAGCCGGGGTTCGACTATCGGCCGGACTCTCCTCTCCAATACCATGGCGTAGGCCTTACCATGGAGGCTGAGGAGTGTGATCCCTGTGTAGTTGGAACACACCCTCCAGTCACCCTTCTTATGAAGGGGGACCACCACCCCAGTCTGCCAATCCAAAGGCACTGTCCCCGTCCGCCACGCAATGTTGAAGAGGCGTGTCAACCATGACAGCCCCACAACATCCAAAGACTTGAGGTACTCAGGGCGGATCTCATCCAACCCCGAAGCCTTGCCACCGTGGAGCTTTTTAACCACCTCAGTGACTTCAGCCTGGGTGATGAAAGACTCCAACCCCGAGTCCCCAGCCTCTGTTTCCACCAGGGAATGCGTGATGGCAGGATTGAGGAGATCCTCGAAGTACTCCTTCCACCGGCCGATAATGTCCCCAGTCGAGGTCAGCAGCTCCCCACCCCCACTGTAAACAGTGTTGGCGAAGCACTGCTTCCCCCTCCTGAGGCGCCGGACGGTTTACCAGAATCGCTTCGGGGCCAACCGGTAGTCCTTCTCCATGGCCTCACCGAACTCCTCCCAGGTCCGAGTTTTTGCCTCTGCCACCACCCGGGCCGCGGCACGCTTGGCCCCACGGTACCCGTCAGCCGCCTCGGGAGTCCCACAAGCCAACAACAGCCGATAGGACTCCTTCTTCAGCTTGACAGCGTCCCTTACTGCCTTTGTCCACCACCAGGTTCGGGGATTGCCGCCGCGACAGGCACCGCAGACCTTACGGCCACAGCTACGGGCAGCAGCATCGACAATAGATGTGGAGAACATGGTCCATTCAGACTCTATGTCTCCAACATCCCTCGGAATCTGGTCAAAGCTCTCCTGGAGGTGAGAGTTGAATACATCCCTGGCCGAGGGCTCTGCCAGACCTTCCCAGCAGACCCTCACTATGCGCTTGGGCCTGCCAAGTCTGTCCGGCTTTCTCCTCCTCCAGCGGATCCAACTCACCACCTGGTGGTGATCACTGGACAGCTCAGCCCCTCTCTTCACCCGAGTGTCCAAAACATGCGGCCGAAGGTCTGATGATACGACAACAAAGTCGATCATTGACCTCCTGCCTAAGGTGTCCTGGTGCCAAGTGCACTGATGGACACCCTTATGTTTGAACATGGTGTTCATTATGGACAATCCGTAACTAGCACAAAAGTCCAATAACAAAACACCGCTTGGATTCA
Source organism: Girardinichthys multiradiatus (assembly GCF_021462225.1). Classification (NCBI taxonomy): domain Eukaryota; kingdom Metazoa; phylum Chordata; class Actinopteri; order Cyprinodontiformes; family Goodeidae; genus Girardinichthys; species Girardinichthys multiradiatus. Next base: position 17,588,431 of record NC_061804.1, read on the forward strand.
GATCGGGGAGGCCATTCCTCCCAATCACGCCTCTCCAGGTGTCACTGTCGTTTCCCATGTGGGCGTTGAAGTCCCCCAGCAGAATAATGGAGTCCCCAGGAGGGGCACTATCCAGCACCCCCGACAGGGATGCCAAGAAGGCCAGGTATTCCACACTACCACTCGGCCCGTAGGCCGAAATGATAGTCAGAGACCTCTCCCCAACCCGAAGGCGCAGGGTGCGACCCTCTCATCCACTGGGGTAAACCCCAACACGAGACGGCTGAGCTGGGGGGCAACAAGCAGACCCACACCAGCCCGCCACCTCTCCCCACTCCAGAGTAGAAGAGAGTCCAGCCCCTCTCAAGGAGATGGGTTCCAGAGCCCACGCTGTGCGTGGAGGCGAGCCCGACTATTTCTAGTCGATATCTCTCGACCTCCCGCACCAGCTCAGGCTCCTTCCCCCACAGCGAGGTGACATTCCACGTCCCTAGAGCCAGCCTAAGCATCCGGGGATCGGGCCGCCGAGGTCTCCACCTTTGTCTGCCGCCCAATCCTCTTTGCACCGGTCCCTCACGGTTCCCCCTGCAGGTGGTGGGCCCACTGGGGGATGGTCTCGCGTCTCTCGTTCGGGCTTGGCCCGGCCGGTTCCCGCGAGGAGCGCTCTTCGACGAGTCCCGACCCCAGGCCTGGCTCCAGGGTAGGACCCCGGCTCCGCCGTACCGGGCGACGTCACGTGCCTCGATTCTGTAGTCATCATGAGGGATTCTCGAACCGCTCTTTGTCTGACCCGTCACCTAGAGCCTGTTTGCCATGGGAGACCCAGACAACATAGCCTCTAGGATCATTCGAGCACTCAAAATAATATTCTCAGATTCATAATCCCAACAGTTGTTTTGTACTGTCCACCAGGCCCTTACTCTCAATTTTTAGATCAGTTTTCAGACCTTTTATCTGATTTAGTGTTAAATACAGATACAGTTATTATAGTGGGGGATTTTAACATTCATGTTGACACTGAAAGTGATAGCTTAAAATAGCCTTTAATGCTCTCTTAGACTCAATTGGCTTTGCTCAAAACATTAACAAACCTACCCACCTTTGTCTTCATTCAGCTACAACAGCTTATTTCTCATCATTAATAGAAGAGAACAAGAATAATCCTAGGTTTCTCTTTAGTACTGTTTCTAAACTTATACACAGTCATAGCTCTGTTGAGCCATCCATTCAGTTAGCTCTCGGCACTCATGACTTTATGGGATTCTTCCAAAATAAAATTGATTCTATTAAAAAGAAAATCTTTGACATACTCACGAAGATGATTACTTCATCCTCAGCAAGTGAGACAACATTGGAAGTAACTGTAGAACCTGATCTGTGTTTGGACTGCTTTGATCCTGCAGAGCTTCCTGAGTTATCAGAAATATTAGCTTCATCTAAACCTTCAACTTGTATGTTAGACCCAATCCCAACCAAATTATTTAAGGAAGTGTTCCCTCTGATTACCAGCCCCATTTTAGATATGATTAATTTAACCATAGCAAATGGATATGTACCACAAGCTTTTATGGTAGCTGTAATTAAACCTTTGCTCAAGAAACCTTCGCTTGATCGAGATGACTTAATAAATTACAGACCTATATCCAATCTTCCATTCTTATTTAAAATTCTTGAGAAAATAGTTGCTAATCAAATGTGTGAGCATTTACACACCAATGACCTGTTTGAAGAGTTTCAGTCAGGTTTCAGAGCTCATCATAGCACTGAAACAGCTCTGCTGATAGTCACTAATGATATTCTTATGGCTTCAGATAATAGACTTGTGTCTGTACTTGTCCTGTTAGATCTCAGTGCTGCATTTGATACAGTTGATCACAATATTATCTTAGAAAGGCTGGAATATGCTGTAGGGATCAGGGGAACAGCGCTAGGCTGGTTTAAATCTTATCTGTCTGACAGATTCCAGTTTGTTCATTGAAATGATAAATCATCTTTAAACTCCAGGGTTAATTGTGGAGTACCACAGGGTTCAGTACTTGGGCCAATTCTCTTTACTATATGTATGCTTCCAATAGGTCAAATTATCAGGCAGCATAGAATAAATTTTCACTGTTACGCTGATGTCACTCAGCTTTACTTATCCATGAATCTTGATGAACCCAACCAGTTAGATAGACTACAAGCATGTCTTGAAGACACAAAAGCTTGGATGACTTTAAATTTTCAGCTTCTAAATTCAGACAAGACAGAAGTTGTCGTCTTTGGACCGGAGTCTTTAAAAAAAAAAACAACTGCTTAGTCAATCACTTAACCTGAATGGCATTAAATTGACCTGGGTGTTATTTTTGACCAGGACATGTCATTTAAATCCCATATTAAACAGGTTTCTAGGATTTCCTTCTTTCATCTCCGTAACATTGCCAAAATCAGAAATATCTTGTCCAGGAGTGATGCGGAAAAACTAGTCCATGCATTTGTTACTTCAAGGCTGGACTATTGTAATTCGTTACTATCAGGATGTCCACAAAATGCAGTTAAAAGCCTTCAGCTGATTCAAAATGCTGCAGCAAGAGTTCTGACGAAAATTAAAAAGAGAAATCATATTGGCTCCCTGTTAAATCCAGAATAGAATTTAAAATTCTCCTCCTCACATACTAAGCCGTTAATGATCTAGCTCCATCATACATCAGAGATCTGATTGTTCCATACGTTCAGAGCACTGCGTTCTCAGACTGCAGGTTTACTGGTGGTTCCTAGAGTCTCTAGAAGTAGAATGGGAGGCAGATCCTTAAGTTATCAGGCTCCTCTCCTGTGGAACCAGCTCCCAGTTTTAGTCCGTGAGGCAGACACCCTGTCTACTTTTAAGGCTAGGCTGAAAACTTTCCTTTTTGATAAAGCTTATAGTTAGAGTGGCTTAGGTTATCCTGAGCTATCTTCCACATTTTTTACCTCCGTCTTCTTCCCTTCCTGTTGGTTGGAGTAAGGGGGAGTCAGGTTTAGCCTAAACCGGCTCAGTTACGGTTGAGGTGCAAACACATCCTCCATTTCTGCTACCTGTATGACCCCCTCTCTTTTCCAATGGTTATGGTCAATCTGACAAAGGCCATCAGTGGGCTCTAGTTGGACAAACTGTCGTCTTTTAAGGCTAGGCTTAAAACTTTCTTTTTTGATAAAGCTTATAGTTAGAGTGGCTTAGGTTATCCTGAGCTATCTCTGTAGTTATGCTGCTATAGGCTTAGGCTGCTGGAGGACATAATGACCACTTTCACCCTCTTCGCTACATTCTCACACTACTCTCCAATTTTGCATTATTTGCTGTTATTTCAGCTTTTAACTTTATGTTCTCTCTCTTTTCTCTTCCTAGAAGCTACACCTGGCCTGACTCTGTGTCTACCTGTGACACCTTTCTGGAGAGGGGCATCATCCAAGCTTCTGCTGGCAACAACTTAATGCTCACCCTCTACCAATGATCCACATAGCCCTGTCTTTCAGTGTTTAACCCTTTCTCTCTCCTAGACATGGCAATTGACTGAGCTTTTACTGTAACTAATTATATGTGCTCTCTTTCAGACTCTAACCTTGAAAACTGGCTCAGAGTTTATCTGTTCTTTCTTTCTAGGTGAAACGACTAAAGAGCTACATCCATTAACATTTACTTTTCCTTCCCATAGAAAGTACTCCTAGATCAGTGCTTCTTTGTTCTCTTTGTGTCTCTGCTCTGTTCTCTCAAACCCCTAGTTGGTCGTGGCAGATGGCCGCTCACACTGAGCCTGGTTCTGCTGGAGGTTTCTTCCTGTTAAAAGGGAGTTTTTCCTCTCCACTGTCGCCACATGCATGCTCAGTATGAGGGATTGCTGCGAAGTCAACGCCAGTGACTGTCCACTGTCTCTACATGCTCATCCGGGAGGAGGGAATGCTGCAATCTGCTGGGTTTCCTTAGACAGAAAAACTTTTTATCCAGTTTGAATAAATAACTGAATCTGACTGCACTGTTCAATGGTTAGGATTAATTGGAATGTATGAACCTGACTTTTGTGAAGTGCCTTGAGACGACATGTGTTGTGAATTGGCGCTATATAAATAAACTGAATTGAATTGAATTTTGTTGATACCGAACCATTTACTGTGATGAATAAAAGTCTAGATTAATGTGGAACAACAGTGAAGGAAGGGTATAAAGGTTCTTTGAGGCAAAGTGTTCAAAAGTCCAAGCCATTAATCAAAGCCAGCTTTCTATCCCAAATAATGAAGTACTATGTGAACCCAGCCCCACCTGCCCCCATCACCCTCTGTGACTCCACAATTGACACTGTGGAATCTTTCCGCTTCCTGGGAACCATCATCTCCCAGGATCTCAAGTGGGAGCCAAACATCAGCTCCCTCATCAAGAAAGCCCAGCAGAGGATGTTCTTCCTGCGGCAGCTGAAGAAATTCAACCTGCCAAAGACTATGATGGTGCACTTCTACACAGCCATCATTGAGTCCATCCTCACCTCCTCCATCACCATCTGGTACGCCGCTGCTACAGCCAAGGATAAGGGCAGGCTGCAGCGTGTCATTCGGTCTGCTGAGAAGGTGATTGGCTGCAGTCTACTGTCGCTCCAGGAACTGTACACCTCCAGGACCCTGAAGCGGGCAGGGAAGATTCTGGCTGATCCCTCCCACCCCGGTCACAGACTCTTTGAGACTCTCCCCTCTGGCAGGAGGCTGCGGTCCATCCGGACCAAAACCTCACGCCACAAGAACAGTTTTTTCCCATCTGCCACCAGCCTGGTTAACAAAGCCCGGAAACCACCCTGACATTCCCCCTTTCCCCCACACCCCCCCTTTTTTTGCTGACAGGACACTTGTAACCTGTAACTCTATGCGTTACATTAACGCTCAGCTTGGACTCCTGCTTACTTGCACTGCTTTACTTGCACAATGATCACCTGCACTGTTGTATTGCTCTTGCATCTTATACTGCTCTATATTTACTCTCACTCACTTAAAACTGTGCACATATATTTATATTATATTGTAGATATGTTTATACTGTTTAATTTGTACTGTATTGCACCGACTACGCCAAAACAAATTCCTTGTATGTCCAAAAACGTACTTGGCAATAAAGCTTTTCTGATTCTGATTCTGATTCTGATATTAGAAATGTAGCATGGTAAAAATATTCAACATAAAATAGATTAAAATAACATTGTTGTGAATCATCCTATCATAACATTTAGAAATGCTTAATCTAATTGAAAAGGATTTGTAGAGATGAAATGTTTTCTCAAGGCATATAATTACTTATACTTAACTTCCCCACAAGTTACGTGTTTCAACAGGATGTGCCGTCCCACTTAATTTGTTGGTGAGGCTAAACCAAAATTATTTAGTAATCCAGATCTAGAAAGAAACTTCTAAGTAGAACACGCATAAAACTTGAGGGTTATTCATTTAATTTTATCTACAGTATATAGCTCCAATTAACAAGAAGTGTCATCTCAATGGACTTCACAACAAAAACAGATTCGATCCAATCTGATTCTGATTGCTTATAACACCACATAACCTCATTTTAATTTAACTGAATTTTTCATTTAAGGTTTCAAATAAAGGTTTCTGTTTGAAATATCAAATATCGTCTCCTTGAACAAAGCTGTCAGCTGAAGAGATGTAATATCACCTACATTTAACTTTAGTACCTGCAGTGACAGCTGGCTGATTCACAATGTTTCAGAGGTTCCGTAACCCTCAAAATGAAACAGCTTCTCAGTTAATTAAATACATTTCGAAGGACAAAGTTCTCAATCAAAATCAGACATAATTTAGTTCTTCAAGCAAACTTTATCTGTTTTTTTCTTATTCTAGAAGTGGCAGCATTACCATATCATTTTATCTACCCCAATTGTCACTAATATAAAAGGTTTAGGCTTTTCTTGAGTGACGTTTCATGAAGTCACAGCTGACATTTTAAGACCAGAAATGTCACAACATCATTTTAGATGCAGAGCTCTCATTAGGCGGCTGTTATAGATAATAGATATCTTACAGAAAGCTCTGATAGAGGCAAATGTTGCCAGGCGCCATGTGCCAGAGAGAACATGAAGGTGAGGTCAATGATTATTGCGATACCTTTTCATTTCAGTGCGTGTGAATGAGTGAAAGATGGAGATTTTATTATCAGTCCTCTGCATTAGGCCATAAGGTTTTCTTCTTTCAGGCTAATTATGCTGTTTACAAGTGCAGATTTAGACAATACCCGCTAAAAAGGAACCACCAATTTCTCTGATAAAAAGCCATTTTCTGCTTGTTACTCACGTAGAATTAAAATCAAACCAAACCAAACACAGCCAGTTACCTGTTCCAGTTGTCCTCTTATTTGTCCTCATTAGTTACAGTCTTTTGTGCTTATTGATTGACATAAAGATCTGAAATGGGCAAAATTATTACCATAAGAGGTTGACGGTTGAGGTTGAGTTTTTGCAAGATTTCCAGTGAATAATTAATAACGTGTACTTAATTTTTTTTTTTTAGTTGCATAGTAACTTGGGGAAGCAACATAAACACGCCATGAGATTAAAGTGAATACACGTTCAAATGTAAAGATTTAAAATAAGTCCCAGTTTAAGTAACAATTATTCAATGCGTCCTTTGGGAGAACAGAGAGTAGATTAAAAAAAAAAGTATGCATGCTCGTAATTTTGCAAATACAAGGGACAGTGCCCATATTCACATATACAATGAAGTTTTCATAACTCTTGAACTCTTCAACATTAACATGATTTAACATAAATTATTTTTTCATTTGTGATTTTATGTGACACACATAAGTTGGTAGCACTGTTGCCTCGCAGCAAGAAGGTCCTGGGTTCGATTCCCAACCGGGGGTCTTTCTGCATGGAGTTTGCATGTTCTCCCTGTGCATGCGTGGGTTCTCACCGAGTACTCCGGCTTCCTCCCACAGTTCAAAGACATGCCTGTTAGGTTAATTGGTCACTCTAAATTGTCCTTAGGTGTATGAATGAGTGTGTGCATGGTTGTTTGTGTGTTGCCCTGCGATGGACTGGCGACCTGTCCAGGGTGTACCCCGCCTCTCGCCCATAGACTGCTGGAGATAGGGACCAGCTACCCCGTGACCCACTATGGAATAAGCGGTAGAAAATGACTGACTGACTATAAATGATTATATGAAAAGTGTGATATGCTTTTTTATTTGGCCATCCAAGTCTATAGTTTGCGAAACCAGCTTTTATTGTAGTGTACTGGGCCATTATAACATACATATCCTGTAATATAAACCAGTGGTTCTCAATCCTGGTCCTCAGGAACCACTGATTTGCATGTGCTAGGCGTTCCTTTGCTGCCACACACCTGACTTAAATAAAACACATGGCATGCTGAGGAGGTATCCATTTGAATCAAGGTGCTGGAGCACACACACACACACACACACACACACGTCTAAACCATGTCAGAGGGTGGAGCCTGAAAACCCCTAATCTACACTATTCCACTGAAGCTCTTGCTGTATATTTAGATGTATTGTCCAAGTGGGAGATGAACCTCCATCCCAGTTCAAAGTCTCTTGTAGCATCTAAATGGACCTCTTGCAGTAATGCCCTGTATTTATCTTCCATCAATTCTGACCAGCGTCCCTGATGCAGCTGAAGAAAAGCTTTCCCCACAGCCTAATGGTGCGTTCACACCGGACGCGGATTCTGCGAATATTTCGCGTCATTTGTGTGCTGTTGCTCGCTTGACATTCCACGTGAACTCCACGTTGCCAAATGCCAACAAACGGCAACGCTTCGCCGCGTCATCAAATAGGACGAGCTTCCATCTGCTGCTTGCTGGTTTCAACTGAACATGGCGGGCATGGATTTCACAGACCTAATTACGGTGTTTTACCTGTGGAGAGCCGAAAAACGCCGTTGACGTCTCTGGGTTCACGAGATTCTTCAGGGACGGGAACAGTTCGGAGAGTACCACCACCTACTCCAGGAGCTGCGTCTGGATAATAGTCGATTTCAGCGGTACATCCGTCTATCCAGGACCCAGTTCGAAGATCTGCTGTGCCGCGTTGGGAGACGAATCAGCCTCCGAGACACCAACTACCGGCGCTGTATACCCGCTCTCGGTAAAAGTAATTAGTTGAGTCAAACAACTCTGGCTTGCCGCACACCGCCACTATGATCTGGTCCTCCATCTTCACTGACAACCACTTCTTCTCCGCTGCGGTGCTTCACCCTACGTCACAGCCACATCCAGTCCCTGATTGGTTGATGTGATGTGAATTTAGAAAAAAGTTAATATTTTTCAACTCGTCCATTGCTCTCGCTTCACGCGCCTTTCAAACCGCGCCCATCGTCTCCTTTGCGCCGCCTCGTGCCGCTCCGCTCCTGAACACGTCTCTACATAGAGATAACATGTAAATTTGCCGGTCCTATCGCAGAAACCGCTTTCGGTGTGAATGCACCAGGCTGTCACCAGAATACTTGAATGCTGTTTTCTGGATGATGTGCAGCATTGTTTGTCACAAAGGCAACTAAAACGTTAATCTCGGTACCTGACTTGATCACCTTCTTCCACATGTTTGCTGTGTCTTCTACAGAGTTATGTTCAGACAGCAACTAAAGCTTTCTTTTTGTCACTCTTGCATAAAGGTCAGGGTTGTAAAATACACAACTAAAAATTGTCAGAAAATTCCCAAAGACAGTCGTATTTTGGTGTGCTTGCAATTGTGCCATTCTATTTCTATTTCTCAATGATGGATTTAACAGGGTTTCATTAGACGTTCAAAGCTTTATATTGTTTTAAAACCCACTGCTTCCAACATCTCCAGAACCTTTTCCCGCTGACCTGTCGGCTGTGTTCCTTGGTCATCATGATGCTGTTTGTTCACTAATGCTCTCTAACAAACCTCTGAAATCTTCACTAAACAACTGGATTTACTCTGAGATTCAGTGACGTGTGATGGGGTTCATGGCTGGTGAGGCACAGACTCCTCTGGAGTTGGATGTATGAACCCAAAATAGAGGTATATACTTGATCTTTGACCTTAATTGAAACATTTAATTATTTTAAAAGCTTTTAATTATGCTTTAATCAGTTCCACTCTGTTCAACAAAACAATAGCAAGAAAAACAAAAATAATGTTTTATATGAGGTCAAATTTGATTATTTAAATTATTTTTTCATTTAGGCTAATCTGTCTGTTTTTTAATAAAACTGGAAGTTGTGTATGATCTTAGCTTTGTTTGTATTTGAAGTCCATACAAGCAGTTTTTTAAAATCTCCCGATTCTCCCTCACCTTCGTGTTGTGGACGCTAATGTTCTCTAAAACTTCCTGTTTTGACTGAAAATCCAGTTTAGAAGAAAACATTTTCCAATGTTGAGAAGTAACCTTCTATTTTGGCAAAAACAAATTTAAATAAATGTGACGTTACAGGACTCGTCGGTGAAAACACCCCTGCCCTCTGCGTAGCTGAAGAGTATGTAGCAACGTGCTGGTAGCTGTGTGAGCGCATGGGGCACAGCACTGCCCCCTATCAGTGCGGCACAGTACTTTTTGCCTCATCCTTTCCATTTTCACTGCATATGTATGGCTGATTAAATATGTCACACACATTCATTAACTATATTGTGAAAAGTCAGCATGTTGTGTAATCCAGCATGTATATTATAGTCATAAAGAGAGACAGCAATGGGCATGCACCAACTGCCTGCACCAATCAGTGTATGTGACACAGCGCCATCAGTGGTGAAGCTCAGCTATTCACTGCCTCAACTTGACTTTCTCCCATGTATTTGAATTTAGCGATTTTGACCATACATTTTTAAAATCATACAGGAAACAAATTTACAGAAAAGTCAAGTGGACCAATTGATTTTCTCTTATCATTGCTAGTATTTTACTTCTCATGATGACAGCAAATCACTGCTGAGATTCATTTACACACATATGTGTGTTGGGACCCCAGCCATGGGTTCCAACATTAAAGGCCAGTACAACTCTTTTCTGGAACTTTCAAAATAAATCCCATTAACCTACTTCCAGCTCAAACAGGAACAGGAACAAGAGGAGTAACAGTGATGTCACTGTTTGAATTTAAACCCCGCGTCAAAACAGACAGACCTCTTCCACACAGGTCCCCAGTGGAGCTGGAAGGAGAGACACAGCGTGCTAATGTCTCTTTGCTGGCAAACAGACATAACTTTTCAAACTGGATTCAGAGTGACTACAAGAACATGCAACAAAGTTAAGTAATTATTTGCTGTTCGAGTATCCGGCATTCATTCATATAAAGGGTGTAAAGAGACAAGCTTAACTTAATTTTTCTTCTGAGGCCTCCAGAAGCAGCCCTAATCGAAGCAGATTTCCCCCACGGCCTGGAAAAGAAGGCTGGGACCGCATCACATGCCTTCCTGCATGTACAACCAGGTAGCGAGAGCTACCCTGCTGCATCGCAGCCACTCAAGGAGCCGAACCTGCATCCAGCTAAAGCCCTTTCCCACAGCTACAGAGGTTAGCTGCAAGTTAACCCTTTGTTTACCCACTCTTGGATGTTTCTTCAACTTCGTCGCCCCAGACAACTTCTCCTCAGCCCGGTTCACGTAAGAGGTAGTGTTTGGGCAGAGAAGATTAGTTTAGAATAAAATAATCAAAACGTTCGTTTTATTGACGTTTGGGTTTGTTTGTGTTGAGAACTCAGCTATCTTAGTGCTAGCAGATTAGCTGCTCAGCATATGTGCTCAGTTTATGTGTTCTGTGTTTTTAAAGTTAAGACAAACTTTATTTAAAGGGTGATTTTTAAACACAGAAGATCGGCCGTCCACGCTTATGCATTCTAACCCTTTTATCAGTGGTATTCCAAAGGTATGTGTTTGATTCTGATGATAAGCTACAAGTTTCTTTTGTTAGCCCCAACCGCTAACAGCTAAGAACACATGCTTGCCTACTTGAGTCAGCTGAAGATCATTTACCAAAAAGGTTGTTAGCTTCCAATCTAGGAAATAATATTTTCCCTTCAAGATAATCCTTGATCTTTGATCAACTTTATATATTTATATTCTAGCTCATTGGTCTTCCTTATTCTTTTTAGTTGGATTGTTTTAGCATACTAAAGAGTTTGTTGATTGAAATATGTTTGACTTGAGTTGACTTATTTTTGTTAGTAAATTCTTGTATTTTAAGAAATTGTGTGAATTCATTCTGTGTGTGTGCAGAGTTTTGCTGTTCAATAATGCCAGAGCTTGGCTCATCCCTTTCAATTTTGTCCTAATACTACTGCTTTATTGGGCTGGTATTCACAGGACAACCCTTAACACACCGAAATATTATTTAATAAATTATTAAAGTATTAATATTACATATAGAATAATATATTCATATTCATAATCACATGTTGATTATATTTACTAATTAGGGAACTTTGAGACATATTGTTGCACTGGATTTTATTTAGGGATATCAGTGTCAAGTGGGATAAATACAAATATATGAAACACTTTACAGATTTTCATTTATAAAGAAAATGTGTAAACCGTGTTTCCTTTTCCTTCCTTTTCACAAGTCTGCACTACCTTGAATTGGTCCATCACATCAAATATCAATAAAAAGTAAACGTTCAATGGATAGTAATTGTAAGGTGCTGTGTTTTTACTCTATAAAATTAAAATCTTAAAAATAATCATGCTGTGTGTTGTGCAAAATTAGAATGCATCTTTATGTCTTAACCATTACCCTGCAATTGTATTTTCAAATCCAGTTCCTCAAATATTTCATTCACACATTCAGTTTTTTTTTTTTTTAAGAGAGATTAGGTTTATCTACAGTCCAATTACCGTTTCTAAGAGGACCCTGTGGATGTCGACATTAAGCATAAAGATTATGTGAGGCAGAATTGTCCTTACATTTATTCTCCATAGACAAGCAGTAAACAGATTAAAAGGATTATAAAAAGCTTGTTTTTTGCTTCCAGGGCACACAAGCATGGGTTTTACAGAACTCATCCAAACCTAATGTAATGCTTGGAAAAGAGCCCTGGCTTTTCATCCAGTTTTAAGGTGATTGGCTGTAAATTCCTGAAAAGCATGCTGTACCCAAAGAGTGTTGGTAAAAAATCAGCTGCAGGTTACATTTCATTTACTCCAACAAAGGCAAGGCACTTTACAGTTCATGTCTCATCCTTACACTTTTCACCTGCCAGTCAAGGTACTGACCTGTCAACTGGAGCAATGAAAGGTTCCATTTTCAGTTGAGGGCCTTTTTGACAAAATCACAAACAGCTGCTGCGACCTAACCTTAATCCCGAAGAGTCATTTTCTACCAATGTTATGCATTGTGCAAGAAAATATGGAACGTGCCACATTATAAAGATGAAAAGATTTTGGCATAATGGCGGCCTGTTCCAAAGATGATGCGTAATTTTCAAAGCAAGGCAAGTTTATTTATATAGCACCATTCATATGAGGCAATCCAAAGGGCTTTACAGGACTTCAAAGGCAAGACAGAAAAATTACAAAGCATAAGCATAAAAGCATTGCATTAACGAAAATTATGTTAAAAGTATTAAAGACATAAAAGAAACAAATGTGTCCAACATTAGTCAGATTCTTTGATCAAAAGCTGCAGCAACCAAACATGTTTTCAGTCCTGATTTAAGGGAACCAACTGTTTATGTGCATCTTAGAGAGTTTGTTCAAGAGCTGAGGAGAAAAGAAACTAAAATCTGCCTCATCGTGTTTATGTTTGGTCCTGGGGGATCTATGAAGACCTCAGAGGTCTGCATGGTTCATACCTCACAAGATACTCAGATATGTGTTTTTGTAAAATCTATTCTTTGACAAACAGGGAACCAGTGCAGTGATTCCTCAACTGGTGTGATATGATTCCTTTTCCTGGTGTTTGTCAGGATGAGCCGCCACTGCCTGATTGAATTTTACAGAGACCTATGAAGACACATCTAACCTACTGAAATAAGAAATGCACAAGTATTTCTGTTTCTTGTTTTGACAAGAAAACTATTAAGACAAGGTTGTTATGATGATAGTAAGCTGATTTATTCACAGACTTTATATTATTGTCAAACTTTAAATACGAGTCCAAAACGTCACCTAGAAGACCATGCTCTATGGTCTTTGAGTCTTGTTGAGCACTGATAACGATCCTCCATTTTTGGGACAAACAAATTATGAGTTCTTTCTTTACATTAAGGGGGAGGAAATTCTGCATGACCCCCTTTAAATTGACAAAATAACTTGTGACAGTGCTGTGAGCATCTATTTATATTAGAAACCTGCTAAGACTGTAACAATACAAGTCCAAATGGTACCAATTAAAAAAAAAAACAGAACATCACTGCATCAACTGCAGGGACCAACTTCAACTCGCCTTCAAACCTAACCATATACCCTAGACTCGCTTGCTTATCAACTTTTCATGTAAAGGCCATTGAAAGGTATGATGCAATAAGAAAATAAGGCTCTTACATCACCTTACTATGCATTTAATACCATCTGATCAAAAAACAGGCTGCTACAGATGTGTTTGGGCATGCTGAAAATTCTGCTATTAGCACAGCACATGTGCAACACTGCAACAAAATCAATGCAAATGTGACTCAGTCATCACAGCAATGACCCAATAATAGCATTACATAATCGAAAGCTAACCTATACAGATGCTTCACTCATCTGACAAGGGCAGAGGTTTCAGACTGAAAAATGAAATTCAAGGCTTCCTTTTCTGTAATTAAGTCAGGCTAATAATTATCTGATAACTTGGGGGTGCTCATAGACCACTAGAATATCATTCTTAAATGGTCAGTTGATCCATTAATATAAAAAATTTAATAAAACAAGACTGTGTTATTGGTATAAGTACACAGTCATTACGCAGCAGAACACTGAATTTTCCTCATTGTTCCAAGTACGGGCTCTACACTGTACAGGGCGCATCAAAAGCATCACACATGCTTCAACAATATGACAGGACTTCAACAATATCCCTTCATTTACTCACATTTAGACCCAAGTAACAATTGTTTTTCAAAACACCAGCAAGATAGAAAACTGTGTGACAGGAGCTTTAATGCCATATTGCATAAAATGTTTGAGAAAATATATTAAAACATTGAATGATTGCCAAGAATATGTTCAAAGCTCTCGTATACAGTGCAAACCTTTGCACTGACAGGTTTCAAATTGTTTAACCTTTAGACATACATAGAATTAAAAGCAATAGCTTTAGAAAATGGGAACGCCTTGGGCTCCCCCCGGAGGAGCTGGAAGAGGTGTCTGGGGAGAGGGACGTCTGGGCGTCTCTGCTGAGTCTGCTGCCCCCGCAAACCGTTCCCGGATAAAGCGGAAGATGACGAGTACGAGTACGAGCTTTAGAAAATATACTGTAAAAGCACAACAACATACAGGTTTATACAATCCCCTCCCTTCTTTAGTTAGACACTTTAGCAAAAGTGTAGAGACTGAAGTTTTCTTTTGGATACACTTTACTATAGAAGCCATCTTTGTCATGACTCTAGGAATCTTTCATATGCAGAAATCTCTCATAGAATCAGAGTCTTTTGGAAGTAAAATAATTTATTTACAGAGTAAGTGCTGAAAGGAGATACTGGGGGTTGGGGCTTAATGGATCTGTGGCATCTGGAGGAAGAGAGTGACATTTAGACCAGAGGAGATGTTCAATGTTGATTTTTTTGAATAGGAAGTGGAAAAACTTCCACTTTCTGTGATGGTTGAAGATATTTTCTGCGGGGAATACATCAGGACCCTGGAGGTAATCTAGGAGCGACAGAGCCAGAGTGAGGTGTGGTACCCATTATGCATAGAGGTGGATCTCTGAGGTTTGAGCATATTTTGGCTTGAGGCAGTTGGAGAGCAGGCTGGCAGGTGGCTGCTGATGACACTGGGGCAGCAGGAGACAAGTGTAGCAGGATCTCCAAAAGGTTCAAATATGGAGAGTTTGCTTGTTTGGCACAGGCTTAGTGCGGCAAGCAAAAGATATACAAGGAATCTGCTTGGAAGGCGATAAGAAAATGCATAAAAATAGGCACCTTGATTAGTCTCTAGAAGACAGAGTTGGTTCGAGGTCTACCAAAAAGGCTGAGCATCAGGTGAAATGTGACTGTTCTGCAGCACCTTAATTCACCAGCAGCCAGATGATGGAATTGCCAGCAGGTGTGAGACATGCAGGTGTCGGCCACACCCTCCAACAAAGATCCTCTGAGAACGTGATACCACTCGCAATCACATTCATGCACCAACATACCAGAATTATGTCAACCTCAGAACATCAGGGGCCCTCTCAAGTGTATTTTTGTTATGGTGAGTCGAGATATGCCCGGCAAAATAAATTGATAGTCACGTCTGTTCTCAGCTGGATTCATAAAGATACTTGTGAACATTATCAGGGACACAATTATATGATAGAAAGCAGAAATCCTGTCCACAATTAATCCACGGTTTTTAAACGGAGACATATACTGTAATATTCCACCAAGCCCTCTGAGGATAGTTTGTGTATCTGGAGAGCTGGGTGAGCATATCCTCCAGTTTCTTGACATTTTCAGAGTAATGAGAAGAGAATTGCGCTTGTGTTGGTGAAAGTGTTTGGCTCTGTTAGTTTCTAAAAATGTCTTGACCTCTGTGAGATTGTCTGTCCTCAATTCTGTGACATTTCGCACAACAAGAAAAGCGCTAGCATTTGAGAGAGTAAATGTGGTAAACTTCCAGCACTTCCAGGAATGTCTGGCCAGTTATACTGGGATTCAAGGACAAGGAGGATTGTGCTGATTGCTCTTTCTTTCAATTATTCTTGCATAAAAAAACACAAAGAAGTCAACAGAATAGATTGTATCAGCATTTCAGAAAGTGTAGTAATAAAACAATGCATTTCCATATTTCTGCCCCCTGATGATTCAGGAGAAAAATACATTTCAACATGTTTGTTTTTGAAGCATTGCTCCAGCCAGTAACAAGTCTCAAAGACTAGGAGACAAACAGTTACATTTCATGTGTGTCTGCTGTATTTGTTTTTGTGCGCACGACAGACAGAGAGGAGAGACAGGCTTCAGTCAGAGAGACTGAGTAGACTTGGTGTGCAAATCAGAATGTATCTGCAGGCACTGCCTGCTGCTTTCACTGTCAGGGGAAGGTTTGATGGAGAAAGCCTGTCATGCAGCATCAGGATGGACTGATTTATCTATCAAACAAACTCATATTGGAACAGTAACTGATATATTTATCTTGATCTAATAATTGTTAAATAGGGTGCAGTGAAAACCTTTCATAAGTTTGGATTAATGATTCACTATAAACAATAATATTGTCCATTCAACATCATATTCATCTTCAATTTATTGAATAATACATAACATGCCACATCTCCAGTGTATTCCTCCTTATATTTGATACAGAGACTGCTATTTGTTTACCTTTTTACCAGGCTTTTCTCGATTCAATTCAATCTAGTGTATTTATATTGTGCCAATTTATAACTCATGTTGTCTCGAGGCACTTTACACAAAACATGTAATCACTCCTACAGACAGATTCCAAGTCAATTACTATCTAAGGAAATCCAGCAGATTGCTTCAAGTGTCACGGTGTGGTTTTGGATCGGACCAAATTGCAGACAAGAGCTCGGCTGGATCATCTTTATGATTAATTGGTTTATTTACAAGATTTAAAAAAAACATAGCAAAAAATACTGCAGGACTGAACCAGAGTCCAATTGCAAGAAACTCACAAAATCACTGCAGGTAACAAGGCATGACGTAGAATGAACATGGGCGAGAACAAAGTATGACAAACACAAGGAACAAGCAACGAACAAAGACACAAAACCAACTTATATACTGTGAGATAACAAAGGAAGATAATCAACGGAACAGGGAACAGGTGTGACAAGGAGGCAGGGAGGTAGAAGGAACAGGTAAAACAAATACAAAGACTGAGGATGGGCAAAGTAACTAATAAACAATAAACAGAAACACAGACCAAGCAAACCTATAGACAAAGATAAATAATCAAATGGGGAATAAGAAAACTAGAATAATCATGACTAAAGTAAACAGAGAAACTAGAGGGAACATAGGAACAACAATAACAACCTAAGAACAAACAAAGAACCCATAAAGAAAACCTGAATACAAAAAGTAAACAAACCTAATCACACTGACTGAATTACTGGAAAGGAAACAGAAAATAAACTAGTAAACAAGAAGAGTGTAAATGAACAAATAATAAAACACAATTAAACACAAAGATACTAAAGTGAAATAAAACTAGAGAATCCAGGGAAGACCAAGAACTATAATAATTACAATAATAATAATAATAATAATAAATCATACCAAGTAATAAGAAAACAACCATAAAATAACTTAATGAGGGAGGAGAACAACAAAACACCAGGAGGCAGTAGAGGGAGCAAAACAAATTAATAAACTTAATAGAAACATCTAGACAAAATAAACCTCACAACAAACCATAAAACAAAGTCCAAAATGTCACTCCGTGACATTGAGTTGCAGACTTGAAGCATTCACTCCTCCTGGGCAAGCACTGTAGACTGCATTGTGTTGTTGACCTTTCAAAATTTTATGTTACTTTAGTCACTCATTTTCATAAGAATATTCTGTTTCTTAAAACTCACCTTTGACACATTCAAAGGAGGCTGCTAATGCAAGCTGAAAGTTTGAACCAGTGCTGTCTGAAACCAGTTTGAATTGTATCCTTGGGCAGTTTAAGTACACAGCAACAAGGAAGTGAGTCTGGAAACCAAGTTGTCAGCAAATAAGTTCTAAGAGGGTCAGTGTCAGCAAAATTAGGAGAATGGGTGAAGCTCAATGGAAGAGGGAGATGACAGTGGTAATGACATTGATTATTCTTCTCATGCTTACTTGAAGGTGAGGGGACAGATGAGTCAGATGAATGCTCAAGATCACTCAGTGTGGGAAGAACAAAAAATGGATAGACTGAGTGCTTAGATGAGGATTAACACAAAGGGACCAGAACTAGAATCATAGGAAGTTAACATGAACTTCCTTATTCACAAATGAAGATGGGACAATCTGGTGTAGCTAAACATACCAACTATAGTACTGTTACAGTCAAGCCACAAATTATCTACGCTTCTGGAAGATTTAGATTTTATGTTATTTCATTCAACCAAGACGTTTGTTTCTGATAGGAAATTAAACAGGGATCTCTAAAAGGACAATAAACTAATATAAAACGAGTATCTAGATAAGAAAAAAACGAATTGTTTGAACAAACATTTTATCAAAAAACGTCATGTTGAAAATGATGTAAAGCCTTCTCAGTAATCAATAAAAAATCCTTATTGACATTACAGCAATAAAA
This sequence comes from Girardinichthys multiradiatus, assembly GCF_021462225.1. Lineage (NCBI taxonomy): Eukaryota > Metazoa > Chordata > Actinopteri > Cyprinodontiformes > Goodeidae > Girardinichthys > Girardinichthys multiradiatus. The sequence goes on from NC_061804.1 coordinate 17,606,780, forward strand.
CTGTTTTTAGAATTGATTGTATGATTTTTGAATGTTTCCAATGGTATTTTAACAATTTGTCTTTGGAGATGAGCTCCAGGTCTTTGAGGTTCGAAGTCCTCCTTGCCATCACTCTAATCTTTAGCTCTCTCCACAGATTCTCTGTCAGATTGAAGTTGGGTCTCTGGCTAAAAGAATATCACCCAGATATAATTAATTTTGGCCTCAAATGTCAAATCAAGACCCCTTGTAATGAAGTTAAAACCACATTAGATTATATCAAAGTTTATGATTCAATAGGGCTAATACTCAAAATCAATCTGAGGAGTAAATAGTTTTCCTTTCCAGGGAGCTACTTGACTTGCACTGAAATACACTGGAGGATATGTCTGTATTTTCCAAATACAGATTTTAATATAGTTTTCAAAATGTATTCTAAATCCACATAAAATTTGACACACAAAATTGATAAGAGATTATAACAAATAAAATCACGAAACAAATGGAGTTTTGACGAAAATTCAGAATGAAAGACTCACCTTCACCGCCTGCTCCTTCCAATGACTCTTCTGTGCATCTCCCTGCCATCCAATCAGCATCCTGTCCGCCTGATTCTCCATCCAATCACTTTCCGACGCCTTACTCTTAAGGACCTTCAGCCATGTTCATCCTCGCTTGTCAGCTGAGCTCATCCCTCTGTTGGGACCCACAGCCATGAGTTACAACAGGAAATGCGGTACGGACTTTTCTGGAACTTTCAAAATAAATTGCATTAACCTACTTCCAGCACAACTTAGGAATTGGGGGTAACAGCGAACTTCCCATGATGCCACTGTCCACATAAAACCCCACTTCCCCCAGTGGTCCGATCTCTTCCACTGCTCCTCCGCGGGACCGCGATAGGGGAGGCCCAGCACGCTAATGTCTCTTTGCTGGTAAACAGACATGTGCCCATTTTACAATCAAATGTTTCCAATATATGTATAGTCAAATATACATATATAGCTGGACATACATTTGTTAGATGTTGCTTTTAGCAATGTTCTCATAACTTTGTTGTTATGTTTGTGTCTGCCAAAATGATGGAATCAAACTCCATTATGAATTCAGCAGATGTGGAGATGCAAAAGGTTGTTGTTGCTGATCTCATCCGTTTGTCCCCAGATGAGCGGGATGCTTTAAATCAGTTTGACCTTGCCACCTGTGATGAGAGGATTCAGAAGTTGGTAAACTTCATTAAGTATCCGACCAGAGATGCTCTGATTTCAGATGTTCTTTGTCAGCTTACCTTGTTGTATCAGACGAAAACACACCTGGAAGCTAAAAGATATCTTCAGTTACAGACTGACCACCAGATGGCTCTTCAAAGAGAGAATGTTGCAAAGCTTGAGCTCTCAAAAACTGAGGAGAGGATGGAGAAAGCTGAAGCAAAGTTAGTGGACCTGAAGGCAGATGAGCTCAAGAAAACTTCAACCCAAAGGGGGGAACAGACCCCCACTTTCAGGTACCTGATTTGCATTTTCACTCACAGCAGCTGCAGCAGGGGCCAGACTCAGACAGCAGTCATCCAGCACCTAGGTCAGAGTCTTCCCTTCCTAAATTTAGTCAAAGTGTTCAACTTACTTCCACAGAACTTAACAGAAATGTTGGAAGTCAGATGGTCTCCAGTGGTGTCCTGCCAAATCCCATTGCAGTGAACAACCACCAAGATGACCAAGTGCCGGACTCAGCGTGCACAAGTGGTCCAATTGGGTGGGAGGAGCACCCTTCCAGCCTGATCGGCACCCCTCTCCCTTCTGACTCTGTGTCGACCCCTAGGGTCCAGGACAGACGCACATGGTTCTCAGGTGACTCAATCCAACCTGACCCACCACCACTTGCACAGGTCCATTCATTAGAAAGCTCTCATTTAAAGCATGAGAAAACTTGTTTTCTTCCCCAGAGGTTAGATCAAGATCTTCCACCATTTCATGAACCTAACCAGCGTGACTTCTCAGACGGACGTGGTCCACCTTGGGAGCATGGTGTCTGTTTCAAACAGCTTGAATCACTTGCTAAGGACATAGAAGTTTTTGATCCAGGTAGCCAGGAGTCAAATATTGATGCTTACCTGTTTGAGGTTGAACATTGTCTTCTTGACTTGCATTTTCCTTCTGATCATGAGAAGCTGAGACTTATTTGGAAAACAACAGCTAAGAGTGTTCATGTGTTCATAAAAACTCTTCCTCCCAAAATTAGTGACAGCAATCCAGCTCTCTGTCAGGCTCTTAGAGAAGAGTACTATGTTTACAGAGATGAAGCCGCTGCCACTATTAATGCTTTGACAGTTTTGTAAAAACAAGATGAACCTCCCCGAGAATATTTCCACCGTTTGAAGACAGCTTATTTTCAGGGATGTTATGTCTTGAAGAAAACCACACTTTTAAGTCTTTGTTTCTTCACAACCTCCACGTTAGTGTGCAGTATGAAGTGACCATGCATTGCATAACAGAGAATCTCTCCATGCAGGAGACTCGTAGATATGCACAGCTTGTGTGGGAAACACGTGTCCTCATACATAGACACTGTTCAAAAGAAGGCCCAGCAGAGACTGTACTTCCTGAGGCAACTCAAGAAGTTCAACCTTCCACAGGAGCTGCTCGTCATCTTCTACACTGCCATCATTCAATCTGTCCTGTCTTCATCCATCTCAGTGTGGTTTGGCTCATCCACAAAACAGGACAGGTCCAGACTGCAACGAATAATCAGGAATGCAGAGAGAATAATCAGGGCTGACCTTCCCTCCTTCCAGGACTTATACAGGTCTAGGGTCAGGAAAAGAGCTGCTAAAATCTCTGCAGACCCCACACACCCTGCACATAAACTGTTTAGAGTTTTACCTTCAGGCCGCCGCTACAGAGCACTGTTCACTAAAACCAGCCGCCACAGAGACAGTTTCTTCCCCCAGGCTGTTTCTCTGATGAACATTCAATAGAGTACAGAACAACAGCATACAGATGTTGCAAATGCACCTTTTTATTTATATATGTGAATATTGTACATTGTAAATATGTATATTCTGTTATGCAAAAACAAAACCAAAGAGTAAAGTGTACTGGAGTCAAATTCCTTTATTGAATCGAAAACAGAACATACTGTAACTACATAAATTCATGCACTGATTTACAGGAAGGGATGTGAAAGATGGAAGTGTATCAGTAAGAGTATCAGTAATAGGAATTTGTCATTCCTGTATGTACGAACTTGGCAATAAAGCTGATTCTGATTAAGCCCCATTTCTCCAGAAAGATTTGGCTCTTTTCCAAAATATTTCCTTAAATATTTTACCATTTCCTTTAATAATATTTCTTTAAATATTATTTTAATAAATAAAAGCAGCTAATGGGACCCCCTTGAGAATTAGTCATCCAGAAGGTTGGTTTTATTCAGCAGATCATTCTTAAAATATTATTTTATTAAAATAATATTTTATCTGATCTTGCATTGTGAACGGTTGTCTAAAGGTTTGCTGATTATTGTCTAAGTTGGTTCCAAGACTAACTTAACTTCACTTCCAGGTTCTTCAAGATAATCCTTGGTTCTCAAACATAAACATTGAATGGTAATGTTGCATCATTCTTTTGGTCATGATTTCAGCCATATTCAATCAACTTGTTTATATTATACATAGCCTGTTAGTCTTCCTGATTCTTTAATTCTGCTTTGTAGTTTAGTTGGATTGTTTTAGCATAGTAAAGAGTTTGTTGATTGAAATATGTTTGACTTTGAGTTGACTTATTTTTGTTAATAAATTCTTGTATTTTAAGAAATTGTGTGAATTCATTCCATATATGTGCAGAGTTTATGCTGTTCAATAATGTCAGAGCTCGTCTCACACCTTTCTATTTTGTCCTAATACCATCGCCTTACTGGGCTGGTATTCACAGGATAACCCTTAACAGACCGAAATATTATTTGATAAAATATTAAAATATTAATATTAAATATTAAATAATATGCTCAGATTCATAATCACAACACCTCCTCCACCCCATCTCCACCATCTTCCTTCCCATCTCCTCGCTAACTGGCCACCAATCCACCACCAGTGTCGGATCGGGGGGAAGGCATCTCTAAATCTAAACCTTAAAAGAAAATGCACATCTTAGCTCATGACATTCTCAGCATTCATGTTTTCTGCCCAGGTCAGAGCGCCAAAGAAATAACCGTGTAATCACATATCATTAAAACTTTTCTAATTGCCATCCTTTTACTTATTTATTATCAACCAAAATCTACTCACTGCTAATTAACTTAAACAAGAGAAACAGGGGGAGAAACACAACAAACTAACAGACTAATTCAAAGTTTGATACAATCAACAATCAGTATTGGCATTTAAAGTTAAGGGGGGATTATTTTAAATCTTTGTGGGTTTCAAAATTGAACATGAATTTTAACCTTAAAGAAACTCTTTGCTCCGGCTCACTTACAGAGAGATCTTCACAGGTGCTGTCAGATAATCAGGTAGACAAATCACAATGATGCACCTTGCGATTTGAAATGCCAGTTTGCTAAATTTATGGTCCTACAAGGTCATTTGAAGTTACCAGCAAAAAGACAAATAAGTAAATTAGAGTTCACATCTGATGTGCTGGTGCTTTGTTACATACTTGATTAAAAAAGAACAGGAAAATCTACTACCTCAAAAGACCTATTTAAACCCTTAGAATAAAACCAAGAAGTGATCATTTCCAATTTTTACTCTTTCATCACTGTATAGCAGCATTTATTAATGTAGTACTTTGTTGATTTTTGCTTGATTGACCTAACCAGAGGTCCGACTTTTAAACACAACACTATGCTTTGAAGATCATTGCTTCATTAACATTCAGCAGTCCACGCTAGTCGCCATGAAGACATATGTTTAGTGCGACACCTTCTCATTACCAAGAGAGCTTTCCTATTTTCCTTACCTCAGAAATGGGACCTTTTCGCTTTTTAGTTTTGGGTTTTTTTTAGGCAACTCTCTGTGTTTCTGTGAGTCACATCGTCCTGATATTGCTCTGTAATGCACCATATGTTTTGTTCTCCCATCTCCTTCTGGCATCATCCTTTCACTGAACTCGTCCTGATTTTTTTTTTTTTTACCAATGGGAGAAAGTGTAACCAAAAATGTTGCGTCATTTATGAGTCTCATGCAATATTCACAGTATTTTTGCAAAATTGTGAGCTGAAATACAAACCAGCAGGCTGCATGAGGTTTAGCAGTGTGGCATCAGAGATAACCAGCTAGGCTATTTCTCTCTGTCCCTTTTTGCCTCTGATTAGGCTCCATTTCTGTCTGTCTGTGTAATGAGACTGATATGCTGGTGAACAAAGGCCCTATTTCTGGATAATTAGAGCAGAGATTGAAAAGAAAAGAAAAGAACAGGGAAGAGGAAAGGTGAGGAAAGTTTTGAATACGGTCTTGGAATTAACACTGCTCTTTTGACTTTTGTTGAGAACCGAGACGAGAGGCGCTGCAAAAAGCCTAATTTATTTGATATCATGAAAATGAGTATAAATCAGCTTTGACAGAAACCAGTCAAGGAGGATGATTTATGAAAGACTTAAAAGTCATGGCGATTTGACTTATTGACTTTTGATTGAGTTGTGAAGCTACGTAACATCCTTAAAATGTCTGCGTTGCAAACAAAATATGCACTGCAGAAACAAACCATTAAAATAATATTGAAGATGTTGTAGGATGATTTATAAGTTACTGTTTCAAGTAAATGGATTTAGTAATTGTATAAATGCAAAGAGTCCTGGTACAAAGAAAGTACATCCGTTGTTAAGTCTAAGATTTTAACTCTAAACAGGTAGAAATACATTAGAACTACTAGAATTCAAAGGGATTTACTTTACAATGGATTCTATATATAATAATTAACCATGTAGAATATAGTAAATACTACAACTTCCTGTACATTTGTTGGGATGTTTCATAAAGATATGTAAAAAGCCTTAAAATAAACACGTCTTTTAGTGCAGTAGCATAATCACACAAGGAAAAATATAGAAACATCCTACTTTTAATCTGATGGTCTGAAAGTCTAAGTATTTTATGAATCAGTGCTTTACTTTTTTTTAGATTATCTGTGTCCACGAGCTTTTATTTAGTATATCATGACTTTCTGTTTCCCCGGGGTGTAGACAATGCTGTAAAAAAGTATTTTTTCCTATTACTGATTTCTACTGTTTTTGCTTTTTAACACCTAGGTTTTTCAGATCAATAAACAAGTTTTAGTATCAGACAAAGAAAACCTGAGTAAATAATAAAAAGCAGTTTGCAATCAGCATTTTAGCAATGATGGCACATACAACCAAGCAGCATTACCCAGAGCTAATTCAGCTGATAAATGCTGCTTTCCTCACATTTAGTTTTCTGTTCATCATTTCTAGGTTCTGAGAGCTGCGGACCAATTATGCAACAAACAATCATGAAACAAAATCATAAGTAGCTAAATGAGCACATGTTAAGACCAGTGCACATCTAATGGATAAATCCTGGCTGGTTTTTAATCTGTTAGTAATGCCTGTTTTTAGAACACAATTTGGTGCCCGCAGCATATACTGTGTTAACTATAAAATCTGACTGACATCCAAAGAGGGATTAGACCCACTGACCCAGTTTTAGTTAGATTGGTGATCAGGGAGCACTGTGATAAAAAGGCTGTATAAAGGTCACAGTGGTTATGGTTTAAATGAAGCAGCTGGAACGTTTAAATCACTTGTGTTTTTTTTTTTTTTCTTTAATGAATGCATGTGAACATATCCTTTCCCATTTATAATTGTCTATGGCTGCATCTGTTTATGTGCTTAAGAGCAGCTTTAGTGTCTCTTTTTACGTACTGGCTGTCTGCCTATATAAAGATGTTCCAAGATAACCAAAGTAGACATGATATTATTTACAAATGTGTGACTCAATAAATCCTTGACAGAATAAGACAGAATGTTTATCCTCTATAGTAAAAAAATATTTTCGTAGCAGTTGCACAATGAGACCAGGCACCATGACATTTCATCCTTTAACCCAGACGTTTTATTGCTAATAGTTGAACTATGCTCACTGTGTTCAATATTATATGTACCCAACCCAGCAGGAGCACTCGGACAACAGGAAGTGTTCATAAACTGACATAGTCCTAATTTAGGGGGAAAAACTAGGGCAGAAAGAAGTGTTCAGCAGTGCCCCACACACTTAGAGATGCATTAACTTTGAATATTTATTTGTTAATTTAATTGAGCTAACTCTCCGCTGTCACAGAGAAAAACATTTAAACTCAGCATGATTTTAGAGTCAGTAATGTTTAATTAATATAAGAACTGGCATATTTTTTTATTAGATCTGTGCGCCTACCAAAGTCCTTTGTAATGTTTTTTTTAATATATGCTTAACCATTCTAAACGCAGTAATCTATGATCTATTCCATTAATCCTTATTAGGGATGTTATGATATGAAAATGTTGAAGTACAATCATTGTGTTTAACTTCTTCATGGTTGTCAACAATTACATGGTTTTGGTAAAATGTAGGAAAATTTCTCATCCTGTGCTGACGAGTGGAAAAAAATAGCATTCCTCAGTTTACTGATTCAGATCATTCACCCACCCTAAATCTCCTACAGCCTATGAGTTTGTGACCTGAAATTCTTTTCAGGCTCTTCCAAACCCCACTGGTGTTCTGCTGCAGCTGGTCCCCAAGATTCTTCCTGGTAATGTTTTTTTCCATCCCATTCTTTCTTCTCAGCTCCTTCTTGTTTCCTGATCTAATGGCTCTTCTCAGACCATCTCCTCAATGTGCACTGTGCAAAGGTTGTCCTCTGTGTACAAGGGGTTTATACACAGACTGGAGATGAACCTAGACTGTAATCTGAGTCCCTCAGGGGAGGGAGAAGTGATGTGCTGTATGTCTCCTTGGTGTTGGCATACAACAAATCCAGTGTTTTATTGTCTATGATGTAGCAGGTTACAAACTGGGTGAAGGTAGGAAGAGTGGAGGGCAGGGACACATGAATAAAATCCCCAGATATTAGGAAAAAGGCCTGCTGTGTTTGTAGTCTGCTGGTGACAGTGTGGATGACATAACAGGCACCTGCCATATTAGCAGAAGAGGGGACATATACCATTATCCCAATAACATGTGTGAACTCCAGTTGCAAATAATATGACTTCACGCAAACAGCTTACAGCTCAATGTCCTTACTGCAGAGTGTCACTTTAAGAGTTAAATGTCTAGAGTTGCACCATCTATCATCCAAAAACACCGCTAGATCCAAACATTGAATACATTCTGAATAAAATGTGAATATAATTTATGAAAGGTTGAAAAATATAATGAAAGTCTGAATATGTGGAATGAAATTCATTCTGATACCATCAACCAGTCTGTCACATCTAAATGTTTAAAGGTTGTTGGAAAACACTGGTGGGGGTACATAAAGGACTGAACCTACATAAGAATGCATTTGCATGCACTGTTACAAAGAAAGTGTGGAGTTGATTGTCTGTATGAATTCTATAGGGTCATGATGACTCACAACACTGCCGTTAGTTTGGAAAAACTTCATTTCACTTTCAAGTAGGTGGACATTAACTCAAGGAGTCAAAGTATTATTTGGCAGATTTTTGATTAAATAAATAGAATATTATATGACTATTTATGAAATAAAATATTTTAATGGAGATAGATAGATAGATAGATAGATAGATAGATAGATAGATAGATAGATAGATAGATAGATAGATAGATAGATAGATAGATAGATAGATAGATAGATAGATAGATAGATAGATAGATAGATAGATAGATAGATAGATAGATAGATAGATAGATAGATAGATAGATAGATAGATAGATAGATAGATAGATAGATAGATAGATAGATAGATAGATAGATAGATAGATAGATAGATAGATAGATAGATAGATAGATAGATAGATAGATAGATAGATAGATAGATAGATAGATAGATAGATAGATAGATAGATAGATAGATAGATAGATAGATAGATAGATAGATAGATAGATAGATAGATAGATAGATAGATAGATAGATAGATAGATAGATAGATAGATAGATAGATAGATAGATAGATAGATAGATAGATAGATAGATAGATAGATAGATAGATAGATAGATGGGACTATACATACTAAGGGTGGTAAACTATATGGTTGCAGTTAATACCAGTAACATTTTATGCCCAGTCCAGATGTTTTAGTTGGATTGGAATTGACTGAAGACACAAAGGAACTCACCGTCACAGATTTTTGCAATTGAGGACTTGAAAGTCCAACTGAGCCTGACTGTGCCCAAACAACTAACACTTTTCGACGTGTAAGATTTTAGTCCTCCTCCTTGAACCGCCACCTTAACATGGTGGAGGGGTTTGAGTGCTCAAATGATCCTAGAGGCTACGTTTTCTGGGGATTAAATGCCCCTGGTAGGGTCTCCCAGGCAAAAAGGCTCTATGTGACGGGTCAGACAAGAATCCTTCAGGAGGACTAGTACATCGAGGCACGTGACGTTGCCCAGTACAGTGGAGCCGGGCTCCCACCCTGGAGCCAGGCCTGGGGTCGGGACTCATCGGAGAGCGCCAGTTGGCCGGATTGCTCCTCGCGGGACCCGGCTGGGCCAAGCCCGAACGAGAGACACGAGGTCTCTGACTGTCGTTGCGGCCTACGGGCCGAGCAGTAGTGCGGAGTACCCGGCCTTCTTGGTGTCCCTGTCAGGAGTGCTGGATAGTGCCACTCCTGGGGCCTCCCCGATCTGAATCCGAGTGGTGCTTTGTTATTGGACTTCTGTGCTAGTCACGGATTGTCCATAATGAATACCATGTTCAAACATAAGGGTGTCCATCAGTGCACTTGGCACCAGGACACCCTAGGCAGGAGGTCAATGATCGACTTTGTTGTCGTATCATCAGACCTTCGGCAGCATGTTTTGGACACTCGGGTGAAGAGAGGGGCTGAGCTGTCCACTGATCACCACCTGGTGGTAAGTTGGATCCGCTGGAGGAGAAAGCCTGACAGACTTGGCAGTTCCAAGCGCATAGTGAGGGTCTGCTGGGAATGTCTGTTCCTTGAGACAACACATGTCGTCTCAAGGCACTTCACAAGGGGTTTGGAATGGTATAGGGTTGTTGGGGAGGTTAGATTAAACTACTGAGTGTCAGAGTTTGGACATTTTAGAATGGGCTATGTGTAACGGTACTAAGTAAAATAATACACTGATAAATTGTGTCCATGTAGAACCTACTGGTGGCCATTGTTATACTAAAAACCACAACGATTGGGGGTACTTCTCTCTGTCAGACTGATTCTAACCATTGGAAAAGAGAAGGGGTTGCACAGGTAACAGGCACCTGCCTGTAAAAAAAATTGGAGTGTTGTTTCTTGTTGCATTGTGTGAAAAGTGGGTAACTTTAAAATGGGCTAAGTCAATTAAATCGAATCATATAGATTTCAAGTCAGGCACATGCATTCCAATTAATAACTAACCATTGAACAGTGCAGTCAGATTCAGTTATTTATTCAAATTGGATCAAAAGTTTTTCTATCTAAGGAAACCCAGCAGATTGCATCCAGTCAGTGACTTGTAGCATTCACTCCTCCTGGATGAGCATGTAGAGACAGTGGACAGTCACTGGCGTTGACTTTGCAGCAATCCCTCATACTGAGCATGCATGTAGCGACAGTGGAGAGGAAAAACTCCCTTTTAACAGGAAGAAACCTCCAGCAGAACCAGGCTCTGTGTGAGCGGCCATCTGCCACGACCTACTGGGGGTTTGAGAGAACAGAGCAGAGACACAAAAATAACACAGAAGCAGTGATCCAGGAGTACTTTCTATGGGAAGGAAAAGTAAATGTTAGAGGATGTACTTTAGTGGTTTCATCTAGGAAGAAAGAACAGATAAACTCTGAGCCAGTTTTCAAGGTTAGAGTCTGAAAGAGAGCACATACAGTTAGTCACAGTAACAGCTCAGTCAGTAGGAGAGAGAAAGGGTTGCAAATAGTGCAAAATTGGAGAGTTGTATGAGAATGTAGCGAAGAGAGTGAAAGTGGTCATTATGTCCCCCAGCAGCCGAAGCCTATAGCAGCATAACTACAGAGATAGTTCAGGATAACCTAAGCCACTCTAACTATAAGCTTTATCAAAAAGGAAAGTTTTAAGCCTAGCCTTAAAAGTAGACAAGTTGTCTGCCTCACAGACTAAAACTGGGAGCTGGTTCGACAGGAGAGGAGCCTGATAACTAAAGGATCTGCCTCCCGTTCTACTTCTAGAGACTAAATTATTACTATTACTGATACTCTTACTGATACACTTCCATCTTTCACATCCCTTCCTGTAAATTAGTGCATGAATTTATGTAGTTACAGTATGTTCTGTTTTAGATTCAAGCATATGTGATCAGTTGATCTTACCCTTGTAAAAATTGCTACGTTTTTGGGAAATATAAAAAAAAGGACAGTAGTGATTCATTTCCAAACATTTTCCACCAGAGATATGGCATCCTGCTCAAAATGCAACAGAACAATAACCTGATTGGACAAGTATGCACAACCTTTAACAATACCTTGTTGAAGAGCCTTTAGATTCACTTTCAGCACCCAGTTTTCTTGGGTTCTCAACGAGAGAATAAGGTTAACCATCACTCCTTTAAGGATTTTCCTGACATGTTCTTATTTACATATTTTCATTATACCGCTACGGTTTCGGAAAGGTTACAAGAGATTGAAAGGAACTCATTATTCTAAGTTATCAGTCAAAAGAAGGCTATAATGAAATTGTACATTAACACACATAAATACTATTTACAACTCGGTAGAGTTAAGAATATCATTAAAACGTGGACTAAGAGACAAAAGTGACAGCACAAAAACTGAATGCTTTTCTAAGCAGACAAGAAAAGACAAGATGGAAACCGATCAGGGTAGCTGTTGGGAAGCCAACAGTAGTAAAACATGGTGGTGGCATCACCATGCTGTGGGGTACTATATTTGTTCAGCTGGAACTTTGGTTTGGTTTTTATGGACATGGTTGAAATTATTAAGTGTTGCAGAAATAGCTCCATTTTAGAATCAGAATCATAATCAGCTTTTTTTGCCAAGTGTGCGCACACAAATGTAGAACTAAAGCTGACCGAAAATCTCCAGATTTCCTCAGAGTTTCATAGATTTTTTTTTACTTTTGCAAAGTAGAGTGAATCATTTAGCCAATTCAAGAAGTGGGATGCAGGTAGACTTGATAGAAGCCAGATCACTGAAACTGGGCCAAAATATGCTTTTACAAAACATTCAGGGGTGTTTCTACTTGTTCAATAAGGTCATTATAGATGTTTTTATTTATTAAGATTTGACTCCTAACACATTTGTTTATTATTAAAGGTTAACTGTGTAGAATATGTGATAACAAAGGTTTGAAATGACAAATTTTGATGTTCGAAAAAATGGCTTTGTAAGTGTTAGCTTCCCAAGCCTTTAGTTTGTCAAGGCATCAAAACTCAAAGAATAATTCATAAAATAGAAATAAAGAATATCACCAAATTTCTCTTCGATTTACTGTGTAAAGCCCAGCCCCACCCTCCCATAAATATGCAATAATAAAAGGAGCCCTGAAGTAAAACCCTGTGCATTCACCCATCCCCCACCTATTTGTATATACAGTGTGAACATTTGATGTGATGGCTTAAAAGCTCAAACTGAGGCTGAATGAAAAACTATCCTTACGTGGTTGCTGTAGAGCAGCTTTCATGAAACTCCTCACTGCGCTGTTTACCTGACTCCCCCTCCCCATGCTTCTACTTCCCACAGGGAAGTAGAAGCATGCTATTTCTCTCCTCTTTCCTCCTCTGTTTTTCCTTCATCCCCTTGGGGGGGCTGACTGCTGGGAGGCAGCCTTTTCACTGACAGCAGGGGAGACAGCTGAGGGGAGAGAAGGAGGTAGTCAGCCACACCGAAGGCCATATGTGTGTTTTTTTCTTTTATTGTTGGAGGGGTTGTTGTCTGTTACTTTTAAAGTCTCTCTTCACACCAAAACGAACGCATTTACCGGAAAATATTTACATGCATTCAAATATTAAGGGAAATTATTTAATGAAACAGATACTAATCAAGCATTTAGTCACAGAGAGTTGAACAGCTGCTGGTAGAAAGGTGAATCATGTTTATGGTAACACCATACCAACCTTTCTGTTTGTCTTTGATTTTATTTTATTTTTATTAAAATTTTCATTTAATTTTCCACAACCATAAATAACAACATGCATTAGATGAAGAAAATATATGCAATATAATTTTAAAGGAAAGGCTGGATAAAGCTTCTCTCTTTTCCAGTATTTCCTTGTAATGTCTGATTTGCAAAGCAAGATTTTTAAGTTATCGGTTGGTTTTTATAACCTGAGAGACTCCACACATGACGATATAAAATCGTAGATATAACAAGTTTGGTCGTACAGTGTGTGGTGTACAGCCAGATGGCAAGTACAACATGACACACACAAACAGATTTCACTCACGAACAATCAGATGTCAGACGGGATATGTTGCAAAACGTTTCAAAATCAAACCTAACTTAAGAGGAAATAAACATGGCAGACGAGGAATAAATAATTGTGATAGTTTCTGGACTTATTATAACAGAGAAAAAAAACATTACAAAAAGAAAATATGTAATATAAAATATGTAATAAGGAGGAGAGTTGTGTTTTTTCTTTTCTCCCTGGAACGTTGTTTTACACCGTGTTTAGATTGTTCTCTGTTCTGGTATTTTTTTTTAGCTTTCCCCCATTTTGCATTCCCATCCCTGTTTCCGTCACCTCGCTTTCTGATTGGCTACATGCCACATTCAACCTGCTTGTTTGTCCTCAGGGAACACCCCACACACTAGGATATCGGGCCAAGACAATCCAACATGTTGAATGTCCCCACTCTTAACACACCACACACAGCAGGAATATCTCATTGATTATCTTTAGAGCCATCACGATAATCGGGGCATCCTTAAGACTGTCGGAAGGGGAAGATCGGGTCAAAAATCTGGATAATTACCTTGCCGTGTGAACAAGGCATTAGTAAACTAGACTGTTATGTCAGTAAAATGAATGTTTGCATAAGCCTTGAAAAATTTTGAAAATATATTGTTTAGAGATTTGCAGTTAGTTATATTCTGCAGGGAATTAGCTTCTGTTTCACTAATATCTGAAGTGTAGAGATTCACAGCTGTTATTTAGTGTAAACACTGCCAACCTTTCCATCAAAAGAAGGGGGGGAAAACTGCTATTTTCCTTGTTTTGCATAAACAAAACCCCCAGCTGTTTTTCTTCACCTGACCCTCTTAAGTCATTACAAGTCACCATGTTGCTTAGGTTGTGTAACGCCTGCCTAAGCAACCATCTGTCCAATTTATCAAGACACAGTCAGGCTTGTTTGGTAGCCTGTGTGGCTGTTAAACTATGAATATCAGGGAAAAAGGCAACTGAAACAAATACTTTTCAATGTTGCTGAAAATCAAGAGAAAGCTTTCTGTTATTTTAATGGTTTAGAATATCTCCACTGAGAGACACCTTTAATTTAGCCTGTGAATGGTGTCACTAGTTTCCTTAGATTTAATGTCACATAGTATTTTCTGTTTGCTGGAGAAACACATGGCGCCTTTTTTCTCAATATACAGTACACACGAAAAGTTTGGACACACCTTCTCATTCAAAGAGTTTTCTTTATTTTCATGACTATGAATATTGTAGCTTCACAATGAAAGCTTCAAAACTATGAATTAACACATGTGAAATTATATACTGAACAAAAAAGTGTGAAACAACTGAAAATAAGTCTTCCATTCTAGGTTCTTCAAAGTAGCTACCTTTTGCTTTGATTACTGCTCCGCACACTCTTGGCATTCTGTTGATGAGCTTCAAGAGGTAGTCACCTGAAATGGTTTTCACTTCACAGGTGTGCCCTGTCAGGTTTAATAAGTGGGAATTCAAGCCTTATAAATGGGGTTGGGACCATCAGTTGAGTTGTGCAGGAGGTGGATACAGTACACAGCTGATAGTCCTACTGAATAGACTGTTAGAATTTGTATTATGGCAAGAAAAAAGCAGCTAAGTAAAGAAAAACGAGTGGCCATCATTACTTTAAGAAATGAAGGTCAGTCAGTCCGAACAATTGGGAAACCTTTGAAAGTGTCCCCAAGTGCAGTCGCAAAAACCATCAAGCGCTACAAAGAAACTGGCTCACATGAGGACCGCCCCAGGAAAGGAAGACCAAGAGTCACCTCTGCTGCGGACAATAAGCTCATCTGAGTCACCAGCCTCAGAAATCACAGGTTAACAGCAGCTCAGATTAGAGAACAGGTTATTGCCACACAGAGTTCTAGCAGCAGACACATCTCTAGAACAACTGTTAAGAGGAGACTGTGTGAATCAGGTCTTCATGGTAAAATAGCTGCTAGGAAACCACTGCTGAGGACAGGCAACAAGCAGAAGATACTTTGGGCTAAAGAACACAAGGAATGGACATTAGACCAGTGGAAATCTGTGCTTTGGTCTGATGAGTCCAAGTTTGAGATCTTTGTTTCCAACCACCGTGTCTTTGTGCAGCGCAGAAGAGGTGAACGGATGGACTCTACATGCCTGGTTCCCACCATGAAACATGGAGGAGGAGGTGTGATGGTGTGGGGGTGCTTTGCTGATGACACTGTTGGGGATTTATTCAAAATTGAAGGCATACTGAACCAGCATGGCTATCACAGCATCTTGCAGCGGCATGCTATTCCATCCGGTTTGCGTTTAGTTGAACCATCATTTATTTTTCAACAGGACAATGACCCCAAACACACCTCCAGGCTGTGTAAGGGCTATTTGACCAAGAAGGAGAATGATAGGGGGCTGCGCCAGATGACCTGGCCTCCACAGTCACCGGACCTGAACCCAATTAAGATGGTTTGGGGTGAGCTGGACCGCAGAGTGAAGGCAAAAGGGCCAACAAGTGCTAAGCATCTCTGGGAACTCCTTCAAGACTGTTGGAAAACCATTTCAGGTGACTACTTCTTGAAGCTCATCAACAGAATGCCAAGAGTGTGCGGAGAAGTAATCAAAGCAAAAGGTGGCTACTTTGAAGAACCTAGAATATAAGACATATTTTCAGTTGTTTCACACTTTTTTGTTCAGTATATAATTCCGCATGTGTTAATTCATAGTTTTGAAGCCTTCAGTGTGAAGCTACAATATTAATAGTCATGAAGATAAAGAAAACTCTTTGAATGAGAAGGTGTATCCAAACGTTTGGTCTTTACTGTAGCTCTAAGTCAAACATTATTACAACAGTTATTAATTTCATTGCTTTCTGCTAAGTTTTATATTAAACATAAAACATAAAATTCTGTTTCTCAGAAGATTTAATTAGATTGTTTGCTGCCAACAGCTTAATGCTCATCTTCTACCGATGATACACTTGGCCTTGTCTTTCAGTGTTTAACCCTATTTTCTCCTAGACGTAGCTACTGACTGAGCTTTTACTGTGACTAACTGCATGTGCTCTCTTACATACTCTAAACTTGAAAACTGGCTACATCTATTAACATTTACTTTTCCTTCCCATAGAAAGTACTCCTGGATCACTGCTTCTGTGTTCTCTTTGTGTCTCTGCTCTGTTCTCTCAAACCCCCAGTTGGTCGTGGCAGATGGCCGCTCACACAGAGCCTGGTTCTGCTGGAGGTTTCTTCCTGTTAAAAGGGAGTTTTTCCTCTCCACTGTCGCTACATGCATGCTCAGTATGAGGGATTGCTGCAAAGTCAATGCCAGTGACTGTCCACTGTCGCTACAGGCTCATCCAGGAGGAGTGAATGCTGCAAGTCGCTGATTCGATGATTCGCTGAATCTGCTGGGTTTCCTTAGACAGAAAAATGTTTTAACCAATTTGAATAAATAACTGAATATGACTGCACTGTTCGATAGTTAGGATTAATTGGAATGTATGTACCTGACTTAAAATCTATATGATTCGATTGAATTGATTTAGCCCATTTTAAAGTTACCCACTTTTCACACAATGCAACAGGAAACAACACTCCAATTATTTTTACCTCTGCCTTCGTCCCTCCCTGTTGGATGGAGGAAGGGGGAGTCAGGTTTATCCTAAACCAGCTCAGTTTTGGTTGAGGTGCAAACACACAGGTACCCCCGACCCTTGTGCTTCTCAGTATAACAATGGCCACTAGTGGGCTCCAGATCAACAAACTTTATCAGTTTATTATTTTACTTGGTACCCCTACACATAGCCCATTCTAAAATGGCCAAACTCTAACACTCAGTAGTTTATTCTAACCTCCCCATCAACCCCGCACCATTCCAAACCCTGTGTGAAGTGCCTTGAGACAACATGCGCTGTGAATTGGCGCTATATAAATAAAACTGAACTGAATTGAATAAAATAGATGAAACCAGTTAAAAAGGGATTTTTAACAAAGAAATGTTACGCTCATGTTATGGCCCAAACAAAAATGAGAAAGACTCCTACTCACTACTTGTGCTTCCATTAATAATGGTAATGCTGTTTAAAACATGCTAAAGTGAGGAGAATGTGTTTGCATTAGTACAGTGTCAAAAACAGGTCCTTTTTGCTTTGCTGTATTTGTTTTTCTCTCTAAAAGCTGTCAAACCTCTTGCTGCTTTACTGCACCATAGTCAAATCTACAGAGAACTGACGGATTAATCTGTCTAATTAAGAAAGTAGAGAAAAAAGGCCTTATCTTGTATTCCCAGAGAATTATATGAATGAATAAAACATCCAGCAGACATTAAGCACACATGTATTTTTCACTGTTCTTTCTGTGCTGTCAGTAACAGATCCTCATTATTGTGGACAGCAGAGACGTAGGAGGAATTTGATTTCAGAGTATGACTATCTAAATACAACATGTCAGAGAGAGAAAGAAAAAACAAAAACAAACCGTCATCGTTGATCAACTTGAACTTCCTCAGGGCTACATTGGAAACCAAACGTTAAGTGAGACTGACAGACGCTCAGCACAGGTCACAGCTTGTTTAATTCTCAATTCAAACAAAGAGAGCAGGGACAAGGTCGCACACAGAAATTACGGCAGGTATCAACACATTTAACAACATTGCAATATCATACTGAAGTGCTTTTGACAACATATCCAACATTACAAATTACGGGGGAAAAAAGCAATACACAAACAAAATATAGCTGCAGTTGAAGCCCATCTATGAACGCAGTCTTGGCGAGAGACAGTGATGTACAGAACATCTTGTTTTTTTTAAAACATCAACGATATGTGTCAGAAAGCTACAAGGCTGGCAGCAGAAGCAAAATGTTTGGAAATCTAATCAAAAGATGTGAAGGGAAACCTGCTACTACGGTACATACACACAAAGCTAGCCTTAATGCAAAACCGTTTGTACAGCTTAGGTGACTAGGGGGATATCTGGGTTTATGGCACAGCACACTGAAATGATTTAGGTATATAAGTTATAAAACAGCAACAATAGATGGATAAATGGTCTTAAACCAGAGCAGGTATGGATGTGGAACTAAAGGTGGATTGGCTAGAGAGATTTTTTTCAAAAGCAGTTAAAGACAGAAAATTGTGAGTTCAAGACATGATTGTAAAATACAAGGTCACAGAAAGATAGAAACCAGACTGACGAATTCTAAGCCCTCAACACCTGAAACACTTGAGAATCGATAGCTAGAAAGAATCTGAACTAAAGGAAACAACATTTTGCTAACTAGTGGTTTTATACAAAGATTTGCAATCACTTACAAAAACATTTATAAATTACAGTAAAAAAGAAACAGACAATAAGTAATAAATAAGAAGTAATGGTAAAAAGATTGAGTGAGCAGCATGTGCGTATGTGTGAGAACTTAAACTAGCCGTTGACGTTAATTTTTAATGAAAATGAGGATACAGATGGGCAGACAACATATTCAGATTATGCCCTAGCATGTGCTCATGTCCCTCTCTGCATGTCCACAAAACTTAAATTAAAGGCAACTGAACTCCCCAGCACTCTGTTTAGACGAGAAAGGTAAATATCTCCAAGAACCAAAAGAAGAAGTTCAGTTATCATCTGTTCAAGCACTGCTCCTGCAATGACCATGATGACCTAAAATCTACGCTGACCTAATGTCTGCATGCATGATTTTGCTCTATATATGTTTTGTTTCTTTAGTCTATGGTTCTAAATATTCTATCTGTGTGTTTCTGCATCCTGATCTACTTTTATATTTATTCACTTTGTCACGTGTTTATGTTTATGTGTTGTGTGTTTAAATTGGGTAACCGTTCACTGAACTCAGTGGCCCTCGCCATTCGGAGGTCTAGCTTCGTGCCCCGCCGCCCCTCCGGGGAGCCAGGGAGAGACAGAGTGGGAGGTGGTCTGCTTGGCCATGCTGTAGTGGCTGATCACTGTGTAGAAACGACCCCTTGAATTGGCATCTTGAGCGGCATAGTAGGCCTCAAGTGATGCAGGGATGCAACGCTTGTGCTGTGAGAAGAAGAAGCATGAGATTTATGCATTGTTTTAGTCTTACAACAAACTGTAGCATATCTTACCTGCACTTACTTTACCCCTCTGCATCAGTTCTATTGTCATTTTTAAGGAATTAGCATGCCAGGATCAACTAGTTGTACTGTAGTGTTTTTCCTCTATTGTAAGTCAGTTTACTTAGTCTGCCTGTAGTGGTACTCAGAGGAACGTTTGCTTGTTATTTACAAGGTATACATGAAGAACGTAGGTGTAATCTACAGCCTCTAAGCCCAAACAGTCAGAAAGATAAGCTGTTTGTGTACATTATCTTTTTTTCAAACATTTAATACTCAGAGGAAAAAAATCAGCCCAGAATATTTCAAGAAGACCCAAGAAAGTGAACCAAGAATAAATGATACCTTCAATAACCCTGAGGTCAAAAGCTGGATTTAGGAACAGCACAACTTTAAACATGTTCCAGAAGCAGGTCAGAATCAGTACTGTTTACCAGTCGTTGTACTCAATAACCAGGCTAATTGCTGTTAGCAACATAAGCTAATAGCACTATGTGTCTCTGCATGTTACGCATTCAATCCCTAATGCAATATTTTCAAAGGTACATGTACATGCATCTTTGTTTAGGAAAGACTTAAAGTAGTACTGCTTTTTCTGTAGCTATCGCTTTTTTTAAACACGTGGCAGCAATGTTGGGCACTGAGGTCGGGGTAGATACCTCCATGTTTCCCTCTTGGAATTATGACTTTAAAGGGCCTCTCTGTTGAATTTTTTTACTTGGAACTTGGACATGTTTACATTAAGCATTCAGTGCAAATGGATAAGAATGTTTTTGTGGAACCTTTTTGTGACAACTAAAACCCTAGAAACAGTGCAATTCCTGATGCAGTTGGCAGTTTTTGGTAACTAGAAAACTTAATATTTAGTGGAGGTGCCATACTGATTAAGAAAGAATCTGTATGAGGTTGTTTCCCATCTTTGTCTCTGTGACAAAGGTTATATACCTGCAGGCTGCAGTTAAAGTTTCTGCAGAGGATGTGGAAAACTGAAACTTGACGTTTTCCACATTAAAGCCAGGATATGTTGAGAGACTTTCAAGATGACCTCCTCCATGCCACAGAAACTTTAAAATTCAGAGGAGCCAAGAGAGGAAGATTCGTTTGTATACCGTGAAACCACAATATTTACAACAGCAGATTGTGGAATAGGGATGAATCTGAGAGCTATTTTCTTTTATGAACTCAGCCTTGTGGGAATCAAACATTATATGGTGGTGATTATAAAACATCTAAAGGGCTATATTTTTTCTAATCTCTCCATAGAAGCTAGCTTGTTAGCAAAGCTAAAAACGTCTAACTGCAGATTTAATAGTGTGTTCCTTTGGATGTTTAGCAAATTACACCTGATTTCATTACATTGTTGATAATTCCCTATAAAACCACAAGAGCCTCCTCCTTTAAATTAGAAGTAGGTCAGGAATAGCTTTATCTGCTCCCGTAAGGGACTGAACTCACCCTTTTTTTCTTTATTTAGATAGGTGGCAAAAAAAGATGGAGAAAGTCAAGGGCACAGAGAATTGAGGGCCTTGCTCAGGGACACTCCTGCAGGCAATGTCCCTGGTAGTGTACAATTTGAGAAATTACCATAGCTTAAATGACTTTTAAGGCATGTTTGAACAAAGAAAAAATGTTGTGCTACATTTTATTGTCGAGGTATGTTGATTTCATGTATTATTTGGTCTATCTAGATGTTTCAGTTTTACAACCTTCCCAGAGTCCTTTAGACCTAATGGCTTGACATACCTCGCAGACAAGCATGTGTTCCTATTCAGAATATTTTTAGCTCAGCTGAACCACCACTTTCCACTCCGAGTCGAGATATTCAGTTTTCACTCTTAGGGGGATAAAAGCCATAGTATATACACTGAAGAGGAGAAGGCAAATAGAACTGAACAGAACAAATAACTTGATTTCACACCAGAATATGAATGCAGTTTTTATTCTTGTTCAACAAATTATTCACTGCGAGCGAACAATAGAGCTCTCCTCATTGTATTTATTTAAAACAAGCTTTGCTGTTGTTTTTCTTCTTCTCCTAAAGATCTGACCATATTTGTTTTCATCTGATTGGCGTCACCCTTGTACTGAGGTTATTATTGTCCCTACCAGCATGGCAAGAAAAAGCGGACCCAAAAATCTGGGTTGCATGCACATGTCCGCAGACATAATTTTCCTAAGGAGTTTACTGTCAAAATTGAATAAGTTAATCGCCTGACTTGGATCAGCTCTGGATAAATGTAATGTTGAGGCATAAACTGAAATATGGGTCATATAAAGCTCTTACCTTATAAATGAATCCATCTGGGCAGGCGTGGTCATAAGTGAAAGCTTTATAAACCACCAGGAACACAATGCAGGCGAGAAAGGCCAAGGCCAGGATGATCAGAATTGTCACCTGGAGGGGGAACAAACACATGGTCAATGGAGGATTTTGTGTACTTATGCGATGCGGGGTTAGTGCACAGACAGTGAGAAAGATGGAGTGTGTGCACCGGAGTGTGTCTGTATGTTGTCATAATAAATTGTAAGATGCTGCTGACTGAGGTCAATGGCTCCTCGAGGCAAGGTGTTCCGTTGAGTTGCATGATGGATGTTTCAAGATGGAACACGGTTTGAAACTACCTTGTTTCTATTAATACAATGCAACATGGTTTAAAGAAATAATAGTATTGAATCACTGAGGTGAATCAGAAGGATAGGTTATATCTTGTTTAATGCTCCAGTTTTGATTTTGTTTGTATTTGTCAGATTTATTTGCATTCACACAATGCAGGCTTTTTCTGTATATCTACAAACACTGCATGTGCTTTCAGTGACTATCAACTACCTTTAAACATGATTTATTACTTGACTGTTTCATCTGGGAAATCAATAATCTTGTCATATTCATGTATTGCTTTAGGTTACCTTAGGAACTGACCCAAGCTTTCTGGTACAGGCCACCGGATTGTTATTTATATCTGCTGTTATTCCAAAGAGGTAATGATGTCATGTCCTCTAACTAGGTTGTCAGAGCTTTTGTAAAACACAAAGCATCACACATCCTCCAGCTGGACAGAGGTTGCTTCTGTACATATTCATTCCTCTTTTCACGCCAATCACACCTGGAATGTGATTCTAACAGCCTAGTTTAGACCAAAATTAGATAAATAAAGATGAGCTTCTTAAGATACTCACTTAAATTATTAAATTCTCACTATAAGACATAAGACTGACTTAAAAGACATACGCCTCATTAGACTGCAAAAAAAAGAAACGAAAACTGGGAAGAGATTATTTAATAAACTTTCATAAAATCTCAAAACGAAACAGTCATATTCAATAAATACCAATATCTGTTGCAATGAGGCTTGTTTGTCAGAATAAGAGTTTCTTTGGTAAATGACAATCTTTTAGCAGGTATTAAACATACTTTTCATTAAGCGCTGCTAATCCCTGCTTCTGCTTTTTGTCTGTATTTTTCTCAGAGCCTCGCTTTGCATATCCTCCAAACTTTTAAATTATGGATTTGGTCAGCTGGACTCTCAACGTAATTGATCAAATTTTTTTTTCTTTTCAATGGGAAGACATGGTAAAGGAGAACTCTCTTGTCCAGGCGGGACGTTCTTCTCTAGATACACAATGGATTCTTGGCAGCAGTGGAAGATTGTGTACCTAACTACGATGTCGGTCGAGGTAGAAGATGTGTACATATTTGGACTTTTGATAACAGGATTTCTGCTTTTTGGAGTTTGTGGTTACCTGGTTTATCGAGTGATTCGCAAAACGTGGGCAGCTGTTCAAAGCTTTCCAAAGCTTCCTGCGATGTTGGATGGAGTCTGTAGAGCGATCAACACTCAGACTGAAATGTTAAGAGAGCAGAATCGCAAGCTGGACACGATTCTTGAACAGAATCGCAGCCTGACAGTGGTTGGTCTCAGAGGTTAAAGGATATAAACTTGGAGAAATTGTACGCTCGAGATCTGCGGAAAGTACCAGAAATTTGGCTACTTGGATTCGCAATTGAGACATACCAGTAAAACTCTTAAGGTAGTTGGAAATTCACAACTGCCTGAACCACAACATTTATTGTTTTCCTAAATCTGGCTCCCCAACGTGGCCTTGGCAACTTCTGCTAACTGGTTATCGACAAAATATCTCCTGGATGTTATATAAACACGACGCTCTTCCCAAGCACTCCCCTACCAGCTGTGTGCTGATAGGACTATGCGGCCGATGAATAAATCTTCCACCTCTCTTCTCAAGGACAATGGACCTTCTATCAGTGTTGACAGTCTAATTCTTGCAAACACACTCCGACTTACATTCGCACCCTCAAGATTCCACCGTACCCTTGCTGAATCTTTACTTATGTGTGTGTTGCTTACCCCTGCTAAAGTTTTATGTACTATTTCAGACTATTCTGCTAAGAATAGAGTCTGAAATATGATTTTTTTCCCCTCCTATCTTACTTTACCTAAATGTGTGATTTCATTACTTTTCATAGATTTTCAGATTTCTCAGAAGGATTACCAGCAAAAGCCAATTATTATTAGTATTTCATTGATTTTTAGTTTTATCAGAAGGATTACCAGCGAAAACCAAATATTATTAGTAATATGGACTTTAGCTGCTCTTACACCAATGACCCAGCTTTCTTAATTAGACTACAATGGACTGTTATTACTTAGTTCAACTTCAGTACCAGTAAAAGCAATATATCATTAGCACCTGAAAATGTGGATTAAAGCTGTTTTGTACCAGTGACTCAGCTTCCCTAATTAGAATTTAGTGGAATGATGAGACTATTAGATTTCTCAGGAGGATTCATAGATTTTTAGATTTCTTAGAAGGATTGTAGTATCATTTGATTTGTTTTTCTGTCTGTATCTGTGTTTATTTTCTTTGTGATTGCATTGTAATTGTATGTACAGCGCTGTGTCTCGTTAAACTTACCTTACATTACCTTACCTTACCTTACCTTACCTTACCTTACCTTCTTAGGCTGTACAATATCAATAAAGCGTATAATAATGAAACTTTCACTGAATGTTGCAATTAACCCACTTTCCTTTTCTCCATCACAAGGTCCCTCCACTCTAACTTTAGCATCTAAAACTCTGAGAATATACATAAAGGGTGTACATCAAGCCCTTTGAATTGCATGTATGGCACATAAGACATCCTAGAAATTATTGCATCTAAGCATTTCTTTGTGATTACAATATTGCAGCTGTTTCCTAGTCACAATTTCTGGACAATTCATTTTGAAATAAAGTACTGTATGTACAATTTAGACAGCTATGGGCAGTGAGGATGATACTACTTAATTTATAAGTCAGGTTACCTCTCTGTTTTAATTTTTCATGTTTTACATTTTGGGTAATAATCAGTAAACCACGATTTTGGACACAATTATGAGGTTTTCTGCACAATCTGGGCATGCATTTAGTACAAATAAATGTTAGGATTAGAAAATGTTATAGCTACCAGAACCAAACCACAGTGAAGTGTATCACTGTTAGTCATTTACAAAAACTGTCACAAACTAAAATGTTCCTATCAGTCATTATAACTAAAATTCATCAAATCTCTTGAGCTGATTAGAAAAATCAACATCAAGCAAAGCTAAATGAAAAAATTATGGAAATGCATTTATTTCTGTATGATGCAAATGTAGTTGAAGTTTAGAAAAATATTTATTTCCATGGCAGGCAAGACAATGCTGCTGTTGGCTATATTAACATAAACAAGGGAATGTTTCTTCCGCATTCGCCTCTCTGCCTGCTTAGATGCTTTTCTCCTAAACTCACTGCTTGCTTGCATTCTTTTACTCCTAACTTTTTATCTCTTAAAAACTAAAACTACTTCTTACCAGCGACTCCCAAGGATTATTATTATTTAAATTTATTCTAAAGGATTTTGATGTTTTTATAATTGAACTCAAAAGAAGGGCAAGTTGATGCCAGCTAATCAGCACAAAATGCCTCCCTTCACCACAGAGGACTTCGACAAACTTTTACAGAAATTGGCTATTTTGGAGATGAAAATCCATCGACTAGAAGTGAATGTGGAGGTGAATATGGGGTACAGCAATGATTCAACTCTATGATCCCAAACAGTGACAGCCAGCTCAACGACTCAGCCGGCAATCAGAACACTGAGAATAAACCTACCGGCAGACCCCCCTGGCATGTTTTAGGCGTATGCCCAAAAAATCAAGGTAGAAGCTTTCTCACTGGAAGATCCCAACAATTAAATAAATTAGAATGGCCAGAATGACCGAGAAATGTCCCCGTTTCCCCTGGGAAAAGGAGACAGCGAGCTGTTGTCAAAATAACAGATAGGAGTGATCCAGCTGGAAATAATGGAATTCCCCTCCAAAACAGATTTGCTCTACTACAGAATGAAAACCAGGGAAATTATCCATCTTCTGAGAACAATAAAAGGTTTGAGAACAACCTTCACTGTAAACAGTCTTCTCCTAAGCTGCCAGAGAAAGAGCGCCCCACCGGACCAGGAACCCTAATAGTGGGCAACACAGCTGTGGATGGGATTAAAAACTTCTGCAACAAGAAAAACACAGAAGTTATGATTGGTACCAGTAATATGGTGTACGATATCTCAGAGAATATTCTGGCAATCACAGAAAAGAGGCCGTCTCTAGAAAACCTTCTCATACACTGTGGAGCCATGGATGACGTGGCTAAGAAAAAGTCAGAAGTATTGAAGGAGGATTTCATTCGTCAGCTGAATATTGTTGGAGGTCTCAATATCAAGGTGTTTCTCAGCGGACCCTTTGCACCAATTTTCTGTGGAGAAGAGATTTTTTTGAGACTTCGGATGATCAATAAATGGTTGAAAAAAGCATCTGTGAACTTCATCAACAACTTCAATATTTTTTGGGAAAAAAGACGCTTCAAGCAAGGTGGTCTCTGTTTGAATAAGCCGGGAGCCAAACGTCTCACATCTAATCTCTTCTATTCTAGGTTTCTAGGTGAAAAGACTAAAGGAGCTACATCCATTAACATTTACTTTTCCTTCCCATAGAAAGTACTCCTGGATCAGTGCTTCTGTGTTCTTTTTGTGTCTCTGCTCTGTTCTCTCAAACCCCCAGTCGGTCCTGGCAGATGGCCGCTCACACTGAGCCTGGTTCTGATGGAGGTTTCTTCCTGTTAAAAGGGAGTTTTTCCTCTCCACTGTTGCTACATGCATGCTCAGTATGAGTGATTGCTGCAAAGTCAACGCCGGTGACTGTCCACTGTCTCTACATGCTCATCCGGGAGGAGGGAATGCTGCAAGTCACTGACTGGATGCAATCTGCTGGGTTTCCTTAGACAGAAAAACTTTTTATCCAATTTGAATAAAAAGCTAACTCTGACTGCACTGTTCAATGGTTAGGATTAATTGGAATGTATGTACCTGACTGTTGTGAAGTGCCTTGAGACGACATGTGTTGTGAATAGGCGCTATATAAATAAAACTGAATTGAATCGAATTCAGTAAATAATCCGCCAGCAGCTTTGACCTTCAGCAGAAAACATAGAGTGTCAACAACAATGATGACACTGCCACCAACAGCTCCAGCTGAGACAACCAGGCAGTTAGCTGAGGGAGAGAGGTCATCACAAAAGGTCTCCCTGCTGAATTCCACAGGAGAGGTGGACCCCCCCGTTAAACCCCCCTCACCCCAGACCCTGACCCGGACTGCACAGAACTCTCCCATCTCCCCACTGAGCCCAGTTTTTTCTTTGCTGGATTCTGATAACTGGAAAGGAGCTCTTAAGATCGGGACCCAAATGGCTCTGACATCTTCTCCATTCAACACCCCCGTGGCCGAAGACCTGCTACTAAACCAACATCTTCCAGAAGCCGCAGAGCCCCACCACCTCCTAATCTATCTCCTTCAAATCAGGACCTTCAAATCACTTGTCTGTGATACAGTCTGGGCCCCAGTGGTAACTCTATCAGAAATGATCATGTCCAGGAAAAACTTGGGCACTAATAGGAGATAGTTGTAAAATATCTGTGCTTATACGTGACAGAAAGAACAAAGCCAATAGGATAAGAGACAGTAATAAAAACTCAAACTTAAAAGCCATAAACTGTCAGAAACAACCAGACACAGAGTTAATATCAGCAACTAAGTCATATAAACTGGCATTATTGAACATTAGATCTCTGTCAGGAAAATCATTTTATAGTTAGAGTGGCTTAGGTTATCCTGAGCTATCTCTGTAGTTATGCTGCTATAGGCTTAGGCTGCTGGAGGACATAATGACCACTTTCACCCTCTTCGCTACATTCTCACACTACTCTCCAATTTTGCATTATTTGCTGTTATTTCAGCTTTTAACTTTATGTTCTCTCTCTTTTCTCTTCCTAGAAGCTACACCTGGCCTGACTCTGTGTCTACCTGTGACACCTTTCTGGAGAGGGGCATCGTCCAAGCTTCTGCTGGCAACAACTTAATGCTCACCCTCTACCGATGATCCACATAGCCCTGTCTTTTAGTGTTTAACCCTTTCTCTCTCCTAGACATGGCAATTGACTGAGCTTTTACAGTAACTAATTATATGTGCTCTCTTTCAGACTCTAACCTTGAAAACTGGCTCAGAGTTTATCTGTTCTTTCTTTCTAGGTGAAACAACTAAAGGAGCTACATCCATTAACATTTACTTTTCCTTCCCATAGAAAGTACTCCTGGATCAGTGCTTCTTTGTTCTCTTTGTGTCTCTGCTCTGTTCTCTCAAACCCCCAGTCGGTCGTGGCAGATGGCCGCTCACACTGAGCCTGGTTCTGGTTCTGCTGGAGGTTTCTTCCTGTTAAAGAGAGTTTTTCCTCTCCACTGTCGCTACATGCATGCTAAGTATGAGGAATTGCTGCAAAGTCAACGCCAGTGACTGTCCACTGCCTCTACATGCTCATCCAGGAGGAGGGAATGCTGCAAGTCACTGACTGGATGCAATCTGCTGGGTTTCCAGCAGAAAAACCTTTTATCCAATTTGAATAAATAACTGAATCTGACTGCACTGTTCAATGATTAGGATTAATTGGAATGTATGTACCTCACTTTTGTGAAGTGCCTTGAGACGACATGTGTTGTGAATTGGCGCTATATAAATAAAACTGAATTGAATCAAGGACTTCATTACTGACCACAATCTTGATTTCATGTTTTTAACAGAAACATGGTCACATGAATGTAATGAAGCACCCATTCTGATACCTCCAATACCTGATACCTGAATCGACACCTCCAAACTATAATTTTCTTTGTAACAGCAGGCAGCAAAGAAAAGGTGGAGGGGTCGCACATCCCTTTTGTCAGGTGTTTTCCCTCAGGCCCTAAAAACAGCAATTCTCAAACCTCTATTGAAAAAGAGCAACTTGGACAAGCTGCTACTGCAGAACTACAGGCCTATATCAAACCTCCCCTTCATCAGTAAGATTATTGAAAAAGCTTAATTTCAGCAGTTAAACAACTTTCTAACAATGAACAACCACTTCGATGTCTTCCAGTCAGGCTTCCTGCTCACCACAGTACAGAGACTGCTCTTGTCAAGGTGTTCAATGACATCTGTATAAATGCAGACTGTGGAAGAACCACAGTGCTGGTATTACTGGACACTGTTGATCACTCCATTTTATTAAAACTGGGTCGGCCTTTCTGGTACAGCACTCGATTTGTTTAAATCCTATTTGAAGGACAGGGACTTTTTTGTGTCAGTAGGTAACTTTACATCTGAGTCCAAAAGAATTGCATGTGGCGTCCCCCAAGGGTCCATCTTAGGGCCCCTCCCATTCAATATCTACATGCTCCCCTTAACTCTGATTTTAATAAACAACGTAAGTTATCATAACTTTGCAGACGACACACAGCTATACGTTACGATGTCACCAGGTGACTATAAACCCTTTCAACGCTGGGTAAATGCTTAGAAGAAATCAATACATGGATGGGCCAAACTTTTCTTCAGCTGAATCAAAACAAAACTGAAGTAATAATCTTTGGACAAAAGGAAGATAGTTTAAAAGTTAGCACACAGCTTCAGTTAATACAGCTAGAAACCACCAATCAGGTTTGAAATCTGGGTGTAGTGACTCAGACCTGAATCTTAAGAGGCACATAAAGACAGTAAGAAGGTCAGCCTTCTATCACCTAAAGAACATCTCAAGGATTAAAGGGTTCATGTGTTCATCTTTAGTAGAATTGATTACTCCAATGGTGTCTTCACAGGTCTGCCTAAAAAGTCAATCAGACAACTGCAGTTGATCCAGAACGCTATTGCCCGCATCCTCACTAAAACTAAGAAAGTGGAGCACATCACCCCAGTTCTAAAGTCCCTACACTGGTTCAGTGTAGCTCAGAGAATAGACTTTAAAATATGTCTGTTAGTCTATAAATCACTAAATGGCTTAGCACCAAAATACATTACAGACTTGTTGTCAGTGTATCAACCACCCAGACCTCTCAGGTCTTCTGGCTGAAATCTACTCTGCACACCCAGAACCAGAACCAAACATGGAGAAGCAGCTTTTAGCTCTTATGCTCCACTAATCTGGAATAGACTCCCAAAAAACTGTAAAAGCGCCGAAACCCTAAGTTGCTTCAAATCAAGATTAAAAACGTATTTGTTTAGAATGGTCTTTGACTGTGCTATCTAAACATTATTAGTTAAGTTTTCAGTCCAACTTTCCTTTCATTTTCTTATCCATCATTCAATTCTCTATATATTTTTTAATTACTGTAATGTACTTTGCCTATTATGTTTCTTATTTATTTTTTTTCCTTCATGTGAAGCACTTTGAATTGTCTTACTACTGAGATGTGCTATATAAATAAACTTGCCTTGCCTTTACATTTCCAACTTGACATCCTGATTTAGCAATTTAGAGTAAGCCTCTAATTAGAATTACGCAAATCAAGTTCAAAAGACAGCTTTAGGTATGAGTGTAGTGCTGGTGTATGACTGCATCTTCTCATATGCTCAAAAATAAAATGCGACATCAGATTTTTGGTCATCAGACAGCTGATAAATCTAATTTTCCATGCAGGATGAATATTTCGGATGTCCTGTTTTCCATTCTTGGCTTGTGCTGAAGCCATTTCGGATTACTGCTCTGAACACAATCTGTCACAGCGAGATGTCAGAGCAATTACAGAAGTGATATCATCAGTCTCCAGCAGTGTTATGAGGGTGGACACGGACACACACGCTAAGTGACTGTTTACCCAGTGTCAACTGAGGGACACAGCTCTCACCCATGGTTGCTTCTGACACTTCTGCTAAATTACATCTCCCCACATCACACAGTGCCATACATTAAAAGGATACATTCAAAGTCACTGTGACCCGCCATTTGAAACTGCAGCAGACAGTAAGTGACTGATTAAGATCCGCTGAACAGCTTCTTTTGAATCGATCAATAGTGATGGAAATGAGACATCTTATTAAGAAGAGGGATTACAGTAAAGCCTCTCAGATCACTGACGAAGCAGCTTAAGTGTTTACTATCTGTGTACTTTGCTTAGACACATAATATTAAGACTCCAGCTGTAAATGAATGAGGGGATTTTTAACTTTCATGTACAACTACAACAGATTAAGTGTAATCCGACTTCATCTATGCATTTTTTGTGTTTATGTCTAATGGACAATTACTAAACGACGGTACTACTTAACAAAAAGGTACATTTGACTTTGTGTAAAAAAAAAAAAAAAGAGTAGCTAATGTGTCAGTAGTCCGAACTTGCCTAATACCTCTTATCCCAAGGCTATATATAGTATAGGCATTATTTAATAAAAAACTAACTTGAATATAGTATTTTAGTTAATAATTAGGTAATATTCATAATTTAATCTTATCAGTCACAACTATATTTTCATATGTTTTTAATACAACAAAAAAACATTTATTCACCCCTAATTAAATCATTGTCCGAAGCAGTGACGTTTTCTGACATGGGTAATATGGCTCGCTGCCCAGGGCACCATTCCATCAGGGGTGACAAAGAAGTACTAGACTCCAGAAGAACCACTAATAGAAGCGGATTTCCCCCACAGCCTGCAAAAAAAGGCTGGGACCGCATCACACACCTTTCTGCGTGTACATCCAGATAGCAAGGGCTACCCCGCCGCATCGCTGCCACTCAAGGAGCCTAACGTGGTATCAAGGTATACCAAGGTATACCAATTATTGTCTAATTTAGTTCCAATACTAACCTAACTTCATTTCCAGTGTCTTCAAGTTAATCCTTGGTTCTCAAACTTAAATAGCATTGCATGGTAATGTTGCATCACTCTTTCAGCCGTGGTTTTCAACCATCTTTGACTAACTTGTTTATATTGTACATAGCCTATTAGTCCTCCTTATTCTTTCATTTTGCTTGGTAGTTTAGTAGGGTTGTTTTAGCATAGTAAAGAGTTTTTGATTGAAATATGTTTGACTTTGATTGACTTATTTTTGTTAATAAATTCTGGTATTTCAAGAAATTGTGTGAATTCATTCTGTGTGTACAGAGTTTTGCTGTTCATTAAGGCTCATCCCTTTCAATTTTGTCCTAATACCACCACCTTATTGGGCTGGTATTCACAGGACAACCCTTAACAGACCAAAATATTATTTAATAAAATATTAAAGTATTAATATTAAATATTTAATAATCACAACACAGCTCAAAATCTAAAATTCTTAGACTGGTAAAACTTGAATGTTTTGACTTTAGAGTATTAGCAGTCAGTATCTGAGACAGTTTTCAAAGTGGTTTCAGATTGGAGAAACAGAGGTTTGGACTTGTTCAGTAAAGTAAAAAATTTCATATATGTTCATGCAAAAACTATAAACGTTTACAGTTCTGTCTGTCTACTGAAATAGATGTGTCTATGTTGTGTGCTGGATAAACCCAAATACAGCAAAGAACTGGCAGTGAGTAGACAGAAGCATGCAGTTTGCTCTAGTAATACCCAGAGCACTGACAACAGATTCAGAAAGGAATTGCTGTTACAAATGGACCAGAGACGTAACCATGATGGCAGAGAGAAAAGAGAGACAGCCCTTATGGTACCTGAGGTGAAGGAAGGCTGACGATCGGAGGCTATCACAGTTTGTCACATGAAAGGACCAACGTATGACCAGAGAACAGGTGGGTGGGTCTTCCTTTCAAAGCCAATTTCTGTGGTCACCTGAGCACTACCTGACACCAGCATTTATGGTTATTTACAAAAAAACGCAGCTTTAGCGAATGCTTGCTATATACAAATTTAATATTTTGACCAAAGACTTGGTCATAAAGTCAATATAGAAAGGCAAGATTTTATACAGTGTTAAAAATTGAGTATGAATTTTGCTATCCAAATTCAACTTTATGTCAGTTGGTTGTTTTACTTTTTTGTTTATTTTGACGCTTTTTAATACCCTAGAAATAATACATTTTAACCTAAATATTACTTGTTTAGTAATAAGAGTTAATGTATTTATAATTAAAAGACTATGTAATAATACAATAGCTGATCTAGGACGATTTTAATTGAAACAAACTGGAATAGGCAGATTTAAGGTTCTTTATTTCTTCCTAACTCATTTTGGACATGGCTTTGAGCTGTCTAATGTAACAGTATGTATGTTTGGTTATTTTTGTTTAATTATTATTGCATATTTACTCATTTATAAATGACAATTTATTTTCCCTGACATTTTTTGAAATAAAGAAACATACCAAGTTTGACAGCTAATAGCTGACACCACTTTAAAATACTCTATCAGTGCCTTTAACATCAACATTATGTCAGGATCTGGGTTTGTGTTTTTGTGCTTGCTACATGTGCTCATTCTTAGGTGGTGCTGGAGCTCTCAGGTGTGCTGGGTGACAGGTGCAACTTATTCCACTGATTGCCAGGAGGAGTACTTAAGCAGGAGGATGCCAGCACTTCAATGCGAGAGTGTTTTGCCACAGTGGTACAAACTCGAGCTACACTCCAAGTTATGCATTGTTCTTCACCCTTGTTTAACTTTGTTTTTTGCTCCTCTGCAGATTTTGAAAGCCTAAGCTTTGGATCTATGTCACTGAGTTTTCTGGACTACTTTTCTGAAAGTTACTCTGGGTGATCAAGCCTGTCTTCGTTCTGAGGATTCCTATCCTGTGATCTACCTTCATTTGGATTCGCATCTAGCTGGCAGCTTCCTGTCCTCTTTGTCTCCTGTGCCAAGCCACAAGTGTACCCTGTCCACCCTCCAACATAAGCTACCGCACATCGAACTTGTTTACGGTAACCTGAGCTCCACAGAACAGCACCAAGTGAACTCTCTACGGATATACCTGCTTAAGACCTGGATCCTGAATCTCATTCCCCCTGGCGACCTGACCATCATAACTCAGTAAGCCGATCTCAGTATCAAAGTAACTATTTGCTCTTAGTTTCGTTTTTGCCTCCGTTACCTGTACTCATCCATTCTCTTCACTTCTCTCCTTACAGTGAGATATTTTGTCCGTTCCGTTCCTGACTATATCTTCAATAAACAACCTTTATTTTACTTCCTCCTCCTGAGTGTTCTCTGTATGTGGGCCGAGCTATTTTCGAACATAATGACACATTAATAACTTTTACCTTACTGTTTATTTTCCATGTACTGCAACAATTTATTATGCAGTTACTGTTTCTGTGTAAATTAAAATGGAGCATCATAAATAACTAATAGCTGAATGACTGATGAATGTTACAGTAATAAATTGCACTAAATCAGGAATGACAAAGAAAAAAACCCAAAGTGTATCATTTTACCATTAGTAAAAGTCCTGGTTTGAGGAGGTTATCTTAAACTTTTCTTTGAGACAGTTACCAGTTATTGTCGAATCATACTTCTGTACCTTAATTTAAACATACAACATATTATACAAGCAATGCAAACAAAACCATCTTACCTTTTTTTACTGTGTAATGGCATTTGAAGATAGAAGACTATGACGTTTATTAAGTATTAAAAATCAATGTTCACCTTAACTGTACCTTTTAACATATAGTCGAAGCAGCACTCCAGACAAATACATACTCCACCACTTGTATTAAATAGTTGCTCAAAATTCCCTATTGATGGTGCTGTGGTCATGTGGAGCACAAATCCATAAAAAATGTGACCTTTCTCTATTATTCATAACCTGTCTGAACTCAGCTGCAAACCTAAGGAGGCCTTCAGTGTAGCAGCACAGTTGAGATTATTTTCTCTACGTATGAGATGGTATTATTCTTCAAGTCCCATGTTTTATTCTTCAGGATAAAATAAAGCTCTGATAATGGGTTAACCTGAAGTGTGCAGAAACATTTAGTACAAACAAGCAGAAACCATATAAAGGAGCAAAACCCAACGGTATACCAAAAACTGTCGAAGGAAAATGCCCACATCAGATTTATCAAACAATCTCCATGGTAAAGTCTATGCAATCACTATACCATCACGAGTGCACTATGGTGTCTATCACCACGAACACAACCTGCTTACTGAGCATCTCAGTTAACAGTTTGTCTTGGATGTATGTGGAAGCACAGAATGTAATCACACTTTAGAAAAAGAACAATGTATCCATTAAAAAGGGTTTCGGTTGGACTGACTGTATAGTATGTAATTATGTATTTTCGTTCGAAACCTTTTGAGTTTTTTCATGATTCTGTGTTAGAAATTATTGTCTTTTTCTAAAAATGTTTCCAATCTTTCATCAGATTCTTATCTGTTAGTCTGCCAGAACCATGTGCTCTATCATAATGTCCCCAATGTTAACCCCCCCGCTAAATATGGTAACGACATCCAAAGTATTAAATAATGACATGATCTAACTGGACTACATTCTCTCAGTATGCTATCCACTTGCTTGTCCTAATGTTCTCCAGCAAGCTTGAAACAAGATCCAAAATGATTTTTCTTCAGGAGTGGAGTCTTTTGCATTCAGCATTTATTGAGGTTGTCGTGGTTGACCACACCTAATTCCAGGTATTTGTAAACTCTCTCTGCAAGTGGTCCGTGGCTCATGGAAAACGCTTATAATTATTATTTTTTTACTTCTCTCTCAGATATCCCGCAAGTAGGACGTGGTCATGGCTGGTTTTTGGAAAATTATCTTCTTTCCACTACTGGATTATTGTCCCAAAGGTGCTAGGTTTTGAAATATGTCTGTGACCAATGCCATTAGTAACTGTAGAAACACTTTGGTTAAAAAAAGGATTTGAGAAAGCCGTTTCAGACTGCTTTTAAAAAACTTGCAGATTTCAGCTATTTTCATTTATTTTTATGCTTGTTTCCATTTGAATTTGTTCATGTTTTTAATACTCGTTCCCTGTGTCCATCTCCTTTATTATGCATAACTTGATTGATGGAGTGATTTATTAAATTTTTTTAACGTGTAGATTATTTGGGTTGTTATCTGCATATGGTATGAATTGCATGTGAATTGCTGTGAATTAACTAATTTTCCATATTCAATGTGTATTTCAAATGCCATGGAACGAAAAGGTCATATTGAACCATTTCACTATCAGCTGATGTAACCTTATGGATTGTTAACCATAAATAAATAAACACATTTAAATCTGCATACCATCAAGTTGTAATAATTAAAGCAGTATATAAAAGGTCTATTAACATTATTTTGTTTTCTTGCTTCTCCAGACTGTAGATTACCCATCAGTCAAGTATTTCTTCAAATAGATTATAACACTCACTACCTGCCTTTTTGCTCTGAAACTACCTGGTAATGGCTTGTTTATTGCAGGTTTGTAAATCTGGAGTTTTTAAAATATTTCTGAGTGTTGTATTGTCAACCAAATACATTCTGCTTTAATTATTTGTAGCTTCATTATACATTAAAGGTTCAAATGTATTTTCTAAATGGCTTCTTCACAGCCTGTTTTCACCAGCATTTCACATATGGTGTGCCTTCCCCCTTTTTTTAACATTGTGTTTTGTTAGAAGGCAACCGCCACCCACGCTTTCACCGCTGCAAGTTGACAGGCCATATGGAGGAGCAGACACCTCCTCATATTTGCACGAGGAACAAGGTGTGTGTGCCTGTGCAAAGGGGGAAAAGAAAGGTGGGGGTGTGACAGTAGAGAGTAACTTATTTGATAAACTGAGTGACAGAGGAGGCAAATTGAGGTATAAAAGAGGAGGTGACAAAGACAATAAACCAAAAGTGAAAGGCAGACAGAGAGAGTATGAGAGATCCAGGAGTAGATGAAGAATCCTTCCTCTCTTGGTAGCATCTGTGAGAGGTGGACAGACAGAGAGTCAAGCAAGAGGGAAATCATGATATATCAATGAGAGAGGCAAAGAAAGATTTCGATTTATTCTCTTATAGCCCTTCAAACACCTTTTCAGAGGCTGCACAAAAAAGCTAATTCATCCACTTTTTAAAAAAATTATTTACCCTTCAACTCTTAAATGTACTTCTTTGGCAGCTATAAATATACTAGAGAAATGTTCTGCAGTTAGAGTCTGTGAACTGCAAAGTAAATATAAAAAGCATAACAAGCTTAAAAGTGGAAAAAAGATAGGTTTTTTTCATTCTATTTAATATTTACAATAAAAATAACATGTATTTTACAGTAGCATACATTAGAACATTATGTACCAAGCAGAAAGCCTTTTAACAGTGCCTTGCACAGGTACTAGCACTCCGAACGTTTTCACATTTTGCCACGTTACAAAAACAACCTTGTGTATTTTTGTATATTTCTGTGATCAATCAACACAAAGTAGTGCATAATTATGTAGTAGAAGGAAAATCATACATGATTTTGAAATGTGAAAGGTGTTCCAAGCATTTTTATTTAGCCCTGTTTTACTATGATACCCCAATGTAAAATCCTATCCAACCAAAAAACAAAAAATAAATATTAAAATAGAAGAACCCGTGAAAGCATTAATACCCCGTTACATTATTTAATAGACCAACTAAAGGAAGCCCATTAATGTGAAAAGAAAACATAAAGCTTTCCAAATGCTTTACAGATATAAATCTGTGAAGTGACATGCATTTGTATTCACACCCCTTTATTTTGATACCCCTGAATAAAATTCAGTGCAATCAAAGTCAAATCAAGTACACTGTGTGTATTATGAACTGTGTATTAATGCAACTGTCCTGTGAAGGTTTTAGAAGTTTGTTTAAAGAGCATTAGTGAACAAACAGCATCATGAAGACTAGTAAACACAGCAGACAGGTCCTATATCAGGTTATGGAGAAGTTAAAAGCAGGGCAATAACCCTGCAGCAACCTCATGTAGCATTGTTCATTCCATCAGTGAATAATGCAAATCTTATGGTAAAACTGCAGATCTACCGAGATATGGCCATCAACCTTGGATGACAAGTAGGAGGGCATTAATCAGAAAAGCAGCCAAGAGACCCAAAGTTACTCTGGAAGAGCTGCAGAGACCCACAGCTCAGGTGATAGAGAATATGTTAATCGGACAACTGATAATCCACAATTTAGGGCCTTGTGATAGAGGCTAAAATGAAACAACTACTGAAAGAAAACCATAAGAAGTCCTGTTTGCAATTTGACACAAACCATGTAGGGGACCCGACCAAAACTGGACCTCCTGGCCCACATGCATAAAGCTGTGACAGAAAACTTTGCATATCACCCTAAAAAACATCATCCTTACTGTAAAGCATGGCGGTGGCAGCGTCATGCTGTAGTGATCAGCAGGCATGCCAATAAATACAGTATAAGCAAATCCTGGAACAACTTTTGCTAGAGGTTTCAAAAGAGTTAATTAAAGTATGATATTTATGACCTAGTCAAAGTCTAAACCAACATCCAGGTGAGAATCTGTGGAAAGACTTAAACACTGATGTTCAGAGATGCTCTCCAGCCAATCTAGCTAAGCTTGGGTCATTTTGCAAAGACGAATGGGTAAAAATGTCAATATATAGATATGCAAAGCTGATGGAGAATTTTTTATTAATACAAAAGCATAGTACACTTTTCAGATTTTTATTTGAAAAAGGATAAAAATGTAGTAAACATTTAGCATTATACTTTCCCACAATACCCTACTTTGTGTTTCTGAATTACATAAAATGCCAATGAAAAACTGTACGAAAAGAGGAAAAGTTCAAGAGACATGAAAACTTTAGCAAAGTACTGCATAGGTGTAAAACTGGGAGATGTTAAATATGTCTTGCTTGGATGTGAAATGAAACAAATTGGGAATATAATGGTCAGTCACTATAAAGTAAGAGGTGTCCCTGTAACAAATGAAACTAAAGAGCTTAAATGTCACTGATCAGGTTACGGCAAAGGTCAGCGTGTCATTCTGACTCAACATCTAAAAGCAGACCGTCTATAAGGACAATGCCCCTTTTAAAGATAATTACAGCAATCAGACCTAGTTTAGCTTTGTGATCAATTCATCACTGACAATCACCCTTGTCTGGATAATTGTGGTTGTATTGATGAGATGTAGTCCCAGAACAATTTTCATAAGCATTTTAACACAATTTTATATGATTATCTTGTTCTGAGGTGTTAATGGTCATTCATATTTGCAAAGATGTGAGTGGCGCCCTGAAAGAGCGAAATCAAGACAGTGATGTGTCAAAAAGTGTTTTTTAGTTTAGATGCTTTTATAGTTGCTACTAACATGGAAATAAACACTGCTGTTTATTCTGCTGATGCCTAGGATGGTCAAAATGCTTGTTAATGTTCCGGGTCAAAACATACAAGTCAACATATGGATATGAGTGCCAAAATAATGCTGTCACCATGTGGTAACACATTTTTATTTTATTTGTAAATTACAGCAGTTTAGTCCCTTTGCTTTGCAAGTATGTTTGTTGCTTAATCACTTTATTTTAAACCTACTATTGTGATAAGAGCATAGGTAAAGTTTTTTAGGAGGGATTTGATTTGTTGTTGTTCCAGCTGTATTAGAAAGCAAAAAGGAACAGAATATACCAGAATTATAATAAACAGACTCTGGCTAATATTATGTGAGAAAGGTATCTTTACAATTACCTGTCTGGTTTTAAGACTGTGGAAAGGCTGATAGGTTTTCTAAAAAGGAACTTTTTCTTTCAGATTTTTTAATATCAGTAAGTCAAAAACCAAAATACTAATGTGAAAATCAAGGGGTGATGTGGCAACTTAACGATAGAACATGTAATTTCAATAAAAATAATTGGAAATACAATTACATTTATTAAGATATTATTGGACTTTTGTCTTTTAGAACAATAAAGATGAGAAAACAGCTCCTGGAAATCAGATTTTCTATGCTCAATTTCCCTTTTTCCATAGCAATCCAGATGTGGAATATGCTTAAAGAAAATATATATCTATACTTTTTCAGACGTATTTATAAGACTGTGCATGAACCCCTGAGGTTTCTGTCATTTATTGATTTTCTTTTCCTCCACTGTGTTTGAGGATTTTATTCCACCCAAACAATCTCAGCAAAGAAAGAATTTCTGTTTGGTTTTCCCTCAGTGAAACAAAGACAAGTCTCAAAGCAGACAGTGTTCTGGTAGTCGGCTGCCTCTGAGCAGAGTATCTCTGACAGGCTGCGGGGATGTCAAGGAGACTGTGGAGAGGGATTTGGGCTCTCGAGGACAGCTTATCCGGTTGACAAGCACGGCTACAATAGTCAGGCAGCCAAGTACAAACACTCTGCTGTCGCGATGCATTGTGTCTCTGATAAAAACACGGATTGGTTAAAATGTCAACTTGAGAAAAGTCGAGATTCTGTTTGGATATAAGGTCAGAGAGGAGGGCACAAGAGGTCAGATTTGTTTGAAGTCAATTGGCCACTCTACTTAGGCCGAAAACAAGAAAAAAATATTTTTACTGTGTCTAAATACATTTTTCTCATATAGAACCATTTATTTAATGCACAAACATCAAAGGATGCAGTAAACCCCTTCAGTGACGATATTTGGAACTGTGTGCTGATAAAAAACCGTCTTGGATCACTAAACTCTGGGTTTAAGGTAAGAAAAAGCCTGAATTCTGTCAGGTATGAACAAATATAATCTTCCTCACTCTGACTATGCATATCCAGAATTTGCAAACCTTTTCCACTTGAACATCCTCCACCACTTTGCAATGACAGCAGATAAAATGGCTGGATTTTCTTTTTAATCTGACCAGGCTTTCTACAGAGTAAGGGTTTTGGATTTTACAGATTATACTGAAATAACACAACATAGAAGCGTTTCAAAGTTCTTATGTCTGTAAAAAGAACTTCTCATATGTAAGAACTGAGTTATGCTCATCTATATTAGTCAATTTGTCTCATAAAAATGAAAGATGCATGGCGCAGCACTGATGGTGTAGGGGTTAAGCACGCAAACATATACGGAGGCTACAGTCCTCGAAGCGGCCGTCCCGGGTTCGAGTCCGACGACATGTGCCGAATGTCTCCCCCTCTCTCTACCCCTCTTTCCTGTCTGCCTACTGTCAAAATAAAAATAAAGGCCACTAGTGCTAAAAAAATATCTAAAAAAAATAAATAAATAAA
The DNA here is from genome assembly GCF_021462225.1 of Girardinichthys multiradiatus. Lineage (NCBI taxonomy): Eukaryota > Metazoa > Chordata > Actinopteri > Cyprinodontiformes > Goodeidae > Girardinichthys > Girardinichthys multiradiatus. The sequence goes on from NC_061804.1 coordinate 17,647,852, forward strand.
AATAATGAAAGATATATGATGCAATGTCTAACAAAATCCACTGGCTCATGCTGTGCAGGGAGATCGAAATTCCAGAGGAAAACACGGTGATTTCGCCTATTTTTCTTGGGGATTTACACAACCTTCATATAATCCCAAAAACAAATTTTAAGAAAAAGTTGGGATTATATTTTGTATTTTAGTGAATATTAGACTTTTATAAGAGCAATAGTATAGTGCACACCATTACATTTGATCTGACCTTTTCCCTACAAGAACTGCTTTTATCCTTCAAACGGTCCTCACTGGATTTAAGGTCTAGCCAAAAAAACACTTTTATTCCAGTCATAGGATGTACCGAGATTTTAAAATACTCTCCGCATCAAAATATTAACATCAGTGAAAAGCCATGGAGACACGTTTGGCTTCAAAATTACAAAAAGAAGACATGGAAGCAGGAGAAAAACATTTTAGAGGACAGTGTATTTAAAACTTCATTTAAACAGGCTGTTCATCAGCTGATCAAGAGTTTAACACAATATCAATACTCCCCTCTTCAAAAAGACAAAGCTGAATTGATTGTGTCGAAAAGCACTCAGTAGGGAGAAGCTCCATTGTTCTTGTAGAATATTTCAAAAAATGTGTTTAGGAATGTTTGATGCAAGCATTTTTAGTTGAATGATAGGAAAGTTGCTCCATGTGGTGAAGGTGGCTTTAAAAAAGGCATTCACTGTCTGAACCTTTTGTCTATTTGTTTTCTGGCCGAGTCAAAGAGAGGACAACTACAGATTAAACATCCCTTTAATCTGTAGTTATTGAGTTGAATTTGAGTGGGATCTTTGGTTTTTCATTTGTTTGTAGGTTTCTTAAACTCAGTTTCATCATTAGCAAATACATACCAGTTTAATCAAACATGAATGAGATTCTTGTTTCACTGCGTGAAAATCTTAGCTCTCAAAGATTTTTCTTATAATCTTGAGTTGAAGGTTTCAATTTTAGTATGGATTTTAAATCAATCTTAATTCTGAGAAATATAAAGAAATCCCCTGATTCTTCAAATATGTGATAAAGCTTGCTCAGAGGAACAGTTAAAAATTCATCCTTCCTTTAGATTTTTGATAAATTGTGGGAATGACTGGTGTGTGAACGTTAATATATAGCCAAATACTGCAACATAATGTTCATGGGTTTCCTGAAATATACATGTTCAAATAATACATCGCAGGCTCAGCAGAAGATAGCTGCTAATTATGCTAATGTACCCAATTGACTTAGGTCTCTATGGAGAGTAAACTTCAAAGGTTGTGTCAGTTTACAATATCACATTATTTAGAGACTCTGCTTCAAGGAAAATGTGCTCTTTGGGTAAACTATCAAGCAGTAGGTGGGCGGAAAAAATGAGAGAGAAGTACAAATCAGGAAATGTTAAAGAGACAAAGACGCACAAACAGTTGCAAAACGATTAAAGGTCAAACACCGACAAACCACAGAAATCTGCTCTTTTCTCTCAAACACTAAGATGTTCAGTGGTTCATAAAACATATTCTTAAGTTAAAATGATTGAATAAAAAGAAAACTAATGCCTATATTAAAAAAGGAAGGAAGTAATGAAAGAAGGAAAAACAAAGGATAAAAAGGAAGGGAGAAAGGAAGGAAGGAAGGAAGGGAGAAAGGAAGGATAAAACATTTAGACAACAGGACAGGGAAATAAGTTAGAAAACTATCTATTACCAGACTCTATTTTCTCTTTTCATACATACCCAGTCCTTTTTAAATCATATACGCTGATTACCATACTGTGATTTTTTTTTCAACCAATAATTCTTAACTGCTTCCCTGTTTCCCTGTCACTTTGTTAAGTAGAATTGTCCCTTTCAACTGTAATTTTTAATATTATGCTTATTCGGCACAAACCTCCTTTGCTTTTTCAGCAAACCGTTTCAGAAAGTTGCCTTTTAATCCACTGAGCACTGACAGCTCTACAGCTGAGTCAGAATAGTTTCAAAACAGAGAACTGCTTAGCAATGACAAATGACAAAAAAAAGTAGAGGTGACAGACAGAGACAGATATTTCTGGTCTGAGACAGTAGATCGTGAGAAAATCTTCAAAGTTTAGAAGGTAGGAGGTGGAGAGGGTGAATTATAAGATTTAGAGACCCTTCAGAGACTGAACCTGTACATTTCATCTCAATTTGAAATCTCTCTGGATTAGGGGTCATAACTGGCCACTCGATTGGAGCCCAAAAACATGATACAGCCAATAAACCTTTGGGAAAAAGTAAGTACCACCTTTCTGTCACCAGGAACCTAGCACGAAATGCTGCTTTGTAAATAAACTTGATCAGCTACTCATCAGGAAATATGACAACATGTTAGGAGTATGTTAACACGATGCCAAGAAGTAAAGACATCAGCAAAAGCCACTGATGCAGCACATCAATCTGACAGTAAAAGGAAATTTCCCAAACAAAGTCGAAGTCCATTATTTTACAGTGACACTTAAAACAATTAAAACTTTTTTTTTTTTACGATTTTTGTCTTCTGTAATTTCAACTTGATGCTTTTTGTTTGGAAACCTCTGGCTTATAGCCAGATTACAGATACATGAGAAATTATTTACAGTTGTCAGTCACCAGTAGCTGTGAACCTTGGCAAAAAAGAGGGCTTGTTTTCAGAATAAACCCCTCAAAACATCTTTGAAACACAGTTGCTGAATTTTGCAAGGTCAGAGGTTTCTTAATTAGTTTCCCATAGGAGAATTTTATCTTGGACAAACAGTGCTGCAACACAGTACATAAATATAACAAAAAAAGCTATATCAATTGCAACAGTCATAAAATATGCTATATGTTCTGGAAATCCTGAAACTGCATGGAGAAATTGCAGAAAAGATTAACTGATGGAAATTATGCAACACACCTACACAGGGTTATTTCTGCTAGATGGAGAAACTCCTGAGAATAAAGTTGTACTCAGACCTTCACTGGAAAGCGTGTCCTTGCACTGTGTTGCTTCCAAACATTTTATTACGTTCTTTAATAAAATATACATATAGAAAACTGTTCTCCTAAAATAGGCTTTAGTTTTAGCATTTTTTTAAGATTATACTGTAAGCAGCCAACTGCACTAATACCCAACAGAATCTTTTTCAGAATTAGTTGAAAACGAGGAATGTTGAGACCCTCAATGTCCACACACACATAAAAGAATGTTTCCTAACAGAAAATACTGCATAATCTCCCGTTTTAACTGATGATCAAATGAAAGCTGAAGAAGTGACTATTTGGCTTTAAAACTCATCTTGATTTCTCCGCTGAAAAACGTACACATCTGATGTCTGCAGCTTGGGAGCAGACCTACAGGAGGAGGAGGCAATTGTGAGGACAAATGTTAAAGTGAGAGGGAACAACAGAGGAGTAAGACGTGGCAGGTCAGACCAGTCCTCTGCAGTCGCCCTGTTTCCTAATTGCTGCCATGGCTCAGCTTGTCAGAACAGGAGCAGCAAAGTGAAAGACTTAGGAGGAGGAATGGGGGCACCGTGACCTCTCATTTTGTTCCTTTATTTTATCTGTTTCAACACTGAATTTTTAAAGCCACGCCTTAGTTCCTTATGTTTCCACAATAATATTTCAAATATTTAGCAGAAACATCTTTGAAAGTTCTGAATCAGGAGCATTTTGCCCTTCCAAATGCATACATTTCTCATATGCTTCCTAGGAGCTTGCTTAGATGAGAGGATAAAAACTATGTGGTCAACATTGGGAAACATCATGTATTTGTTAAATATCTACAGCATTTTACAAATGTATCCATGAACCTTTTATCTATTGTAGTATCTAACAGGGTTTCTTTCAGTATTTAGCTCTATCCACCCTCCTATTAGCTCTTACTAGCTACCCATTCCCTGTTGTAGAGCAGCATTCTCACAGCATGATGCTGCCACCACTATGCTTCACCATAGGGTTCTTTTTTTTTCAGGGTTATGTGGTGTGTGTATTTTCTGCCACCCATAATGTTTTGCTTGCAGGCCCACATGTTCCATTTTGTTGTCAATTGACAAGAGTACAATGTTTGTTGTGTCTTCTACATACAGGGACTAAGTCTCTCGGCTGGCCTGGGAACACTTTGGGTTCCCCCCGGAGGAGCTGGCTGGAGGAGGTGTCAGGGGAAAGGGAAGTCTGGGTGTCTCTACTAAGTCTGCCACCCCTGTGACTCATATAAAGCGGATTTTTTTTTAGGGGTATCAGATTAAAGCATGCTGCATACAAATGCACTCCACACTTTTCAGATAGACTTATTACTAAAAACGTATTAAAAACCATGCCTCATTTTCCTGCCACGTCACAATTGTGTCACATAAATTAATTTAAAATCCTCTGTAGTTTGAGGTTGTATTTACCAAAATGATGACAAAAATTTAAGGCGTATGGACAGTTTAGCAAGGCACTGCATACTTGGTATTTTCATGGCACATTATTTTGATTTAATGCAAATCATTGCAATAAAAATCTTTTCTATGAAATAACTATACATCACAATCAGAACAGGTAATAGCCTAAATTTGTGCTGAATTTGTTGCTGAATAATTTTGCTTCATCTTTTGTTTTTGGGATATTATGTTAGTTTTCAAAGTAAGAAAAAAATATTAATGTCCAGAAACATGGAGATGTTTTAGCAATGTTTTAAAGATTTTCTCTTTGCCGTGACCTTTCAGCAAAAATACAGTGTGTAAGTGACATTTTATTCAATTGTTTCTTATACATCGGCTGTGTAAGCGAGATGATTCATGCTTATGCTTTCACATCTGTTGATATTGATACGGAGGCAGTGATTAAAGTACTCTGTCCCTTGAAGTAGCCCTTCATTTTGGCACTGAAATGAGAAGTAAAGCCGAACAGAAGGCAGCTGAACCACTCAATAGACCCAAATACCCTTCACAGCTGTAAGGCCTGCCCCTGTTTTTACCTGGTGTTCTCTGCAACAATCATGACATTAACCTCTGCAGTCTGTTTGTCAGTCGCTCATAAGGCAGAGGAACTCTTTGCAGTGACAATTAACTCAGACTTTGTTACCTTCAATATAGCAGAGTCACCTGAGAATGGCAGTGTTTGGTTCAGCAAACATGGAGACATTTGAACAGCAGCACCATCTCAGTCAACACTGGCTGATGGTATTGTTAACAAGCTCTGTTTTTCCTCTTTGTTTTACACAAATAATTAATTTTCTTCATACAGTGGTTTGCAAAAATGATCAGAGCATTATTAACTTTTCACATTTTGAAGTTTATATTGCCTTGAGAAGTTTCATGAGATGATGTGTTGTGAATTGGTGCTATATGCATAAACTGAATTGAATTGGCATTTTGTCACATTACAGTGACAATTTGTATTTTATTGGTGTTTTTAGAAATAAAACAATAATATGAAAAGTGTGGCATGCAAATAATATGAAAAGTGTGGCATGCATTGGTATTCAGCCTCTGTGACTCTGTTACCTCTAAATACAATCCAGTGCAACCAATTGCAGCTCTGAATGCGGCTGTTCTGCAAAGGCGTCAGAGGTCTGTTAGAGAACATTAGTGACAAACAGCACCACAAAGACCAAGGAACACGGCAGACAGGTCAAGTAGGAGGTTGTGGAAAGGTTCTAAACAGGGTAAAGTTATAAAACAATTTCCTAAGTTCAAAGCGTTTTAATCATCAGAAAATGGAATGAGTAAGGCATAACTGCAAACCTACCAAGGCATAACTGACTACCTAAAAGGACAGGTCAGGCAAGGAGAAGCAGCCAAGAAGCCCCGAGTAACTGTGGAGGAGGTGTGGAGATCCAATCAAAATCTTCCCTGCATCATCACATTTCAAAGGAGACGTTTTCACGAAGACTCTAAACAATTTTAAGACTCTAAAGCAGTTTTAAAAAAGAATATGGACAGTAGAAATTAATGTAGAAGTTACTGTGCAGTGAAAGTGATGAAAATCACATTTGTGGCTGTAAGCCTGGACTTTTGTGCAGACAGTGAGATAAAGAGAAGCTACGTAGAATGCAAGTTAATGTAGGGTCAAATTACTTAAAACAATGCCACGCTGTCTGATCAAAGAAATATTTAAAAAGGGTATGGCTTCCATGAAGCCCTTCAATGTGCTCAAAAAGATTATTTAAAAACTTCCAAACTGAAGGCTTTTGCAACAGTTAATTTAAAAAAGACTGTGATTGCATCTTCAGTGGATATTTCATTCCAGATGAGACAAGTATCACACATAAAAAGAGAACTTTACCTGAAAAAAGGCCCCAAACCAAAACAAATACTGGATAAAATCCATTAAGAGCATACATGTGTGGAAGCCAAACATGCCAACATGTTTTTGTTCATATTCATACTATTTCTAAATCAGCCGCATAAAATCAGGTTACATTTACAGGATTTTATTCTAAACAATCATCCTTTTTGTTTTCCTTTCTCGGCTGCTGGTTTGACTCTAAGGGCCTAATCTTCAAAGGGATGCAAACCTCTTTGCATCAGCAAAGCTGATCTACAAACGAGGTGGGAATTGTATTGCGTGTGCAAAATCAGTGGTACTGCAGGCGCAAACTTTTTAGCATGTCTGCCTTCATGAATATGAAAAACATATAATAATGACCCAAACGCACAAATTCATGGGAGGAGGATATGCAAATGTCATCCCTTACCACCCGCAATGTGATTTTCAAAGCCTGAAACAGTTTGCGGACACAATATTTGCGTGTGGATTTAGCACGTTTGAAAAGCAGGTGCTAACTGGGATGTAAAAATGTCTGCTGTCACTTTGGCCAGAAGGAGGCATAGATAGAATGACAGATGACAGATTTGGGTTGTCAAAAAGGAAAATATTAAAAATAGATGAGAATGGAGGATTCTATGTAGGATTATCTAAGCTCTGATTTGGAGCCAATCACAAACAAAAGCCATGATATTTCTTCTATGGTAAAACTCCAGGCAGATTAAATCCTTCATTTGCAAACTGGATGCTAAAATCACTTCTTAGCAGGTGAAAAATCACCATTTTAAGGCAGCTTTTCCATACGGTGACAAAGACTGTATGCTTTAACCTTGTCACTAAACAAAACACATTGCATTATTTACAGTTACATTGTGTCATTGCAGGGCAATCGGAGATGGATCAGTTTGATTACGTTGTTTAAATGTGGTTTTGTTTATGCAGTTAAAAATTATTTTGTGTCAATTTTGTGTCACCAAAAAACTATTTAAACAATGAAAAATGTTGTATATCATTAAAATATTGGCAAAACAACAAAACCGTCAGTCAGTCAGTCATTTTCCACCGCTTATTCCATAGTGGGTTGCGGGGGAGCTGATGCCTATCTCCAGCAGTCTATGGGCGAGAGGCGGGGTACACCCTGGACAGGTCGCCAGTCCATCGCAGGGCAACACACAAACAACCAAGCACACACTCATTAGCACACCTAAGGAGAATTTAGAGAGATCAGTTAACCTAACAGGCATGTCTTTGGACTGTGGGAGGAAGCCGGAGTACCCGGTGAGAACCCACGCATGCACGGGGAGAACATGCAAACTCCATGCCCAGGACATTCTTGCTGCAAGGCAACAGTGCTACCAACTGTGCCACCGTGCAGCCCAAAACAACAAAACAATTTTGGTAAAATCATTTGAAAACAATTTATTTTATAATAAAATGTACAGTCTGCTACTGCGCCAGAACAGGATATGTTACTTTTGCTAAGATCTCTGTCTCATTTTGCTTTGTTTTTTTTATCCATACCTAATGACCACCTAACCATCTGAGGAAAATTAAAATTCTACACACAGTCCTTAAGTGGTCAAATAATTATTAGCTAAATTAATTAAAAATAGATCAGGCTGTCCTGCCACTGCAGCCACTTCAAGCAGATGGTATTGGTGAGTGAATCTTTATCAGTGTAAACTGAGCCCCTGCATAGTATAGCAGAACACTATGTGATGGTAGAATCGGGTCATTGCTGCAATATTTGAGTATGATGTCTAGACATTTTGTAGCAATGACATATTATATCTTGTGAAGGTATATAGTTATCAAGAGATGTGTAAAAGGGCAGTCCTGGACTGCTAACTTTAAGCAGCAATTCTTCATATGTAAGTGAAATACACAATTGTGTGACCACAGTATAAATCAGATCTTAAAATAAGCATAAACTTTCTTTAGCCCTTCCTTATTCTTTTTATTTTATTTTTTTTTTAAACCTACAAATGCAAGATTCAAGAAATAATCTTGTCCAAATTGTTATGGAACTGCATCATTTTTATCTTTACAAAAACCTGCAAATATTCAAATATTTTTTTCTCATTTAGGGAGGCAAATCTGGAGCAGAATCAGTAAAAACTAAGCCTTTAGCAAAACGTATTAAAAACTGTAGGCTTTAAAACATATAAAATATTTTTACGTGCATGGTTACTCTCACGTTACCAAAACAAACGCATCCCGTTGATCCTCCGAAGTCCTGATACATTTAGTTTTTGCTTGAACAATTTGAATCCCAGTAATACTTGTAGTGTTGTTTTACTTTATTGTTCATTTCAGAGTGTATATGTGTGCATCAGTGTGGGGGTTTGAAATCCGATGAAGGCTTTGAACTGTACTGTTAGTCATCCACAGAAAGCAGGCAGGAATGATACGTGGAGCTGGAGAATGTGTACGGTTTCCAACCTACAGCGGTAATTACTTTCAACCTGATGAAGAATGCAGGCCGCCTGTGGAGGCGGCAGGCTGCTGCAAAGCTTTTATCTGAAGGCAAAAATTAAAGTAATAATAGGATAATTGTTTTGGAAGATGGCTGTCTCAACTACTTGCAAAGCTCCACTAATTTCTGTTGGAACACAGGGTGCCTGATTTGGTGGTCATGTGTGTGTTGAAATTTGATTTGAAGTGTGAATGTGTAAGATCTTGTATTCGTGTGTGTGTGTGTGTGTATTTGTGGTGAATTTTGTCCAACACATCAGGTTGTTAAGAGTTAAATTTTTATGGGCATCCCTCGAAGGGAAAGTCATCATGTTACAATGTAGGGCATTACTGAGTTTAGCAGAACATTTCCTCAGCAACAGACTAGAAACTGAGAACATGGCCGGAAAATGTTTAAATTGCATCCGTGATGTAGAACAAAAGTCTTTCTTCCGTGTAAAACTACTGGCTGAGTGTTATTTATATCACTCAATGTGTGACGAATGTACTGTGAATTTAATGTAGTCATGAATACTTACTTTATTCTGATATATAGACAGTGTGTTTGATTTTTCTTTCTTTTTTTTTTTTGCTTGACCTAAAATAGGAAATGTTCAATCTTATTTAATGTCGGTGAAAAAAATAGGTTATCTTTAATATTAAATAGTGTGTTAAATATCTGCTTTACACTGTTTAAAACGTCTGTCATTATAATCTTTCAGGGCATGTGGTTTGTCCTGCATGTATCATCTAGAAAGGATCTCTCAAGGTGCTGCTTCATCTGAATCCTGGAAAATTCAGAAACATTCAATTAAAATATTTGTTTCTTAACAACTTGCTCTCCAAAGCTTTATATGGAACAAAAAATACCTGGAGGTAAAAGACTGTAGCTCCTACCTGCAGGGAGTAATGAGGGAAGAAGAGAGGATGAGGGGAAAACAGAGTAGAGAGACAGACGGCAAGGGACGAATCAAGGAGACTGTCCTCCCTTATGGATCATAAGAAGAAGGGAGGGAGAAGGTAGCAAGTATGGATTCTTTAAGCAATGACACCGTGGCTCGCTACAAAGGGAAGACTTTCTGTGAAAACAGAGAAACTGAGGATGCATGGATCTGGTGAAATGAATAAGAAAAAAGCTGCATGGCCTTTCTGAAATATTTTGACATACTTTCTTTTTTATCTCTTTAGTTTAAAGGCAGCCATAGATGACTGTGCTATAGTATGTGGTTTATGTCAGAAAAAACGACATGTTATTATAAGTAAATCTGTGCTGCCACACTTCCTATTTGGAAGTATTTAAATACAAAGAGATAAAAAAAAAGGTCCTGCCAGTGGAGATATGAAAGGAGCGGAAAGAAATACACGGGAGCTGGGTAAAATGTGGGAGGAGAAGGCGGTGAGGGAAGGCAGACTAAAGAGCATTTCACAATCTGAGCTCTTCTTCCATCAACACAATCCACACGGCTTTGAAGAAGGAGATGTGCATGCAAGCATTTTGACTAGAAATGTTTGCTCGGCACAGGAGGGTGCAGCGGCGCTCTGTGCCCTACGTCTGCAGTAGTTTTGGTGCCTGCAGAATCAGCTCCGTCTGTCAAGTGAAGGAAACGGTTCAGCTCAACAAACCAAAACTAAGAGACATTGCACAAAATCACAGAGACTGAAAGGCTTTTCTGTCACACAAAAACGTAGCTGGTGCGACAAGAGAAAACAACATAATCCACCGCGGCATTTAGGCCAAATCTAACAAGGAATAAACTCACAAACAGGGAGAGAATTTTTCCTCCAGGAGTTGGGAAAATCTGGAATAATTCCATGCAGTAATTGTTGACAGAAGATATTTGATATTTCTTGCTGTCCCTCCTGTTGTTTATTAGGCCCACAAATATACTATAGCTACAAGTCTTCAAAAACCTGATAAAGGTATCACAGGATTCACAGTTGGTTAGTCGCAGCTTGAGCCCTGTTTGTGGTTAAAAAGCACTGTTTTGGGTAAACGTTTTGAACTAAGGTTGAACCACAAACAAATGAGTCACACAATAGAATCTTCATAGTGCTTTATGACCATTATTACTTTGTAATGTGGCTCTTAATAAAAAAAGAGCATCTGCTGCTGTTATTTCAGAGTTAGGGTTTTCATAATACTATACTTAGCCCAGAGGACACATGGAGGCACATGGAGGAATATACACTGCTTAAAAAATTAAGGGAACACTCAAATAACACATCCTAGATCTGAATGAATGAAATATTCTCATTGAATACTTTGTTCTGTACAAAGTTGAATGTGCTGACAACAAAATCCCACAAAAATCATCAATGGAAATCAAATTTATTAATCAATGGAGGCCTTGATTTGGAGTCACACTACAGGCTGATCCAACTTTGATGTAATGTCTTTAAAACAAGTCAAAATGAGGCTCAGTATTGTGTGTGGCCTCCACGTGCATGTATGACCTCCCTACAATGCCTGGGCATGCTCCTAATGAGACGGCGGATGGTCTCCTGAGGGATCTCCTCCCAGACCTGGAGTAAAGCATCCGCCAACTCCTGGACAGTCTGTAGTGCAACGTGACGTTGGTGGATGGAGCGAGACATGATGTCCCAGATGTGCTCAATCGGATTCAGGTCTGGGGAATGGGCGGGCCAGTCCATAGCTTCAATGTCTTCATCTTGCAGGAACTGCTGACACACTCCGGCCACATGAGGTCTAGCATTGTCCTGCATTAGGAGGAACCCAGGGCAAACCGCACCAGCATATGGTCTCACAAGGGGTCTGAGGATCTCATCTCGGTACCTGATGACAGTCAGGCTACCTCTGGCGAGCACTCTGGCAACCCACCCCACACCATTACTGACCCACTGCCAAAGCGGTCATGCTGAAGGATGTTCAGGTAGCAGATCGCTCTCCACAGTGTTTCCAGACTCTGTCACGTCTGTCACATGTGCTCAGTGTGAACCTGCTTTCATCTGTGAAGAGCTCAGGGCACCAGTGGCAAATTTGCCAATCCTGGTGTTCTCTGGCAAATGCCAAGCATCCTGCACGGTGTTGGGATGTGAGCACAACCCCCATTTGTGGACGTCGGGCCCTCGTATCATCCTCATGGAGTCGGTTTCTAACCGTTTGTGCAGACACATGCACATTTGTGGCCTGCTGGAGGTCATTTTGCAGAGTTCTGGCAGTGCTGCTCCTGTTCCTCCTTGTACAAAGGCGGAGGTAGCGGTCCTGCTGCTGGGTTGTTGCCCTCCTACGGCCTCCTCCACGTCTCCTGATGTACTGGCCTGTCTCCTGGTAGCGCCTCCAGGCTCTGGACACTACGCTGACAGACACAGCAAACCTTCTTGCCACAGCTCGCATTGATGTGCCATCCTGGATGAGCTGCACTACCTGAGCCACTAGTGTGGGTTGTAGAGTCCGTCTCATGCTACCACAAGTGTGAAAGCACCACCAACATTCAAAAGTGACCAAAACATCAGCCAGAAAGCATAGGTACTGAGAAGTGGTCTGTGGTCCCCACCTGCAGAACCACTCCTTTATTGAGTGTCTTGCTAATCACCAAAGATTTCCCCTGTTGTCTATTCCATTTGCACAACAGCTGTGAAATTGATTGTCAATCACTGTTGCTTCCTACGTGGACAGTTTGATTTCGCAGAAGTTTGATTTACTTGGAGATATATTGTGTTCTTTAAGTGTTCCTATTATTTTTTTGAGCAGTGTATAAGGTTTCTAAATGGTAAAACGCTCTCCAAGGAGTCAAGGTTTCAGGTCATACCAGTTTCTCTAATGTTGTCATGCCTTAATTTTCTAGAAAAGCAGTGCTTTATAAAAATACAGACAATATTCTTATTATTCTTTTAATTTTAACATAACTAGACAAATATTATGTAATTACAGCAGCAACCTTATATATCTGATGACCACTTTCTAACTGTTTTCTCTCTGTCTCTGAGGCACTCTTTTCAGATGTGAGTTTCATTTTTCATTTACACATTTGCACATTTCTGCTCACACACTCCTGTTCCTCCTTTGCTCTCTATCAGGGTGGCCATGGCGGTTTTCTTTGCTGCCATGACAACACGAGATCTCTCTGGTCTCCCGTGACAACAGAAAGACCTAACAGACAGTGTTATGGGTGATGCAGACAATTGTAGAATGGTAACATGCAAGTACAGGGGAACCAGGAGAAGAAATGCACATTATCTCCAGATAACAAAGCTTGTTTTCTTGGTATAAAGGGTTAACATATTTAGCTGCACCAGAAGCTGCATCTCCTCAACATCCCAACCTGGTTGATTCATCTCATTCACAATTTCCTCAGCAAGTGGCTTCAGTACAACACTTTTCCTGCTCTCACCATCAACACCGGAGCACCACAGGGCTGTGTGTTCAGTTCATTTCTATACACACTAAACACGGATCATACTGTTAACCGATCACCTGGTACAAAGTACCTAAAATACTCTGATGACACAGCCATCCTTACCCTACTCAAGACAATAACTCCATCTTGGACGATCACATTATAGTCTCACTCTTCACAGAAGGCTTTGAGGACAACCACCTGGACCTCAACGCCAGCTGAGAGACATCTGAGAAAGTGGACAGTATCTTTGAGGTTGCATTAGACAGCACACTGACATTTTATCAATACAAAATGGACATTCAGAAAAGAAGCCACTAAAGAAAGCCCATCTTTGATGGGCACAAAGATGACATCACTCCTTCGATAGAGCAGGATTTGATCCACCCACTTGATAAACATCTCGCCCGACTGCCCTCAACACACAGAAACAATACCATAAGGTGCAGAGGGGCCTGCTTTAAAAGAAGCCTGATTCCCTCAAAAATAGTTATTTCTACCTAAAAAGCTAAGATTACCACGATAACCAGTAAGCGCTTAGAAATGACTTAAACTAAATGGGTTACAATGTGTCATCAACTTTTTCCCAAATCTGGACAGTCATGCATGGGGGAACCGATTTAAACTGAAATGTAAGAACATTTATCAATGATCAACCTCCCTATTATAGATAACATTAGATTTCAAGACAGTGACATTGAAAAGACTATAAACCCAAAAATCACACCATAATTATCACAGTCAACTTGTAATGTTTAAACCATTGCATTTAATTATTAATAGGAGATAACGCATTTTTGGCTTCAGTTAGAATAAAAGTCCTTCAGAAAGATGTTCTTTCATGACTTTACTTTTCAAATTTACCAAAACCAGTTTCCTTCCAATGAAAAGATTTTTGCACACCCAGCTGTTTTGCTGCAGCTTGTTGAAACATCTGTACATAGACCCTCATATACTGTATATATAGTTTTTTAGTGGTTAAAAGACCTCAAATGAATTATTTATTGGTTATTCCAGTAACTGAAGTTCAACTTATTTTAAATAAACAGGACTTTGATGAGAAAACAACACACTATAGTTTTTAGCATCCTAAATGATCAAAAACAAGAAAAGACGGAAGTTTATTACCTTCAGTCTCTCAGAAACCCCATCGGTAAGGCTGATAGTAAACTCCTCCACCTTGGGAACCTTCAGCCGCTTCTTCTCTGTCTGGTACTCCGTACGGGTTTTCACCACCACCTTGAAAAAAAGCAAAGGTGAAATTTTAACACAAAGATGTCATTTTTCTCAAGCTTTTCATACGCCATAACGCCTACTTAGAAAACAGAAATGATGCCAAAATACCAAGAAAATATGAACATCATAGCATAATGTTTGGGCTTTAGATAAAACCCAAAAATTTCCTTATAGTTGCTTTATTGTAAATAATATCAGTCATCTATAAGCCATGGGCTGCTTGGTGGAGTAGTGGTGAGCTGGAAGGTCCTGGGTTTGAATCCCTGCCTGGTGTCTTTCTGCATAGAGTTTGCATGTTCTCCCCATGCATTGGTTCTCTCTGGGTACTCCGACTTCCGTCTGCAGTCAAAAAATATGACTCTTAGCTTAATTGGCCACTCTAAACTTACCCTTAATTATCAGTGTGCATGCATAATTGTTCTTGTTCGTCGTGTGTCTACTCTGAAGGACTGATGATCGTTCCATCTATTGTCAATAAGCCATAGTGTTTCTTATATACATCAGCTACAAGAGGACCTATGTAAATGTAAATCATGCCTGTGGCGACACATAAAAACATCAACCAACATAGTCCTGTCAAACACTCATAATCTTACATTACTAGGGCACAAAAGAGAGCAGCAGCCAACATAGAGGGTGAAACTCAGGAACAACATTTTAATTGTATAGTTTGCAGAAATATAGTGATTATTCTTAGCTTCTTCCTAACATCACGCTGATACCTTTCATTTACGGAGTAGTTTTCTTGAATATGAAACTTCTCCTCAGCATCATGAAATGGCAACAGTGTGTAAACTGTTGTGCAATCCGTGTATTGTAATCCACACCAAAGTTCAGGGTAAAATATGTTGAACACAGCAAAGGAAAAGTAGATGGAAGAGAAAAAAACAAGGCCAATGTCTCAGTGTCCTTGTGGCTGACTGTGCTGCTGCTAAGCGGCTCACTGTCACTTTGAGACAAAGCCAGAAACTGCTGTGCACACAATCCAACTCCACTATCTGAACAACAAAGCTTTAATTTGGCTCCACAAAGCTCATATCTGAAACCTGAAAGCTGCAGTAGGTGACTACAACGTATTTCATCGAAGTCCTGAGGCGCAGAAGCCCCGTGGCTCTCAGTGTAGCAGCACAAGACGCCTTGCTTTGCCATTTAGGTATAACTAATGTCTCATTTTTTATCACAACTTTCTTACTCTTGAAGTTATTTCACAACAAAATGTTCAGCGCCTCCAGGTTTAAAACACAACGGGGTTTATGTTGTTTCATTACATTTTTCCCACCTCCATGTCTCACTCTTTTGTTTCCTATTACCCAGAGAAGTGGCTATCAATCAACTTTAATTCATTTTCACGTGCCTTTAGCCATCAGCAGCACCATCTCTGATTAGAGTCTGCTCTAAAAACCAATAATTTATAAACACAATCCTTTTCAAAACAGGTTGTCAAAAACATATGTGAAGTTATAAATTAAATGTTTCTTGTGGTCATCCCAGAGCACTAATGTTTATGTGGTTTTCGTTATGCTTTTGATCGTGCCCCTTTGAGGAAGACATTTTACTGATAATGCTGAGGTAAAAATATAGACATATAGATACATTTAGCAGAGGTATACTACTGACCTGTAAATATTGCTACAGGCACTTTTTGCATTTAACAGGATAACTTAACATTCATAATAATAATTTTGGTAGATTTACCAAACCAATTAGAGTAAGGAACATTAGGAATGTTTTACAGGAGAATAACTTTGTCCAGGTAAGTCTATAAGTGAAGATAATTCTTCTAAGAACACGCTTTATTTCTGCCTCATTGTAGGACTTTGTTATAATGTTCTGCACATGTAGTTTTACAAGTCTAATTACATGCCATACCTCATTACTGTGATTTTCACAGGATATTTAAAGTTTTTTCATAAAAGGCATTTGGATTCCTCAAAAAATCTGTGTGTTTATACAATGTATAATAAACAAAGTAGACCAACTAACTCAGATTAGTTTGTCTATATAGGTCATGTTCAGTTCAAGCATCTAGCAAGTGAGATGAGTGAACCACCTGTGTAGAAAAGTTTGAGTTAAGTAATTTTAATTTAAAAAAAATCTTAGAAAATAAAATGTTTTTAGCATAGCTTAGCTAGTGATCAAAGTAAGGCCTTCCTACACCACTGACAAAGCCATATAATGTAGATTAAACCTTAAACTGAATTACAAGGAAAAATCAAAACAAAGATGATATTAATATATATATAGCTGTTCTGCTAATTAGACGTTTCACCTGTATTATTTCAAACATATTTGATAAAATGCTGAAGGTTTATAACACCATTACTTAATCATAAAGAGAACCAGAGAACAACACCAGTCCTGTATAGGCATGGGATGCTTATCAGTATCAAGTTATGACAAGATTTTAAAAAATATATTGTTTTGTTTGTCAAATTTTTATTAAATTTATTAGATGCAGTTAGAATAGCGTGGCTTCTACCTGTTGCTGTGCACTGCCGGTCAGCTGGCTGAAAAGGTTGCGTCACTTTTTCTTTGCTTACAAGAGAGAGAAATTAAGCTGTCTGGAACATTTCCACAGTCATGGTGTGAAAGCTAAAGGACCACCACCTAATTAAATCATTTAAGTTTATAATATTTGTGTAAATACTAAGCAAACATACCAGCCCATGCCTAAACCTAACAAATCATAAGTAGCAAAATGGAGAGGAAGGTCAACTCATATTTTTATTGCAGAAAAACATTCTTCTATTTCGTTCTAGAGGTACAAATGAGTAATTTGCGTGTGCTACTGGCTGAAACAAGAGGAAAAGCAAACAGATCCTCTGCTGTGTTGCTAGAAATATGCAGGGATTGTTGTGCTGCATCATTATAAATTATCCAGTTGTTGATTTTTTTCCTTCCATTCCGTTCGGCCCTTGCTTTTCTGGAATGTTACAGTTAGTTCACTTTTGTTGTGCTACTCACAGCAGGTTTGTCATCTGCCCTGATGTGATTATTACTCTTTTCTTGCTCGATGTACCTAGCAACAAATTCGCCAATTCATATTAACAATATAAAAGACAAATATGTCTGTTAATTAATTTGTCTCCCTTGATCTTTTAATTCTTTTCGGAGACTCACCGGGGTCTGCTGTTTTTTGAGAGTATATGTTTGAAGAGTTCAGAGTTTATCATAATCAGCCACAATATTTAAGCCTGAACGTAATATTAGCACCATAAAAATAGTTTGTTGTAGGAGTTGGCAATCTGTATGTTATAGCTTTGCTCATTTTAAAACATGGCATCACATAACTGTCCTGCAAAAAAATGTAATCGAACATTTATGTACGTAAAGATAAACTATTTCCCAATGATTTTACTAAATTGGTTTTGTTTGTTTTGCCAATATTTTAACAATATACAACCTGTTTGATTGTTTAAATAGTTTTTTGATGACACAAAGTAATTTTTACTGCATAAACAAAACCTTCCCCTGGCATAAGTTCACATTGAAACACCCAACTGATCCAGCGCCAGTTGCCCTGCGAAGTGTTGCAGTTGAGGTGGTTCTTCTCAAGTGCATGATGTTTCACCTGCTAAGAAGTTATTTTAGCATCCAGTTTGTAAATGAAGGATTTAATCTGCCTTATAATGTCTTTAGATCCTTCCTATTAATTATATTATCAGCATCAAAGCACAGTGGGTCTTTTTGCATGATGTGCGATTACAGGCTGTTCGCGCTTGACCAGTTATGTGCACATTTTGCTATGATCAGGTTTGTGCGCGTTCAGCAGATGATCACTGACTGGAATGATGTTGAATGAAGTATTGCAAGGAGTTTTACCATAGGAGAAATATCATGGCTTTTGTTTGTGATTGGCTCCAAATCAAAGCTTAGATAATCCTACATAGAATCCTTTATTCTCATCTATTTTTATTATTTTCATTTTTGACAACCCAAATCTGTTGGCACATGTACAGAAGATTCTCTCTCCCTATCATCTGTCATTCTTTCTATGCCTCCTTCTGGCCAAAGTGACAGCAGACATTTTTGCATCCCAGTTAGCGCCTGCATTTCAAACGTGCTAAATCCACACGCAAAAACTGCACCTGCAAACCATTTCGGGCTTTGAAAATCGCATTGCGGGTGGTAAGGGATGACATTTGCATGTCCTCCTTCCATAAATTTGCGTGTCTGGGTTATTATCATATGTTTTGCATATTCATGAAGGCAGACACACTAAAATGTTTGCGCCTGCAGTACTGCTGATTTTGAACACGCAATCCGAGTCCCACCTCGTTTGACGATCAGCGTTGCTGACGCAAACAGGTTTGCGTGCGGTTTTGTACACGCAAACCTTTTGAAGGTCAGGTCCTAGATGTATCTTCTTAGATTAGTTCTCTTTGCGTTATTTGTTTGGAGGAGGGGCTTAGCTGTCCTCTGATGTTTTATTTTAACTTGTTCATAGCTTTGTATGGACAAGACAGAGAAATTGAAATTTAATTCAGCCTTTAATTTGGAACCATAAATCTAATTTTAAAATAGGTATTTCTAAAAACACAATCTAATGCCTGAACAATGAAGTCTTAACAAAAGCAAACCAAATTAGGCAATGCGTGCTAGGCTGACCAGAGGTCAATAATATAAAATAGAATATACCTTAAACCTAAAAGGCTCAGATATAATTCAAACTAGACACAAAAAACAATGGAAATAAAAAAGGGGTAAATAAAAAAATACCAAAATATTGTTTAATGATTTAAAAAAAAGTTAAGGTTTAATGTCTCCTTTGGAATCAAAGAAAATGGATTCATTTTATTAAGGAAAGATGAAAAGACGAACCAATGAAAGCAGTGGCTCCAAATGGTGCTGATCCCAACAGCATTTACTTTATGCTTTTGAAAAACAATCTACAATTCCAAAAACTTATTTTTATCAAAACATTACAAGGCTGTCTCCAACAACCTTTCTGATATTTGTTGATTTTCACAGAAAAATCTTAAGTAAATCGTGTTTCTTCTAAAAAAAAAAATTGATTTAATCTAATATTAAACCTGCCTTCTGGGAAGCTGGATTAAAAACTCAGTTTAATCTGGGAGCAGTGTTAATGTTCCTTCAGAAAAACATCTTAGATTAATTAGGACTAGTCTATCAAACTATTCAAGACATGACTGCGATGTCTGCCTGAGAAGCTGGCCTATAAACATATTACTGAAAGAAGGTTTTTTTTTAGAGCAATTAGAAAAGAGTCATGGAAAGCAAGAAAAGCAAACAAACACATGGATCAAAGGTGGATCTTGTCTGTGATTACATGTAATGTGGATAACGACAGGACAAAAAACAACCTATCCCACTTTCACTAATAAGGACATGTGGTATTCTGTAGTTATCAGGTGTCAAGATGGTCAAGACAAATAAAATATCTGAAATTCATATTTTCTTCAGAGATGTTCACCACTTTCTCGGCTTGTTAATTGTACTTTTGTCATCCCTACACCATCAAACAACAATCACAACAATGTTTCCCATCTCATTTTTACCCACTGCACCTGTTTGATGTTGCTGGCTTACACCAGCTGCATTACAAAGCATTATTCTACCCGTCTTTTCATCTCTTGCACAACTGCCTACTATCAGCCTTCTTTTCTGCCAGCAAGACTGACAGACTGTCGAACATCAAGAAAAGGCAGGCAAAGCTTCAGCCTTGGGGAATCTATTTAGTGAAAATTCATGAGTAATCTTTATTTTAGATACCTTGAAACCATGTGACCTTCGAATGTTTCTATGTCTGAAATGGAGTTGGTTTTCAGTCTGTCATACAAAGACACAATTTACAGCAAAAACATCTGCAAGCATATTTGACGTTGAAAACAGTTCATAACCACAATCACAAACCACAAACATAAATGTAATCCTTTCTCATTTTAAGTGATGGGCAGGGTCATCCACTTAAACTGACAGGCCAGGCAAGGACAGTATTAGTCAGAGAAGCAGCCAAAATGGTCTGTAGCAGCTCTGGAGGAGCTGTAGAGATCCACAGCTTACTTTGAAGAATCTGCCATGCACTCCACAAATCTGGCCTTTATGTAGGAATAGAAAGGCAAAAGTCACTATTGAAAGAAAGCAACACATAGACCTATTTGTAACTTGACCCATGCCATGTAGGGGACACAGCAAACATATAAAAGCTGTGATTAGACCAAACTTTATCTATGTGGCCAAAAGGGTTGTGTTGTGGTAAATAAACATCGTACATCGCCCCAAAAATACAATTTCCAATGAGAAACATGGTAGTGGCAGCTATATGCTGAGGACTGGTTAGCCTTTGTATGAACAGGAAAGATGGTCAGAGTTGATGGGAAGATGGATGGAGACGTTCAAGCAGACAGCTGCACTAAACATAAACCCAGAGCTACAATGGAATGGCTAACAACTAACCTTATTCATGTGTTAAAACGGCCCAGTCAAAGTCCAGATCTAAATCCAATCCAATTTCAGAGGATCTGTGGCAAGACTTAAAAACTGAGGGACACAAATGCTCTTCATCCAGTCTGACTGAGCTTAAGCTAATTAACAAAGAAGAATGGGGAAAATAATTTTCAGTCTCTGGATCTGCAAAGCTGGTAGAGATGACACAAAAGACTTGCAGCTGTACATTCTGCAAGAAGTGACTCTGCAAAGGATGGGGAGAGAGCCTGAATATAGATGCACACTGTAGTTTTTGTTTATTTATTTTTAAAACAATTAAAAACCATGGATCGATTTTCTTTCTCTCAACAATTATGCACTACTTTGTATTTGTCTATCAAATAAAATCCCCTTAAAATAGATTCAAGTTTGTGGTTATAACATTGCAAAATGTGAAAAAGTACAAGTTATATTAATACATTTGCAAGGCTCCTTTTTTAATGCAGTGAGCAAATAAAAAACTTTTAGATGTTTCTTTAAAATATCTTGTATGTATTATTTCTATAATTGAATAAATGAAGAAGAGAAATGCTGCATACATATAGGAAGAGAACTCTTGCTTTATCTGTAATTCTTTATATCAGTTTTGATCTACCTTGTAGAAAATCCTTCAGAACTCCTCTTTCTGCGTTTTTTTTTTTTTTTTTTTCCCAGTGTGTTATTCCTTAAAACTGCTGCAGCAGTGATTGCGGTTTTATCTGTAATCCCTGGAGAGCAAACTGTG
Source organism: Girardinichthys multiradiatus (assembly GCF_021462225.1). Classification (NCBI taxonomy): domain Eukaryota; kingdom Metazoa; phylum Chordata; class Actinopteri; order Cyprinodontiformes; family Goodeidae; genus Girardinichthys; species Girardinichthys multiradiatus. The sequence goes on from NC_061804.1 coordinate 17,669,307, forward strand.
GGAGTGTAGGTTTTTTGGCACGGCTCAGTGTTGAAGGCCGCCGCAGACAATCTTTAATTTTTTTCTAGGCATCTTGGATCCTTTTGTTTTCTTTTGAATAAAGGAATAAACAGCATGTGTAATAAAGGAAGAAAAAAGGGTCTCTCCTTTTGTTGAAATATTGCAAAACAAGTTCCAAGAGGATTAACTGATATTTTAATCAAAGATGATACATGTCTAATCAGTCGCTCTTTTTATGTTTTGTCATATTTATTTGATCAGAACCACAAACAGACATTGCTGGGGTAAATATTAACACGTCATGTTGTAGAGCAAATATGAACAAGGGGCCTGAATTCAACACATTTTATTTTATATGATTGCAAATCCATTCATGTTGGATTTGCAGTCATATTTAGTAGCCAGTTAGAGATAGAGAATATGGACGCTGCAAACAACCTGCTGCCACAAAAAAAAATAACAAATAAATAAAGTTAGAAGCCTTAAAAGCAAAACATCCCTCCTAATCTCTCACTCTAAAAGTTTAATACTGTGCTTTCTTGCAAACAGCCTACTCAGCAGTTATTAGCACTCATGATAAAGATTGTAAAAGCTAAAAAGCCTTAAGTATATTTTGTTACAGTGGCATAATTTCACATTGAAACATATTGAAAAATTCTATCTTCAATTTAAAAATAGTTTTTCAGCATGGAATAAAAAAATACCCACGTTTTATATTTATTTTTTATGTATTTCAATTACTGTAGTACCCCTAACAGCTCTATTAAAGATAATTTAAGTAGCATTTTCTGCAAGCATTTTTTTATTGTTTATACTTTCAGTTTCCCTGTGGTATAAATATGATGTGACATAAAGGTACATTCTACTTGGCCCCTTTTCAAAATGGACAAGACAGAAGTAATCATGCAATTTCTGTAAGGCAGGTGTTTGTTGATCTTCAAAAGTCAGGAATTGGCTATAAATCATTGACTCATTTAAAAATCCCTTATATTTACAGTTGCAGAAATAACTGTAAGGAATTGAAAGGACTCTGACAAAGAAGACAGGACGAGAACCCATATTTATGTTGCCATTATGCACAGTGAGGAGGATTGTGGCACAAGTGAAAAATATTTCCACAGCACACTCATTCTTTCAGTGTGAGATTAAGCCACTTCAGTAAAAGATGAATTATTTTTACAGCTTTTTAAACATCTTTGTCAGCAATGGCAATAAATGTAAAGAGCTGTAAATTTTTAAATCCGACTAATAGCGTTGCCCATTCAAAGAAAGAAAAGCTTCCTGCTGCACTGTTGGGTTTCTCAGGGTGAGCACCGCTGAGCCTTTTTTCATCAGGTAAAAAAAAGCCGCAGTTTGCCTTCTTACAATATCAGAGGCATTAATCAATCTGTAAGTACACAGCTAGAATAAAAGTACACCGCAAAACAACAGAGTAAGAGTTGCTTTTAAAGCAGCTCAGTCGGGTTACACAGTATCTAAACAAAGAACGCTGTGACCATGAGAATATATAGTCCAGCTGCAACTTAGTCCGCCATGTTTGTCCTGTATGTCTGTAAAGCTGCTCAGAACCAAAAGGGTGATATGAGGTCTGGGACTAATCACATGACCCAGTAATCATCCCTTTAAGCTTTGGAGGGCAGATTTAAAAGAACAGTCTCAGATCAGAGTTTGTAGAGCAGATAAAAACTGATTAACTGAACTTTTTACTGGACTGAACTTTGAATTCAGCAATACAGATATTATTATTCCAAGGATTTAATTTGAGAACAAAGTCAGATAAAGTTATGATTATAACACTGAAAAGCAATTCTAAAAACTAACATCCTCCTATTGGCTTTATGTAGTCAGGTTGCTGAGTTTACTGCTCGGGGTTTTTCTCACAGCTTCAATGTTATATCTAGCAGCTTTGTTCCAAAAAAAAGCTTTCAAAAACTGCACATAACCTGCTGTGAAACATGCCTTTTTAGCAGGTATAGCTGGTTAGTACTTAATGCCAAAAAGGTTTGATATTTTTATTCTACTTAAGAAAAAAACCAAGCATAGTGAGTATGTGTATTGGATGTTTGTAAATTATTTGCATTTGCCACGAATGCCAATAAAAGATAGCAGAAAATGCACATAGCAGTTTTGTTTTCACAGCATTTCCGCCGCAACCCCAGAGTTCAGGAAAATCATCTATTGCAGCTTTAAAAGTTCAGGCTTTGCGATATTAGAATAAAAAGCGAAAATGCTCCAATAGAGAAAGAAATTGACAGAAGTAAAATGTACTAAAAGACATTTCTATTTTATTACGGTGCAGCAAAAAATAATAGAACACGTATGAAACAATTGATTTTTTGATTAACTAAACAAAGCTTTGAAAACTGTTTCTTTCTGTGCAAAAAAAAATTAAGAAAAGATTTAATGGTCTCATGAAACAAAAGTGGAACTTATTTGAAGGTCTTACATCTGGCTTAAAACTAACAGTATTTCAGAAAAAGAGCATCAATCCTACATTCAAGCATGGTGGTGGTGGTTTGATGGTCAGGAGGTTCTTTGCTGATTCAGAACTTAAACAACTTACAGTAATTGACGGAATCATGAATCCTGCTCTCTAAAAGAATATCTTAAGTTTAAGATTACACTGGTTATGAATGACAACAATCTGAAGAACACCAACAAGTCCACCTCATAAAGGTAAAAAAAAAACAAAATGAAGATTTTAGAGTGGCCTAGTAAAAGTCTGAACCTAAATCTAATTGAAATGATGTGGTATGACCTAAAACAAGCTGTCTGTGTTTAGAAAAACGCCAATGTAGCTGAAATAAAATAATACTTCAAAGAAGAGTAGGCCAAAATTCCTCCACAGCGGTATTAAAGACTCAGAAAATCCTTTTCTCGCAACACTGTATATTGTTAAAATAGGTAAACAAATTTTGTTTTTTTCAGAAATGGGGTGGAACAAAATAATTATGTGTAGAAAATACCTCCATTTCACCAAATTACCAAACACACATTTCAGCAGTTGTTCTTTTTTTTTTTTTAAATCAGCCGTCATCTAAAACCAGGAACCGGTTCTAAAGTACTTTTTTTCAAACAAATGTACACAACAATGAAAAATGACAGTATTAGAAAACAAATGTTGCTCAGAATATTAGTTGTTCTCTGCAATTCTCCTGTTTATTTTACCAACAGACATGCTAAGTCTCATACCATGCTGCAAACATTTGTTTTAAACCTCTCCAACTGCTTCCAATACAAATCTCACAAAGACATTTTATTTGTAGTATTGTTCATATTAAAGAAGAAGAAGAAGTCAGGTTGTTTCTCCTCTTTCTATCATCATACACAGCTGACTGACAGGTGGCAGCAACAGGTGGGGGTCTACTGTGTGGCTTGTTGAAGACGCAAACAGTTTCTGACTGATTTAATTAAAACATTCTAAATTGCGGAAGCATCTTAACAAAACTTTTCTGTGGTTTTTAAGCTGACTTTGTGAAGCTCTTGAATACCTTAAAAATGGAACATGGCCCATGTGCTTGAAATCAACGTTTCTGTAAGAAAAAGGTATAAACAAAGAACTTGTATTCCTCCTTACCTTAGCCATGAATCTCACTTCTTAGTGTAATTACAGATTTTATTTTATTCTTTGCTTGAATTGCATTCATGCACCTCCTGCCAGGAGCACAAATAACAATTAAAGCTGCTGACAAGGCAAATAACCTTTCCAACTCTTATTGGGTCCCGTGCAAGAACAAATTGGCCCGTATGCATCAGCATGCAGTGTCTGGAACTGCAGTTGTTTTAGTTATGTGAGGCAGTGAAAAGGCATGCAATATCTGGTAGTAACTTTATTCACAAGCAGGAAGCAACTGCATTCTTCGCAGGAAGAAAAATCCAGTAAAACATCAACCTGCATGTTTCTATGCTACTATATATGCTCTGGTTATAATGGCTGCTTTGGCTACAGTATCACTGTTCTTGTTTCTGCTGAGACTGATTTAATCAACGGGAAATGAGTGACGGCTTGACTTATGTCCTTTCACAAACTGGTTGTCGCAGACATGATTGACATGCCAGTCACACACATGCTTGTGTGAATCCACAACCCTGCACTGAACATACACACTGCTGGAATGCAAGCAACCGCTGTTCTGAATGAAAACGCAGGTTTGTGTGTATATGTGTGTAAGTGCATTAAATGACAAGTCATTTAACAAGTTTATAAAATGGAAAGAGACTCCCTTGCCTTCCATGCAGAATGAATGTGGGTTCAGACTGTGCTGTGACTTTCTATGTGCAGTAATAGCACCATGATGTTGTGTTAAGATTACAGAATTACTTAAATACCAAGAATCCATCTTCAAAGTCCAGTATATGAAAAATATGGCAAATGTGTTTGTGCTATGGCAGATCAGTGGAAATAGAGTAAGTATATATCAGTCAGTCAGTCATTTTCTACCACTTATTCCATAGTGGGTTGTGGGGAAGCTGGTGCCTATCTTCAGCAATCTATGGGCGAGAGGCGGGGTACACCCTGGACAGGTCGCCAGTCCGTCGCAGGGCAACACACAAACAACCATGCACATTCATACACCTAAGGGCAATTTAGAGTTACCAATTAACCTAACAGGCATGTCTTTGGACTGTGGGAGGAAGCCGGAGTACCCGGTGAGAACCCACGCATGCACAGGGAGAACATGCAAACTCCATGCAGAAAGACCCCTGGCCGGGAATCGAACCCAGGACCTTCTTGCAACAGTGGAAACAGTGCTACCAACTGCGCCACCGTGCAGCCCCAGTAAGTATATATAATGTGCAAATCTGTTACCCAAACATTCAGGTTATTATAACAAACCTGCAATTGCGAAACAGCAACTTTTAGAGAAATAACAAATTAAAATCAAAACTGATTCTCTTTTATGTTTTTTATTGTACTTTGAGGAAAATGCTAAAGTTTAGACAAATCTGCAAAAAAAAAAAAAGTTTTCATTTTGAATATCCTGAGAGCAGAACTTGCTTGATTTTCAAACAATAATGAGAAAGATGGTACATTTTACTGATATTTTTGTCAATGCATGTCTGAGCTGTTTTTTAACACTAGAACTCCCAGAACTCTAACACTACTAGAACTCCCAAGCCCGTCAATTTGGCATTCTGGATGCGAGGGCGGTGATGATGTCATCGCATTAACGCTATAAAATTTTGTTTTTGACAAGAATTAATAATAGTATTTGATCAAAACCTATTATGTTTTATTGTTATTTATATATAGTACTGAAAAACAATAGAGTAGTGGGTACATTTAAAAAAAAAAAAGCTTTACTAATCTGACCAAAAGCTGGACAGTTCCATGTTACGACCCCTTTTCACTTCGCGGACATAAACTAGTGTTAAAAATGCCTTCAGCTCATCCACGCTCATGTCCCAGGAGGAATCATCCCCTAAAACTCTGTGGGCCTCAGCCACGGCGCAGCCCTGAACGTGGATGAGCATTTCGACGTCCACGAAGCAGAGGAACGCGGTCTGGGCATCTCGGATCTGGCGCTCTGTCAACGCATTCTGGCTCTGACGCCTCCTTCTACTTTCTTCCTCCCCTACTACTGTCCACACAGTCCCATCCTTTCCTATCTCCTCCTTCCCAGGTCTGCGCTCGTCTGGAAAGTGCAGAATAGATTGTTGTTACTGGGCTACTATATCTATGACCTAACTTATTGTTTATTTCTTTTTCCATTATCAGTGCCTTGATTTGTAGTTTCTCTCCTGCCAGTGAGCTGGATTGCTGGGGTTATAGCTGGGCACTGGGCACCAGGCTCGTCTCCCTATCTCTGAACCTGCGCTGATTGTGGCGCTGTTGCTATATAAATAGTTTATATATTATTAGTTTACTAATCTGTAAACTATAGCCTAAAATGATAAAATTGTTACATAGGCTAGTCTTTTACTACCTTGAAATAATGCGCCACAACCTCCTGCTAATGGGACGACTCGTGTTTTTTAGCGGCTCACTCTCTGACCCGCTGTCAATGGAACTGACTGACCTCTCGACCCTAGAATCACAATCATGTAATTTTTTAAGCATGTCATGCCTCTTGAGCAGAAAATATCCATCTGGCAGCCATTTGTAGGATGCCAACAATCTCCTTCTCAGACTGCGTTCTAGATTGGCAGCTGCTAGGCAACGATCACGCATATACTCAGCCTCGGAAAAAAATATCAATGTAAATAATAGGGCCGTCAAAATAGCGTGGTAGTTAGAGGTAGAAATACTTAGATCTTTTATTTACTTTGTTATTTTTTTAAAAATAGAGACATAGGAATACACAAGACACAAGTTTAGATGAAGTCAGGATGCCGGGAAGATAAGAGTTTTAATAAACCAGAGTTATGGCATGTCAAACTTTCAAAACCGTCAAATTGACGGCCCTGGGAGTTCTAGTGATAAAGCTCAGACATGTTTGCAAATGACATCCATTCTCACTCCCGTGACAACTTGAATCACCTCAAGGTTAGACTTTAGCAGTTCTATTTATGTTGGGGTCAACTGTGTTGTTTAAATGTCCTTTGTATTTAAATGCTATTTGATTAGCATTGATAACAGAGAATGTTTTCACCCCTGTGCTTACGAACTGAAACACTAATCTGTTTATGAAACTCATCACCCTATCATCTCTAAACATGCTGTAACTTTCCTGATTATGCTCAAAAGGTAGTTTGACTTCATTATTTCAAAATTCATCAGATTTATTTAGATGTTTAATCCCAATGTTTCTTACACCTTCATAACGTTGCTGTTATTGGTCGACAGCAAAACCATCAAATAAGCGTGTGAAATGCGTCTTTTTTAGAAGCAGGGTCAAAATCACAATTGAACAGTAACCTGATGCATCTTTCCTGGATCCATTGCACTGGAAGGTCATGACCTTTTGGTCTGCAAAAGCAAGATTTCCTTGAAATTGGGTTTGTGTTCATAATTTCATGGCTAAAAAGGGGTACACTACACACTGAGAAACAAGGTCTCTGAAAACAAATTGTTTTTATTTGCTCTGCAGGAGTGCTGGCTTACTGTTGATATTGGACATACAATTAGAATCACTTTGTTGATACAAATTTGTGGTTATTTAGCTGTTATTTAAGGCCTTTCCCAGAGAAGACTGAAAGATCTTGTTCTGATAAGCTCATCAATGTGTTACACTTGAAAATGAGTTAGCTGAGCTCTAAAAGATACCGGTGGTGGTTCTTGAATGAATCAAACCCTGCAGGAAACACAAGATGCCCACTGAATGAATACGCATGAAAGCAACATGAAAACCTGTTCAATGGGCAACAGACAGATATGTCACCCCTAACTAATGCTGCCCTTGGCAACTGCCCATGTGGCCCACAAAAACCCCACTATTTACGTTGACCAATTTTTTTGCAGGTTGCTGGATCTGGTTTAGCCTTATGGTTGAGCATGTTGTGTGATTTGGTTAAAAAAACAGTTAAACTGTCAACCAAATGCTCCTAAAGCTGAGGATGACTTCATATTTAGGTGATAATGATGATGCTGTGTTGACTCATCAGTGCAACCAACCCCAAGGCTTCTAATGTTTTTTCAACTTGGAAAAGGAATTTTCTTCAATTAAATGATGAGTAGCACAAAAGTGAAAATATAGATTTAGGCATCAGAAAAATGAAATAATCGAGCTGTAATTGCTGCACAGAAACACGCCAAAACACTGGAACACATTTCATGAATAAAGCCCCCAAATGCGCTGGAAGTGATAATGAGCTTGCCTATTGCCTCATTCCTTTCATTTCCATAATGTCCAATCAGCATAGCTCTCTGTCCCAACCCCACAAATAGATGCAACAATCGTCTCTGTTCCACCGCCATGGTGACTGGATTAACGAGCGGCGGCGGAGTTACTATGGGATGTCAGGATGATAAATGACAGGCTGTCTGGCACCAAATCTGTCTCCTAATCTCAGCTGGAAAAACAAAGGACACAGCTGGGAGACAGCTGAGATGAATGAATGAGTGAATGAATCCAACATTGTAGGCGTGTGTGTGTGTGTGTGTGTACTTTGGAGGAAGAGGTTATTCTAGATAAGAGGGTTTCAGGATGGTATGGATCAACAACATCGACGTAAATGGCAACAGAAGGAGACACACAGATGCAGATCCAGTAAAGCTCTACCTGACATAAACTCTCAAACAGGGCCGGCCCAAGTTGTAAGAGATCTTGTGTAGAATGTCATTCGGAGGCCAACTTCTGGTTAAGTCCACCAGCCACTCCAGCATTACTAACCTACCTTTTATTGACAGTATTTTATTTCTTTTATGTTTTCCCCCTTTGTGCATTAAGGCAGGTTATTCTATAAAAAATGTTAATATTTCCCCCCTCTTTTCATTAAATGCATAAAGTCTACCAAATACCAGTATTTCCAATAAATGAAAGTATTAACCAATGGCATTCACTTTGATGCACTTTTTAAAAAAGGATAAAGGTTTAGGGCTATTGCAACATAGCAACATAGGGGATAAAGTTTCAAATGTTTTATAAAAGTTCTTCAAACTTCTTAAAGCCTGTATTGGTCAAAAATACAAGCGTAATTTTAGTTGATATTAAGGGGGTTGAAAGCTCTGTAAGGTTTTGTTTGATTGATTAACATAATGTGCAGACTTTATCCAGCCAACCAAATCAGTGTTTCTTCATTCTGTTTTAATCACATTTAATTGTGTGTTTAATGTTAATAACTAAAATAGATCAAATTATAACAAGAAAACTAATAATACTTACAGTTTATGAACAAAAATCATTTGTAAGTCATGGTTTCATATTATAACCTTTTAAACAAAGGGTGTCATGTACACAGATTTATTTTCCTCCAGGGTTCAACTCATATCTGAACTGAGGCGTGTGTTCATATATTTCCATCTTTATTTCAGCACAGATGAAATTCTGAATACTCAGCCTTTATTTATTTGTGAACGTATAAATAATACAGGCTTCATTTTAAGTTTGCCTTTGTCATTCTGGAAGTGGAACTTTATACATTTATTTTATGCTTTAAAGTCCAATTTCTTTAAAGTTTATTTTAAAGTTTATTGTAAAAAAAAAAACTACAATAACATATGTTGCCGCCTTTGTTTAATGCATCAAAGGTAAGAGCTCCCATCACTTTCTATTCCTAAATGTATCAACCAACAGCATGTTAATGTTGCAAAAAATAAAAAATCATATACAGATTAGGAACATATGCTTTAATACATAAATTGGTGATAATCTTATTATTATCTTATTTTCAATTCAGTTGAAGCATAACGCAGCCCTTTTTGTTCCCTCTGCGGCTGATATAACGTCTTTGCTTTATTAGTTTTCAGCTGATGCATTTGTAAACATGTTTTTTTTTTTTTTATTATCTCTCTTGGGGCCCCTAAACACTCGCCAGGTTTGCTTGTACCTCAGGCCGGCTCTGCAGTCTCTCACACACTAATATGGATGAAGCCTACAGAGCTGGTGGGCTGTGTCTCACCTTGTCAGGTGCTTGGCTCTGGAGGCTGCCAACATCCAGAGGAGTGATGAGGGGCACATTCTGAAAGCCGTCCTCAACACTCACAGCTTTGGCCCCTTTGTCCTGAAGATTACTCCCCAGTTTGACCATCTTCAGCCTTGTTATCTCCCTTTATTTCCCTCAAGAGCTGCTCCTGGGAACAGAAGCCATTCAGAAACAAAAGCAATATATCTTATGCTATCCGGAACAATCATAGAGAAATAAGTTTATTAACAGATATAGTGTCAAATTGTGGATTTGTTTACAGGCAGAAATGATTCTGGGTCTGCGATCATATGGAGAGAGAAAAAAACGTACATTTTACGCAAGATCTTTGATTTGGAATAAAATCATACTACACATTCTCTTTCCTGGTTTTAGGATGGAAAAGTGCTGCAAAAGCCACTTACCTCCAGCTGTTCGTCCTTGTCTGTGCTGCGGCAGCGCTCTGAGTGCGGACCAGAGGATGGAGCTCTGGGGAGCAGGTGAAGCTGGAGGCTGCGCTGCGGTGTCGCTGCTGCTTCTGCTGCGGGAAACCAACGCTGCGCCGCCGAGGACAAGCTGGATGTCTGGCTGCGAGTTTTCCGTCAAGCAAGGCAGCCCAACCCCCTAATCCGAGCACAGCCCCTTCTTCTCCGTGGAGCTACACCCAACCGCTGGAGGTGCTGGCCGTTAGAGTGATGTTTTGCCTATTTAATCCCCCGATCTTGTTTGTTTGGTTAAAGTGGAAGCCGAATTAATGTTGCTTTTGACAGTGCCTCGTAAATTCTAGCTTCCATGCTGGGAAGGTGGAACGGTTTGATATTAATGGGAAAAGAGAGTATCATATTGCAAAGTCAGTACTTTTTAATAAAGCTAATGTTTAAAAATAGGGGAAAAAATGTTTTACTTTTTGAAAAAAATGATTTTCGCATCACAAATCCCCCGCATGGATACTTAAACTGTTTATAATTCACAAAATGCCGGCTATAATTTTTCTGAATAATTGACAGAGTTAGAAATAAATATATACGTAGGCTCTATATGTAAAAAAAACCAAAAAAAAAAACAAGGTGTTTCACAGCACCCAAACGCAATCTGTATCAGAGAGCAGTCAGGTCTATTTTTTGACCTATAGCGCCATCTGGGGTTCTTTTTAGTGTAATACAGACTTTACAGACAAGCACTGAAAAGGCAGGCGTGTCATCGTTGCATTAAATATTCATACTCCCTTGAATTTTGAAATCTTATAACCACAAAGTTTATTTTATTGGGATCGTATGTGATAGACCAACACAAAGTAGGACATAATTATGAAGTGGAAGAAACAGAACACATGGTTTTGACATTTTTGTTTTAACAAAATGAAATCTGAAAAGTATGGCATGCATTTTGCATTCAGCCCCCTTTACTCTAACACTGCTAAATAAAATCAAGTGATCAAGTAAAGAGTCAGTGTTTGTAATTTATTGTCAGTAAAAATAAATCTGTTCTGTGAAGCCTTCAGAGGTTTGTTAGAGAACATCAGTAAACAAATAGCATCATGAAGACAGAGGAACACGGCAGGCAGGTGAGGGATGCTGTTGTGAAGTTTAAAGGAAGGGTTAGGTTATAAAACAATATCCCAAGCTTTGAGCATCCCACAGATCATATCTCAATCATTAGCCAAAAATAGACAGACTATAGCACAACTGCTAACCCACCAAACTGACAACTCTGGAGGAGTTACCATAGGTAGCAGAAAACATAACCATGAACACATCATTTTCATGAAACATGGTGGAGGTAGCATCATGCTGTGGGGATGCATTTCTGTATCAGGGGCAGAAAAGATGGTCAGTGTTGATGGGAAGATAGATGGAGATACATGCAGGGTAATCCTAGACGAAAACCTGTTACAGGCTGGCAAAAACATGGAATTGGGGCGGCTGATGATTAACGCACAGCTGGAAAACCAAAAGCTAATATACAACCAGAGCTTCGATGGAATCACACTGGAATGTCCACCACATAATATCCAAATGACGTACAATCAAATGTGTGGTTGTAAAGAAACAAAGTGTGAAAGGTCTGAATACTTTTTCAAGGCACCATCCATGGGATGCCTTTAACAGTACATATACAGGAGACACTTTGTTCATGCTGTAGTCCATGTATTATGGAACAGTCATGTGCTGCTTGTGATTACATTCTTTTAAAATAATTTAACTGTGAAGATGTAAACAAGAAAACATGTATGTTTAAAGGGGATTCATAATTGTTTCTGAATAAAAATTCAAAGCTTTATTTGGGTTAAGAATGAAAAATAGTCCATATCTGATTTAAAGTGTTCACAAGATAGTAGGACCGTCTGAATTCAAGCATAACATTTGAAAATAAAGAGAAGAGCCTTTTTAATTAGAAATGAAAATATGACCATTGATTTCCTTCTATGAAAAACTGGACTTTACTTCTGTGAATAAATGCTGAGTAGTCTAGACTTTGCTGGCAGAAAATATTCATTTGTTTGGCTGCAAAATTATATTGTAGAAAAAGATTTTTGCTGCAAAAGCATGCAGCCAACTGGTAGTTTTCAATCTGTTGTAGGTTTTTTTTTAATCACTAATATGTATTACGTTTGGTATTCATTGATTCATATGTGAAATATGCCATTGCAAAAAAAGCTGTTTACACATCTTTACCAGGAATGCCAATAAACATGGACATAGTATCCCTCCATGATTTAGGTACTGTTCCACTTATAAATTACAAGCCATAAATCTACAGGGTCCTACAGTCAATATGATAAACTGTTAGATTTAAACAGCCACGTGGCATGAAGTCAACAGTGTGCTGGAAATACAGGCCTATATGAACAAAACTGAGATATACAGGGGTTGGACAATGAAACTGAAACACCTGGTTTTAGACCACAATAATTTATTAGTATGGTGTAGGGCCTCCTTTTGCGGCCAATACAGCATCAATTCATCTTGGGATTGAAATATACAAGTCCTGCACAGTGGTCAGAGGGATTTTAAGCAATTCTTCTTGCAGGATAGTGGCCAGGTCACTATGTGATACTGGTGGAGGAAAACGTTTCTTGACTCGCTCCTCCAAAACACCCCAGAGTGGCTCAATATTTAGATCTGGTGACTGTGCAGACCATGGGAGATGTTCAACTTCACTTTCATGTTCATCAAACCAATCTTTCACCAGTCTTGCTGTGTGTATTGGTGCATTGTCATCCTGATACACGGCACCGCCTTCAGGATACAATGTTTGAACCATTGGATGCACATGGTCCTCAAGAATGGTTCGGCAGTCCTTGGCAGTGACGCGCCCATCTAGCACAAGTATTGGGCCAAGGGAATGCCATGATATGGCAGCCGAAACCATCACTGATCCACCCCCATGCTTCACTCTGGGCATGCAACAGTCTGGGTGGTACGCTTCTTTGGGGCTTCTCCACACCATAACTCTCCTGGATGTGGGGAAAACAGTAAAGATGGACTCATCAGAGAACAATACATGTTTCACATTGTCCACAGCCCAAGATTTGCGCTCCTTGCGCCATTGAAACCGATGTTTGGCATTGGCATGAGTGACCAAAGGTTTGGCTATAGCATCCCGACCGTGTATATTGACCCTGTGGAGCTCCTGATGGACAGTTCTGGTGGAAACAGGAGAGTTGCACATTTAATTCTGCCGTGATTTGGGCAGCCGTGGTTTTATGTTTTTTGGATACAATCCAGGTTAGCACCCGAACATCCCTTTCAGACAGCTTCCTCTTGCGTCCACAGTTAATCCAGTTGGATGTGGTTCGTCCTTCTTGGTGGTATGCTGACATTACCCTGGATACCGTGGCTCTTGATACATCACAAAGATTTGCTGTCTTGGTCACAGATGCGCCAGCAAGACGTGCACCAACAATTTATCCTCCTTTGAACTCTGGTATGTCTCCCATAATGTTGTGTGCATTTCAATATTTTGAGCAAAACTGTGCTCTTACCCTGATAATTGAACCTTCACACTCTGCTCTTACTGGTGCAATGTGCAATCAGTGAAGACTGGCTACCAGGCTGGTCCAATTTAGCCATGAAACCTCCCACACTAAAATGACAGGTGTTTCAGTTTCATTGGCCAACCCCTGTACATGCATGTTGACAAAAACCTGGTATTTACATAACTGCAGGTGCATGTCAAAAAATCTGAATACTACTGAAGTTTATTTTAGTAATTCCATTTTAAAAGTGAAGCTTATTAGATTCATTACGCACAGAGATGTTTATTATAAGCATTTTCTTTTTTCAATTTTGAGGAGTAGGGCTTACAGTCGGTAGAAACTCAAAATACGGTTGCTAAAAAATTTAAATATTACATGTCTAAAAAAAAGGAATCAACTTTTAATACAGAAATGTTATGGCTCACACAATTACACAATAATGAGGAAGACTGTTGATTTGACAGTTGTCCAGCAGACGGTCATTGACACCTTCCATAAGTACAGTAAATCACGTCATTGCCAAAGAAGCCGTTTGTTCACATAATGTTGTATCCAAACATATTAATGGAAAGTTGAGTGGAAGGAGAAAGTGTTGTAGAAAACGGTGCATAAGCAATGGGCATACAGGTCCTTCTCAAAATATTAGCATATTGTGATAAAGTTCATTATTTTCCATAATGTAATGATGAAAATTTAACATTCATATATTTTAGATTCATTGCACACTAACTGAAATATTTCAGGTCTTTTATTGTCTTAATACGGATGATTTTGGCATACAGCTCATGAAAACCCAAAATTCCTATCTCACAAAATTAGCATATCATTAAAAGGGTCTCTAAACGAGCTATGAACCTAATCATCTGAATCAACGAGTTAACTCTAAACACCTTCAAAAGATTCCTGAGGCCTTTAAAACTCCCAGCCTGGTTCATCACTCAAACCCCAATCATGGGTAAGACTGCCGACCTGACTGCTGTCCAGAAGGCCACTATTGACACCCTCAAGCAAGAGGGTAAGACACAGAAATATATTTCTGAACGAATAGGCTGTTCCCAGAGTGCTGTATCAAGGCACCTCAGTGGGAAGTCTGTGGGAAGGAAAAAGTGTGGCAGAAAACGCTGCACAACGAGAAGAGGTGACCGGACCCTGAGGAAGATTGTGGAGAAGGGCCGATTCCAGACCTTGGGGGACCTGCGGAAGCAGTGGACTGAGTCTGGAGTAGAAACATCCAGAGCCACCGTGCACAGGCGTGTGCAGGAAATGGGCTACAGGTGCCGCATTCCCCAGGTCAAGCCACTTTTGAACCAGAAACAGCGGCAGAAGCGCCTGACCTGGGCTACAGAGAAGCAGCACTGGACTGTTGCTCAGTGGTCCAAAGTACTTTTTTCGGATGAAAGCAAATTCTGCATGTCATTCAGAAATCAAGGTGCCAGAGTCTGGAGGAAGACTGGGGAGAAGGAAATGCCAAAATGCCAGAGGTCCAGTGTCAAGTACCCACAGTCAGTGATGGTCTGGGGTGCCGTGTCAGCTGCTGGTGTTGGTCCACTGTGTTTTATCAAGGGCAGGGTCAATGCAGCTAGCTATCAGGAGATTTTGGAGCACTTCATGCTTCCATCTGCTGAAAAGCTTTATGGAGATGAAGATTTCATTTTTCAGCACGACCTGGCACCTGCTCACAGTGCCAAAACCACTGGTAAATGGTTTACTGACCATGGTATCACTGTGCTCAATTGGCCTGCCAACTCTCCTGACCTGAACCCCATAGAGAATCTGTGGGATATTGTGAAGAGAACGTTGAGAGACTCAAGACCCAACACTCTGGATGAGCTAAAGGCCGCTATCGAAGCATCCTGGGCCTCCATAAGACCTCAGCAGTGCCACAGGCTGATTGCCTCCATGCCACGCCGCATTGAAGCAGTCATTTCTGCAAAAGGATTCCCGACCAAGTATTGAGTGCATAACTGTACATGATTATTTGAAGGTTGACGTTTTTTGTATTAAAAACACTATTCTTTTATTGGTCGGATGAAATATGCTAATTTTGTGAGATAGGAAGTTTGGGTTTTCATGAGCTGTATGCCAAAATCATCCGTATTAAGACAATAAAAGACCTGAAATATTTCAGTTAGTGTGCAATGAATCTAAAATATATGAATGTTAAATTTTCATCATGACATTATGGAAAATAATGAACTTTATCACAATATGCAAATATTTTGAGAAGGACCTGTACATGCAGCCTTAGGAGAGTTGTGAAGCAAAGCTCATTCATGAGTTTTGGGAGAGATTCACAAGGGGTGGACGGCAGGTGGAGTCTCCACACACTTACACATCCAAGACAATGTCCTACAACTGTCACTGTCCTTGTGTTCAGCCACTCCTGAACCAGTGTCAGAAGGACTGGGCAGTTGCTGAGTGGTCCAAGTGTTCCCTTCAGATGAAAATAAAGGTTGAATATCATTTTAAAATCAAGGCCCTAGGGTCTGGGGGAAGAGTAGAGAGGCACAGAAACTACCTGCTTGAGGTCCAGTGTGAAATTGTTACAATTACGTGATTATTTGGGGAGCTGTGATGTCTGCTTGTGTTGGTCCAATGTGTTTGTCTAAAGTCCAAAGAAAGTGTAATTGTCTACCAGGAAGATTTTAGAGCACTTCATCCTTCTCTCTGCTGACATGCTTTATCAGGATGCTGATTTTATGTTACGACAAAAGCACCAATAACTGCTTCAGTGACCGTGGTATCACTGCACTTTGTTGGCCTGCAGACTCACCTAACTTAGATCCCAGAGAATCGCTGAACTATTTTCGAGGTAAAGATGAGACAGCAGTTACCAAGAGCTGAAGGCTGCAATTAAAGCAACTTCTTGTAACACCTCAGCCGAGCCATAGGCTGACTGATAACTGAATACTCTCTAGAATAAGAGTAAATAGATCCAACACTACCTAATTAACCTAAGGCGACGTACAGTGAGTAGGCAAAATCCAATTTTAAACTCCTAACATGAAGCATAAATAATCAGACCACAACACACACTTTCATCACAGTTAAGATTTATTTCATTCAACATTTCACATTACAAATATTTAAAAATTATGCATACTGTTATAAATAGTTGGCTGCAAACAATTAAATAACATTAGATTTTTCTTTTTCGTTTCACTAGCACTTCTACAGACCAACTCCTAGAAATATGGACATATCCGTATTACATAACTTAATTAGAAAGGAAAATACAAAAATAGGAACTTATAAAGTGAAATGACAATAAAAATTAAGGTGATATCTTAAGTAAAAAATGCTATTAATAAATACAACAACCTTCCCATACACAGTTAAAAACTATTGAAATCTTGCCATTAAGTAACATCATTAACAGACAAATATTTAAATATTCATTTTCCTTCAGAAAATGTGAACCATATATTGTTGAGCACAATATAGCAATTAGTAAAAACTAGACACTTTAACATATTAAAAGCTTCACCTCAAAAATATAACAAAAATCTGATCAAAATTATAAAAATCAATTATACATTCCAATTAAAAATATACCAATAAACGTTGACCTAATAATTACAATGCAATCAATCAATCACAGTAGCTTAAAATCAACAAAAAAATAAGCAAAATGAGCACAAAAACCTTTAATGTTTGAAAAATAACTTCAATTATTTATATTAGTACAAATAGATTGATTTCTTTTCTTTTTTACAAACACCAGCATGAAAAGGATTACAATAACAGTAGAAAATGACTGTGAAAAACATATTAACATCTTCTTTAATTAAATGTCTGCAATTAAAAATGGCATTAAAGAATTACATTGCAAAGTCTTTCTCTGGAAAAAGGTTCAAAAGAAGTATTGCACATAACAACTTGAAGTTAACTTGCAACAATTTACCACATTCAAGTCTTTAAGCTCCCCTTTCCTCCAGATAGATCTACGTAAGCTCACCGCGACGCATGGCGGGGATGAGTTCTCAAGTCTTTTCAAAACAGTGTTTCTTTTTGTTTGTTTGTTTTTTATGCTGTTTTTTTTTTTTTTTTTTTTTTTTTTTTTTACACAGATGCTCAAAGTCCTGCACTGCCTGCATCAGATTAAAGGTTTTTTTTCATGTTTATCTCTCTGTCATGTGCATCCCTGCAGAGGTCTGCGGCTAAGTGGGAAGCGGGGGGGGGGGGAATAAAAAAAAAAAAATCGACACGAGGGGAGGGAAGGGAAGTGGGACGGGGTGAGCTGAGGTGTCCTTAACGTAATAGTTGAGAAACATTTGGTGCACACCACAACAATTAATTTTAATATCTAATTCATGTACTTGTCATTTTCTCTTTTTTTCTTCATGCATGCTAAGGATTACAATAGGTGCTAGTTGGCAAGTTCAAGAATATATTTATATATATGTATATATATATATATATATATATGTATATAGATTTTTTTTTCAAATATTAAAATATCTAAAACACCAAACATCCATTCTTGTGGTACGAGATTCAGCGTTTAAGCGTGAACCAGAATTTGCATTCTCCTCTTTATAAGTTACGCTCCATCTATGGAGAGGAAACCAAGACAGAATTTACCATTTCCCTCCCGCCCAACTAGTACAGCAACGTTTGAAGACATTTACATCAATTTGAAATTCCAAGGTTTTTTTTCCTTTTTCTGTTGCCGCCATACTTTTATTGACCAGATTGACTGGAGAACATCTAGCGTACGACCAAAACAAAACAAAACAAATAAAAATAGACCAAGAGAGCGTTCCGCTTTGGTCTCTCCTCTGCAGATCTGAAGTCGCATCAACACAACTGCGCACTTGTAAAGTTGTAAAGATTCCTCAGCACGGAAATGTATAAAAAGCATAATTGAAAATAATATATATTGAAATCACTCAACTTTTTTTTTGTCCTTTTTTTTCGTAAAACGAAACATCTCCATATATGCAGATCTCTCAGTAACAAAAGTACAAAAGCTACCTTTCACAATGTGAAAAATTGAGGTATTGCAAAAAGGAGTTTCCCCAGTTTGTGAAAAATGTGCCTAAAATGACTGTTTGGAAAAGAAGACAAAAAAAAAAAAAAAGGAAAAAATATTTAGAAAAGTAGTGCATAATAAATGTTTATATGTGCATGACAAAATAATTTAGCTAGAAAACACTGTACCAAAAAATCAGCAGGCCATGTATAAAATAATCTTTTTTTTTTCATCTCATTTAAACAGCAAATTCTTCACAAAGTGTTTTTTTTTTTTAAACTTCTAAAATGCTCACCCGCAAAACTGACGCTCGGGGCGCAAAACGACAGCCCCCTGCCAATATGAGGATTCTCACTAGTGTGTGTTATTAAATCAAGTTTCAGAACTAACTCCCTGACATTTAAATGCTCGGCTAGAAGGTTGCCACTGAGTGACGGAAAACACCAAAGAAAATATGAGGATTATTTTCATCTTCGCTCTGGGAATGTGCACTTTAAACTTGCAGAAGTGTTTGAGAGAAAAGAAAAAGAAAAACAAAACAAAAAAAGAAAAACACGTGCCTGACAGTACTACCTCCGCTTTGAGCTGCGGTCTTTTTGTGTACGTCTGATTCATTCATATATATATATATATATATATATATATATATATATATATATATATATATATATATTTAAAAAAACCTTTTTGAAGAAATGAGAGAAAACAGAAAAACCCAGACAGGAAATGAGCTACAGCATGACCCACTACTGCACAGCCATCTTTGGTTCCCCTGAGCCACTGGGTACAACCGAACGGGCCTGAAAACTGCATGTGGGTCATGATTGTGTTGTAGCAGTAGAGCACACTGCGAGAGACTATCTTCATTTATGCTTCTAAAACACTGGATGCTGAGTTGGATTCAGTTGGCAGCAGAAAGGATAGATGGATGGATGTTTGGATGGATGGATGGATGGATGCGCGGAGGGTTGTCCCACCCCCACCCCCTCTGTGAATCGAACAAGCGCCGACGTTGTGCAAAGCAGATCAACTCAAACCGCACGCTTCATGGAGCGTCGCTTTCATTCTTGATTGGAAAAGGAGCACTTTTGTCGTTAAAGACTCAGAAGAATTGCACAAATGGGTTTTGAGGGAACCAGCGGAGACAGGCGGTTCCCTGTTTGGTAGCAGCCCTTGAGCTGGAACTGTGAAAAGGCAGCGCCTAGCAAACGTACTCACACCCCTTTAACCTTTTCACATTTCAGTGTTATTTTAGGGAATTATGTGATTAGGCCAGCGTAAAGTACTATATATATAAGTTCACATGAACTCTCCCCATATTAAGCTGCTACAGCTAAATGAAATCCAATGCAACCAAGCTTTGGTTTCATCTACCATTCAGGCCATGCATGGATGAAAACTAACGCTGAACATCCCTTCCACAGGGTGAAACATGGTGGAGGCAGCATCAAGATGTGGGGATGCTATTCTTCAGCAGGCACAGGGAGGCTGGTCGAAGTTGACTGAACGATAGGTGAAGCTAAATAATGGAAAATCTGTAAAAAAAAAACCAGTTAGAGGCTACTAAGTATTTAAGACTGGGGAGAGTTTTACCTTCTAGTATGAAATCAATCCTAATCAAATAACCAGGGCTATGGTGCAATGGTTTAAGTCAAAGCATACATATGTGTTAGAATGGCCCAGTCAAAGGCCAGACCTAAATCTAATGAGGAATCTGTGGCAACATTTGAAAACTGATGTTCCCAGATATTCTTCATCCAGTGGGACTGAGATTGAGCTATGCTGCCCAGATGAATGGGCAAAAAAAATTAGGTTGCTAAAGCTGGTGGGGAGACACCTCAAAAAGACTTGCAGCTGTATTTGCATGTGGTTGTAATGGGACCAAAATGTGAAGAAAAGATTAGGAGGTATGAAATACTTTTGAAAGGCGCTGTACCCTCACCTCATGTCCTAAATAATCTGAATCCAAACTCTCAGGTTTTGATCCAACAGCGAGGCTGTGCTCTCGGTTAGCTGCTGGTTCTAGAGGCCACAAGCGGACATGAGGAGGGGGAAGAGGGGCTGCATTCATCTCTTCGCCTGCCTCTCAAGTATCCTCCCTTAGCCATACATTCCCATATTAAACTGTATACTGTACGATACTTTACTCCGTCCCTAGCACAACCCTTGGTTTGATTACAAAAATAAAGAGGTGATGAAGCAAGCGAGTATAAAACTGTGCCTGTTAGG
This sequence comes from Girardinichthys multiradiatus, assembly GCF_021462225.1. Lineage (NCBI taxonomy): Eukaryota > Metazoa > Chordata > Actinopteri > Cyprinodontiformes > Goodeidae > Girardinichthys > Girardinichthys multiradiatus. The sequence continues at coordinate 17,689,994 of NC_061804.1, forward strand.
TCACTCTCTATCTGTTGCAACACTTCCCTCTGATTCTCACTCAAAGGGAAGCTTAACACCAGAGAGCGGTAATGTTTCTTTTCTTGCTTACTTGCTGTTTTTTCTTCTTCTTAATGTATTCGGCACATTAGCAGCTGAGTTTGAGGTATTGGTTTTTGCATGTGAAAAATGGAGATCAAAACCCGAATCTGTGTTGCTAAAAATTTGTTGTGTGGTTTTTCAAGTAACGTCAAAATGTCTGTATGGTCTTGGATCTCATAAAAAGAGTTTTTCTTCTTTTTTTGTTTCAAACAGGGAGAGAAAAGACTCCATTACTTCCTGCAACCGGGCCCTTTCTGTTCTTCAAAGTTAATTAGGATGCAGCTTTGGTTAACTACAAAAGGGTCTCATATACGGTGTCTTCACTCTTTACAACAGGAAATAAGTGCACTCTTCTTCAGCAACACCTTTGTTAATCACATTTGCTCTGGAGTCTCTTGAAGCAGTAGCAAACTTAACCCCACGTCTCAGAAATAAATAGCCAATGACGCACTTTTTCAGCAGCATCTGCTGTGAAGACTTTGCACAAAAAGGAAAAAGGCAACAGCTCTGCTACAATATAAGACAGCTGAATGTCAAATCAAAAGGTGTTTTAAGGGCCTCTTGTATCAAAAGGAAATATTCTTTTTAGAAAAATATGCCAATTGAATAGCAGAGTACCATATTACACATCAAAACTTTCCTATATTTCTATATATATATATATATATATATATATATTTATATATATATATATATATATATATAAATATATATATATATATTTATGCGTGTTTTTTTTTTGAGAACTAATAAAAATATTTCAAAAAATCAGAAGAAAAATAAAATGTTACACTTTGTTTCCTAGATGAACATATTTGGATACAACTCCAGTTTTTCTTTTCTATCTTCAAAATATCGATATATATTAACTTTAAATAAAACCAAAAACAAAATGCTGTTAGGTGAAATTAGAGCAAAAAAGGAACCAGCAACAGAAAAGTGCATTTATTTGTACAATGATTTGCGACTCCTGCACTACCTCTCCTTCTCCCGCCTCTCTGTCGCCTCTCCGGTGCTCAGTTCCAGCGGAAGGAGATGTGGCGAGGCCGGTCGCCTCCTTCCTTTACCAGAGGCTTGTGGAACTCGCGGCCGGCGCGGGAGTGGATGGCGGCCCAGCAGTATTCGCAGTAGTACTGCAGACAGGTGACGTTGGCGCAGAAGAACGGCGCAAACTTGCCGCCGCAGCGGGTCCCCTGGCACTCATCGCACAGCTGGTCGTCGAGCACGTATGGCTTCACCTCCACCTGAAAGCCGCCACGAGGATTAGAAGGTTTTACTAATAAAATCTCAGATGATGCAGAGATTTGGCTCCTGCACATTTTTCATTTCAACATTTCATACTTTTTACAACTCAGACCTCCAGAGTTCTCAGTGCTTTTCATTATGAATTATGACAATAACTGGTAAAGAATAGCTTAGGGAAATAAAAAAATCTTTTCCATAGATTATTTCAGACCTGACATACTTATCCAATTTCATTCCAGACTGCATAAGAACCATGGAGAGCTGAGTAGAAGATATCCTATGATAAATGGTGGTGCTCTGTAACCTGCCCAAAAATCACTTCTTGAGGTGTTTAAAGTGGTAAATATTTGCTTGTGGAGAAATCAAATCTGCATTTGACAAAATAAGGTCAATGTGACCACTGCAAGCACATTTTCCTGGTATCTCCAGCTCTTACTGTCTTTCAAGCAAAACATTTTGATATTAAAATCAGCAAATCACAAAAGAAATATGATACCAATAATCCCATTTATTTCCAACAGAATGCATGTACTTCCTTCTGCCATTGATTGATATAAAAAAAAAACATCTGCTGACAGCAGTCATATGAAGTGAGAAATGTATAGCAGAGGTCGGCTCTAAAGATCGATTTTCGTAATCTTCACTTACTCTTTTGTGCAAACATGAATTACATTTGCATTATTCGCAGGTTATGGTGCAATGTGCACCATTCCTGCAGATGTTAGTGTGAATCCTCGACTAAATAAGCTTGCACGGTGAGCGAACCACGTGACTGAAACTGCCAAACGGTGATGCTGAGAAGCAGCAAAGTTCATGATTTTGTCTCCTACAGAAGATTTATTTTCAAATGACAGCAGAACAAGCATTATTGGTGCTATTGTTTCTAGGCTAACACACTGAAATGTCACCTGCAGTAGTAAAAATAAAGTGTTTACAGAACTGCTGCAGAGTGGGAGGGGAAATTTCAGCACCTTTGTTCCAGATGTAAAAATCCCATTTACTGCTCCCACACACAATTTTGTGACTCACAGTTGGAGCACATCTACAGCTTGGATCAGCGCAGATCTTGCTGTTTAACAAGAGTATTACAAAATGCATAGCTCTTCAATTAAAAACGCAAAAGTTAGGTCTCATAAGAGTTTATGGAAAAACAACAACTGAACCCTTGACTCCAAATCTTTTCAGCAAGAAGCTTTCAGTGTTGTTAAAGCTGCTGCCCATCCTCCCACTGCAGCCTGTTCTTCTACTCAAAGCAAAAATGCAATAAAACTTCATGAAAGAGAGTTAAATAAGAGAAAGGTTGTTTTTTTGTTTTTACTTATTCTGTATGTAGAAGTTATACTGGACACATTACATGCCCAATTTATTGTCTTACTTCCAACAAACTACTTTTATTTTCAGCAAAAATGAATTCTTGGCTCATCATAAAGACAAGGGCAGTTCAGTTTGAGATAAAGGAACAGGAAGTAAGACTGGTGTGTAGACGACTTCAGACCAAAAGGGGCTCGAGGAAGGAGACAGAAAAACACTGAGGCTGCCTTTTCTTTCCACTCACCCGTTTATCGATTTCTCCGTGCTGCAGCTGTACAAAGCGAGCACTGATAGCAGCAATGTAGCTCTGCTGATTAGAGAAGGCGACCCGCCCCGCTCCCTTGGGGTACTTCAGCTCTGGGTCCGTGTCGATGCCTGCGTAGCAAACTCCGCCGTACAGGCGGTCCATGATCATGGCCAGTTCCACTGAGGAAAAACAATAAAAGAAACATCGTTTTGACTAATGTCAACAAAAGGAGACGCAGCGGAGCAAAAAAATACTCAATGAGGCTGTGTTAGCATCCAACACGAGAGGCACACTTCTTCTTGATGTGAAAAGACTAAGTTTACACTCCAGCGTGAAAGTATTCCTACTCAATCAACTTTGTATTTTGTTACGTTATAACAACAAACTCCAGTGTTTTTTATTTCTGTTTTCCAACAGAAAGTATTGCATAATTCTGAAAAAAAAAAATGCATGGAAGGATCCCAAAACGTTTTAACTAGCAAAAATCTTAACAATGTGGTGAGCATTTGTCTTCAGCTCCGTCCATTTTCCCCATCAACTCTAAGTAGCTTCCCAGTCCCTGCTGGAGAAAAACAACCCACAGCATGATGTTGCCACACCATGTTTCATGGTGGTAGTTTCCTGATAAACAGGAAAGGCTTGCACACTGCAGGACTCCACTGTTGGCTCGTTTGTTGCACCATAATGCGGCACTATGTACAGTGCTATCTTGAACCATATGTTAGAGACGTTGGACAACATCACATGACCAAGGAAATACCAATATCTGAAATTTATCACAAAAATTGCTGAATAAACTGAGTCAAAAACACAAAACGTTTTCACAAAGAACGTAATGTAAATAACATCTGTATATAAGCAAACATGGAGAAAAGGTGCTTCGATCACAGTCAGACAAAAAAATTATAATCTTCATCAACTGGAGACTATACAACACAACAGAGCTGCTGTGGTTGATGATGGTGCCACCATCAAGGCAAGGAAGTTCAATTTTGGTCCCATCCTTGACAAGAGCATCTTCTTTCACGTTTGCCGAGTCTCCTACAAATGGGAATTTTTATGGTTTTCTCTCAGCGATAACTTCCTCCTGCCCCTCTTCTCTAAACACTACATTTGTTGGTTGCACAACTAATAGTTGTCTAAGCCAACAGGTTTTTCAGTCTGAACTGTAGCTCTCTGCCGCTCCACCGGAGTTCCTATGGGATTCTTGGCTGCATCTCTAAGTAATGTTCTCCTTTCTCTTCACAAACCAGCAGAATTTATACTGAGACGAAATCAGACACAGATGGATTACATTTACTAGTTATGCAAAGTCTGAAGTCAAATAGTTGCACTAGATTTTATTTAGGGGTATTAGCGTAAAGAGAGGCTGAGTACAAATGCATGCTTCCCTTTAGAGATTGTTATTTGAAAAAAATAAATGCTGAAAATAATGCATTGTTTCCCTTTTACACCAAAATTAAGTGCTACTTTTTGTTAAAGTAATACAGAAACTCCCAATAAAATACATTGTGGTTGTGTGTTAGATAAGATGTGAATATTTTTTCAAGGCACTTTTTTTTTGTCCTCATATTCAAGTGAACAACTTTGCTTGTTAACTTCGAAATGATGCAAATAATTTGTCTGCTCTATGTTTCTATTGTTTTTATAGCGGCTTACAGAATATTTACTATGGGTGACCTTGATCACTACTACTAAAGCATGACAAGCAGCACTGCAGACATGAACTAATAATAAAAATAATACTATAATAATAATAATAATGCAGCTATCCGGAAAAAAAAAATCAATATTCTAAACAGCTCAGCAGGCTGCAAAGAACTCATTTTAATACCACCAGCGTAGGTCAGTGCCGCTGTCGGTTTACTCTCCAGCAGGTCTGATCACACTACAGAGAGGAGTATTTAACGAACTGGAATGAAGCCGGAAATGTACAGGATGAAATGTAGTGTTTTATGCAGAGATGAGAAACAAACACGAGGAACATTTCAGAAACCTTTCAGAAATGACTCAAAATATAGGTCAGTTTTGAGGTCTGAAATTCAGCCCGTATGCTCAGTGTGTACCTTATATTCAACTGTTTTCATTATAAATACTCACGTGTTTTCAAATTACCCTGTAAAAAAACGAGTGAAAGATACCTGCACGGAGCGGACGAGGAACTCCTCCCACAAAGATGGTTTTTCTAGGGTCCAGAGGTTGAGATCCGTCCATCACGAAATCGCTGTCGTTCAGGTTCCATGGGCGAATCTGGACCTGATCCCACACACACACGCACACAAACACACACACACACACACACACACACACACACACACACACACAAAGCTTTAGACTCTCACAAAAGCTGCTCCCAAAGTCAAATAAAACCCAGAACAACAAAGAGAAAAGAAAAGGGGTGTGGCTTTAAACTAACCGGCTTGTCTTTAATGGTGGGACTGGAAACGCAGAGGTACAGCTTGCCGTCCTCTTCGATGCAGGCGTCGATCAGGGCCTGCACTGAGCTTTCGTCCTGGAACAGCAGGAAGGCGTAGCCTGCACCAAACAAAGGCAGGTCATTCAAGTAGCTCAGGCCACAAAGTACTGACACAGAACCAGTCAGCCTCTACTAGACAGGTATTAACTTTGTGCTTAAAAGTGATTCAGATAGATACCTAAAGTTAGAACCATATGGATGAAGCAGAACTAATACAGGACTAACAAGTTTAGGGTATTGAGGAATACTTAGAGGCACATTTATTGACACCAGAAACAAAATGTATTTTAAGGCTTTATACACCTCTTTACCAGGGGTGCTAATACATATGGGCGGCACCCTTATTTGCAATGTCACCCATAGACAATAGATTCAAACAACACATGAGCAAATCCATGTACTTATGTACAATACCTTTAGGAGGAAAATAGGACTTGCTCTCTGCTTTGTGAGGCCAGTCCACAAACAAGTGTCCAAAACGCCGGAAACTGGCAGTTATCTCATCTGAGACAGAAAGGAAAATGATCAATTATCAATTAAATTACTTTAAAGGGCTTCTGATATCAGTCTAATAAGGCTCGGTTTTAATTGTAATGATTGTACCTTCGTCTATGTCTGGAGGCAGTCCGCCGACAAAGACCTTGCGCGAGTAGCGTTCCACGCGCTCTCCGTTCTGATGTGGGAAGCAGTGTGGGGAGCCAAGGCCCGCGAGACCCTGATCAGCTCTCTCGTCGTCAGGGAAACTGTCCTCCATTGGAAAGAGAGAAGAGTGGCCTGAGAGAACAGAGGGAGGTCAGGAGAACAGATTTACTTTATGGAAACAGAGGAATTAACAGTTGTTTCCCTTTCTTTGATACAGCTTTATGTTTAAATGTTTTACGATTGAAAATGTGTTCAAAACACCTCTACTAAACTAAAAGAAAGCATTTGGAAAGTTGAAAAGAGAACAGTTGAACTTACAAAAAATACAAAAATAGAGTGACAAATTTAACAGCCTACAAATGTCAGAGTTTAAATTTTGCAAGTGCAAAAGTATTCATACCACCTTACAGTTTTTACATTTTGTCATGTAACAATCACAAGCTTCAGTTTATTTTGTTGGGATTTTACATGGTAATCAAACACAAAGTGACACATAATTGTCAAGTGGAGAAAAAATGAAACTGGTTTTAAAATTTGTTTGAAAAGTGTGGCATCTGTATTCTGAGCCATCAATTTTTTTAGTCTAAGCATTTCTCAATTAGATTTAGGTTTGGACTTTGACTGGGCCACTCTTATGCATGAATGTTTTTTCGCTCCTGCTGTATGTTTTCTCCCAAGACTGCCCTGCATTAAGCTCCATCCATCTGTCCATCAACTCTAAGCAGCTTCTCTGTCCCAGTTGAAGAAATGATTCCCCAGAGAATGATAAACATGATGTGTTCAGAGTGAGGTGTAGTGGCAGTTTGTTGCCACACATTGCATTTTTCAGATATGACAGTTTTGTTTTTCTCTGACCAGAGCAACTTCTTCCCTACGTTTGCTGTGTCCCCTTCATGGCTGATGGGCAAACTTTAAACAGGACATCTTATAGCTTTCTGTCAATAATGGTTTTCTTCTCATCACTCTTCAATAAAAGCCAAATTTGTGGCACGTACACCTAATAGTTATCCTGTCAACAAATCGTCCCAAAATAGCTGTGGATCCCTGCAGCTCCTACAGAGTTACCATGGACCTCTTGGCTGCTGCTCTGAATAATGCTCTCCTTGTCCTGCCTGTCACTTTAGGCAGATGGCCACGTCTCGATACCACATGTGTCATACAGATGGTTGCACTGGATTTTAAGGGGGCAAAAATAAACCTACACTTTTCTCGACAACCCTTTTCAGTTTTTTCAATGTAAAATAAAAACCAAAAACTTTGAAAACCAAGAACTCTTTTCCTACCACTTCACAATTATGTGCTACATTGTTGGGAGGGTACTGTATAGGAAGCTCAAATCTAAAGAATATGATGTGTGAAAACAAAAAGTAAGAAATGTTCACAATGTCATCTCTCAGTCTTAATGATTTCCCATGAAGCAGACATGGGGAGTAAAACTGAACATGCGTGCAAGCTTAATCACACGAACACAGCAGTCCTCTTCAGTTAAGCCTGAATACTTTCACTGTGGAACATAAGCATGATGGAGGCTAAGCCTTCCCCTCCGAACTGCTCTGAGCTCCTTTATAAAGGTTAATGCAGGAGTGCTAGTCTTAACCTCCAGTGTGACGTGTGTGTGCTTCCGCCGAACAGTTGCCAGGTCGTTACTGTAGAAATGAATTTATTCTTAATAACTTACCTGGTTAAATAAACATAAAAAAGAATTGGGTAAATGACACACAATGCTTTGTGTGCCTCACGGTCTCATTAACTCTCAGCTAAATGTAACACTGACTTAATGTAGAATATAATGAGAAGGAAATATTTAAGCAAAGTGAAGCCTGAAGAGAGGAAAAGGCAGTTTCACAAGTTTATAACAAGACTCAAGACTTTTCACACATAAATATATTTCAAAATTTACATGGAAATCCATTGAAAGGAAAAAAACCCATGCAGGCAATATTGAATAAATCATAAAACAGTTCTTTAAATAGAAAATACATAAAGCTGGCTGAAACACTGATAACAACAAAACAAAATATCCCACAGATGGACATTATACATTTATGAACAGGTTTTACCTCGTCTCCTGCTATAATTCCTGGCTGCATGAGGAATGAGGGGGAAACAAAAATAAAAATCAAAGGAGAGGCTATTTGTAAATATGGCTTAATAAACCGAATCAATAAAAGTGCCAGGTGGTTCATGACAATGTGCTGCACAGTTAGCCCGCCTGCCTGCACTTGATTCTGTTAATCAGCACTGAATCATAATCAGCCAGCAGTACTGCTTATGCAAGCAGGTACAGAGTGTATTTGTCATTTTTTATAGATTGGGTTTTGGATTAAGGATTTGAAACTAATATAGTCACCTGAGAGACTTTTCACCATGCATGCCATGTTTTAAAATGAATAATAAATTAGAATATTAGAGAAGGTAAATATCACATTAAACTATTTTAAAACAATGATTTTTAGTTCACAAATACCAATCCTTGGTTGGGGCTCCTTTTGCATGAAGTCCTGCATCAGTGAAACGTGGCCAGGAGGCAATCAGCCTGTGGTTCTGCCGAGGTTTAAAGGAGCAGCCTTCAGCTCATCTGCATCATAGAGTGTCTGTAATTTTTCTGGCCATGAAACATGAAGTGCTGTAAGACTTCCTAGGCTGCATTGATCTTGGACTTGACCTAGAACTTAAAATAAAAATTAAAGCTTGATTTCAACCAACATGTGCCTCTCCATTCTTCTATCACACTATAGAACCTTCAAAATGAATTCAAAATTTACTTTCATCTGAAAAGAGGACTTTGGGCCACTGAACAAAAATCCAATCTACTTTCACCTTTACCCAGGTGAGACGCTTCCCGTGTCATCTATGATATAGGGGTGGCTTAACACAAGGAATGCAACAGTTTCCCATGCCCTAAATACATCTGTGTGTAGTGACTCTTGAAGCACAGACGAATCCACATTCTTTTTTTTGCGTCACTAGTGACCTTTATTTTCCCAGTATTTGTAGAAAGTAGGTTGACGGGGTAAGACAGAGGGGAAGACATGTGGAAAATGTTTCCGGGGTCGGGACTCGAACCTGGACTGCCCTATCGAGGACTAAAGCCTCTGTACATGGATCACGCACTTAAACCCTGCGCCACGTCTGTCCCCACATCCTTGAAAGGGCTTTTATTCATGATCTGCCGTCACCCTAGATGCTTGTGCACTTTTTTCTCCCAGATTTCTTCCTTCCAGTTAACTTTCCATGAAAATGCTTGGATACAGCCCTCTAAACAACCAGCTTCTTTAGCAATGACCTTTTGTGACTTACCCTCCTTGTGGCAGGTGCCAGTCACTGTGTCCTGAATAACTGTCAAGTCAGCAATTATATGAGAGACTGGAAAGGTCATAACATGACATTTTCGTAATTGAAACACTTTATGTAAAACTCTAATTTTCAGAGAAAATGCATTTCAGGATTCCATTAGCTGCAAGTAAAGCTTAAGAGAAATACACTGCTCAAAAAAATAAAGGGAACACTCAAATAACACATCCTAGATCTGAATGAATGAAATATTCTCATTGAATACTTTGTTCTGTACAAAGTTGAATGTGCTGACAACAAAATCACACAAAAATCATCAATGGAAATCAAATTTATTAACCAATGGAGGCCTGGATTTGGAGTCACACACAAAATTAAAGTGGAAAAACACTACAGGCTGATCCAACTTTGATGTAATGTCTTTAAAACAAGTCAAAATGAGGCTCAGTATTGTGTGTGGCCTCCACGTGTCTGTATGACCTCCCTACAATGTCTGGTCATGCTCCTGATGAGACGGCGGATGGTCTCCTGAGGGATCTCCTCCCATACCTGGACTAAAGCATCTGCCAACTCCTGGACAGTGTGTGGTGCAACGTGATGTTGGTGGATGGAGCGAGACATGATGTCCCAGATGTCCTCAATCGGATTCAGGTCTGAGGAACAGGAGGGCCAGTCCATAGCTTCAATGTCTTCATTTTGCAGGAACTGCTGACACACTCCAGCCACATGAGGTCTAGCATTGTCCTGCATTAACCCAGGGCCAACCGCACCAGCATATGGTCTCACAAGGGGTCTGAGGATCTCATCTCAGTACCTAATGGCAGTCAGGCTACCTCTGGCGAGCACAAAGAAACCACCTACTTGGAGTTATATTGTGTTCTTTAACTGTTCCCTTTATTTTTTTGAGCAGTGTATATTGTGTAATGCATCTATATAATATCTGAATTTCACTTTTTAAATTTAATTAAAGAAATACATTTCAATGACATTCTAATTTACTGTGATGCACCTGTGCATTGTGCTCATTTATACAGAAAAATGCAGAGGAGAAGGGCCATCTCAGTTCATCAGTGAGGATCTTGAAAAGGATCATTATTCAATACAGAACAGGCATTAGCATAAAAAGCGAGGTAGTTCAAACACAATGTAATAAAGCCCACAAGATGTGTTACACCACATGTATAGTTAAACTCAATCAGGCCCAAATAGGCCATGTAACCCTGGAGACACCCAAAGCCAAACCTGGAAATGCAGCGTAACTACAAAAAGAGCAGCACACAGAGAAATATCTAAGAAAAGCACTCTGTTTAGACTTTAATGTTCCAATTTGATTAGTTGGGCAGTTTTAGCAAAAACACTGTGCAACTGATCCATTTTACTAAGCTTGACTGCAAGGAATAAAAGAAAGTAAGTGTGCTCAATCACAGGCAATAGCAGAGGGAGATGTGCTGCCTTTGAATGTAGCATGCAGAGGATAAAGAAAAAGCAGAAATGATGCAGAGATTAAAGCTCATCACTTTATCCGATCACAGCCTATCAGGGGACCTGATGCGATTCAAAGATGGTGCCCTAACCGCAGAGATTTGAGTCAGTCAAAAGCAAAACTCTGCAAGGCATCAAATGTAGCTTGTCCAGCTGCCCCAGCCTGACAACGGTGAGGTTTTTGTTTTAACTATAGAATATCTTTCTAGTCATAGGCTACGTTCACACTGCAGGCAAATGCGACCCAAATATGACTTTTTTTGCCCATATCTGACTCTGTCATGGCAGTCTGAACGGCCCAATTTTGATATTTTCACCTCCAAAAATATTCATATTGTTCTACTTCCATGTGTGGTACTGAACTGGATATGTATCCGATAGTTTTCAAAGTGTCCGCAGTCTAAATTATGGTCTGCATTTCATCCGACTTTTATGTCATTCACTTTTCTACAGAAGTAGCAGGCACTGCTCCATAAAAGGCCATTGTATTTAGTTATGCTCTCTTTTTTCTTACCTTTCTTTGTTTTATTATGATTTGATGATGATGATTTCATAATATTCTCCACTCCAATTGCTCACAAACTTAATAATAACACAGAGACGTCGACATCCATTATTACTTTCGTAAGCAGTGTGCTGCTGTGTGACGTCTACATTCTCCTTCTGCGCAAGTGGGTCATTTTGGGGTCATGACCTGTTCAGACTGAAGTCAGATGCAGTCACATTTAATTAGTAGTTTGAATGACCGCTCAAAAAAAATTGGATTTCAGCAAAAATTCCAAATTGAGCATCAAGACCTGCAGTGTGAATGTGGCCTGAATCTATATTTTCCAAGCAGAGGAAGTGAATGCAGTTGGAGCAACATTAAGATGAGAAATAAAGTTTATTTGCAGGGAACCGAAGATTTAAAAAAGCCAGCATCTGAAACTGGAAGAACATGGAATGGGTGAAGAAGCGGCTGGAAAACCCGGGCAATAATCCTCCCTCTGTGGACATTCCAAACCAGATGGACATTATCTCTGCCGGGAAAGGTCAAAGGCAGCCAGAAACGAAGAAAAATAGTGAGAGGCAGTAAAGCAGATTGAAAGAGAGCAGAGAGTGCTATAAAAAGATGTGTTTGTGTGTGCGTGTGTGAGGGAGCATCAGTGAGAGAGAGAGAAAAATAGATTAGAAGCGATGGAGAAATGAGCTGATAAAAAGCTGTGTGGGGGTGAGTGAAAATGACTGGAGGGAGAGAGGATGGGGGATGAAGAGAATGAGGATTGCAAGCTGCGTACCCTTATGAGGCAGAGAGAGAAAATCAGGGCTGGTGTGCAGCCTCGATCCGCTGGCACCATCTGTCTCAAGGCACAGTGACAGATCCTGACCATGTGATCCAAACATGTGACCAAACAGGCTTTTCAAGAAACTACTGGCAGTTCCTGTTTTACCCGCCGGCCGAAGCCCCGTCGGATGAAGTTAAAACACCACAACTATGCAGTGATAAAGCAAGAAATTGCATGACGGAGAGTTTAAATTTAATCACCAAGAAAAGTCCTTTGTTGCAATCATTCTCTACATGCTGAAGCACCACAGGAGCTCTACCAATTCCAGACAAAATCTGAGACTCAAAATCGTCTGCATCTATCAAACCTTTTTTTTTTAATCATTCCATCTTTTATTTCTTACATCCCTCTACATCCTTTTCTAATTGAAGAGCAAAGCAATAGAAATGGCCAAAAAATAAGATTAGAAGTTAAAAAGCTTGATATATAAGCATGCAAGCCTAAGCTCCTCTGCCTTGAGTCTGTTTTTACAAAGCAACGGAAGAACCCCCTCAGCAAAATTTCTGCTTAGGCTGTATATTAGGACAGGACTTATATGCTAAACATGTCAAGGTTTCAGTGTATTTCTCTGGGCTAAATAAAGACAATAGACGGACTCCCAGGGTTTGGAGGCAAGCACATTAAAGGTTTCTTGAATTAAATTTGAGTCGAGCGAGAAAATGGGCATTAAAACAAGCTTAATTTTAGAAACACACCAAGAAATCTGCTTTTGACCGTTATCGGCTTATGTTCAGTTTGATTGGTTGATCAGAATTTTAAAGAAGTTTACCCCTTTTCTGATCGGTGAACGCACCATTCTAAGCACTGCCAGGTCATGCTGACACTCTCTTTGGCGAGCACTTTGTTGCTAAGAGAGAAAGACTAAAGTTTAAAGCTACTGTTGGTATCAACTGTGTGTTTAAAATGTATTCAGAATGCAAATAAATGTAAAGGCTATACAGAAAAATGTATTTTCTATGACAGATCGAGGCATGTCTGCAGTTATTTCAAGCTTTAAGAGAGAGCAAGACTATCAGCAGATAACATGAAGGTTGATTAAAATACAGCAACGTTGCTCGTTTTTATCCTTTTGACCATTCAACCTCTGTCTTGGAAGTATCTGCATTTGAAAATGTTGTCAGGGAATACACACAAAGATTGTTAATTCAGCAATGGTGGCCAGGCTAACTGCTAATATAACATGCTAGGACAGTTTAAAATGTCAACTTTGACATTTTATGTCTTATTCCTAAACCAGTAAAACCCTGTTTCACAGACACTGCTCTCACACATAGGATGTAATCTAATCTCGACTCCTAATACATGTGACTACTCACAGCACTAAGCCTAGGAAAAATAATTTAAATGCTGTTCTTAATATAACTAAAAATAAAAAATAAAATCGGCTAAAACCGGTATCAGCGGGTCAAAGCTTTACAAAAACTAGACACCTGCCCCAAAATTCTGATCAGTACATCTCTACTTTATTTAGAGTTACAGACGGGGCGGACATATTAATGTGGTATGGACCTAAAATCCTAATGATGATGACTTTTATCTTTCATTTATAGGGTTAGTAGACTTTTGAGGACTGTGTGTAGGTTACCATACATACCGTTAAGGGGCAGAGGGTTGTCCCCAACGGGGTGAGGGAATCCCAGACGACCTACAGAGGAAAACAGAAGAAAAATGTGTATCATATAATATCTTTACTCCGTTTTAACCCTGTGTAAGTCTTTCTAGAAAACACCGTTGAGTTTAATGACTCTAAGAACAAAGGTTTAAATTTTTTTTTTGTGAAAGTAAGGAGCAAACTAATAAGTTGGCTTTTATGGTAATTGTGCAGTCTCCAGAAATGAAAAGTTGTTTTGTCTAAATGGCAACCATAATAGAAATAGAAACTGAAATAATGTAACACTCCGAACTGTATAATTTAGCAATTTCTAATTTGGCTAAATAATAACGCGATAGGCCTCACTTGCTGCAGTATATCAGAAGATAACAGATAAGAGTCAGGATACCTCAGACTGCCTCTGAATATAATTTCCTCTGTAGCTAAAAGTGTCTAATGTCCAGCTGCAGGGAAATGAAAAAATAATCTAATGCCCATGACTTCCTAACCGCCATACACAACATAGCAGATCAAGCTGCCAAGATTCCAGGAAGTTGCTGAGCAGCTTTAAATGGGGACAAGTTTGAAGTTTCCAGAGACAGTGGAAAATGCAATGATACTGAGCAAGTTTATGATCAGACCCCTCAAGGTTGTGTTTACATTCCTAAAGTGTCATCATGGACAATCTGCCACAGTCATATTTCCACCTTGGCAAAGAAAAGCCAAGAACACATGCTCACAGTCCCATAAAGTTTCCATCTCTTCAGGTTGTCTGACGGGGTGAATTCCTATGGAAAGTTCCTGTACCTTTTTTAGCAGACGAAAATGACCAATGGGATTGAACGTGCAACCGGTCTGATGTTCTGACCATTTGTTCACTAAAACATCATACATTCAAATAAAAATAAAAACACTTCTGCTGAAGTTGTGCCATTAGAACTCTCATTGACATATAGTGATATCAAAGGTTTGACATTTTAGGTTAAAAATGCCAAAAACATTTCAGGGTAGGCCTTCGTTTTGACCGTTGAGATATCTTGATGCTACAACCTGAGATCCTGTCCATAAACACCACAAACAGAATCGGTGAAAATGGTGAGCACTGTTGTTGTTCAACCCACATACAGCTTTGTTTTTGATATACAAGGACTGGATGCCCCCTTAAAAGCAGCCCAAGGTCCCACACAGTCGTATGCCTTCTCCAGATCCACAAAACACAAGTGGACCAGGCACCCAACCTCCAACGACACAATCAGCATTTATGCGAGGGTAAAGATCTGTTCAACTCTTCTATGTCTATGGTAAAAGCTACATTACTCCGCTGGGAATCAGAGGTTGGACAGTCAGTCGGAGCCTCCTTTCCAAAACCATGTACAATGGGTTTGCAAACCTTACAATCCAAAGAGCCATTTCTGCCCTCAGTCCAGCTAAATAAAACCCCATTCGCAGTTGTAAATATAACATGGCTTTTTGAAAAAAATATAATTTTTGATGAATATCTAATGTAGGAAGTTTGTCGTCATTTGAGACTATGTTTCTATTTTGAGGTTTTAAAATAAAGAAAAATATAAAACATTTGCAAAAAGAGGATAATATATATTTTATTCTGTGGAATGTTAATATTTATGGAAAATGAAATTTAACAAAGGCAAAATTTTCTACCTAATGAGGAAAAAGATCTACAAATTATCACTACTTTTAGTGTCCTTCTGTAGTTGACATTCAATGCAATTATTCCATGCTAGAACTGGAAAATTGCTAAAACCTGCATGTGTTGTTATATCTACATTTTAAATATTACATCAGTTGGTTCTTCATTATTTTTAGCCAAAGGAGTAAAAGTCATAGTTGAAGGTCCAAAGAGCCACTTGCAGCTCTGGAGCCGCAGGTTGCAGACCCCTGCCCTAGACTAAGCTTTCCCAAGGAGATCGAGATCTGCAATCTCTTAATAGCTAAAACACATCCTCAAGTCCCCTTTTCTTCATTATTAGGACCACCACCCCAGTCTGCCACTTCACAACTATTGTTACAGTCCTCCATGCAACACCTTGGAGGTATGTCAACCATGAAAGCCCAACAATGTCCAGAGCTGTCACCATCAGGGTGAACCTCATCTGACCATCGACCTTTTTAAATCTACCTCAGCGACTTCTGCTACAGTGCTTACAAAGTCCTAAAACTCTGCTTCTTTCACAGAGGACATAATGACCAGATTGAGGGACTCTAATTAAACATTTTTTTTATTGTTTTGATATCCTATAAAAAAATTGTTAACTAAAAAGAAAAAATAAGCTGATACGCAATGGACCAAGTACATGGTTCGTTTACAGCTAAAATGCCAATTTATAGGCACAGATTGAAGATAGAAATTAGCAAGGGCCCAAACTGACCAGAAGCCACTTCATCTTTTTCTTCTAGACAAGATAAAAATAATTTGGTTTCATTACATATTTTTGTTATAAATGAAATTACAAAGTAGTTATTTATTAGATACCGTAACTGCAAAATATCAACCATCTTTCCCAGTCTCATATAACTCCATTTTTCTATCTGTATCCTCATACCATACTTTTTACACTGGGCAATTTACAAGGGCCACCTCCCAACCCCACACATACACACGCGTGTGTGCGCACGCACACATACACACATACAAGCCACACACAAATACATGTTATGATTCCAAACAAGCTTCAAAGTTATGCAAGGCCCACTTGCACCAAAAGGGATAATGAGATGAAAGAGCTGAAATAGTACAGCCATTGTTATATGGGTACGGACCGCCTGGTGATTGGTGCATTCCGATGCCCCTGTCACAAGGAGATCTGCGGGCCCCACCCCCACACTCCGCAAACCCATCTCACAGAACAGGGGAAACAGAACAGTAGGGACTGACCCGAAGTAGATAAAAACAGCAGCCTGATTCTCACGGCAGAATTTACCCATTTATATCCTCTTGTGAATTAGCCAGGTAATAAAAGAAGGTGTAAATAGCTGCACCACCTAAAAAACCCAAAGT
The DNA here is from genome assembly GCF_021462225.1 of Girardinichthys multiradiatus. Classification (NCBI taxonomy): domain Eukaryota; kingdom Metazoa; phylum Chordata; class Actinopteri; order Cyprinodontiformes; family Goodeidae; genus Girardinichthys; species Girardinichthys multiradiatus. Next base: position 17,706,707 of record NC_061804.1, read on the forward strand.
CCAACAAAGCATGAGCCGCCATGCTGGATTTTAAACTTCCCAGAGCCTCTGAGGAGCAAACAGGTACACCATAACCCAGTGTGTCTGCACGGCTGCTTTGTGAAGTTTATTTGCATGCTGCTGGATGCACACAAACAGTCCCCTTTAAAGCACATGTATGAACAAGCTGACACAATGCAGTAGTGTGTTTATGTGCAGTGGATGAACAGAGGGACCCTTTCTGTCAGTCAGAACAATGCTGGAAGGGATTCAAAGCCACTTCTTATGTAGACATTTTGTCTTGCCTCCTCCCTTGTTTTGTTGCACTCACTTTTCCTTATTATGTTGAGGTCAAAGGAGAAATTTCAAGATTTTTTTAATTTATTGTGTTGTTTGTCTAAATGGATGCATATGTGTGACAAATTGCAAAAGTGAATAGGAGCTGGCTGACAGAAAAGTGAAAACCTAGTGCAATGTCTTTTTTACTATTCTGCGTGGGAAAAAGAGCAAATTTACTCAAGCAACGCCTGTCATACTACTGTACAAGGCTGCACCATAATTATGAAAATTATGATTGTAAAATCTTATAGCCGCCAAGAACTGCACGTCGAATGAAAAGATAATAAGTAAGGGAGATGATATGGTGTGCTTTATCGTTTCTCCATTGTGCACCGTACATTTCACTATAAGAACAACCCAGACTATGACACAGGGAAAAAATAAAGATGACCAAGGTGAAAGGTGAAAAAAAATGTGCTGTGATGCATTATGGTAAAGTGCAAACCGAGTAAAAAGCTAGCGTCATAGAAACCTGTGCCAAAAAGCACAGAGGCTTTTAGCTTCTTGAAGTAAGATTTTCTACAACAAGCTCTGACAGCAGAACACACAATCATAGCTGGATGCACACAAGACTGGTTTGTTTAGGCCTAAAATAAGAAAAAGGTATTCATGAGCATAAGCCTGAAGCACAGAGTTTTAATTATCTTGTTATTGTAGCATCTATACTGATTTTATGTGCTTTACAAGGTGAGGCCCTTTCTAAACAACTTAAGGTATTTAGTGGGACAAAAGAGAAAATCATTTTCTTATCTAGTCCTACATTTTTGTAAGGAAATGTATAACAGAGGGAAAACAAAACTGGTTACTAAGATCTCTTTTCGACCCTACCTCTCCCAGTGTTAAACGAAAACCAGTGCTAGCTTAGCCACCATTTATATCATTTGCGCTGATAAACCTGAACTGTTTTTCACAATGAAATGGCTTCAAGTTGGCTTCTAGACTTTAGAAAACCTAATTATTTACCGTTTTTCTTAGCTGGAGATTAACTGCCCTACTAGGGTTTAACACAAACCCTGGTCTAGCACTGGAACAAGTTTGGTGGAAAAACCCTTTTCTTGACCGTGTGAAAACCGTATTTGGATTTGAACGTCAGGTCTACAAGACACTCAAACCCAGTCATTTTCTGTTTTTACTCAAACTGTAACCGCCAATTAAAAACATGACTGCTGTTTGGAATGAAGCCTTGAGATCTATTTAACTACTAATACATGGGGTGACTACTGACAAATTTATTCAGTATGCACCACCCAAAGCATTACCCTAATGTAAAGCCTGTGTCAAAGGTGTAACTATTGAACCAGCTCCTCCCTCTCAACCAACAGATAACAGTGGCGATAATGCTTTACTAGCCAAGTATTGCTCAGTTATGATTACTGAGGGATGCAACAGTTTAAAAACAATTCAAAAAACATGAACAAGTTGCTTAGCTTTTTGTTCTTGGTTAACAATGCTTTAAAACCTTTAGCAAATGTCTTGTAAGTCTTAAAAGGTGGTTACCCAATATCTGACTTAAATATCCAAGCTAAAACAATGCAAAAACATTGCAAAGTTTTGCTGGAAAAGCTTGGCATCTTGAATTTACCCTAAAATATTTCCTGCTAAACCAACCTTGTTGCAGACCAAAGTAAAGAATCAGGTAAGTAGGTGTAATCAAAGTCATCATCACAATATTCAACAATAGTATCCCTGATACATGCACAATGTCCTGATACTGTGAGGTCCTTGTAAAAAAAAAAGCTATTTTCAAACTGGTGTCTGGGAAAGACCAAAAAAAGGACATTCTAACTCTTTAAAGTTTATATGTTGGTTGAAATCAATTGAAGAGTAATGCTTCGAAAAGATCCGACAGTTTACAGACAAATGTTGGGTTTTTTTTAACACGTAATGGAAGTATGGGAACTATAAGAGCATTTTAGTCAAAAGACACAATCACATGGAACAATATGGTATTTGTGTCTATGACAAAATTATTTTAGGAAACTGTCCTAAAATAGGACTGTAAAGAGAATTACAAGAATATGATGGGTTTCGTAAATTCGTATTGAGCAAAAGGCCCCTGGTTTTAAGAAATGGAGGTCATTTAGGTAATTAAAAACAAGACTTAATTTTAATGCTTACATTTTTAGATGAACAGGAACCTTCTAGCACTTTAAAGTGAGAATGAAAGAATGCTTAGAAATAGCTAAAATCAAAGAACAGTGTTCAATTTGCTTTGGAAGTCAGAACTGGCATCTGGACATTACGTCACTTTTGATTTTATCGTGTCTTCGATGCAAGTTGGAATACCTGTGGGATTTGCTTTGCGTATTTCTGTCAATTGGATGCACTTAATCAACTTGTTCACAAAAAGAGGTTGTAACTTACTGAGCATGCTCCGGGTTATTAAGTTACAAGCCTCCAGAAGTGCTAACAGTTACCTGTAACTTTCACCATATGAGCGTTGAGCCATATTGGATATTGAACAGAAAGACCAGACCTTCCTAGATGGAATTCAAGCTTCATGATGCATTCCTGTCGTATTTTTTAAAAGAATCTTGGAAAACCCAACTTCAGAGTACAAATAAAACACAATTTTACCAGTGGCTTTGTCCAACTTTGTAGTATGCAAGGTTTTTGCCAATTTTTTGTTTTACTTTTTACTCTCTTTATTATACATGTGTGTGTTTCTATTAGGTTAAGTGCATCACACTTGTTGAAAAGGCCAAATGGTGCACTATAGCTATCTACCAGAAAGCAAACATTGTATTGCTGCTTGTCCACACATTTCTTGATTTTCAGTTGCCATATTTACCTTTCAGGGTGTCTTGCTCAGCTCTCATGATGTCGATCAGGGAGTTTTCCAGAGTGTTCATGTTGAAGCTGTCAAATGACCTGGTTCGTTCCTACAGGGGGGAAAAAAATAGGACAAATTTGACTTCTTTCTTTCCCTCAGAAGGCAGGTAGTTTAGATTCCTTTTTTTGTTATTGTGGGAAGCAGTGTTTAAAGTGGAGCAGGATTCATTAAACTTATCTTTTAATGCAGCACTGACCTAAATTAACGCATACAGACCAAAGAAGGAGGAGGAGACAGCATTTCTAATTTGCACATGAAAATATGATCCAGTACTTCAAACACCGGCTGAAGACGTGTGTGCAAGATCATAAAATATCACATTGATAATGATGACACAATTTAAATCTACGTGTATTTTTTTCACTATCTTTCTTTGAAGTGTGCAAAAACAAACAGCTGGATGAATTATATGTACAACAGTTTGTTACTGTGGATGTTCTAAGTTGCTTAGCCAGCTGAGAGACGAACCGGCTCGATGAGGCGGCGTTGAAAACAGCTTCAGCAGGGGCCATCCATGGCATACGCCACATAACTGTGTATGCACACATCAGCATGTGTAAACACTCTTACACCCTTACAATGTGCATACAGAAAATATGTTCTCACGCTGAAAAATAAACGTCCTCGTCCACAAACAAATACTGCGAGTGGCATGCTGATAAGCTCTCCGCCTCAGCCAGCTATGCAGCCGACGACAAGCGGCGACCCTGACAAACTCGTCTTGTTTCCCGCTTTTCAAAACAAACAAAGACCACCATCTCAAATTCAAAACCTTATTGTTTTTATCTTAAATGCCCAACAACCCCCACTGCATCACATGTTTGAATACTTCATCCCTTCCTTCCTACTGTTTTTAAACATTTTTCCAGTCATTCTACAGTGAGTGTCACCTCAAAAGTAGAAATTCCTTAAATACTGTCATATTTCTCATCTGTGCATCAGAGATCCCACACTTCAAAAAGCAAGTGACTCCTCTGGTCACAAGCTGTTGCTTAGTAGGGTTTACCTTCTGTTTAAAAGAAGCTCAAAGATGGTTATTTTGCCATAACTGTCGAGTTAAAACCTATTTTCTGCTCTCATTTGTTCCACTACTTCAAGGTGCAGCTTTAAAAGGCTTGCACAAACCATTTTAATAGAGATCTATCTTAATATGGTTCTATGACTTGTAAAATCTGAAAAACATCACACTTACTGATCTTCAGGCTGCAACATTAAACATGTTTTAAACCTGGAAAATATTCACTTAGAACTCAATAAAATCTGACAAGATACTTGATTGACCAGACTCTGAAACCATAGAGAAGCACTTTGCATTAGAATCGACAGAAGCTTGTTACATGTAAACAATCTGAAGTGATGTTGTGAGCATGAAAAACAAAATTAATCAAATTTGATTATCCAGTTTGTCTCAATTTGTTATCTTCCCTTAGTACCTGTCCAGTGGCGCCACAAGGAAGGTAGCAACCTAATTATTTTTGGATTAAAATGTCCAATCTCATACTCGGGATCAGGGTTTTAGTCCTTTAGTACCGATTTCTATTTTGATTATAAGTGCTGATTATGTCAGCTGCACACGTAGCAAGATGGTGCAGTGTCCATAGCCCGCAAAAACAAGTATTAAACTGTAAAATAATTTGGTTGAAAAATGAATCTGAAGGTTACCCAACAAGCTAAGAGAGACTGTGTTGGCTGTTGCCACATCCCGCGATACGTTCCCTGAAATCAGCTAAAAACCTTTTCAACAAAAGTTCACACTTTAAGATTTAAAGCAAAACATTATGTTTTTCCTTAGGCTTTTCTACCAGTGACTATCTGGAATTGCACTGAAAAATGTTGCGTAAATTAGCATCAAGTCACATCAAATCAGACAGGGAGCATGCTAGCACGCTAGTCCTACACTTCAGCAAACCGGTCCACGTGAAAACACAGTCAGCAGGAGTAAGACGAATCGAGTCAGGTATGTGCCCACACTTTTAAGTGATGGACATTATGGTTACTTTCTTGGCTTAATTATCCCAGGCTGGAGCAACTGATGAGAGTCTTATCCAGAGAGTATTATGTCATGAAAAGTGGTGTGCCATTTCAAAGCCCCTTTAAAGCTACCATGTTTACATGCAAATACATGAAACTGATTTTACCAACTCTAATAAAGTGTCGGACTGGGAGTTGGTATAGGAAAAGTCCTTATGTTTAATGACATGGATTGGTAACGGGGACAAAAAAATAAATCCTTTCAGGACATCCTTAGAATTGGATATATATTGATAGAAGCCTCCTAGGCTTTGCTTTGCTCGCTTAATGTTTTAAATAGCAGACATAAATATTTGAGCTGACAATGTAGATCAGGGATTGCCGCCACACACCAATTGACCCACTCAGATTAAGAAGAAAAATGGTATACACTCAACAACATGTAACCAATAAAGTTTATCTCTGGATAACAAGATTTCCTACTTAAGGTCTTGTTCTGAGTTACATTGTATTGTCTTGTACCGTTTCAGCTTTGCATTGTCTTTATGCCTTGTGACTAAACAGAAATAAAAAAACACAATTATCCAGAAGATCTGAAAAAAATCATCCTGACAAGAACATTAACACTGCACAAGAACTACTGCTGTGACTACAAAAGCACAGATGTTGCTCAAGAGGAATAACCCCAACATGCCAGTCAACATGTAGGCAATGTTTGCACAGCTCCTCTTTTCACTCTCAATACTGTACTTGAGTCTGTGCAAGTGTCTCAGGATTGTCTAGTATTTATAAAGAACCTGATTAAAATCCTTGAGAACTGCAGAGTATGTGAGTAAAGAAAGCCTTAGGGTGAAGTCACTGTGTAAGGAAAAGCTCACAGCACACTCTGCTACCATGAACTCTACAGGGGTTAAATGCTAAAGGGTTCAGAAAAACAGACCTGCTTCTGTGAACCACATGACCCACGCTCTGCCAACAGGCACCTCACTTTTTCATCCCTTCGCCGGTGTTTGGAGCCGCTCCCAAACTCAGAAGCTACTTTATGTGTCTGACGGGTTAAAGAGCGTTATTTACGTGGCCTTGCAAATGTATTAACCCCCTTTAACGTTTTTACCTTTTAGTAGTGCTACATTCATAAACCCTTGGTGTATTTTGTTGGGTATTTTGTATTCACTGTGATAAATCAACACAAACAGGCACATAGCTCTGACAAGGAAGGAAAAAGGATACGTGGTTTTTAAGAATAAAAATTTGAAAGGTGTAGCATCTATGTGTATTCTTCCTTCTTTACACCAATTCTGCCAAATAAATTCCAGAGGATTTAGTTGCCTCTAAGTAGTCAGCCTTTTAACAAACAGAGAATTTATGTGCAATTCAATTTCGGTACAAATACAGCCGTTCTGTGAAGGTTCTAGAGAACATCAGTGAACTAACAGCATTATGAAGACCAGGGAGCACAGCAGATAGGTCAGGGATAAAGTAAACTGTGACTCTGGAAATCAACCATGAAAAAACAATCCCCACAGTGAAACATGGTGGTGGCAGTATCATACTTTGGAGATTAATTTTTTTGTCTAGCAGGGACAGGGAAGCTGGTAAGAGTTGATAGGAAAATGTACTACCACTAAGGTGGGGCCTTCAACAGGCCTTCTTTGTCATATTTTACCTCATGCTGAATATACCAACCCTACCGTGAAACATGGTTCTGGCAGCATCATGGTGTAGGGATGCTTTGCTTCAGCAGTGACAGGAAAACAGGTCAGAGTTGATGGAAAGATGGATGCAGCTAAATATAGGGAAATCCTGGAAGATGTCCAGAGCCTACAAAAGACCTAAGAAGCAGAAGTTCATCCTCCAGCAGGTCAACGATCCTAAATACACAGCCAGAGCTACCATACAATGATTTAGTATATTTGTATATTAAAATAACCCAGTCAAAGTCCAGACTTAAATCTAATTAAGAATCTGTGGCAAGAATTAAAAGTTAATGTGAAAAACTGATCTCTTTTCAATCTAAGATTGAGCCTATGTACAAAGAATGGGTAAAAGCTTTAATCTTTAGATGAGCAAAGCTGGAAGCGGCTTACCCCTGAATTACTTGTTGCAGTGGTAATTCCAGCACAAGGTGGTTTCACAAGGGTTAACTCAGTAGGGCTGAATACAGATGCACTAATATACTTATCCGATGCTTATTTGTAAAACATGTGTTTGTTTTATCCCATTCTAAAAGCATGTATGACTGTGTGTTAACAGTCATACAAAGTCCCAACAAAATACATTGAGGTTTATGGCTGTAATGTGACAAAATGACAAAAAAAAAAATTAGAAGGGTACAAACATTTTGCAACACTCAGCCGATGCCTGGAAATGAACAGTCTAGATTGCTCAGCTGCAGCCAGAATTTTAGATTTGTGCAAGAGCAGATTTCCCACACTAACTGAACGAACCTGCAAAAACAGAACTGACATGGTAGAACGCACCCAGTGCACATCTCTCTCCCTCAAAACAAACATAAGCGCAGGGATCCAAGCCAGACTGCGTCTTCTGTTTTCTGATATTCACCACAGTATCACATGCGAGGCTTAGGGTGTTGCTTCAGGTCAAACAAACCAAACACTAAATACAGATCTGCAACAAGTGAAGGCCTATACAAATTACACCTATGAATCAAACCAAATTCCCATGCAAAAATAAACAGAGATATAAAAAGGCTGATGCAGTCCTCCAGCATTTCTAGGTCCCCATAATTTGACTCTAAAATAATATAATTGTTATCTTTGTCCTGGATATTTGGAATTCATTCTGTGGCTTTGGTACAATCAGTCCGGAGGAGGTGAGGGCTGGGTTGTGCTCTGCAGCTGGTAAAATCCAGCCCAGAAAGATGCAGAGGATAATTAATCATCAAATTTGTCGTATTCTATCTCAACAACTGGGCAGCGGACCAGCAAAGTGTTTATACATGACAGATTGAAGGGCATGCACAGATACACACTCGAGCACATCTGTAATGAGAAAGACTCAATTTATAAGGCAGCCTGTGTCATGAGTCTATGAGAAATTGCCCACTGTTAGCAAAGGTCATTGGTTTAGCTCATAGTTTGTAATTTGCTGACTTTGTTGTTTGCCTTCTGCTAAAAAATAAAATGCAGGATCAATAAAGTACCTCACTATATCCATCTTTGGCCGGGAATGATACTTAAATTGAGGATAAAAGCCAAGACACGACCTCTTCAAAAACTTCTGCAGGATAAGGTGCATTTCTGTACACTGCAAAACAACAGGCCCATGCTACAATTTGTGAATCTTTTACCATTAACTAAACCTTATATCTTAAGCTGAGCCAACTGTGCCTGGATCATGCAAGTAGTGAATGAATCATCAAATCTGAAAACATTACCAAAAACATGGTGGAGAGTAACTGGGGATTATATTTTATACTTGGGCTGGTGGGAGCCATCTCATCAGACTCAATAACAATGACCTTCGGATGCAGATACTGGTGTTTATAACACGGTGATGAATATTAATTGCAATCATCATTACGGTGATGTCAAAACATTCTCTTTAGGTCGAAGAACAATGCTACTCCCTCCTATACAAATAAAAGTCTTGTAAAATTATACAAATGGAGTTTGCATAACAAAAAAAAATGTATTTTTGTTTAGATCATTACTTCATCCGAAATGTAAAGGCAGTGATTGCAAATTTAAATACATGGCCATTGCTGCCACAAAATACCAGCCAGCACTGCAGTTCTGTCTATTCATTTGTAAGCTGTTTGGCTAAACTTTAATCTGCTGCTTTGCTGAAAGTAGAATGACATTGTATTAGTTTTGATTCATTAATAGATATTAATAGTATTTAATAGTTAAATCTCATCAACTGTGAAAGTGTGGAAATTGCTTTTACAAAAATGTCACGTGATTTGTGATGGGACTGGAAAATAATCAGACTCATCAATTTAGAACACAACAGCTGATTATGAAATTAATAATTAACAGAGCATTTTGTTACTTTATAGCATGCAGCCTGAGCTGATGGAGGCCAATGATAAATAAATAGCTGCCTTTATGAAGAGCCCGCCTACAGCTCCTTCTAAAAGTTTCATAAATCTTAAATCATTTAACATTGTTACAATAACCAAACTTTGTTTTCTGTGGTAGACCAACACAGAGCACTTCATAATTGTAAAGTGAACTGAATTATTGTGAAGGCCCTCTGTTCCCAGTTTTTCTTTTTTTTACAGATGAAAATCCAGAAATTCGAAATTTCTTAAACTCCGATCAAGTCTCTTAACATCAGTTTTTAAGCATTGCTTATGGCCGTCCACGTTTCCATAAAGGCCAGATTTGTTGATTTCAAGAGTAATATTAGTCCTGGCGCCAGATTCCACCATGTGACCTCGGACGTTTCAAAGCCACAGTAGAAATATTACACACCTCTTGATCGCTTAATGCTATTCAAGCCAGGCCTTTTAACTGCAAGCCTTCCAAACATGTCTGGGTAGGGTAGCGGTTATGTCACACTCTCAGCTAATTTGACATATTGTTATTACCCAGCCCTTCTATGAAAGTTTTATACCTGCATTATTAAGAATAAAGTACACCCAGGTGGATTTACTAATTTACAGCGCTTTCACACCAAACCTTTGGAACGCTTTGAGCCGTGCCAGAGTCCGGTTTCTGGAGTAGATCACGACAGTGTGAAGCCATCCCGGACTCTGAAACTGACCAGAGGACCGTACCCTGGCAGCTGCTGGTCTCAGTTCATCCGCACCCTGGAGCTGTTCGCTTGCGGTGTGAACGCATGGCGGGCCAGTGTACCAAAAGCATGTAACATAAGAGCACCGCGTTTGGGTAGAAGTAATAGAGGGAAACAAAAGTAAAAGCACCAATGTGACTACGTGAAGAAGTGAAGAGTGAATTACATTTGAAAACCAAACTAGCAACAGAAACCCCAAGGCGGACTTTGTTTTCTGTGCTTTTTTTCTTCTAGATCAGTGCAATACTGCCCCCGAAAAAATACCTTGCAACTGCATGACTTGGTTTGGTCTGGTCTAAAAAGTCTCTGTATAAAAGCAAACCGAGCCAACTGAAGGTAGGAATTTTCTCACTTTTACCGATCACCTGGACCGGACCCGCAGTGTGAATGCGCCCTAAAAGACCATTGGCTGCACTGGATTTCATTTCGGGGTATCACAAATATGAAGACTGATTGCTAGTGCCATGCTTGCATCATATACAATACTTTGTACCTTTTTGTTCTATCACATCAAATCCCAATAAAATACATTGAAATTTGTGGCTATGATGTCAGAAATAGTATAAAAGTTCAAAGGGTATGAATACTTTTGCTGGGCACCCATGTGTAACGCCCTCTTGAAAGAATGACACACTGACAAAGAGACCAACATACTTTGTACCAAAGCACTTCAGAATTTAGGTCACAAAATGTCCTTAGCAGAGTGAACCTCAGGCTTATCCCGACTTGCTAATTTGACATATTGTTATTCATCATCAGCAGCTGTCAACTCAGGCACCTGTAAAATCTATCAAAATGTTCCCTAAATTAAAACAATTTAAAGCTGCCTCTGTTGAATTAAAAAACAAAACAAGGGGTTGGATTTAAAAACTTGACGAGAAAGCCTGCAACATTGGAACTCAGGACAAAATAATTCATCAGATTTACACTGTGTGGCGTGGCAAAGAATGATTTAATGCACCAAGGAGTTACCTCCAGCATTATTCATGCTTGTTACCTGCCTGGTAATAAAGAATAAAACCCACTGAAGGCTGCAAGAGCTGTGAATCTAAATGAGGTAAAGAAACATAGGTGCAGTGTAATGTCTTCCAGGATTTTACGGTCAAGAGGTAGGTTCAGTCACTTCAGGGCATAAGTTGGAAAGCTCCGCTTCTGATCACTCTTAAAAAGGCAGCAACATGGAAAAGGAAGGGAAGCAAAGCATTGTAAAAAGAACAGAAAGGAGGGCAGGAAAGGGAAGCAGATTGGGCTTTTGATGCTCATTCTCCTTGTCCGATATTTCAAAGACCCATAATGACACAAAATACCCCCAACTGTCAAAACTACCCAATTACTCGGTGTTGGCTGAACAGCTCAATAGTGTGTACATGAGTGAATTTAGTGCGGTTTTAACGGGAGTGACTAAGTTACAGCAGTATTTGCTCAGCTTGAGGATTAGATCAACCTAAAACCGACTCCTGGAAGGATAAAGGCTAAACCTAAAACCGGCACATCCACATTATCTCTGCTTTATCTTCTTCCTCTATTGAAACACGTGCAGAAAACCATAGGCTAGGGACTAATTAGGAGTCCAGCGCAGACACGCATGTGCAGAGACAAGCGCCCTTTCTTCCCGTTTCCATGCATCTGTCAGGGGTGTGAGGAGGATACAATGAGGCTGCATTTAGAGCAGAGTTGTGCAGCTCAGACCACTCATTAGTTGGAAACAGTAGGTACAGATGTAGAGTTGGCAAGGTTGCTTTTGTGCTGCTCAAAAGACTCAGAGAATCTTTGGTTTTGCATGCACTTACGACAAAATTACTTTGTTCTTCACAAACAACATTCATAAGTCTCTGATAATCTGTTACTGTCTCATAATGCATAAAAACATTGGCATGTGAAAAGCTAAATTACCTCGAAATGCGGCAAGAAAATGAAAAGCAAACTGCAAAGGACCTGTTTTGAGTGCTGACAGACTTTCTGTGGTTTCTGAACTTTTTGTTAAGAATCAATTCCCTCTGGAAAACAATCATAGAGAAGTGAAATGCCTAAAAGATGGAAAGCACAGTTTGCAAAAAATACCAGGGGTGTAACTGTACACTTAAATCATAGTTTGTTACATACATCGGATTTGGAGTCAGAATTGGGGACGGTGTAACAGCAAAAAGAAACCAATGTCATGAAACCAAAAACAAGGTTTCTTTTTATTCTTTTAAACAGAAAATTACTCTAGAAGAAACAGCGACAGATAAATTAACCTCAGTTAGTGGTTTGTTAGGAGACTTTAAGGCAGCAGGTTATGTACTATGTACATCAAGGCAAGACTAATTGTAAAAAAGGTTTATTTGATGTATATAGGCCTTCTTTTCACTGGCTAATTTACGCAGCCGGTCCCTGGTTGGGCTTTTTTATTAAAAAGTGCAATTTACTTTAATATATGAAAACACATTTCAGCAAATTTCTGTCAATTTCTATCCAGGTAAAGAGAACCTAATGTCATATGTCAGATAAAGTGTTTGTTTTTTTAAGTCTAAAACAGAAAAAAGTAAAAAAAAAAATATATATATATATATATATTAATAAATTGATTTGCAACCCCATCCATCTTTCCAAAAACTCTGACCAGCTTCCCTGCTGAATAAAAGCATCCCCTCAGCATGATCCTGTCACCACCATGCTTCACAGTGGGAACGGCGTGTTCTGGATGGTGTACGGTGTTAGGCTGAAACGTTCAACTCTGATGTCATAAAACCAGAGCACCTCCTTCATCACGCTGTGTTGCCCTACATGGCTTGTGGAAAACTTTAAATTGAACTTCTAAATGCTTTTCTTCAACATTATTTGCTTTCTTCTTTCCACTGTTCTATATAGGCCAGATTTATGGAGTGCGTGACTAGCAGGTGTCCAGCCAACAGATTTTCCTGCCTGATGTCTGCAGTTTAAAACTTTTTTTTTTTTTATTAGTTAAAAATGGGTGTCTGTTTTAATTAGTTTTTCCTCATGTTCCTGCAAAATAAAAGGCAAACAGCTCTAAAAGCTATAAAATGTTGGCATGGCACTATATTAACACACAGTGGCGCTTGTTCAGAACATCACATGCATGTGGCTCATATGCGGAAATATCAGGTGCAGCAAAGCCCTTAAGGCCAGCTCCAAACTAGTTTGCAAAAAACCACACCAGATACAAAGTAAATGAAATTAAATACACTATCAGTTTGCCATACATGTGCCATTATACAACCTTTATGCTTACAGTACCTTTGCCATCTGTCCCTAAAACGTGTGCAGCTCCTTTAAAACAAGCCTCCCTGTCTTCAGTTTCCCGTTTCCCATTATCACCGTCCATCCTTGCATTCTTTGGGATGGAGTGCTTTATGTAATAATTTAATTTAAAAACATGTGCGCGTCCAGTCCTTAGTGGTGATTGACCTGACCGACTTATTTTCCATCTGAGTGGTTGTGCCCACGAGTGACTTCTGTTCTGATGATGATGGTCAGATGCATAAAACATGTCTCGTCATTTCCTTAGACCCTTACACAACACTGACGTTCTTTGGCTCTCCATTTGACCCAACAACTGACTATCTGGCCTAACAACTGTTTTGTCCACTCACCTCAACTATAGTTCCCCACTTCGGTAGTCACTGTTAAAAATAATTAAGCAAAAATTGCTGTGTTTACTGGGGAGGTTTTACACACCATAGCATCAAGCAAAGCCCCTTTTAAAAAAGAAATATTTTACTCACATAAAGCGTATGAACTGAACTGAGAAGCCAGTTTAATAATGACCTTGAAATAAGCTGTGTGAAGCTGGAGGGTTAAGGAGCTACACAAACAGTGAGAGGGCAACCGTAACCAACAGTAACCCAGGTGGCTTACTGAGACAATATCCTGGCTTGGCTCACTTTCCTTCAAGCCCTGCGGGTCTAGACCAGGTCACAAACCAAATTTCAGTCCAAATCAGCCCGGTGTGTGCACCTGATACAACAGCAGGTCTAACAGGAGAGGAATCAGGGGAGACGCAACATAAAAGAGAAGCTAAACCAAAGTAAAACAAACTATATGAAAGTATAATCTTTTGATCAGAAGCCACATACTGGCTGAACAGGACATTAGCAGCAGCTCAGCTGGACAAGGGCCCATTCTAAGCATTACACTGCGCTAATATTTGTGAGCCTCAGTGTTGCAGTGAAATGTCTTTCTGCATTTCACAGCGGTGAGCACAACTGGTGTTTTCACATTTACTACTATACAAAACTCCAAGGCCTGAGGCGAACAAAGAAGAGGTTTGATCCTTGCGTTGGCAGTCACCCACTAGAAAGTCGCATTTTATAAGGAAAATACATTCCAAAGGAACAATCCAAGGGACCTCCATTAAAACGCATCAGTTCAGACAACATTCAGTCAAGCCACACAGTCCGACTGTTATTTCAGCGAGCCCAGAGAGGCTCAACAATGACAAGTGTAAAGCAAAAGCTGTTGATCCCTCATCTGCAGCGTCTGTGCTAAAATGGGAAGTATGTGAAACAGTTGGAGACGGATTACAGTGGGAAAGTGTGACATCGGTTCCTCATCGAGTCTGTTCAGTTCGCAAACTGCTATTCTATTTAATTCACTAAAACCTGGGAGCTTGTTGTGCATAGGAAACATTTGTAATCTGGGCCAAAAACATGTACCGAAAGGGTGTATTTAAAGCAAAACAACTATTCATCGCATCAGATTTTGTGGAAAATTAAACAAAACTGAAGCGAACGACATGAAATGGCCATAGAGGACTCTGATGTGACTTATGGTGTACATAAAATGAGATATAACCCTCATATTACAGACATGTCTTTAAGAACGAGCCATAAGAGGGTTTATGTGAGTTTCAGCAAGTTAAACCAAGGGCTATTTAAGAGTATTCTGATTCAAATTTAAGGCCTAGATGAATTATGAAAAAAAACCTAAAAACTTACTTAATAAGTTTTATTTACCTTAACTCAAGCAAGTTAAATATAGGGTGCCAACCTAAATTGGTGTTTCTAACCTCTGGCATGTGGCTCATATGCTTTTAAACAAACGTTACCCAATTTCAACATCTTTCAACAGTATGTGGTACAATTCATAACACCTCCTGATGATGGGTTTCAGCCAGCTATTAAAATGCCTGTTTTTAAGGGAGACTTCCTTAAATATACACTTACCCATGATGAACAAGCTGGCTGTGGATAACACAAGAATGTTTGGATCTTAATCCAACAAAAACACTAAACTTTAAGCCTTTAAGGGAATTTCACAGGCAAGACTGTTTCTCAGGTTTCTAGAAATGGCTGAAAGTCTGGGGGTATGGGCTCAGAGCCTTCCTGCATCATGGGTAGTGGCGTACCATTCAGCCAGTACTGTTCTCTGGTTTTCTTTGTGGTCTGACTGCCGATTTCAGTTTTGTCCCATTCTGATGCTTTTCAACCTATGGACTATAACACAGAAGAAAAAGAATACTGCAAGTTTTTTTAAAGACAATATTGTTTCCATTGATGCTAATCCTAATTGGATTTCTTATCAAACTTTTAAAAAAAAGAAACGTACATTAGACCACATGCTGTTGGTTGATGTGTTTATACAACAAAAATATTAGGTGCTCTTAATTTTGATGCCTTGATTGAAGAGGAAAACAGAACATTTTGTTTTCCAGTATTTACTCTGCCGATCATCAATCAGAACCGATCAAGGGGAAGCTGACCTTTTCCGATCTCTGGCAGATTGACTGGTGCTCGTATATTCCTACACAGTTAGTAGTTCTGCATAATAACACCTGAATTCCTCAGCCAGAGCTACAAATCATGGAGTAAACGAATGTCGGATGCTTATTTATCAATCATTTAAAAATAATAACAAAACTAGTCGATTAAAGAATGGAAGAGACGATAAATGAAAAATCATTTAATCGATTTAAGATGTAACTAAATCTATTTCAAGACTTACTGTGGAAAAATCTTGTCATATTCAAGACTTTTTAAGGCCTATAATAAAGGTTTTTAAATTTAAGACTAAACAATGGAAACTTCCAAGGAAGAATTCATAGCTACACCTTGTCAATCTGCATGAAAACAAGATCAGAGATTTTGTTTTGCAGAAGAAAAAAAAACTACAAATATAAATAATAAAATCTCCATGCCTTGTAAGTTCCACTGACAAATTAAGTTTGAAATATTTATAACAAGTGCAGCAGCAGCCATCTTCATATTTCCTTTAGATCTGTTTAAAGCTGGTAAACAAATAAGCCAAGAGGAACTCCCAGCAGGCCAAAAAAATAAAGTTTTAATGGCAAGAATAACAGAAAATATTATGATTTTATTTTTGGAAATCAATAATGATTTGTGTTTCAAAGCCTCTGAGGAGCAAAATCTGACCTATGTGTCGTTGCCTGGGAAACTGCCGGAGTTATCCGAGCGGCACTGCCATCAGATTCCCTTTTTAATTTCTGCCTCCCTAAAGTACAAGTTATCAGATGAAGGTCAGTTAAGTGTGAACGTGCCAATGCCTGGGAAAAACAATGAAAAGGCTTGGGCATACAACAAAACACATGAATAAAAACTGAGATTGGGTCGTCATGTGAAACCACAGATAAGAAGGAAAGTAGGAAATGGACGAGATGAACTTCAGTGAAGTTACCCCTCAAAGAGACTGCTTAGATCTCTGCTGCAGGTCATACTGGAAAATATCATGTTTAAAGAAAAAAAGAAAAAAACTAAATTCAGAAACTGAGGATGGAACCACAAGGGATTGGAGAACAGCAGTCTGTTGGACACTTTGTTCCAAGTCTATTACCGAACAAATCCTGAATGCAGACATGGAGAACAGACCACCTGCTGCACCATCTGACCAAAACAGACAGCAACATGCCACTCCCCACACACCTTGTTCATTTAAGCTATTAAACTAAGTCTCTAATAGAAATCCTTCTTGTTGATTTTAGTTTAAATTTGTAAAAAGACAATCCAATTGTTATTGCCAAATGGGTTGTATTTACATAATTATTCCCTTCACACAGAAAAGCCATTCAAAGCCCATGCTGGGTCTGCCCTTACAGAAGCAAGAGGCCAGGAGGACAATGCTACTTCAGTTGCTCTGATTCAGCCAGGAACAACCAGCTGCAGCTACAGTAACGCAGTGCTTTATTGGGATGTCATGTGTTGGACCAACGCAAACCAATGCATATTTGTTAATTTAGAGGTAAGCGATAATATGCTTGTGTTTTCAGCACCCCCGAGTCAACATTTTGTAAAAGCATCAACCACCAAACCTTTGCCTGTTCTTTTTTTTACAAAATTGGTCAAGACAAGTCATATTTAAAGGATAACATCAACTTTAAGTCTTGTCACAGATTCTCAATTACATTTAGGTCTGGACTTTGACTAGGCCAGTTTAACACATGAATACACTGTGAAGCAAACCCTTCTATTGATGTTATGGCTATATGTTTAGAGTTGTTGTCCCGCTGGAAGATAAAGCTTTTATACAGTCTCAGGTCTTCTGCAACAGGTTTTCTTCCAAGATTGCCCTGTAGTTAGCTCCACCCATCTTCCAATCAAGTCTTACCAGCTACCCTGTCCCTGCTGAAGAAAAAGCATACCCGCAGCATTAGGCTGCTGCCACCGCCATCTTTTATGGTGGGGATAGTGTGTTTAGGGGGATGTGTGGTGTTGGTTTTGAGCCACACAAAGTATTTTGCACGCAGGCCACGGAGTTCGGCTTTGTCTCAACTGACCAGAGCACCCATTCTCCAGATGTTTGTTGTGCCATCTACATGGCTTTCTTCTTTCCCTCCCTTCTTGGAGTCTTGATTCTCAGAGTGAAAGAGAAATAGTCTCTGCAACTCCTCCAGAGTTGGCATCGGCCTCTTGGCTGCTTCGCTGAATAATGCTTTCCTCTGTCAGTTTAGGTTGATGGACATGTCTTCTTGTTTTGCAGTTGTGCCATACTCTTTCTGATTTGAGATGATGGATTAAACAGTGCTTCATAGGAATATTGTTTTACAATCTAACCCTTCTGGTGGCATTTCTTAGTCTTTATGATGCAGACTCTCCACTAATGTTCTCTAACTGAGGCCTTCACAGGACAGATGTACTTACACTCAGTTTAAGTTACACACAGATGCTCTGTATTTACTTCTCTGGTTACTTCTGAAGGTAAATTGTTACACTGCATTTTATTAAGGCCTCTCAGCAAAGGGGGCTGAATATTAAGGCACACCACCCTGTTGTCATGTATTCTTTGCTACTTTGTGTGTGTCTACCACATAAAATTGCGCAAAAATGAATTGGCATTTGCGGATGTAACAAGACAAAATGTGAAAAACTTAGGAAGTAGGAATACTTTTGCAAAGTGCTGTATGTACTTTGAATAGGACGTGTGCAAAGGAGTTAAGAGACTGAATCAAAACAGTAAGAGGGGGTGCTAATTCTGTATGTTGATATCGAATTAGTCACTCAGGCATGTGAATAAAGTTGAAAGGAACTTGTATCAGCTTTACAAAATTAATTTTGCTACATTTACATTTGTATCAGTTAATTCAAAATAGAAAGCCGAGATGTTTTCTTTATCTCTTACATTTACGTCCTTGTCAGCTGCAACACTTACTGAAGAGACTGCAGTGATGTCCACTGCAACTGCACGAATTTAGAGTGTGCCAACATATTCATCATTATGTAACGCAATACAGCAACCTCTTCCTTCTGCTTGCATGCAACAAAACAAGGCCCAGTGTTTTCTTTTTACTAAAAATGTTTTAAATAGCAGTCTAAAATGTTTTTAATAACTGCAAGAAAAATCGATTTTGGCAATGCAAACATATCCAATTGGCCTCCCTAAAGGAGGCAAATATCAGTTTTAGGCTGATATTAATAACAAAAAAAAAGTTTCAAAAAATTTGCAGCTGCTACAATTCTTTAACCTGTGGAGCCTCCTGAAAAAAGGAAAACAATATTTAGAAATGTCACATCAAGTAATTTAACTATAAACAACTAAGCTGACTTGCTTGTACATGGAAAAATCTGGAAGCGACATTCACTGACAGATTGCAGATACAACGATGCAAAGCAGTCGCTTCGAAAATTTCACAGTATTTTACAGATGATGCCCCTATAGGAACATTTGACCAGCAGGTACTTATGAGCAAGTTAATGTTCATTATGGTACTGATTACTAAAAATGATTCTTCATGAATTTACATCTGCATGTCTCCTCCTACCTTTTCCCTATTCTGTTTTTCCCCCAAAAAAATATTTGGGCCATCTTACGGTCTGAGGATAAGAATTATATTAACAGCGACAACAGACCGAAACCCTTTGTGTCAAAGAAACAACTAACCAGGCACGCTCATGGTGATGGCGCAATTACATTCAGGTTATCTTTGTTATTTACGACCGTTTTTTACTGAGGCTGCTCTCCTCCTAATTCTCTTCTCCATCTTCTCCTCTTCCCATCTTTTGAACACCCTCCCTCGTTTCCTCCTCTTCCTCCTTCCACCACACACCACTGCAGTGATATATCCGTGTGAGTCACCACAAAGGACATTCAACTGTGTAAGTGCAGAGTCCAGTGACAGCTTTTACAAAGTAACAAGCAAATTGTGCAAATCTGTTCCTTCTCCCCGATTTCTAAAAATAGCAGCAATTCCACATAATGTTAACATATTAACAAGAAAACACAAGCTGCCCCTTAAAGTGATAGATTCACTTAAATGCATGTGTTATATGAGCTTAAGGAAACATTGTTTGGTGAAATTATCACAAGTACACTGACCTGAAAAGGGAAAATGTTATCTCGACCTACTCCATCATCCATCCACGACTTTGGGTTGAAGCCAGCAGGACTGTTTCTGGGGTACTTCTGCGACGCCACGTGGTTGTTGGGAAAGGTCTTCTTCAGTGGAGAGATGGAATTGATGGGAGTCATCCCTCCATTAAGCCCCCGACGATAATCTCTGCCCTGGGATCCTCCCCAGCCACCGCCTCCACTTCCGTAGCCTCCTCCGGGACTCCAGGAGGTGGACGAGCCGGGGGAAGGAGAGGGGCTTTGGTAGCTGGCCGGACCCCAGGGGGATGGGGGCTTGTTCAAGCTGTTGGACAAATGCGGCAACTGGCTGAAAGCTGGATTCCTGTGCGGGAAGGGCGGTGGCGGGTGGGGGGAGGCTGGGGAGCGTCGATGCTGCTGGTGTTGGTTGTGGGGGTGTTGGAAGTGAGGGTGAGGCGGAGGGGCCGGGTGGTGCTGGGACAAGGCCGGAGCCGGTCCAATCTGGGGAGAGAAATTCCCACCGAAGCCCGGACTGACATGATGTGAGAAGTTCTGGAACAGCAGAGGCCCGTTGCTGGCGGAGGCCGGGTTGAAAAAGCTGACGTCTTCATTGATGATTGTTGACGGTGCAGGCGGGATGGCAGCCGACCAGTTGTTGAAGCCAGTAAGTGATGACGAGGTTGTGCTCGACTGTACCGGGCCCGTTCCACCTAGACCAGATGTCTCCTGATAATCAAATCCAGTCAGGACAGGTGACTCAAGACGAAGCTGCTTCTCCTTTCCATTGCTGCCCTCTGACGTGCCATTCTCCGTCTTGGCTTCCTCTGATCGGGATTTTTCCAGTTCTGAAATTATCCCACCACCGCTTCCAGTCTCCTGGTGACTACCAGGAGACAACTGCTGCTGTTTTTCTTGAGTTTCTTGCATTTCCTGTTGCTGCTGTGCTTTGGGCTTCTCCGCCCCCCCCAGGATTTCATCTTGCACACTGTTGTGGGTGGCCGAGGCAGGGAAGAGCCAGGGAGAGCCCCCCGTGCTGCCATTCCCCGTGGCTGTGGTGCTGTTTATGAAAGCAGCTGGGCTCTGAGACACATTCTGGTGGTGGTGCTGGGGCTGCAAATGCGGGTGAATTCGGACCGGGAAAGCAGACTTGTTGCCAGTGTTGTTTTGAACTAGGACTCCGAACCCGTAATCCCCCATTTGTTCTCTCCCCCAGAACAAATGCTATTCTGCGATCTCTTTGGTCCGACTGTGAAATGAGCACAAAAAAAGGCATGCAGGTTAGCACTCAGTCCTTCTCATTTCCCAATAGATCAAGAGATTTAGGATCCACCATGTGGGTCCACATCGTCACATAAAAGATTTTCCTTGTTTTCGGTTGAGTTCATAATTACAGAGCTGGCAACTTTATGTAAGTTATACAAGTCCTTCTCAAAATATTAGCATATTGTGATAAAGTTCATTATTTTCCATAATGTCCTGATGAAAATTTAACATTCATATATTTTAGATTCATTGCACACTAACTGAAATATTTCAGGTCTTTTATTGTCTTAATACGGATGATTTTGGCATACAGCTCATGAAAACCCAAAATTCCTATCTCACAAAATTAGCATATCATTAAAAGGGTCTCTAAACGAGCTATGAACCTAATCATCTGAATCAACGAGTTAACTCTAAACACCTGCAAAAGATTCCTGAGGCCTTTAAAACTCCCAGCCTGGTTCATCACTCAAAACCCCAATCATGGGTAAGACTGCCGACCTGACTGCTGTCCAGAAGGCCACTATTGACACCCTCAAGCAACAGGGTAAGACACAGAAAGAAATTTCTGAACAAATAGGCTGTTCCCAGAGTGCTGTATCAAGGCACCTCAGTGGGAAGTATGTGGGAAGGAAAAAGTGTGGCAGAAAACGCTGCACAACGAGAAGAGGTGACCGGACCCTGAGGAAGATTGTGGAGAAGGGCCGATTCCAGACCTTGGGGGACCTGCGGAAGCAGTGGACTGAGTCTGGAGTAGAAACATCCAGAGCCACCGTGCACAGGCGTGTGCAGGAAATGGGCTACAGGTGCCGCATTCCCCAGGTCAAGCCACTTTTGAACCAGAAACAGCTCAGTACTTGCTCAGTGGTCCAAAGTACTTTTTTCAGATGAAAGCAAATTCTGCATATCATTCGGAAATCAAGGTGCCAGAGTCTGGAGGAAGACTGGGGAGAAGGAAATGCCAAAATGCCAGAAGTCCAGTGTCAAGTACCCACAGTCAGTGATGGTCTGGGGTGCCGTGTCAGCTGCTGGTGTTGGTCCACTGTGTTTTATCAAGGGCAGGGTCAATGCAGCTAGCTATCAGGAGATTTTGGAGCACTTCATGCTTCCATCTGCTGAAAAGCTTTATGGAGATGAAGATTTCATTTTTGAGCACGACCTGGCACCTGCTCACAGTGCCAAAACCACTGGTAAATGGTTTACTGACCATGGTATCACTGTGCTCAATTGGCCTGCCAACTCTCCTGACCTGAACCCCATAGAGAATCTGTGGGATATTGTGAAGAGAACGTTGAGAGACTCAAGACCCAACACTCTGGATGAGCTAAAGGCCGCTATCGAAGCATCCTGGGCCTCCATAAGACCTCAGCAGTGCCACAGGCTGATTGCCTCCATGCCACGCCGCATTGAAGCAGTCATTTCTGCAAAAGGATTCCCGACCAAGTATTGAGTGCATAACTGTACATGATTATTTGAAGGTTGACGTTTTTTGTATTAAAAACACTTTTCTTTTATTGGTCGGATAAAATATGCTAATTTTGTGAGATAGGAATTTTGGGTTTTCATGAGCTGTATGCCAAAATCATCCGTATTAAGACAATAAAAGACCTGAAATATTTCAGTTAGTGTGCAATGAATCTAAAATATATGAATGTAAAATTTTCATCATGACATTATGGAAAATAATGAACTTTATCACAATATGCTAATATTTTGAGAAGGACCTGTATAATAATAGATATTGCTTTTTTTTTTAAAGAATTTTTTTGGCACTAGAGGCCTTTATTTTTGATGGTAGGCAGACAGGAAGGAGGGGCAAAGAGAGGGGGAGACATTTGGCAAAGGTCGCCGGGTCCGGGACTCAAACCCGGGACAGCCGCTTTGAGGACTATAGCCTCCATATGTGGTCGCGCACTAACCCCTACACCACCAGCGTCACACCCGATATTGCTTACTTTTAAACTGCATTCCTAGTAAATGTGTAAAACGTTCAAGCTATAAATGTTCTCTACAACACATTAATGTTTTCTAAGTTGGTAAATTAATGTCGGTGAATAAAGTCTTATGGCAGAATATACTTTGTTGGAAGCACTTATTAGAAGAACCACTAAAATGAAATGTTACCCATTATTACCCAAAATATTTAGCTTTTTATACCACTTATCTATACTTTACATATTCTGTTCTCCATACATGTTTTACACAAGCAAACCATTGGCGCTTTCTACTGCTTCCTACTTAAATAATCATCAGCTTCTCAGGAAATAACCACCCAGTGCAAACATGACGATGGGTTATGGGTTCAAAAATAGTGTGACGGTTTTGAGATAGGAGTTGCTCTAAGACTGTAGAAGTCTGACTTGGTCTTGCACCCTCCTGGACTAACCTTTTTACTAATCTGGAGGGAGACTTTAAGGGAGTTATCTCCTGCAGGTAACATATTGACGGCCCATAACCTCTTTAAAAAACCACACGTCAAAAATTCTGTACTATCCATCAAAACGTGTCTCCATATCAAACATCCTGCTCTATATCATACATCTACCAGGCTTCCTGGGGGACTACTCAAACAGAAATTCTGAAGGCAGAGATGTCACATCTTTGAAACCAATCACCTGCAGCTGTGAACCAATATGTGTTCAGTTGCATAAAGACATATGCTTTTTACCAAAAACTGCATACTTCAATTCAAAGATGCACAAAGAAATCAGATGTTCACTGAAATCAACCAGTTTTCATTTTGACTGAGCCCTGACCAGTGACCAATCGGTCTGAAACTCAAATATCTGATGTTTTTCTGACCCATGAACACACCAGAGGTAAGCACTACCAGGACGAACTGATAACGGCACCCTGCAGTGCGGAAGACGTCAGTTAGCTATTTTGAGAAAAAGTTGGGTAAGAAAGTAGCATGTGAATATGTTACCTGTATATTCTAATGCAAAAAGGTTATACTGTTTGTACTGCTTGATTAATCGATTATTGAAATAATGTTTTAGTATTGAAATAATCGTCAACTAATTTAGTAATCGAATATCGTTAACTGGAGTATATAGACTAAAAATGCCATTTGCTGAAAGAACAACCCACTCAGAGCAGTTATTAGGCCAAATTGTACCAAAAAATATATACATTTTGTATTTAAAATGAAAAACCTTCTTTGTCTGTAAATATGCTATATCCAAAACTCTTCAAGTGGCATGGCTTTAACTTCACCTGGTTCAAATTGTGTAAAAAAACAACTTTTGCTACGCAATTATTATATTGATTAATCAAAAAAATAGTCGACAGATTATTCGAATATCAAAATAATCGTTAGTTTGCAGCCATAGTAACAACAATTAGAAAATCCCAACTCGGGTGTGATGTCATTCCCTGCTTCAATTTCATAACAAATCAAACCTGGTGTTGAACTGTGAATGTTTCATTGAAACAGGCAATGAGAGAGCAAAACTTTCAGCAGATAACAAGAAGGCTCTGTTTAATCCATCTGAGGTTTTTGCATCTGTTATTGAACATGCTGGATTTGTAAATCTGCTAAAGTCAACTGTCAACTCCACATTCATTTTGTCTTTGTAATAAAAGACCACAAACAAGTTTTACTGCAAATGCCCTGTCATGCACACAGTGTGACGTCAATTAAGTTGCCAACATAAATGATTAAATACCAAGCATGCCAGGAAGGCAAGAAATAAATTTGAATGCTGTTCTCATATCTTCTTATTTATTGCAAGAGTACCAAATAATTACACAAATAAAGCAGTGTTTATCTGAAACAAAGTAGTTATACTTTTTTTAAAGTTTCAAATAAATGGTACATGGATTACAAAGGATAGTGAAGTAGTGCAAATCTACGGCATGTTAAATTCATAATTTAGTGAAGGGACATGATAATAAAGACAATTTTTTTCCTCAGGTAAAACCACTTTCAAAACTTCATTGGGCAGCATGCTTATTCAAAAAGTAGAATTTCAACATATGAAAGATATTTTAACCGGTCCTACATTTACATCTGTATCATTTGAAAGCAGCAACCGGATGTCTGCATGGTGCATATTTTGGGATGATTATTTTTTTGTTTATTTGTTTTGTAAAGCAATACTGCTCCAAGGCGCGAGTTCCTGAATTAGTATTTTGATCGAAATTAGCATCAGCAGGTCAAACAAGGTTCACAAAAATTAGGGATCGGCTAGAAAATGAGGATCAGTGCAGTTCTTTAAAGTAACCAAGTAGCGGTTACCGTCAAATTAACCAATGGCACTGTTTTCATATGTATTTCATTAGATACATTCTTTAAGAATAAATTAAGTATAAATTACTCATCAACAGTTGATTTTTAAATTAAATTCTAGACCAATAATAACAAAATATGATCATAAATGAGCTGACCTGCAATACAACTGACGAAAAACAAGCAGCGTTCTTGCTTTAGCTAATTTAACCCCGTGACGTTGCTAGTTTGTAAGAGACCAGCTGAGCTCCAGTCAGCCCTCCCGTAAAACCAGAAACACTGCTGTGTCGAAAACAGCCTTCCTCCAGAAGGAGGTGGTTTTCAGAAAGGCAAATTAGCTGGCAGGCATTTAACTATTAACAGCACGACAACGACATGAATACACAAATGTAAGAAATCGGGCAATGTTTAAAATGCGACAACTTAACCGACTTAACGTTTCGGAATAAAACAGTCGACCTTGCTTTGACAGCTGTCAGCAGGAGATACTATGATCGAAATAAATCAGAGATAAGTTTCAGTTTGAGAACAATGTGTCACATTTAATCGGACAATATGTATTTTTCATTTTTCTGTCTTCGTAGTGACATACATACAGTTAAAATTAATAAAGCTGGCCAGGGAAGTTTTTTTTTATCCGTTGCTAACATTAGCAAGCTAGCTATTAACGGCAGTTAGCACAGATGCTAGCTCGCTGGACAGGCTGTATATGCGAGTAAAAATCATTTTCACCTTCTGATCACCCCTTTCGACCTCGGCGATGCCTTTTTGTTGAGCTCCTTTGCTTCAGGCTGACAACGAGAGGATGTCCTTGAAGCGATGAGTGCGGCAGGCGAAGCTTTTCAAAGGCGATTTAATAGCTGACTCGTACAGTGCAGTCGGTCAGCTTTTTTTTTTTTCTCTCTCTCCCTTCTCCTGACGTGTCCTGCCTCTCAATGACACAGCTCTCTATCTGCTGCCTCTGATCTGGACTCGATCATCGAATAGCTTTGTTAACGTGGCAGCTGAGCGGTGTTCACTTTAAGCCTTATTCGATTGGTTTCATTGCCCGTTTGAGTCGTGTTTTTTTTTTTTTTTTTTTGCTTGCTGTCCTTCCTACAGAGCCAGCCGATCCTTGTGTGTGTTTCTTGGCTGCCCCTCTCTCCTGGAACCGTCCGTGGCCGAATGACAGCGAGAGATCAGCCGAGGCACGCTTCCGCTTCAAGCACCGCCCAATCCACCGTGGCCCCACCTCCAAGGAGGCACACCTCAATACGTGATTGGACCTGCCAGCCGGTAATCTCGCCCAGTGTCTTCATCATTTACCAGTCATGCACCAATAACACACCCATGCTATCAATAAGTACTGCCTACGGAGGTCAGGAAGATAAAAAAAGACTCTTCCCAGCACGGTTCTGTCCTTTCACGATGCAGCTGGTAGCAGGTCGTGAGAAAAACGAGCACCCCTACTCCCCCTCTCTTGAAAGGATGGAAAATCCTCCGAAAATGAGCATAACCAGGCTTTTTGATCTCATGCTCATGCTGCAAAAGATGGAAATTAAGCAGCGAGACATTGCATCATTGCAGTACATGCTTTTGTTAGCGTTATTCAAAATGTCTACGTTTTCTAGGCTAACCCCAATTTAGACATCATTATCTTTACATTCACTGATTACAGCACCATCAAGATTTGTCTTTTGGGCCTTCATGTCAGGTTTGTGTCATGATTCTGCTATGCTGAATAAAGGATAACATAAGATATGATAAGACAGGCCAACACAAAATAGAGTGTAATTTTGAAGCAAAATGAAAATGACACATGATTTCAAATGTATTGAATACGCATATTGCTCCATTTACTCTAATACCCCTTACTCAAGCTGTATTGTTCAGCTCCCTGATTTTAAAACAAATTCCCTTTGAAAAGTAGTGTCAGTATCTTTGCTTTCTGTAATAATTAATTTTACAGAATTATTTGCATATAGAGCAGAGAACTGCAACACATTCGATAGATATATCGTGTGTTGATCTATGCAAAAGAAGGCATGCTAACACTTGGTTTGATGAAGCAACCAACATGTGATATCTTAGTTCCTGACTCTGTGCAAAGTCTGAAATAATTTCAACACCTTCACACATAAACAGTGCAACTAGGCAAGATGTCGTGTTTTCACATTTGGTCTGTGCTCCACTAGAATATATTTTTGCTGTAACCTCCCAGTTCTTGTTGGAGTTGTTGTTTCATTACCAGGGCACAACAAAAGAGAAGCAGTGCTGTGAAAAGTATTTCTTCACTTTTTTGCTATTTTTCACACCTAAATGCTTTAGATCATTAAACTTCTTTTAATTTTAGGCAAGAATAATGGGATTAAATACAATTTCTATTATGATTAAAATCATTAATGAAAAAAAGCTATCCAAACTAACCTCTGTAAAAATATGATTGTTCCACTGTCAGATCATAAATCAAATGTGATTAACTACATTTTTTGAAAAGATTAGTTTAATTTCACTAGCCAGTTCCAAGCGTGATTACTGTCAGACCTGTACAAAATCGGTCAGAAATATGTTTAGAACCTGTCTAACAACACGAAGTAGCCTTAGAAGATCTAAATCTAAAAGCAACACATGTTCAATCTAAAAGAATCTAGAACAGATGATGATTTCTTGACATCTATCAGTCTGGAAAGGGTAGCAAATACATTTCTAAGGTTTTGGGACTCCAGGGAACCACAGTGAGCAGAATTATGCACATATGTAAAAACAGAAGAACATTGGATAACCTTCCTAGAAGGAAGAAACCCCAAGAAAACCCAGCACAAGATCTAAAGCGATACAAGTCTCACTTGTCTTAGTAAAGGTCAGTGTTCATGATTCAACAAAAAGAAAGAGACTGGGCTAAAATGGGATCCAAGGGAGAGATCCATGACCAAAACCATTGCTGAATAAAAAGAACACAAAGGCCCATCTTGTATTTGCAAACAAACATCTTGATGATCCCCCGGAAAATATTCTGTGGACTAACAAGACAAAGGTTTTAACCTTTTGGAAGGTTTGTGTAAAACTAAAACATAGCATTTCAGAAAAAAAAAACATCATGCCAACAGTCAAATGTGGTGGTGGTATGGCAACGGTCAGCAGCTACTTTGCTGCTTCAGGACCTCGATGGCTTCTTGTTATTGATGGAACGATGAACTTTGCTCTCTACCAGAAAATCATGAAGGACAAAATCTGAATATCAGTTCTTGACAAACTCGGGCACACTTGGGTAATGCAGCAAAACAATGAACCAACAACTCCACCTCTAAATGGCTAAGAAAAGCAATGAAAACGAACCAAAAAAAACAAAAACAAAAGGTGTTTGGAGTAACCTAGACAAAGTACAGATTAAAATCTGATTAGGATGCTGTGGCATGAGCTTAAAGAGACTGTTTATGCATGAAACCCTCCAGTGCAGCAGAATTAAATCAATTCTGCAAACAAGAGTGGGCCAAAATTCCTCCACAGTGACATAAAAGACTCCTTGCAAGCTATAGCAGAATTGTTTGATGTAAGTTGTTACCTTCAAGAGTGGCACATACAGTTATTAGGTTTTAGGGGCAACATAGTGGGATGAAAAAAATCAAACTGAAGAAATCTGCAAATACTGCACATTTCCTGATTTTCTGTGATGACCAAGGTTAACACAGGGTTGCTAGGTGTTGCCTCATATTTAAATAGAAATGAGAGTAACATCTATCTTCTGACGTTCTAAGACTTTAAAGAATGGCCTCATCTTGTATTTAAAAACAGCCCTGCACACAATTAGCTTCATGCACATTATTTGATTCTTTTTACTGGATTAAAGTATGAAATAAACACAAAAAACACAACTTATCTTACAAGAGAAATTTTTATAATTCTGTTGCTCCTCCTCTCCACATGTTCAAAAATCCTAGCCATATATACCTTCAGCCACACACACTATTCCTCTTTATCAGCTTCCCTGTATTCTCTCAGTGTCTTTCTCTTCTGTTTGGTCATTATCACAGAGAGGTCATCAAGCCCCTTTGACTCTGTCAGTCTTTCTGACTCTCATCTGGCAGCGGTACATGCAGTTGAAATGACTATCTAATATATCTGTCACTTCAAGTCGAGCTGGGAGGGAGAGATAAATTAGAAAAATCTGCAGTGTCCTGCATTATTAAGTGCGAACAGAAAGGGTGAGCAGGCAATGGGAGCCGATTAAAGCGATCTGATAAAAAAAATAGATTACATGTCTGATGATAATACTTCTCAGCTTGTAAAAAATTTTTCGGGCTGACGCATTCCTGCACCTTCACATACATAAAAAGCTGAATAGTCTCAAATGATGAGCCTTTACTTGGTATTAATTCATATAACATAGGTGGAGCTGGTGGGAAGTTTACATTCACTCATCATCAGCCAATAAAGTCTTCCTAATAATCCATTTGAAGCATTCGGTTCAGAGGGTTGTATGATTAAAGAACAACTTCTGAGATTTTTAAAAACAAAAACTGAGGGAACAAGTTTGAATTTATTGTGGATTTTCTCTAATTCAAACTTATACATACCTATATACATACACCCTTACTAACAGTTGGTTAAAAGTCCCATAACAAGTTGCAAGAAAACTACACATTTCTTTTTACTATCAATATTTTAGGGCATAATACCAGCTAGATATTTGACCACTGTTCTAAGCCATGTTGCTTATCAAGTGAAGTGATGTTGAAAAATGTGGAGGTAGCCCTCCAGTACTACTAAATTCCACAAGACAAACAGCAGCAACTGAAGTAATAAAAGGAAAAAAGAGAAACATACTTTATTTCCACATCATGCTGTGCGGTAGGAGATCTGAGAGCTGTTATTCGCAGTTGTATCTGAGCTATACCTGAGTTGATATGATCCCTGGACGGTTCATAAACTGAACTAAATATGCAGGAGTGTGCATGTTTTACCATGTTTCTTTTTTTCTTTTAAAAATGTACTTGATGGTCTGTAAGGAGATATTAAATAATAACAGAGCTGGAGTTGGTACTGATGATTTCCTAATGTCCACTATCATCTCCACAGTCTTCTTGGTGTAAAGCAGCAAGTTGTTTGAATTCCTATCCTGGCTTTGGCTGATGACTGAGATGTTGTCTGCAGATCTTCGAAGCTTAGATCGTCAGCATAATGCTGCCACCACTATGCTTCACAGTAGGTACAGTTTTTTTGTTTTGAAAGCCTTACCTCGACTCCTCCAAAAATTATTTTTGTCACTGTACCCAAAGACCGTAATTTTTACCTCACCTTACCTTAAAACTATTCTCAAGAGGGCATTTGGCTTGCCTATGTGGAGAGTTGCTAATTTTATTAAACCTTGAAGGTGATGACTTTGGGGCAGAGGCATCTTTCTTGGTAAGCACCCTCTCAAACCATGTTGAAGTAAAATTGACCTTCTTGTGGGCAGTGACACTAGTGTTCCAGCATAGTGCAGTTTATAATTGCTTTGATGGTTCTTAGGTTGTTTCTGAACATCTTGGACAATCTTCTTTCAAGGAGACAGTGTTATGATCCACAGCTGTTTGTGTTTTTGTTCTCTGTTTCCATTCAAGTTTGACAATTATACTACCTTCCCTCAGTTTCCTGCTTAGATTTTCCCTCTACTGCTCTGCATTCTGTTGATTATCCTCACATTGTTTGCATGCCACAATCACATCTCCACAGTATCACATCTCCCACGATCTCAAATATACATCAAAACTGGTTTTGGAACCAATAAAGCAGGATAACTTTTTTTCATTATGATTTTCAAATTACTATTACCATTTTGACAGTACTATTTCACATTAAAAGCACAATACTTTCATACTTCAGTGTGCTAAAATTTAAAATACTAGGTCCTTTGATTGCCTAAAGATAATAATAGTAATGTTTTACTTCTTTTGTTGAACTGATCTAACTATATAGTGAATCTAGCCTAATATTTGTGTCTTTTTGTTATTCAGCACAAAGTCATTTTATTACTTTTATAAATTTTCTTCCCTTCATCTTGTAATCTTCCCTCTGCTCCACAAACTAACTTGTTCAAGCGAGATCTTATTCATACACTGGAGGATAAGACTCAGCAAGAGAAAGGAGTAATGTTTGAGAGTCCTAACTGTGCTCCCGCTTTGCAACACTGTTTGCACAGGATAATGTACCCCTTTCACAGCGAGGTGGATGATAAGGATGAGTGCTAGGCACACTGTAAATGGATTTTATAGGACAGAATAACCGGTCCTACTGGCCTTATCCAGGGAACAACACCCTTTTCTTGCCACCATTTCTTCATCTGTCATATATATATATATATATATATATATATATATATATATATATATATATATATATATATATATATATATATATATATACAGTACAGACCAAACGTTTGGACACACCTTCTCATTCAAAGAGTTTTCTTTATTTTCATGACTATGAATATTGTAGCTTCACATTGAAGGCATCAAAACTATGAATTAACACATGTGGAATTATGTACTGAACAAAAAAGTGTGAAACAACTGAAAATATGTTTTATATTCTAGGTTCTTCAAAGTAGCCACCTTTTGCTTTGATTACTGCTACATACACTCTTGGCATTCTGTTGATGAGCTTCAAGAGGTAGTCACCTGAAATGGTTTTCACTTCACAGGTGTGCCCTGTCAGGTTTAATAAGTGGGATTTCAAGTCTTATAAATGGGGTTGAGACCATCAGTTGTGTTGTGCAGGAGGTGGATACAGTACACAGCTGATAGTCCTACTGAATAGACGGTTAGAATTTGTATTATGGCAAGAAAAAAGCAGCTAAGTAAAGAAAAACGAGTGGCCATCATTACTTTAAAAAATGAAGGTCAGTCAGTCCGAACAATTGGGAAAACTTTGAAAGTGTCCCCAAGTGCAGTCGCAAAAACCATCAAGCGCTACAAAGAAACTGGCTCACATGAGGACCGCCCCAGGAAAGGAAGACCAAGAGTCACCTCTACTGCGGACGATAAGTTCATCCGAGTCACGAGCCTCAGAAATCGCGGGTTAACAGCAGCTCAGATTAAAGAACAGGTCAATGCCACACATAGTTCTAGCAGCAGACACATCTCTAGAACAACTGTTAAGAGGAGACTGTGTGAATCAGGTCTTCATGGTAAAATAGCTGCTAGGAAACCACTGCTGAGGACAGGCAACAAGCAGAACAGACTTGTTTGGGCTAAAGAACACAAGGAATGGACATTAGACCAGTGGAAATCTGTGCTTTGGTCTGATGAGTTCAAGTTTGAGATCTTTGGTTCCAACCACCGTGTCTTTGTGCGGCGCAGAAGAGGTGAACGGATGGACTCTACATGCCTGGTTCCCACCGTGGAGCATGGAGGAGGAGGTGTGATGGTGTGGGGGTGCTTTACTGGTGACACTGTTGGGGATTTATTCATAATTGAAGGCATACTGAACCAGCATGGCTACCACAGCATCTTGCAGTGGCATGCTATTCCATCCAGTTTGCGTTTAGTTGGACCATCATTTATTTTTCAACAGGACAATGACCCCAAACACACCTCCAGGCTGTGTAAGGGCTATTTGACCAAGAAGGAGAGTGATGGGGTGTTGCGCCAGATGACCTGGCCTCCACAGTCACCGGACCTGAACCCAATCGAGATGGTTTGGGGTGAGCTGGACCGCAGAGTGAAGGCAAAAGGGCCAACAAGTGCCAAGCATCTCTGGAAACTCCTTCAAGACTGTTGGAAAACCATTTCAGGTGACTATCTCTTTAAGCTCATCAACAGAATGCCAAGAGTGTGCGGAGCAGTAATCAAAGCAAAAGGTGGCTACTTTGAAGAACCTAGAATATAAGACATATTTTCAGTTGTTTCACACTTTTTTGTTCAGTATATAATTCCACGTGTTAATTCATAGTTTCGATGCCTTCAGTGTGAAGCTACAATATTCATAGTCATGAAAATAAAGAAAACTCTTTCAATGAGAAGGTGTGTCCAAACATATATATATATATATATATATATATATATATATATATATATATATATATATATATATATATATATATATATATATATATATATATATATATATATACACTGCTCAAAAAAAATAAATTAACACAATATAACTTCTGTGAAATCAAACTGTCCACTTAGGAAGCAACACTGATTGGCAATCAATTTCACATGATGTTGTGCAAATGGTATAGACAACGGGGGGAAATCTTTGGCGATTAGCGAGACACTCAATAAAGGAGTGGTTCTGCAAGTGGGGACCACAGACCACTTCTCAGTATCTATGCTTTCTGGCTGATATTTTGGTCACTTTTGAATGTTGGTGGTGCTTTCACACTCGTAGCATGAGACGGACTCTACAACCCACACAAGTGGCTCAGGTAGTGCAGCTCATCCAGGATGGCACATCAATGCGAGCTGTGGCAAGAAGGTTTGATGTGTCTGTCAGCGTAGTGTCCAGGCCCTGGGTTCCTCCTAATGCAGGACAATGCTATACCTCATGTGGCTGGAGTGTGCCAGCAGTTCCTGCAAGATGAAGACATTGAAGCTATGGACTGGCCCGCCCGTTCCCCAGACCTGAATCCAATTGAGCACATCTGGGACATCATGTCTCGCTCCATCCACCAACGTCATGTTGCACCACAGACTGTCCAGGAGTTGGCGGATGCTTTAGTCCAGGTCTGAGTGGAGATCCCTCAGGAGACCATCCGCCGTCTCATCAGGAGCCCAGGCGTTGTAGGGAGGTCATCCAGGCACATGGAGGCCACACACAATACTGAGTCTCATTTTGACTTGT
This sequence comes from Girardinichthys multiradiatus, assembly GCF_021462225.1. NCBI lineage: Eukaryota > Metazoa > Chordata > Actinopteri > Cyprinodontiformes > Goodeidae > Girardinichthys > Girardinichthys multiradiatus. Next base: position 17,740,648 of record NC_061804.1, read on the forward strand.
TTTAAGGACATTACATCAAAGTTGGATCAGCCTGTAGTGTGTTTTTCCACTTTAATTTTGTGTGTGACTCCAAATCCAGGCCTCCATTGGTTAATAAATTTGATTTCCATTGATGATTTTTGTGTGATTTTGTTGTCAGCACATTCACCTTTGTACAGAACAAAGTATTCAATGAGAATATTTCATTCATTCACATCTAAGATTTGTTATTTGAGTGTTCCCTTTATTTTTTTGAGCAGTGTATATATAGACATAGAGAGAAAGAGTGAGAGAGACGCTTATTTCTATGTCGAAAGCTTTGGCCTATAATTCTACTTTGTTCAAAGCTTCTGAGATATTGGATTTGTTGACTCTGTGAAATCTCTAACAGCCAGTTCTGCCATGTGTTCACTATCTGGCTGTTTTGTGTGTTTTTTTAGGAACTCTGCGTTAGCCAAGAGTGGATCAGTAATATGAATAAAACATTAGATCCATTAAAAAATGTATCTCCTCTACCTTAGGCATAATTATGGTGCAATTTCTCCCAGTGTGCACAAGTGTGTTTATCAGTGCAAGTGTGCACATGGATTGCTCAAACTAAATTCTTTCAGAAAAGCTCATGTCAAAAATGTAATTGTTTGACTGCAACAGAGCCGGTTCCTAGCTTGAACAATTGTCAGTTATCACCAGACCCGTTTTACAGGGGTACATGTCCCAGAATATATCTTTTCCGTTCCAGTAAAATTAACGACCAAACTTCAAGAAATCTTTTCAACTAATGGAGCAAAGCTACTGTTTTCGCAAATTAGACTGCATTGTAAATCACATTTTGTTCTGAAATAGATCATGAAAGCTTAGATCTTTTAAACATTGTTGCAATAAGTTGTTCAAAATGTCTATATTAACTGTAAGTAGGAATATAGTTTACTTTTCTATATATTTCCATGCAAAGTTGCATGGATATACAGATATTTACATACACTCTATTCACACAACCTTATCTCTCACTGTCTGACATGAAATCAGAATAAACTTTTCCAGTTTTAGGTCAGTATAGGATTAACAAAATTATTTTATAAGAAGTGTTTTAAACTTTCTGTAAATTAAGGATTTGTTATGTCACACACATCCTTAGTATTTGGTAGATACTAAATATATAATTTAGTTAAAATATTTTTTTGGCATTCTTCCACAAGTTTCTCACATTAGTTTGTTGGAATTTTGGCCCGGTCCTGACAGAACTGATGTAACTGAGTCAGGTTTGTGGATTTTCAGGTTTTGGTGGTATGCTTTGGTTCACTGTCCATTTGGAAGACCCATTTGTACCAAAATTCTAACTTCCTGACTAAAGTCTTGAGACGCTTCAATATTTATACATAATGTTCGTTCTTTAAAATGCTATCTACTTTTTGTGGTGCACCAGTCCTTCCTGCACCAAAAGACCTCAACAACATGATGCTGCCATCATCATACTTTGCAGTGATGAAGATGATCTCAACCTTGTAAGCTTCCTCATTTATCATTTAAATGTAACAATGGTCAATATGTTCAAACAGTTTTCAAATGTCAGTTTCATCAAACACCAAAAATGTCTCTAAAAAATAAAGTCTTTGTACCTGAGCTTATTAGCAAACTGTAGTTTGGCTTTTTATGGAACTTTTGAAGTAATTACTTCTTCCTCACTTAGTAGCCCTTCAGTCCATGTTGGTAGAGTACTTGTTTCATTGTTAATACTGACACTTTCTTACCAGCTTTAGCCAGAATCTTTACAAGGCCATGTGTTTTTGCTTTTTGTTTGGTACGCACATTTTGCACAACTGTACCGATGGATGGACCAGGCTGTTGAAGGTTCTCAGTTCTCTTCCTAAAACCTTGGCTGATTTCTTTTGATTTTCCTACGAAGTTACATGTATGGGCGTATTGTATGTTGTTAATTAAACTACCAGAATCTTACAAACCATGGCACGGACAGTGTTATCTAATACATAAATATAAAATAAATGCTGTTCCTGAGTATGGCTTTATGTCACCAATGAAATAAAAACATGTACAGAATTAATGTGAAGTTTAAACAGTGTAACATTCTGTGATCTGAAGTGCTGCTGAAGAATTGTGTTTGTGTTCCATGAAATATTCAGTGATGTTAAATGCAGCTAACAGCACAATATGGACAGACTCTCAGGGTGTTTCTTTGGGATGCAATGACCTCTGGTGATAAGGTTAAAAGGTGGGGGAGGGAACATATTGATCCGTGAAAAAGTGACAGACATAAATCAACATTTTAATTATTTTAAACTACACGCAAAATCTGCAACTTCATTCCGTGTCTGTATAACAAAACAAAGTGTCTTCCCAGTGTTTTGTTCATCTTTTTCCAGCAGCCCAACTGTCTCACATCCTTCCTCCTTCTAGTGTATTTTGCACTGCTGTGCTCCCCCTGGGGACCCTGTACTAATTAAGCCTAAGAGGTCTTTCTGGGTAGTGGGCCAGGATAACTGTTTAAAAAAAGCACATGGACTGGGTGCATGCATGCGTGCATCCATGCATGTGTGTGTGTGCCACAACGGCCAGGCTGATTTCATGACTCCACTGGGTACCGAAGGGATAATAAATTGCAAGAGAGCAGCAGCTGGGGGTCTATGATGTGAGTGTTAATATTTGTGTGTGTGTGTGTGTGTGTGTGTGTGTGTGTGTGTGTGTGTGTGTGTGTGTGTGTGTGTGTGTGTGTGGTTAGGTTGTGAAGACATGTTTACACAGTCTAATTAAGGGGACTCATCTTCCTTTTGGGGGTAGAATCCAAGTCATTGTAAGATAAATCATTAAATAATTTAAGGTAAAGACAAGTCTTAAGGCTACAGAGGATTAGAATGAGGGTTATGGGCAAATAGTTTTTATGGTTAATCTTAAAGAAACCCCCAGGAAATCACTGTAGGCTAGTGTAATGACACAAAATGCTTGTGTGTGAGACTGCATTTATTATGTGGCTTAGCCAATAAGTGTTGTGTTGAGTTAATGCACGTTGTGCAATACAAAGGTCCAAATAATTTGCGGTCTAAGTCATTTTTTGTTAGAAAATCTAGTAAGTATCCCAAGGCATCGAAAACGGGGCGTGGTTTACAACTAGCAGCATTCACCTGAGCAATGCATAAAATGTGCAGGGGGATTTCCAGAGGGAAAAGCCAAAAGTGCTGGCAAGCCCAGTATAGCCTTTTCAAATCCATTTAATTGAACAAAAGGATAACTACGCTAAGTTCATCATTACTGTTTTGAAAATAATGCTATAGGGAGACTTTTGTCACAGATTTTATACATAGTGCTGACGTCGATTCTCCATGACACCTCCGGTTGTCCCACAAGGACTGCTAAAATCTTTCTAAACACAGTTATGAGATAACTATGATACAACTTGTGATTTATGAATGGTCAGAGGGAGCTTAGAGGCAGCTCATCCTTGCATGTTTTATAAAAGAGGTACAGTTTATCACAAAGTGTAAAGAGTACATGTAAATCAGAAACAAAGGCCTTGTGAGCGCTTTGTTCTTCGTTATCAAAAGAGAGCACTCCTGATTTAGTGCTTCTGTGTTTTTTCTGTATCTCCTTCTTTTCCTCTCAACTACCAACCAATCAGGCTGTTCATACTCAGCCGGGTTAGGCTGGAGGTTTCTTCATGTTGAAAATGAAGTTTTTTCTCCCCTGTCACCACATGCTTGCTAAAAATGAGAGGCTGCTGCAAAGTCAACTACCTGCTGTAACTGACTGGATATCCTCTGCAATAAATCTTTTAAAAGAACTGTATTACAATTTAAAGTGGAATTTGGCTGTAAATAATATAATCTAAATCTGACTACACAGTGGAATTCTACTTAAATAAACTGGACTGATTTTAATTAAATTTAGGGATGGAATCTAGATAACTGGGTATGAACTGGATCTGTTTGTGTTTCAAAGTACACTAAGATGATTTGTTTGGAATTGACACCATAAAAACCAATTGAATTAATATGTTTGACCTGTGGAAGTACACAAAGAAAACTGCATTTATTGGAACAAAATATCTATCTTATATTAAAACTGAGAACTTTCTAGATGGAGGTCAACTGTGCTAACCCCTGGAGCTGCCATTCTGTCCAGACAATTACTGTGTATGTCTGTCTGCTAGGTTTTTTGAATATGGGTTGCCAGGTATTGCCAGTCAAAACTGGGGATACTTAAAATAATGTAAAGAAATCATGACAGCGTATAAAATATTCACTTAATTCAAAAGAAATGATTAAATTTTGGTCACCTTACCTAATCTTTTTTCTTTATTATTTCAGTAAAATAAACATATTTTATTACAGGTACATGAAAACATAACCTACTTTTACTCATTAAACAGATATTAATGAAAATGTGTTTTGTCAGGAAAAGGTCAAGACACCCTATCACCTAATAGGTGGTCTTACCTGCTACTTTAAATAACTTCAGTAAGATGCTTCTGTTAATCTTCTACCAGTCTCTGAGATCAGTCTCAGGAGGGTTTGCCCCACTCCTCACTTTCAGCTGAGAGATCTTTGAGGAGTTTTTGGCGTGTACAGCCCATGACCCTTACATGACCTCAGTGAGATCAGGACCTGAGCTTTGACTCGGCCCAGGACTCTCCATTTCTTAATTCTCAGCCAGTACTTGATGGACTTACTTGTATGTTTTGGGTCACGATGCAGGGTCCAGTTCTGGTTCAGCTTAAATGTTTTGTACAGATGTTCTCCCACCCTCTGATTCATGTTGAATTTCCTGGTTATTTATGTGACAGCAACCTTTCCAGCTCCTGCTGCAGCAAAAGTTCCTGAAGAGGTTATTTTTCCAATTTCAGACCAACAGTAGAAAGAGCCTGTTGTAGGTCATGACATTTTAGAGTTGTCTGTGACTTATTTTAGCATCTTGCAGTCTGGATTTATGGTGAACTTGCTTAGATAGGGCAGACCTAGACAATTGTTTTGAATGTCCCCCATTTGTAGTCTATTTCCTGTGCAGTCGATGTCTGATTTCAAAGAGCACATGTCCATCTGATGTGATACCTGAGTCATTTTAGGCATTTAACCTAAGCAATAAATATGAGGTTGTCCAAATTTCTTCTTCACCAGAAATGGCATTTTGTGTTACAGAAAAAAATCAAAAAGTCTTATCTCCAGTTTTAATTGTTTGTTTATATCACTTGAATTTATCAGTATTGTTAAAATGTATTTGAAATTTGCTCATGTTAAACTAAGTTAAAAACAAAGGCTGCTGTAGGGGGTTCTAATTTTTTCATATGACTGTGCTATTTGTGATATAGACTAGTATAAAGAGCAGTGTGAAAGTCCTTTGTTTAAATAAAGATTTTGCTGTCCTTTTAAACATGTACTAAATGCAATGTTTGGGTTTGGTTGCATTTTATTACTCCAATCATGACCAACACAGTTTTATAAATTTGATTTCATGAACCTGGTTCAAGAATGTGGCAAAGAAAAGTGTACCTCTCTTTAAACTTAATTCCCGTGTGCGTGATGATTCTCGTATTTTACCGCATGTGGCAGTCAGTGGTGTGGGAATATGCAGTTACCATGGTGATGTCAAATTCGGAGTACTTGTACATTTATTCACTGTACTCGTGACATATGAAAAGGCTTCAGATACTGCTTGTTTGCATCTTTTTTCATCCACATTTCTCAAGTGTATTATGAGAAGAAGTCTTAAAGTTCTAAATGTTCTGTGTTGCTATGAGTTTATCATACACGGACATATAATAAAGGATGTGCACACACATGTGTCTGTGTAAAATGAATTGGATAGCGGTACCTCAAAAGGCAGAATGGTTTCATTCACCTTCTGGGCACTTCTCCATGCTCGTCTAATGAGCCTGGCTGGATCACAGTTTGAAAGGAACCAGAATTTGTCATTATACTGGATTGTGTTCGTCCAAACTCCTGAGGGGACTGCTTTACAGGTATATTTGCAGGTTTTAAAAGCTATTCTATTTTGCTTAATTTGTCTAGTGGACTCACATTCTTAGGTTTTTATCTTATAAACCTTATCTACTGTATTTGTTTTCAGATGAACCGACATCTTGGCTTCATCCGTTTGATCTACAAATTAAGATTTTGTAAATTAGTCTGCTAGTTCCTTTCCTGATTAAGACTGTAAGGTCTGTCTGCACGGGGTCCCACGGGGCTCCCCTCCTCCTTTTGTGCTAGTCTGTACAAATTTACATGCACTCACTTTCAGTGTGCTGACAGAAGCTGAAAGAAAAAGCATACAACAAAGGTCTGCTGAGTCAAGCAGAACTTGGTCTTCCCCCACCCCAATAAAGGTACACAGCATATGACCTCATCAATTATTGAATGTCCTTCTTAAAGCTCTGAAAGTTTTTGACATGTGTGCAAGTTCAGGCGGTTTGTTTATCAAGTCATTGACCAAGTCTTCTCTATGTGTGTGTTAGAATTTTACACGTTAAAGGCTAAAGTCCTTCAAACAGAAATCATTACTGTTTAGAACAAATAGTTTTGGTTTGTGTAAGGTAACTCTCCTTGAAATACAAGTCAAAGTAATGGAAAGAGGAGTGTGTGTGTTTGTGTGTGTGTGTGTATGTGTGTGTGTGTGTGTGTGTGTGTGTGTGTGCGTGCTCTTGGCTCATCCAGATCTCTTTAACTTGAAAGTATTGCTCCAGAGTCTCTTATCAGTGGACACAGCCATACCTAAGGACACTGTGATGTGCATGTCAGCTGGCGGATGAAGCAAATACTGGTCTGAATAGAATGCATACTGTGACTATTAGCTGGAGGATTCCTGAGCTGGAGGGAGCAATGAGTACACATTGCTCCCTTCAGCAAGCTGTAATACTCCCTCCAGCAAGCTGTAATACACCCCCCACCACCAAATCTGTTACATTCATCCCTTCGGCTGCAACTTAAGAGTTAAGCAATTCTTGGCAGATACCACAAGCATGTGAAGCACCAGTCATTCTACTCTACCTTAGTTGAAATGTTAAAGTCATGACATGTCAACATGGTAAGTGTTAGTATCTTTAAAAGTGTAGCATGTGCGTGCTTGTTTGTTTTATAAAATTGGTGCCATATACTTAGAAGTTGAAAGAGATCAAACTGCCTCAACTATTTAAAGCACACTTCTGATCAAAATCTTTTAAGAGAAAATGTTAGTGGATTGTGATTAGGTTGTAAATTGGGCTTCAAAATGTAAAAAGAAGAAACAAGGACAAGAGAAACATATGTAAAACTACCACAATCAAAAAAGGACTCAGAGTATTCTGTAGGCTGGTGGGAAAGTAGCTCCATGTAATGAAGGTGGCTCCACGAAGTGCATCTATGGTGTAGAACTTCAAAGCAGGGGTGTTATTTCCCACAAAGAAGTGCTTTATTAGATGGGTGAACTGCAACCTTGTAAAGAACCCGGTGATCACCACACAGATGATGGCTCTCAGTCTAGAAATATAAATGCTGCAGCATCTCAGCATAGCAAGCTGTAATTTGCTGCTCCTGTAATACCTGAGACTCCATTCTTTCACTGAAGGAAAAAGCCCCCCAGATAATGATGCAGCCTCCTCCACTGTACAGTGTGGAAACCATCAGGACAGTTCAGATTAAATGTTTTCTTGTCAGAGAAAGAAGCTTTTTTTCACTTTTCAGTATGCCATGTATGGTTCTCCCTTAAGTTAAAATGAGCAGTTTTGTAGCGTAGGAGGTGGAGGAGACCTGACCTCTAAGGACGTTTTTTGTTCTCTTAGCCTTTCACTGGGAGATTCCATACTTTTGGTAATTGGGCTGCAGTCAGTATGTGTAAAGGCCTTAATATGGGTTGAGGATCTGTCTGTGTCTTCATGGATATCGCACTGGATCATCCAGCTCAGCGCGGTGAAACAATTTTGGGTCTACCACCTGGCCCAACCCTTCAGGGAATCTTCAGATCACTAAGGGGTTTTTCAAATGTCCAATTCAGCAACCATTTCTATATGTGAGTCACAAAATATTTGATTGCCTTTGTTCTAAGCTCTTTATAGCCAAAAAATGTAAAACCAGCCATCCTTTTGCTATAAATCTTGCACTACTCGTTGTTGCTCTCACACATAAAATCTCAATATAAATGCAGAGGTTTATAGTTTTAATATGTCAAAATGTTCAAGGGGTAAATGTACTTTTGCAATGCATTGTAATGTAGCAAAAAAATGTATTTTGAACTGAGAGATTTAAAACTGATTCCCTATTATAGTTACTTCTTTCTTGCCCTCAGTGGAAGACACACGCATTTTCTCTCCCTCCCTCCCTGCTGATCCCTGCTTCTGCTTTTGTCTGTATTTTTCTCAGAGCCCCGCTTTGCATATCCTCCAAACTTGTAAATTATGGATTTGGTCAGCTGGACTGTCAACTTAATTGATAAAATTTTTTCGACTGGAATACAGGGTAAAGGAGAACCCTCTTGTCCAGACGGGACGTTCTTTTCTGAATACACAATGGATTCTTGGCAGCAGTGGAAGATTGTGTACCTGACTATGATGTCAGTCGCAGACGTAGAAAATGTGTACATAGTTGGACTTTTGATAACAGGATTTCTGCTTTTTGGAGTTGATGGTTACCAAAGCATTCCAAAGCGTTCCAAAGCTGCCTCCGAAAATATCTCCTGGATGTTATATAAACACGACGCTCTTCCCAGCACTCCTCTACCAGCTGTGTGCTGATAGGATTATGCGGCCGATTGATAAAACTTCCACCTCTCTTCTCAAGGACAATAGCGCTTCTATCAGTGTTGAGAGTCTAATTCTAGCAAACACACTCAGACTTACATTCGCACCATCAAGATTCCACCGTACCTTTGCTAAATCTTTACGTATGTGTGTGTTGCTTACCCCTGCTGAGGTTTTTTGTACTATTTCAGACTCTATTCTGCTAAGAATAGAGTCTGAAATATGATTTTTTTTCCTCCTATCTCACTTTACCTAAATGTGTGATTTCATTACTTTTCATAGATTTTCAGATTTTTCAGAAGGATTACCAGCAAAAGCCAAATATTATTAGTATTTGAACATTTTTCTACAGCTCTTCTTACACCAATGACCAGAGATTTTTAGATTTCTTAGAAGGATTCATAGATTTTTAGATTTTTTAGAAGGATTGTATTACAACAATTATCATACCAGTGAAAGCCAAACATTATTAGTATTTAAAAAGTTTGGACCTACCAGTGACCCAGCTTCTCTACTCAGACTTCAGTGAGGGCCCATGACTGTTACCATTTATACCAGCGACCTCAAGGATTAATATAATCATTTTTCTTCTAGCACAGGATGAATTCCTTACCACAGAGAACTTAATGAGCTAATTACCTCTATTAGAAAGATTGGATTAGAACCAGCTCTTACCAGTAAACTCCCAAGGATTATTAATGTCATTTGATTTGTTTTTCTGTGTTTGATTTTCTGTATCAATGTATTGTTTTTCCTCATGTACAGCGCTTTGAGTGCCTTGTTGCTGAAAAGCGCTGTATAAATAAACTTGACTTGACTTGACTATTACAGCAGCTCATACCAGATTGTTAGGTGCCTCAGTGTATTCAAGCATTGCACATTTCTGCACACAACAGCAAAGCTACATAACATGACACATTACTTGGCTTCTTAATTTGCTAGACTAAGGCAAAGTCTCAGGATTTTTTCTTTTCCAATTGGTTCAATGTAAGGTTGCATTTGAAGATCATGTGTGTCACCAGAGTTACTAGATTTCATTAATCCTGTTTGGGTGTTTGGGTGATGATTGCTGGATGAGCTGTGTTAGTATCACTACCAAGCAAAAAGACCATGTGTTCTTCCCAGTAAAGTGATTGTATACAAAAGTGTAGACCTTAAGAGATTGATCCATGACCATCGCCACGCAAACAAACCCATCCTGGCAACTGGATCTGTTTCATTTATTGACCCCCATTTTTGGAATTCACAATCTGCCCCACCGGTAGTTAGAGCCATTGATTGGAGTATAACACATTCAAGATCAATGTGCTATTATCACACTCACTGGGAGTTTAACCAGTCACCAGCCACTGCGGGCATGTGAGGATCACAGCAATGTTACTGTTGGGGAGGGGTGTGATCTGTTGCATGCATGCATGCACAGGAGAATTTGATGTGCATTCTTGCCAAGCTATTTCGTAAAATCATTAAATATGCCCATTAGCATGCAGCATGTGCTCTTTGTAAACATGCATTAATCATACCAACGCTTCACGTTAACATCTCTGCGCTCAATCAATACTACAAAAAATCCATAGCGCCTCGGCATATTCCTCCATCATGTGTGATTCTTCCTTCAGAGATGCAAATTATGATGCTAAATCAAGAGCAAATGGTGCAGCTTATTTCTTCACTATAATAATTACAACACAGTGTGAAACACTGCAAAATGGTTTGGATATACCAACACATCACCAAAGATAAGTATGCTTTGAGTTCAGTAATGTTTCTAACAAGATTTTGGTTGAAGATAATCCTGTATAACAATCTAACAATATAAAGTGGAGAAGTTGAACTATCTTGGTCTCATGTTCATGGGAGAGAGTAGGATGGATTAGGAGACGGATAGACAGATTGGGGGCTTGTCTGCAGGGATGCCTAAACTACTATGGTCTGTCGTGGTGAAGAAAGAGCTGAACAGCCGAACAGCAAAGCTCTCAATTTACCAGTCATTCCATCCCTAAGCTATGGTAATGAGATATGGATTGTACTCTGTATCCTGGGTACAAGGGGTCAAATTTAAAGAGAGGAAGGCTTAGAAGCTCTGTCATTTGGGGAGACTTTAAAGTGGAAAGGAGATTAGGCATCTGTGAAACATCATCCTTGGCACTCTGTGGATGTATTCTGAGTAAGTACGACTGGGAGGGGACAGACCCAGAACTTTGAGGAAATATGTACCTCTTCTGGCATTAAAACACCTTGTGATCCACTAGAATTTTTTGCCGCTAATGGGATGTCTGGGTTTCCCTTTTTGACCTGTTGCCCAGGCAGTCTGATCTCAGATAAACTGGAGTCAGTAAACTAATAGTTATAAAAACGACCGTTGTTATCCTATGCTTTTGACCAATAATAGGTTTGTATGAAATGTTGGTTAATACCAGCCAAAAGCAAACTAGTGAGCTGAGCAGAAAGACCAGTTGACCAAAGCCTTTGCTGCAGGAGGAGGACGCCATTGGGAGCTGGAAAATGTCCATCAACAGCCTTCCTCCAGATGCCAAAATTGTGGAGTTTGACATTTATTGAGTATGTGTCATAATATTCTGGTTTTGGGTTGGAGCAAGGTGCAGAACAGAGTGAGGAAGCCACATGGTGAGTAGAAGAGTTGTTTAATAATAATAATAATAAGAAGAAGAAGAACAATAATAATAATTCATAATAACCAACAAGAGGTTTACAAAGAACAGGACACAGAACATGGGCAGGGAAGATTTGCAGGGTAGTTTTTAGGGTAGACAACAAGAGGAACCAGTGGCAAACAATGAAAACCAGAGAGTTTAAATACTGAGGGAAGTGGAGTATGGACCAATGAACTGAGGAGGCTAATCAGGCAGAGAATCAGGAGCAGCTGGTGGAAGGAAGCCTAAAGAATACTGAGGGAGAGTGACTAATAAACACAAATGAGCAGGGAGTGCATGGAGGTAACAGAAAACATTAAAATGAACTGGAGCAAGTAAACAATGAGACCATCTAAAGAATGTTAACAAGGGCGAACCAGATCTATAAGGAAAATATAAACTAGTACATGAAACCAAGGAAGTAACAACACCTGAACAACAGAATGAATCTAACAAATCTGAATCAACCGGAAAAAAAGCAAGTGAAAAACATGGCATTGCAAAGCCCCTACACAGAAAGCAAACCCAAATCTTAACATGGGCAGATTATGACAGTATGGAATTTAATGTGTCACTGGAAATAAAGCACTTATCAGTTGATTTTTTTTCTGTCGTGGGTTACAGGGCTAAAGGACAATCCTTCAGCCTAGTAACCCATGGCTAAAGAATCAATACAGATCACAACTCAAAGTTGAGAATTATCTCTAAGTAACCATTTCCAAAGGTAAACCCATAATACATCTGCTCTGTACTGACCATCATGTTCACCTGTAAGTCTGCTGCTGTACATACTGCATATTTACTCATTACTACAGTCCACACGGATATTACGCTGACTTTCAGTAGTAGTTGATATTAAATAATGCATAGTTGTTACGCTGTTGTGTCTTGCTGTTGTCAGCATGACCCATGATAAGTAGGCCTCATTGTATAAGTACATGTTGCAGAGGACATTTTCATTTCACCAACACCGGAGGGTCAAAGGGTGTCTTGCTAAACTGATTTGTGGGTCAGAGGTTTCAACATTTAGGGATCCCTGAATCAATTGACAAATCCTAGCCAAAATAAGAAAACATCCAATTTTGTTGGTATAACATCATGCGTCAGGTGATTGAATGTGTTTGTTATTTTTAACAAACCCCAGAAGACGTTATGATGGCTTGTCTGTTCCTTAGCTGACTACTCATTATGTAGCTACATGTTCAGTCTTATGAAAGGCATGATGCATCTGATCATTTAGTACAGATATTGATGCCAGGTGTGAACAGTCATGCTTAAAGCTGTCCACTTGTAACTGAATCATGCAAGATTCATGTTAATACCAGGACTTCCAAGAAACTCGTTCTATAGGAAGTATGAGCAAAGATCTTCATAGCAAAAAGCACAGATTTACTTTAGTACTGTGACTGCAAATAAATATATATTTTAAAGCTTAAAAGATGGGTATAGTGTACAAGGTTGAAATTGGCTAAATATCTGAATTTGGTATTTGCTCATATTTAATAGAAGTGTTTGACCAGGGATCTAGAAAGCTTTATATGTGGCTGTGCGTGTATTTTGTATACATGTACTTTTATTGCCTTGTCAAAATATATTTATTCTTCAAGCTGTTTTACTTTACACACAAATAAATCCTCAAGGTCCTCTTCCAAACATCACAGATGATTAAGCTTCTGGTTAATATTGCATCACACTCCAAACAAGAAGCAGTCACTTTATAAATAATATATTTATATATAAAATGTAATAAGATATTACACTCATTCCAGAATTTTATCTACGTTTTATTCATTGTTTTAACGCAGTCTATCAGCAGCTCTTTTTCTCTGAGGCAGTTCTGGTGGACAGATGGTAAAATCAAACTCCATCAAAGATTTACAACCCCACTGACACAGCCTCATCACTCAGAGTGCACTGACATTGTAAAGGTCCATAGATACTACCTCATATATGCCCACACACACATTGAAATACACACCAAGACCTGAGTTTCTTTCTCTCTGTTTTTGATGGTGTTATTACAGCATTTTCTGCCATGTTCCTCAAACCTGAGCACCTAAAGTCCATAAGAACCTGACGTCTTGACCCATTTCTGGTATATTGTTGAAATCTTGGTCTAGGCAGTTTATCAGGACACACCAAATCCATCTGTCCCAGTTTTGCTGCAGACTTCAGTGCCCAGGGTCCTACTTCTTCAACAAACGGAGAAGGACAAGGATGATGTGATGAGTCAAGGTGCAGGGAGAAAGAGAGTGTGAGGCGGAGGAGGATGACAGCGTTGAGGAGGATGGGAAGAGAGAGAAGATGATTAGCAAGCAAAGGAGAAAGAGGAGGAGGAGATGAAGATGGAGGAGGCAGAGGAGGAGGAGGAGGCACAGGAAGTAATATGGACAGATGGACTGCTTTCATTGTACAGTTTCCCTCAGATTTTCAGTGAAACCATCAGTTTTGCACCAGTATATGATAACAAACAGTAAAACTCACAAATCAAAAAATCATTCAAATTAATATTGGTGTTGTATTAGTTTTATTTTATAAGTTTGAAAGGTAATCTTTTTTTACATGTTGTTACAGACATTTCTGAGACTACAGCCTTTGTAGTGAATATGTAAATGCTAACATTTATACTGTCATAAATGCAAACGTATAGTTGGAAGAGTTAAAGATCTCAATAATCATCAGTCTGTTTCTATCCCAACGGCACCACAGAGATTCGGTTGCCAAGTCAACCGTGGCCACCTCAATGACAGCACAGTCAGCTTTTTCATCAGCGGTCTCATCAGGATTGTTTTATTTTACTTCTTTGGTTTTGAAAAAGTTGTACACTGTATATATCTTAACTGCTTCAAGATTTACTTTACACTGCCTTGCAAAAGTATTCACACTCCTTGAATAAAAGGAGTGTGTTAAGGGGAAATAAAAGATGGTTTCCAAAGGTGTATTGAAACCATTTTTGCTGCAGTTACAGCTGCAAGTCTTTTATAGTATGTCCTTTGTAGCACTGGCTAGATGTTTAGGTTCGTTGTCCTGCTGGAAGGTGAACCTCCACCCAAGTCTCAACTCTTTTGCAACTTCTAATATTTTCTTTCAGAATGGACCAGTATTTTGCTCCATCCTTCTTCACATCAACCTTGAACACCTTCTCTGTCATTGCAGAAGAAAAGCATCCTCACAGCATGATGCTGCCACCACCATGCTTCACCATGAGGGGTCTGGGTGACAATCATTGTTAGTTTTCCATCACACATATGGTTAAAACATTTGATAGGCTTCTTTATCCTTCGGAGAGAATATTTTAAAAACTATATTTTGATGAAACGGGTTTTCATAGCTGTAGTCAGAAAATCATTATAATTAACAGAAATTAAGGTTTGAAAGCATTAATCTTTGTGTGATTAATCTATGTGATGTGATTAGTGAATTTAGTTACTGAAATACATGAACTTTGTAATAATATTCCAATTTATTGAATATGACTGTAAATTAAAGCAACATATTGGTCAATATTGTAGCTGTTGATGCTGATTGTGTTGTTATTGTACTACTACTACGACTCAGAAAAAATGCTTGTATGCTCAACCAAGAGTCTGGGTCACGAGCCTCTTATATTTTAATATTGCGGGTCAGAAGCTGGAAAGTTTGAGAACCAATGATCTACAGGACAATTGTTCAGTGTAATCTTAGAATTTATCAATCACTTGCTGGTTTGGTAACCTGACTGTTACAGCAAAGATCAAGATTCACTATCTGGTATAGATGGCAAACAGGATAATGAGTACCCTGATTTCATCCACTTTACAAAAGCTGATTGAACAGGTCATCATTAAACAATGTAACAACATTTGGTTGGACACAAAACATGCATTGTCCTCTGAGTATGTGTTATTGGGGTCAGGTAGAAGGTACAGGGTCCCTTTTTGTAAGCACAATCATATTAAACATTAATTTGTTGGGTGGGTTTTGGTTTTCACAGGTCTTTGCGTTTTATCACTTCCATGTTTGTTTATGTTCTTTAGGTTTTGCCATATTCTGTTGATTTCTCTGTGTTCATTACTACATGAGTTTTCTGTGTATTTTAGTTTATTCTCTTAGATCAATGTTAGTCTGCTTCATGTGGTTAGTAGTTTTATTGTGTCCTAGTTTAGCTCTCTTTATCATAATTAGTCTCCCTCCCTCAGCTTCCCTGCCGTCATTGTGCCTCAGCTGTTCCACACAAAACCTCAGCCTCAACCTCAACCTCTTCTTCCTCTTTCAATTAATGTTGTTAATCGACCGGTTAGTAGGAAATAAACAGAACTGAAGACAATTGATTATATATGTTTTATGATTTTTAGTATTAACATTTAAAAATGTATTTATTGTTGCAATTGATGTTGCTTGTTTTGTTGTTATATTTATTTACTGTGTTGCAGCACAACCCTTTGTCTATCACATACTTCTCCTCTTGGAGACTAATAAGGAAACTTTGAATCTAGAACATTTTTAAAAAGATGAGTGGTGTGTTTTCATAATGCAGCAAGAATTTTAAGTCTTAAATTGTATATATAACATGTGAAGTACTATTCAGAAAAAATACAGCATTCTTATCTAATATTGCATATACTTGTATTTCTGCAGTTATTGCAACCTTTTTCAGTCATGTAATTTACAAGACCCAAATGTTTTGTTTGCAATAAAACCTTGCACTTTGAAGCTTTCAAATTAAAAAATATAGAAATGACTGCACTGAAGCTTTAAAAGGTTCTCTGTTAAAACCATGTATTGTTCCACATAAGTAGTGACAAATCTAGAGCACACAGCTCATAATGTCCAAAGAGAGGATGGAAGAGTTTTAGCAAAGCAGTGAGCTATGGAACCAACATCCCCAAGTGATGCATTAAATAGCACAGGAAGCTGCCTGCCGGCCACTGACTTACTCACCACCCATAGACAATCTGCTGCTCATGCTGCTTGTTATCACACCTTCGCCTTTAATAAGCAATGTGAGTCATTGTACCATTAATTTTTTTTGTTCAGACAGGTAATTTACTCATAATGACATTATGCATGCAAGGCACCACAACACAGTCAGCTCAGAGGTCACAGTGAGATGCCTGCAGGTCAGTCAGTGCATATGTTGTTTTTACAACACAACACGTTTGTATGTCTTCTAACCTGAGAAAACATACTGCAAGAGGTTTATCTGATCAATGAACAGACGCTAAGTGATATTTCTTTCCATCACTCTTTCTCTGCTGCTCACACAGACCCACAAACACCTTAGCCTTTAAAACATAAACCCAGTGCCAGTGATCACTCTGAATGCCATCACAGTGTTGGCTTTTCTTGACTCATTCTGCAGTGTGCCTGCAGACATTGAGATGCATAGCAAGGTCTAAATTGTGCTTTGCCAAGTTGTGGGCAAGCGATTTATTTATCACAACATGCACAACTGAGTGAGATACAGATGCACTCGGACTTAAGGGACACAGAGCTGGACCGGAGCTGGTTTAAAAGGCAATGTGTGGCATGTGAACTCAGAAATGATTGTTTTTATAATTTAAATAAGTCTATATCAATAAAAAAAACAACAAAAAAAAGCACTAAAGCTACCCCTAAAATCAGAAATCTACAATGCTCAGGGTTTAAAAATGTAGTCCTAGGGCTATCTGTCTTTAGTTGTTTAACACAAACAGATGACTCTTGGTTGTAATGCAAGTTTATTTTTATAGCACATTTCAGCAACATGACAATTCAAAGTGCTTTACACAATAAAAAAAAAGTATCAAAAAATTTGTTTAAATCACAAAAAAAAAGATTTTTGATTTAAACTAAATCTTTTTCATAAACCGAACTAGCTACATTGTGCTCTAAATGTACTGTAAAGTTGGAACATCTGAATTCCGACAGGGAAAACTAAAATTAAATGCAACATGTAGTCCAGCAGAGATTAGAGGTCATCGGTCAACCCTAGAATCAGATTTAGTCTCCCTGCTGTGAATGTACAGTTGTCTGAAAATAGCAGGAGTAAATTTGCTGCTGCTGCAGGTTCTATCACATTTAGCTAGAGGCACACTCAGTAGTGTACAGTCTCTATTTGTGAGCATGTTCCTCAATACTCTTTCATTTGAATGGTGTTAGAAGACTTGATGCCAGAGTTAAGTAAGGCTAATCTTATTACACACTGGATAGATTAATACGTAAGCACAATTTGACTCACAATTTTAGTCCAGGATGTCACAGGGCTTTTGACAATGTCAATGAATTTAGTCATTTGAGTGCCACAGCTCTCTCACGAAATTATACCTCGTGTGCACGACAGCAACAATTGTTGCCACTGCAACTTAAATATTTCATTAATGATCCAGTAATACTATTACATAATCTCATGCTATTCTATGAAGGTGTTTCACTCACAGCTGCATGCTGAACTCCCCTAAACTGAAAATAAAACTGATAGCATCAGCTACTAGATTCAGCTAACAACTATCTGATCACTTGGAGGCAGTCATTGAAGATTAAAACTGTATTCGGATATTCTCACTTCATCCTAGAACATGAAAACATGTAAATAAAAGGTGATGGTGATGTAAAAGCAAACGTAACACCCGACACTGATGCAGTTAAAAGCGAATTCCGCATCCTTGATCCCAATCCACATGCACTATTCAGAATTGGAGCACATCAAAAGAGACACACACATGCTTCAAAGACATGACAGATCATGAAGTCCACTTAATTTCCCTTGCATTTACACCCATATGACATGGATGCTTTCAATACCGTAGTAGAAAGCAGTGTGACAGCAGCTTTTTTCGCTTGAATGTATACAGTGGAGAGGAACATTCTTGTTTTTGGCTTGTATTGCTAGTCATTGCTCTGTCACAGAGAACAACAAGTAGCAACCCCTTGACGTCATTCCTAGATCCCATCTCCAGCTTCAGAGACAAATCAAGCACAGTATAGGTATTCTGTATCAACAAAGGGTTTAAAATCAAAATGTTAATCAGTCCAGATATGCAAAGAATATATTTAGTTTTGCTTTGTGAATCATAAAAAAACAATTATACATTTTCAGAATAAATCGAGGCAACTGTGGCTCAGTAGGAAGAGTAGTCATCTTGCAATCAGAAGGTTGTGGACTCGATTCCAGCTTCCTCCTGCCGTATGTCAATGTGCCCCTGGGCAAGGCACTCAACCTCAAGTTGCCTACCGATCTGCGTATCGGTGTATGAATGTGTGAGCGTTAGTAAGTGCGATTAGGTGAATGTGGCTCTAGTGTAAAGTGCTTTGAGTGGTCTGTATGACTGGAAAGGCGCTATATAAGTTCAGTCCATTTACCATAATATAAGCAGAATATGTATTTTTCATGTGAAACAAGAAGCTGTCATCTTCCAATTCTACCACTTTCCTCTTGTTTAAGTTTTGTACAATTTTCTTTATGTTAAGTTACAATCATAACACAAAGGGTATGTTCAGTGTTACACATTTAATATGGGTCATTGGTAAGAAAACAGCAGACGGGTTTTATTTTATCTTCTTGTCTTTCCATACACCGAAATACTGCAAGTAGTCTGAAACACCAACATTTAACTTCCATATAGTGCTATTTGCACTCCACCTTGTACAAATGAGAAAGCATATATATAACAAACATTAAGTTAACTGCTGAAATATTTATAAATCATACAAATATTTAAAATAATAAATAAAAAATCTATATTTGGATAATATTAAAATAAATCTGACCTTGCAGTGATTTAACTAACTCATATGCTTAACATTGCTCAGAGTTGGAGCTACATCAATTTTTATCTACATACACATTACAATTAGCACCTGTAGAAGTCCAACTGCCATAGATCATTCAAGACTTTTAAGAAATGTTCACAGGTAGATGTCTAATTTTTTTCTTTTTTCATTTATTCTCTGGGAAAGAAAGTGATTTAATTGCTTTAAATCAACAAAGAAATTACATTGCCTTAATCATTAAACAATATATGTTAAAAGAAATGTGTTTTCAACAGTTACTCTTGGAGCTATTTTTCTGTAACCTTCTGTAACAAGGTATCTATGTTTTCCCATACAGCACTGAAGTTTTTCTAATCGTTATCAAAAGCATAAATAAGTCCTTTATGGCAGATGTAGACAATACAATGTACACATTTTCTGGTGAACTAGTGACTGCTAACTTTCATATAAATGTATGGCAAACCATAAAGAAGTTGATGGAATTTTTTTCCAGAGTGTTGCAATGATGTGCAGACCACCACTGATGAGGAAAATGTGTCCCTTTTTTTCCAAAGAGCAAAACACAGTTTGTTCTTTGTCCTACTTCCAGACACAATTTCTTAAGAAGCATAATCTGTTTTTGGAACAAGAAATAGGTCACAAGCAAACATTTCTAGTTGGCCTGTGCTTTTTCCTCTGCCACCTCATTGCCACAGGATGGATATAAAGGCGTGCACTATAAATGTCTGCAATTATGTTTCTCACAATTCATTTTAAAACAAGGAAATACTCAAATTTATTGTGTTGGTGGTTGAAATGGTGTTTTTTTAAAGAGATGAACTTGCATGCTGGCCCATTGGATAACTTTGATTTAATGTACTGCAGTTCTGTATAGTTGTTGTAAGCAGTTAGTGGCATATCTGCAATAGACTGCAATCAGAGTCGTGTGAGTTTGGATAAACATACTGTAGATGCAGCCCATTGACTAGAGCTGCTGGCTCACCAGAGTGATCTCAAAATCTTCCTGTTAGGCAAACAGAACTAGAAATGTTACACTGAATTACTTATCATTAGATATTTTTGTAGCTTAGTTGTGTTTAACATTATAACATTTTGCAAAACAGTTCCCATGGAACATTATTGTTCATGCTGCAGACCAAAATGGTGTGTAAAAGTCAACTGTATCTTCTGATTTTAACTATCTCTTTGACAGTGGAGTGGTAGGTAGTTTGGATAAAGATACTGGCTCTCAATACCACAGATATCACAGATAAACTCCATCTAACTCAAGAACAAATCCACTAATTAATACAACATTTCGACTTTTAAAAATATGTTAATACAATGATTTTGTTTTTCCAGCGGCATAAAAATATGCTCACTGCCCATATTTTTAAGTACAGATTGCTGGTACCATGTTGCCTTCAGAACTGCCCTATTTCTTTACAGCATAGGTTCAACAAGGTGTTGAAAACATTCCTCAGAGTTTTTATTGACATGATATTGACATGATTGCATCATATCCACGATGTAAATTTCCTGTTCCTCCACATCCCAAAGGTGCTCTGTTGGATTGAGCAGTGAACTCATTTTTTATGTAGAAGACCATCAGAAGATGAGTATACTGTGGTCATAAAGTGATGGACATGGTCAGCAACAATCCTCAGGGAGGCTGTGGTGTTTAAAGTATGTTCAAATGGTACTAAGGGGTCTATGGTGTTGTAAAAAAAATATACCCAACACAAATACACCACCAGCAGCCTGAACCTTTAATACATAAAAGATGGATTCATGTATGAAGTTCTTGCTAAATTCTGACCCAGCTATCCAAATTTTGCACCTGAAATCGAGATCAGGCAACTTTTATCAGTTTTGTCACCCAGTTTTGGTGAGCCTGTGCAAATTGTTGCCTCTTTTTCCTGTTCTTAGCTGACAGGAGTGAGACCTCTGAGTGGTTGTCTGCTGCTGTAGCCCATCTTCTTCGAGACTTGATGTGTTGTGTGTTGAGAGATAGTATTCGGCATACTTTAATTGTAATGAATGGCTATGTAAGCTATTGTTGCCGTTCTATTATCTCGAACTAGTCTGTTAATTCTCCTCTGACATCACCAAGGCATTTCCACACAACTGCTGCTTCCCACATATTTCCTCTTTTTAAGAAGACTCTTTATAAACCCAAGAGATGGTTATGTGTTAAAATCCTTAATCAGCAGTTTCTGTACTACTCCAGTTTCTGAAATACTCCAACCTGTCTGGCAATAACATCCATGAAATGTTCAAAGTAATTTAATTTCCCTGTCATTGCCATTCTGATGCTAGCATTGAACTTCAGCAATTCATCTTCACTACGTCTAGATGCCTAAATGAACAGAGTTGCCGCCATCTGATTGGCTAATTTGCTATTTTTGTTAACAAGCAAAAGAATATGTGTACCTAATAAAGAGGCCTGCAGGTGTACAAGGAATTATTATTATCCAGTAACAAAGAAGAGCCTTTCTGTGACCAAAAGCTTCCAAGCAAAATCCCTAAAGCAAGAATAATTTTACTGATAAAAAATTTAAGTAACTCTGCATCTTATTTACACATTATGTTCACTATTTTTACACCAGAAGGCCTAAATGTCACACCCACATGTGCAGAGCAAGCTTGGCAATTCTAAAATCCATTTCATAAGGAGTTTCTTGTTTTTCTCTGAATATTAACAGCTCATTGCAAAGTTTTTATAAGTCACAATTTTTGTAATCAGTTGGAATACACAGATTATGGAAATTTGACATATAGCAACTTTTTTAAACTATCATCTGATAAATTCAAGGGGAACCTTTTGCGTGTGGGTGGATGACATTGGTTGGGCACTTTCAGTGGTTGCCCCGTAAACGCTGTAAAATTTTAATCCAGCATGTGGAAACCTGCCAGTGTTTTGTTTGCCAGATTGTCACTCAGTGAGTTTATTCACCACCTG
Organism: Girardinichthys multiradiatus; assembly: GCF_021462225.1. NCBI lineage: Eukaryota > Metazoa > Chordata > Actinopteri > Cyprinodontiformes > Goodeidae > Girardinichthys > Girardinichthys multiradiatus. The sequence continues at coordinate 17,762,666 of NC_061804.1, forward strand.
CTCCAAAGCTCGTAAAACTCACTGTCTAACAACTGCCTATTATAAAATTTGATGACATTCTTTGTCCCCTGGAGGATGAACCAATGATTCCTGGTATTTCAGACCTTTTTTTAATGCAGTGCAATAACAATCATACCTTCCCCCTGAGCAACAATTAGGTAATGCACAAGGCACCTAAAAATGAGGAGCCAGAATTCAATTAAACTTACAGCAAATTATCCATGATCACCATGATAAAGGCGTCTCTGAATCTGGTGACCCTGATGGCTTTTGTCTATTGTGACTGTCAGAGAATTATTGCCTCTTATATTAGACGGATTTCAGGATAAAATGTGCAGGTTTCTGTGGTCTTAATAGAAAAGCTCTTTTTGTAAACCTACAGACGTTCTGTCATCAGGGGTAATCAGCTTTTAAGCTTCAGTACCATTTTGTTGTTGTTTTTTTATGTATATATACATGTATGTGTATGTATATTTATATATTTACATATGTGTAATAAAGATATGCATTTACCTGCCTCCCAAACAACTGGTAAATATGTAGTGCAAAATGCATAATATAGTGCATTTTCATGATTTTCATGACAACAATGATTGTTATGAAAATGGTGACCCTAAGATGCCAATCTCTGCTGCAGTTGTCCAACAAAGGCTTTCGAGATGTTTTTACATCACTTACCATCCTCCTCATGGCCCATGGTGGCAAGATACTCTCTGGCCATCGTCCAGCCTTGCTAGTTAGACTTCAAATTGTTTTAGTTATTGCTCAGACTGTAGATATGGGTAAGTTTCAGTGCATAGCTACAGGTCCTTCTCAAAATATTAGCATATTGTGATAAAGTTCATTATTTTCCATAATGTCATGATGAAAATTTAACATTCATATATTTTAGATTCATTGCACACTAACTGAAATATTTCAGGTCTTTTATTGTCTTAATACGGATGATTTTGGCATACAGCTCATGAAAACCCAAAATTCCTATCTCACAAAATTAGCATATCATTAAAAGGGTCTCTAAACGAGCTATGAACCTAATCATCTGAATCAACGAGTTAACTCTAAACACCTGCAAAAGATTCCTGAGACCTTTAAAACTCACAGCCTGGTTCATCACTCAAAACCCCAATCATGGGTAAGACTGTCGACCTGACTGCTGTCCAGAAGGCCACTATTGACACCCTCAAGCAAGAGGGTAAGACACAGAAAGAAATTTCTGAACGAATAGGCTGTTCCCAGAGTGCTGTATCAAGGCACCTCAGTGGGAAGTCTGTGGGAAGGAAAAAGTGTGGCAGAAAACGCTGCACAACGAGAAGAGGTGACCGGACCCTGAGGAAGATTGTGGAGAAGGGCCGATTCCAGACCTTGGGGGACCTGCGGAAGCAGTGGACTGAGTCTGGAGTAGAAACATCCAGAGCCACCGTGCACAGGCGTGTGCAGAAAATGGGCTACAGGTGCCGCATTCCCCAGGTCAAGCCACTTTTGAACCAGAAACAGCAGCAGAAGCGCCTGACCTGGGCTACAGAGAAGCAGCACTGGACTGTTGCTCAGTGGTCCAAAGTACTTTTTTCGGATGAAAGCAAATTCTGCATGTCATTCGGAAATCAAGGTGCCAGAGTCTAGAGGAAGACTGGGGAGAAGGAAATGCCAAAATGCCAGAAGTCCAGTGTCAAGTACCCACAGTCAGTGATGGTCTGGGGTGCCGTGTCAGCTGCTGGTGTTGGTCCACTGTGTTTTATCAAGGGCAGGGTCAATGCAGCTAGCTATCAGGAGATTTTGGAGCACTTCATGCTTCCATCTGCTGAAGATGGAGATGAAGACTTCATTTTTCAGCACGACCTGGCACCTGCTCACAGTGCCAAAACCACTGGTAAATGGTTTACTGACCATGGTATCACTGTGCTCAATTGGCCTGCCAACTCTCCTGACCTGAACCCCATAGAGAATCTGTGGGATATTGTGAAGAGAACGTTGAGAGACTCAAGACCCAACACTCTGGATGAGCTAAAGGCCGCTATCGAAGCATCCTGGGCCTCCATAAGACCTCAGCAGTGCCACAGGTTGATTGCCTCCATGCCACGCCGCATTGAAGCAGTCATTTCTGCAAAAGGATTCCCGACCAAGTATTGAGTGCATAACTGTACATGATTATTTGGAGGTTGACGTTGTTTGTATTAAAAACACTTTTCTTTTATTGGTCGGATGAAATATGCTAATTTTGTGAGATAGGAATTTTGGGTTTTCATGAGCTGTATGCCAAAATCATCCATATTAAGACAATAAAAGACCTGAAATATTTCAGTTAGTGTGCAATGAATCTAAAATATATGAATGTTAAATTTTCATCATGACATTATGGAAAATAATGAACTTTATCACAATATGCTAATATTTTGAGAAGGACCTGTATGTTCTTGTAGCCCTTTTCTGACTTATAAAGATCAAAAACCCCTGGCATATTTACATTTTCTGTTAACCAAGAAGATTGTTTTTGATCAGAATTGACACAGCCATCTCCCAAAAGGGGGACTGTTTTTGAGAAAAAAATCGGTTTTATCCCATTTTGGCAAAAGACGTGATTTATATCCTTCTCAATTACCAATGGAAACGTTTTTCTTGGCATTATAGCAGTCAAGTCCTCATCAAGTGTTAACCAGCTTTTTGCATGATTTTATTTATATTTCAGGCCATTCATCCTTTGCAAAGAGCTCTTTTTGAGTCTTTGAGGGTGGAAGGCCTCCTTGCCATCACCCTAATCTTTAGCTTCATCCTCAGATTCTCTGTTGGTTTCAAGTCGGGACTCTGACTGGGCCACTCCAAAACGTTAATGTTACTTTTGTTCAGAGGAAGCCAATTGGTAAAATTAAAAGATTACAGTCTGACTATAAGTCTAATTTAAATTTGCTGAAGATGCAAAAATGCTGTGTGTAAGCTATATTTTCTCCACTCCACTTCAATGTGGGCAAACTCTGTCTGGTTCTTGGTTTTTTACATTTGTATATTCAAATGAGCTTGAATAATATAAACTGTCATTTGCACTACACCCACAAGGACTTTGTGAGTGAACAATAAATGAGACTGCAAAAAACAGTAGTAGCACACAACTGTCAACTTTTGTCAACACACAGATTGTTTTACAAGGAGGTATTTCCATTTCTAAAATGCATTCAATAAATGTATTAAAGTGCAGAGTGACTGTACCTAAAATATGAATAAACAGGGCAGTGTATGTACAGTGTATTTTTTTTTTTTTTTTTTTTTACAGTGGTGGTTTTTAATATGGGTTATATGGGCAGTTGCACAGCGTGTCATTAGAAAGGAGCGAGGGAAAAAAACGAGCATACGAAATAAGAAAAATTAAAACTTATCTATCAGTTTCGTCCTGAACTTGTTTTCTATTGCTTGTATGCATGGGCACTTAATGGGGAGTTGTTGCCTCCTGCATGCTACTAAAAATAGGGAGACTAAGTTATGTGTGTTATGCAGGACTACACTGCATTTATGCCGCCCCAGAATCTCATATAATTACAGCATTTGTTTTGGTTAAGGTGAGGTGGAAGGAGTGGCTTGACCAAGGGACAACTTACACAAGAACAGCCTCTGTGTATGCATTCACAATATATGTGTACATATTGATTACTGGGGGCTCAGACAGAGCCTTAGCATTAATAGTTGAGTTTTTAGGGGCAACCTGGAATCTTTGACACGATACATTTCCTACTTGTTCATTTTACAATATTACATTTTATGCATGCTTTTCTCAAGAAGTCGTGGCTGCTTTAGCGGTTACTGTGTTCCCTTTTAAACTTTGCATTTGCAAAATCCCATTGTCCTTTCACTTGAGATCAGCTGCCAGTAAAGGACGGCACATTTATATGCACGTGTCATCCACAAGGATACAAAGGCGTACTGTTTCAGCACCCATGTGGAAAGATTTGCTCTTTTACAACAAGTTACAATTATAACTATTCATTTAGCCAATTGTCTATTCCTCTGCTAGAATAAATGTCTTAATCCATTTGTTCTCTTCCTAAGAAAGAAAACTCTTCCTCACCTGATACATTGTTATAATTGGGGTCAAAAAGAACTCATCCTTTATAATGATACATCCTCTTTTTCTTCCATTTTCCATTTGATCATCACAAAGGTTGTCGTGGCACCCAAAGGCAAAAAAAAAAAAGAAAATCGACCTTGCTGTTCCACTCCAGCTCCCATCCATTTGTGTGTTATGTTGTTGTGTGCATGCATGAATGTGACTATTAGCAGAGCCGCTGTAGGAATGGAGGTTTTTGTCTCTCTAAGACCCCCTTACAGAATCTTTTTTGTCCCAATCTGCATGTTTGGACACATACACCTAGAGACAGAAACAATAAAAGTGTATAACCAAAGACTGGTCCATACACAAGAGAAACTGCATTGTCATTGTCAGCAGTGGCACATCACATGTGGGATGGACATCTATTGTCTTTTGTTTTGCCACCAGTAAGTATTTATTTATTTATTTATAAATGAGTTCTGCTGCACTGCCACAAAATAGTGACTATACTTCCACTTTGATGCCATCATGAATTTATCTGTCACGATCGCTCCTATCTTCCCCTAAATCCTCTTTCTTGTGCGTGAGCCTGTGTGTCTTGATGCTGCCAAAATTTCCTTGTGTGGTAAAAATAGGGTGATGACATTACCATGACAACATGAGGAAGTGATGCAGGGTTATTCCTGAAATGAACCCTGATGACATGGATGAATCATTGAAGGGAAAGATGGTCTAGTGTGTTTGACTGTTCTGCATCGCCTCTTTAATATAAATCATTTGCACTCACATATTTATTGCCTGATTTCAATCTCAATTTCTCATTTGCTTCTTTTGCACCTTCCTTCTTTCCGACATTGTGCTCTCTGAGGTCCATTCTTTTTCCTCCTCCATTCTCTCCTTCTGCTTACCTCCATCTTCATTCATATATCATGTTTGGTGTTGCTGCAAACACTCCTCCATTTTCACACCCAGGGACCCGTCACGGCAGCAAAAGTGCGACTGGCTGCTTATCAGGGAAAGGAGAGGGAAATAAAGGAAAGTAAAAGCCAGAGGGAGGAAAGTGCTGGATCCTCGATGGAAGATAGTAACGGGAAACTCAGAGCTTCAGTGGGGAAATAGATAAGTAGGTCAGTCCTAATCTGGGGTTGAGTTTAATGCGTAAATAAATGATAAAGTCTGCTTCACTGTCAAAACCACATAGAAGAACAAACCCTCGCATACGTCAACTGCACTCTGCAATGACCTTTGTTGTTTTTAAAAGGGCTCACTGTCACTACAACACAACAATTATGATTAGCTTCTGTGTGTGTTATAACAGAGGTTATTATATACAGCTGAACAAAGCCAAGATCTAGAAGACAGGAAGTAGGTGATAACAGCACAACACAGCAAGTGTTGATTCTGCATGAGTTTGGTAAAAAGGAGAGAGAAAAGGCAATTACTTTGTTAAGATTGCGGGAGTGTTGAACATATGGCATCTATTAGTCAGATGGAACATGTGTTAGGTCATATTGTGGTGCTCATAAGTTTACATACCATGGAAGACTTCATGATGTGTTTCAGAGAATATGAAGATAATACAAAAAACGTATCTTTAACTTTTGATTTATGGTAAGGGTGAAGCCATTTCTAATCAAACTGTTGTGTTTGATTAGAAAGGGCTGCACGGTGGTGCAGTTGGTAGCACTGTTGCCTTGCAGCAAGAAGGTCCTGGGTTCAATTCCCAACCAGGGGTCTTTCTGCATGGAGTTTGCATGTTCTCCCTGTGCATGTGTGGGTTCTCACCGGGTACTCTGGCTTCCTCCCACAGTCCAAAGACATGTCTGTTAGGTTAATTGGGCACTCTAAATTGCCCTTAGGTGTATGAATGAGTGTGTGCATGGTTGTATGTGTGTTGCCCTGCGATGGACTGGTGACCTGTCCAGGGTGTACCCCGCCTCTTGCCCATAGACTGCTGGAGATAGGCACCAGCTCCTCCGTGACCCACTATGGAATAAGCGGTAGAAAATGACTGACTGTTGTGTTGGCTGTTTTTAGTTCTAATGACAACTGAAACCAACCCAAATGACACTGATGTACAGATTACCTAGATAGCCTAGTTCCTGATACAATGTATGGCCACCTTTACCGTCATTGACATGGTGAAGTATTTTGTGGTACTTGTGAGCGGGGCACTTTTGTTTCTTATGCTTCTTCCCAAAAAAGCCTTCAGTTTCTGTCAATTCCTGGGCTGTCTTGCATTATCTGCACATTTGAGGTCTCCCCAAATGGTTTAATTATGCAGATCTGAGGAGACTAAGGTCAGTTTGGCCTTCTGTTTTGGATGGCCATGTTGGAACATGTGCAGCTTCCGGGCTGATGAGTGCATATTTTCTTCTGGTACCTAATAATAACATGCTGCAGTCATTTAGCTATAAATTTTATCAAGGAATTGTGCACTTTTATCACAGGCCTTGTTGACTCCTTATGGTTGCGTCCATATAGTACAATTTTGGTCTCGCCCTACCAAATAACTTTGCTCCAGGTTGGTTTTTTTTGCAGAAAAAACTTGGGTTTTCTGATGCTGGAAAATAAGGACTGCATGTAAAATTGAAGTAATTTTTTCTTAAATACCAGTTTTAATTAAATATATTTATTTTTTCTAAAACAGCGACTCCCACAGGCTTAACAAAGCAATGCTGTGATGAAAAGTGCCTATATTTCTCAGTCATAAGTACAAAAACAGTGGAATCTAAATAGGCTCAGATATTTATAACCGTAGAGTATTTGACATATTGTCAAATAGAATTACACTTCTTCTCTTGTTTAAATTATTTTCTTATTCAATACGTATTTGTTTTACAATAGTGTGAGAACTTTATCCAGCTAACCTTATTTACATGTTGTGCACAATCAACAGGGTTTAGAGACTGTATGGCTGCAAAAAACAAAACACCACTGGGAAATATGACACACGTCCACTTTGCAACATTTAAGGTATCTACTCACGCCAGAATAGAGCAAACTAACATCTCAGTTCTTTTAACAGTCTCAGTTCGTCTGTTGCATCTGACTGACGTGTGCAGATGTGTTTGATGCTCCATTTATAGTCCTTAACTACAATGTTTGATGTGGATCATAATCATAAGCATTACTGTTGCAAATCTGGGGAGCAGAGCAGGATGAATTACCATCTTATTTGTAAATCTTTCATTCGATGAACAAAAAAATAAATACCTTGCAACAAAAAATACCTTTAGAATATTTTACCCAGAATATTTGACCCTTTTACCCAGAATATTTTACATTTAGACCTTAAAATAGGTCTAAATGTAGATGTGGTGTCACTTCTCCTTCATGAACTGTGATGGTAATATATTCCCAGCCATCTTGCTTTAACCCTGCATTGAACGCACAGGTTATTAATCTCCTTCCATAACACACGTTTGTTTTGAGGTGCAACACCTGTGGTTAACCTGCACTGATATCTGGGGCACCGCTGTGCAGCCTGACACACTTCTTTGTCACCATTAGCCTCCACCGATTGAATCCATTTCCTGCTGGCCCAATAGGATGTTATAACAACACCTTTCCTTTTCTCCAGGATCTGAAATTACAAATTTTTCTCTCATGTTAGATTTGACCTATTTACCTCTGGGAGATTCTGTGTTTTCCAAATGTAGCCCTTTAATCTTTCCATGTTTTTTTTTCCTTTTATAACCATTAACTGCAATGTACTTTATTTGTCAGTCTATCACAAAAATACAAACAAAATACGTAAAGGTTTGTGGAAGAGCTTACACTGGCTTTGGGAGAAAAAAAAACTGTATGTGTCTACTCAAACAGCGCTCTGATTAAAATCCTCACTTTTCTGTTTAATTGCTGAGTGATTTAAGGGTAACTGATCCCCAAATCAACTATCAACTAATATAAGTTTATGTTTTGTTCTTTCACTTCTACATCATAAGGGAGCCAAGAAACAGTAAGGTGGTTTTGAATGTACAGTTTGGCAGAAATATGTGCCACTGTGGGGTGGATGTGATAAGTGATCTTACTCCCGGTGATAAGTGATCTTACTACCGAGAGCATCGAGAGACCTCACTATGTGACTGAAAAACCAGCTCCTTACCTCTGGTTTCATAGCAACCATTGCAAACGCTGCATGTCTGGATCTACATTAGTGATGGCGGCCTGGTTTGAACAGTTAATCCCTTCCTGTTAGCAAAATTCTTTGTTTCCACGTCCATTATGTTGTTTGTGCTGATATTACTCATCAATGGTCACCTTTTCCTGTCATACTCCTATAAATATTCCTTAAGAATGAAAAATGTCCTGATTTGCTGCCTAAAAATAGAAATGAACAGTTTAACAAATCACATAAATGAATTAATATTTAAAAAACAAACTATAAAATGAAACATTATGATCAGGTATTGTTGCTGATTTTTTTTTTATTGCTGAGCTCTCGATAAATGTAAGAGAAAAACGATGTCTGCTGACATTTCAAGCCACATCACTGAGCACAAAGAAACCTTCAAAATCCCACAATTTTCTAGTAATTTGTATTTCATGTATATGCTGTCCTGATGGGAGCTAGATGAGAAGATTGATTTAACTTTCATCTCAGTTCTGTGGTGGTGTCTGCAGGATTCAGGTCTTGCCTCTGTTGCCTTAGCAAACACAAAGAAAACACAAAAACAGAACAGAAGAAGAACTCTTTTTTCCGAAATGTTTAATGTGTCTAAGTTCATTCTGCAAGGAGAGGAATCAGGGATAATAGTAACATTACTTGCTGTCCTAAATTCTCCTTTCATCCCAAACATTTTATTAAATGCATTAATTTTGTGCACATTTTTTTAGATTTTTGAAATGTTTAATGTAGAAACAGTCACTGCTCCTCCAGCTGAGAAATATATTCACATGGTAAAACTGCCAGTCTGTTTTGTATGTTTAGCTTCTCTTGTTTAATTGTTTTATAAAACCCCATTTTGCCAATAGGGCAGCACAGTCTTCTCCTATAACATTTCGCAATGATAAAGCATACGTAGAGATGGATCTTTCACCATCCTACTTTACACAACCTTTTGAATTGTCCAGAGTCCTGGTTTTGTGGTTTGGGGCTACAATTGGCCCCCAAGCCGCAAACCCTTGAATTAGTCTCTTCAGACGTTTCTATTTGAAATAGTGGGACAAAAGAACCCCTAATGATTGTTATGGATACTTGGAGAGCCCAAGATGCCACTGTTGTAGTTCACTTACAGTGGACATGACTTTTTCTCCTATTTTTTTCTGTCCTTTCTTAAAGTTTGTCAATGTTGGAACTGTAAACTGTGTTTTTCTTGTTTTTTAACACTTTTACATATGAAGTGTTAATAACCCTGGTGAAAAATATTTAAACAGAGCAAAAACTTTATTCTGCTTCATATATTTTATTTCTGTTTGATTATCTGTCGTTCAATGGTGGACTTGCTGAGGTGCCCTTGGTCATTGTCCTGCTGCATAACAAACATGCACTTGAACCCAGAGTTACTAACTGATGGACAGACATTACTCTTTAGGATTTTCTGGTAGAGAGCTGAATTTGCGGTTCAATAAACTACAGCAAGTCTTCTTTGTCCTGACGCAGCAAAAGAGGCACAGATCATCACACTGCTACCACCATGTTTAACTTTCAGTGTGGTCTTTTTCTGAATACTGTGTCAGTTTTATGCCAGATGTAAATGGACATAAAACTTTCAGCTTTTGTCCTATCAGTCAACTAGACATGTTCCCAAAGTCTGGCAGACCATCAAGATATTTTTTTTGAAAATGTGAGATGGACCTTTGTGTTGTTCTAGGTAAGCAATGGTTTGGCCTTGAAACCTTCCCATTTTGGTCCGGTCTCTTTCTTACTGTTGAATTATGAACACTGATCTTTCCTGAGCCAAGTGAGGCCTGATGTTGTTCTAGGTCCTTGTGTGACCTCCTACATGAGTTGTTGACAAAATCCTGGGATGATGCCCTCACTGTAAATGTCTTTGGAACTCTTTCCAGACTGATGGATTTGTTTCTCATCTGTTTTATAATTTCCTTAGATTTGATCATACAATGTTGAGATCTTTTAGCCTACTTCATGTTGTCAGACAGATTCTATTTAAGAGATGTCTTGGTTCTATGGGTCTGGCAGCAAAATGTGGCTAGAAAAGGTGATCTCTACTTTCCAAACATGTCTGGTTATCACAGTTAGTTAATTCTTAACTAAAGGGAGTAATTACATTTTCAAGAAGGGCCAAGTTGGTCTGGATTGTGTTATTTTCTCTAAATAAATGAAATCATCATTTAAAAAAACTGCCTTGAGTATTTAGAATCAGAATCAGAATCAGAAAAGCTTTATTGCCAAGTACGTTTTTGGACATACAAGGAATTTGTTTTGGCGTAGTCGGTGCAATACAGTACAAATTAAACAGTACAAACATATCTACAATATAATATAAATATAAGTGCACAGTTTTAAGTGAGTGAGAGTAAATATAGAGCAGTATAAGATGCAAGAGCAATACAACAGTGCAGGTGATCATTGTGCAAGTAAAGCAGGAGTCCAAGCTGAGCGTTAATGTAACGCATAGAGTTACAGGTTACAGGTGTCCTGTCAGCAAAAAAAGGGGGGGTGTGGGGGAAAGGGAGAGTGTCAGTGTGGTTTCCGGGCTTTGTTAACCAGGCTGGTGGCAGATGGGAAAAAACTGTTCTTGTGGCGTGAGGTTTTGGTCCGGATGGACCGCAGCCTCCTGCCAGAGGGGAGAGTCTCAAAGAGTCTGTGACCGGGGTGGGAGGGATCAGCCAGAATCTTCCCTGCCCGCTTCAGGGTCCTGGAGGTGTACAGTTCCTGGAGCGACAGTAGACTGCAGCCAATCACCTTCTCAGCAGACCGAATGACACGCTGCAGCCTGCCCTTATCCTTGGCTGTAGCAGCGGCGTACCAGATGGTGATGGAGGAGGTGAGGATGGACTCAATTATGGCTGTGTAGAAGTGCACCATCATAGTCTTTGGCAGGTTGAATTTCTTCAGCTGCCGCAGGAAGAACATCCTCTGCTGGGCTTTCTTGATGAGGGAGCTGATGTTTGGCTCCCACTTGAGATCCTGGGAGATGATGGTTCCCAGGAAGCGGAAAGATTCCACAGTGTCAATTGTGGAGTCACAGAGGGTGATGGGGGCAGGTGGGGCTGGGTTCTGCCTGAAGTTCACAACCATCTCTACTGTCTTTAGAGCGTTGAGCTCAAGGCTGTTCTGGCTGCACCAGTCCAACAGATGGTCCACCTCCCATCTGTATGCGGACTCGTCACCATCAGAGATGAGTCCGATCAGGGTGGTGTCGTCCGCAAACTTCAGAAGCTTGACAGACTGGTGACTGGAGGTGCAGCTGTTGGTGTACAGGGAGAAGAGCAGAGGAGAGAGATTATCTTAGTCTTATGCAAAACGTTATTTAATGATCTGGAACATTTGCAGAGAAATCTAGAATGACTGCAGAAGTAAATCATCAGAAGCCACCCCCGGCAGGGACTGTGAAGTATCAAATGAGTTTCAATAATGAATTATACAATGACAATTTTCCAATTATAATAAAACCATTTAATCATTGCCTTTTACAGCAAGCAATGCACTTACCAACAGCTCAGTCGTCATAAGACAAAATAGAATAAAACATATTGTTATGCACTGCCATGGATCATTTTCTGTCTTTATGTTCCCTGCTCCACTTGGTCACTTTGTATCAGATTTCATAAGACAGAGGAGCTGATGAAAATTAGGGTAATTCCTCAGACTGGGACTGAGACACCGGTTATTCTTTGTGGTCCATTAGTGTGGTCCACCGAGCAGTTGAAGAAAATGAGAAAAGCCTACATAACACATGCAGCACAAGAAGGTACAGTTGAAACTACTAAAATTCTCTGAAAGACTGTGCTGCAGTTTGGTGGAGATGAACCACTGAAAATATGAAGGTTCGGTTGTAAAACCAACCTTGAAATGTCTGAATATTGTCTTTTTTCGTGGAAATTTGTACTAGAAAAGCTACATAATACCAGCTTACAACACTCCTTTACAAGTACGAGTCACTCTGTTCTTTTATCGACTAACCTCTTTCTGTCTCTCTCAGCTCTACTCCTGGCCGTATACTCTGACTCAGATGTGTTGTGCTCTGAATCCTTTTTGCAGCATGTGACCTTCACTTCTGTCCTTTCATTTGCCTCCTCTTCTGCTCTTTCTCTCTTGGCCTCTATCTCCCCACCTCACTCATCTCGATGCACTGAAACTTCCTCCCTCTGTCATCTGTGGGCATTGTGCAGAGAGTCTGAAAAGAGCAAAGAGAAACAGTGGGGAACAGAGACACGTGAACAAGAGCCAACTGCTGCAGACGGAGACAAAGATGCTGTAAAGAAGGTGCTTTTTAATAAAGACAGGTTGCATGCGAACATTTTTGGCTTTTTGAGACATTAGAACTACAAACTTTAATGTATTTTGTTATGATTTCATGTGATACACAAACTTAAAGTAGTAGTAAATAATAATGAAGTGGAAGGAAAACAACTTTCAAGATTCTTTACCAATTAAAAACATAAAATGTGTGCCGTACATTTGCATTCAGCTTCCTTTACACCGACATCCCCATGTCAGGTGGGAGAATCTGTTCATAAAACAACTGTAAGTCATTTAGCCGAAGGGCAACCACAGGCCTGGCCTACAGGGAAATGAAGAAAAGTACACTAAGCTGTTGTTGAAAGCAAAATATTAAAAGTTCAATTCAAAGCTTGCCGGAAACCATTCAGCAAACACTGCAAACATATGGTAGAAGGTGCTCTGGTCAGATGAAACCAAAATGTTTTTACTTATGTGCAAAATGTAAGTGAGGAAACAAAGCAAGCACTGCGTCAACCTGACTTAACCAGTGTGAAACCACAGTGAAACATGGTGGTGGAGGAAATATTCTGGAGTGATGCTTTTCTTCAGCAGGGTCAGGCTGCAAAGAACCTGAGACTGGGTTGAAGGTTCACCTTCCAGCAGAACAATGACCCTACATTTTTTGCCATACCTACGATGGAATGGTTTAGTCTGTGGGCAACCTGTGTGCTTAGGGACCTGCATGTTTTAAAAATGTCCCTGCTCCATCACAGCTGAATCAAATAGCACAGATGAATCTTCTAACCCTGTCATCCAATTCTCAAAGTGCCAGCAAAGACCAGATCATGTGATTCAGGTGTGTTTAGGGAGGGGAAACATATAAAAAACACAGGTCACCAGCCTTCAAAATGCGCATTCATGTGTTAGAATGGCCCAGTCAAAGTTCAGACCCAAAAACAGTTTGACTAAAGTGTGAAGTCCTGCACAAAAGTGTAAAAGTATGTGTCTGAATGTGTTTTAATGTGTGAAAAATCCACTTCACGTACTTTTTCATTACTGTGATGATTTTTGTGCCTGTGAGTGACTAAAAACATTTCCAAAATGTCAATTTTAACTTTCAAGTTGTTAAAGGTACAGCTCAGACTTTTGAAAGTGGGGATCTGTGTTTCACATGGGAAGGTTTTTGTCAGTACCATGGACTACCCGAGTCTTTGTAGTAAATAACCCTGGACTTCTGTGTCAATAACTATCTAATGCATATGTGACAAAACTGTTAAGGTTTATAAAATACATTCACATTAGCCTCTATGACATGTCTTAGTTTATGGTTGGTTTAACTTTGCTTTCAGTTCTTCTCTGAAATGTCAACTAACAGGTTAACATCAGTTTCATTAAACTAAAGACGCTGAGAAAGATAACAGGAAGTTGCTGTAACTCTTTTTACCTAACATTTTTTACCACACAGTAACCGTTAATATGCAGTTCAATAGTCTGTATTTACCATATCAGAAACATCAATGCTGAGGCCGCTGTCAAAGATGTGTTACAGATTACAGCATTCAATGGAGGAAGTAAAAAAGAGAAAATGAAAAGAAGAAGAATCACAATGTTTATTGAATAAAACAAAACCTTCTCTGCTGAATCTCTGTTATCTTTAGCAGGTCTGTTCCCTGCTGAATTGCTTTCTGATTATTACTAAAATATCTTTTATAAAGAATCTGATAGCTATACCTCTGACTGTCACCAGAAAGTTTGAGAATATTCTTGTTTTTTTAGCCTCTTTCATGCACATTAATCTCAGCAATGTAGGATTTCCTTACTATTTAAGGCATTTTTAGCAAACTGCAAAACTTTCTCTGATGTTCATAACAGCTATTCAAATGAAGCTGTGGATATCCTTTACCGTCCTACAACAGCAGAGACATTATTTCTTAACATGAGAAAATTATACTAAAGTTTAATTTAAATATTTCTTAAGACTGAAGGAAATATTTGCTTCAAATGTCCCCGATCTGAATTTTAGAACAGATAAATCTCAGAGTTCAGCTTTAAGTTAATCGAACTGTCTCACAGTTCAATAATATTTCCGTCAGTACCAACCTAGGCTAAGATAATTTACAAAGTGGGTTTGATCAAATAAATGTGTTATGTCAAAGCGATCATTTAACTTTTAATCAAGACAGTTAATGTGTAACAATCCTTTGCCTCCTTAATCATATAGAGTGCCCTCCACACTTTTAGTGCCCCAAATAAAGATGTGCAAAAGCTTTACAATAAATAAATGTATTTATTTAGGTACTTTAATATCACAGTAAAAAAAAAACATTATTTAGCATATTGCATGATTTATTATCAGCAGGGAAGCGAACAACTGAAGTGTGTGGATTTTGTAAAAGGCAATTATGATCAAACCTCTTGTGCTTAAATTAAAGATTTTTTTTCTCTCTTTTCCACTGTGATATTATATTAAAAAAGAGTCCAGAGTCCTGCAGGACTTAGATCTGGTGACTGAGATGGCATAAAAGAAGGTTCATTTTGTGTCTGATTAATTACTTCTGTAATGATTTGGCCATTTGCTTTTGGGGGATTCTGCTGCTGAAAGATCAAATAGTGACCCAATTTTAGTTTTCTGGCCATTTTTTTTAATTATTTTTATTTTCTTCTGCAGGCCAAAAGTTGTTTTTTTTTATTCAAAATCTGATATTTTAAAGAGTTCTTGATGTCATGCACCCAAACTAAGTTTAATTTTAATTTTGTACAGAAATAGGCCAACATCATCACACACTCCCATCATATGTACATACATGCTTAAGGTTTTATGGTTTATGTGTTTTAGTTATTTATCCTCTATTTTGTTTACACCAGACCCACCGGAAGCTTAGATTTTTCTAAAAAAATTCAGTGGGAAATGATGAGATTATGCTGCTGCTTTAAAAACAATTTTTGTTTTAAGGCTATTTTGCTTATATTTATCAGTGGTGCCAACAGCTGTGGAGGTCACTCTATGTTTTAAATGAATAGGGTTTCAAATTGTTTTTTAAGCCATTTTAGTTTGATAAACTTAAGTTAAAAATGTTTTGTTTTTTTTGGTTTAGATTTACATTATTTTTAACCAAATTTATCTTTCTCTGATTTAAAGCAAGTTTGTTCATATTTAGGCTTTTTAAAAAGAGATGTAACTTTTACGTCTTTAGGACAAAATTAACTTTATTCTTAGCAATAAGCCCAGCCATCCAAACAAGATGTATACAGCCTTCATGGAGTGCTGTTTGTATCATCACAGACAAAATGAGAAGACTGCTGCTTGAAGCCAGTTTCATTGGGCCTTCAGCAACAGCACATGCTGAGCCCATGTGACCACTTCCATGTGAGCCTCTGTGTCTGTTTATGTCTCTTGGGCACATCTGCACCACTGCAAGCAGGGAGATGCAACAGATCTGACATACACATACACACATATAGGGTAAACTCACACTGTTCTGAAAACCTAACACATAGGCCAACAGTTAAAGCACAATCTTGAAGAGGAGCCCACTCAGATTAAACTTTGACCTGCAGTGTAAATGCACAAGCTCTTTTTGTTGGCCAGAAATCTTGTGACACTAATCACATGATTATCTTGTTCTTTACAGTGAAGCTATACCTTTGTTTTAGTCTCAATAAAATACCCCCTGTGCTCCCATGCTGTGTTAAAAATGCATCACTGAGCGTGTTAGCCGAGCAGTGACAGCTGATAATAAGCTCGTATCGGAAACCAGCCAGATGGTCACCTGCAAACACTATGTGACAAGCCAATTACTATCCTCCTGAACAAGCCTAATGTGGTTATGTTTTAGCCACACTCCACCTGCCAGGTGTGATTAGAAAATTCACAGCTGTGTGAGAGGACATCCAGACAGAAATATTTGGACATTGTGCAAGTATAAATACAAACAGTGTAACAAAGGAAACAAACCCACGACTTGTGGAACTGCAAAATGACAAAAATTTGATCCCCTCTCGCTTTATTTTATTTTAGTAGATGCAAGATGGGATCTATCGCCAGTTAATTTAGGAATAAGAATACACCCAGTTTAAATGTACAGGTCCTTCTCAAAAAATTAGCATATTGTGATAAAGTTCATTATTTTCCATAATGTCATGATGAAAATTTAACATTCATATATTTTAGATTCATTGCACACTAACTGAAATATTTCAGGTCTTTTATTGTCTTAATACGGATGATTTTGGCATACAGCTCATGAAAACCCAAAATTCCTATCTCACAAAATTAGCATATTTCATCCGACCAATAAAATAAAAGTGTTTTTAATACAAAAAACGTCAACCTTCAAATAATCATGTACAGTTATGCACTCAATACTTGGTCGGAAATCCTTTTGCAGAAATGACTGCTTCAATGCGGCGTGGCATGGAGGCAATCAGCCTGTGGCACTGCTGAGGTCTTATGGAGGTCCAGGATGCTTCGATAGCGGCCTTTAGCTCATCCAGAGTGTTGGGTCTTGAGTCTCTCAACGTTCTCTTCACAATATCCCACAGATTCTCTATAGGGTTCAGGTCAGGAGAGTTGGCAGGCCAATTGAGCACAGTGATACCATGGTCAGTAAACCATTTACCAGTGGTTTTGGCACTGTGAGCAGGTGCCAGGTCGTGCTGAAAAATGAAATCTTCATCTCCATAAAGCTTTTCAGCAGATGGAAGCATGAAGTGCTCCAAAATCTCCTGATAGCTAGCTGCATTGACCCTGCCCTTGATAAAACACAGTGGACCAACACCAGCAGCTGACACGGCACCCCAGACCATCACTGACTGTGGGTACTTGACAATGGACTTCTGGCATTTTGGCATTTCCTTCTCCCCAGTCTTCCTCCAGACTCTGGCACCTTGATTTCCGAATGACATGCAGAATTTGCTTTCATCCGAAAAAAGTACTTTGGACCACTGAGCAACAGTCCAGTGCTGCTTCTCTGTAGCCCAGGTCAGGCGCCTCTGCTGCTGTTTCTGTTTCAAAAGTGGCTTGACCTGGGGAATGCGGCACCTGTAGCCCATTTCCTGCACACGCCTGTGCACGGTGGCTCTGGATGTTTCTACTCCAGACTCAGTCCACTGCTTCCGCAGGTCCCCCAAGGTCTGGAATCGGCCCTTCTCCACAATCTTCCTCAGGGTCCGGTCACCTCTTCTCGTTGTGCAGCGTTTTCTGCCACACTTTTTCCTTCCCACAGACTTCCCACTGAGGTGCCTTGATACAGCACTCTGGGAACAGCCTATTCGTTCAGAAATTTCTTTCTGTGTCTTACCCTCTTGCTTGAGGGTGTCAATAGTGGCCTTCTGGACAGCAGTCAGGTCGACAGTCTTACCCATGATTGGGGTTTTGAGTGATGAACCAGGCTGTGAGTTTTAAAGGCCTCAGGAATCTTTTGCAGGTGTTTAGAGTTAACTCGTTGGTTCAGATGATTAGGTTCATAGCTCGTTTAGAGACCTTTTTAATGATATGCTAATTTTGTGAGATAGGAATTTTGGGTTTTCATGAGCTGTATGCCAAAATCATCCGTATTAAGACAATAAAAGACCTGAAATATTTCAGTTAGTGTGCAATGAATCTAAAATATATGAATGTTAAATTTTCATCATTACATTATGGAAAATAATGAACTTTATCACAATATGCAAATATTTTGAGAAGGACCTGTATTAGAAAAACAGTGGGATTCTCTAAACAGAGCTGCTAGCTGAGGAGGGACAATAAACAGAGAGATTTCTCAAGAGTAATCTTTTGGGGGGGGGGACGCACCTTACTAGAGGGTAATTATTAGCATCTGAATCAGAATTGGCAACCATCCAATCAAGTAATTCAGTCATGGTCCAAAATTGTAACAATCCAAACTACCGGTAACTTTGTGTACAAGCTTTCCTTCCCATGGAAAGTAATCCTGGCTCAGTGCTTCTGTGTTTAGCCATGTCTCCTTCCTGGATGAAGTAATTGACATGGGGATTGCTGCTCTTATGTTTTATGCTCTTTGGTTTTCTTTCCCAGAGAAAATAGTTCTTACTTTGTGCTTCTGTGTTTAGCAGTGTCTCTTTCCTGAATGAAGCCATTAACATAAACACTGGTATCATTAACTGTAAATTTTGTTTTTCTTGAAAGTACTGCTGACTCGATGCTTCTGTGCTTAGCAGTATCTCTTTCCCGCTTAACAATGGTAAAAAAGTCTCACTAGTGAGCATTTATCTCACTAAAATGTCTAAAATGCTGACATTCATGATTTGCATATCTAGTTAATAGCAATTGTTTTTATTTTATTTTTGTATGTTGTAGGTCATTGGCTGCCTTACATGACACAGCTTTCATTTTACCCTTAGTCTACCTCTGATTGGCTGATCAGTACTCCTGATGCCTCCTACCCTGGGAGCACATTGTTCCCAGCAAACTGGATTCAAAGAAGTGATGTGTAGAATCCGAACAAAACGACTCTTAGAGACATCTCTTTAGAGTGACCAATCTGAGCTGAGGTTTTACTCCCTTCTTTTTTTGTTTTGGTTGATGTTGTAGATTTTTAAGCCAAACATAAGCAGGACAGGGGGTAGCGGGTTTGAATGAGAGAGAAATCAGAGGACCAACTTGGAAGCCAAAAGAGCCAACTTTTTTTAGTGAGGCTGAAAGTTTCATTATTCATTCTGACTCACAAAAAACAGCAAACCCACCAAGACGTCTTGCTCAACTATTTCATACCCAATCACCCAATCAGGTTTGGTCATGATAATTGATTTTGTTTGAAGTGAATCCTTAGCTACTTTTGTCAAATTTTTGTGACTTTCCTGCAAAATCTTAGTTTCATTTTGAATTGTTTTCCTTGGCCATGAGCTTCATGTCTTTAGGGTAACTTTCTTTGAACATTTCCCAAAGTGGGGAACCACCACGACATCCAAAAGAATTGAGCAAGAACTCCAACTTGCCAGTTTGCAACTTACGCTTTCCAGAGGTCATGTCTTTTTTCATTGAAGATGTCAGTCAAAATATCAAACCATAACCTTGGAAATATTTGACATCAATTTTTTTTTTTTCCTGAACCGAACATTGCTCATAACAGAATTATTACTGTGACGGTTAGGCACAGTTTTCATTTTGCTCATAAACAAAAGACCTCTACTGTCCTAACAGCCTTCAGGTTAATATGTGTAGCCTTTGTCATTCTTGTCAATCTAACTGATGCCTTTTTAAGGCATATTTAAGAAATGAAGAGGAGCAGGTAAAAGGGCACCTGCAGCTGTGATTGTGTGCATGTGTGAGATAGCATGGATGTAACTGTCCTTGTGAAAATGCTCTGAGCACATCTGCAGAGGAAGAAAGACTGAAAAGTGGCTGTAGCTTATCTTCGGACCTCAGGATCTTCTTCATTTTTCTCGGTCTTTTCTGTCATGAGCTGCAGCTCACTGAGAGGAGGGAAAGTAAATTTACCTGGAGCTTGTCTTTGCGGATGACTGTCTCACACAGCAGTATGGATAATGCAATTTGCTGCATATATATGTGGATTAGCAGCACACCAGAGGGGACATGGTGTTGAAGGGAGATCCGCGGCAGGACAAGCAAAGTAAAAGAATAGAGGACACTAAATGAAGAGCGACAAGATGGCAGGATAGAAGAGGACATGAAAGGCGACTGCAGCTCTGGCTGCATGTGTGTGTGTGTGTGTGTGTGTGTGTGTGTGTGTGTGTGTGTGTGTGTGTGTGTGTGTGTGTGTGTGTGTGTGTGTGTGTGTGTGTGTGTGTGTGTGTGTGTGTGCATGTGTTTGTGTCCTGGCCAGCAAGAGCTAATTGACTGAGACAGCTAACTTTCAGTAATTCAGCTGATGAAGCTTTTCACTCTCAGCACTGCTGGCTGGACACAAACAAACTCACTCACTCACGGGGCAGCAGAGGACAAAGACAGAGGAGCAGAGAGAGGGGGAAGCACTGTGTTTTGTTAACATGCCGACCCACAATTGCTGACTTCCCTCATGCACACACACTACAGCAGAGAGGAAAGGCAAAGTGCTGATAGGGCTGTTCCCATTCCAGCTTTGGTGAAGGCACCTGCATGGCTGGCCGGAGCTGTGAAGATAATGTGGCATGCTAAGCAGTAGACAGTCCAACTGGTGGTGCAGAGGAATGCTGTCTGACCCTGTTTAGTTTTTAAAACTGGCCTCATCCTGATCTCTTTTGCCCTGATTCAAATGATCTCACACAGATCCATCAGTACACAAGTGACCGTTTGCTCTTATCACTTCTGTCTGATGCACTGCCAGCCTGAGCAGCTCAAGCATCAACAGTTTTGTGCAACCAGTTAGACTGTTTATGTTCCATTAGGGGAAACCTCCGATCACCTTCTTTATTTTCTCTTTGTTCATTGAACTTCTCTCATTTGATGTTGGAGTAAGCAGCAGCAGATGAGATAAGCTGCAAAGAACCCACAGAGGGACATATGCAGATGCATGACCCAAACATTGCACCTGCTACTGCTGACT
The DNA here is from genome assembly GCF_021462225.1 of Girardinichthys multiradiatus. Classification (NCBI taxonomy): domain Eukaryota; kingdom Metazoa; phylum Chordata; class Actinopteri; order Cyprinodontiformes; family Goodeidae; genus Girardinichthys; species Girardinichthys multiradiatus. Next base: position 17,783,559 of record NC_061804.1, read on the forward strand.
CCAGCGATGCTAAAGTCTGGGTGGTCATGAATCATGAAGGAGACGTTGCAGAAAAAGAGAAAGAGATAGGATTTTAATACTCTATCATTTGTAGCTCCAATTTTTTTAAAATTGAGGTTTCCCCAGCTTCACGTCAGATATTACACAGATATTTCATCATTGCGCACTCCAGTAGATTAGATTCCTGTCCTAAAATCTCTCCTCGTACGTGGGCATGAGATGTCTCTGGTATTTATTTCGAAAGCAATGATCCGCCTCAGTGTAAAAGCTGCATCAGATAAACTTGTGAAACAAAGTGAGGGGGAGAGAGGAAGAAGAAAAAAGGGATTATGATTCAGAGTGGATGAGAGAAAACTCTGTGTGCTTTACCTTCTTTACTGCAGGTGTGCCTAGAGAATATGAAGGAGAAAACATTAATCATTAAAGCATGTCATCTTTATTGAAAAACATTCAAGTTTGTATTTTGCAAATTTTGTCAAATAACCATCACAAACTTTGTTGGGCTTTTGTGTGATCCAAGAGCATAACAGAAGTGGAAAAATTTTTTACATTTTCTACTTTATTTCACAAATAAAACTCAAACAAGTGTTGTGTGCGCTGATATCGAAATAAGAAATCCACTTCTGGAAAAGCCACAGCTTTCCAAAGAACATAAAGGGAACACAGCAAACCTGTGGTAAAAAGTGTTCGTAGCATATCAGAAAGGTGGTCAAAGTTATAGAAAGGTGGATGGAGCAAATTAAATGGGGAATACTAAGAAACAAACCCTGCTTGTGCAGTGATTCTCAATCCTGGTCCTCAGGGTCCGCTGTAATTCATTTTTAGGTGTTTTCCTGGTGCCACACACCTGTCTTAAAGGGTTGAGTGATTAACAGGCCTCTGCAGCACTTGATGGCATCCTGAGGAGTTAGTGCTATCATTTGAATTAGGTGAGCTGGAGCACAGACTAATCTAAAACATGAAGGAGAGTATGACCTGAGGACCAGGATTGAGAACCAGCTTTTTGAAAGCTGCAAAAGACTCGAGACTGGGACAAAAGTTCTCTGTCCAGCAGGAAAAAACCCTAAGCTTACAACCATGGCTGCAATGGAAGGGTTTAAATAGTGTCCAACTCAAGTCCAAGAGCTTGTTGTCCCGCTCCAGCAGATCTTAATTAACTATGCAGGCTACTACCAAATCTGATGACATGCTCAGGAGGTAATACTGCCACTTAAAACACTTTTGTTGGAACAGGGGACATTTAAAACATTCAGGACATGCATTCTTGAGGACTGTAGTTAGAAACCACTGGTTTAGATCAAAGCATGTTCGTGTCAAAATGGGCTAGCCAAAGTCCAGAACAAATGTAGAGAATTATTCTCTACATGTGTTGTTATTAACCCAGTAAAACTTCAGAAAGAAAAGCTTTTATGTCTACTAACTATTGATACAATGCAAAGTGCATGTTTTTGCTTTTTGTTTTTGATCAAATTTGAAAACTGTCTACAATTTTTCTTTCCATCCCCCTAGGTATGCTGTAGCATGCTATGCTCTGGTTTCTGCTTACAGCATGACACAATGTAAAAAGGCTCAAGGGGTATAAATATTTCTTCAAGGTACTTTATGACAATGATTGCTATTTTTGACCTTTACTGGGTGTCCTCCATTGTAACCTTAGCAGCTCATTGTCTACAGAAAGATTTCATTGTGGTTAATCTGTGTCACTGTCTTACACTGAAAATAATGTTGGTGATAAGCCAAAAGGGAGACTATTCTTTGAGAACACAATGTAACAGGCTCTTTCAATACCTCAGACGTCATCTTAAACTGTCCTGTTATTTTATCTAATATTATAAATAAAAATGACAACAAAGTCCTGAGGGCCAAATCTGTCACCCGGCCCTCATTGATCTCAAGTAATGAAATACTGGAAGAGGTCACCACAAGGTCACTGTGGCCGTAATTAGAATGAGGAATGGTCCAATTAAATAAGAGGTGGGAAGAAAGGAAGATATTTTCACCACATAACATGACAATACTGTAAGAAAATGGGTGAAAATTTAGCTTCCATCCATCCATCCATCCATCCATCCAAACAGTCTGTCTCTCTGTCTGCCCTGTATATTAAATTCTAAACCAATGTCAGCTAGCTAATTCATTTTATACACTTTAAAGCCACAACCTTATTGGTTTTTTTTGGGGTAGACTAAAACAAAGTAGTGCATAGCTGCTAAGGGGAAGAACAAATTTTGAAAAGTGTGCATTCAGCCTGGCATACTACACCCTACAACCCCTAAATAAATTTCAGTGCAACCAATTGTTTCTGGAAGTCATACAATTTGTTAATAGAGCCAACCTGTGTGTAATATTATGTCAGTATAAATACAGCAGTTTTGTGCAGTTCCCAGGTGTTTGCTAGAGGACATTAGTTGAACCTTTTGTTTTACAAGCAAAACACAGCACATCACCCTGAAGAAACCATCCCACAGTGAAGCATGGTGGTGGCAGTATCGTGCTGCGGGGATGTCTTTCTTTAGTAAGGACTGGATAGTGTTGATGGGAAGATGGATAGAGCTAAATATGGTGTAATTTTGAAAGATAACCTTCTAAACGCTGCAAGCCTTGAGACTTTGCCAAGTTTCACCATCCAGCAAGACAATGCATATAAAGCTATAATGGAAAGGTTTGGATCAAAGCATACAAATGTGTTAGAATGGCCAAACAAAAGCTAAATGCAGCTCCTAAAATGTGACAACAATTGGAAGTAACAGTTCACAGATACTCTCCATTCATTTGACTGAGCTCAGGCTATTTTGCAAAGAAGAATGGGTGAAATGGTCTGTCTCCAGATGTGAAACGTTGGTACAGACATACCCAAAGAGACTTGCACTATAACTGCAGTGAAAGGTGGTTCTACAAAGGATTGACTCATTGGGGATGAATAGGTTTTTCTTCTGCTTCACAGTAATGCAGTATACACTGAAGCTTTGTGGTTTTAGACAAATTTGTGGGAACTCCAACACTTATATTTCTTTACATGGTTCCATCTCTCAAAACGCTTCAAAAAAAGATGCATACTGCATTCATCACATGGCGAGGATGCTCCTATCAAACTACAATGTTCACATTGACAAGATGGTGAATTTACATCAGAGCCACCATCTCCTGAGAGTCATTAGCTCCAGAGATTACTTTGCACAACATTAAGAAGAAAATGGGATTGTGTTACAGCAGCAACATAATTGAGTTATTTTTGCAAGCTTTTTCTTTGTGCCCTGTGATTAATGTCAACATTAAAAAATAGTACTTGCCACATTCTATATTTACTTTTTATGTTCACAGTGTGTACACTCAGCTGCATGTTGAGAAAAAGCAAAAAGCAAAATAACAATAGAACTGTTTTTGTCGTCATTATCGTCTTGTAACATCGTCTTGCTTTTAGTTATTACCAATAATCAAGATTTCATTTACATAATTTACATTAAAGCCAAGATTTCAACAAACATGTTACAAACAATATTGAAATTAAGAATAAATACATTAGGTGATCCAGTGTGTTTAAATATTTCCTCAATTATCAGCTCATTATTCAGATACTGAGCTAAAAATTACACATACAACTTTTGACTCTGCAGTAGGGATTTTATTTTTTTATTTTTCCACAGATTTGTGGCACATCAGATGAACAGGATGTGGCAGAGCAGGGAGGCTTGTAAGTGGGCGCGGTGGGAGGTGGTCAGGCTCTTCAACTATTGGAACTGAAGAGAAGGAAAAAAAGGATCCCAACTCTCAAGTAGGCAGAAAAAACATGGAGGCAAGAAGGCAGGAAACATATTGGTCTGCACTCATTACCCCGTCACCAGGAGCACCCTATCTGGGACTAGTTGGCATGAGTAATCTGGTCCAGCCCGAATATGTGAAGTTTGTGTGTATGATAATTCATTTTTGTCAATGGAAAGCAAGTTAATTCGCACTTGGGCTAACATCATTTCAAGGATTATACCAGAATAATGCTGCAGGATCGAGTCATGTGACCATTTCAGTGTCCAGTTCTTCGGTCGCTCTGTGTGTGGCCATGAATCTGCCACATGCACGCACTGTGACTGCTCATGTGATCTCTTGGTCATGCTGGTGCATATGCAGGCACATTCTGTATGTTCGTCCCTCTGCTCCTCCGTGGGTGCTTGATGAAACTATGCTCAGCCATGTTTATGCATGTGTGTGGAGCATCAAGCTCTTGCAGATCGAGGCTGCCATTTGTTTTCGTTTGGCCCAGAGAAGAGTAGCCATTGCCAAATCCTGGCTCAAGTAGAAAAGGGGTGTGGATGATGTGAAGGATCAAGTGAAAGAAACAAAAGATAAAAGTGTTTTTATTTACGCTGTCTTTTAGTATGAATAATAGCTTGAATTCTTATTTTCTATTTAGATTACAAAGATGCTAAATAAAATATTGGCTTTATTGCAACAGTGTGTTCCAACCTTTACATATATGAAGGCAACAATAAATCATTTAGCTTTTGAAAATGCACAAATGAATTCAGACTGCATTGATCTGCAAACGCCTCGAACCATTTATTAAAAGTGGTATTAATTGACAAAACATGCCACACTTTGAATACTGCAAAAACAAAGTATTTTCAGCATTAGCTTAGCAATATAGTACTATATGAAATACTTTCAGGAAGTAATTTGTTCGGAAATGCAACACAGCAGATATAAATGTGTAGACCAACTTGAAACATTGATAAATGTTGAAATAAATATATTTGCTCATTGAGGGTCATTGTATTAAAACACTTTTCATAAGTCAATACGAACAGAACAAACCTACCCAAGATAACCTAACTTACCATCTTACACCAGTCAGGTGTAACATTATGAAGCTTTATAGTATGTTGGTCCCCCGCTGTGCTGTCATAAGTTAAAGGGGGTATATTTCAGTTAAAGGGTGGACATTGTCTCCAACAATGTTTTTTCTAGGTTGTAAATGTCAAAGTGACGCTTACATGGACGGCAGAACCCAAGATCGTCCCAGCAGAACATGCCCCAAGTCATGACATTGCCTCCACCAGCTTGCCTTCCTCCAACTTCATGGTCCAGTTCTGAGGCTCACATGTCCATTGTTGGTGCTTTCAGTGGTGGACAGGGCTCAGCATGGACACCCTGGCTGGTATGTGCCTATGCAGCCCTGTAGGCAACAAACTTGCATTTAACTGTTTGTTCTGACATCTCTTTATCAGCACCCACATTCACTTATTCTGTGGTTAGATGAACCATAACCCATCTGTTAGAGGTTCACTCCTATTCCTTCCTTGGATCACGCTTGATAATACCGACCACTGCAGACTGGGAACAGTCCATAGGAGATGTGACTTGGGAGAGGCTCTGATCCAGGCTCTGATCCGTTTCAAACGCGTCAACTTTTAGAAACAGAATCAGAATCAGCTTTATTGCCAAGTTTGGACAGACAAACAAGGAATTTGACTTCGGTGCACTTTGCTCTCAATAATACAGATTTTCTATTTTAAATGTACATATATACACATTAATAGGAATATATACTACCCATTATCAGGTGCTATGATGGAGAGATATGTAACTAATTGTATTTTATTAATTGTATTTTATGACACATTTATACTTTTTTCTTCCCCAATTTTGCTATGTACATCTTAATAGTGAACTATTTTGCACCTTATTATTATTATTAGTGCTAAAAACTAGCAAAAATTCTCATTCTATTTATTATTTTTAGTTTTGAATTACTTTATTGTATATATTAATATAACATTTATATTTTATTCATATAATCTATACTTTATTCATGTAACAATATGTTATATAACACATAGTAGATTAAATATCACAGAAAGAATGAGGGTGAAGGGAAGACAGTTGGCCCACAGTGTGGTACAGACCTTGATCACTTATTCATTTAAACCTGAGGAGAGAGCCAGTAGGATCAGGTTGCCTAATGACTGTAAGACACACACATATAACTGCAGGCTGTGAATCCCATAGGCCAGGGCTCCCCTGCTCAATTGAATTACTGTTATCATACACCAAGGACTGAGACTGGGACCCTGTCTGCCCACCAGCCACACCCTCTCTGTTTTCTCTGTACTGAAGGACACACACCCGCACACACATAATGGATCAAATACCAGAGCTACACACACTCACACAGATGCCATCCATGTCAGTATTCTGCCACAGTTCCTTGCAAATGCATTCATACCTCTTGAACTTGCTAGATTTTGCAGAACTTTTGTTCTTTTATTCATATAATCTTCATCTGCATTATAATCCTACTTGGTGTCCTGTCTGCATTTCGGTTCTTCAACGTTAACAAACATGGCATCAATGGGTTCTTCCAGGATTGTCCAGCATTTAGCTTCATCCATGATCCCATCAAGTATGACCATCTTCCCCCTGCTAAAATAAAACACATCCCCACAGCATGATGCTGCCACCACTGTGTTTCACTGAAGGTGTGTTCCGGGTGATGCAGAGCATGTGTTTTCTTCCATTAAAACCTTTTACATGCAACCCAAGCTTTCTCTCTTCTGACCAGAACCCCTTCAATCACATGTTCACCATGTCCCCTGCAGGGACACCTACGCACTGGATTGTATGCAGGGGTAGCACAGTAGAATAGTTGAATACAAATACACTGCACACTTTTTAGATTTTTATTTGTGAAAATCTTTGAAAACCATCTATACTTTTCTTTCCACTTTATTAATGCGCTACTTTGTTTTGGTATGTTACAAAAATCCCCAAATATAAGTGGAAGTTTGTGGATGCAGCATCACAAATTCTGATAAAGTTCTAAGGTATTTCTAAGGCACTGTAGGTCCAACAACTTAGTGGTCTTTTTTGTTACAGCTGCACTGAAATTTGGCATAAATAAAAAATACAATAAATCTGGGTGACACACAAGATATTTAAACAAACACCAGAGTAAATATAATGCATCAACACACACATCGAGTCTGCACTCACTTTACCCAGATGCTGATTTCTACAGGGAATGTCAATCCCTACTCATCATCACACTGCTTCTGTTCTCTTTATCTTGGTTCTGATGAATGTTGATTTAGTGTGCAAAGTAGATGGAGAAGTCAAGATGCACAGATGAGGGGAAATATGCAAACCAATGTTTTGCTTCACTGAATCAAAGGAAACTGCAGCAAGAGTAAGTTACATTGAAACCACTGCAGTTGAGTGCCATATGCATGTATGCACAACAAATGAATAAAATTAAGGTTTCAATGAAAAAATACACAGGATATAAAACATGTATCATTAAACTGTAACACAACAGTCCCGGGGGAGAGGGGAGAGTCTCATTCTGAATGAAAATGCAGAAATTACCTCATATTTACAGAGAATTTGCTGATATTGTGGTGATTTGTATAACCTTTCCATAATTTCCACCTACAGTATATCTCCTTGCCAGAAATGAGGAGAGCATGGATCCGGACCAACTGTGCCGTGGTGCAAAGAATGCCTGGTGGCCTGCTTACTGTGCTGTGGGATGGAGGCTGCACAGAAAGAGGGAGCATGTGGGGAAATGAAGAGCACAGAGCGAGTAAAAGACAGGGGGGATAAATAAGTAGAAGAGTAAGAAGAAGAGGGAGAGATTCAGAGCTGGTGTTGCTGCCATGGTAACTGGCATCACCTTGGAGAAGAGCGGAACAGAACCGCTCTGGGGAAAGACCCAAAGAGCGCAATCGTACATGAAACTCACCAAACAATCATGGCCTGATTCATGTTTAAGCAACGCAGCTCTATTTTTGGGCTTGAGGCTCGGCTTAACATAAGAATTTTTGTGGGATTTAAATATAGGTTCAGCTCAGCCCAAGTGATCCCCTATTGGCCATTTATGTTTAATTAATGGGTCTTTGCCATACAATGTCATGTCGATGCCCCTACTTTCATGTCTCACTGTAACTAACTGCTCTTTTGTGTGCTGTACAAACCCAGTTTTATATGGATCATGGCTACATTTAATTTGCATGCTTGCAGACTCACACACTGTGAACATTTGGATTTTACATTCTATACAGTTCTGCACCTGCCCTTGAAACGTCTTGGTGCAATGTCCTGAACCTTATGTTGTCTTTACAATATGAATTTGAGCACAGCTCCCCGGCTGTGGTGGTTAGGAGGAGACCCCATCCCCCAATTTCATCTGAAGTGTAATGTAAATGTGTTCTAATTTTGCATGAAAGATTCCCTCATTGTGTAATGATATCAACCATTTGATTGATTTTGCACTTACAGGTCCTTCTCAAAATATTAGCATATTGTGATAAAGTTCCTTATTTTCCATAATAGCATGATTAAAATTTTACATTAATATATTTTAGATTCATTGCACACTAACTGAAATACTTCAGGTCTTTTATTGTCTTAATACAGATGATTTTGGCATACAGCTCATGAAAACCCAAAATTCCTATCTCACAAAATTAGCATATCATTAAAAAGGTCTCTAAACGAGCGATGAACCTAATCATCTGAATCAACGAGTTAACTCTAAACACCTGCAAAAGATTCCTGAGGCCTTTAAAACTCCCAGCCTGGTTCATCACTCAAAACCCCAATCATGGGTAAGACTGCCGACCTGACTGCTGTCCAGAAGGCCACTATTGACACCCTCAAGCAAGAGGGTAAGACACAGAAAGAAATTTCTGAACGAATAGGCTGTTCCCAGAATGCTGTATCAAGGCACCTTAGTGGGAAGTCTGTGGGAAGGAAAAAGTGTGGCAGAAAACGCTGCACAACGAGAAGAGATGACCGGACCCTGAGGAAGATTGTGGAGAAGGGCCGATTCCAGACCTTGGGGGTCCTGCGGAAGCAGTGGACTGAGTCTGGAGTAGAAACATCCAGAGCCACCGTGCACAGGCGTGTGCAGGAAATGGGCTACAGGTGCCGCATTCCCCAGGTCAAGCCACTTTTGAACCAGAAACAGCGGCAGAAGCGCCTGATCTGGGCTACAGAGAAGCAGCACTGGACTGTTGCTCAGTGGTCCAAAGTACTTTTTTCGGATGAAAGCAAATTCTGCATGTCATTCGGAAATCAAGGTGCCAGAATCTGGAGGAAGACTGGGGAGAAGGAAATGCCAAAATGCCAGAAGTCCAGTGTCAAGTACCCACAGTCAGTGATGGTCTGGGGTGTCGTGTCAGCTGCTGGTGTTGGTCCACTGTGTTTTATCAAGGGCAGGGTAAATGCAGCTAGCTATCAGGAGATTTTGGAGCACTTCGTGCTTCCATCTGCTGAAAAGCTTTATGGAGATGAAGATTTTATTTTTCACCACAACCTGGCACCTGCTCACAGTGCCAAAACCACTGGTAAATGGTTTACTGACCATGGTATCACTGTGCTCAATTGGCCTGCCAACTCTCCTGACCTGAACCCCATAGAGAATCTGTGGGATATTGTGAAGAGAACGTTGAGAGACTCAAGACCCAACACTCTGGATGAGCTAAAGGCCGCTATCGAAGCATCCTGGGCCTCCATAAAACCTCAGCAGTGCCACAGGCTGATTGCCTCCATGCCACGCCGCATTGAAGCAGTCATTTCTGCAAAAGGATTCCCAACCTAGTATTGAGTGCATAGCTGTACATGATTATTTGAAGGTTGACATTTTTTGTATTAAAAACACTTTTCTTTTATTGGTCGGATGAAATATGCTAATTTTGTGAGATAGGAATTTTGGGTTTTCATGAGCTGTATGCCAAAATCATCCGTATTAAGACAATAAAAGACCTGAAATATTTCAGTTAGTGTGCAATGAATCTAAAATATATGAATGTTAAATTTTCATCATTACATTATGGAAAATAATGAACTTTATCACAATATGCTAATATTTTGAGAAGGACCTGTATATAATTAGATGTTTGATTAGCTGTGGCTCACATTATCCAAATCTTGTATGTCTCTATTTGCTCTATCTTTTCTTGATTTTTCTATGCTTTAATGCTGTTTTCCCTAATATATATGCAGCATCTAAGAATGCACGTATGGTTTTTCGTTATATTGATGGCTATGGGATTGTCTCAGTAGTGAATTGCAATTCTTTAGGTCCATTAAAGCTCAGTTTCTTGCTAAAGTGATCTGAAGCCATTTTCCCACTTTGTTACTATATAACATTTTTTTGGCATACATGCAAAACACTGGGCATCAAGGAAAAGTAACACATAACCCAGAACATTCAATCACTACCTTGATACATGGTGGTGGCAGCATCATGTTGCAGGGATCCCTTTATTTTAGTAGGGACAGGGAAGCTCGCCACAATTGATAGGTAGATGGATGAAGCTAACTACAAGGAAATACTGGAAGAAAATCTGTTAGAGGCTGCAAAAGACATTCAGACTGAGGACGAAATTCACCTTCCAGCAGGACAGCGACCCTAAACATACAGCCAGAGCTACAATGATATGGTTTAAATCAAAGTAGGTTCAACTGTCAGTGACACTCCATCAAATCTGACTGAGCTATTTTCACACAGGAATGAGGAGAAACAAAGTATTTATATAGGTGCAACAACTTGCAGCTCTAATGGCAGCAAAAGGTGGATCTACACTTTCTGACAAAGAGCCTGCAGACTGGAAGAAGTGGGCTTCTTCAGTGGCTCTGCCTTTTTGAGTCTTGTTTTTATGGGAATGAGTATTTAAATTCTGACGGCAACTTGTTTTTTATTGACAGAATTTTGAACAATTATGTAATTGATTTATTGCTAAATCTAGTTTAGCATATTTTGTTCTGATGTTAAAGCTATCTTAGGCCCATACTCTTTAACCAAGAATGTGTTTAAGACCCCTTTGTTGCTTTGCTGTTGTTTAAACTAAGCATACAAGAAGAATAAAGTAATTACGGGGCTCATTTTGCTATTTAAAGATTTAGTCTGTGCTTAAGAAATGTGTTAGTAGATGGGTGTAAAATTAGCATAACGGCAAGATGTGAAGGTAAAGACGATAATGCTTCAGGATATAGGCAGAAGCTTTTATAGAGGCCTTATTATTATTTGCTGCTGTGCATGACTTAGAGACACATAGGGTGAAAAAAAATCAAACAATTAACAAGACCCACATTCAACTAGAGAAGGTTTATCTTTATTCAACAGTGCTTTGAGCTATATGCTAACAACATGACAATGACCAGAACATGCTGTGTTACATACCCCTCCTATCGCCACAACTGTAACTTACTGTTAATTAATTTCACTGAAAACTGAACAGCATGTTGGATCTGAAACTGTATTTAGCTGCAATTACAAAAGTCTATGTGCATGAAACATTTTCGCAGGGAAATGCTGAAATGTCCCTGCAACAATATTGTATTCAGGTTAAATGTTGGTATGGTGAACGTTTTGAATAAAAAAAAAAGTTAAAGTTGAGCTGATTGCAACATTTATTAGAAGATATTGGGATAGTTATATCATTAGGCGTGTTTGTAGCAACGAAAACAGGGCTAAAATCAACAAAAAAGCAAATACAAGTATCCAACATTTGCAGCTGTTTCATATATTTCAACTTTGTCCTCATCTGACAGCAGAAAGTTACATGCAGGCGCCAATACATCTCCCTTTTCAAGATGCCAACGCATGGCTGGTACCTATCTAAAGCCAATAAAAGCACATTTCAAATGAGTGAGTCATACTGATACAATTTCCAGCGGTGCCTGAGGTTAGCTATGTGTTGGCCCTATCTTCACACACATATTTATTATCTTAAATGTGATAATATGACGTCAGCATCTGTAGACCACATGCTTTGTGGAATGCAGTGGGATCTTGTGATAGGTGCCCGTACACATCTCTGCTTCAGTATTGATTGCATTAGGACATTTAAGGGAATATATGAGAGGTTTAACAGTGGTGGTAATAGTCTCGGAACCTCATAACACACTCCTGCCTGGATTCAGCAGGATGTGGAGTGGTCATCTTGTAGGAGCTGAATGTGTTTTCAGAACAATGATTTACAATCTATGACTAATAATGGGCACATAGTTGAATTAGGGTTGCTTCAGATCAGATACAGAATGCAAAGGTTTTCATTCAATGTTTTCACATTTTTTCTTGCTAAATCTACAAACTTTGATGTATTTTACAAAGACTTTTACCAAGAATTGTAAAACTGAAGGAACATTCTATTGTTTTTTCTTTCTAACTAATAAAAAGTGTGGTGTTTATATTTATTTATCTCTATTTATGTTAGTACTTGCGAAATGGAGGACCCCGGAATGCAAACTAGCAGGCAGCATGACGGTAAGGGAAAAAGGCTTTAATTAACAAAAAACTCCCTCATAAGAAGAGGCAGGAACAAAACAATAAACGGGAAGGCAAGACAGGCTTGGCAGGATCCAAAAAACTAGACATGAGCATGATCTAGAAAATCTTTCCGCGAGGAATAAACAGAACAGGTGTGTATATATGGAGTGTGAACCAGATGAAGCAAGACAGATTAACTAGGTGCAGGTGAACCGAATAAAGTTGATCAACAGAAAGGAGAGAACAAAACGTGACTGGAGCAAAACAGACTCTTGAATACAAACTAACAGAAACTAGAAAAACATGAAACTAAAGCATAACCAGATCCAAAAACCAAACTTGACAAAACATGAACAAGACTAAAACATGACCAGAAAAATAAACAGAAACATGATTCAAAACTTCAACTGTGAAATAAGACCCACAAATCATAACAATTTAGTCATCACCTGTAAAGTCCTCGAGTGTATAGCTCAATCATGGTGTTAATGCACCTGTTCTGTAAAGGTCCCTGGGGTTTGTTGGAGAACATCAGTGAGCAAACAGCATCATGAAAACCAAGGAACACAACAGACAGGTTGAGATAAGGTTGGAAAGAAGCTTAAAACAGGGTTAGGTTATAAACAGTATTTCAGGATTTGAATATCTCACAGAGCACTGTTCAATCTGTCATCCAGAAGATGACTGCTAAAGATGGAGCTAAATGCAGGACAATCCTGGAAGAAAACCTGGGAGAGGCCGAAAATGACTTAATGCTTGGGCGGCAGTTCAGCTTCCAACAGGGCCACAACCCAAAACATACAACCAGAGCTGCCACGAAAGACGTTATATCTTAGAAAATTCATGTGTTAGAATTGCACAGCCAAGGTCCTGACCTAAAGGCAATTGAGAAGCTGATTCAACTTGACTTATTTTACAAAGAAGGACAACCAAATGACTGGGCAAATTTTCAGTCATCCGGGTCATAGCAACTACAACAGGGTTAAATTAAAGGCATATTACAATATATGACCGAGGAATAAATACTTTTACAAGGTACTTTAGTTATTCTTGCTTCCTCAGAGGCTGAATACACGAGGAGTTGCAAACTTTTATTTGAAGAAAGCTTTGCAAACCATGTATCAATTTTACTTTTCACAGTAATGTAGTACTTTGTGTTGATAAAATCTCAATACAATATTGAGAGGTTTGTGGTTTTCTTTTGACAAAATGTGAGAAAGGCTAGGGGGATAATTACTTTTACAAGGTATTGCAGTTATTCTTGCTTCCTTGGATCGGTTAGACATCATGTCCCCACTGTGGAGCAGGTAAGGAATCCGAAATTGTTTGTATGACCTGATAAAATGTAAATGTGATTTTGTCATAAGGACATATTTTACATTTGTTTCCTTTTTTCCCTACTTGTTCCATTTATTCATTTATACTGAATATTTTAAGAATTCACAAAAACCAGTAAATGGGAGAGATGTTCTAGATAACAAGTAAAAGACTTGAGGAAGAGAGGGATGCATAGAAGACAAGACAGGTGAAGCTAGGAAAGGAAGCAAATGCAGTGGGTAGGCGAGGGGGAAGGGAGGATGTGGGGGAGGTAGGGGAGGTCAACAGAAGGAGAGGCAGATGCTCGTGCTTGGGATGCCTGTGCACGAATAATTGTCCTGATGAGATTCACAGAGAGCGACACAAAATGCGGAGGAATAGGAGGCAGGATCTGGGGAATGGGACCTCACGTTGAAGAAATAACAGAGCTGGAGAGAAACAAAGGATGATTCTTTCTTTTTTTTTACATAAATGCATTCTAGTAAGGTGATTGGAAGTATCTTTGTTGGTTTGCTGTCTTGCTACCTATTGTTTCTGCTTCATCCGTCTCGTGTTCTCTTCCATCTCGCCATGAATGTGCGCGAGAAAGTGGAGCCTCCCTCTCATCTTTTAAAAGATGCATAAGGCAGCTTCTACATTGAGTGGGCAGGAGACTCAGGGATAAAGAAAAAAGCAGCACAGGGCGTACTGGTCTTCTAACCAAAATTAACATATGCAGTTCCATTTAAACTCTCAATTTTTATTAGATCAGAGATTTAAAATAAATGCATAAACCATCATTTTTTCACGTTTTGAATATTACACCATCCAATATTAAAATTACTAAATGCATCCTATATTCAGCAGCTACCCATTGGCACTGTTGGATGGCACAAAGATGGCGATCTCACGCTTTGATCAAACAGTGGGATTTGTGTCTCTTTGTATCCCGGCCCCTATTCCGAGCATAAAAGCCAGCACAGGTGTTTCATGGCGTGCACCACAATACTATCTCCCTTTCTCTTCATGCATTCAGGTAGATGAGACACACACACACACCCTTAGAGCACCAGCACACACACTATATATCATGGTTTTTATCTGAATGGACTGTATTACAGATATGTCAGTAGTACAGTATTACATTGCCATACTGATAGCCTATCATGTCTGGTACGTTTTAATCTTTTTACATCCTGAGTAAAAAGCAAATTAAGTTAGAGCCCACCACTTAAAGAGTCTAACAGCAGCGAGTTATCTCCTCTGACACTTGTGTCTTCACAGTCATTTATGTGCAGCTAGAATAAACAGTTGTGATGCAGAGCTGGGGTTAGCAAAATTTACACTTTATATATTTTTGTATCGGAATGGAGTCACAAACCCATCACAGCATTGAGTAAATTGATCACTTTTATAATGACCTTTTTATCTCTATGCCTTGCAAAAGTATTCATGCAGCCTGGACTGGTCTACATTTTGTCATTTTACAGTCACTAACTTCTATGTAGTTTATTTGAACACAACTTATTGCATAATTGTCAACTGGAAGTAAAAGGAAACATTTGTGCATTTGTCAGGAGTCCATATTTTGCAATGAGTCAGTATTTTGTAGAACCACCATTTGCAGTTTTCTTGGGGTTATGTTTTTACTATCATTGCAGATCTAGAAATTTTTGGACATTCTATCTTGCAAAATAACTCAAGTTCAGTCAGATGAAGATCAGTTCAAGTATTACAACAGACTCTAAACTGGATAAAGGTCTGGGCTTTGACTATATTTGTTGTTTTAGCTTTGTCCACCTTCCCATCAACTCTGACCACCTTTCCTGTCTTTGCTGAGGGAAGCGACCCAACTGCATGATGTTGCCACCACCATGTTTCATGGCGGTAATGGTTTGTTCTGGGTGGAGTGAATGTGCATCATTTGAATAAAACCTTCTGGCATGATTCGTGGCACACTGCAAACAGGAACCAAACCCTGCTTAAAACCTCTCTACAATTTTATCTCAAAAAACCTCTGGTGTGTTACATGGTCTTCATGATGCACCTCATTTGCTGCAGTAGGTATGATATTTATTCTGCAGGATTGTGGCGTTACACCCTTCTATTCTCAGGTTGAGAAGATTTAAAGAGAGCAGAGCTGGATTATATAGACACGTGCACTGTCCATCCCTCTGCTCTCTCTCTCTCTCTGTTGACTGGTGATTTGTAGGTCATGAGTGAGCATCAGAAATAAACTCAAATTAAGGGCAAAGGAAAGGACTTTTACCCTCTAGTGGTGAACCTGGGGAATGATGTGTGAAATTGAAGGCGAAGGAAATAAAATAAAATAAATTACAAACGTTCGGTTATCCCTGATCAGTTGAGCATGGCGACAGTGACCCAGTTGGGAATTTGTTTCAAAATGTAGTTTTACAGATTTCATATTTTAGTCAACAGCATGTCTGATGTAGTTAAAGCAGAAGACAGGAATTTTGTAGAATAAGGTAAAATTTTATTTATAACATAATGCACAATTACCTGATCTTCTGTGACAGAATATAACATTTAATGAAGGTGAATAAATTAATAATCTCTTTTAACATGCATTTAAAGTCTTTAACCCCAAATTTGAGTTCGCTTGTGACTAATTAAAAATAAAAGTCACAATATGATGAGCATAATCTTTGCCTAGCCCATTTGCTTGTGGTTTAGTCAAAGGTTATACACACTCATTGTGGGCAGGAATGTTGTGTTCATTTCTGTCTTTTAATGATTCATGTGAGCTCTTCTTTTCGGGGGCAGATTAATTATTCGAATATGGGCTTAAGGTCACAAACTGAAAGCCGGATATTGTCCTTCAGGATTTTCTAACAGAAAGCAGAATTTATGTTTCAATTAAATTACTACAAGTCATTCATCGCTTGAAGTAGCAGTACATTTTTTGATTATACCGGGCAAGTAGTATAAAGGACTGGGTGTGGTTAGTAAAAGAAAATTAATAAATGCCAGTTATTCCACCACCAGTGAGCAGAGAACGAACAAATTGTTTTAAATTCAAGCTTCCAAATCAAGTGTTAATTAGCAGAATAGTGTTATCCCTGACAACCAGCCATCAATAGCAACCTTCATCGACAGCTCACTCACAAACACATACATACATACAAGTGCTTTGGCACAATCACAGCCACGCAATGACATATGCTAAGAGAAATTATCAAACAGGCTCAGGGTTTCACAGTTTTGCTTGTCCATAGTCCAACACTAAAACTGTGACAATGTATTCGGGAAGCAGTGTCCCCAAGCAGGAAAAAAAAAGAAAGAATAATAAATCAGGCACAGTGCTTCTCTATGTGTACTTCTTTTTTATGTTAAAAAATAAACAGGGACATTTCAGCCAACAAGTGAGAGTGTGGGTGTGAATGGAAAAAAAGGAGTGAAACAGAGGCACAGAAAGAGGGAAAGCAAGAAATAGAAAGATACAAAAGAGCAAGATCAGGGAGGGAATATTTGGTAGTTAAAGTGAAGATGACACATGGGGCCGTTACCGTCGCGAATCAGCAGGATCTCCTGAGATGGGCTTTGACTTTGTGCTACAACAGTCTTGTGTGAAACAGTCGCATTGAAAGCCTCCTCAGAACAAACCCTCATTTGGCTGGAAAGACATGCGAAGGCTTTCCTCCGAGGTGAGAAGGCAAACAGTGCTCAGTGTCGCGTTTTATGGCAATCAAGAAGATGTTTCTCTACAGCAAATGCACACTTGAGTAAAATAAGTGTGAGCAAGAGAGACAGAGAGGGGTCTAATTTTAACTCCAGTGTAATCATTACATCAAGAGAGATGCAGCATGATTGTTTCTAAAGTGTGAATGAGCAGGCATTTCTGTGTGTGAGCAGAGTTACATATTTAAAATTCATAGAAATTACCAAACCATTCTGTATTTATTTGCTTTATTGTTTATACATAAAACACGAGAGATCTGTGCTTTCTTTTTTCTTTTTACTGTTTTTGCAGCACTAGTGGCCTTTATTTTATCATTTTTTATAATAAGCAGGTGGAAAGTGGGAGGGGAAGGGTGTGCAGAGGTCGCCAGGGCTGTGATTCGATCCTGCAACAGCCTGCGTCAAGGACCAAGGCCTCCATACATGGGTCGCACACCTAAACCCCTACACCTACGGCGCTGCGCCCGGTGCACAGAGCAACTCAAAGTTGCTCCTAATTGTAAAGTAGTAGGAAAAGGAGACATGATTTAAAACAAATTGTATAAGTCAAATCTGAAAAGTGTGCTTGCATTCAACCCCTTTTACTCTGACAGACTCTGAATAATATACAGTGCAACCACAAGTCTCCAAATACAGTTCGCCTATGTGTGATTTAACCACAGTATAAATACAACTGTTCCATGAAGGCGTCAGAGCTTTGTCAGAGAACATTACAAAACAAACAGCATCATTAAGACCAAGAAACACAGCAGACAGTTCAGGAACAGGAAACATACCAAGACACTGTCATAAACT
This sequence comes from Girardinichthys multiradiatus, assembly GCF_021462225.1. Classification (NCBI taxonomy): domain Eukaryota; kingdom Metazoa; phylum Chordata; class Actinopteri; order Cyprinodontiformes; family Goodeidae; genus Girardinichthys; species Girardinichthys multiradiatus. The sequence goes on from NC_061804.1 coordinate 17,801,614, forward strand.
GACAGGCTGAGCAAGGAGAGCATACATTATGCAAGCAGCCAAGAGGACTAAGGTAACTCTGAAGGAGGTGCAGAGTTCAACAGTTCAGGTGGCAAAATCTGTTAGGACACATGTTAGGTGTGCACTCCACGAATCTTCTCTTTTTGGAATAATGGCAAGATGAAACCCAAATGTAGTCCTCTTTGAATTTTTTCCACAAGTCAGAGCACACATGTTGAAGATGGTGTTTTGGTAAGATGACACAACATTTTTATATTTTGGTCTGTAAAGCGCACACATCATTCTTAACACACAATTCTCTCAGTGACATACAGTATGGTGGTGGCAGCATTATGCAGTGGGAAAGCTTTTCTTCACCAGACACAGGGAAGCCAGTAAGATGGATGGAGCTAAATAGAGGAAAGTTAAGAGGCTCACGTGGGCTGTAAAGGACATAAGACTGGATAGAAGGTTCATCTTCTAGCAGGACAACAGCCCTCCCAGAGGTTCACTTTTTAACCAGGACAGTGACCCTGAACACAAAGTTAGACCATCGGTTTACATGTCCTTCTCAAAATATTAGCATATTGTGATAAAGTTAATTATTTTCCATAATGTCATGATGAAAATTTAACATTCATATAGTTTAGATTCATTGCACACTAACTGAAATATTTCAGGTCTTTTATTGTCTTAATACGGATGATTTTGGCATACAGCTCATGAAAACCCAAAATTCCTATCTCACAAAATTAGCATATTTCATCCGACCAATAAAAGAAAAGTGTTTTTAATACAAAAAACGTCAACCTTCAAATAATCATGTACTGTTATGCATTCAATACTTGGTCGGGAATCCTTTGGCAGAAATGACTGCTTTAATGCAGCGTGGCATGGAGGCAATCAGCCTGTGGCACTGCTGAGGTCTTATGGAGGCCCAGGATGCTTCGATAGCGGCCTTTAGCTCATCCAGAGTGTTGGGTCTTGAGTCTCTCAACGTTCTCTTCACAATATCCCACAGATTCTCTATGGGGTTCAGGTCAGGAGAGTTGGCAGGCCAATTGAGCACAGTGATACCATGGTCAGTAAACCATTTACCAGTGGTTTTGGCACTGTGAGCAGGTGCCAGGTCGTGCTGAAAAATGAAGTCTTCATCTCCATCTTCAGCAGATGGAAGCATGAAGTGCTCCAAAATCTCCTGATAGCTAGCTGCATTGACCCTGCCCTTGATAAAACACAGTGGACCAACATCAGCAGCTGACACGGCACCCCAGACCATCACTGACTGTGGGTACTTGACACTGGACTTCTGGCATTTTGGCATTTCCTTCTCCCCAGTCTTCCTCCAGACTCTGGCACCTTGATTTCCGAATGACATGCAGAATTTGCTTTCATCCGAAAAAAGTACTTTGGACCACTGAGCAACAGTCCAGTGCTGCTTCTCTGTAGCCCAGGTCAGGCGCTTCTGCCGCTGTTTCTGGTTCAAAAGTGGCTTGACCTGGGGAATGCAGCACCTGTAGCCCATTTCCTGCACATGCCTGTGCACGGTGGCTCTGGATATTTCTACTTCAGACTCAGTCCACTGCTTCCGCAGGTCCCCCAAGGTCTGGAATCGGCCCTTCTCCACAATCTTCCTCAGGGTCCGGTCACCTCTTCTCATTGTGCAGCGTTTTCTGCCACACTTTTTCCTTCCCACAGACTTCCCACTGAGGTGCCTTGATACAGCACTCTGGGAACAGCCTATTCGTTCAGAAATTTCTTTCTGTGTCTTACCCTCTTGCTTGAGGGTGTCAATAGTGGCCTTCTGGACAGCAGTCAGGTCGGCAGTGTTACCCATGATTGGGGTTTTGAGTGATGAACCAGGCTGGGAGTTTTAAAGGCCTCAGGAATCTTTTGCAGGTGTTTAGAGTTAACTCGTTGATTCAGATGATTAGGTTCATAGCTCGTTTAGAGACCCTTTTAATGATATGCTAATTTTGTGAGATAGGAATTTTGGGTTTTTATGAGCTGTATGCCAAAATCATCCGTGTTAAGACAATAAAAGACCTGAAATATTTCAGTTAGTGTGCAATGAATCTAAAATATATGAATGTTAAATTTTCATCATGACATTATGGAAAATAATGAACTTTATCACAATATGCTAATATTTTGAGAAGGACCTGTATATCAAAACATATTCAAGTGTTGGAAGGGCCTAGTCAAAGTCCTGGCTTAAATTCCATTAAAAATCTGTTAAAGATTTTAAAATTGCTGTTTATAGTCACTTCCAAAACCAAACTGACTTTTGTAAAAACAAAGGGAAAAAATTATTATTCTCTATCTTTTAACCAGTACATGCAAACACAAACATATCTCACCTGTTCTGTCATCTCTCCCGTGGCTGCCTGTGTGCCAAAGACGTGAATTTAAAATCCATCTCTTGGCTTTTAAATGAGTTAATGGTCTTGCTCCTCTGTACCTCTCTGACTTGCTTCCTCTTTATGTTTCAGCAAGGGCCCTTAGATCAGCTGGCCAGTTTCTGCTGGTTGTATTAAAAACGAGGCTGAAGCTCAGAGGAGATCGGGCCTTTTACAGAACAAATTGCCATTAAATATTAGAAGGGCTAATTTCCTTGCTGTTTTTAAGTGGTTTTTGACACTGTGTGAATAGGTTTGTTGTGTCTGTTTGTATATTACTTTTTGTTCTATTGTGTCTTGGTTTGACCTGTTATAGTACTGTACAGCACTTTGTTTATACAAATAGTTTTTTAAATGTGCATTATAAATAAAATGGTTTTGGATTCTGGTAAAGCCATAAATGACTTGAGGTTGTAATTGCAGTTTAAGGTGGTTCTGCAATTAATTGACTCAGGAAGGCTGAATACAAAGGCATCCCTAACTTCTCTGTTGCACCTTCACGACTGCTCTACTTTGTGATGATCTAACACATAAAATCTCAATGTGCGGCCATGCAGGCGCATACCAAAGGCACAAACATATATTACTTGTGCTGGGTTTCAAAATGCTACAGAAACTTACGTTTTAGGGTAAAAGTGACAGATGAAGGTATCAGAAAGCTGCATTTCCTCGTGCATAATTTGGTTTCAGTCTTTGATTTTTTACAGGAAAAAAAAGTTAAACCTAAAAATACCTTATTAAAAAAGCTTAATATGGTATTTCTATTGACCACGTACAAGCTGGCAACCATACAAACGTGCATTGCAAACATGTTGACTTTGAAATAACAACTGGACAAAATACTTTGTTCATTGGAGACAATAAATGTCCACTTTGACATTTATTTAGTATTACTGACATGTTGGGCGAATCCAAAGTATTTTGATTGTACTTTCTGTTAAGGCTTTTATATATATTTATGCTTACAGGGGTGAGTTATGTTGAAGGTCTCTTCCTGTTAAAAAAGGGATTTCTTCCTCTCCACTAGTGCCACATGCTTGTTCAGGAGGATTGCTGTGAAGTCAATAACTTCATACAATTGGCTGAGCTTCCTTAGATTTATCACAAAAATTTACTGCATTATTATGTAGCTAGAGTACAATTAAAATTTATTTAAATTAGTTTGAACGTGCAACATGATCAGATTGTATTTGTTTAATCTGATTATGTATTTCTGAATATAAATTGGACCAGTTTGTGTTGTATAGAGCATTTATGTCATTTTCTGTAAATGTATCACGTTGAGCTAAATTTAATATCTTGAATTTAAAGGTTGAAGGCGTTTTTAAATCATTTTAAATGTATCTTGAATACACATTTAAACGTGCGAACCGTTTCCTCCTCCTTTGCTTGAGGAAAGCTGCCATTTTGACCTTCAATACCAGCTCTGCCATTAACCTCGCAGAAATACAACTCCGTCTTTCAGTGAAGAGGAACCCGTGTTTTTGTTAAGGTAAAATTTGAGCTGTGTTACTGGTAGTTTAAATGTTTGCGGAAATCGTAGAGACATTAAGAGTTTAAACAACCGTGTAAAGTTTTAATGGAAGAGATGACCCCACGTCTGTGGGGGGAAAACAGTTAGCTTTTTACGTTAGCATCATCAGGAAGCAGTTTCAACGCTGTTACCGGTGGGAAACAAAATATATATATATTTTAATGATAAAAAAAAAAAAAAAAGTTATTATTTTGGTTTACCATATGTGAAGCGGTGAAATAATTATGTGAATATTTGAAATCTTTATCCTAACGTTTATCCTTGCATTAAACACGGCTTGTTTTTGGCTAGCTAACGTTAAAGCAAGCTAGCTAGGTGCACATTTACGATCAAGTTGATCAAAAACAGCTTCAATTAAGAACTGTTTTTATTTGCTGGTGTATGCTTAAAACATTTTAACGTTCTCTTTGATAAAATCGTGTTTGATTAATTTAACTGTCTCCTTATAAATTAGTTTGGGTTTACCCTTCATTTTAATGCGCTAGTTTCTTTAAATGATTGTTTAAAATGCTGGTAAAAAACATTATTTCCATCTGTTTTTTACTTTCCCTTTCTTTATTTCTTCCTTCATGTCTTTCTGTCTATGTTTGTAGTTGCGGGTACCATGTTTAAAACCTGGCAATATATTTACCGTTTTACATTTTAAATTGGTTAAATGACTGAGATCCCTGGAAATTGGGAGTCTAGAAAAGTATACATTTTAACATGGAAAAATATGTAGGATTCCTGTTTGTTTTAAAACGCAAACGAGTAAAGCTAATTACATGTGAAGTATTCACCCAGAAACTGACCAGTTTGTAGGTGTATACATATGTTAGCAACATTTTAAAAGGGTTTGAATCTCAAAACAGATTATTTCAGTTATGAACAAATTATTTCAGTTATGAAATAATCAGTATTTAAAACAATTGATGATTCTGAGGTAAATAATATCCTAAATTCTATAAAACAGGTAAAATGTTTTAACTTGGAAGAGAAGATTTGACACAAAAACTGGCCTAATTTCCGCTGTTGTTTTTATACATGTAAGCAAAGGTATTTTAAGTGATTTAAGATAAATATTCAATTCGTTTTTTGTGAATCATGTTAAAAGCATTTGGGGAAAATGCAGTTTGAAAGGTTAAAATTTAGCTTTGCTACCCCGTGGAGAGTAATTTGTAAATGGATAACTGGTAAAAACATGTGTTCATGTATGATCAACTCTAAAACTGGAGCTAAGCAAGCATTAGGCTGTTTTAAAAATCCTATTACAGGAAAATCCAGCAGGTTTTTGTTGAACTAAAATGTTATTTTGGTGCTGCAATCTTGCAAATTGGAACAGAAAATTGGAATTTGGAGAGCTTTTCCTCCATCTTGTCAACAGTGATTTTGAAAATCCAACTTGCTATTTCCAATAAAATGTTATTTTGGAGGAATAGCTCTGTCATTATGCAAATTCTCAAATCCATCACTGAAACTATAATGGCACCAGCATATGACTAATAGTAAAATGCTTATTTATGTGCTGGTTATGCAAGTAGTTCAAAAACAGAGTTTTGTTTTCTGCTGTACAGTGAAAAATACACAATGAAGGTTTGTCATTTATGACCATTTTGATATGTAAAGAATGTAAGCTTGGCATTGATGCTAGATTATGAGTCTTCTATCATTTATACTGTTATTCTGGCTGTTAAAATGTGTAACCCTAACACTTAACGTTAATCAGTTTCCTGCAGGTTCCTTGACATGGCAGATCAGGAATTATTTAAATTCAGTCCTAGAGGGGGCGCTGCAACTTTGAAAAACCTGAAACCTGTCGTTGAGCCAGATTTGCCCCATCATCATCCTGAAGTCCACCTAGAAGGGGATGCAGCTGTTTATGGCAGCAAGATGGGGCAGAGGTAAGAAATGAAAAGTACATTTTTATTTGGTACTTCATAGAAGTGCAGCTATTTGTCGACAGTTAATGTTAACGATTTTTGCTATATTTAATTACATTTATTTTTTTACACCAGTTTACTGGAGTACATTCTTTCTCTTGGGTTTTTCACCATAGTCTAGACCATGGGTTCCCTAACTTTCAGTCTGTGACCCCCAAAATAACACTGCCAGAGACTGGTGACCCCCTGAAAAATATTATTTAACTAAGTTAAATAATTACGGTATATGTATTTGTAAAAGAATTTCCTTTTAAAAAAAATTTACATTTGATTATTTGATTTCATCATATATTTAATTAATTAATGGGAAATTTTATGGTACATTTATGTATTTCATGATAAATACATTTTTTTAATTTGTGCTTTTTTTGCCCTTCATACTTCTCAGCGTTCACATCAATGATTGTGAAAATCATTTCGCGACCCCCCACTTGGTGTCTCGCAGACCCCCGGGGGGTCTCGACCCCTACTTTGGGAAACCCTGGTCTAGCTTGCCATCTGTATACATTTATTCAGAATGAAAAACACTGTGTTGAATCTATTAGGTTTTGTCTGTGCTTCATCTATTGTTCGTACCCGTTTTGCAGAGTTGCAGGGGGGCTAGTGCCTATCCCCAGCGGTCATTGGGGTACACCCTGGACAGATATCCAGTCCATTACAGGGCGACACACAGGGCAAACGACAATGCACCTCATGCTCATACCTGAGGGCAATTTAGAGTAACCAGTTAACTTTACAGTCATGTTTTTGGACTGTGGGAGGAAGCCAGAGGACCTGGAAAGAACCCATGCATGCAAAGAGAACATGCAAACTCCATGCAGAAAGGATTTGAACCCAAGACCTTCTTGCTACAAAGCAAAAGTGCTGCCAACTGTGTCACTATGCACCGCTGTATCTATGCTGATCAGCTTATATAAACATGGAGATTCATCTTAGAATCGAGTCATTGGCATACTTTTACTTTAACATGGAAAGTGCATCGGATTGGCAGCTATTGTTGCCAAAATGCTATTTAATTTCTAATTCAACTGTTACAAGTTGCATTAAGGAAGCAATCTGAATTTGAAAGCAATGATAGATTATTTAACCCAGTTGTGATTTTATGGAAGATTCATGTTTTTATTGTTTTATAAAAATAAAAAAAAAGGGGGGGGTTCAACATTGAATTTACTTCTTTTTGTTCACCTGTAGAAACTATGCACATGCTGCTGGAGACTCTGACCACAAACGGGAAGCTTTACTTTGTGAAGGTGGTGACGGATCATGCAGGACGTCTTCCATCCTTGTCAGAAAAGACCTGCTTGATTCTGATGACGTGCTTTTAGAAAACGAGGTAAATTAATAAACCCGACAACAAATCAGATGGATTGCTTTAACAGCTAGGGTCTGACAAAATTGGTCCACATCATTAAATGAAAGAAGAAAACACAAAGACACAAGAAAATCAATAGCAGACAGAACTATCTCAAAATATATAGACACTTGTTCCAATGTTTGTAGAAGTTAATGTATACCTTATGTCACCATCCGTTACAACAGTCAAGGCTCTTGCTATTAACTTCTTGACTTATTCAAATGGCGCATAAATTTATGCACATAGTTCCTTAGTAAGGCATGAAAAGTTGGAACATTTCTGACAAACGTTTGACCTGCAGATGTCCATCTTGGAAGGCTAAGCCTGATTCTAAATGCATCCTATAAAAAGCTTTTTCTTGATATCTTTAATGTAATTATCCCACAAGTGAGCAGTATAAAAAGTGCTACAAAAGACTTGAAATAGGGGCCACTTTTAAAATCATGTGTGCACATTTATAATTTATCTGCTAAAATAATAGCTTGCAGCACCGTCGCTTCACATCATCATCACAAAGATCACTTAAGATACGACCTAAGTATTTCACTCTGCTCACCACATCCACTACTTGGTCTGCTAAATAAAAAGAAGGAAATTGTAGCTTCTCCTGCTCCTTAGTAGTAGCAATCACATCGACACTCTTTTTAGGGTTAAAGAAAATGTCACACTGGACACCACAATTGGCACACAACGCCTCAAACCAGCTTCATTGTTTTGGGGATTTTGGTGCTTTGGATATCTTTTAAATTTGGAACATTAGCGGGAATGTTTTTTTTTTTTTATTTCTTCACTGAAAGCAAAGTGGAACCAAAGTCAAATTCCTTGTTTGTGTGCATAAACACAAGCCGATTGTGAATAAAAACATGATCTTTTCTGCTTGTTGTAAAAGCTGCTGCCAGCTTCATAAACGGTTGATTTCTACAGCAATGCTAGAAACAGAGTTCCTACACAGTCTGGAAATGAAAGGAATTTTCAAAAATAAGATTATGGAAAACATTTGGATTCCCACTCTTTATGCTGTATTCATTGTCAAAAAGTTTTATCAGTCTATCCGTCCTACCCTTTTTCCGTCCATCCATCCGTCTTTTTCTCCCTCCTCCTCTCTGTCCATTCATCTGTCATGTTTTTGAAGGCTCCACATATAAAGCCTGATCACTTTAGTAAAATCCTCCAGGAATTCAAAGGGAACAGTTAAGCTTCTGCTTTAAAAAAAAAAAAAAAAAGTATAAATGTGTGAGAACTTCAGCCATGAAGGAGAAAACATTACACATAAAATTTTATCTTTTCTGCAGATGAAGATGTTGCTTTAAACCTACTTTAATGTACCTCAAGTAATACACAGGAGAAGTACATCTTGAGTTTTTTATTATCGAGTACATATGGTCATTATTAACCTGCTGCAAAAGCAATGGACTCTAGAGAAAGAAGTAGGATAAAGACTGATATGAGAGCTTTTTGCTTGGATTTTTGGTTCCAGGAGGAAGGCTTTAAGGAAGCAGCTGTTCTCTCTCTTCGTGGTATGTCAACTACTAAGAAAATTACCTCAGATGAAGAGTTTCTAATGGACCAGATAAAGGACTTCAAAACTACAGATGAAAGCACAAAGACTCAAGGTGCACTGCTGTCCTTGTAGAAACGAATCTGAGGTGTCAGTCTGACCTGTTCAATGTTATCCACCAGAGATCTGCAGCCCGTCTAGAGTACTGTTGCCTCTCTTTGTCCTTTTTTCTTTTTTCTAGAACATATTTTAGTGTTTTTTTTATGTACTAACTGCTGCAAACAAGCTGTACATTACTTTTACCTGTACAGCCAAACTCATATTTAACAGTAATGATGTCTTACAGTTTTTACTTTGGTGTTTCTCATAGTTTGGCAAACTGAGTGGCACCAGAGTCACGTTGCGGCTTTAAGCAGCGAGAAATTTGACGTCCTCCTGAGAATGTGTCCAGATTTGTATGGCTGTAAAAGCCACATGGCCGCATTTGTCTTGATAAGAGGTGAGCTTCCCGAGCGCCATGGATTCAACCCTAAGAATGTCCTATTTATTTCAATTTTTTCATTTCCCCACAGAGGTCTTGGATACAGCAGGGCGTCAGTGTGAACAGTATAAGGTTGTGGCGATGGGAGCTGGCCGCTCATGCTGCAGCAGTTGTCTTTGCTACAGTGGGATGATGGTCCACGACGGCCACGCCATCATCATCGCCAGAAGGGCTCTCCTGAGGTGCTAAAAGCCCTTTATTAAATGAATAAGCACCTTATGTAAATCTTTGGAGTGCTTATTGTTAAATGTTGAATTTATAAAGTGCTCAAGAGGAAAACCGCCTTCTCTTAATGTACCAGGCCTCAACGCAGAGTTCCTACATTGTCTGGAAAAGTATTGGATTTGTTTTCAGTCCTTCTTCCCTATCCTGTTATCTGACAGATTTATCCATCCTTCTATCATTTATTTGTCCTCCGATCATCTATGTGCATTTAGTTCTCTATGATCCATCCATTCATTCATCCACCCATTCATCGGTTTGGCTGTTTCATCCAGCCAGCCATGCTTTCTGTCATCCTGAGATGTTTAATATATTTCTTTAATATTCAGAATGAATCCCAGACTGGCAGACTAGATCAAAATCCTCATTTTGGTACTGATAAGTGCATTGAAGACACTGTTGTGGAGAAATATTTTTTCTGGCTTTTGTTCAGGTTTCTGTACAAACAGCTTTTGCTGTTCTTTGAAGCTGATCCAACGGCCAAGGAGAGTTGTATATTTGAGGGTAGTGCCGACAGTCACCAGCTGCAGCTCAAACCCAAAATCAGCCTCCATCTCTACACCAATCAGTGCCCTGAGGGAGCTGCGAAGAACTTCTACTTCAAGTAAAGCTGAACATTTTGTCTTTTATATGTTTTATCATACTTGTAGCATTTTGAGCTATTGGAGCTGAATAACTAACATGTCTTTGTTATGAGACAGTAAGCACTCCTATGATTCAGAAAATCCTTAGCTCTTGTTTTGAACAGGCTCTGAATGACTATAATATGTCATTTCATATGTGTAGGAGCTCAGCTGACAACTGTTGGAGCAATTTGAAGCTACAGTATCACGCCAAGGGTCTGCTTGTACCTGTGGCTTACCTTGACCCAGGCTTGTGGGGCGCCAAAGTGTGCTGCATGTCTGGCAGCGACAAGCTGTGTTGCTGGACCATCACTGGAGTCCAGGGTGCATTATTGAGCCGCTTCATTCAGCCGCTTTACATCACCACCATGGTGCTAGGTAAAGTAAACAGGCACTTTGTATTTTACAGTTTTTAAACGGGTTATTATTTGTGCATTTTGCAAGTAGAGGTTTATGAACATGTTTTACTGTTTGCTAAATCTAAAGGCTTTATACTCAGGCACTTCAAAAGTATTCACAACCCTTGGATTTTCCCACCCTTAGGTGCATTACAGCCTCAAACTTCAGTTGATTTTATTGGATCTTATGTGACGGATGAACACAATTAGTAGGTTATCGGTGTTAACCCGTACAATAATAATTGTCAGTAAATTCTGAAACTAAACTGTTTATTGTTTTTGACAAAAAATCAATCTAAATTTGATATTACATTTTAAACATTTTGTTCTAATTTCATATTTTAAATTTGGTGTTTAACGCCAACAAATTGACTGAGTCATCCATGTGTTTTGCTCTCTGTCACAAATAGAAGCCATTCTAGTCGATGCGGTAAATCACACTGGCTCCGATGGCGCTGCTGCATGACGGAGAGCCCTCCTCCGTCGTTCGTCAGAAATGCAGATCCAGTCTATTTTGGACGGATGATGGAGCACAAACACGTGATTTTCATTAGGGGTGAAATTCACGGATGACAGAGCTGTTGACGGATGCATGAACGGATCCTAAAACGCATCCAGTGTAAATAGCAGCACATGGAATATAGTGTGAATCAGGTAAAACCTGCACTTACCCCCTGTAGTACTCAGATAGTCCACCAGAGGGAATAAGGCAAGTGTCCATCTCCGAAATATGAATATCAAATATGATAGACTTGGCATAAAAGGCAACGTCAAAACCTGCAAGGAGACCCATGCTAACTGCAGCTCAATTGGGATAATGTGTAGAAACCACAGATCTCTCCTTTTTGAAAGAGTGACAAGAAGAAAGCCATAGTTTTCTGTTTGTTTTTATAAGAGTTGTTTTTGGCACTGATGGCCTTTCAGCAGTGATGAGAGGAAAGAGTGTGGAGAGAGATAAGTAAGACTTCAAATAAATGGGTTTAGATAAGGAGTTGAACTCAGGGTCAAGGACTACAGTTTTGGCCTACATGCAAAATGCTGTGTGGCAGAAAGAGAGCACTGAACAAACCAAGCCCAAGGTGATGGGCATGGTGGTGGCAGCATCTTCTTGTGAGAAGGCTTTCCTTCAGCAGGGACAGAGAGCCTGGTTGGAACTGATGGGAAGAAGGACGGAGCTAAATATTCCAAGAAAAAAAACCCTTGGTGGCTGCAAAAGACTTGAGACTGGGATTCATCTTCCTGCAGCACAATGACCCTAAACATACAGCCAGAGCTACAATGGAAGGGCTTACATTAATGGATAGTCATGTATTAACAGCAAGTAATTACCCAAGTTTGCTTTGTAACAAAATTGTAAACATTTCATCTTTCCACTTCACAACCATGGAGTTTGTGTTGGTCTCCCACAAAGAATCCCAATAAAATATCCTGGGTTTGTGTATGCAATGTCACAAAACAAGGAAAAGTTGTAGAGTACGAGTCATTTTCAACGTAAAATACAGACAGTAAATTTAATTGGTAATCAAGCTACTTGGTGTATTTGAAAAATATTTACGCATTGATTAGATTACCGTTCTTTCCATTTATTCCTAAACCGCTGTTGTTTAGGAGGTCAGAAGATCTTTAATGAAGAAATGTCTGACATGACCAACAAGAGACTGGGTGATGGATGGGAAAGAGTTCTACCTCCATCCTACAAGAAACAAGACATCATCTTTCTTTCTGCCGACTGCGTGGGCCCTGCCGAGACATCCCGAATGCATGACCATCTCAGCATCAACTGGTGTTTTGGAGATAAAGACATAGAAGTTCTGGACAGCAGCAAAGGAATCATCGTTGAAGGGTAAGTAACTTCTACCTACGTTTGAAATGACCTGAGTACTTTCCTGCTTTCCTCACTTACATCCCTGAAGTTATTACCATCTATAAAGTGGAGCTGTTGACTGGTCCTGTACAGCCTGGGGCTCCTGCCATCTTTCAAGCTTGATGTCCACTGACTGGATGGGGGACATCCATGTCCTGCTCTTCTCTCACAATATTCTGCTGCCTGTCCAGCTTTTTTCCATTAGGTTGTTCAATTAACCTTTAGATGACACCATTAGGATGTGCTAGAAATCCCATGAAATTTCATACTATAAAAGCTTTTTTTTTTTTTTTTTGGTAATGCAACAATCAATTGACCAGTTATGGAAATCAGCCAATTTGCTCTTTATTGGTTTGAACTGGTGTTCGGCAGGTCAAATTCTGAAAAAGATTCTTTTTGTTAGGCTCACAGCATCAAACTGCTTGCTCTGTGATGTATTTTTGTTTAAGAGTTTCATAATTAGATGAAGGTTTGGTGCATTTATGGGGATACCGTCCAAGTGAATGTTGTTTTGAATTTAGCCACCATCTCTATCTAAAAACCTGCCCCACAGTTTCTCTTTAGTTTGTCTAAATTTAATTATTTGTGTTATGGGCCTTGGGGACTAGCACCAGTCGAAGTTGAAATTCAGATTCACTTGCAGCAAATAGGGACAAGATATCTAGTCGTTGATCCTGTTTTAAGTCAAGCTCCACAGGGTTCACTGCATACTCCTGTGGAAAGCTTTCTGCATGGGGCATTCGGTCTGAAAGCCACATTATGTTCCACTAGAATTGGCAACTCGGGCCTAAAAAAAAAGGAAAACCACATCAGTGTCAACAGGTAAATGCCTGATTGGTGTATCTCTAGGTTTTAGTGGGAAGGCTGTTAGTTGTTAATTTAAAATTTGGACTGATCTCCACATTTCATGGATTCCTGTATAAAGACTATATTGTATTTCAATACACCAGTTTAGATTTGAATATAAATAACAATGTATTAACTCTAAATGTAATAAAAAGGAAAATGCAAATACATGATGCATTAATAATAGTAATTATGACTACCATGAATAATTTAGAGTAATACACAGAAAAAAACAGGACCAAGCACTGGCATGTTCTTGAAACATTCTGCAATCTTCAGCATTTGTTACTTCCAATATATAGATGAGGTTTCTTCATGTTATTTATGTTGATAAAATACTGGTCTGCTCATAGGGTTCCATGTCATTTCTTCCATCTTTAAACAGCCCTAGTAAGTTCTTCCTGCACGAATTTTCCTTTTTTCTTATTTAGCTGGAAAGACGCTGCATGGTGCTTTAACACTGCAAAAACAAAAACACTCCGATGTGCTGAAGTAGAGGCAATTTTCTCTCAGTTGGAGGTAAAAAACATGCAAGAATTGTGTCCCAAATGTGGCTTTGCATTTCATGCAGCTATGATTGCAGACTTCAGGCAAGATCCAGCTATCATTTTTTTCATTGGGGCTTTCTATGCCAACAGCATTCAGTACAAGCTTATTAGAGGTATACACTACTACCCTGTGCCACTACCTGACTGGAAATATTAATATTTCTTATGCTGTAATTGTTTCCAAGCTCTCCTTCTGTGAGTGGGCCCAGCTTCTCCAGCAGACTTTGCAAGAGAGCCCTCTACAGTTATTTCCAGCAGGTTGCACTGTTGGGTGGACACAGCTACCTAGTGGAGCTTCCCACCTACCACAGTGTCAAGGTTCGTGGGCTCTGCTGTTAAAGTCGCAGTGTTGTGCCAGTTCATCTTTAGTAAGAGCTAGTTTTAACCAGGTTAAAATCAATGAATTCATGTTCATAGTTCACCACCTAAATATTTTTTAAACTAAGTTCACAGCTCCAGCATAAACTAGTTCTTGTTCATTGTTCATATTGTGTCTGAAATAAAGTAAAAAAATGATATGTAGGTTATGATGTCATTTACAAATTAGCATACGGATTATCCTGTTGTCTCTGCATAAATGAACTGCATTTTATAAAGGTTGAATTCTCTGAATAGCTGCCCTCACACGTTTTAATAGTTTCATGAACAGAAAATATATTGTAATTTTGACTGAAAAGTACTGCCTTCAGACTACATTTGTAACGGTCATCTATTTTAACTCTCTTATTAGCATTTGGCTAGTTTTATTTTTATTGTTGCCCTTTAAACTATTATTGCACAGTTCCAAACCAAGTGTAATACAGAATAAATGCCTACTACTAAAAGGCGAAGTTGTCAATGAGCAAAACATTAAAAACAAAATTTTAAAGCCATAAAACAACAAATCTTAGCTTGACTTTAGATAATTTTCTTCAATTGGGATCTAACCCACCCCACCTTTCCAGTTTAATAAAAGCACATTAGCAGATAAAAATCTTCAATCATGTACATTAAATACATCTCTGCTGTTCTTTCAGGTACTTACCTGCAGGATGGTCGGGGAGTGGAGTTCAAAGCTACACATCTTTGCTCCATCAACAAAAAGCACAAAACTCCTCTGTGTAACCTGATAGTTTCAAGGGTTGGCTTCAGTTAATGTCTACATATAAAGCAAAGTTAAAGGCGACGTAGTCAAATTTGAAGTGAGAGGAAACAAATAGGCCTGAATTACCAATATAGGTCGCCACAAAGCTGCCCGCAGGTGAACACAGTTACTCAGCAGACACTGAGGACACGCCTTGAGGGGAAACGCTTCAGCTATTTCTCTGTGAAATATCTAAAGTTGGCCCCTTTTTTAAAAAAAACAAAAACAAAGTCCATCTTTACTTCCTCCCTCAAACAGAACCTCATTAAATGACGGCAAGACTAGCTGCATTCCCTTGACTTTCTTCACCTAAAGAAACAGCTCTGTTTAGTTCAAAGTTCTCAGAAATGTGAGCTCTACTCTCACAGCACTGCAAACTGGTACTATTACTCCATAAATTCTGCATCTGCTTGAGTATTTTCTTATGCCTCCCAGCAGATATTTGCAACACCACTGAATGATTTCTGTTTTGTTTTACAGGTGGAAGCTAGCATGTACCAGACAGTCAAAGATCTGGTCAAACAGCACTTCCTGGTCCACCAAGCAGGGCCCTGGAATTCAAAAAAGCTTGTGGATTGCTTCAGTGCTTAACAGCTTTTCCACAAAAGTGGTTATGTAAAAGTTTAAGCTCCTCCTGAGATTTAAGTTACTGTTTTTTTGGGTTTTTTTGTGCTTTTACTCGCATGTTAATTTGAAAAGTAATTCCGTTTTGTTTATGGCACCGGAGCTTTCAGTTTGTGTAGGTGTTCGAGGAAAATAAACAAGAACCGACTGTTGCAGAAAAAATACGTTTGGATGATTTGTGGGTGGAAATGCTAAGCTTTAAAGGCTTGGAGACTTAAAATGGGGAACGTTTTCTCAGTCACGTCAAGGGGAATGAAACATTCCTCTGTAGATCTGCAAAAAAAAGCTTACATTAACAGCACAGCACATTGTCTCAGGATGACCAAGGTGTTCAGTCAGGGAAACTTGAGGAAGGAGATATAGTTAATTATTTCAAGTTTTGATGTAATATCCAAGACATTAAAACACAAGTTCAAGTATTTCAATGTTGTGGTTGTGAAATCAGTTCAACCATAAATATGGAAAACCAGTTGCAGCTCAATATATGAAAGTAAACACTTTTAGATGCATTACACAAACTGAAATATTTCAATATATTGCATAAGACCAGTAAAAGGATTTGGCCTATTGAAAACTATGTCCATGTAATGTACAGTTTATGCACTCAGGACCTTTGCATGGATTACTGCATCAGTGCAGCGTGGCTATTGGTGCATTTGAAGATAAGAACAGGAGCCAGGTTCTCCTGGAAAATGAAACCAGCCTTGTCATTAAATTTGTAAGTGGCGAAAAGCATGAATTGCTCAAATATTTCCTGGTAGATGGCTGTACAGACTTTGGACTTTATTAAACACATTAGACTAACACTAGTTGATGTCATGGTACCCCAAATTATCACCAGCTGGAAACTTCACACCGGACCTGAAGCAGCTTGTAGTCTGTGGCTCTCCAATCTTCATCCAGAATCTGGGATCTTGATTTCTATATAATTACTATCAATTGAAAAGAAGAAGTTGGAACTCTATGCAGCAATCAAGTCCTTTTCTCTGTAGCCCAGGTAAGACACTTCTGACTTACCTAATTCAGGAAAACCTTAACACAAGGGATGCAACAGTTGTAGTCCATGTCCTGGATATATCTGTGTGTGTGTTGGGCCACAACTCACACCTTGTGAATCTCACCTTAACTCCTGAATGATCTTTGCTTAACAGTGCAGTCATACATGTTGCTTATGCGCCTTTTTCTATTGCATTTTTTCCTTCCACTGAACTTCTCAGTGAAGTCAGCATTCTCTCCCATGATTGTGTGGGCCATAATATACTTGTGTTTTTAAAATGCTTTTCTTGGTCCTATGTAATGAAAATGTTATTTAAAAAAAAAAATTTAGGTTCGTTTGCTGTAAGTCATAATGATACAAATTAACAGAAATAAACACCTAACTCATGTCCCTCTGGCTGTAAATGGGTTTAGTTTCGCCATTTGAATTACCATTACTTAAAAAGAATTCAAGTATAATCAGGTTAACCTTTAAGCAATGATTTTATTTGAAGCTGAGATCGAAGGTATGTCAGATATTACACATTTACAAAGTGTGTTGATTACATAGCCACATGTCTTCCAGTTTGTATTCAATAAATGGAGATTGGTCTTTATAACATGCCAAAACTAAGCTGTTGCTCGCTTTTGTAGTACAAAATGGGCGAGACAATAGAAAGCAGAAATGAAGAGCTCTAGTCTGATTTTATGGTGCTTTAATTTCATTTGTCGCAGCTTGCAGATTGGTCTGTGAATAAACATCACTGAATTCTAACAGCATACAAACACATACATATTAACATATATTGGCAGACAGCTGTAGAAATACCTTTTAGGGGTGAAATCAAAGTGAGCAGCAGAGGTGGCCTCATTCTGAGAAGTGACTGAAAACCATCATATCCTGATCAAACAAAAGGTGTCCAAGAACAAAGTGGCACTAAAATCTGCCCTAACTGAGAAATGATCAAAACGTTTTACATAAATAAGAGCTTAACCTGTCACCTTAAATTTGGCATTTTATTATTATTTTTCCTTTTACTCAAAATGTTGCACAGTTCATTCTCACCATTGCTCCACTCACCAGTTGCTTGGCAACCAACTCCTCCTTGTTACTGATGCAATTGCTCGTCTCTTTGAAATTACAGGCTCTTTACCAATATTTAACGGAAACAAAACTGACAATAGAACTGTGTGGAAAAAATGTGCTGATGAAGCCAATGCTGTGTGCACTGCTTTTAACTAGGAAATCTGACAGCCTTGTTCTAAAACGCAGTAAGATTAAGATGCTGGTGGTAAGTAATGGGATGTGTGCAGGTCAGCACATTGTAATTGTTTCATTGTCGTGGCTGGTCGTTTAGGCAGATGTCAGGTTCATCCCCCTGTGGGAAGACGAAGTTTCTGTGTCTGGGGATCCAGTCTGGGCTCGAGGAAGAACCAGGCCGTTCACAAAAAGATCTATAAGATAGTTAAACATCTGTAAGCCATTTGAAGGTGTAAGGAACAAATTATTTTTATGTCGACCAGAAGGTTTGGAGTTTGGTTTAAATTGAACTGTTTGATGGAGAAGGAAATAAGGGGGTGTAATTATTTAATGTCAGCGCAGGGTCGATAATTTAAGCAGTGACCTTCAACGTGATTCCAGCTACAGGAGTATCATGACATCAAAGAAGATCTTGTGGCACGTCGATGCTTATCCTACATGTTTAAAATCAAATCTACTTTGTAAGTTTACTAAAACTGTAGCCGCATACTGTGTGAGATGCTGCTTTGTTTTCTCACCCAGGTTTGGCCTCCTGCAGGATGAGTCTCTCTGGCTGGAGTCAGAAGAAGCCGAAGTGCTGTCCGTGGAGTTGGACTTGACAGAACGGACCGATGGAATCGCTGTTCTTAAAACATGTTCTTTGGGCTTTGCGAGGACTCCAACTGATGCTGAATTGCTGCACTCTAGAAAAAGATGGCAGTGAGAGGTAAGGAAGTCAAGCCTGGCGTCTTGTTTTTGTTTTAATTCAGAGTTCCCATCCAGACTTGAAAATGATAGAATTTATATGCATGGATTTCCAAGTGTGGGTAAGTGTAAAAAAAAAAAAAAAGGCTAAGCGAAGATTAAAAAAGGTTTGATTATCCCAACTTTATTCATTATCTAAAAGACAAAAAAAAAAACATTTTTGAAATATAAAGGGTTTTTTAACGTTATCTATACTTGGAACAAAAAGTTAAATTTGTGTTTGTTCAACAATGTCTTTGTGGAAAGGATGCTTCTAGGCAATAAATCCTCTAGAAAGCCTGATCAATGTTCTTTAAATGGTGTCACATTTGTGGGTTGAGTATGCGGGTTTTGGCCATGAGAAACTCGCCAAATCCTCTGGGGATGTCAAACGGCTTATTCTGATACCGACTCTTGTTGGATCGGACCAGAGTTTGAGGAAACCAGCCTTATTGGTGGTTTAACAATTTATTCATTCAACAAACAGGGGCCTCAGTAGTGTGTGGAAGCATTGTGCACTACCACAAAAGCCTGGCACCTCCTACTCACGCTGGTCACCAGCTTGGTCACACACTGCTGTGGGATGGCATCTGATTCTTACGTGGCACGAACAGCACGCCCAAGCTAATCCCACCAGTGTTCACTGGGGTTAAAGTCAGGTAGTCTCTGAAAAACTCCACTCTGTGGAGGCGAGTGTTGACATCTTAGAGGATAGCATTCAGTCGCTAAGAGTAGAGGTAATGGTATTGCCACTGGTTGCATAATCTCATCTTCATATCTGTCTGCATTGAGATTGCTGCCATGAAGTTTTTCATGACAGCTCTTTCACTCTTTATTTTTCCTTTTGGCAGCATTTAAAGATAAATGGAACAGGTTTTCCAGTTGTATAAGATTTATTGCCAAGAAGTATTGTTGCAACAAAGAAATAATCAACCAAACACAAATTCCTCAGTTCTTAAGATAGTTCTTTGTCTCAGTCATTGACCATAGGAGAATGCACACTCATTCAAATGTCTAAAGGGAGATTTCACACCTTCCCTGTCCTCTAGACCCTCTTAGGTCAGGGTTTTTTAACTGGACCTTGGGTCTAATTGTAGATGCCAACAAAGTGTTTTCCTAACAAAATATAGGTAAAATGAATCACAAACTGTGGTTTAAAGAATCTGTATATAATGTAGAATAATACAAGCCAGATTATACATGCCTGAATATTATATTATACATTTTGAAAAAGAGCTTACCTAAGTTTGTACAGAAACAGACCTTTACCACACAGATCTGAAGTGTTTTCATGACACACAGAAGATGGAGATGAGTCCCAAATAGGTAGATTTGTTTTGTACTTACATGGCCAGAATTATATCAAAAAATCATCTGAATAATGTGCACATTTGACTTATGCAAGATACAAAACTGTTATTCTTAAAATAGTAAATTTGTAGGAACAGGGTTCAGTACGGGTAGGCACAAACCAATTGAGGCAAATAAAATTAGAACCAGTGTAGTTGAGTTGTTAGAACAAAAGTTAGTTGTTATGTTGAGTGCTAATACCAGAGTGCTCCTCAAGTCGAAATCGTCCAAAGCAAAGATGAATCCTCCACTGTTTTCTCACATTCTCCTTCATCAGACAGTGAAACAGGAAGACAAAAAGTCCTGGAAGGAACAACGTTTTGGGAAAGCGAAACATGAATCATGTACTGTCACCAGGTGGAAAAATGGACATGGTTTCAGCAGTTCACTGAACAATTGGATGGAGGTAACAATTTGTATATTCTGTAATGCAAAAACAGAACAAAAGAGCAAAGTGTACCAGAGTCAAATTCCTTGTTTGTATGCATGAACTTGGCAATAAAGCTGATTCTGATTTTAACATACACTATATATAAACTTTTTACCTCTTGGTGTAAACGTAGTTGCATATTGCTCGGATAACCAAATGATAACCAAGATGGGCCTTTGTGTTTTTTTTTGTTTTTTTTTTTCTTAATCAGTGGTGAACCTTTATGTTTATATAGATTTGAGAAAATAAAATATTCCAATTTTGAAGTTGTTTTGTTTTTATCTCTTCAACCACAAAGAAAGATCTGCTCAAATAAATAATCAAAAGCCAAAACTATTAAGATATTCACCCTGATCACCTGTATGTAAACCTCTGACCAGAACCTTTATACAGAGGATTATAAAGCATTGAAACATCAACATTTTTCTCCGTTTCAATATTTCTAACGAGGCCATTGACATAAAATTTTAATCAGATATTGGCAACAACCCGAGTAATCCACACGTGAAGAAATCCAAGCAAATTTAGTAATGGGTAAAACAATTGAAATGACACGGAATAAATTCATAAATATTAAACATACTGCTAGAAATGTATTGAATACTTTGTGGAAAAATGGACTTGTGTCTGTACTTGTCCTCTTAGATCTCAGTGCTGCATTTGAAAGATACAACAATACACATCATAGCTTCGTGTTGCTGTCACTTGAATCGGGAACAGCGCTAGGCTGGTTTAAATCTTATTTGTCTGACAGATTCCAGTTTATCATGTAAATAATAAATCATCTTTAAACTCCAGGGTTAATTGTGGAGTACCACAGGGTTCAGTACTTGGGCCAATTTACTTTACTATATATATGCTTCCAATAGGTCAAATTATCAGGCAGCATAAGATAAATTTTCACTGTTACGCTGATGGTACTCATCTTTACTTATCCATAAATCCTGATGAACCCAACCAGTTAGATAGACTACAAGCATGTCTTGAAGACATAAAAACTTGGATGACTTGAAATTTTTTGCTTCTAAATTCAGACAAGATAGAAGTTGTCGTCTTTGGACCGGAGTCTTTAAAAAAAGAAACTGCTTTGTCAATCATTTAACCTGGATGGCATTAAATTGACCTCTGATAATAAAGTAAAAAACCTTGGTGTTATTTTTGACCAGGACATGTCATTTAAATCCCATATTAAACAGGTTTCTAGGATTTCCTTCTTTCACCTCCGGAACATTGCCAAAATTAGAAATATCCTGTCCAGGAGTGACGCTGAAAAATTCAAATTGCAGCAGCAAGAGTTCTGATGAAAATTAAAAAGAGAGATCATATTTCTCCTATTTTAGCTTCCCTTCATTGGCTCTCTGTTAAATCCAGAATAGAATTAAAAATTATCCTCCTCACATATAAAGCCCTTAATGATCTAGCTCCATCATACAACAGAGATCTGATTGTTCCATACGTTCCTAACAGAGCACTTCGTTCTCAGACTGCAGGTTTACTGGTGGTTCCTAAAGTCTCTAGAAGTAGAATGGGAGGCAGATCCTTTAGTTATCAGGCTCCTCTCCTGTGGAACCAGCTCTCAGTTTTAGCCCGTGAGGCAGACACCCTGTCTACTTTTAAGGCTAGGCTTAAAACTTTCCTTTTTGATAGAGCTTATAGTTAGAGTGGCTTAGGTTATCCTGAGCTATCTTCCTTATTTTTTTTTACCCCCATCTTCTTCCCTCCCTGTTGGATGGAGTAAGGGGGAGTCAGGTTTAGCCTAAACCAGCTCAGTTATGGTTGAGGTGCAAACACACCCTCCATTTCTGGTACCTGTATGACCCCCTCTCTTTTCCAATAGTTAAGGTCAATCTGACAGAGAGAGGTATCCCAATCGTTGTGGTTTTTATTATAACAATGGCCATCAGTGGGCTCTAGATGGACACCCTGTCTACTTTTAAGGCTATGCTTAAAACTTTCCTTTTTAATAAAGCTTATAGATGGAGTGGCTTAGGTTATCCTGATCTATCTCTGTAGTTATGCTGCTATAGGCTTAGGCTGCTGGAGGACATAATGACCACTTTCACCCTCTTCGCTACATTCTCAAACTATTCTCTAATTCTGCATTATTTGCTGTTATTTCAGTTTTTAACTTTATGTTCTCTCTCTATTCTCTTCCTAGAAGCTACACCTGGCCTGACTTTGTGTCTACCTGTGACACCTTTCTGGAGAGGGGAATCGTCCAAGCTTCTGCTGGCAACAACTTAATGCTCACCCTCTACCGATGATCCACATGTCCCTGTCTTTTAGTGTTTAACCCTTTCTCTCTCCTAGACATGGCGATTGACTGAGCTTAACTAACAAACTCTATGTGCTCTCTTTCAGACTCTAACCTTGAAAACTGGCTCAGAGTTTATCTGTTCTTTCTTTCTAGGTGAAACGACTAAAGAGCTACATCCATTAACATTTACTTTTCCTTCCCATAGAAAGTACTCCTGGATCAGTGCTTCTTTGTTCTCTTTGTGTCTCTGCAGATGGCCGCTCACACTGAGCCTGGTTCTGCTGGAGGTTTCTTTCTGTTAAAAGGGAGTTTTTCCTTTCCGCTGTCGCTACATGCATGCTCAGTATGAGTGAATGCTGCAAGTCACTGACTGGATGCAATCTGCTGGGTTTCCTTAGACAGAAAAACTTTTAATCTAATTTGAATAAATAACTAACTTTGGCTGCACTGTTCAATGTTTAGGATTAATTGGAATGTATGAACCTGACTGTTGTGAAGAGCCTTGAGACAACATGTGTTGTGAATTGGTGCTATATAAATAAACTGAATTGAATTGAAAAACTTACTACAGGTCAGGTTTACTTAAAGTGTTCAGAAATAGCTGGGACTGTTTTTCCGATTAAAAAAAAGTAATGCACTTAACTTCAGTGACCCCTTTCCACAGTCATTGCACAAGACTCTACTGCTGAAGAAAATGGTGAAGTGTGTTTAAAGTTTGCTGCAGAGGATTTGGACAAGTCATTTGAAATACCGGCAGAATTTAGTCCAGTGAGATGAGGCCAAAGCTGCACTGTTTGGTTGTCAATGAACACTCCAGGTCCGGATGGTTCTGCAAATCCCTCCAAAAACACCAAGGCCCATGTATAGTTTGCTGGTGGGAATAATATAGTGTGGGCTGTCTTAACAGCAATTGATACTGACACGCTTAATATAAATAAAGAAAGGATGAATGGAGAAATGGACCAGGACATTTTTGATAAGAATCTGAAGATGATTGTTGGTTTCCAAGCAAGACAAGTCCCAAACACACAGCCAAATAAGCTTTTTTATTGCTTTTAGAGACAGAAAGAAAGAACTGGTGGAATGGCCCAGTCACCTGTTTCCCATGGAACATCAGTGGAAAGAACTGAGGATCAGATTCCATAGAAAGGACCCACAGAACCTTCAAGATTTGAAGACGGTTTATGTTGAAGAATGGGTCAAAATCACACCTTAGCAATATATGTGACCAGACTCTTCATACAGATGTGTTAAGACTCTTAAATATCCAATATTTTTCTGGGAGTGTGTTTAATATTAATTCCCTATGTAATTTCAATGTTTTTACCCATAACATAATTTGTGTACTAATTTGGTTAGATTTATTTGTATGTGTGGATTACTTGGGTTGTTGCTGATATCTTGTGTAAAATTCATGTCAAAGCTCCTGTAAGAAATATGTAAACAAAGAAAAATGTTGACGTCTTCAGTATTTATTTTACCACTGCATAAACTTCTCTGTGCTAAACAAAAACGCACCTTGCAGGGTGTTCAGTCCGGAGAACAAGTACAGCAGAACTACCCTTGCCGGTCCCCAGGTAAAGAAACCTACAGTCCATGTTAGTCCAAGTAAAAAGGTAAGACTGGCAACTCCCTTCAGGTCCTGCAGAAGCCCTCTCCGGGTCCCTGCGGGGCTGTTGAATCGCATGTGGCGAATTTGAATCAGAACCACCACAAAGACCTAAGGGAAGATCCATAAACATGTGTAAAGGGGTTACATTTCAGAAGAACATGCATGTATTTAAACACTGAAATATTCTATTTTAATTGGTAATTTGTTGTAGAATAGGCTCTGTTGGTTTTTGTGATCATTTAAAATGTAAACCTTCTGATAGTTTTATATAATTAAGGGTTTCTCGAATTAAAAGGCACCACAAAAATGGTCTGTTTTTAATATACAACCTACCCCGATGTTGAAGAGAAAGATCAACCCAGCATAGGCAACCACAGACACAAAAAATGTCAGATCATCCTTAAGCCAGCAGCTGTTAGAGCATGGAACATGGTGAGAAATTGGTCATTATGCCCTTTTAGTCCCACAATTTACTGTACATGTAAAAAAACTATTAGTATTTCTATTTACTTTGTGGCCTTTTTAAAGCTGGACTACAAACAGTGTCACGTTACTTAAATATAGTCATAGTAGTAGGATAAAGTAGCTGTCATAGTTGCAGTATGCACAGAAACATTTATCTTTTCTGCACCATTGATTGGTGAGTATATTTTTGCAGCTATGTTGCAGCTTTGTAACTCTGACAAGTTTTCTGATTAACTGCAACTTTAATGTTCTTAAAAATCTATCAAAACATGAAAGTTAGAAACAAAGCAAACTTGTCTTACAAGTTGTAAGAGATGTCCAAAGGCTCTAAAGTGTACTTGGCATCTGTGTAGAGGAGACTGCCATAGGCATCTCGATTCACCATGAGAACCGTGATGCAGATTACCAGAGGAATCCCTGAGAAAGAGATACAACGTTAATACGTGACATTTAAAACCCTTTACAACTGGATTTATAACTTATTTAGCTACTAATTTAAAGCCAGGCATGCTTTAATTCTAGCTTACCCCACCCGAGAGCACAGAACTTGAGGATATACGAGGGAACATAGACGTTGAAGACTTTAACAAGAGCAAAATACATGTTGACAGCCTCTAATCCCATCCATGTGAAGGATGCCAGGAGGAAGTAGTGCAACATGGATGCTGCTGCCACACAGAGGCCGTAGAGACCCCAGGAGGACAACCAGGAGTTGACCAGAAACATCAGGTTCAAACCCAGCATGGCCAGAGAGAGGTTTATGAGGATCTTGGAGGGGTAGTCTCTACGAAGCTTCCTAAATCGGACATGGAGATGAGCATTACAGAAGAAGAAGGATTATACACATGTAACTCTGCAGATTAGAGATTTGAACAATTTCTGCCCTAACCCTGTCTACATTGTAGGAAATGTTCATACTTTGATATGCAGTGATGAGATAAACTCACTTATATTTTATTTATCTTGAGACAACTTACTCAAAGGCTATATATGTGAGAACGCTGATTCCTAAGAACAGGGATGAGACTCCGCAACCAACATAGGTGATAATGGTCAGGATATGCTCATGGGCCGGGTCCAGCTGAGTCCTGGAGACATCCTAGGAGTAAAAATAGATGTATCAACATGATTGATTTTTACTACTTAGCGAATTAGAGGATTCTTGTGCAAAAATAAATATACAATGTTCTTCACACTTACTGACACCCCTGGTAAATATGTGTAAGTAGCCTTGACATCACCTTTTCTCTCAGGAGCAATCTTCCTCCTCTTATGCACTCCTTAGCTCCCCCTACAGGTTTTCTATAGAACTCAAGTCTGTGGACTGAGCTGGTTCTGAAAAATTGAGGTTTTATGTCTCCTGACCATTTGTTTTTTTTGTTTTTATTTAACCATATGTTTTAGATCAGTTTCTGCTATGAGGCCACCAGACTTTTATGTACAGTGTCCTGGTATAAGAGTTGATTATGACATGTATGCTAACAAGGTTCCAAAAGCCAATTGAAGAGAAGCAGCTCCACAGCATCACAGATCCACCACCATACAGTGGGTACGAGATGCTTTTCCACCTGTACCCGTTTTATGCGGGACTGACCCATGTGGTTTGTTGTTGGAAAGCTCCGTCTTCATTTGATGTTTTAAAAGTACTGGCATGAAGATGAACACATCTACCTTATTATAATGAAATGTTCTCTTGTCTTTCCTATTTTGAACCATGGCTAATAGAGAGGCTTCTGTTTCACATCATCTTGATACCACTGGAAAACCGATGTCATAAAATGCCAATTAAAGGTTTACAAGATATAGTTATCAATTAAACAAGGTAAGTATAAATCAGGAAATAGTTTAGTTACATGCATATATATTGTGAAGGGTGTCAGTAAATTTGTTAAAAACTATTGTTTGTTATTACGGGTGTTTTCTCCACACTGAATAAATACATACAAAGGTAAGACGTTTCCTTATTTTTAAGTGTGAGATTATGCTAAGGTATAAACAATGAATTAATTTTAAGGCTTATATACATCTATGCTGCTAATAACATCTCAGCTCATGACATCCAGTTTCTTGCCATTACAATTCACAAAGTTCTTATGTGGCTCTCATGAATCTCTGTCGTAGTGTTTTCCAGCAGCAGATTTTTTTTTTTCAGTCTAGCATTTAGTTCCACTCTTCTTCCTATTAACAATGGCCAGAAAAAAAAAAAAATGTTTCGCGCAGCATGATGCTGCCACCACTTTGATTTACAGTGGGAAAAGTGCCTTCAGGGTTACGCTTAGTGTTAGTTTTTCTCTTCACGTAGTGTTCTGCACTCAGCTCAAAAAGCAGATATCACTCATAAATTCCCAGAACAATATATTTAAGCCAGTGGTTGTTATGGGGTAAAACATTAGAAAAGGTTAAAGGGGTGTGAATGCATTTGCCAGGCACCACATATATCCCACAGAATATGAACTGCATAATAAACACTGTATTTGGCAGTTTTGGCGGTGAACAAAAATATGTCAAAGTTGTGTCCATTTAAACAAAAACTGGCTTTTGTTTTCCACAAACTGTACTCTGAGTGCCCTCTGCTGCCCAAATCTTTTGCTGCCTTACTTGGTTTTCATAACTACAATTATTAGAAAAATACCTTTATTCAAATCATTGATACTTAGTAAAATGTTACAAATGTTTAGCTCTGTCTCCCAAATCTGAGTGTCAGAGCTTTCCAGAAATAAAAATATCTGCACCAAAAGGATTTGTACCAGAAGAACTCCAAAGTGTGTGAGATGATCGCAGAGGCACGTTGTGTAGTAAGGAGTGCTATTGTATTTTCGGCAGCCATGATCATCCCAGCCTCCGTGTCCTAGATGTGGACAGATAAACAAAACACTATTTTGTTATCAGCTTCTGTTAAATACAAAGAACTGTGCCTTTTGAATAAGGACCTACCATTTTTACTGAAGTTCCAGTAGACGCAATGCACTTCTTTATCATGCTGGGAAATATAAGTAACTCATGTTGATCTACAGTGTTACTGGTAGGTGTAACGTTACTTTAATAAAAGTCTCCCCTACCGTGTTTGGCTGTAGATGGTGGAGCATGACTTTAACGTCTTCATTAAGGTCTTTGATCGGTGAGCTGGCGTTGGTCACACTGGCCGATACCACAAAGGTGTTGAGGACGGGCTTCTTTTGCTTGCTCTGAATTCAGAGACAATAAACATGAACCACTTTCTCTGCAAAGATCCATACAAGGCCAGTTTGAACCAAAATACAGGTCCTTCTCAAAATATTAGCATATTGTGATAAAGTTCATTATTTTCCATAATGTAATGATGAAAATTTAACATTCATATATTTTAGATTCATTGCACACTAACTGAAATATTTCAGGTCTTTTATTGTCTTAATACGGATGATTTTGGCATACAGCTCATGAAAACCCAAAATTCCTATCTCACAAAATTAGCATATTTCATCCGACCAATAAAATAAAAGTGTTTTTAATACAAAAAACGTCAACCTTCAAATAATCATGTACAGTTATGCACTCAATACTTGGTCGGGAATCCTTTTGCAGAAATGACTGCTTCAATGCGGCGTGGCATGGAGGCAATCAGCCTGTGGCACTGCTGAGGTCTTATGGAGGCCCAGGATGCTTCGATAGTGGCCTTTAGCTCATCCAGAGTGTTGGGTCTTGAGTCTCTCAACGTTCTCTTCACAATATCCCACAGATTCTCTATGGGGTTCAGGTCAGGAGAGTTGGCAGGCCAATTGAGCACAGTGAAACCAAGGTCAGTAAACCATTTACCAGTGGTTTTGGCAGTGTGAGCAGGTGCCAGGTCGTGCTGAAAAATGAAATCTTCATCTCCATAAAGCTTTTCAGCAGATGGAAGCATGAAGTGCTCCAAAATCTCCTGATAGCTAGCTGCATTGACCCTGCCCTTGATAAAACACAGTGGACCAACACCAGCAGCTGACACGGCACCCCAGACCATCACTGACTGTGGGTACTTGACACTGGACTTCTGGCATTTTGGCATTTCCTTCTCCCCAGTCTTCCTCCAGACTCTGGCACCTTGATTTCCGAATGACATGCAGAATTTGCTTTCATCCGAAAAAAGTACTTTGGACCACTGAGCAACAGTCCAGTGCTGCTTCTCTGTAGCCCAGGTCAGGCGCTTCTGCCGCTGTTTCTGGTTCAAAAGTGGCTTGACCTGGGGAATGCAGCACCTGTAGCCCATTTCCTGCACACGCCTGTGCATGATGGCTCTGGATGTTTCTACTTCAGACTCAGTCCACTGCTTCCGCAGGTCCCCCAAGGTCTGGAATCGGCCCTTCTCCACAATCTTCCTCAGGGCCCGGTCACCTCTTCTTGTTGTGCAGCATTTTCTGCCACACTTTTTCCTTCCCACAGACTTCCCACTGAGGTGCCTTGATACAGCACTCTGGGAACAACCTATTCGTTCAGAAATTTCTTTCTGTGTCTTACCCTCTTGCTTGAGGGTGTCAATAGTGGCCTTCTGGACAGCAGTCAGGTCGACAGTCTTACCCATGATTGGGGTTTTGAGTGATGAACCAGGCTGGGAGTTTTAAAGGCCTCAGGAATCTTTTGCAGGTGTTTAGAGTTAACTCGTTGATTCAGATGATTAGGTTCATAGCTCGTTTAGAGACCCTTTTAATGATATGCTAATTTTGTGAGATAGGAATTTTGGGTTTTCATGAGCTGTATGCCAAAATCATCCGTATTAAGACAATAAAAGACCTGAAATATTTCAGTTAGTGTGCAATGAATCTAAAATATATGAATGTTAAATTTTCATCATGACATTATGGAAAATAATGAACTTTATCACAATATGCTAATATTTTGAGAAGGACCTGTATTTCTGATTTTGTAAGCAGTCTGTTTTCTACTTCATATAAAATAATACCTTAAAGATCAGTTGGTTGGCGTAGAACTGAAACTGGATTCTAGGTTGGTTCTGGTCCAGCCTTTGTTGTGACAAGTTGTTCTGCAGGACAGATGGCAGGGAAATGAAAGCCACCGTGTCTTCTGAAGGATACCTGTTAATAAAAATCTACACCACAGAGAAAGAAAAAACTTAACCTTACATTGCATGTATAAATATATTCACAGTTATTGCTTATTTTGCACAGCAGGAGATTGTTAGAATAAATCAGGCTGCATAATGTTAAATGTCGTTCTAAAAAATCTTTAAAAACGCTTTGTCTTGGTTATTAAACATGGACTCTGTTTTATTATAATATCCTTTCTTTATTGCATGTTATTTTTGATTCTGATGCATCAATACCAAAGTATAATGGACATTTGGTGAATCTTATATGTAGTGTGTACTGTAGTATAAATAAAGTTAATAGAGTAAATAAATTGAATTAGGTTGTGTGCATTTGGGTTTACACTAGACTCATCTACCTTTTTGTTTGGATTTAGATTTTTGATGAATAAATACTGCACCTTTGATAATTGTTGGGACCCTTGTAAATCCATATGAAATCCAGTGAAATAAAAATATTTTAAGTGCGATAACCTCAAATGCCGCTTTTCAAAACGGGAAAGACAAGATGGTGTATTTGTCTAAACTTTTCTGGGACTTTAACTGAAACCACCTGGGATGATAAAACCTTTGAAACGTGAAGGTGTTTTAAGTAAAAATCTGTTCAACCCTGACAAAAAAACTGAAAACGGGTCTTTGCGTAAACTTTAGGCAGGCTAAATATGTGGCCAAATCATCAGAAACTGTAGATCAGACACAAAATCAACCTTATTTTGTGGAAATCTTAACCTGTTAAGACCAACCCACCAGCAGGTTGAGCTGTGTGTGGTGTGTTTGATTTCTTTGTTTGTTTTTTTTTTGTTTTAATCACAAGTAAATCAGACAGTAACAGTTGCAACAGTGCTTCCAATTGAAAAAAATATTCTGTCATGTCTTACCTTTACACAGGTACCAAAGGTTTGCATGTAGACCTTATAACTGTGGAGCTATACTTGATTTATTTCAGATACGTAATTTCAGACGGAAATTGCTTCTTAAATCCTTAGGGCTTAACGGGTTAAGTTCCCAGACATAAATCCTAGATATATTGGTTGAGTTGTAGAGAAAAGAACATAAGAGAGGACCCAGGACTCAAGATCCTCTAGAGGTTCCACCATACGCAACAAGGGGCATGAGACGCTTTTCCACCTAATAATCCTTTTTTTTTTTATCCCAGACCTACCAGGAGTGTTTATTATAGAAAAAGAAATCCCATAATTATTTCATATCATTGGCTTTTTACAATTTTTTACCAGTGGTCTCAATAACTATAGAAGGTGCTGTAAGTTAAACTGTACTAAATGTTCAGATAAGAAAGGTATTTGGCAACCTCAGCTTTGTTGCCGGTCCAATCAGACATAACTCCAAAGCTTAAGCTGCTAAACTGTCCAGGGACTACATCCACCACTGAGATAGCAACTGCTGGAGCAGATAGCGTGCAGGAGCCCTCGTAGCCCACCATCTTGTCTCCCACCTCCTCTGTGATGTTTAAAATACTGTAGATGAAGACAGATAAGGCGTTCACACACATTTGAGCTTAGCTGCAGATTAACTTGGATCTTTGAATCTACTTTAGATCCATACGTGTTTGTAAAAGGTCCCAGGTTGCTGTCTGATTCCAAAATGTTTGAGATGATGTTGATCAGAGCTTGGCCAAGATATGGTGTGACCATACTGACACTGATGATGTCCTTCAGCATGTTGAGGACTGTGACCAGCTCTTTGTAGATGAGAGTGGATTGATTTTTCAGTAATTCCTCGATCATCTCAACCACATCAAATGCGTTCCCTGGAGATAAATGACACAACAGGAAGTTATGTGTGACTATCAATGAATATAGGGCTTTGAAAAAGCATGTGTCAAAACTTATCTTAATATCAAAGACATCATATGTAAATATAAAATGCAGAATTTAAATGATAGTTTCATTTAAGAGGAAAAAAGCTATCCAAATCACTATCTTAGGTAGAAAAGTAATTACCCTCCATACCTAATAACTGTGCATCCCATGGCAAGGTTTTAAAGCATGAGCAGTTTAAGGAACTGGGTTTATGTCTAATCTTTGACTAGATCACAACAAAGCAATCTATTTTTTTTTTTTTTTTTTTTTTTTAGCATTTCTGTGGTGGATCGTTGCCGTGCTTCAGGTCATTGTCCTCCTCTGTAACCCAAGTGTGGACCTCCTCCCAGTGGGACATGCCATGAAACACCTCCCAAGGGAGGCGTCCAGGGGGCATTGGAAACAATTGCCCGAGCTACCTCAGCTGACTCCTCTTGATGTGGAGGACCTATTCCAAGCCCCTCCAGGACGGCCAAGCTCCTCTCACTATCTCTAAGGGAGTGCCAGACCACCCTGCGGAGGAAGCTCATTTCGCCTTTTGGCTGTGCTCTTTCTTCATCAAAACAGACCAGCACATTGTCCGCATTACCGCGGCAGCCGAACCGATCTATCTGTCGATCTCCCACTCCATTCTCCCCTCACCTGTGAATGAGAACCCGAGATACTTAAACTACTCCACTTGAGGCAGGAATTCTCCCCTGGCCTGGAGAGGGCAAGCCACCCTTTTCCGGTAGAGAACCATGGCTTTGGACCTGGAGAAGGTGATTCTCATCTCTGCCGTTTCATACTCTGCTGTGAACCACCCTAGTGCATGCTATAGGTCTTGGCTTGAGGAAGCCAACCCTAACCCTAACCCTAACCCTAGAACCAAATCGCCTTCAAAAAGTAGAGAGAAAGTCCACTGGTCCCCAAACTGGAGCCCCTCCGGCCTTTGGCTGCCCCTAGAAATCTTGTCCATGAACAGAACTGTTATGAACAGCACCAGTGACTAAGGGCAGCCCTGCCAAAGTCCAACATGCACTGGGAACAGGTCTGACTTAATGTTGGCAATGCGAACCAGACTCCTGCTTTACTTGTACAGAGACTGAATGGCACCAAATTAAGGGGCTGGGACTACGTATTCCTCGAGCACCCCACAGGGTATCACGAGGGACACGGTCAAATGCCTTCTCCAAGTCCACAAAGCACATGTGGACCGGTTGGGCAAACTCCCATGAACCCTCAAGCACCTTATAAAGAGTGTAGAGCTGGTCCAGTGTTCCACAGCCTTCTCTGCTCACCACCAGGTGATGATAGGTAGACAGCGTTCAGTGTCTCAGACATGCAACTAGAGGTCAGAAGACACAACTGCAAAGTCGATCGACCCCCGGCCTAGGGTGTTCTGGTGCCAAGTGCACTGATAAACACCCTTACATGGTGTTAGTTATGGACAATTTGACTGGTACAGCAGTCCAATAAGGAAACACCGGGTTCAGATCGTAAATATGTTTTTAAATGTATTCTAAACAATGAGGAATACACACAGAAATGTAAAAAAAAGGTGAACAGACCAGGAGTGACTTCAACATGATCCAGATCAGGAATAGTTTCTATCACTGGAGGGCAGTCTTCAAGGTTTGGCTTCTTCCAGTGGGTCCACTGGGACAGTTTGCTGCCAAATAAGAAATGAATAGAAAAATATGATGTATTAAGGCAGCTGATTTCTAGCTTCTCAGGCTAGGCCCAGCTTTAGAGGGACGGTCAGTTTTCATTTTAATTAAACAAAAAGAAGACATTCAAAATGTCCAATATTATTTGACCTTTTTCCATTTTCTTATAGAAGCAGTAAAGTTGTAACTGCACTTTCATATAAGAAAAATAAATACAGGGGTTGGACAATGAAACTGAAACACCTGTCATTTTAGTGTGGGAGGTTTCATGGCTAAATTGGACCAGCCTGGTAGCCAGTCTTTATTGATTGCACATTGCACCAGTAAGAGCAGAGTGTGAAGGTTCAATTAGCAGGGTAAGAGCACAGTTTTGCTCAAAATATTGAAATGCACAAAACATTATGGGTGACATACCAGAGTTCAAAAGAGGACAAATTGTTGGTGCACATCTTGCTGGCGCATCTGTGACCAAGACAGCAAGTCTTTGTGATGTATCAAGAGCCACGGTATCCAGGGTAATGTCAGCATACCACCAAGAAGGACGAACCACATCCAACAGGATTAACTCTGGACGCAAGAGGAAGCTGTCTGAAAGGGATGTTCGGGTGCTAACCTGGATTGTATCCAAAAAACATAAAACCACGGCTGCCCAAATCACGGCAGAATTGAATGTGCACCTCAACTCTCCTGTTTCGACCAGAACTGTCAGGAGCTCCACAGGGTCAATATACACGACTGGGCTGCTATAGCCAAACCTTTGGTCACTCATGCCAATGCCAAACGTCGGTTTCAATGGTGCAAGGAGCGCAAATCTTGGGCTGTGGACAATGTGAAACATGTATTGTTCTCTGATGAGTCCACCTTTACTGTTTTCCCCACATCCAGGAGAGTTACGGTGTGGAGAAGCCCCAAAGAAGCGTACCACCCAGACTGTTGCATGCCCAGAGTGATGGTTTGGGCTGCCATATCATGGCATTCCCTTGGCACAATACTTGTGCTAGATGGGCGCGTCACTGCCAAGGACTACCGAACCATTCTTGAGGACCATGTGCATCCAATGGTTCAAACATTGTATCCTCAAGGCGGTGCCGTGTATCAGGATGACAATGCACCAATACACACAGCAAGACTGGTGAAAGATTGGTTTGATGAACATGAAAGTGAAGTTGAACATCTCCCATGGCCTGCACGGTCACCAGATCTAAATATTATTGAGCCAGTTTGAGGTGTTTTGGAGGAGCGAGTCAGGAAACGTTTTCCTCCACCAGTATCACGTAGTGACCTGGCCACTATCCTGCAAGAAGAATGGCTTAAAATCCCTCTGACCACTGTGCAGGACTTGTATATGTCATTTCCAAGACGAATTGACGCTGTATTGGCCGCAAAATGAGGCCCTACACCATACTAATAAATTATTGTGGTCGAAAACCAGGTGTTTCAGTTTCATTGTCCAACCACTGTAGCTCCATCAGCAAATCCCAGCCTGGCATATTTCTGCATGGAATTGGCATCTTCTGCTCATTTGTGGGCTTTCTCCGGGTACTCCAGCTTCCTCCCACAGATCACATGACTTAGCTTAGCTGGTCTCTCTAAATTGACCTTAGGTATGTTCGTGTGTGTGCATGTTCATTTATCCTGTGTTTTGCGTGTTGCCCTGTGATGGGGTGGCGACCTGTCCCTGGTCTGCCCTGCCTCTCGCACAGTGACTGCTGAAGACGGCATTATAACCTCAGCAAGGTAAGGATCCTCATATTCTGCTTAATCCCTTTTTGTGTCCCCATCTCTGTGGGTTCACAACATTTATAGTGCATCAAATAAAGCAAAACACAATCGTTGTTTCTCTGACAGCTCCTGCACCTGACTTAAGGGAACCTTTCCTTTTCACAACCACTATTGAGGAAACAGTCTTCCACACCGGTAGTAGCATAAGGACTGGGCTGGATGGACTCGCCTAGTTAGAGCCAGCCAGCTGTGCTCTACCCGTTGCGCTGTCTACAGCTCTTGTGTGCCTGTTCATGCATTGTCCTGTCACCATGGCAATCCTAATGTGCTGCATGTGTTCTGCAGAAACAAGTCTGGATTGCAGCAATGACAACCATGCATTAGAATCAGATTACAACAGAAACAATAAACAAATGATTAATAGGAAGGTTTTTAGCCCACCCACCCCCCATTTTAAAACAGCAGCACCAGGAGGGGCTTCAAGCCACGCTTTGCGAATCTCTGACTTAAACAAAATATGTTGCTTAATATTGTATACCTATGTTGGCTTTTTTTAAAAAAAGATTAAGGTCCTCACATTTAATCTACAAACTCTGTTTCCAACCATCTTAATTTGACCAGCAAATGCTGTTCAAAATGAGTCATAGATTGATGTCATTAAAATAGGCGGCCTAATCTGGAAATCATTTAACTTATTCCCTTTATTACCTTTTACAACAGAGCCATTAGTAAAATGTCTGACAGTGAATCAACAGAAAGACTCTGGAACATATGGACTAAACAGAGCAAATATGTACAAATAAAAATAATCAATACTCAGGACCATACTTGTTGGTGCATATTAATGTTGATTGTTGTTCAGCTAAATGAATGATAAATGAATGAGTCAACTTAATATCATCTCTACATATTAGAGGAAGACGTTTTTTTATGTTTGAAGATTGTTTCCAGTGTAAATCAAAGGCTGGAAATGTTTCTGTTAATATTATTGGTTTCTCTAAAGTGATACCCACTGATTTTATTGATGTCATGATTTTTGTGGTCAACTAAGAATAATGTTGATGTTGCTGGATGGTTTTCTGATTCTAAGTAATACTCAGTTTTAATAACAATCAGAAGGACCTTTCAAGTTAAGACTTTTAACACGCCGTTTCTTTTGAACCCACGTGTGATTTGGATTTTATCCTCCATCCAAAGGTTACTGATGATGACTGAACACATGTGATCCCTGAGCTGCATGGGATCAGTTTTTTAAACATAAGAGCTTCCTATTCAGAGGTCTTACCAAGGTCGGATAGCAGAGTGCCGAGGGTTTTTTGGGCATGCACATGTAGCATTTGTGCCTCCTGTAGTGTTAGGCCACAAGAACAGGCCTTTTAGAGTCTGCTGGGCTTCAGCATCACACTGAAGAACCACTGAGATGGGAACACAAGTTGAAAAAGAGAAGACGCACTTTTCAGTGTTTCAACTTTTCAACTTTCAGAGAACCTCAGCCGTACTTACATATTGGACTTATCTGTACATCCTCCGTTGCTATGGAGACTGACCCATTGTCAAAGGGCATCAGCAGACAGTGCCGTATTTGGTTTCCTATTTCCTGCATGTCTGACTGTTGCATTGACACTTGGACCTGGAAAATGAACCTCTCTCTGCAGACAGTAACAGTTAATTATGAGTTGTGAAAATCTGAGGAATTGACATAAAAAGTATATCAGAATGTATAAGTGCTTATGAAATATCCCATATAAATGCATAGGTTTATCCATAAAAAAGGAATACATTTCATGTAAAACTGAATGAAAACGATCTAATATACACAAATGAAGCCCTGTGCATTTTTGTCCTGCCTTTATGTAGTTACATGTGAAACATTTTATTGTATTATAGCATTTCTTTCAAACAATCCATACCTTAAAACTCCATCTTTGAACACCTAGTGAAACAATGAGAAAAGAAAAAAACGCAGCATGTTCTTTCAAGATTTTCTTTTCTGTAGGGTTATTAATCTAGTGTTCAATTTCCATCTCACACAGTTTGCCATCTCAGATGTTTGCATGCAGTCATCATAGGAATCAATGTCACGTTCATTCCTGGCTTCTAATGATTTATTTGAACTGCTCTCTTTCCAGAGTGGAATGATTACACGACATACAACTGCTGGGATTTTTAATCAAGAGATTTTGGGGCTTGGGTATTAAATTATTGTGAATTTTCTCTAAACCAATTATGGTAAAATGTATAAATTTATACAGGCAACCCCACCATTATTAGTTTAATTGTCCCTTTAGGAGGTTGCACCTCAACTACATGCATTTTCTTTAGCCATCAACCACGTACTGGCACAATTCTGGCTGGATATTTGACCGATCTTATAAGTATTGGCATTGTTTAAGTGCTTGGATGACACAGACCCAGCTTTTTGGTATTGTCCAACATTTTTCTGTAGTATTGGAGTTGGGCTTTTGAAAGGCAGTTTCAGAAGGTCAGTCTTAGAATGTGCATGTTTGGGATCAATGTTCTGTGGGAACACAGAATTGTGTTCAAACTTGGATAAAGGTAAATTATTGATGAATTGCTTAGGGACATAGAATGGATGGACTGAACTAAGACTCAAGCTGGTGATGAACTAAAAGATGCACGAACACCAGTGTCACCGTCTACAGTGAAGTTTTGAAGCAGTAAAGAAGATGACACGAGCTAGGTTCACTCACCTCGTTTACTGAACTCCAACAATGAACTGCTTACCACAACAAAAACACGCCAAGAAACACACATCTGTAAATGTTAACATACTGTGGTCTGGGTGTGAGTGGAGCCCTCTAGTGGTCTGCTACAAGGTAAGTTTAATTTTGCTAGGGCCTGAGATGGTTACCACCAAGAAAGAAGCAACATTTTCAGAGTTTGTACCTTAAGGTACAACTGAAATTTGTAGCTGCCCACCTTCAAAAGCCAAATGCCTTCTGGAGCAAAATTTTACGGTTAGACCAGATATAAATGGGCCATAGTGTCAAGATTAGGCTTATAGACAAGAACACTATCATATGCCAAGCATGGTTGTGGCAGTATCATGATGTGAGGCTGTTTTCCTGTAAGGGGTACTGGTGCATTGCACAAAGGGGATAAAATCATAAAGGCAAAGGATTTTCTTCAACTTAAAGCCCAAAATTATTCATCCCCCCGGAGAAATTAGATTTGAAATTATTTGCATACAACCAAAACGTTTGGTTCTGATAAGAAAAGTGACAGGAATTTCTCAAAACATAATATTATAGAAGTATCGCTAGTATGATTTATCAGTTTATATTTACATTTTAATATAAAAAAAATAAAACATTTCAAGATGTATTTATGCCCAACTCAATAATCAAAGAAAATGCCTTTATTGGCATTCCAGCAATCAAACCCTTCTTATGATTGCTGGCCATGGACCACATCTAAACATTAATATTACTTCTAGTGAGAAGAAACATGTTGCTTAAACTGAAAGCTAATATGAAACCAAATTAATTAATTCACCAACCAGTTCTGCCAGAACTGTGGTTGAACATCCATCCAACATTTTAAACCAGGAGCTTGTTAATTGCAACTAAAGTTTTTGGTGTTTTTCCAAGTTGCTGACAGACTTTTAGCTAAATACTGATGTACACTCACCGGCCACTTTATTAGGTACACCTTGCTAGTACCGGGTTGGACCCCCTTTTGCCTTCAGAACTGCCTTAATCCTTCGTGGCATAGATTCAACAAGGTACTGGAAACATTCCTCAGAGAGTTTGGTTCATATTGACATGATAGCATCACACAGATGCTGCAGATTTGTCGGCTGCACATCCAGGATGCGAATCTCCCATCACATCCCAAAGGTGCTCTACTGGATTGAGATCTGGTGACTGTGGAAGCAATTTGAGTCCAGTGAACTCATTGTCATGTTTAAGAAACCAGTCTGAGATGATTAGTGCTTTATGACATGGTGCGTTATCCTGCTGGAAGTAACCATCAGAAGATGGGTACACTGTGGTCATAAAGGGATGGACATGGTCAGCAACAATACTCAGTTAGACTGTGCTCAATTGGTACTAAGGGGCCCAAAGTGTGCCAAGAAAATATCCCCCAGATCATTGCACCACCACCACCAGCCTGAACCGTTGATACAAGGCAGGATGGATCCATGCTTTCTTGCTGTTGATGCCAAATTCTGACCCTACAATCCGAATGTCGCAGCAGAAATCGAGACTCATCAGACCAGGCAACATTTTTCCAATTTTCTGTTGTCCAAGTTTGGTGAGCCTGTGCGAATTTTAGCCTCAGTTTCCTGTTCTTAGCTGACAGGAGTGGCACCCGGTGTGGTCTTCTCCTGCTTCTCCTGGTAGCCCATCTGCCTCAAGGTTCGATGTGTTGTACTTCAGAGATGCTCTTCTGCATGCCTTGGTTGTAACAAGGGGTTATTTGAGTTACTGTTGCCTTTCTATCAGCTTGAACCAGTCTGGCCATTCTCCTCTGACCTCTGGCATCAAGAAAGCATTTGCGCCCGCAGAACTGCCGCTCAATGGATATTTTCTCCTTTTCGGACCATTCTCTGTAAACCCTAGAGATGGTAGTGTGTGAAAATCCCAGTAGATCAGCAGATTCTGAAATACTCAGACCAGCCCGTCTGGCACCAACAACCATGCCACGTTCAAAGTCACTTAAATCACCTTTCTTCCCCATTCTGATGAACTGCAGCAGATCGTCTTGACCATGTCTACATGCCTAAATGCATTGAGTTTCTGCCATGTGATTGGCTGATTAGAAATTTGCATTAACGAGCAGTTGGACAGGTGTACCTAATAAAGTGGCCGGTGAGTGTAAGTCTGTGTTTCAACTCTTCAGTATAATTATGATCCTGTCTGTGTTAGACATAACCTACAAAAATATCTAACTTTTTAAAAAAAATCCTTGTATTTGTTCCCTCTGTTATCAGTCCAACCCTGAAACAACTGTTCAAATAAATCTTTTGAGGCTCCAAATTTATACCGGTGACAAGCAGAACTGTATGTACTCATGCTGAAGGTGGAACACACCAATCCCATGCTTTCCTGAGCCTTTAAAGACATTGAGAACTTTCAGGTAGGTTGTAAAAGTTTTCATTATCCCTTGATTTTGTTCATAACATTTTTTGTTTGTTTTGTTGTGTGAAGCCAATAAACAAAGAAATATGTTAAAGTTTTAGAAATTGGGCAAATGTCTATCCAGGATTACTCAAACTTTGGATTCTTAATCTTTATAAAGTTTTGTTTACTTACTTGGTTTAAAGTAGAGTGATATTGCGTTTCAGGATGACACCTGAAACAAAGACAGATTTTTGCTTATTTCTGAAAGGTGTTTTTTTTTAATGTATTTGAACAGTGTTGTATTAGCTTCCTCATAGCACACCTTCCTGCGTTGGGGAGCAGCTGCAGGTCCAGCACTCTCATTAGGTCATCAGGGAGGCTCATGTTAAGCTGAAATGAATTGATATATGCTTTAATTTAGCATTTATTTTCACATTCTTCTAGAACGTTTTTTTCCAGACTAATTTTAATTTTAGAGATTGTATTTGTTTAAATAAAACCTTGGCTGAGACATACCCAGATGGGGAGAATCTGTTGTGGGTCACACTCTCCTGTTATGGTAACATTCACCTTGACTTCAAAATAAAGTTCTGTTAGGCAGATTGAGAGAAGTCAGAAGCTTTTCTCAGGGTTTCAGTTAAAAACTGAACTGTAGAACATGTTACCAGACTGACTGGAGATATTTGCAGGGGTTCTGGTAATGGAGTGGGTAGTGGCTCCTCTGGCAGTAGAAGCTGAACTGATGGTCGATGTTTTCATAGTTAACTGGGTGAAAGTAGAGGCTGATGTGGTTTTAAAGGTCGGGGTTGTGACAGGAAGGGATCCGGTTGTGACAACCTGAGGGCTGATGGTTGTCATGGAAAAACGTTCTGGAAAAGGACAGTTTATCAGGTAATTTTTATGTTTCCCATACATATATATACATCCTATTACTAGTGAGTGTTCTTTCCTACCAACAGGGGTGGTGTAGATGGTGCTAGTGTCAGCTAGCAGCAGCAGCAGACCACTGGGGTCATTGTAGGTGATTGAAAGGTCAGTGTTCATCTCTTTCTGCACAGCTGCAACGTCGCACTTTGGGATGACGTTGGTATAAACCAGGCAGCGGAACCTGCACGGCAAGGAAAAAAGAGTTCCTACACAGGAACTTAAATATTTTTATGGTCTCTATGGCTCTATTTAATTGAAAACAGTAAAAACCTTCTTCCTGAGTTTAGTAATGTGTATTCAGAGTGCAGAACATGAAAAGGATCTGATGAGGTGCATGTCTGCCTGGCGGAGGATCAACTGCTCAAAAAGTTCTTGGGGAGTAAGAGGAGCTTTGTAGCTATAATCTTTCCTGCTGCCTTGATCGATCTTAAAATCGGAGCCTTAAAAATGACTTATTTATGTTACTGGTGTTCCAAGGAAGCCTATTATTTATGGGGATGTTTTTTTAATAGCTCTATTTGTGTTTGTGGGGCTTTGACTGCATGTTAGAATAAAAAAATAATAATCCTTCCCTTCTGTTCACCCATCTATCCCTTTATCCATCCATCTATCCATGAGTACACAATGTAACACTTATAAAATAATTGTTTTAGTTTGAGGGACAGTATCTGCTCATATGTAATAGCTCTTATAATTATGTGGTCAGAATATTCATATCAATGTAATAACAGGATCTATAATCCTTGTCAATTTGTTGCCTAGCTGCCAAAATTGAACATTTATAACATTAAATAAAGTTGCATTTTACCTGCCAATATTTCCAGAAGCCCAACGTGCCTACAGCAGGAAAGACACAAATAATTTTTCTAAAATTTCAAACACTGCTGTAAAATGTACTTTACTTAAAGCAGTACTGCCATAATGTAGGTTTGTGAAGTATCTCGAAAAGCCATTTGACATTTATGTCACCTGTTTTATATGTAGTTATATTTGCTTTAAGCAATCTTCCAGTGGTGGCTCCTGTGTGCTTACCAGCCTGTCTTCAGATGGTGTTTTCATATGTTCCTCACTGTTGGATCTGCATGAGAGATCACAGAAACTTAGCATATGGTTCATTGGTTCTGCTGTAAAATAGGGTTTAATTGACATAAACCAATTGGTTTTTTGCAAATATGCGCATTGTTGTAGTTGTAAACTCAGATCTTTTATCCCTTACCTGGTTACTTCAAACACAGACACTCTGTGTAAATACATGCCAGTCGGTAAAACCTTTCTGAGCTGCAAGAACAACAAATATCACAAGAATATAGTATTACCTTGTGATTGTCTTTGCAGTTGAACAAAGACAAAATATAAAAAATAAAAAAAAACACAAAACCCTCAATTGATCATTTAATTTGTATCTAAATTTGTTAATACTAATATTTATTAAAACCACTGGCTGTATTGTGTGACCCAGGGGTGAATCACTCTCTTTCTACTTCTGTTTGTGTATCTATTCTGTAACACATTTAGGCTTTAAGGAAACCAGTGGTTACATCCTGAAATGGTAAGTTTAGATTTGCTTGCATTAATCTATAATGTATAATGTATAAACGTGTAAAGACAAAGATATTTGTTCATTTTACCCAGTGATGTGCGATGTCTCTGGCTGTGTAGAGCTCAGTTGTGTTTTTGTCGTAACGCATGATCACAAACTGGAAATTGACCTCATAAAAGGACCATTCTGCCAAAATGTAAACCTCCAGTTATTTGAAATTATGAATTTGATATAAAAGCACACCTACATTTAACATAGTTTCATATCCCAAACTTCATACATACGGGTGTAAATCCTGGAAGCTTACTAGCGTTTTGTTTAACATCCTCCAGATTTATTTTATTACCTTTTTTTATGATAAACGTGTGTTTGTGCTGTGTAAAAGACAGGAAATCAAGCTACAAACTGTATAACTAGCTGTTTCTTCTCTCCATGTTGAACATCAGAGCTATAAAGCTTGAGTCAGTGTGACACACTAAAACGGGAGAGGCACTGAAACACGTCCAAGACCATCCACTACCATTACCATTACCAGTTTTCTTTATTTTCATGACTATGAATATTGTAGCTTCACACTGAAGGCATCAAAACTATGAATTAACACATGGAATTACAGGGGTTGGACAATGGAACTGAAACACCTGGTTTTAGACCACAATAATTTATTAGTATGGTGTAGGACTTCCTTTTGCAGCCAATACAGCGTCAATTTGTCTCGGGAATGACATATACAAGTCCTGCAGAGTGGTCAGAGGGATTTTAAGCCATTCTTCTTGCAGGATAGTGGCCAGGTCACTACGTGATACTGGTGGAGGAAAACGTTTCCTGACTCGCTCCTCCAAAACACCCCAAAGTGGCTCACTAATATTTAGATCTGGTGACTGTGCAGGCCATGGAAGATGTTCAACTTCACTTTCATGTTCATCAAACCAATCTTTCACCAGTCTTGCTGTGTGTATTGGTGCATTGTCATCCTGATACACGGCACCGCCTTCAGGATACAATGTTTGAACCATTGGATGCACATGGTCCTCAAGAATGGTTCAGTAGTCCTTGGCAGTGACGCGCCCATCTAGCACAAGTATTGGGCCAAGGGAATGCCATGATATGGCAGCCCAAACCATCACTGATCCACCCCCATGCTTCACTCTGGGCATGCAACAGTCTGGGTGGTACGCTTCTTTGGGGCTTCTCCACACCGTAACTCTCCCGGATGTGGGGAAAACAGTAAAGATGGACTCATCAGAGAACAATACATGTTTCACATTGTCCACAGCCCAAGATTTGCGCTCCTTGCACCATTGAAACCGACGTTTGGCATTGGCATGAGTGACCAAAGGTTTGGCTATAGCAGCCCGGCCATGTATATTGACCCTGTGGAGCTCCCGACGGACAGTTCTGGTGGAAACAGGAGAGTTGAGGTGCACATTTAATTCTGCCGTGATTTGGGCACCGTGGTTTTATGTTTTTTGGATACAATCCGGGTTAGCACCCGAACATCCCTTTCAGACAGCTTCCTCTTGTTGGATGTGGTTCATCCTTCTTGGTGGTATGTTGACATTACCCTGGATACCGTGGCTCTTGATACATCACAAAGACTTGCTGTCTTGGTCACAGATGCGCCAGCAAGACGTGCACCAACAATTTGTCCTCTTTTGAACTCTGGTATGTCACCCATAATGTTGTGTGCATTTCAATATTTTGAGCAAAACTGTGCTCTTACCCTGCTAATTGAACCTTCACACTCTGCTCTTACTGGTGCAATGTGCAATCAATGAAGACTGGCTACCAGGCTGGTCCAATTTAGCCATGAAACCTCCCACACTAAAATGACAGGTGTTTCAGTTTCATTGTCCAACCCCTGTATATACTGAACAAAAAAGTGTGAAACAACTGAAAATATGTCTTATATTCTAGGTTCTTCAAAGTAGCCACCTTTTGCTTTGATTACTGCTCCGCACACTCTTGGCATTCTGTTGATGAGCTTCAAGAGGTAGTCACCTGGAATGGTTTTCCAGCAGTCTTGAAGGAGTTCCCAGAGATGCTTAGCACTTGTTGGCCATTTAGCCTTCACTCTGCGGTCCAGCTCACCCCAAACCATCTCGATTGGGTTCAGGTCCAAGACTGTGGAGGCCAGGTCATCTGGCGCAGCACCCCATCACTCTCCTTCTTGGTCAAATAGCCCTTACACAGCCTGGAGGTGTGTTTGGGGTTATTGTCCTGTTGAAAAATAAATGATGGTCCAACTGAACGCAAACTGGATGGAATAGCATGCCGCTGCAAGATGCTGTGGTAGCCATGCTGGTTCAGTATGTCTTCAATTTTGAATAAATCCCCAACAGTGTCACCAGCAAAGCACCCCCA
This sequence comes from Girardinichthys multiradiatus, assembly GCF_021462225.1. NCBI lineage: Eukaryota > Metazoa > Chordata > Actinopteri > Cyprinodontiformes > Goodeidae > Girardinichthys > Girardinichthys multiradiatus. Next base: position 17,846,330 of record NC_061804.1, read on the forward strand.
CACCATCACACATCCTCCTCCATGCTTCACGGTGGGAACCAGGCATGTAGAGTCCATCCGTTCACCTCTTCTGCGCCGCACAAAGACACGGTGGTTGGAACCAAAGATCTCAAACTTGAACTCATCAGACCAAAGCACAGATTTCCACTGGTCTAATTTCCATTCCTTGTGCACTTTAGCCCAAACAAGTATCTTCTGCTTGTTGCCTGTCCTCAGCAGTGGTTTCCTAGCAGCTATTTTACCATGAAGGCCTGATTCACACAGTCTCCTCTTAACAGTTGTTCTAGAGATGTGTCTGCTGCTAAAACTCTGTGTGGCATTGACCTGTTCTCTAATCTGAGCTGCTGTTAACCTGCAATTTCTGAGGCTGGTGACTCGGATGAACTTATCGTCCGCAGCAGAGGTGACTCTTGGTCTTCCTTTCCTGGGGCGGTCCTCATTTGAGCCAATTTCTTTGTAGCGCTTGATGGTTTTTGCGACTGCACTTGGGGACACTTTCAAACTTTTCCCAATTCTTCGGACTGACTGACCATCATTTCTTAAAGTAATGATGGCCATTCGTTTTTCTTTACTTAGCTGCTTTTTTCTTGCCATAATACAAATTCTAACAGTCTATTCAGTAGGACTATCAGCTGTGTACTGTATCCACCTCCTGCACAACACAACTGATGGTCCCAACCCCATTTATAAGGCTTGAAATCCCACTTATTAAACCTGACAGGGCACACATGTGAAGTGAAAACAATTTCAGGTGACTACCTCTTGAAGCTCATCAACAGAATCCCAAGAGTGTGCGGAGCAGTAATCAAAGCAAAAGGTGGCTACTTTGAAGAACCTAGAATATAAGACATATTTTCAGTTGTTTCACACTTTTTTGTTCAGTATATAATTCCACATGTGTTAATTCATAGTTTTGAAGCCTTCAGTGTGAAGCTACAATATTCATAGTCATGAAACTAAAGAAAACTCTTTGAATGAGAAGGTGTGTCCAAACCTTTGATCTGTATATATATATATATATATATATATATATATATATATATATATATATATTATTTTTTCTTTTACAAATAGAAATCTGAAAAGTGTGGTTTGCATTTGCATTCTTCCCTTTTAACTCTGAGATGTAAAAGAGGCTTTTTTCCACTGAAAAACCAGATGCCTTCCAGCGTTGGTGTTTTGTTGAGAACTGATTTTCCACCAGTTTTGGGAACCAAGCATGCATCCTCAACAACATGTACTTTTCCTACCATGTCACACAACAAATTACTGCAAAGGGTAGATTTCTTTATATTTTTCTTTCTGCATATCTTTAACATGGTTGCCAATATGTGTGGAGGGAGCTGTTGATTGTTGAGGATTGGGCGGCGGACGAAGGTGGAGACCTCGGCGGCCCAATCCCCGGATGCTTAGGCTGGCTCTAGGGACGTGGAATGTCACCTTGCTGGGGAGGAAGGAGCCTGAGTTTGTGCGGGAGGTCGAAAGATATCGACTAGAAATAGTCGGGCTCGCCTCCACGCCCAGCGTGGGCTCTGGAACCCATCTCCTTGAGAGGGGCTGGACTCTCCTCTACTCTGGAGTGGCCCACGGGGAGAGGCGGCAGGCTGGTGTGGGTTTGCTTGTTGCCCCCCAGCTCAGCCGTCTTGTGTTGGGGTTCACCCCGGTGGATGAGAGGGTCGCATCCCTGCGCCTTCGGGTTGGGGACAGGTCTCTAACTATTGTTTCGGCCTACGGGCCGAGTGGTAGTGCGAAGTACCCGGCCTTCTTGGCGTCCCGGTCAGAGGTGCTGGATAGTGCCCCTCCCGTGGACTCCATTATTCTGCTGGGGGACTTCATCGCCCACGTGGGAAACGACAGTGACACCTGGAGAGGCGTGATCGGGAGAAATGGCCTCCCCGATCTGAATCCAAGTGGTGTTTTGTTACTGGACTTCTGTGCTAGTCACGGATGGTCCATAATGAACACCATGTTCAAACATAAGGGTGTTCATCAGTGCACTTGGCACCAGGACACCCTAGGCAGGATCGACTTTGTTGTCGTATCATCAGACCTTCAGCCGCATGTTTTGGACACTCGTGTGAAGAGAGGGGCTGAGCTGTCCACTAATCACCACCAGGTAGTGAGTTGGATCCGCTGAAGGAGGAGAAAGCCGGACAGACTTGGCAGGCCCAAGTGCATAGTGAGGGTCTGCTGGGAACGTCTGGCGGAGCCCTTGGCCAGGGATGTATTCAACTCCCACCTCCGCGAGACCTTTGACCAGATTCCAGGGTTTGTTGAAGACATAGAGTCCGAGTGGACCATGTTCTCCGCATCTATTGTCGATGCTGCTGCCCGTAGCTGGGGCCGTAAGGTCTGCGGTGCCTGTCGCGGCGGCAATCCCTGAACCCGGTGGTGGACACCGGCAGTAAGGGACGCTGTCAAGCTGAAGAAGGAGTTCTATCGACTGTGGTTGGCTTGTGGGACTCCTGAGGCGGCTGACGGGTACTGTGAGGCCAAGCGTGCAGTGGCCCGGGCTGTGGCAGAGGCAAAAACTCAGGCTTGGGAGGAGTTCGGTGAAGCCATGGAGAAGGACTACCAGTTGGCCTCGAAGCGATTCTGGCAAACCATCCAACGCCTCAGGAGAGGAAAGCAGTGCTTCGCCAACACTGTTTACAGTGGGGGTGGGAGGCTGCTGACCTCAAACGGGGACATTATCGGGCGGTGGAACGAGTACTTTGAGGATCTCCTCAATCCTGCCATCACGCATTCCGTGGTGGAAACAGAGGCTGGGGACTCGGCGTTGGACTCTTCCATCACCCAGGCTGAAGTCACCAAGATGGTTAAAAAGCTCCATGGTGGCAGGGCTTCGAGGGTGTATGAGATCCGCCCAGAGTACCTCGAGTCTCTGGATGTTGTGGGGCTGTCATGGTTGACACGCCTCTTCAACATTGCGTGGCGGTCGGGGACAGTGCCTCTGGACTGGCAGACTGGGGTGATGGTCCCCCTTCATAAGAAGGGTTGACCGGAGGGTGTGTTTCAACTACAGGGGGATCACACTCCTCAGCCTCCCTGGTAAGGCCTACGGCAGGGTATTGGAGAGGAGAGTCCGGCCGATGGTCGAACCTCAGCTTCAGGAGGAGCAGTGTGGTTTTCGTCCCGGCTGTGGAACACTGGACCAGCTCTATACCCTCTATAGGGTACTCGGGGGTTCATGGAAGTTTGCCCAACCGGTCTACATGTCTTTTGTGGACCTGGAAAAAGCATTCAACTGTGTCCCTCGTGATGCTCTGTTGGGGGTTCTCCAGGAGTATGGAATCGGGGGCCCTTTACTAGGGGCCATCCGGTCTCTGTACAAGCAGAGCAGGAGTTTGGTCTGCATTGCCGGCACTAAGTCAGATCTGTTCCCGGTGCATGTTGGACTCCGGCAGGGCTGCTGGTCCTGTTCATAACTTTTATGGACAGGATTTCTAGGCGCAGCCAAGGGCCGGAGGGCGTCTGGTTTGGGGACCAGAGGATTTCGTCTCTTCTTTTTGCAGATGACGTGGTCCTGCTGGACCCCTCTAGCCAAGACCTACAGCATGCGCTGGGGCGGTTCGCAGCCAAGTGTGAAGCGGCTGGGATGAGGATCAGCTACTCCAAGTCCGAGGCCATGGTTCTCAACCGGAAAAGGGTGGCTTGACCTCTTCAAATTGGAGGGGTCTTGTTCATGAGTTAGGGAAGAATGGAGCAGGAGATCGACAGACGGATCGGTGCAGCTGCCGCAGTAATGGGGGCGCTGTGCCGGTCCGTTGTGGTGAAGAGAGAGCTGAGCCGATAAGCGAAGCTCTCGATTTACCGGTCGGTCTACATTCCTACCCTCACCTATGGCCATGAACTTTGGGTCATGACCAAAAGAACGAGATCCCGGATACAAGTGGCTGAATTGAGCTTCCTCCACTCCCTTAGAGGTAGGGTTACCAGCTTGGCCATCCGGCAGGGGCTCGGAGTAGAGCCGCTGCTCCTCCACATCGAGAGGAGCCAGTTGAGGTGGCTTGGGCATCTATACCGGATGCCTCCTGGACGCCTTCCTCGGGAGGTGTTCCAGGCACGTCCCACCAGGAGGAGGCCCAGGGGACGGCCTAGGACACGCTGGAGGGACTATGTCTCTCGGCTGGCCTGGGAACGCCTTGGGCTCCCCTCGGAGGAGCTGGAGGAGGTGTCTGGGGAGAGGGACGTCTTGGCGTCTCTGCTGAGTCTGCTGCCCCTGCGACCCGGTCCTGGATAAGCGGAAGACGACGAGTACGAGGAGCTGTTGATTATAGAATGACTTTTATATTTGTTGACTAAAGCACAGCTGGCCAGAGTTTAATCAAAGGTGTGTGTGTGTATGTATAAATTAAATGGAGCAATGAGATGAGATTGGAAAAAGGAGTGAACAGTTTGATTATCCTGACAATATAACAATATCCTTTTCTTAAATTACGTAACTGGATGTAGATGTGAGAAACGAAAACAATATAAAACTCAGTTCTTCTTGCAACACCTGTTTAATACACGAGAAACAGGGGTTTAACATTTTGCAACAAGGCAAACTCACCACACTGCAAGCTGGTGTCACAAACTGGATCACAGTACACCGTGTCCCAGTTGTCCCACACCCACTTCACTAGATCCCCCTCTGTACAGCTCAGTGATGTCACTTCCTCTTCGCTTCGTTCTGTCCCCCACATTCGAAACAGGGAAATTCTTCCCAACATACCACTGTACGGAATGATGTTGATGTTCCCATCATGGATGGTGTGTCCCACCCCCAGTGTGAGAGATCCATTAGGGGCCAGTTGGCAACACTGCTGTTGAGTAACAGGACGGGTGTTTGTGTAAGCTTGAAGAGACAGAGAAGAGCATTCAGAAAAGTTGCTCTCAGGCAAAAATAACAGTGAAAGAATTCATTTTATCAGTTAAAGCAAATCCCACCTGCTGTGATGTTGATTAAGCTCCCATTGATGTAGAGGGCAGGCCTATCCCTTGTATGGGACCAGGTGAGGCACAGAGTGTACCACCTTGACAGCTGGAGGTTGAGCTGCTGAGAAGTCCATTCCTCTCCAAACAGCCAAACCACTAAGCGGCCGTTCTTTCCCCCCATGCCAAGCTCAGCATACTGAACCTCAGGATGACGATACATGAAGATCGTCGATGGTGTGGAACCCTGGACCTGGAGACGATTAACCGGTTATTCTAATGTCTTAAAGCATGCTGTTGGGCTGCTCAAAAGAATAGCTTTCATTTCTCTTCAGTACCTTCAGATTCACATTAAGGCAAACGGTGAGTTTCTGCAGAGCTGGGATGAAGACCTCAGGCTTTAATTTCCAGTGGCTCAATCCAGTGGTTAAATCAGCCACTTTTCCCCACAGACTAAGAGAAGTCTCTGACAGTCAGATACAAATATGTTAAAAGGGAAACGTTTAACATAACTAGAGGAACCTTGTCTTGATTTAAACATCAGCATGATCTTGGCTTTTTAAAGCCAGGGACTAAACAAAGTTTTGGATAAGACAAAACGTATCAGGTACATCCACCATAGAAGCTCTGTTGTTCAACCAGGATTTTTTGGTTTGTAAATGGTTGTCAACGAAAACAGTTTTAAGGAACTAGATTCTTTACTTCTATAAATATTCAGCAGCACGTTTGTCTGCTTTACATGTATTTGTTGCACATCTCTGGGCTAAAACCGGAATCTACACTGAAACCACAGGAACGATGCTTCATTTTCCATGAATGCTTAGGATGAGCAAATTTTCCCATGCAGCCCAAAGTGCGTTTAAAAACGTGTTTTTGACAGATATCTCTTCATCCAAACTCATCAAAATGTTAGATTTGTGTTCAGTTATGGTTATGTGTTTGTTTGATGACAAAAATGGTTTGTTGAAGCCCTTTAAAGATATTTTTATTAATCCTACTCAGTCTCACCAGAGAACTGTGGAGTTTGCTTTTACTTTTCTGGTCTGAATGGCTTAAAGTCTTTTTCTTTTTTCCATTTTTAAAAGAATAAATGTTTATTAATCCTTAATTAATGCTATGGTTTTACATTTAATGAACATTTATGCGTGAAATCCTTCTTGACACTGGCAGATCTGCAAGTTATTTCTGATAGGAAATGAGACATTTCTCAGAAGATATAAAAACAGTGTAAAGAAGTATCAATTTTAGAAAAACAAAATCTGTTTTTATTTACATTTTACTAAAAAATGTCAAACATTACCATTAAATAATTTACAGACAAGTATTTATTAGCATTACAGAAATGACGTCCTTCTTATAATTACTGACCAGCTTTTTGCATGTTTCTGCTGGTGTTTTGACAACTTATCTTTGGTGAGGAGGTTGGAAGGCCTCCTTGCCATCACCCTAATCTTTACCTCCCTCCACAGATTTGTGGCTGGACCACTCCAACATGTTAGTATTACTCATATTTAGAGAAAACATTTTGGTAAATTAAAAGTATTACTTTAAGCCTAAATCTGTCAGGTCTATAAACCATTTTGGGCTTCAATGTATATTTAATTAACACATTGCAGATTAATTTCAATCCTAAATTCACCAACATTTTTTTAACAAATTTTGTGAATCCACACTAGTTCAAAAATCAAAAAAGGGGCTTTTAACCCCATTGTTTTTACCTGTAGGAGTCTTTAAATATATTTGAACTGGACCCATGGCTCTTTAACCTGGTCTAAAAGGTTGGGGGAAAATATTTAAATTCCTAGTTTTAGGGTTTTTTACAAACTAAATAAAGATACCAAAGTATACAAAGTGTTCTGAAAACCATAACTTAATTTCAACAATATAATTCATTATTTGTGCAAAAAAGTGACTCTTCTTTGCACTGAAAATTTTCATAATTCAGAAAAATGCAGGAAACGTTTAAGAAGTTTGAGTGTGGAAAAGTAAGTAGTATTGTAATTTAAAAAGTGTAGAAACCCTGTCCAATGGAGATTTATGTAACAAATAGGAACAATTAAGATTAAGTTTGACCTTCTGTTAACCATGAGAGTTGCAGGAGCTACAACTGGAAAAGAAATCCTGACATTTTAGAGTAAGAACTTTAACAAATACAGGAGTTTCCCTTCGTATTAGTTTAATACGTTCCCACTAAAACTCACTATGATATACGGAGTTTAATTTTTAGCCAATGCTGTAAAATGCTTGTCTTGCTTGTCCATACCTGGCAAAATACATGTTTATAATATGTTTTTGCCTCAGTGGGTTTGGTCACATTGTGATGAGAGAAAACCAAATGAATAAATAAAATCCAATTTTGACTGAATTGTTTCTAATTTCCTATCTTATACCTATCCTCATAAAGTTGTAGCTGCAGTTATGTGCAAAAATGTACATCCAGAAACTTAAGTACACTAAAAGTCAGTAGATAATTTACTTGAACACACACAGATTGTTCCCATATTGTCTTCCAGAGTAACCTTTTACGTTTCTGATGTGCATGTTTGTTTTGGATTATTTTGACATTTTTACAGCCCAAACTGCAGCCTTCTCATGTATTTGAGTTCAGCCACGCAGAACTCATCGATAATAAACTTAAACAATGAAACAGCCTTCTGTTTTTCGAGATGCCAAAAAAACTTCATTATCTTGTTAGCTGAAAACATTCGTTATTGTAAAATAACTTGTGGTGTGTTTCTGTGGCGGCTGGCAACATTTCCTACTTCGCTCCTCAACCGAGGCTTGGCTCCTCAGCAGAGATAGAGTCACGAACACAGCCAGTTGGATTTGTAAGAAAATCATCTTAAATCTAAAAAGAATAAATAAAAATAGCAATTTGATAATAAGCACTGCTTTTCAAACTAACAGTAAAATATAACTGTAGAAAAATTTCCCCCCATAATGTAGTGAATGTTCTTTAACTATAGCAATAACCTAAAGATAAACCAGTTTAAAACAGAGGAAGTTCTTACCTTCAAAATGAATCACCTGGACAGTAAAAGAACCTTTCACATACGTTGTCCCTAAGGCTCTCAGTACAGCAGTGACTGTTTGTGGAATAAAGTGCTGCCTGGCTGTGATTGGTCCGGTTGTTTAATTATGTGTGCAGAGGACACAGAATAAAGAGAGAGGAAGGACAGGTGAATGTTTGGGCTGTCTCTTGGTGCTGTCATCATGGTTAAATTCAGAGAAAAGTTAACTAATGCTGCACTAAAAAAAGCATAAAGTGACATGTAATTAGTTCAAACAAACATGCATTCTGCTCTTGTAAACTCTGCACACCTGCAGTCATGCCCCTGCTAGCATGTTTTAACAGGGTTCCTACACTGTCTGGAAAAGTGTTTTGCAGGATACATTTTTAAAATAATTTGTATTTCCAGGGTGTCTTCACTGTTCCATTGTCTGAATGTTGTGCCTATCATCCATCCATCTTTGGATCTGTCATTGGATCCATCCATTCATCTGTTCATCCATCAAAAGGGCTTTACAAAGAGACATATTTTAGCTGCTGCGAAGTAAATTTGCCCTGCAATGGACTGGCGACCTGTCCAGAGTGTACCCTGCCTCTTGCCCATAGACTGCTGGAGATAGGCACCAGCTTCCCCGCAACCCATTATGGAATAAGCGGTAGAAAATGACTGACTGACTGACTGACTGACTGAAGTAAACTTTAGCACAACAGAAAATCAATTAAGTGTCATGTCCATTTCCTAAAGAGGATTCCCAGTGATGCTCTGTTGGATTTAGGTCAGGGGAGCGTGGAGGCCAGTCAATGGTATCTATTCCTTCATCCACCAGGATGCCTGCATACTCTTGCCAGATGAAGCCGGGCATTGTGATGCAGGAGGAGGAACCCACTGCACCAGTAAAGGGTCTAACATTGGGTCAGGGTGCCAACATTTATCTTGTTATAGGTCTGTGCATCCCTCCATGGATATGCCTCTCCAGACCAACATTGACCCACCACCAAATCGATCACGCTGAGCAATGTTGCAGGCAGCATAACATTAACTGCAGCTTCTCCAGACCCTTTCACGTCTCAAACGTAAGCTCAGAGTGAACCTGCTCTGAGCTGTGAAAAGAACCTGGCACCAGTGCAGAACTTGTTAATTCCAGTGTTCTCTGGCACTTATCTCCATTTGATCTCCACAGTTCCTGGCAGTGAGCACAGTCAAGTCAAGTTTATTTATACAGCGCTTTGCAGCAACAAGGCACTCAAAGCGATGTATATGAGGAAAAACATTACAATGATACAGAAAATCAAACAACAGTAAAACAAATCAAATGACATTAATAATCCTTGGTGGTTTACTGGTAAGAGCTGGTTTTGATCCAATGTTTCTAATAGAGGTAATTAGATAAGTCCTCTGTGGTGTTGGGGCTATCCATTTTGGTCGCACATTTTGACATGTGCAGCTCAACAGACGTCGCAGCTCTGACGTCACTGGGAGTATAAACCGGCTAGAGTTTCATGGCCATTTCCCGCGTGTCTCACAGGACAATGCAACGGAGGCGCATATCTGGAGAGACAAAAGCTCGCATGCAAACCTTTGCTCCACAAGGCCATTCCCGGAAGAGCTTGAAAGCTGGAAATATGTCTGATACAACAAGGTCAGCAGATTTATTTGCCGATCGAGGACCACGCCGACACCTGGCGCAGGTGAAAACCTACAGAGGTTCTATATCCAAGGAGAAGAGTTTCCTCCTTGTTATTCAGTCAACTAACGGTTCTTCATATTTTCACCTCCTGGACGGATGAGAAGTTACCGTTCGGTTTTTTTTCCTTAATTTGATTACAGGCGCGTGATCCCCGCCTCCACTCATTTTTTGTCAGACCTGATCCATCCTCAACCAGTGGAGAGAAGAAATCAACGTCAAAGTAATTTCGTTCTTTCATATTAAACCGGATAGGTGCATTTAGAGGTCTGGGCAGGATAAGGCATAGTGAAGGTGATTTATAATCACCAGTAGTTAATCTAAGGTATTAACCTGTTGCACACAATACTGATTGAAGTGTTTTATGCTGAGTGGTGTTTTGATTTGCTGTGCAAGTGCTGCTGAATCGTGCGTGGTTAATGTTTTGTCCAGCTGATCCAAAATCAGCCAGGAGTTAGAAGTTGGACTTTTAAAAGTTTTCATTCAGGTGAGGCGCTGATGGTGTAGGGGTTAAGCACGCGACCATGTTCAGAGGCTACAGTCCTCGAAGCGACCGTCCTGGGTTCGAGTCCTGGACCCAGCGACATTTGCCAAATATCTCCCCCTCTCTCTTGTCTGCCTACTGTCAAAAAATAAATAAATAAAGGCCACTAGTGCCGAAAAAATATCTAAAGGTTTTAATTCAAAGCAACTACGGTCTGTACCTCGTGGTCTGACCACTCTTTTGTTCCAGTTTTTATTACTGGAGTTTGTCCACTGAGTTCCCGCCTCAGAGTTTTATGACCCTTTGTCCAAGATTTTGTGCGATCAGCTGATAGTGGCTAAGAGCAACCAGCTCACCGTTTTATCAGCTGATTGCTGCAATCCAAACATCAACAGACAGGAGGATTTCTCTTCCATTTAACCCAAATTACACATTTTGTCCATAAAACTGCTGGTTTGATCTTCATAGACACTAAATGCATGTATATTTTTCTTTTATTATTATTGTTAGGTAGTCATTTTTATTCCCTTTGTGTAGAACAGTGCTTGTTAGTTAGGTGAAGGTTTTGGACCAGAATAATGGTATATCAGGATTATTTGGCTTCAATAAATCTTCATATATATAATTAAGAGAAGAGTTTGTGTTTATTTTTTGCAAGAATGATTCACCTTTGGTGAAGTGGTTGAATAAACAGTGAAAGTTTGTGGTTTTGGTTAATAATTTGTAATTATTAAAGAGCTTTGAGTCCATAATCACAAGACCAGAGGACATCTCTAATTTCTATTTGTAAGTAATGATTTTTGGTTAAGAAATAAAAAACAAATTCTCAAATTATGATTTAAAATTATAATTCTTGATAAATATGAATTAATCAATAATCATAATCCTTACAGTGGTAAGGAATTCATCCTGTGCTAGAAGAAAAATAATAATATTAATCCTTGAGGTCGCTGGTATAAATGGTAACAGTCATGGGCCCTCACTGAAGTCTGAGTAGAGAAGCTGGGTCACTGGTAGGTCCAAACTTTTTAAATACTAATAATGTTTGGCTTTCACTGGTATGAAATAGTTGTAATACAATCCTTCTAAGAAATCTAAAAAATCTATGAATCTTTCAAAGAAATCTAAAAATCTCTGGTCATTGGTGTCAGAAGAGCTGTAGAAAAATTTTCAAATACTAATAATATTTGGCTTTTGCTGGTAATCCTTCTGAGAAATCTGAAAATCTGAAAAGTAATGAAATCACACATTTAGGTAAAGTAAGATAGGAGGAAAAAAAAAATCATATTTCAGACTCTATTCTTAGCAGAATAGAGTCTGAAATAGTACAAAAAACCTCAGCAGGGGTAAGCAACACACACATAAGTAAAGATTTAGCAAAGGTACGGTGGAATCTTGAGGGTGCGAATATCTATATAAGTCTGAGTGTGTTTGCTAGAATTAGACTGTCAACGCTGATAGAAGCACTATTGTCCTTGAGAAGAGAGGTGGAAGTTTTATCAATTGGCCGCATGGTCCTATCAGCACACAGCTGGTAGGGGAGTGCTTGGGAAGAGCGTCGTGTTTATATAACATCCAGGAGATATTTTGTTGATAACCAGTTAGCAGAAGTTGCCAAGGCCACATCGGGGCGACAGATTTAGAAAAACAATAAATGTTGTGGTTCAGGCAGTTGTGAATTTCCAACTACCTTAAGAGTTTTACTGGTATGTCTTAATTGCGAATCCAAATAGCCAAATTTCTGGTACTTTCCATAGATCTGGAGCGTACGACTTCTCCAAGATTATATCCTTTAACCTCTGAGTCCAATCGCTGCCAGGCTGCGATTCTGTTCAAGAATTGTTTCCAGCTTGCGATTCTGCTCTCTTAACATTTTAGTCTGAGTGTTGATCGCTCTACAGACTCCATCCAGCATCGTAGGAAGCTTTGGAAAGCTTTGAACAGCCGCCCACGTTTTGTGAATCACTCGATAAACCAGGTAACCACCAACTCCAAAAAGCAGAAATCCTGTTATCAAAAGTCCAAATATGTACACATCTTCTACCTCGACCGACATCGTAGTTAGGTACACAATCTTCCACTGCTGCCAAGAATCCATTGTGTATCTAGAGAAGAACGTCCCGCCTGGACAAGAGGGTCTTCTTTACCATGTCTTCCCATCGAAAAAAAATGTATCAATTACGTTGAGAGTCCAGCTGACCAAATCCATAATTTACAAGTTTGGAGGATATGCAAAGCGAGGCTCTGAGAAAAATACAGACAAATAGCAGAAGCAGGGATCAGTAGGGAGGGAGGAAGAGAAAACGTGTGTCTTCCACCGTGAGTAAGAGCTCAGGGCCTGCTAGAGGACGTCGGGCCCTCAGGCCACCCTCATGAAGTCTGTTTCTAATGGTTTAGTCAGAGATATTCACACCAGTGGTCCACTGGAGGTCACTTTGTAGGTCTCTGGTAGTACTCATACTGTTCCTCCTTGCACAAAGGAGCACATACTGACCCTTCTGAACTGCCTGTGCAACCGCTGTAGGGTCCAGGTATCGCCTCAAACTACCAATTGTTACACTGACACTGATCAAATGCTGGAACGGAGTCAAGAAATCAGGAGAGAAAAATGTCTGGGGCTTCCACCTGCAAAACCATTCCTGTTTTTGTGGTCATCTATTTGTTGTCCCTTTAGTGCACCTGTTATTAATTTGATTAACACCACAACAGCTGACACTGATTAACAACCCTCTCTACTACCTGACTGATCAAATCAAGTTTAACTGACTTGAACTGATTTTACTCTGATTATAAAGTGTTCCTTTAATTTTTTTGAGTTGGAGTGACTTTACCTGCCCTGGTGGGGATATTGGAATGATGGAGACAAGAGAAAAGAATCAGGAAAATGTGGGTTAATTTAAATCCTCTTCAGCAATCATCTTCAGCAATAGTATCTCAGTTATGCTTACCTGATATCAGGCAGTCCTCAATAAAAGCTATTTGAATCTTTGTTGTTGAACTTCAATATAGACTTGTAACATCTGACAAAAAGATCTAACAATGCTGAATTCCCTGACTGTCTATAAAATGATATTTCTGTCAGTCTGAAGACTTTTTGCCATGACTGTAGATTTTATGGCTGCTTTAGTCACATATAGTAGACCTTCAAGAACCAAGTTCCCTTTGCCTGTTTGTCTTACTCAGGTTTTGGTATGGATTACTCTGCTGAAACAATAACAACAAATGCCAAATTGAATTTTGTAGAAAGTTTATTAAATTTCACTTGAGCAACACATCAAGACATACAGCAATTTCAGATAAATGTATCTCTTTTATTTGAGTGCTTTTTAAACTAGGAAAGTTTAAAAAGTGCTTTTCCTTTGGCAAATAACAAAACATGTTGACGCTGATACTGATTATTTGACACCAGTATGGTATTAATAAAATAAAATAAAAAAAGGAATACGCATTAAAGGCACTAATATGACCAGTTATTTATATTGTACAATAAAGAACTAAAACTGTTTAAACTATACTATGACAGTATATTTATTTGTATTGACTTCCTGCAAGATAGTAAACCCAGGATCTAAAACATAGGTAAACTTTGGCTTTATGTTGGTTGTGTGCTGAATAATAAAGATTCTTCATCAATCCTTTTTAATGGAAAACAGACCATTGTCAGACAATCACTCAGCACATTGTTAGTTTAAAGTATTATTTTAAAGCATCAGAAAGACTGAATATCTTTGCATCCTTGAGAAATAAATCACAGAAATATATAACACAGTAAGTTGAAATGTAGACTCTAACCATTGTGTAAAGTTGCGAGGTTAGAAAACAGAAACTAATAGCTGTCCATCACTCTTTGTTGCCGCAGTCGGTGCAGAGGATGTCTTTTTCTTTGGCCACAAAGCGTTTATTGGACAGACTGAGGGAGCATCTCTTGCAGTTGAAGCAATATTCATGCCAGGAGCTGCCCTCAAAGTTCACAACATTCACACCTTTACCAAAACCTGCAAGAACAGGAGAGCAGAGTTAGAGACTGAGCTTTGTTTACGTGTGTGTGTGTGTGTGTGTGTGTGTGTGTGTGTAACAGTGGTGTAATATGCTAAAACTGTAGGCTTTTCACATTTGTGTTAATACAGTTTAGTTAAGGAATAGATTTCATTAATGTTGGAACCTCACATTTGTTTTCATAATAGTGCCATGTAAAAGTATCCATACTCATGATCCATGATCTCCACAAATCTAGAATATGTGGAGGAGTGGCAAAAAGAGCCATAAAAAGTTCTGTTTGCATTTTGCCACAAGTAATGTAGGGGACTCACCAAATATGTGGAACAATGTAAGCCACAACTAAACTTTCTGGCATACATGAAAAAGTACCATTGTACATCAACCTGAACACACCATTCCATGAAAACATAGTGGTGGCAACATCATGCTGTGGAGACGCTTTTCTTCAAGAGGGACAAGGAAATTGGCCAGAGTGGATGGGAAGATGGATGGAGGTAAATATAGAAAACCCCGGAGAAAAACAGATGTGTTAAAGACTGCAGAAGACTTTAAACTGGTGCAGAGGTTCACTTTCCAGCAAGACAACCACTAAACATACAGAATTGGTTTAGAATGTATGTCCACGGACATTTTCCATCCAAGCTGACTGAGCTTTAGCTATCTTGAAAAGATTAATGAGCAAAGATTTCGGTCTGGGTGTTCCAACGTGGACCTGCAGCTCTGATTGCAGTAGAGACAGATCTACAGCGTATATACTCAGGGGGAACATAAATACATGGCATACTTTTTAGTATTTTGTTTGTAAAAAATCCTGAAAACTATGTACTGCTTTTCCTTCACGTATGAATACTTTTGCAAGGCATTGTGCAGAGACAGCCTGCTGCAAGCTAAGACGTTCACCACTAGATACCACTAGCTGCAGGTTATACCTGGTACTAACGTGGAAACGTTTACCCACACAGCTTTTTTAAACTTACAGGAACAATTTAGGTTTTTCTCTCTGGCATTTTGTTGTCTCTGTGACCAGTTTTTACTGGATGAGCAACCACAGGTTTAATCCTACCTCTTGTCTGTCAGGTTTCTTGGTAACCAGTGGATTGTTGAGAATTTAAAAAAACATTATTGATTTTACTATTTGGTTTTCCACAACTTGAACAGATCAGAAATTAGGTTTTGCAAAGGCACATGGAGCAAACTGTACTAATCTCAGATGGAGAAAGTTTCTAATCTTCTACAGGCTTTAAAGACCAAAGTATAAGTGGTTTTAGTCTTCAAATGTAATCTGTAAAAGCAGATTATCTTTGTAAATGGGTTTTTATTACAGAGTATTCTGTTCTGTCATGACCACCAGAAAGAGTTTTAACTTGATCAGACCTGTGATTGGGTTCTGGCAGCCACTGCACTTCTTCGCCACTGAGCTCTTGTAGCAGTCGACACAGAAGACCTGGTCCTGGTGGGTGGTGAAACTGGACCCGGCCAGAGGCTTTGAGCAGGAGCTGCACACAAAGCAATGGCTGTGCCACGGCTGCTCTTGGTAGTTCACTCCTCCAGAGGTTATTGGCTGCAGACAAAATTAACAGGTGGGCTATAGTAATATCAAACACAAAATAATATTTTGTTTAATAGAAGAGAACCTTCAGTTTAGTTTATTTAAAATTTTGTTCAACTTCAGTTCATACCAAACCTTTCCATAACAATCCAATCAAATAGTTCTGATCCAGAACATTTTAAATACAGATCAGTTCAGTTTTAATAATAATAAAATATATTCAAACTCAGATTTTCATTTAATGCCACAATGTTGTCCATCTAAGAAAGCCCAGGCCATGGCATCGAGTTGTTGACTTAACAGGAAGCCCTCATCCTGACTGCAGTGACTGTGGAAAGCAACCTCGCTCCGTTAGCAGGACAGATCCTTCAGCAGAACCAGGCTGCCTCAACCACATTTACTTATTGATATTAAGCAGAAAACTAATTTAAATGTATGACTTTTCTAAAAAAAAATATATGCAAACTTAAATAATTTTAGATGATAATTTAGTCAGATGAGGCACAAATGGTTAGTCCCCTGTTTTTAAATAAATTACCTTTTTGCAGCTGACGCAGCTCTTGACAAACTTCTCATCATAGCAGGGGTTGCAGTAAACAGCATCATCTTTGGAGAGGAAACTCTGCGATGCTATAGGTCGTTTACAGCTGCAACAGGTGAAACATTCATCATGCCATGAGTTTCCTTTGTATGCCACGCTCTCACTGCCTGCAGGAGATACGGGAAAATGTCACATTCTGGTACCAATAAACTAGAGCAGGAGAGTCCGACTCCGGTCCTAAAGGGCCTGTTTCCTGAAAGTTTTGGGTGTGTTTCTGCACCAATGAAGCTGATTCAAATGGCTAAATTAGTTCCTTAGAGTCGTGGTATGGAGTCCTCTTAAGCGGAGGGGGTAGGTGATGGCTAAGAGCTGCGAGTATGAAGTTCTGGGAAGAAAAGTAGACAGCTAATTAGTTCCTTAGCAGGAGCCTGCTAATGACCCATCATTTGATTTGGTTGTGCCAGGACCAGCTGCAACAAAACAACATCAGTTGAGTTTAGAGCCTGAAAGCAATTTCAGGTCACAAACCTTAGGAGATTAAGGGTGGGTGAATGATCTGAATCAGTACCTCATCTGGTTTTATCAGACACGCAAACCTCCACCAGCCCAGTCTCTCCTGCTGCAACCTCTCCTATCTTTGATAGCTGTCTACCTTTCTTCCCAGAACTTCATACTCTCAGCTCTTAGCCATCACCTACCCCCTCCGCTTATCCAGGTGTTCACCTGAACAATAAAGTGAACTAGAGTATAAACACTGGTGCTCTTTACAAGAAGGGTCAGAGCAGCAAAACAAAATCATTGCTGAACAATGTCTCCCACCCAACGCTTGAAGCTGTTGCCGAACTGGAGAGCTCATTTAGTGACAGACTGCTGCATCCTAGGTGCACAAAGGAGCATCATCTCAGATCCCTTCTCCCAGCAGCTGTTAGACTTTCTAACCATCGCTTCTACCAACAAATTCAAACTCAAAGGGATGTAAACTCAAGTGTATACATCCCTGCTGTTAATAGCATAGTTTTTTCCATTTCCTAAACAGTCTATTGTTGTTTTTAATGCTCAAATATGCATGCATATTTTCTACATTTGTTTAAGTGACCCTAATCTGTTGCACATTTCTTTTAGTTGGAGTATGGTATTTTTAATAACCTGTAAAGCTGTCTAGCTTTACATATGAAGCCAGCAAAAAATACAGACTAAAATGAACAAAAACAGAAGGAAGGGCACAAGGTATGAAGGAATAAAGAATGATGGACACAAAGAAAGAAGAAAGCACATGATTAAGGGTGGAAGAATGGAAGGACAAAAGGTAATGAAGGAAGGGCAGAAAGAGGAGCAGAAGCAGGAAAGGAGGGAGAGATAAAAGGAAGAAGCAGATGAAGGAAGGAAAGACAAAGAAGAAACAGAAAAATGAAGAAGAAAAAGATGGCAGAAAATCCAGTTCGCATTGGCGGCACTAAGTCAGATCTGTTCCCGGTGCATGTTGGACTCCGGCAGGGCTGCTGGTCCTGTTCATAACTTTTATGGACAGGATTTCTAGGCGCAGCCAAGGGCTGGAGGGGGTCTGGTTTGGGGACCAGCGGACTTTGTCCCTACTTTTTGCAGATGACGTGGTCCTGCTGGACCCCTCTAGCCAAGACCTACAGCATGCGCTGGGGCGGTTCGCAGCCGAGTGTGAAGCGGATGGGATGAGGATCAGCTACTCCAAGTCCGAGGCCATGGTTCTCAACCGGAAAAGGGTGGCTTGACCTCTTCAGATTGGAGGGGTCTTGTTCATGAGTTAGGGAAGAATGGAGCAGGAGATCGACAGACGGATCGGTGCAGCTGCCGCAGTAATGGGGGCGCTGTGCCGGTCCGTTGTGGTGAAGAGAGAGCTGAGCCGATAAGCGAAGCTCTCGATTTACCGGTCGGTCTACATTCCTATCCTCACCTATGGCCATGAACTTTGGGTCATGACCAAAAGAACGAGATCCCGGATACAAGTGGCTGAATTGAGCTTCCTCCACTCCCTTAGAGGTAGGGTTACCAGCGGATGGGATGAGGATCAGCTCCTCCAAGTCCGAGGCCATGGTTCTCGACCGGAAAAGGGTGGCTTGTCCTCTTCAGGTTGGAGGGGAGTTCCTGCCTCAAGTGGAGGAGTTTAAGTTTCTCGGGGTCTTGTTCACGAGTGAGGGGAGAATGGAGCCGGACATCGACAGATGGATCGGTGCGGCTGCTGCAGTAATGGGGACGCCGTGCCGGTCCGTTGTGATGAAGAGAGAGCTGAGCCAAAAAGCAAAGCTCTTGATTTATCAGTCGGTCTACGTTCCTACCCTCACCTATGGCCATGAACTTTGAGTCATGACCGAAAGCTCAAGATCCTGGATACAAGCGGCTGAAATGAGCTTCCTCTGTAGGGTGGCCGGGCACTCCCTTAGAGATAGGGTGAGGAGCTCGGCCATCCGGGAGGGACTATGTCTCTCGGCTGGCCTGGGAACGCCTTGGGCTCCCCCCAAAAGAGCTGAAAGAGGTGTCTGGGGAGAGGGACGTCAGGGCATCTCTGCTGAGTCTGCTGCCCCCGCGACCCGGTCGCGGATGAAGCAGAAGATGACGACGAAGATGGCAGAAAAGAAGAAGGGATACAGGGAAGGAAAGAAGCAAAGAAAGACGGATGCACGTAAGTACATAAGGAAGAAAGGACACAAGGATAAAAAGAAAAAATGAAGGAAGGGCACAAGAAAGGAAAGAGACATTGAAGACAGTGGGGAAAGAAGGATACAGTGAAAGGAGTGAACATTTACAAAGTGGGATGGCTCAAGAAGTCTTGAAATACAAATATTTTGAATTTCCAGACTGTGTAGGAACCCTGGACGCCACCGAACTGCAGAAGAAGTTGCAGAAAAAATGTGATTTGATGTTCCAATTTGTGGAAGTACAACTTTTTCCAAAGTTCCTCTATTTTACAGAAAAATTGCTTGCAGATCGATTAGTCATACCAGCCAGTATCGGTTTATAGCAGCTGTGGCAGCGGGGAGCAGCGTCTCTGGAGCAGCACTTCACACACATGATGCGCTCATCCTTGGTGTTGAACGGCTCCTTGGCCAGAGGCTTGTAGCACTTTGTGCAGCGGAAACATTCCTCATGCCAATAACGCCCTTTGTGGCTCAGCTCCTGATGGAGAAAAAACCAGACGTTTCTCTAGAGGTACATGGAGGAGTTTATGTACAGACTCGGTTAAATACATCTGGAGAACACACCTTTGTCTCTACAGAGATGGGTCTGTGGCACTCGGCACATGAGTTGGCGCAGAACTTGGTGTGACAGCGAACGCACACCGGCTTCCCCTCGCTTCGGACAAACCTCTTCCCACCGAGATCCTCCCGGCAGTAGAAACAATGCGAGCTGTCCGCCATCGTCACGACAATATAGTCTCGAGCCTACAGCAGGAAGAACAATGAAATAAGATGCTAACGTTTGTTATCATGAGATCAACTTGTTAAAAGTGATGCTAAAATTATCTCAGATACATGAATATTGTTTGTACCAAATAAAACAAATGACCAGTTTTAGCAGCAACGGTTAATTTCTGAGTGTTTTAAGTTCTGTGTGTTGCTTGCACTGTTTTTGTGAATATGAATTAGTTCTTCGGATCATCACAGCTTCAACTGTTCCTAGCTTTCTGTAAGGATAACATCAGGGATCTGAACCTTGAATGGATCTAAACCCTTCCCAAAACGACCACACAGGGGCGCTTTTTGCACTCCATGTTGCTGCACTGAGAGGAAAAGACTTTTTTTTTATAAGAAAGTTTTATAATTTACCCCAACACCAGAGCAATGCCCCTTTTGATTGATTTTTTGTTTTTTTTTCTGCAAATCTTTTGTGTCGAGGAGCTTAGATATGCTGCTGGTTCTTATCTTGGATAACTTATTACTAGAAACGCACATAAAAAGTAGGCATAAAAGGTTATGGATCACATGATGTCACAGAGGATCAAAAAGACAAGTTCCCACCCTTCGATTTGATAAAGACTCACTGAGCTGAAATAAAATTCAGTTTTTAAAGGATATGTCTATATAAACAGATAAAAGAAAGTTGATCCAACAAATCATTTATAATGCAACTCAAAGAAATCTTGCAGCAGCCAAAAGTGAATTAAGCCTTGGAAGTTAATGCTTAACTGTTGTTGCATTAACCTTTGTTACTTTGTTTTTGTCCAGTTTTTATCCAAAATCAGCTTTTTGTTGTTCTGGTATGAGATCTTTGGTGTGTTTCTTCATACTCTGAAATTTACGTACTCTGAAATTTATGTCTTTTAGGTGTTTTGTTTTTTTTGCTGCTGTTGTTGTTCTTATGTCCCAGCTTTTTGTGTTAGGTTCAGTGTTTAATGTTTCTACAAATTTTCCGTTTCAAAATTCCATATTTTTACCGGACACACTCTAGATTCTTCTGGCAAGATTCAGGAATACACAACACTTATTTTACTGCTTTTTTCTCCACTTGTATCACCTTTGATCAGCTCTAAAATCTACAACACAGATAATCTCACACTCAATACAGATTTTCAAAGCCACTTTTCTATTTTTGATTTGTTTAAAACAGGGTGCTTCACTGCTATCTTCAGCATTTTAACAAGACCCAGTTTAATAACCACAGGTTCCGGATAAAAAGCTGATCTAAGAGGGGCCAGAGGCTGTAAAATGGCACGTTTCTGATTTTGTGAATGCATTTATTTTCTATTTCTCAGTCAGTGTAAGAGCCAAAGTGAATGTTTGTTTTGTTTATATGTTATGGTGGCACAGGTGTTCAGATTTTTTCTACACCTCTGGTGATTGCTTGAAGGTGTGGTCTCAGTTAGCGGATATGGGCGTTCTCAACAGGTAGTTGGGTGAAAGGTTTTTTGCAAACCTTTCTGTTGATCGTCATCTCAACCACCGTCATTCTAGATCATTATTTTGAACGTTATTTCACAATTCTGATCAGAAGCGATGTATTAGTTTGATCGAACCAAAGTTTATTATCATAAGTTTTAAAATAAATACACAAAACGCAAATGGAATTTATGGCTTATTGGAGACGCGTCACAGTACAAAACCCTACTCAGCCAGCAGCGACTATTGTTTTGGATTGCAGTCGCTGCTGTCAGTACCTAAAAAACTAAAACCAACAAAAGAAATTTTTTAATATACAGACCCATTCAATAAATTACTATTACAATACAGTTGAAAAGTCCATTTATTTCAGTAACTTCATCCCTATTTGAAATACATTATATATTCATTACAAACAGAATGATGTTTTCAAGCCTTTATTTCTGTTAATTATTTTGATTTTCTGCTTGTAGCTATTGAAAACACGACATTTAAGATTAGAATAACGGACCAATTAAAAAATAATAATACAGAAATGTGGGCTTAATGAAAAGTGTGTTTAATACCTGTTTAAAGGTTGTTACTTTAAAGCCTCATCTGAACATATGTATATACTGAATTTAATATTTTTTCCTCTATATGTCCTGGAAAAATAATCAAATCAGATTCCAGTCTCTGTATCAGAGATTTAATCTCTCACTATGCCTTACTCTTTGAGAGTTTATCACATATGACTATCAAGTACAATTTTTTCCCAATTTGTGTTCATCAGCAGCAACATAACCATTTATTGTTCTTAGTTCTAGGCCCGACAGAACTCATTTAAGTACCACACAAATAGTTTTATGTACAATGCAAAAACATCTGTTTTTGCCTTTTTTTTAACTTTAAGGTTTCAGAGCAGATTTGATCTACTATGAAATATCTATCCAACCTCATCTTTATGGGAAAATATAAATGTTCCCCTCGTTAAGTTATGAACTAATGGCGATTAACCACATTTCTTTAAACTGTCACGGACCAATCCCAGGTCTGATCATAAAAATATACCATGCCTAACAACATGAAGTAGGCTAAGAAATCTCCAAAAACAAAACATCATGCCCCAATTTAAATAAATTTAGGAACAGATGAGAAACAACCTCATTGACATATCAGACTGGAAAGGGTTACTGAGCAATGTCTAATGCATGGAACAGTGGGGAACCTTCCCTGGAGCTACAGGTCTACCAAAATTACTTTAAGAGAGCACCGATGACTCATCCAGGAGATCACAACAAAACCCAAGAGAACATCGTAGAGGTGTCCAACTCCAGTCCTCGAGTGCCAGTCTCCTGCATGTTTTAGATGTTTTCTTGCTTTAGCACACCTGATTTCTATTGATGGTGGATTAACAGGCTTTTTCTGAACTGCAATCATCTGAATGAGGCGTGTTAAAGCAGAGAAACATTCTCTAGCAGAAAATCCTGAAGGAAATGCCTTGACCTTAAGTTCACTTGGGTTATGCAGAAAGACAATGATCTGAAGCACACCAGCAAGTCCACCTCTGAATGGCTTGAAAAAAAACAAACAAAATAAGGTTCTGGAGTGGCCTAAATAAACTCTACTTTATTTGAGATTTAGATTCTGTGGCATGACCTTAAACAGGCAGAAAAATGCTCGAAAACCCTCCAATGTGGCTAATTCAAAACAATTCTGCAAAGAAGAGTGGCCCAAAATTCCTCCACAAAGACTGAAAAGACTTGATGGCAGTTGTTGCTACCCAGGGTGACACAACCAGTTATTAGGTTTAAGGGGCACATAGTTTTACATATATGGCCAGGCTGGTTTGGATAGCTTTTTTCTATTACCGTAATAAAATACATCAGTCAGTCAGTCATTTTCTACCGCTTCTTCCATAGTGGGTCACAGGGGAGCTGGTGCCTATTTCCAGCAGTCTATGGGCGAGAGGCAGGGTACACCAGTCCATCGCAGGGCAACACACAAACAACCATGCATACACTCATTCATACACCTAAGGGCAATTTAGAGTTACCAATTAACCTAACAGGCATGTCTTTGGACTGTGGGAGGAAGCCGGAGTACCCGGTGAGAACCCACGCATGCACGGGGAGAACATGCAAACTCCATGCAGAAAGACCCCCAGCCAGGAATCGAACCCAGGACCTTCTTGCTGCAAGGCAACAGTGCTACCAACTGCACCACCGTGCAGCCATAAAATAAAATACATCATCATTTGAAAACTGAATTTTGTCTAATATGAAAGTTAGTTTCAATTCAAAGATACTTTATTGATCCCCAAGGGGAAATTAGAATTCCAGTACAACCCATCCAAAGTAGAGGGGAAAAATCATATTTCACACTTTATCCTTAGCAGAATACAGTTTGAGATTGCAAAAAACTTCAGCAGGGGGGACGGGTCACCGAGGTTTTGCTGCCCACTCACAGGCCCTTAATGATCTGAAACATTTGAGTGTGACTAAAAGCAGAGAAAATCTGTCAGGGGGCAAAAACGTTTTATGACACTGTACTCCATGATCTTTCTCAAAGTGGCATGACTCTAAAACTTTTATGTTTTTTGAGTGTTGCAGATCCTCTGACTAGATGACCAGTCACTGCTCTGCATTTCCCACCATTTTCCTTTAATAATTTATCACAAATATTTCTACAATAGAAACACCTAGTCTTTTTTATCTTTTTCTATGTGATTCTATTCTATTTACAGTCAGATCTTAAACTGTTTCCATCATTTCCTTCATAGTACTTTTTAAGCATTTTCATCAACATGTTTTCTCTCTAAATAAATTGCCTCAGTTTCCCACCATATAAAGTTCTTTGTGTTTAAAATATTGTGACAGTAATAAATTTGCTTGACATGGAACCAAAATCTCCATGTTGAGCACCATAAATCTGATCACAGAGTTGTGATTACAGGGGTTATGGCTTCAGATGGTAAATAAAACACTTTGAAATGAAAACCTCAGCTACAGAAAAGGCCAAATAAAAAAAAGAACAAGGAAGAGGAAAGAGATGCTTTCAGCCTGTTCCTTCAGCTATTTCCCGCATCAGGTTCACGCTGACTGGCTGCAAGGAATTCTCCCAAGCTGCTGCGAGAGAGCGCCGTGTCGACACAGTGAGCCGAACACATGAAGGAATGCCTGGTATGACTTGTGTGGGGAGATCTGCTGGCAGCTCTTTGATGAACCCTAAACACGATGCTACGCGTATTACATGAACCACTCCTATAATAGACACACAAACTATTAACTTCTTTTGGTTACAGCAACTTGGCTGGATCAGACCGAGGAGGAGATTCTGGTCATTTTGGCAGCATTCAGAAAGAAGTCATTTCTGCTCTTTTTCTGACTGCCATTGTAGCTCTGATGTGCGCAGTCACATTTGTCCTACCAAATCACCCATATAACCTCTTTGTAATAGCAAGCCATATCTGTGTTTTACCCATGAATGTTAAATGGGTAAAACACAACAATTAATAAATATATTCTTCAGATCTGCTGTAAGACAGACTGCTACAGGAGTTCCTTCCAGCTCACAGCCATCAGCATTTACAACAGCTCTTTGAAGAAACCTGCATAATATGAGCTTCAACAACATTTAAATTATCTTTGGGATAAATAAAGTTTTTTAGAATTTGAACTGAATTTGAATGTTTGTGGTTAGCCTCTGTGGTGAATTATAGGCAGACTGGGCTCATCACTGAGCACTTTAGAATCATATTATATGGTGCCGGTTTGTTATGTCTCAAACTACCGCTCTGAAACAATATTTCTCCGGGCATCCTCTTCAGTGGATAAACTGCTATATAAATCTTGTCTTTGTGGCTTTTCTATCGCTGCTTTTTTTTTTATGGACATTGTTGTATGCATTGATACATAGATCACTGTCCCAAACGTAAAGCTCTCACACTTTGCCAGCTTTTGCTGCGTTCTCAGATGCCTTGTGCACACCTAAATTCTTTATTGCTTTTTTAGGTATTTTTTCGATTACAATCATTAAATGAATAGAAGTGAGCTACAAGCCTGAGCACATTTGAAAGAGAAAGCTTGTGAAAATCTAAGGATGTAATCTTTAGGTTGTCAAACAACAGAAAATGTGTTAGAAAGCCAAACATTTTAAGCAGCTTCTTTTTATTACTGGATGAATTTTATATTTTTTATATGTATGTGTGCAAAAAATCCTTTGATCTCTATGCTAAGAGTAAATACTTTGCCTTCGCTAAGCTTCTTGTTACATGTACAATACTTGAAGGCCTGCTGTTAATGATTTTCTATCTCCATAAAGAATATGGTACAAAGCCAACAAACTCCCATACCTCTTGCTTTGTGATTGACTCATATCAGGTCATATAACAAGAACCCACTGTATAAAAAATCCTGGGTGTATTTTCCAATGGGCAGAGAAGGCCACAATCTACCAGTTTTAAACTCCTCCATAAACAGTTTCTCTTTCAGCTGATAATGACCTCAGTATGTTGACAAAAACATTGTAATTAGTGTCATGAGCTTCACATTTTTTACATTTGTCTTTCCTCCCTTGTTTTTTAACTGAGGGGCTTGTTGTGCGCATATTTAGCATTTCTGTAGACGCTTATAAAAGAAGCAGTTTAGTTGGTAGGTTAAATTAACTGTTTTGGTACCAAATGCAAACTATACATGCTGCATAGAAAAGATTCTGCAGCTTTGAAATTAAGTGAAATACTTCCAAGTGGTGATGGACATATTTTACACCATTTGTAGCCAAATAAAAACAATTTGTTTTCATTAGGACAAAAAACTATTTCTTTATGATGTAATGCATATTTTAGCAGAAACAATTAACCTGAGCTTTGGGAAGTTGAACATAAGTTCTGAATCATAAAGCTAATAAAATAATTATAGTTGATTAAATTTCACTGACATTTTTAAAAGCTCAGGCTTTAACAAGTGTCAGGTCGCCTTCAAACCTCTTTAAACCAGATTAAAACCACACTGCGGTCTCCTTGACGGTTCAAACATGGCTGGATAGTAGCAGATTTGGAAAAGCTCATTTCAGTTCATCTCGACACTGCTATTCTGTTAACAGTGCCTAATAGGTGCTGCTTTCCACTATAGCAATGCTGCTTTCTTGGGTATCAAGTCTGGACAAGAAAAGTTACTTGACTTTGTCACAACGTGCTTAATTTGCCCTTTATGTGGGTGGTTTCTGCACCACCACCATAAGTTTCCGTTTCACTAAGACAGAAAAAAAACGGCATCAGTAATTTATCTTGCATAATCATTTTAACCCCGCACTGTGTTATGTGGTTGTGCCTTTGTATAATTTAAGACATTTTTGTGAGGTACACTCTAAAATTATGTGTAAAAAAATAATAAAACTCCAACACAGTCAAAAAGTCAATTTTGTCTGTATTTATAGGTATTCAGGAAGTACAGTGTATCTTTCTCAGCTACTCCAAAGTCACAGTGCTGTCATTCACAGGTATGTGACAATGCCGTCTTTTGTGGCAATGTCTCATGAATAGACAATAGAGCTATAAACTGAAGCTGACATTATTGAGTGCACTTAAATATTTTGTGTAGTTACCAACTAGTTCATTACTTATTGATGGAAAAGTGCAGCAGACACTGTTTGTTTAGTAGGGTGAGGCACCTCAGCCATTTAGTCTAGACAGTAAATGCTCCTGGTTTCACACTCTTTTCATTTAGTATTCACTTTTACTAACTTAAAAATATGTATTTAGCATTATTTGTCCTTTTTACCCTGTAAAAAATGTGAAAATGTATAAAAAATTGTGAGCCTAAAATCTGCCACATGAAATACGGCATAGTTTTAAATACTGCAGCATGGATCAAAATGATGAATGGCTGTCAGTGTGAAAATGTTATCTGATGGGAACCAAACAATGGCTGACAGGAAGCCAGTATCCACACAGGTGGAGGCCATATAAATAGGTACGCCGTTGCTGCTTGCCTTAACTGACAAAATTAGAACTTACATGTGGTTTAAAACCCATTTTTTGTTGCCCACATATGGTAAAATCAGTAAACAGTCTATGTGAATCTATGCTTTCCTAAATGTCCACAAATCAGCTCAAGGCAGAAGTATAACGAGTATTTTTGGATACAAATCAGACTAAAAATAAGTTAACATTCTCTGAATATTGCTGCAAGATTTAAGACATGAATTTTGAGATTCAGAGGTATACGTGTGGATTAAGAGTGTTTTTTTACACCTGATTTTGGCCTTTTTCTGGATAAGAAATTATCATCCTCATCTGTTAAGACTGGATCAAGTTCTTAAAGGATAAACACTTTGTATGTTTAAGGGTGAAATCTATCTGAATTCCTGTAACCTTGTCCTTTGCATTTCCTCTTAAAATGTGACTGTACTTTGCCAAACTTAAAGTCTTGCATAAAAGACAGATGTCCAAACAGTTGACATCATGTCATGAATAATGTGTATTGTGCAAGAGACCGACTAACAGAGAATAAGGCTACCTTAACGTGACTGGACAAGGCGGTAGGGTGTGAATTATTTTAGCGTTCCTGAATGAACAAATTGTGTGTGTGTGTGTGTGTGTGTGTTGGCATGAGCAAATTCCTGAAAAATGTGGGGGAAAGCCAAGACAGGAAGTCTCCATCAGAACCTTAAGGCTGGCACAATCCAAGTACACACAAACTGAAGTGTTTAAGCTGACTTTTTTTTTTTTACTCACTGTTTGCATCCTCATGTCATTAACCCTGATTCTACATGGTCCATTAAGTCTGAGCTGCAGGTGTGACCGCAGAGGTTAAACAAAGACTTGGTGTAGAAACAGGCTACAGAAATTGTCCAATGTTAGGATTTTCTGGTGGTTCAAAAACACTCAAAGAACTAAGTGGGGGTTCACAACGTTTTACTCCAACTGTTTGCCTTATCTCTGCACTGGATTCACAAAGCATATTAAAGTGAAGTGCAGACGGAGCAAACACGCCCATCAGATCAGGCAGACAGGAGCCATTTGCATCTATTTTTGCCCAAAGTTACAGTTGTCCTCTCCTCTGTGTCCACAAACACAACAGATGCAGTTAAGTGAGAGAATTCCAGGGTCTGATCTGACGAGGAAATCTTCCAGACTTTAACAACATCATCATGCCAGAAGGCAATTTCTAAATAACAAATGATACAGTGGATTGTAAAAGAAAGAGGAGTGATAGATCTTTGTTACTTAGTAATATCGAAATTAAAACAAAAACATTGACTGAAGATGCGACAGACTCCTTTGGTCTATAAGACTACCAAGTGATCTTTAGTAATTTGCAAAAATATAAGGATGGGTTTTCCCCCTAAATTCACACATAATATGTCATGGAAATGTGGGCAAACTGATTTAGCACAGAGAGAATCTATTTGCTTGGTGAAACTGTTTTAAGAGAAGATCTGCCTTTGTCTTATTGTAATTCTCATTAAGTAGAATTTTAATTTTAGCAAAGCTGATTCAGTGTACTAAGCAACACAATCTTAAACCAGCAGAAGCACCAGAATGGACTGGAACAGCTTTCCATTCGTCAACGGAAAGAAGAATGACCAGGCAGTTCATATATTTAGCAGACTAAGATCTTATTTAATCCAAATTGTTTAATTGAAAATGTAGCTGTTTTTATTATAAACCACAGAGTATAAATCGCTGTAATTCTGCCTCATAGATAGCAAGTTAGCATTCTTGGCTGGATACCAAAAAAATGGTTTATTGGAAAATAAATATGTTTTAAAACTAAACAAATTATGTTTTAGGGAAATATATGTTTGTACAAATAAAATTAAACAGAATTTTTTTTTTTTTGCATAATGTGGTTAAACATGCTAAGCAGCACAATGGACCTAAACAACCAACATTCTGATTTCCCTGTGTCATTCAATCCAATAATTGAAATATTCAGGGTGCCTTTGAGGTTTGCAGCCTTGCTTTAACTGCCCACCATCACACTGAGAGCGTCCCCACCCTGATTCCAATCATGCTATCTTAAAAATAAATACAAAAGTGTTTGAAACTGAGCTGCAAGTTCAACTAACCATCCCACACTGAAAGGACTGAATAATTGTTTTTTCTGGCTCGGGTGAGCCCACATTCCAGTTAAGCTCATACATGAAGTTGGAATCATGTAGAAACACAGCATCCCTGGAGATAGATATGATGGCTTTAGCAGAAGTTTAAATCGTCCCACTTTGTCTTGAGTTACATTCTCCTGTCTCGGTTCCAGATTCCCCCATTTTAAGACCAAGATGTCTTTAAAAGCAATAGGACTGGTAAATCTATGTTTCTTTTATATTTTCGGAGAGAGATTTTGTCCACAAAAAGGGTTCTAAGTGTATGTTGAAACATAGTATTAACCATTCCTCCAGTTTTTATTTTTTTACCAGCTGAGCCACGTACAAACAAACTTTCCATACAAACATCTCCATGCATAGATAGAACGTTTGAGAGCATAAGATAAATTATAACTCTTTATGTAAAATACATTGTCCTTAAACATTTCGTGTACTTCCGTATTATTGATACACCTGTTTATTATTGTCAATAAGCTGAAAGGAAATGTGAAACGTTTCCAGAGAAATGCCAACAGTCAGGAAAGCGGATGATTGTTTTCATATTCTGATCTGTTGAGTATGAATTTACAGCCAGTAGATGATTATTGGAACTTGGAAAACAACCTGGTAAAAAATAGGCACAAAAATAAATCCTTGTCTCCATTCCTTTTCTTACAACCCAATTCTGAAAATAAATTTTAGTAACACGCAACGCAGTTATCCTTCCAGTCATTTTAATTTAAAAGTTAAACATTTTGTTGACGCATAAAACATTGCTCTCACCCTAGAAACATCAGACAGGCCTTGTAAAACAACAGTGCTTGTATTAAAATCTGGTTTTACTGAACATAAATGATTCCTTTTGACTTATAACGGTGATGCCGCCACTGATGGCAGCTACAGTTTAGCAACTGTGTACTTTTTAGTAGCATGTGTGCACTACTGTGATTTTGTGAAGTAGTTGATTTGATATTTGTAGGTTGATTTTTAGAGTGACATTTGTTTTTGTGAGGTCGTAAATGCATGCCGAGAGACAGACTGACAGCCAAGAAAATGGTAATAGATAAATACCACAAAATGCCTTGATAAAATTAAACTTAATTAAGTCTGTATCGTCCAACCCTAGCAGAGGATGTAATGCTTTCTCTGTTGAAATAAGAAGACTCTTCCTCATGAAAAAGGCTAAGCAGCAAGCAGAATGGCTCATTTCCTCTTTTGCATGTTGGATATGATGTATATGTTGACAAAGACATTATATTCCTCAGATCACAGGACCGTCCTATGTATTAGTCTCAGAAACTAATTATTTTCATGATCATCTGGAAATATATTTTTGTCGGGACAGTTTTTTTTTATTTGCATTTGAATCTAGTGTTTCCACTCAATGACCCTCCGGCCTCTTTCTTTATTGCAGTGATGGCCTTTTTTTTAATGATTTTGTCAAATATTTTCAGCAATAACCTGATTTTATTTTTCAACGTCACTCTGAAAAGTTTTTTGTTTTTTTTTTGTCTCAGCTAATAGTCAGCGCAATGGTGGAGCAGTTGCTAGCACTGTTTCCTTGCAGAAAGAAGGTTCCAGGTTCAAATCCCAGCCTGGGCTCTTTCTGCATGGAGTTTGTATGTTGTGCATGTGCGAATTATCTCCGAGTTCTCTGGCTTCTACCCACAGTCCAAAAACTGTTAAGACTGGCTAATAATTGATCGTGCAGCAACCTGTTACTTTTCCCCAGTTGCATAATACAGGGCAGAAAAAGTTGCCCAAATACACCAGAACAAGCTTTAATGGCTGCAAGTCAAGAGCAACAAACTGTAAAGGTCCTCAGAAGAAGTCTTTTAAGCTGCAGAAACCCATTAAAAACTCCACCAGTATATCATTTGGGCATAATAAAAAACAATCATATTTAAATTCTGCTCTGGTAACAGGGAGTTACCATCACATAAGGTCAGCCTATATACATAAAGTTTTATTAGGCTGCCAATGTCTTTTATAGCAATGGGAATTAGTCTGATATACAGACTCCAGCTATAATTTATAACACCCTGTGACCCTTTGGTGAAGGATCCTGGCTGTAAAGGGTCAAACTTGGTCGTTACTTAGTGACATCTCACAGTTTGATACGAGTGTTTGCCTCAACATTACTCACTAAATCTGGCCCTTTGTTCACCTTATTAAAAGTAACTAAGTTTCTGTCTCCAAAGGCATAAGGTTACATTCCTACTGTTCAACGCAGAGGAAAAACACATGTTGAATTAAGCAGCGGTGAGGCCACAGTGAGGTCATTTTCATCACTTAAATGCACATGGACTGCACACACGCGCACACACACACACAGTCAGGGGAATGGAAATGAAAAATAGCAGTGCAGGAATTTTAATTGACCTCTCTGAAGCATTTTTAGTTTTAGTGGTTCCATCATTGGATGGGGAAAAAAAGACTTCCTAACTGGAAACAGATTTCAGGAACAAGTCAGCACACACACACACACACACACACACTTACAAAGACAGACAGCCAACGCCCCAGACTTGTTAGTCTTTAGTTTCCTCTCTGGATCTCAAAATAATGCTTTACCAATGCTGTGTGCATGAGGTCATAACTAACTAAAGAGAATAAAAGTGCCTCTCATTATTGATCTGCTGTTACTCTCTACTGGATGCTTGGTAAAAAAATAAATAAGATACCACTTATTAAACTAATATTGAACAATAAATACTACATTTCCTCAAACATCTTGCAGACTCCTGTAACCACACAGCCTGCTGGTCTGCTCTGACAAACCTGTTTTAATTAAGGATGATGCACAGCTCCAGCAGGAACAACCAGCGGCGCTCTGCAAGTCTTACCCGGGTTCAGAGTGACGTCTGCGGCGGTGAACTAGCGGCTGTCCGGTTCCAGGGGCAGCGGAGTTCCGCTTCACCAAGGCCTTCACTCGTTTTTAAAGGCTGAGTCGGACCCCGAGAGCACATCCAGTCTGTGACCGAGGCGGACAGCGCGCCCTTCAAAATAAAAGACAACCTGACGCTCCTATTGCGATAGGGTTTTCAAAGTAAAAGCACGAAAATCCAAACTGAATGGATCAGTTACTTTTAGTTTCTAAAATAAGTCTATCTTTTTTTGATTCTACAATAAAATACAATGAAAAATCTGTTTGCTGCTACATTTTAAAGCTATAAAATATGAAAAGTTCAATAAGTATGAAACAACAATCTGTGCCAACAAATGTGATTTTATTTTCTTTCACACCTGCTGGGTGTTAAACTGATGAAACAATTACCTTAGGATTACAGGCTGTCTCTAAAAAAAAAAAAAAAAAGTAAAATAAAATACATTTTCCACAAACAGCAGAAAGATCAAACATTTTTCACAAATTCAGTTTTAGCTCTTCTTGTTTTCCCCCCAAAAAGTCCCAAGTAGATAAATGTAAGAGAGAAGATAGATGTAGAAACGCAGAAACTCAAAGCACATTGAGAATACTGCTTGATGAAACCAGAAACACATGCTCAACCTAACAGGTAACAGATTTGTTTTATGACATCATCAAGGAGTCAACTTTCACTTCAATAAAAATAATTTTAAAAAAAAGTTCTTATGGAGTTTTCAAATCATTTCAGAACAGAACAAACCAACTTTTTAAAAGAAAGTGCAGAGCGTTATGTTAAAAAAAAAAAAAGACAGAACTTCCCTTTAGTTCCTTTTCATCCACTGCCATGAAAGTTTAGTGCCTATTTTATGTCACGTCATTTTTTTCTTCTCTCCATATGAAAGCAGCTCAAAAAAATACTCATAACTGACGAGATATGAGTTTACGGTTTTGTCTTCAAATGTTCGTATGCAATTGTTTGGATTCACCAACAGAGATTTAACAGTAAAAGCAGAGACGGAATTGGACACCGGAGTACATGGCATCAATCAGGTGTAATGTGATATTTAATTAAAAGGATCATCTTACTGCACCTAAGCAAAACAAAATATGTACAAAAAACAGTTTCTGAATAGGCACTTAAGTTCAAAACAGTCCAGCCAGCGTCTTTTCACCCAAGATGATGATGAGAACACATTACTTTTTTCTTTTAAGACACTCCAACCAGATGGAAACAGTAAACCCAGGAACAAATAGTAGCCCTAAAAATCTGGCCCCACAGACACACACACACATATTCAGGAAATAAAAACAGACAGGGAAGATCTGGTGCTGAAGTATAAAGTAAAAGGATGTGCTACAGTATGGGTAGGAGACAAGCGCCTGGAATAAATGTGTATCTCCATCCTCCATTTCAAAAGGTACCATGAGAAAAATCGGAGTGCTTCTTATTTATAAAAATGAAGTGTTCACCACCTGGTAGTAATGGTTGAAAAGCTACACAATAAATAATAAATACACAAACTAATCATAGATATAAACAATTTGTCCTGTTTAATAAATAAATCAGTAGTTAAAAAGATTCAAACAGGTGGACAGTGCTAGAATGTGTCCCAGAGAAGATACTTGGCTCAGTCCTGCTCCTTTAAACTTCACTCAGATGTTTACATAAACCCATCATGAGCGTCACTCCTTTTGGCCTTTTAATAATGCATTTCAATGGTTTTCTTTTTAAGGGTGGAGTGAAAACACAACATATAACCTTAATGAGTACAGACCCTCAGCATGACACAGACAACTCCTTGCTTTACAGTGGGTACAGAGTTTTAAGGGTTGAACGCCTCATCTTGATTCCTCCAAACTTTATTCTTGTCATCGTGACTATTCTTTGTCTCGTCTGACCGTACGTTTCTCCAGAAGGCGTTTGACTTCCATGTGGGAAGCAGCAAATGTCAGTAGAGCCTGATGGCGTTAATTTTGGAGTAGGGGTTTTTATCTTGGTCGGCATCTTCTCAGTGTATGTTGATGTTAAACTGGCTTCCCTGTGAAAAGTGATGCCAGCAGGTTCTAGCTTTAGATAACCTTGAGTTTTACCGGTTCCTCAACCCTTCCTGAACATCCAAATCTATTTCCTTTCCTCTGAGGGGAGCAGTTTTGAGTCGGATGATTGAGACTTGGACACAATAGTGTTCCAACAGGAGAAACACAAATCAAAACTGGTTTTCAAATAGATAAAGCTGGCTATCATTAAGCTTCTTGAAAGGTATCCACCTTTATCTTATTAAAACTCATGGACTATGCTTTAAATGTTGGGTCCAAGCCAGGAAACCAACCAATTTAAATGATCTCTACCACTTCTGTACATACCAAATATTTGTACCGCTACCGTTGAAGGCTTCTCTCTTTTTATTTGTTCTTCCTGCTCGGAATCCCAACCTTGGTTTGAGGAAGTTAAAACTGACAGAAAAAGTTAATTAAGATCAAGCAAAGAAAACAAAAACTCTCTGAGGACATATTAGTGAGCTTTCCCAAACGTAGTGTGAATAATCTTCAGAGGGGTTGTCATATTTAAAACAAACATAGAAGAAATCATCAGGGGGGAACCAAACCCCAGAGAACCCCAACATTTACACCTGTTTTAGTGGTTGAACGACACACGCAGAAACGTTGGGAGCTTTTAGAGACCACAGTAGTACAAACGAATCAGCTCAGACGACAGCCACACATCTAAGCCTTCTGTATAGGGCTGACTGAGAGGATTTTAGAACCGTAGTCTACATGTAGTGCATTAATAATCAAGATCACAAAGTTCTACCAACATGGTGAGCTGATACTGATTTCAAACTGCTTCTTAGACACCATATTGGTCCAGACAACACTGAATTTTTAGTGTACTATTAAAGCAGTTTGATCAAAGACTGACTTTTTTTTTTCTCAACAGAATCACCATCTTACAGTCTGTGCCTGTGAGGTTCAGAGCGCGGGGGAGAGGGTGGAGGTGGGAGGGTAACGGTTGTTGGGGGCTCCACTGGGTCCTCCATCGGCAGGACGAGCCGCGTGCCGCGGATCGCCACGTCGTGCTCTGCCAGGTCGAGCTCGCGATCCCGGCTTTCATTGAACGGGCCAGCGCCGGACTGCTTGGGGTTGATGGTGCGGGACCCGGACGCGTCCGTGCTGACGGTGACGTCCGCGTACATGGAGCTCACATTGGCGTCGTTCAGGATGAAGTCAGAGTCGTCGTCGTGAAGCTGCCCTTCATTCTGGGAGAAGAAAAGGAATGCAGGGTAAAAGGGTAAAAAGGCCCGAGGAACCCAAGAACATCAAAGATCAACTAAAACGTTGATCAGTTTGTAGTCAAAACCTAACGATCAAAGCTTGTTTTTTAATAACAAGTACGGGCTGCATGATACTAGAAGCCCATCTGACTTACAATGATATTGGCGTGAGTTGTGACAACTATATATTGGTGATATATTGTGCAGCCCTACTAAGATGGGGCAGTTGCCAGCATCAAGGCATACCAAGTTTTCAAAACCACAGCATTTTCTGTCAAACGGTTCCTAAACTGTACTTCCCTTTTAATGGAAAGCCGAAGAAAGAGCTGGAGTGAACAGAGTTTTGCTGCTGGACAAGATTTCTTTTGAGGCCTAAGTCCAAGTTTGCTAAATTCAAGACGGACCCTGAAGAACCCTGAAAAAACCTTAATAATAACACATAAAACTACATAAGTAACATTATTAAAACTGCCAAACCAAAACTGCTATCTTAGCAGAATCAATGATTGTTGCTTTAATGTCGTAAATAAATTGGTTCTAGATTTATATTATTTATTTTTGTGTAAGTGCTATGGCACCATGCTATGTTTACTTGCTTATCAAATCTTGGTAATTTTATGCCTAATCTTTTTGCACCAGTGTAAATCTGAGATGTGCAGCTGCTTGAGTTTATTATGCTCCTAAACTGTGACTATTTAAGCATTATGTCCAAACCTCATAGGCCTGTGGACTTGTGAGGCAGCGTGCCAAGGGGCCACAACAAGCCGGCAGAGTAGCAGTGAGAGGGGGCCCGCTGTGGGTCAGGAGGGGCTTCAGGTAGCTGGTGGAAAAGCTTTGGTCAAGGACATAATTCATTAAAACCGATGAGTGTCTATATTATTTATTTACTTATAGTTTCACCAATACTTCAACTTACAATGCTTTTAGCAATGGTAGTAAATAGAATTAATGCCTCTATAATGCTGAACATGACTAGTTTTCTTTATTTTTAAAAAGAATAATTTGTGCAAACTTTCAAGATCCAAATTGCAGTTTGAATTCATGATCCAAGTTTGTAAAATAAATAAAAATAAAGTAGGGCCAATATAAAAGATGTCAATACATAGATGTAAAAAAATAACATATCAGAACCAAAAAATCCCTTTAAACGTTCAATACCAATAGAAAGAGTTGTAAAAACCCTTAAAGTTTGTAAAGAGCTCCCTCTAGTGTTTGAATTGGAGGTCATCAGCACGAGCAACTCCGACATGACTTCAGAAAGGGACCCGCAGGTTAAAGGATACTTGTGGTCGAAGTTATACCAGATCCTGAAGGGCCAGGCACTTTCATGTTTGGTGCTTCTCCTCTGTGACCCGTCCAACACAGTTGAACTCTGGAGAGCAGAAGGCTTCACTTTAGTTAAAATTGATCTTTTCATATGATAGATCTCAAACTTTTCAGCCTGAGCTCCCCCACCCCAAATGAAGAACATTTTCTAGGCTCCCTACCTCAGTATTAGAAAAAAAATGGTCAAACTTATTTGACATTAAATGAATGAAATAAACAGATCTACATAATTATTCATTTCCTTCAGTTCTTTTATTACTTGCTCGTTTGAGCGTCAAAACTGAGAAGCATTTATTTTTGGCTTTGTTAGCTTTCAAAAGCAAAAAAAAAAAAAAACTACAAGCTTAAACAGCACCCTGTACTTAATAACAATAGAAGTAAAATTAATAATGATGATAATAATAATAATAATAATTGTATGATGAAATGAATTGTGCAAAGAAATAAAAAAAAACATTTCACAATATTATTGGCTGCATAGAGTTCAATTTCATTGTATACAGTGCGTTGCAAAAGTACCCTAAAACAAATAGCCTGTGATACAACAGAATGGTTTAGTTCAAAGCATTTTCATGTGTTGGAATGGCCTAGTCAAAGTCCAGGGCTAAAACCAATCGAGTGCCTTTTGCCAAAAGGTGACTCTCACAGATGATCTCCATCCAATATGGCTGAGCTTGAGGTATTTTGCAAAGAGGAATGAGCACAAAAAGCAGACGTGAAATGTGCAAAAGACTTGCAGTGAAAGGTTGTTCTGTAAATAAACGACTCAGATGGGCTGAATACAAAAGCACATTACATTTTTGGGATTTGTATTTGTAAAAAATCTGAATCATGCATCATTTCACTTCATAGTTATTTGCTACTTTGTGCTGGTCGATCACATAAAATCCAGATAAAATACATTCAAGTTTTTAGGTGTAGGAGATGAACATGTGAGAAAGTTCTAAAGGTATGAATACTTTTGCAAGGCATTTTATATATATATAAAATAAAAAAAACTATACACCGGAAAAGAACAAAGTTCAGTGAAGTTTTTTGGTAGAAATATCCACGAGCTTTTGATGTTGATGTGACTTTATCACAGCTTGGTGACTTGGTGATTCATTCACCACTGAGACTTTTCTCCTTAAACTGGTTTACATGAAGTCTCAGGCTTTTAATATAACTTTTTCTCAGCTTTATGTTTTAAGCTGGCAGACACGGCATACAAACAAGTCTCTGCTTATGTATTTCCTTTTACTGTAGCTCCAAAACACAATTTCCACCTGCATTCTGTCTTTTCCTGTCCGCATCTATCAATAGGGGCATAACATTACTATGCTGCTAAACATGTGTCGTTGCATGCATCACAGTTTCTCACATTGGGAAACACTTCGCACTATTAAGCTTATAAACCTCTCCTGCACCGCTCCTCAGATGTTGGTGCACCAACAGGTGCTCTGCTGAACATGCTTGCCTTGCAATAGCCAGTCACCACTGAATGGCTGGTTTGTTTGATCACCTAATGCTAGTTCTCCTTACAAAAACAATAAAAACTAAGTGAATAAAAAAATATCACTAAATTTAGATCAGAAATGATTTTCAGCCGCCCCAGTCATGACACCGGTTCCTCCCGTGTTTAAAAAATACAAAACAAAAGACACTGGATTAGACACTGGAATAATTACTTACAGAGTGCTCTTGATCCGAATCCACTCCCACTCTAAAAGAAATCGCAATAGTTATAAAGAGATGTAATGAAAGGTGCAGAAACAGAAATGCATGCAAACGGGTCGCCAGCCTTACGGTATGCTCATGAAAGACAGCATGGGTGTAGTGCCCCCTCCACAGACCCACACTGTGAAGAAAACAATCAGCAGGGTGGTAGAAAACATCATCTGACGGGCGTAAGTAGCTGTGTCCCGGATAGACAGAGCGAAGGTCATCGCCCCACGCAGACCTGGAGGAGGCATGAGATGAAACAGCGTCTGTTTTTAGGAAACTGTTACTCATGTTCTTGGTACAGATATCTGATAAAGTCACACTTCAGGAGGCCTGCATCATCACCTTAGTGTGGAATAGTACAAGTCCCTACAATATGTATATTCATGTAATTTAACCCAAAAAGCTATGTCTAAAAAAAAAAAACACTGTTCATCGAAACAAAAACCAAATCTCTGCACCTTATATGTTTGTCTTTTTATTTAATTAACTACATCCTAGAAATCTACACACACAGTTGTTTTGCTCCATTCAAAGACTCATATTTACCACTTACCTGCAAACATCATAACATGTTGAAAGTTCATTCCAATCTTGTTTCTTCGGCCAAAGTTGAGAAGGAAGGACAAGGGGTAGATGTTCGCAGCCCTGCCCAGAAACACAGCCAGCTGCACAGAACAGGGTCAAGGACGCAACTCAGTGAAGTAACAATACAACAGGTGGAGAAAGGCAGAGTGAAAAGAATTTGTGAGTAGAAACGTCACTGATCTGTCCTTTTATGTGTGCTTTCAATTTCCAATTTGGTTTCAGTTAACTGTAACTTCAATTAGAAACTGACTTGTTTTACTAATTGCTTCTGGAAATGATCGGCGCAGTTAGCTTATCATTTCACTGCGTTTTCAGCAAGGGCTTTTTTGCGTGTGTGCTGATCCAATGAAAAGCAGAGGGAAGGATACGAAGGCTCCAATGATGAACATCGGGTTAAAGACGTGTGACTGAAAGGAGAAGAGCGTCAGACCCATGTAGGAGAAGATGAAGTTTTCTGCCAGGAAGTTCAGCAGCTCAAACAACTGAAACAAAAAGAGATGAGCAATTTGTCAGAAATTAAGTTTTATCTAAATGTCAGCATGCAAATCCTCAACAAATGATGCTTTGGAAGCACAAACTGCTCATTTTTTCTTTCAACCTTTTAGTTTAGAGTGATTTTTATTGTTTTTTAAAAGCTCGCCAACTCTACAACTGAAAACCTTTTCTATTAATGAATTTATCCAGTGGACTGAATCTTGCAGCGAATATTCTAAGATTTTTTTCTTCTTTCAGTTGATAGTCGTACCTACTAAATAATGGAAATATCTTTACTGCCAAGACTTTTTCATTATTGTCAAAAACAGCTTGCACTCAGAACTTATGCTCCTAGTTACCCAAGTCATTGCCATGTTTATTGTTCCACAATCTTTGAAGACTTCAAAGCTATTTGACACATTGAAGAGAAGAATTATATTTTTATATGCTTTGCCATATTTGTGTATGTATTTTGTGAGGCTGTGCATCTGAAAACCTCAAATTGTTCTGCAGCATCAATGAGATGAGGTGATATTGTAGAAAACGTACATGAAATAAGCCCATCAGTTCTCAGGAATTACATCGCCCACTGGACTTCTGAGAATTTGCTGCAGTAAGTTCAAATCTGCATCCTCTTTTCTGAGTATTTGTTCAAGAGGCACGCAAGTTTTGCAATAATTTTTTTCTCCAATATCTGTTTGCTTTTAGTCACTGCAGCATTTTGTAAAGTAGTTTTCTTTCTTAATATATGCATAAGGTTTGATGCACCACACTGTATAGTGATTACATTATTGGTTGAGAAAATTCAGAAATTGCTGAGGAAAAAAAAAGCCTTAAAAAAAGACACGAATAATGATCTGAACACAACTGCGATGTGAAGTGTTGTTTTACCTGTTTAGTCCTGTCTTGAGATTCGCAAGAGAGATTGTTGTAGGTATAATGAGCCTGAGTGATCCCACAGAACAGCACCGCCACAACACCTTAAAGAAACCAAAATATGATTTCATCCTCTAATAGTAGGAGCAGATAGAGGGTTCACTACAGCACAGAGAGACTGAAATCATATATATTTATGATTGCTTTATACACACATGCAAAAATAAACACACACTCTGTTGCAATGAGTGCACTGAGAAATAAGCTATTGATCATGTTTTTGGACAGTGGAAGGTAGCTGGAGTACCCAGAGAGAACCCACACATGCACAGGGAGAACATTGAAACTCCATGCAGAAAGACCCCAGGCCAGTATTTGAACTCTTGTTGCTGCAAGGCAACAGGCGACCAGACCAACTGCACCGCTGGTCAA
This sequence comes from Girardinichthys multiradiatus, assembly GCF_021462225.1. Taxonomy (NCBI): domain Eukaryota; kingdom Metazoa; phylum Chordata; class Actinopteri; order Cyprinodontiformes; family Goodeidae; genus Girardinichthys; species Girardinichthys multiradiatus. The sequence goes on from NC_061804.1 coordinate 17,886,964, forward strand.
AAATTAGGTCCAGGAAAAAATGTAACTGCAATATTGTTTCTGAAAATTGTAATTGCATCATCATTTTGTTTGACTTCATACCATCACACAATGGTCCTACCACTCCTTGTGAGCTTTGTATTCCCCCAGTAAAACTACACATTCATGTGTGCATTAGGAGCAGTTACAGTCTATCCAACTGGTCAAATATGCTCTCAATATGCAGATCCTGAGTTAAGGACATTTGAAATATAATATCCTATCAAATATTGCAGCCAAGTAGCAATTTGCGATAGCAATATTACGCACACTAATTATGTGACTTCATGTACTGAGCAGCACTGAAGAAAGGCTCTAAGACTCACTCGCAACAACCCTCCTTGGTGTGGAAGTTGTTGCTCAAGGATAAATATTAGTGAGGTGTTTGAAAATGAAGTCAGAGAACGTACAGAGGGTGTAAGAAGTTATTTAAAACAGAAACTGTTGCTCCATTTTAGGGGCTTTCAAACCTGTTTCTGTTGGTAACATGCTGGATCCTGAAATACTTTTAGTCTCAGAGATAAGTTAAATATCTACTTTCTGTAGGACAGGCGGCTTCAACTAAAAGTCAGAAAGGTCTGTAAAAGCATTTTTTTTTCTTAAGCAAAGGTCCAGAACAAACATTTTATGTAATATTATATTTTCAGTCTTTGTATTGCTCTTAATTATACATCTTCAGGAGAACTCGAAATCAACTTAAAGACTTCAGAAATCAGCTACAAAACTCTAATCAGGGCCTCTGTACTTTAGAAATATTTTAGGTCAGGATTTAATTGTCTGCTATTGAAACGGCATAAATGCTCTATGGTTGCAGATGTACCGGTCATCCCGCAGGCCTCTGCCAACAGAAAGGTGCTCCAGGACATCAGGAAAAATAGACCAGTTTCCAATAAATGGAAGTCCCTCAGCTTGGTAAACTTTGTCACGTGAGGACAACTTCAAGTTAAGGAACAAAGCAGGGAAAGTCTGAAACAATGAAAAACAAATATACAGCACCCTGTACTTTTAACGGTGCCCTTAGTGAAATCAGCGTAAAAGGCAATAAAATAAATCAATATTTTACTGCAGTAGAACAGTAGCTCATTTCAGGGGGGAAACAAATAAAGGCTAAGACAGTTGCCCCACAGTTATTGGCATTCTTGACTTAAATGACCATGCATAAAGGTTTATTTTGCATCTGGCGAGAGTTTCAGGAGCATTACAGATCCTCTAACCTATTTAAAAGTGAGGATCGGGGGCTTTTCCATTTGCTAATCCTTTGCTTTACGCCAAACCCATCTGGAGTGTTTGTTGTCGATAAGTTCAAACTTAGCCTCATCCGATCAAAACACTCAGATAAAGTGTTACTAGGAAACTCCATAGGTTCATATTTGAGATATTTGGACAGAAAAGGCTTTTTCTTGGCATGTAGATATCATTTAATGGTTGTTTGAGAGGCTTTATGATGCCACTCTTTGCTGTAGCTTTGGAGGTTTTATTTATTTCAAATATCCCTTACCATCAAATCAAACCAGAAGTAATAATGCTACAGATGTAGAAGATCCTTTTAGTTCAGGCTTTTCACACAGTTTTTCCAGGTGGGCTATTTGACATGGAGGGCATTGTATGTTTAACAATATGTGAGAGCTTTGCAACCAAAAAAAAAAAACATTTAAGGTTACACTTATTTAATCATTAAATAAAAGGATATGAGAGCAGTCATGATCCCGGTAGCCACACCAAGAGAAAACGATCCACTGAAGACACCCAGGAAGACGCCGAAGGATTTCACCACAGCCATGGCTTCAAAGCTGTGGCTGTTGTCCCCTGCAGGCTGATACGCCACGATGGAGCTGAAGGGCGATTAGAGTACACGGAAACATTTACAAGGAAAATAGAGGTTGAGCCCTTCTGGGAATACAGGAAGAGAAAGTGGTCAAACACATGCTCGTATTTCCTTAGAATCAGAAACACTGTCAGGCATTAAACCAGACTTGCAGCAACTGAAACACAGCTGGGTCTTAGAAAGAAAAACAACGTATGTGAGGTTTGCATGCTGAAGACTAAGTTGAAGCAACAGCTCCACTTGATTTCCATTAAAAAAATTGATCACTCACTTTTACAAGTTAGTAAAATTATAAAAAAGTCAAATTTTCTTATTTCAAGCATGGTAACTGGAATATGAAGCAAACTGAGGATGAAACATAAAAAGGGGAAGAAGGGGCTGCAGTGGCAAAGTGATACTGAGGAGGGGAGTGATTATCCTAAAGGTGACTTGAGTCTACATTTTCATTCTAATGCTGTACCACAAGCAAATGCACGCTGTCCACCCAGCCCAAACCCACCCACCGAGGACTAAATGTCTGGTTTTCTCCCAGCCATTCTTCAATCTCTGCAGGCATAACTGAGCTGTCCTCTCCAGTGGAGGGAACAGCTCCAGCTCCCTGCCTGCTCTGCTTTTCAAAGCGCAGGAGAACGCTACATACAGAGATACATACATACGTACGGGCAGGCGGTCAGTGACACAGATGGGTGGAGAAGGGCAAGCAGTGAAATGACAGGGATGTGGATGTTAGTGTGGTTCATTTCCACATGGAGAGTCACAATTAGCTTAAAACAGTACTGCATATGGGCACTGAAAAGAATCCTTTCCTAATGCATTTTTAAACCAAATTATCAGGGCTGCACAGTTCTGCAGGGTGTTTGCTACTTACGACGAGAGGACAATGGCCACAGCATCGTTGAGAACACTCTCTCCAAACAATAAAGCATACAGGTCCACGTCTACCTTCAGCTCGTTGAAGATGGCCAGCACTGTCACTGAGGCAAACACAAACAAACTGTACAACTTCAGAACAGGATAAATACACAGGAAGCCCTCAGACACGCTCTCCAATGAAGCAAATGCTTACATGACATCACTGCATGCAAGAATTGTGAGTTTGGGAAACCGTGTTTCATGCATTTTTCATCAAGGAAGTCAAATGCCTCCTTTCTTTCATAATTACATATTAGTAACTAAAGCTTCGATGGCACTCCCTACCTGGGTCTGTTGCTGAGACGATTGCCCCAAAAAAGAGGCAGTCGGTAAAGAAAAAATCCCCTCCAAGCTGACCCACAACTTTCATGAAGGACACAAGGCCATACATGATAAGCCTAAAAAGGAAGCACAAGTTATTACACATGTTCAATCTTTTAGCCATTCAACAAATAAGCTTTAATGTATTTATTTAGGTTAGTGGAACAGGTTATATAACCTAGTGGTTAAACAGTAATTCCTGCCCTTTATAGTTATATCAAAGAAATTCGGCTGACCTACCCAATAACAAAGCAGGATATGACTGTTCCCATGAAAGCATAAGCCAGGATGGAGCCAATGTTTCGGAAAAAATGTCTCTAAAGAGAAGGAGGATAAGCCAGGACATCAAAATCGATAAACTAAACAATTAAACCAGTTATTTTACAGAGTTATTAATATTCTTACATAACCTCAACATTTTCAAAGCACATTTACAGTTGAAACCAGACATTCACATACACTGTATGGATTAAGAAACCCATTTATGTTTTCTTAATATTAGAATATCCATTTCTAATATTTTCTAATATTAGAATAATGACAGAATTTTTCTTGTTTTTTTATTCAAAAACTTACATACACCACGATTACTATGAATTAAAAATAAAATATGGGAAAACCAAGATGTCTCAAAGCTGTATAGGATCCTGATAGGTTTGTTCACAACATTTGAGTTTAATAGAGGCACGTCTGTGAATGTATTTAGCAAACCTCAAACACACTGCTTCCTTGTGAGAATAAAAGAGCATCACAAGTCTGGTTCGTCCTTGGGTACAACATCCAGGTTCATCTGTTAAAATGATTATATTCAAGTAAAAACAACATGGGATTGTTCAGCCAACATACTGTTCAGGAAAAAGACTGCTTCTGGATCCCAGAGATGAACGTGCAAAACGTTCGTGTCATTATGCACAGTGAAACAAGGCCTGTACCAACATGGGCTGAAAGGCCACTCTGTGAAGAGGAAGCCATTCCTCCAAAACATAAAAGGCCAGATTACAGTTTGCAAATGCACTCTGGAACAAAACCATCATTTCTGGAGACATGTCCTATTGGTGTGATGAACCTAAAACTAAAGTGTTTGCCCATAATTAACATTGTTACATTTGGAGGAAAAACAGAACAGAGAAATTTGAACTACTTTCTGAGTTGAGTCGTTTTTAATGTCAGACAGTAAGAGAAAAAAAAGGCTGTGTGTTTTTATACACTGCATGTATATTTCTGATAAAATAGGCCACTCATTTCCTGAAACCTTTAGAATCTCTTACCCTTTTTAAACTGTAACCTGCATGGAAGATTATGGGAGGCAGCAAAATGTTGAAAAACACCTCTGGGTCAAAGGTCACCTATAAAAAGAGAAAAAAGTTATAATGTTTTACACCTATTTCTGAATTCTCTTTACTTTTCTCTGTGCATGTGCAAGGAGTCAGATTTTACTACAGCAGCCAATTGAGTCTATGGAAATCTCTGTTCTGTCACATCATTTACTTAGAATTAAATAATGTTCAATAATACATTTAATTATAATCCATATTCTGGGTTAGCATAACTCCTAATAATCTGTCTATTTGTATCTAGATAACAACTAAAAATGACTACAGCCTTCCAAAGTGGGCCAGCCCATCTTCATCTTATCCTATTGCCCAGAGATTCCCAGATTTAGGGTAAGAACCCTACTCTGGGTTTTGAAACACAAAGCAGAGGCAAGATGATCTCCAGAAATCAAAATAAAATCTAAAAATCACTGCTAAAAATAGTTGTTAGTTAACAACAGCTAAAAAGGGGATTAAAAATGTATAAAAACATGGTTACATGTTTTTTCCAAGTTAATATACTTCCGCTATACATCACTGCTACAGTCATTTTGTGGCTCAGAAGCTAAAACGTTCAGGAAACACTGCTTCTTGCCTTTCGTAGCATCTCATCATCCTGCACTTGGTGGTCTTTGGCCCGGCTCACTTCCCCCTTAAGCGTGTACTCGTAGAACCTTCCGCTGACATTGACCAGTAAAGTGGCGGGGCTGGCGTTGACGGCACACTCGAGGACCACGTCGCTCGTGCTTTGGGGCACGTGGATCCCAAAGCGCAGGATTACACCCACCAAGAGACCTTTGAGTAAACATGAGGGTAAAAAATGAAGACGTCCAGCTTTGGAAAAATCATGCAATCGCAATATTTTTTTAACCTTGCGTTGACAATATCAAGTTCCAATGAAACCACTTTTTCCTCATTCCTTTGTTCTTCATGTTACATTACGATGCTTACAACTCTTTGTGGTAACAAGACCACTCTTCAAGGAGGAAGTGATTACTGAGGGAAGACACTAAGTTAGCTCTTTTCGGTGCCAGTGAGGGGCTTTAAATTGAATTCAGATGAAGCACAGAAATGTGTTGGGACCCAGCCATGGATTTCAACATTAAACTCCGGTACAAACTCTTCTGGAACTTTTCAAGATAAAGTGCATTAACCTTCTTCCGGCACAGCCAGGAAACGGGATAACTGCGGACTTCCTGTTGCTACATCCGCCCTCTTCCACCGGTGATCATCGGGATAGGGGAGACAAAGCGCGCTGATGTCTCTTTGCTGGCAAACAGACATAAACTCTTCAACTGGATCCAAGGATGTCATATGATCATCGATCATATGCAAAGTTAAGTACGAATGAAATACTGTCTGTGTATCCGGTATTTTCATTCATGAACGGGGAAATTAAGGTGTAAGAGTTCCTTACTTTTTCCTCTGAGCCCTGCAGAAGCAAATTGTCCCAGAGAAGTTCCCTACAGAGAAGCGGTCTCTATGAAGCCGAGCGGAGCGGCCTCCCAGTCTGGAAGGAAGACAGCAGAGACCGCACCACCGTGCAGTGTGGTTGGCGGACACAACGAGCCGTTTTCATCCACAGCTGGAGGTTAGCGGGAAGCTAACCCTTTGTTCACAGAGCACCTTCAACTCCCCCCCCCACAGCTAAGGAGGTCAGCTGTGGCTAACCTTTGTTCAATGTGGATACCTTCTTCAAACTTCATCGTCGCTTGGACAACATTCCTCACCACAATTCATGAGGTTAGGTTTGGGCAGATTAACAGTTAGGATGAAATGATCTGAACATTTTAATTTTTGTGAAGTTTGGTTTTGTTTTTGTGAAACTCGGCTATCTTAGTGCTAGCAGGCTATCTGCAGCACACATGCCCCGTTTGTGTTCTGTGTTTGTGTGTTTTTAAAGTTAAGTCAAACTTTACTTGAAGGGTGATTTTAAACAAGATTGATCATAACTTTTATTAACGGTATTTTAAAGGTATGTGTTGATTCTGGTGCTAAGCTATTAGCTTCTTTTGTTAGCTCAACTGCTAACCGGTAAGAACACGTGCTTGCTACTAAAGAGTATTTAACAGAAAGGTTGTTAAGTTTTCAATCCAGTAAATAATGTGTCCCTAACATCATTTACTAGAGTTGATAACTACGTAAACATCATTAAGCCCCATTTCTCCAGAAAGATTTGGCTCTTTTCCAAAATACTCCCTTAATAATATTTCTTCAAATATTATTTGAATAAATAAAGGCAGTTAATTAGACACCGTTGAGAAATGGTCATCCAGAAGGTTTGTTTTATTCAGCAGATCATTATTTAAAACATTGTTTTATTAAAATAATATTTTATCTGATCTTGCATTGTGAAGGGTTGTCTAAACGTTTGCTGATTATTGCTTAAGTTAGTTCCAATACTAACTTAACTTTATTTCCAGATTCTTCAAGATAATCCGTGGTTCTCAAACATAAACATTGCATGGTAATGTTGCATCATTCTTTTGGTCATGATTTCCAATCATCTTTAATCAACTTGTTTATATTGTACATAGCCCATTAGTCTTCGTTATTCTTTAATTCTGCTTGGTAGTTTAGTTGGATTGTTTTAGCATAGTAAAGAGTTTGTTGATTGAAATATGTTTGACTTTGAGTTGACTTATTTTTGTTAATAAATTCTTGTATTTCAAGAAATTGTGTGAATTCATTCCATATATGTGCAGAGTTTATGCTGTTCAATAATGTCAGAGCTCGCCTCATACCTTTCTATTTTGTCCTAATACCATCGCCTTACTGGGCTGGTATTCACAGGACAACCCTTAACAGACCGAAATATTATTTGATAAAATATTAATATTAAATATTAAATAATCTCAGATTCATAATTCCAACAAATGTATGATGCTGTTTAAAAAGGAAACCTTCTCTATGATAAATCAACATATCCGTGGTTCAGTCATGGTAGGAGAGAGCAAGACTTTCAAGAGATAATAGAAAGGCTGATCAGCATACAGCAAAGTTTCTCGGTTTTATTCTTTTAGGTTTTCAACCTCTTGGTCTGTCGTGGAACATGCTAGCTTTGAAAATACGCATCTACAGTCCTTACGGTATACATAAAGAGACTGCAGTTTATATATAAGATGCTAAAGACAGTTCTAAATGTCAGCTGCACCATTTTGTCTTTTTAAATAGTAAAACCATGTTTTTACAGCACAGATCTCTCAAATACAAGTTATGATGTTACCTCTGCTCCTCATCTAAATAATCGACTGCTCACAGAATGAAGGCTGGAAAAACTGATTTTAAATGTCCCTATGTCTTCTAATATTAGAGCTCATAAATAAAAATAATACAAAAAATACAAAAAGGCCAGAATGGGGCATGTTGGCAGCTGTTTTGGATGTAATCTTGTAGACCATTTTTTGTACAGTGGAATGGCCGATTTCAAATTCTTTTGGGGCCTCTTTAATGCCCTCGCCAGACTAATAAACTGCTACAGTCTTTGTTGTAAAGGAGCTCGCCATGGTTTTCACTCTCCTTCAACAGTCAGGAGGACACCAAATGTCGCAGGTTGACACTGGGCGACTTTCCTGTAAAATGCTGAGTAACAATGTTCTAATAACCTGTACCTGATGTGATACTGTTTGTCATTTTAAGGGGAAGTACATATGCGAGTGTTTGATTCATTTCTCAAAACTGCATCTTTTAACACATTTTACAGAAACATTTACAAGGTATTATTTATCTAGCTTTTTGAATTTTTCAGTCTCCACAGTATCCCATTACGGTGTAACTTAGTCACTTTTACATTTGCCATTTGTAATGAGAGAATCTATAGATGTAGTTTATATGCCTTTGGTGGATCAAAGGTTCACATAACAGCCCTAATATGGTCTGTTAATAATTCATTTTTAATTGGAAAAGATAAAAGAAACAATAAAAAATAAAAAAAATAAAAGATTTCCAAGTGACCTGCATTTATATGTCATCTGGAGACCCGACCTCTACATAACTCTGTAGGAAATGACTGCCCAGTTAAATGGTTTTTTTAAACATAAGAAGTATAACATCATTATTCACAAACTGTGAGTAAGTCTGAGATGCTCCATGTTCCCTGACACGTAAGGAGAAAGCGTTTAATTGGCTTACAGGTCAGGTTTAAGCAGCTGACTGTCTCCGTCACAGGCGGCCAGTCATGAGGTGTCTTTCATTTCGACCTGATTCGTTAGCTGATTGACACGACGGTTAGCTAACGTGAATGTTCTTACCGTAGATCATAGCGAGCCCCGTTTCATGGAGGAACCTGAAGCGGCGGTGCTTGAACAACCATATGGTGAGGATGGTGAGCGTTAGCAGCATTATGAATATCAGCAGGTAGGCACTGTCCTGTCGGTGGCTCTCCTCAGCCATCCTCTCGGTAACGTCATTGTCCAGAGCAGCGTTCCCGTCGCCTTGGCCGCCGACGAGTAGGACCGGCAGGAGGAAAGGCAGCAGAAGGGACGCTTTTGGCGGTTTGTCACCAAGGAAGCGCCTCATTGTGAATCCCATTTTGGCCTTGTGTTGGGGAAGTTACATGTGTCGCTTAAATTAGCGCCGCTTTAGCTGAAGAAATCGCCCCTCTCAGTGAAACGCAACTGACAGCTCCTTCCGCAGCCGATACCAAAACACAGAGACTTCCGGATCTTCAAAATAAAAGTCCCTCCGTGACCAGTTTTTATTAGGAGACCAACAGCGACTCGTTACGGTGCAGCTGGAAGAAAATAACAGTTTCATAATAAAATTATATAATTTCCTTCCCCCCAAACAATTGTTAAATCAACGATATATTAAGTGTGGAGGCAGATATATAACAGCATTTTTTGTTCTTTATTAATGTATTTCCTGTTTTGTTTTTCGAAAGTATTTTGAAATTTATTGGTGGTGGTGTTATTGCTATTGTAATTGTACTTTAATATAATAGGTGTTTTCTGTGAAATTGTTAGGTATTATTTAGTAAACTCAGAGGCAAGAACGATACAATCAAATTTACTTGCAAGGGTAGGTCACACTCTGCAGTGCAGACTATAAATTGTTGGCACCCCTGTTTCTTTATTTATACAGGTCCTTCTCAAAATATTAGCATATTGTGATAAAGTTCATTATTTTCCATAATGTCATGATAAAAATTTAACATTCATATATTTTAGATTCATTGCACACTAACTGAAATATTTCAGGTCTTTTATTGTCTTAATACGGATGATTTTGACATACAGCTCATGAAAACCCAAAATTCCTATCTCACAAAATTAGCATATCATTAAAAGGGTCTCTAAACGAGCTATGAACCTAATCATCTGAACCAACGAGTTAACTCTAAACACCTGCAAAAGATTCCTGAGGCCTTTAAAACTCCCAGCCTGGTTCATCACTCAAAACCCCAATCATGGGTAAGACTGCCGACCTGACTGCTGTCCAGAAGGCCACTATTGACACCCTCAAGCAAGAGGGTAAGACACAGAAAGAAATTTCTGAACGAATAGGCTGTTCCCAGAGTGCTGTATCCAGGCACCTCAGTGGGAAGTCTGTGGGAAGGAAAAGGTGTGGCAGAAAACGCTGCACAACGAGAAGAGGTGACCGGACCCTGAGGAAGATTGTGGAGAAGGGCCGATTCCAGACCCTGGGGGACCTGCGGAAGCGGTGGACTGAGTCTGGAGTAGAAACATCCAGAGCCACCGTGCACAGGCGTGTGCAGGAAATGGGCTGCAGGTGCCGCATTCCCCAGGTCAAGCCACTTTTGAACCAGAAACAGCGGCAGAAGTGCCAGACCTGGGCTACAGAGAAGCAGCACTGGACTGTTGCTCAGTGGTCCAAAGTACTTTTTTCGGATGAAAGCAAATTCTGCATGTCATTCGGAAATCAAGGTGCCAGAGTCTGGAGGAAGACTGGGGAGAAGGAAATGCCAAAATGCCAGAAGTCCAGTGTCAAGTACCCACAGTCAGTGATGGTCTGGGGTGCCGTATCAGCTGCTGGTGTTGGTCCACTGTGTTTTATCAAGGGCAGGGTCAATGCAGCTAGCTATCAGGAGATTTTGGAGCACTTCATGCTTCCATCTGCTGAAAAGCTTTATGGAGATTAAGATTTCATTTTTCAGCACGACCTGGCACCTGCTCACAGTGCCAAAACCACTGGTAAATGGTTTACTGACCATGGTATCACTGTGCTCAATTGGCCCGCCAACTCTCCTGACCTGAACCCCATAGAGAATCTGTGGGATATTGTGAAGAGAACGTTGAGAGACTCAAGACCCAACACTCTGGATGAGCTAAAGGACGCTATCGAAGCATCCTGGGCCTCCATAAGACCTCAGCAGTGCCACAGGATGATTGCCTCCATGCCACACCGCATTGAAGCAGTCATTTCTGCAAAAGGATTCCCGACCAAGTATTGAGTGCATAACTGTACATGATTATTTGAAGGTTGACGTTTTTTGTATTAAAAACAGTTTTCTTTTATTGGTCGGATGAAATATGCTAATTTTGTGAGATAGGAATTTTGGGTTTTCATGAGCTGTATGCCAAAATCATCCGTATTAAGACAATAAAAGACCTGAAATATTTCAGTTAGTGTGCAATGAATCTAAAATATATGAATGTTAAATTTTCATCATGACATTATGGAAAATAATGAACTTTATCACAATATGCTAATATTTTGAGAAGGACCTGTACATGCTGGTTCACACACAGTTCAACAAACATTCAGGTTGTGTGTGTGGGGTCAGAAAGGTTAGGGTTCATGTGTCTTGATCTTAAACACAGAGGGAGTGAGGACTCGGTACCAGTCCGTAGATGTTGCTGATAAAAGCATAACTCACTCTTGTCCCCATCTCCCTTCCTGTGGCATGTAAGAGGGAAAGGCACTTAGAGCAGACATGAGTGATAAACAATACAAAAGTTTTCAAACCCTAACAGAAATACTTCCCTTTCTTTCGGGTTTCTTCAAGTTTTGTGTTGTTGCTTTGCATTTGTGGTGTCTGTTTCAGATATGATATTTTACAACCAAAATCCATGTATTAATAGAAAATAACAGGAATTAAATCAAGTTAAAGACATTAGTGTATGATTACAATAAACAGATAGATCCATCCATTGTCAATAAAAAACAAAACAACTAATTAAATAACACAACATAACTAATATAACAAGTGCTTTTTTTAAATTCAACACAATAGACAACTTTAAATGACTACTATAGTCTTGAAATTATTCAACCTCTTTATAAAAAGCATCTTTAGTGACTAATAGAGGAATAATGTAATTCATAGCCAGAGTCCCGCTTGTGGCAACATTTCTAAGGAATCCTAACCCACTTTTCTTGAGAAAATGCCTCCAGATAATAATATTACATGTAAATCGACACAAGTATGAATGTAATATATGTATCATTATGTAAATTATGAGGAGCTGAACCTATTCTTTGCTGAAGCAAAGAATAGGTTCAGCTACAGCATCTCAATGACATTTAAGGATCGACTTTAACTAGACAACACTCCTCATTCTCCTTGATCTGTCAGTTGCTTTTGACACAATGGATCTTGCGATCCTCCTGGACCGCCTCCATGACACTGCCGGGCTGTAAGGCAGCACCTTAGCGTGGTTCAAATCATACCTTTCTGACAGAACCGAATATGTTTTGTTGGAATCATGTAAGTCCAGATCCCTCCCTGTTACGTTTGCTGTCCCCTAAGGATCAATCTTGGGCCCCCTGCTTTTTGTCACCTACATGCTTCGACTTGGTCATGTCATCAGCAGACACAATCTGTCATTCCACTGCTACGCTGATGACACACAATTATATATTCAGAACTGCTCCCAACCCTTCCATAGCCCTGTCAAGTGCAGCTGCTTGTCTTCAGGAGATTAAGGACTGGATGAACAGCAACTTTCTTCTGCTCAGGAGTAGTAAGACTGAGGCACTACTTGTTGGCACAACTCACCAGATCACCAACTCCTTTGACAGCCAGGTCATTGCTCTCTCCCCCTCAGTAACTAACCTAGGTGTCAGGTGTGACCAACAACTCACCTTTGACGACCACATAAAGAATGTATCAAAGACTTTGTTCCACCACCTTCAGAACATCTCCAAGATCTGCCCACTTCTTTCCCGCTCCGACGCAGAAAAACGTATTCATGCCTTTGTTTCCTCCAGACTGGATTAATGCAATGGACTATTTATGGGGATCTCCTCCAAAAACATTTTAAAATTACAGTATATTCAGAACAGTGCCGCAAGAGTCCTCATGCAAGTACGCAAGTACGAGCATATCATACCCATCCTTTAGTCCTTTCACTGGCTCCCAGTCTCTTTTCGCATCCAATATAATATTCTCCTGCTCACCCATAGATGCATCAACAGTCATGGTCCGTCTTATCTACAGGAACTCATTCCACTCCAAACCTCCACCCGCACCCTCTGATCGTCCAGCGGCCGCCTCCTCCAGGTCCCCTCTACTAGGCTCAGAACCATGGAGGACAGAGGATTTTGCTCTGCTGCACCCCTGCTCTGGAATAGCCTTCCTTTAGCACTGAGAGAAGTGCAGAGTCTGGATTCTTTTAAAGTTGGACTTAAGGCATTCCTGTTTAGGAAAGCTTTTAAGTGCTAAATACTTGTTTCACTCTAGTGTTGTTTTTATTCTTGTGTTTTAATTGTAGCACTTTGAGATTCCTTGAAATGAAAAGTGCATTCTAAATAAAATGTATTATTATTATTATTATTAGACCACTTCATAACCGTCTCTTTGTTTTTTTGAGCCATTCAAAAAATGGGCTTGCTGATGTGCCCTGCAGCATAACCAAAGTGCGCTAAAACTTAAAATCACAAACTCAGAGCAAAACATTCTCCTTTAGGATTTTCTGCTGGAGAGAAATGTATGGTTCAATCAACTAAGGTAAGATGCCCAGGTCCTGAAGCCCCAAAACATCCTCAGAATGTCACAATACCACCACTGTTTGACTGTAGGTATTTTCCTTTTTGAAATGCTTTTAGCTTTATACCAGATATAAATGGATGTACACTGTAGATTCCACTTTTGTCTAGTCAGTCCAAAGATTATTTTCCCAAAAGCTTTGGGGATCATCAGGATGTTAATATGCAAATGTAAGATGTGCCTTTGTGTTCTTTTGGGTCAGCAGGAGAAAACAGCAGAATGGATGCCATTTTGCCCTGTCTCTTTCTTATTATAAAATCATGAACACTGACCTTAACAGAAGCAAGTGAAACCTGCTGTTAGGAATAACCTTTATTAATATGACTCATAGCTGTTTTTCCCTTTTATACTATAGTGAAATAAATATAAGTTCCAATGTTCCCCTTTTGTTACAATAGGATAAGAATGCTCATAGACATACAGTACAAGGATAAATGGCACAAGGTTTGTCATAAATGACCTGAAGCTGGGGCACTGGGGTTGATAGTGGAGCAGCTGGTATAACTGGGTTGATTAGAAAGCTACAGCACACTTAGATTAAGGATGGACACCCGCTAAGTCACAACCTAACAGATAGACACCACCATGGTGATACATAGTCTACTGATAATCACTGAGGGAGAACACATCCATTGCATTGGAGTGCCAGATATAAAACTACATGTGACCTTCTATCGAGGCTCTTCATCATCCTCTAACAGACGGCGACGGTCCGAGACGGGAGCCTCAGCGCTGATCTCTGTAATAATTCCTCTGCCTTAATTTAGATTAAAAAGAGCTAAAAGTTAGAAACTGGTTGAGAGTCGTTAATTTAAGAGTCTTTAGATAGAGTGGGTAACTGTTTCCGGGGTCCAGGTACCAGAGGAGCTCCAAGGCGTCTGACCACCAGCAGGGTGCAGTAGCTCGGACACTGCAAAGCTCTAGATGTTCTGGAAGCTTTTGTGACCTTCTGGATATGTTGTGAATGTGGTATTGGAGTTATCAGGCCTTACACTTTAGTTGTGTTTGCATATTACAGGGAGATGTTGTGTCTATATGTGGCAGCTGACTTAGGAAGTGGTTAGAGGAGAAAGCTTAGGACAGCGCTGTTACCTTTCCACAAAAAAGGTTTTCAACACAACCATTTAGAGTCACAAAGCATGGTCTCTGCACCTTGTCCTGCTGTTTTCACAACCAAGCATCTATCAGAAGCCAAAAACATAGATGCATCAGACATCTAAAGTGTTTGCTGACAGGAAGTAGAAACCCACAATGGTAAAATGTGCAACAATGCGGAAGAGCAAAGCAGAAGTGAAGTGAAGATGGTGGCAATCAGACATCGACTCGTCATGATGTCAACTCGGTTGTTTCTGCTTCTTTCTCTTGTTGGGCAAATACTGGCTAAAAACCCTCCTGGTAAGAGTTTTTAAATCATTACTCTACGTAGTAAATCATAGGTGTATGTTGTATTAATAATAATGACTTTAATAATCAAGTTTGGATGCGTTTGAACTATCAGGCCATCTGATTTCCTGAAAGACTTTTGGCAGATCAAATCAAAATGTGTTAAACAAAGTTCTTATTTGTAACTATCTACCTTTTTTATTAACCCATCCTGTGTAAAGCACAACATCTACATTGGTATTAATGATTTTCTAATTTTTTAATTTTAATCAAAAACCAAATGTTTCCAAAGGTAAATAAAACATTAGATAGGAAGTGTGGATGTCCAGAAATATTTTCAAACTATAGCAAAGTATTTATTTTTTTAGTTAATTTCCACACTTTACAAAAGGAGAAAATCCCCTCTGAGGTCATTTCTCAGTCAAGTCAGTGGGTGCTTCTGTTTGTTCATGTCCATACCGCAGTCAAATGGCGTCTAAATGTCAAATGATTCAAAGCTGTATCTCTGTATTGCTTACATAAGCCAAGTTTTTTGATTTACATTTCTTTAAACTCTAAAAAAGACGTACTTCCGTAAAAACTGAATACAGCAAAGATTCACACAGTGGAGAGAGGTGAAGACATTCAGCAAACGTCAACAGCCCGGTGTTGTGCGAAATTCTGTTCCCCTGAAATATTCTGTTGCCTTTGTGTCGGGAGCGCGCACTGCAGCCAGAGAGGCGGATGTGACCGTCTTCACAGCTTTTCTGATCAATTTGTCAGTAAAACGACGAAACGTATTCATGTCAATGTTGTTACTTAATTTTTAATCAACAGCTCCTAGAAAAAAGAAATAAATACAAAATGAACCTGGTCTTGTGAGGTTGTTTTTGCACAGCTTCGTGTTGTTTCGCCGAAAGAATCCATGTCTTTTCCAACTTGTGTCATGTTCACTTTAACCTGACGGACATCAGTCTGTGGAAGCAAATCGTGAAACTGTTAAATATTTTTATTTGTGATAGACATGAAGTGCCTGGTGATTAACCTGGAAAAAGTTCGCTGCACCTGGAACTCGCAGGGGACTCCAGACGTCAATTACAACTTTTCCAGCTGGTTCGTATTTAGTGGTAATAATTTATTTTACAGATGTTAAGGAGTAAAACAAAACCATTGAGTTGATTGTTTTGACTTCGTTAAAAGAAAGAGTGCTGAATGTAGGAGTTGTCCAAAAGTATTTTTCAAAGTTTGTACGAGTTTGCATTTTGTCTTTGTTACTCTGAAATCGCAAAATAAAATCCTGTACAACTAGCTGCATTTGGAAACCACCTAATTGGTAAATAAAGTCTGCCTAGCTGTAGTTTAAACACACCGTGATGATTTGGAATTCTAAATAAATGATCTAACTTTAGGGAGAATTATTTATGAATGTAATTTAGTTGAGTAACATAACATCTTTACACAGGTTCATAAAAGAGAACGAAACGAGCTGTGCTGAATACCTGACTGATAATGGAACAAATATTGGATGTAATCGTCCTTACACCAAACTCCAGAGATTTTACGCATTTTACACTACACTGAGATATGGCGGGGAGATGAATGTGAAGAAACATGACCTTAGAAGAAAAGGTATGTAGTATAAAATCTCCCTGATAAATAATGGCAAGGCAGTTTCATCCAAAGAACCTTTGTGTATTGCTTTTTCAAAATGGCACCAGTATGTGTGGTGGGCCCTCTATCACACCCTGCTTGGATTGTGTTTTTTTCTGTTTTCATGCCTTTTTTCTAGCAATAAGTCTCTATTAGCATATGATCACCAGTTTCACATGGATATTTAATGTAAAGTCAGAAATTAAGAAGCATTTGATCATGGTGGACAAAAAACATTGCCTCCACACCAATCGGGGATCCTGGCTCATCTCTTCTGGAAACCGACTTTGCCCTCCTGGCAAAATCATTGCCGTCATCGTGATATGGGAAAAGAAAGTTTACTAATTTAAAAATGATGAAGAGACTACAGGTTTCCTCTCAAAGCCGACGCGGGGGACCTTTTATTCAGAACACATCTCTGAATACATCTTCATACAAAATCCCAAAGAATCCCAGCCCTCAGTTCCTACAGAGCGTTTTTTTATACAGATACAAAGCATTGGTGTGTATGGGGTCCTCTTGACCAATTGAAATCATCATACTCATTTACATAAAACTTTTGGCATCCACAACATTGATTCTCAATCACAGTTCCCGGAATACAATCCAGTAAAACATCTGCAGGAAATCAGACTGGTCTATGTAACAGTTTGCACCATAACAATTTCATCACTTATCTGGACTGCTGAACTCTAATGTCAAAGCGACGTGGCAGGATTCAGGATATCATAATTCTTTCCAGCCTACAAGTTTGCTTCTACAATAACAAGTCCATCAGTCATTCCTCACGCCAAGAACTTTTTCTCTTCACAGAATTCATTTTACATATGGTAAAAATAATAATAACACTTTTAATCTAATAAACAAAGCTTTAAGCTTCCACAGCGGTAAACTTGGTGGGGGGCTGGTGAAAGTGTGCTTGCCAAGACCCACTACCATTTCCCGGACAGGAGATGGATTGTTGTTTTCCTTTGTTGTGCCCTGGAGTTTCATGGATCCTATTGACACCTGCCTGATAACTGTCACCAGCCTCGATGTGGGCGTTCTGCCCCACCCTCTTGCTTCTCTCGGCTCCATCAGCTTGGAGAAAATCTCTGGAGCTTGAGAACGATGCCCCGGGCTCCTCAGACTCCTGAATCGCAGGCCACGGTTATGCTAGGGTTGGCCTGGTGAATCCTGATGGGCTTTTTCAGTTCCAGTGGTTTGGATTTCCTCTGCTGGACTGAGGTTGGTGATTCCAGCATTTTTGTAGAACTTTTACCGGCTGAGTGTTCTTATTTTAGCTCCCTTCGGACCGACTGGAGGAGGAACGGTGGTAATTTATAAAACATACTTTAAGTTTAAGCTGTGCGCTGCATCATCTCCGCTCTCAAGCTTTAAGGTGACTTTATTCGAGGAGATCTGAACTACTGTTATCTGCTAAGAACCCTGTTTTTAAGGCACAACCCTAACCCACAACCTGTCTCCATGGAAGTTTCCTTTGAGCTACACTATATACCCAAAAGTATTGGGTCCCACCACCAAATCAATGAATTCCAGGTGTTACAATCTTTTCGATGGCTACAGATCTATAAGGTTTGGTGTGGAGAAACTTGACTGACCTGCACAGAGTCCTGACCTCAACCTTCTTGAACACCTTAGGGATGAATTAGAGGGGAGGCTGCAATTTGGTTTTCTCAACTATGAACACACTTCTAAACCTAGTGGAAGATGTATACAGAATAGTTAAAGTTGCTACTGCTGGTAACTGTGGGATCATCAACAAATTGGACCTTGTAGATTAAGTATAGGATTTCTTTAAAGTTCATGTACGTGTAAAAGTAGACAGACAAATACTTCTGGCAGTATAGTGTATGTAATAACTTTTTGCAATTTTTATTGCTAAGGCTGTTACCAGTTTTCATCTCAGACCCAACTTGTGACCCTATTGTTAGATCCCTTGTCCAAGTGTGTTTGATAAATTTGAACCAGTGAGTTTCAATTTGTTAAATGATGTAGTGGGCCACATCAACACTTCAAAGTATAAATGTATGAAGGTTTCTGTCACTTTGTGTCTTTGTGGTCACCAGTGATGTTAAACCCACCAACCAACCTGACTGTAAAGAATGGATCCGACTTTAACCTGTGGTTTTACTGGAACCAGACTGATAAACATTGTGTGGAATATCAAGTACGAGTCAGAATAAACAACAGCAGCTGGGAGGTATGCAGTGTTTTTCTTTTTATTATATATATATATATATATATATATTTCAATGTTAGAATATCTTGTCTCATTAGTTTTTTATATATATCCTAGCGCTCGCTAGTGTATCTCGGGCAGAGTTACTCCCAAAACCTGCCTTCCAGCACTGCCAGATATGAGCTGCAGGTGAGGAGCAAAATAGAGCGTAACTGTGGAGAGTCTGAGGTGTGGAGCGACTGGAGCGAGCCTGTAGTCTGGGGATTCAATAACACCACAGGTAAGGCTGAATACAGAGTATGTTCACATGCAGAAAGAATTAGTGTTAACGGGGCTTTAAACCTTTTCCCTCCTCCCAGACACAAATAAAGGACACGAGGCAATGCCAGTGTGGACAGCAGTGCTGTATGTGGCAGCTGCCATCACCCTCCTTCTTCTGGTTATGATCTTACTGCACAATGAACGGTGGGTCATATCATGATTCATGACTTTTTTTTTATCCTGCTCACTTTTTTATTTTACAATCAGCTGTCCTAAAATTTACATCCACATCAGTTGTTGCTGTTGGTTACCATGTTCACCTCAATTGATCTGCCTTCACACCTGTTTGTGTTTACATTGATCAATATCCAGTGAAAAGTTTAAAAAAGAGCTTGTGACCACACACAAGGGATCCTAATTTGCATTTAAAAGGAAGATTGTGTTTTTATAAATACATTAAATCTTTTATTTTTGGAGTTTCAAAGTTTCACTTGCTTCGTGCTTCTTTTTTTACTTTACCTTCCACTGTTGCGTTTTTAACTTGACACCTGTAACCACAGTCCCCTATTGGAAACAAACTATAACAGGTGTTATTGCAGTGCAAAATTTTTAGTATGTTAGTATGATGAATCACACTTTTTCACTTCAAAAATGTAGTCAAATAATGTAAATTTATGTGGAGAAAAATCTTCATATTCTCATTCATTGGACATTTTACATGTCCAATGTGGGTGTTAAGACAACAAAAGTCAAAACCTTCTTTTCAGAAATCTACCTCAGTCAATAAACTGCTCAGAAACTGACATGTACTTGGATGTGTGTGTTTTTTTTTATTTATTGTCTGTAACTCCTACACAGGATTAAAATCATCCTGATTCCTCCTCTTCCCAAGCCCGTACTGAACTCTTCTGATGTCGAGGTTAGTAGTATCCAGAGACTCATTGATGCCATCCTACTGTTTTCTTGTCTTGCCATGTTCAATGATGCATAGAACACCATGTCATATGTGGGTGTTAAGCTGAGGAAATGAAGTGGAGTTGAATAGGGGTCCGCCTGGATATGTTTCAGTCTAAACATGTATAACTTTTCAATTGCTTGTTGTGTTGACACCAGACTGGCTACAGCTGTCACTCAGATGTTGTAGTTACAATTTATTTTGTTTATTTCCTTCTTTACAAGAAGAGTAAGAGGTGTAAACATCTGGGGGTTTTTTTAGGCGGAAATTATTTTTTGGGCATTTAAACCTCATTTACTCAGGTCCAGAATAATTTCCTCTCAAATTTTCACATCCACATCATCATCTAGGACCTTTCTGTTAGCTGATATCAAGATTAGCAGTTTAGGCATTTTACCAGTTGAGAAATCCCTGGTAAAGTATGAGTATGCATTTTTGGGAAAATAGGCTTAAGAGGTTAAAATGTTGTTTACTTAGAAAAAGTTTTCTTAATATATCACAGAAAGGCAAGGCCAATACACAGCAGGGAAATGGGGGCATTGAACTCATCAAGCATATTTAAATTTGGCATTTTACCTTACTGAAGATCATTATACAGGCTTCAGCGTACACTGTCAGGCAAACCATAAATTTCTAAACAAAACACGGATATGTTCAAAATGGAACTCAGTAGCCCTTTTTGATGCATTCGTTTTGGAATATAAATGGGGAAGTAAGAAAACTGACCGATCTTTCTTTTTCTTTAAGGATTGGTTTCATTTCTCCAAAGGCCTTATTAAAGAAGGGTTTAATGCCAACTTCAGTGAGCGAGCCTGCACCGTGCGTGAGTATCAACCTGTCTCGCGTTCCGACAGCAACAGCTCTGACAGCTCCGTCCTTACCACCACCACCGATCAAACCGACTGCTCTATTGCCATCGCAGTGAATGAACCAGAGGACACATCTGCTCCTTTTTACACCCATGTGATCGCCTCTGAAGAGGGCCAGCAGGTTTCTGCGTAAATGTTGCCTAAGGCAAATTTAGATTTGTCAAAAAAATCCTCCTTTTTATTTTTTGACAGATGTCCTGACTTACTGTAGGAGTAGGAAAATGGGTGGAGTTGAGAACATTGAAAACAATTAGAAATCAATAAAGTAAATTAGGAATAAAAGGTTGTGGATCAAGATTCTAAACTCCAAACAACATTTCAGGAAATTATGGCCCACCTACAGTTACATTAAGAATAGTTTTTGTTATACCGAACTTCAGTACATTTTATTACACTATTCTAAAGGTTTTTTATAAAGGCTATATATACACGTATGCAGTGTAAGGCTGCTGTCTTACTTGCAGTCAGACATTTTGAATGAAACTACTTTGGGGTCTTTACGGTTGAATGAACCACAACACAAAAGGAGTACATCATCATAATACCAGTTGTATATATCTATTGATCCATGTAACAGAAGTTATTTGATTTGAAATCATTAGCTTATTGTGTCAAATATTAATTATAAAGTCTCCAATTGAGAATAGATTTATATTGACCATTTACATTGTACGTAGATTCTCAACGAAGGCATCAAAACAGTAATTAAAACATAGGCAATTATGTAGCAAACCAAAAATTGTCAAATAACTTTAAATATGTTATATTTTAGAATCCTTAAAGTAGCCGCTATTTGCTGTGATGACTCAAATATTAACCTCTGGCCGTCTTCTTATGAACATCTGGGAAGTTCTTTCAAGACTATTTTGAAACTATTCCAGGTGACCACCTCATGAAGCTCATGGAGAGAATGCCAAGAGAGCAAAGCAGTCATCAAGGCAAAGGGTGGCTATTTGGAAGAATCTAAAATATAAAAATGTTTAGATTTATTTTACACTTTTTGTTTACTACATAATTCCATGTGTGTTCATTCGCAGGTTTGTTGTCTCTGGTGAGAATCTACAATTTCAATAGTCATGAAAATAAAGAGACCAATTAAGTGAAAAAAGCTTTTTACCAGTAGTGTGTGTGATATATATATATATATATATATATCTACGCTCCCTAATTTTATAAGGTTTGAATGCTTTAATGGGATTATCATTTTAAAACAGCAATTTTTAATTATTCTCCAATTATTTTACATAAATAATGTTAGTAGCTGTGAGAAACTGACAACCTTGCAGACTCCATATATTAATACCATGTGCTGTCAGTATTGTAAAATTACCGCTGTATCCCTCAAACCTTTGCTCTTCCAGTGTTTGAATGTCATATTAATGTACAAATTTGACTTGGTTGAATCTTATTTTAGTGCTTGTATCCTTTATCAGTATTGACCATTGCTGACCCATGTTTGCTGTCATTTTGCTATTTTTCTATTTTTTACAATAAATGTTTCTAATATCATAAGCAAGGTTTGGTGTTTGCTAATTCATCTTCTTGCAAGACAACAATATCAACAACTGCACCATCATTCAGTCCATCTTAATAATTGCTTATAATCTTCCAGCAGAAAAATAACCCTAAAAAAGTTGAAAATTGAATTGTGTAGATTAAGGCCTACTCATGTGTTAGAATGGTCAAAGTACAGATCTAAATCCATTTGAGAATCTGTAGCAACCCTTATCACAACAGTTTTGCAACAATAATGTTCTGCAAAGATCTTGACATAATTCTTTGCTTTTACCCATCGTTAAATGCTCCTTGTGTAAAACCTTGGTAATGACAAACCTTTCTATAGGCCATCAGTAAATCACTGATTTCATCACTAAACCAGACAATATTAATTGACACTAATCTGGACCAGGATTGCTTTCTAAATATTTAGATTTCAATTGTTTTCTTCGCTTTCGCTATGTCTTTTTGCACCTCTTTTTCTTCATGTGTTTAATACTTATTCCCTGGGTCACTTAATTTATTTGTTTTGATTTCATTGTATGCATGAATTTGTATGCATGTCAATCGGTCCATTACAAATCTATTTACTAAGAATTCTGTTAAATGCATTAAATCCTTATTTCCCCCGTTGTCCACATCAATATAATATTTCTTGAGATAACCCCACCTTTTGGTCAAGGCATAATTCTTAATCTGATGTGGGATTCATCATATAACACCTGCAAAAATAAAACGTATGTACAAATACAATAACTCAATATACTTTACCCAGTCTTTCATTGGAAAAAGAAGTGACGGTTACACACTGACACAGTCGGGATGTGCACAAGTCAACGTTTTTTCATCCTACTACTTTAGGAAATATCTTTCTCAAATTGCGGAGACTTTATCAAACGTCTACAGAATTTAATGAAAAGCTGTTGACATTATTCATTCTTTGGAAACAGATATGCTAGAGCAGCAACGCATTTTAAAACATACCACTGAAGTTTTAAGAAATTTTGGGTTTTATGTCTACTCAGACAGAAAATTAACATGGAAATGCAATTGTATATTATTATATGATCTTAATCATATAATATATGATGATATAATAGTCTTATGATTAATTCTAGTCACTTAAACTAAACCAATGAACATAAATGAACAGGGTTTTTAATTGGATTGTAATGCATGGCAATGAGTTCTTTGTTTTAAACTATATATTTTTTGTTGATTCTTTGTTAATTGTATTTGTTATTCATATATTGTTTTGTATGCATGTGTCAGTTAGTATCTAACAGCAGCCAAAAGAGGAGGCACGTCAGATATTTAGGTGGTCTGCTGGAAGGAAAGCCAAACCCACAATGGTATCTTTGTTACAGTGTTGACGTCTGACACAGAAGCGAGCTAAATGCTGAAGTCATTTGGTTTCTGTTCCACGATGTTGAAACAGTTGTTTCTCTGTCTCATCTGGCAAATACTGGTCTAAAGATTTCTGGTTGGAGCTTTTAAATAATAAGCTAAATATTATTTGATCCTGGTACTATTACTACTACTAATCAGGGGGAACAAAAGGATTTATAAAACGTTTGAATTACTTATATTTTAATGATTTTACTCATTTTTAATGATTGTCCTGTATTAATTGGATTGTTGAATTTTGACCATCAGTTGGAAATATTTCAGTTCCGCTACCACTTTCCTTCTACTGCAGTCAGCAGATAAAAAATTAGGAAAGTTACAGTGTTTAAATCTCATTTTATGATCCCATCAAGCGGTCAGAATGATTAGAATTCATATGTGTGCTCAGTTTTGCCTCAGAAAGTTTCCATGATATTGTATGTATTTTGCCTCTGCTTCAAATTAGTTCTTCTTTCTGATTGTGTGTAGAAAGTTATGCAATGTTACATACCTAGACATCATGAATCAATTGGAATTCAATGGATAATACAGGGATTAGATTAATTAATTAATTAAATTGTAATGTATGTACCTGACATTTGTGAAGTGCCTTGAGACAACATGTGTTGTGAATTGGCACTATATAAATAAACTGAATTTAATTGAATTCAGGTGAACACCCAGGTACTTATAATTCCCTGGATGTTCACCGGAGTCAGTGTGGTGGGTCAATGCCTGCGGACATCCACCAACAGCAAATTTGAATGTATGTACCTGACTTGAAATCTGCATGAATGGATTGAATTGACTTTGTAAAGTGCCTTGAGATGACCTGTTGTGAATTGGTGCTATGTAAATAAACTGAATTGAATTAAAACAGAAAGAAAGGAGCTGTGCTGCATACCTGTCTGAGTATGGAACAAAAATTGGATGTATCTGAAGGAACATGACCTTTAAGAAAAAGGTATGTCTTATAATAGGATTTGCTGAGAAATAAAGATAGATAGATAGATAGATAGATAGATAGATAGATAGATAGATAGATAGATAGATAGATAGATAGATAGATAGATAGATAGATAGATAGATAGATAGATAGATAGATAGATAGATAGATAGATAGATAGATAGATAGATAGATAGATAGATAGATAGATAGATAGATAGATGTGCGGTGGGTCATATGATGATCTGCCTATTTCCGAAGAACTTTTGTTATTCTCTGCTCTCCGTTTATTTCGTGGCAGCTGTGCTGTGTTTTTACATTTTATCTTAGTGTTCATTCCTGTCAGCTTCCAGACTTCAGTCTTGCTTTCACTCAACTCCATAGAAAATCTCAGGCTTTCCCTTTTCAACATTACCATAGTTCCCTCATTGGTGGTTTTAAAGAGCTAAGTCGTATTTCCAGATTTCTCATCTAGTGTACGAGGTCCATTTGAAATCATTTTCTTTATTTGCACTGGTTATTAGGGATTAACTTGGTCAGGTCTCTACTCTAGACTGAAAAGATGGTAAAACATAGTACTGATGGTTTTAACACAATAATTATTGTATTTTCTTAACAGAAGCTCATGCACAATACAAAACTCATTGAACTTATTAAACTATTTGATCAATTTGTTTTGAAAGGATAAATGGTGATGTTATAAAACTGTACCAACTTTCTAATTTTTTTAGGGATTGGTTTCATGTCTTCAAAGGCTTGATGAAAGAAGCATTTAATGACAACTTCAGCTTGCATTGTGCATAGACAATAGCTCTGGCAGCTCCAGCCTTACCACTACTGATTAAACGACAGCTCCATTCCCATTGCAGTGAACAAATTCAATTCAGTTTATTTATATAGCGCCAATTCACAACACGTCGTCTCAAGGCACTTCACAAAAGTCAGGTACATACACTTCAATTAATCCTAACCATTGAACAGTGCAGTCAGACTCAGTTATTTATTCAAATTGGATAAAAAGTTTTCTATTCAATGAAACCCAGCAGATTGCATTGAGTCAGCGACTTGCAGCATAACCTAAGCCACTCTAAGCTTTATCAAAAAAGAAAGTTTTAAGCCTAGCCTTAAAAGTAGACAGGGTGTCTGCCTCACGGACCAAAACCGGGAACTGGTTCCACAGGAGAGGAGCTCGATAACTAATTTTCATCAGAACTCTTGCTGCAGCATTTTGAATCAGCTGAACGCTTTTAACTGCATTTTGTGGACATCCTGATAGTAAAGAATTACAATAGTCCAGCGTTGAAGTAACAAATGCATGGACTAGTTTTTCAGCGTCACTCCTGGGTAGGATATTTCTAATTTTGGGAATGTTCCGGAGGTGAAAGAAGGAAATCCTAGAAACCTGTTTAATATGGGATTTAAATGACATGTCCTGGTCAAAGATAACACCAAGGTTTTTTACTTTATTACCGGAGGTCAATTTAATGCCATCCAGGTGAAGTGATTGACTAAGCAGTTTCTTTTTTAAAGACTCCGGTCCAAAGACGACAACTTCTGTCTTGTCTGAATTTAGAAGCATGCTTGTAGTCTATCTAACTGGTTGGGTTCATCAGGTGTTGGAAGATTTGTACATGAATTATCATTACAGTTTAAAAAGGTTCTTTATCCTTATGATTTGCATTTAAAAGACATTTTCATTTATTTAGTTGGGTGAACTTTGATAGAAGGGGTTTGAATACTTTTCACATATGCTTTTTAATCTTTACTTTTATGAACTATTAACAGAATTGTCATCTTGTCTTAGAGTTGCATTTGGGTGGTTGCTAGGCAGACTGAGCAGGAACATGTGTGTGTGGAGGAGTTCTGGGAAGCAGTCCGTTGGCACCCCAGCTAATCTTGGTGTCCTTGGATGCCAAATGTGGACGTGTGGGCTGTATCAGTATATGGACAAAACCAGTTTTATTCAGTAGGACTTGTATTTGTGAAACTGTGTGTTGCCACACCCACAATTCTGTAACATGAGTTCTTTTTCTTTCCTTAATAAAAGGCTGTGACACAGGGCAGCTCCTTTGAGAGAATTAACTGTCTCTCCCTGGCCAGCCAAAGATAACTTTGACTCGCTTGTGTCTTCATTGCATACCTTCTCTGAGTTTATCATTATGTCTAACTCTGACATCAGGATTTATGGATAAGTAAAGCTATCATCAGCATAACAGTGAAAATGTATCCCATGCTGCCTGATAATTTGACCTATTGGAAGCATATATATAGTAAAGAGAATTGGTCCAAGTACTGAACCCTGGGGTACTGCACAATTAACCCTGGAGTTTAAAGATGATTTATCATTTACATGAACAAACTAGAGTCTGTCAGACAAATAAGATTTAAACCAGCCTAGCGCTGTTCCCCTGATCCCTACAGCCTTTCTAAGGGAATATTATGATCGACTGTATCAAATGCAGCACTGAGATCTAACAGAACCAGTACAGACACAAGTCCATTATCTGAGGCCATAAGAATATCATTAGTGACTTTCAGCAGAGCTGTTTCAGTGCTATGATGAACTCTGAAGCCTGACTGAAACTCTTCAAACAGGTCATTGTTGTGTAAATGCTCACACATTTGAATAGCAACTTTTTTCTCAAGAATTTTAGATAAGAATGGAAGATTGGATATAGGTCTGTAATTTATTAAGTCATCTCGATCAAGCGAAGGTTTTTTAAGCAAAGGTTTAATTACAGCTACCTTAAAAGCTCGTGGTCCATATCCATTTACTATGGATAGATTAATCATATCTAAAATGGGGCTGGTAATCAGAGGGAACACTTCCTTAAATAATTTGGTTGGGATTGGGTCTAACATACAAGTTGAAGGTTTAGATGAAGCTAATATTTCTGATAACTCAGGAAGCTCCACAGGATCAAAGCAGAACACAGATGAGGTTCTACAGTTACTTCCAATGTTGTCTCACTTGCTGAGGATGAAGTA
Organism: Girardinichthys multiradiatus; assembly: GCF_021462225.1. Taxonomy (NCBI): domain Eukaryota; kingdom Metazoa; phylum Chordata; class Actinopteri; order Cyprinodontiformes; family Goodeidae; genus Girardinichthys; species Girardinichthys multiradiatus. Next base: position 17,914,399 of record NC_061804.1, read on the forward strand.
ATCGTCTTCGGGAGTATGTCAAAGATTTTATTTTTAATAGAATCAATTTTATTTTGGAAGAATCCCATAAAGTTATGACTGCTGAGAGCTAAGGGAATGGATGGCTCAACAGAGCTATGACTGTGTAAGTTTAGCAACTGTTCTAGCGAGAACATAGGATTATTCTTGTTCTCTTCTATTAATGATGAGAAATAAGCTGTTCTAGCTTGGCGAAGTGTCTTTTTATACAACAGTAGGCTATTTTTCAAGATTAAGTTGGAATCCTCTAGGTGTGTAGAGCGCCATTGTCTCTCCAATTTTCTAACATTGTGCTTTAAAGAGATAGATCCATCCATTGTCTCTACCTGCTTTTATCCCCGCAGGGGGGCTGGTGCCGATCTTCAGCATGAAGGAGAGGCAGGGACAGATCGCAGTCCATCACAGAACAAACAACCATGCACACACACTCAGACACAAGGGAAAATTAAAAATACCAATTAACCTAACATTTATTTTTTGGCCTGTGGGAGAAAGCTGGAGCACCCCAAGAAAACCCATTTATGCATGGGGAGAATATAAAAACGCCATGCAGAAAGATGTCGGGCTGCGATTTGAACCCAGGACCTTCTTGCTTCATCATTCAAAATATACAAACAAGCAGCTGTTTGCAATAAAAAACAAAACAACTAATTAAATAACACAACATAACTAATATAACAAGTGCTTTTTTTAAATTCAACACAATAGACAACTTTAAATGACTACTATAGTCTTGAAATTATTCAACCCCTTTATATGAAGCATCTTTAGTGACTAATAGAAGAATAATGTAATTCATAGCCAGAGTCCCGCTTGTGGCAACATTTCTAAGGAATCCTAACCCACTTTTCTTGAGAAAATGCCTCCAGATAATAATATTACATGTAAATCGACACAAGTATGAATGTAATATATGTATCATTATGTAAATTATGAGGAGCTGAACCTATTCTTTGCTTGCTTTATGTTTTGTATTTGAGGATAAATTAGAAAGCAGATTTTAATGAGTTATTCAGGCAAGACAGAAAACTGAAAAATGCAAAAAACGTTCTGTGTGAAACCAGAAAGGGTGCAGTAAGATTAGTTTTTTCAGAAATGTGCTCAGAAAATACCCTTGTCAGGATCTGTAGAAGTGAAGTAAATAAGCGGACTACGAGCAGAAGCGTGAAAGGTTAAACACTTGTTACGAAAAAAAAGGATTATTGACAGGAAAGAAAAATGGTCTAGTATTTGTAAAATACTTCTAAATGTAGATCTATTTGTATTGTGGTTTTACAGTTTGTAAAAACATTTTTATGTACCATGTTAGCATGGCTGCTATTCTATGCAACTGCACATAATGACTTTAATGTAATATGACTTTTAAGGATGTTGTATTTTTGATAACTTTATCAGCCTAAAAATCAACTAAAATAATAATAAATGTTTGATTTTAATAAGATCTCATGTGCTAATACATGTGGAAGATACCAGAGCACATGAAAATATCCACATCATAATTTTTGAAGAACGGTTTCCTGTAACAGGAAACTAAACCCACAGCCCTTGCCTTGGAACAGAGCACACATAAACATTAGATAATGTATCATGGATCTGCCGTGCGAAAAAGTAGAAATGCAGAAAATAATATTTGTAGTCAAAAAATGAGTAGACAAGATATTATAAAGACTGCATCTACTTAGTAATGTAACATGTTTTTATTGTTTTCAGAAATGCTGTGGGTGTTGAAACATTTTATTCTCAATTATGTGTGACATTTTTTTAATATCAGAAACACTAAGTTTCATATTGGTTACAACCCAAGGAATCAATATTGGCAAAGGGAAATTAATGCATAAACTACATCATGTGTAACAAAGTGAAATGACACAGTGCTAAATTGTTGAAATAAAATGTATTATAATGTCCTTATTACCTAGTGGAAACTGAACTTCTTTTGAAATGACAACAACACCCGTATGAAGAACCTAATCAAATTTATTCCTCAGGTGTAATTTTGAACCTGTCCACTTCAACACAAACTCTTTAAATCAAAGGCCTCAAACACCAGTCCTTGAGGGCCAGTGTTCTGCAGCTTTAAGATGTGTCCCTGGTCCTACACACCTGAATTAGATTTTAAATTGCCCCCTTATCCAGTCAAGCACTACTCTGCTAATGACTTAATCATTTGAGTAAGGTGTGCTGAAACAGAGATGCGTCTAAAAGTTGCAGGAACTCAGCTTCTTTTCTGCACACTGAAAAGTCTACTCTCTTTTTATCTTCAGATTGTTATCAAGAATGTATCAGTACATCTCTTCATCAATCCTTCTTTCACTTACATGGAGCGTGCCAGTAGCATATGCTGGGCCCCACACCATGATGTTTCTGCCTTCCACCATTAAGGACTTGCAGTAAATGGCAATGCATCTTGCATCGCTGTGGAGGAATTTTGCCCTACTCTTCTTTGGAGAATTGTTTTAGGTCAGCCAAATTAGAAAATCTTTTACCATGAGCGGTCTGATTAAGGTCATGCTACAGCATCTCAATGATATTTAAGGATCGACTTTAACTAGACAACACTCCTCATTCTCCTTGATCTGTCAGTTGCTTTTGACACAGTGGATCTTGCGATCCTCCTGGACCGCCTCCATGACACTGCCGGGCTGTAAGGCAGCACCTTAGCGTGGTTCAAATCATACCTTTCTGACAGAACCGAATATGTTTTGTTGGAATCATGTAAGTCCAGATCCCTCCCTGTTACGTTTGCTGTCCCCTAAGGATCAATCTTGGGCCCCCTGCTTTTTGTCACCTACATGCTTCGACTTGGTCATGTCATCAGCAGACACAATCTGTCATTCCACTGCTACGCTGATGACACACAATTATATATTCAGAACTGCTCCCAACCCTTCCATAGCCCTGTCAAGTGCAGCTGCTTGTCTTCAGGAGATTAAGGACTGGATGAACAGCAACTTTCTTCTGCTCAGGAGTAGTAAGACTGAGGCACTACTTGTTGGCACAACTCACCAGATCACTAACTCCTTTGACAGCCAGGTCATTGCTCTCTCCCCCTCAGTAACTAACCTAGGTGTCAGGTGTGACCAACAACTCACCTTTGACGACCACATAAAGAATGTATCAAAGACTTTGTTCCACCACCTTCAGAACATCTCCAAGATCTGCCCACTTCTTTCCCGCTCCGACGCAGAAAAACATATCCATGCCTTTGTTTCCTCCAGACTGGATTAATGCAATGGACTATTTATGGGGATCTCCTCCAAAAACATTTTAAAATTACAGTATATTCAGAACAGTGCCGCAAGAGTCCTCATGCAAGTACGCAAGTACGAGCATATCACACCCATCCTTTAGTCCTTTCACTGGCTCCCAGTCTCTTTTCGCATCCAATATAATATTCTCCTGCTCACCCATAGATGCATCAACAGTCATGGTCCGTCTTATCTACAGGAACTCATTCCACTCCAAACCTCCACCCGCACCCTCTGATCGTCCAGCGGCCGCCTCCTCCAGGTCCCCTCTACTAGGCTCAGAACCATGGAGGACAGAGGATTTTGCTCTGCTGCACCCCTGCTCTGGAATAGCCTTCCTTTAGCACTGAGAGAAGTGCAGAGTCTGGATTATTTTAAAGTTGGACTTAAGGCATTCCTGTTTAGGAAAGCTTTTAAGTGCTAAATACTTGTTTCACTCTAGTGTTGTTTTTATTCGTTCGTTCGTTCGTTCGTTCGTTCGTCGTCTTCCACTTATCCAGGACCGGGTCGCGGGGGCAGCAGACTCAGCAGAGACGCCCAGACGTCCCTCTCTCCAGACACCTCCTCCAGCTCCTCCAGGGGGAGCCCAAGGCGTTCCCAGGCCAGCCGAGAGACATAGTCCCTCCAGCGTGTCCTGGGCCGTCCCCTGGGCCTCCTCCCGATGGGACGTGCCTGGAACACCTCCCGAGGAAGGCGTCCAGGAGGCATCCGGTATAGATGCCCGAGCCACCTCAACTGGCTCCTCTCAATGTGGAGGAGCAGCGGCTCTACTCCGAGCCCCTCCCGGATGGCCGAGCTCCTCACCCTATCTCTAAGGGAGTGCCCGGCCACCCTACGGAGGAAGCTCATTTCAGCCGCTTGTATCCGTGATCTCGTTCTTTCGGTCATGACCCAAAGTTCATGGCCATAGGTGAGGGTAGGAACGTAGACCGACCAGTAAATTGAGAGCTTTGCTTTTTGGCTCAGCTCTCTCTTCACCACAATGGACCGGCACAGCGCCCCCATTACTGTGGCAGCTGCACCGATCCGTCTGTCGATCTCCCGCTCCATTCTTCCCTCACTCGTGAACAAGACCCCGAGATACTTAAACTCCTCCACTTGAGGCAGGAACTCCCCTCCAACCTGAAGAGGACAAGCCACCATTTTCCGGTCGAGTACCATGGCCTCGGACTTGGAGGAGCTGATCCTCATCCCAGCCGCTTCACACTCGGCTGCGAACCGCCACAGCGCATGCTGTAGGTCTTGGCTAGAGGGGGCCAGCAGGACCACGTCATCCGCAAAAAGAAGAGACGAAATCCACTGGTCCCCTAACCAGACCCCCTCCGGCCCTTGGCTGCGTCTAGAAATCCTGTCCATAAAAGTTATGAACAGGACCGGCGACAAAGGGCAGCCCTGCCGGAGTCCAACATGCACCGGGAACAGGTCCGACTTAGTGCCGGCAATGCGGACCAAACTCCTGCTCCGCTCGTACAGGGACCGGATGGCCCCTAATAAAGGGCCCCCGATTCCATACTCCTGGAGCACCCCCCACAGGGCATCACGAGGGACACAGTCGAATGCCTTCTCCAGGTCCACAAAACACATGTGAACCGGTTGGGCAAACTCCCGTGAACCCTCGAGCACCCTGTAGAGGGTATAGAGATGGTCCAGTGTTCCACGGCTGGGACGAAAACCACACTGTTCCTCCTGAAGCCGAGGTTCGACTATCGGTCGGACTCTCCTCTCCAATACCCTGGCGTAGGCCTTACCAGGGAGGCTGAGGAGTGTGATCCCCCTGTAGTTGGAACACACCCTCCGGTCCCCCTTCTTATGAAGGGGGACCACCACCCCAGTCTGCCAGTCCAGAGGCACTGTCCCCGACCGCCACGCAATGTTGAAGAGGCGTGTCAACCATGACAGCCCTACAACATCCAGACACTTGAGGTACTCAGGGCGGATCTCATCCACCCCCGAAGCCTTGCCACCGTGGAGCTTTTTAACCACCTCGGTGACTTCAGCCTGGGTGATGAAAGAGTCCAACCCCGAGTCCCCAGCCTCTGTTTCCACCACGGAATGCGTGATGGCAGGATTGAGGAGATCCTCAAAGTACTCCTTCCACCGCCCGATAATGTCCTCAGTCGAGGTCAGCAGTCTCCCGCCCCCACTATAAACAGTGTTGGCAAAGCACTGCTTCCCCCTCCTGAGGCGCCGGACGGTTTGCCAGAATCGCTTCGAGGCCAACCGGTAGTCCTTCTCCATGGCCTCACCGAACTCTTCCCAGGCCCGAGTTTTTGCCTCTGCCACAGCCCGGGCCGCAGCACGCTTGGCCTCACGGTACCCGTCAGCCGCCTCAGGAGTCCCACAAGCCAACCACAGCCGATAGGACTCCTTCTTCAGCTTAACTGCATCCCTTACTGCCGGTGTCCACCACCGGGTTCTGGGATTGCCGCCACGACAGGCACCGCAGACCTTACGGCCGCAGCTATGGGCAGCAGCATCGACAATAGATGCAGAGAACATGGTCCACTCGGACTCTATGTCTCCAACATCCCCCGGGATCTGGTCGAAGCTCTCCCTGAGGTGGGAGTTGAATACATCCCTGGCCGAGGGCTCCGCCAGGCGTTCCCAGCAGACCCTCACTATGCTATGTTTTTATTCTTGTGTTTTAATTGTAGCACTTTGAGATTCCTTGAAATGAAAAGTGCATTCTAAATAAAATGTATTATTATTATTATTATTAGACCACTTCATAACCGTCTCTTTGTTTTTTTGAGCCATTCAAAAAATGGGCTTGCTGATGAGCCCTGCAGCATAACCAAAGTGCGCTAAAACTTAAAATCACAAACTCAGAGCAAAACATTCTCCTTTAGGATTTTCTGCTGGAGAGAAATTTATGGTTCAATCAACTAAGGTAAGATGCCCAGGTCCTGAAGCCCCAAAACATCCTCAGAATGTCACAATACCACCACTGTTTGACTGTAGGTATTTTCCTTTTTGAAATGCTTTTAGCTTTATACCAGATATAAATGGATGTACACTGTAGATTCCACTTTTGTCTAGTCAGTCCAAAGATTATTTTCCCAAAAGCTTTGGGGATCATCAGGATGTTAATATGCAAATGTAAGATGTGCCTTTGTGTTCTTTTGGGTCAGCAGGAGAAAACAGCAGAATGGATGCCATTTTGCCCTGTCTCTTTCTTATTATAAAATCATGAACACTGACCTTAACAGAAGCAAGTGAAACCTGCTGTTAGGAATAACCTTTATTAATATGACTCATAGCTGTTTTTCCCTTTTATACTATAGTGAAATAAATATAAGTTCCAATGTTCCCCTTTTGTTACAATAGGATAAGAATGCTCATAGACATACAGTACAAGGATAAATGGCCCAAGGTTTGTCATAAATGACCTGAAGCTGGGGCACTGGGGTTGATAGTGGAGCAGCTGGTATAACTGGGTTGATTAGAAAGCTACAGCACACTTAGATTAAGTATGGACACCCGCTAAGTCACAACCTAACAGATAGACACCACCATGGTGACACATAGTCTACTGATAATCACTGAGGGAGAACACATCCATTGCATTGGAGTGCCAGATATAAAACTACATGTGACCTTCTATCGAGGCTCTTCATCATCCTCTAACAGACGGCGACGGTCCGAGACGGGAGCCTCAGCGCTGATCTCTGTAATAATTCCTCTGCCTTAATTTAGATTAAAAAGAGCTAAAAGTTAGAAACTGGTTGAGAGTCGTTAATTTAAGAGTCTTTAGATAGAGTGGGTAACTGTTTCCGGGGTCCAGGTACCAGAGGAGCTCCAAGGCGTCTGACCACCAGCAGGGTGCAGTAGCTCGGACACTGCAAAGCTCTAGATGTTCTGGAAGCTTTTGTGACCTTCTGGATATGTTGTGAATGTGGTATTGGAGTTATCAGGCCTTACACTTTAGTTGTGTTTGCATATTACAGGGAGATGTTGTGTCTATATGTGGCAGCTGACTTAGGAAGTGGTTAGAGGAGAAAGCTTAGGACAGCGCTGTTACCTTTCCACAAAAAAGGTTTTCAACACAACCATTTAGAGTCACAAAGCATGGTCTCTGCACCTTGTCCTGCTGTTTTCACAACCAAGCATCTATCAGAAGCCAAAAACATAGATGCATCAGACATCTAAAGTGTTTGCTGACAGGAAGTAGAAACCCACAATGGTAAAATGTGCAACAATGCGGAAGAGCAAAGCAGAAGTGAAGTGAAGATGGTGGCAATCAGACATCAACTCGTCATGATGTCAACTCGGTTGTTTCTGCTTCTTTCTCTTGTTGGGCAAATACTGGCTAAAAACCCTCCTGGTAAGAGTTTTTAAATCATTACTCTACGTAGTAAATCATAGGTGTATGTTGTATTAATAATAATGACTTTAATAATCAAGTTTGGATGCGTTTGAACTATCAGTCCATCTGATTTCCTGAAAGACTTTTGGCAGATCAAATCAAAATGTGTTAAACAAAGTTCTTATTTGTAACTATCTACCTTTTTTATTAACCCATCCTGTGTAAAGCACAACATCTACATTGGTATTAATGATTTTCTAATTTTTTAATTTTAATCAAAAACCAAATGTTTCCAAAGGTAAATAAAACATTAGATAGGAAGTGTGGATGTCCAGAAATATTTTCAAACTATAGCAAAGTATTTATTTTTTTAGTTAATTTCCACACTTTACAAAAGGAGAAAATCCCCTTTGAGGTCATTTCTCAGTCAAGTCAGTGGGTGCTTCTGTTTGTTCATGTCCATACCGCAGTCAAATGGCGTCTAAATGTCAAATGATTCAAAGTTGTATCTCTGTATTGCTTACATAAGCCAAGTTTTTTGATTTACATTTCTTTAAACTCTAAAAAAGACGTACTTCCGTAAAAACTGAATACAGCAAAGATTCACACAGTGGAGAGAGAGGTGAAGACATTCAGCAAACGTAAACAGCCCGGTGTTGTGCGAAATTCTGTTCCCCTGAAATATTCTGTTGCCTTTGTGTCGGGAGCGCGCACTGCAGCCAGAGAGGCGGATGTGACCGTCTTCACAGCTTTTCTGATCAATTTGTCAGTAAAACGACGAAACGTATTCATGTCAATGTTGTTACTTAATTTTTAATCAACAGCTCCTAGAAAAAAGAAATAAATACAAAATGAACCTGGTCTTGTGAGGTTGTTTTTGCACAGCTTCGTGTTGTTTCGCCGAAAGAATCCATGTCTTTTCCAACTTGTGTCATGTTCACTTTAACCTGACGGACATCAGTCTGTGGAAGCAAATCGTTACCATATTTCAAATGAAAAAGCATTTCCAGAAATGCTTTTTCATTTTAAGAATGTGGCTGCATTGTTTGACTCATAAATGAAATTAGTAATCAATAATCTTGTTTACATTTTAATTTTCTTCTTCAAGACTGCTCATTCTTTCACTTAATTAAAATGAAAAAGACATTTGAGATTTATTTTTCAAAATATGCCCCGGCAAATAGATACCAAAATTCAATTTGAAATGTAAAATTTGAAAATGAAAAAGCATTTCCAGAAATGCTTTTTCATTTTAAGAATGTGGCTGCATTATCTGACCCATAAATAAAATTAGTAATCAATCATCCTATTTGCATTTTCTTCTTCACCACTGCACATTTTATGCCATAATCAAAAAGAAAACAAAGCAGACATTTTTCGTTTTCGTGGTCTGCCCGCAAAGTACTGCCCAGAACTCGAAAACGAAAAAGCATTCCGAGCTGCGGGCGCAGCAGAGTGACGTCAGCAGCCGCTCTTCCTCAGCTCCCTGCTGACCGAGCTACCCATCTTGTTCGGTAGGGGGCGCTGTGCACGTCTGTATTGCATTACATTGCAAACGTGCCGAGAAACTGGTTGAATTGCAGCAGGGCTGAGCTCAATTTGTGGCAATGACAGGCAGAACTGGTAGTTCCGGTGGCAGCCTTATGGCCTGGGACATCCAGCGTGTTTTTAAGCATTTATTTATAATTTTCTGTGAGTGACAATTCAGAATAGCCGCTCGTGCTCTACAGGTCCTTCTCAAAATATTAGCATATTGTGATAAAGTTCATTATTTTCCATAATGTCATTATGAAAATGTAACATTCATATATTTCAGATTCATTGCACACTAACTGAAATATTTCAGGTCTTTTATTGTCTTAATACGGATGATTTTGGCATACAGCTCATGAAAACCCAAAATTCCTATCTCACAAAATTAGCATATCATTAAAAGGGTCTCTAAACGAGCTATGAACCTAATCATCTGAATCAACGAGTTAACTCTAAACACCTGCAAAAGATTCCTGGGGCCTTTAAAACTACCAGCCTGGTTCATCACTCAAAACCCCAATCATGGGTAAGACTGCCGACCCGACTGCTGTCCAGAAGGCCACTATTGACACCCTCAAACAAGAGGGTAAGACACAGAAAGAAATTTCTGAACGAATAGGCTGTTCCCAGAGTGCTGTATCAAGGCACCTCAGTGGGAAGTCTGTGGGAAGGAAAAAGTGTGGCAGAAAACGCTGCACAACGAGAAGAGGTGACCGGACCCTGAGGATGTTTGTGGAGTAGGGCCGATTCCAGACCTTGGGGGACCTGCGGAAGCAGTGGACTGAGTCTGGAGTAGAAACATCCAGAGCCACCGTGCACAGGCGTGTGCAGGAAATGGGCTACAGGTGCCGCAATCTCCAGGTCAAGCCACTTTTGAACCAGAAACAGCAGCACAAGCGCCTGACCTGGGCTACAGAGAAGCAGCACTGGACTGTTGTGGTCCAAAGTACTTTTTTCGGATGAAAGCAAATTCTGCATGTCATTCGGAAATCAAGGTGCCAGAGTCTGGAGGAAGACTGGGGAGAAGGAAATGCCAAAATGCCAGAAGTCCAGTGTCAAGTACCCACAGTCAGTGATGGTCTGGGGTGCCGTGTCAGCTGCTGGTGTTGGTCCACTGTGTTTTATCAAGGGCAGGGTCAATGCAGCTAGCTATCAGGAGATTTTGGAGCACTTCATGCTTCCATCTGCTGAAAAGCTTTATGGAGATGAAGATTTCATTTTTCAGCACGACCTGGCACCTGCTCACAGTGCCAAAACCACTGGTAAATGGTTTACTGACCATGGTATCACTGTGCTCAATTGGCCTGCCAACTCTCCTGACCTGAACCCCATAGAGAATCTGTGGGATATTGTGAAGAGAACGTTGAGAGACTCAAGACCCAACACTCTGGATGAGCTAAAGGCCGCTATCGAAGCATCCTGGGCCTCCATAAGACCTCAGCAGTGCCACAGGCTGATTGCCTCCATGCCACGCCACATTGAAGCAGTCATTTCTGCAAAAGGATTCCCGACCAAGTATTGAGTGCATAACTGTACATGGTTATTTGAAGGTTGACGTTTTTTGTATTAAAAACACTTTTCTTTTATTGGTCGGATGAAATATGCTAATTTTGTGAGATAGGAATTTTGGGTTTTCATGAGCTGTATGCTAAAATCATCCATATTAAGACAATAAAAGACCTGAAATATTTCAGTTAGTGTGCAATGAATCTAAAATATATGAATGTTAAATTTTCATCATGACATTATGGAAAATAATTAACTTTATCACAATATGCTAATATTTTGAGAAGGACCTGTATAATAAACCGGCTGTTTGTGCAATATATCGTCGTCATCCTTTCACATACACATAGTGCTATTTATTTTCCATGTCAAGTAAATACAATCACCTTATGTTATGGTTCTAAAGCTGTTTATTAAATAATAATCAATAATGAAATCATTATTTAAAGGTAACAGGCTATAACAACAACAACATCCCGTTTGCCGATAATCAGCATTGGCATCACTTCCGGTGGCAGTTCCATAGACACTATTAACAATAATGACAACCCATTTGCCGATAATCAGCATCAGCTTCCACAAAAACAGCGGCAACCGCATTGGCAAGCTTTTACGGCCGGCCTGGCACCTTCTGGCATCCTCGCGGAATCCCCTGCCACTGTCTCTATATAGTCATAATGCAGACAGTGGACAGTAGTAGATCCAAACCTGAGAACATTATAATTTTTACATGTCATTTTATGATCACCTTCAAGCTGACTAGACATTTCAGGTGTTTTCAGTTTATAAAAAGTTCTTGTTTCTGGTTGTTTATAAGAAATAACATAATTCTCATGCAGTTTAACAATATTAATCGATTGGCATCCAAATTATATTACTGGAATGTACATAGTGATTTGTATTTATTTACACAGCTTATATTTGTTACTAGACATATTTTTGTCTAAAATCATCATGAAACTGTTAAATATTTTTATTTGTGATAGACATGAAGTGCCTGGTGATTAACCTGGAAAAAGTTCGCTGCACCTGGAACTCGCAGGGGACTCCAGACGTCAATTACAACTTTTCCAGCTGGTTCGTATTTAGTGGTAATAATTTATTTTGCAGATGTTAAGGAGTAAAACAAAACCATTGAGTTGATTGTTTTGACTTCGTTAAAAGAAAGAGTGCTGAATGTAGGAGTTGTCCAAAAGTATTTTTCAAAGTTTGTACGAGTTTGCATTTTGTCTTTGTTACTCTGAAATCGCAAAATAAAATCCTGTACAACTAGCTGCATTTGGAAACCACCTAATTGGTAAATAAAGTCTGCCTAGCTGTAGTTTAAACACACCGTGATGATTTGGAATTCTAAATAAATGATCTAACTTTAGGGAGAATTATTTATGAATGTAATTTAGTTGAGTAACATAACATCTTTACACAGGTTCATAAAAGAGAACGAAACGAGCTGTGCTGAATACCTGACTGATAATGGAACAAATATTGGATGTAATCGTCCTTACACCAAACTCCAGAGATTTGACGCATTTTACACTACACTGAGATATGGCGGGGAGATGAATGTGAAGAAACATGACCTTAGAAGAAAAGGTATGTAGTATAAAATCTCCCTGATAAATAATGGCAAGGCAGTTTCATCCAAAGAACCTTTGTGTATTGCTTTTTCAAAATGGCACCAGTATGTGTGGTGGGCCCTCTATCACACCCTGCTTGGATTGTGTTTTTTTCTGTTTTCATGCCTTTTTTCTAGCAATAAGTCTCTATTAGCATATGATCACCAGTCTCACATGGATATTTAATGTAAAGTCAGAAATTAAGAAGCATTTGATCATGGTGGACAAAAAACATTGCCTCCACACCAATCGGGGATCCTGGCTCATCTCTTCTGGAAACCGACTTTGCCCTCCTGGCAAAATCATTGCCGTCATCGTGATATGGGAAAAGAAAGTTTACTAATTTAAAAATGATGAAGAGACTACAGGTTTCCTCTCAAAGCCGACGCGGGGGACCTTTTATTCAGAACACATCTCTGAATACATCTTCATACAAAATCCCAAAGAATCCCAGCCCTCAGTTCCTACAGAGCGTTTTTTTATACAGATACAAAGCATTGGTGTGTATGGGGTCCTCTTGACCAATTGAAATCATCATACTCATTTACATAAAACTTTTGGCATCCACAACATTGATTCTCAATCACAGTTCCCGGAATACAATACAGTAAAACATCTGCAGGAAATCAGACTGGTCTATGTAACAGTTTGCACCATAACAATTTCATCACTTATCTGGACTGCTGAACTCTAATGTCAAAGCGACGTGGCAGGATTCAGGATATCATAATTCTTTCCAGCCTACAAGTTTGCTTCTACAATAACTACAATAACAAGTCCATCAGTCATTCCTCACGCCAAGAACTTTTTCTCTTCACAGAATTCATTTTACATATGGTAAAAATAATAATAACACTTTTAATCTAATAAACAAAGCTTTAAGCTTCCACAGCGGTAAACTTGGTGGGGGGCTGGTGAAAGTGTGCTTGCCAAGACCCACTACCATTTCCCGGACAGGAGATGGATTGTTGATTTCCTTTGTTGTGCCCTGGAGTTTCATGGATCCTATTGACACCTGCCTGATAACTGTCACCAGCCTCGATGTGGGCGTTCTGCCCCACCCTCTTGCTTCTCTCGGCTCCATCAGCTTGGAGAAAATCTCTGGAGCTTGAGAACGATGCCCCGGGCTCCTCAGACTCCTGATTCGCAGGCCACAGTTATGCTAGGGTTGGCCTGGTGAATCCTGGTGGGCTTTTTCAGTTCCAGTGGTTTGGATTTCCTCTGCTGGACTGAGGTTGGTGATTCCAGCATTTTTGTAGAACTTTTACCAGCTGAGTGTTCTTATTTTAGCTCCCTTCGGACCGACTGGAGGAGGAACGGTGGTCAGTCAGTCAGTCATTTTCTACCGCTTATTCCATAGTGGGTCGCGGGGGAGCTGGTGCCTATCTCCAGCAGTCTATGGGTGAGAGGCGGGGTACACCCTGGACAGTTCGCCAGTCCATCGCAGAGCAACACACAAACAACCATGCACACACTCATTCATACACCTAAGGGCAATTTAGAGTGACCAATTAACCTAACAGGCATGTCTTTGGACTGTGGGAGGAAGCCAGAGTACCTGGTGAGAACCCACACATGCACAGGGAGAACATGCAAACTCCATGCAGAAAGATCCCCAGCTGGGAATTGAACCCAGGACCTTCTTGCTGCAAGGCAACAGTGCTACCAACTGCGCCACCGTGCAGCCGTGCCTGGTGAATCCTGATGGGCTTTTTCAGTTCCAGTGGTTTGGATATCCTCTGCTGGACTGAGGTTGGTGATTCCAGCATTTTTGTAGAACTTTTACCGGCTGAGTGTTCTTATTTTAGCTCCCTTCGGACCGACTGGAGGAGGAACGGTGGTAATTTATAAAAAATACTTTAAGTTTAAGCTGTGCGCTGCATCATCTCCACTCTCAAGCTTTAAGGTGACTTTATTTGAGGTGATCTGAACTAGTGTTATCTGCTAAGAACCCTGTTTTTAAGGCACAACCCTAACCCACAACCTGTCTCCATGGAAGTTTCCTTTGAGCTACACTATATACCCAAAAGTATTGGGTCCCACCACCAAATCAATGAATTCCAGGTGTTACAATCTTTTCGATGGCTACAGATCTATAAGGTTTGGTGTGGAGAAACTTGACTGACCTGCACAGAGTCCTGACCTCAACCTTCTTGAACACCTTAGGGATGAATTAGAAGGGAGGCTGCAATTTGGTTTTCTCAACTATGAACACACTTCTAAACCTAGTGGAAGATGTATACAGAATAGTTAAAGTTGCTACTGCTGGCAACTGTGGGATCATCAACAAATTGGACCTTGTAGATTAAGTATAGGATTTCTTTAAAGTTCATGTACGTGTAAAAGTAGACAGACAAATACTTCTGGCAGTATGGTGTATGTAATAACTTTTTGCAATTTTTATTGCTAAGGCTGTTACCAGTTTTCATCTCAGACCCAACTTGTGACCCTATTGTTAGATCCCTTGTCCAAGTGTGTTTGATAAATTTGAACCAGTGAGTTTCAATTTGTTAAATGATGTAGTGGGCCACATCAACACTTCAAAGTATAAATGTATGAAGGTTTCTGTCACTTTGTGTCTTTGTTGTCACCAGTGATGTTAAACCCACCAACCAACCTGACCGTAAAGAATGGATCCGACTTTAACCTGTGGTTTTACTGGAACCAGACTGATAAACATTGTGTGGAATATCAAGTACGAGTCAGAATAAACAACAGCAGCTGGGAGGTATGCAGTGTTTTTCTTTTTATTATATATATATATATATATATTTCAATGTTAGAATATCTTGTCTCATTAGTTTTTTATATATATCCTAGCGCTCGCTAGTGTATCTCGGGCAGAGTTACTCCCAAAACCTGCCTTCCAGCACTGCCAGATATGAGCTGCAGGTGAGGAGCAGAATAGAGCGTACCTGTGGAGAGTCTGAGGTGTGGAGCGACTGGAGCGAGCCTGTAGTCTGGGGATTCAATAACACCACAGGTAAGGCTGAATACAGAGTATGTTCACATGCAGAAAGAATTAGTGTTAACGGGGCTTTAAACCTTTTCCCTCCTCCCAGACACAAATAAAGGACATGAGGCAATGCCAGTGTGGACAGCAGTGCTGTATGTGGCAGCTGCCATCACCCTCCTTCTTCTGGTTATGATCTTACTGCACAATGAACGGTGGGTCATATCATGATTCATGACTTTTTTTTATCCAGCTCACTTTTTTATTTTACAATCAGCTGTCCTAAAATTTACATCCACATCAGTTGTTGCTGTTGGTTACCATGTTCACCTCAGTTGATTTGCCTTCACACCTGTTTGTGTTTACATTGATCAATATCCAGTGAAAAGTTTAAAAAAGAGCTTGTGACCACACACAAGGGATCCTAATTTGCATTTAAAAGGAAGATTGTTTTTTTATAAATACATGAAATCTTTTATTTTTGGAGTTTCAAAGTTTCACTTGCTTCGTGCTTCTTTTTTTACTTTACCTTCCACTGTTGCGTTTTTAACTTGACACCTGTAACCACAGTCCCCTATTGGAAACAAACTATAACAGGTGTTATTGCAGTGCAAAAGTTTTAGTATGTTAGTATGATGAATCACACTTTTTCACTTCAAAAATGTAGTCAAATAATGTAAATTTATGTGGAGAAAAATCTTCATATTCTCATTCATTGGACATTTTACATGTCCAATGTGGGTGTTAAGACAACAAAAGTCAAAACCTTCTTTTCAGAAATCTACCTCAGTCAATAAACTGCTCAGAAACTGACATGTACTTGGATGTGTGTTTTTTTTTTATTTATTGTCTGTAACTCCTACACAGGATTAAAATCATCCTGATTCCTCCTCTTCCCAAGCCCGTACTGAACTCTTCTGATGTCGAGGTTAGTAGTATCCAGAGACTCATTGATGCCATCCTACTGTTTTCTTGTCTTGCCATGTTCAATGATGCATAGAACACCATGTCATATGTGGGTGTTAAGCTGAGAAAATGAAGTGGAGTTGAATAGGGGTCCGCCTGGATATGTTTCAGTCTAAACATGTATAACTTTTCAATTGCTTGTTGTGTTGACACCAGACTGGCTACAGCTGTCACTCAGATGTTGTAGTTACAATTTATTGTGTTTATTTCCTTCTTTACAAGAAGAGTAAGAGGTGTAAACATCTGGGGGTTTTTTTAGGCGGAAATTATTTTTTGGGCATTTAAACCTCATTTACTCAGGTCCAGAATAATTTCCTCTCAAATTTTCACATCCACATCATCATCTAGGACCTTTCTGTTAGCTGATACCAAGATTAGCAGTTTAGGCATTTTACCAGTTGAGAAATCCCTGGTAAAGTATGAGTATGCATTTTTGGGAAAATAGGCTTAAGAGGTTAAAATGTTGTTTACTTAGAAAAAGTTTTCTTAATATATCACAGAAAGGCAAGGCCAATACACAGCAGGGAAATGGGAGTATTGAACAAGTTCGTTCGTTCGTCGTCTTCCGCTTATCCAGGACCGGGTCGCGGGGGCAGCAGACTCAGCAGAGACGCCCAGACGTCCCTCTCTCCAGACACCTCCTCCAGCTCCTCCAGGGGGAGCCCAAGGCGTTCCCAGGCCTGCCGAGAGACATAGTCCCTCCAGCGTGTCCTGGGTCGTCCCCTGGGCCTCCTCCCGGTGGGACGTGCCTGGAACACCTCCCGAGGAAGGCGTCCAGGAGGCATCCGGTAAAGATGCCCGAGCCACCTCAACTGGCTCCTCTCAATGTGGAGGAGCAGCGGCTCTACTCCGAGCTCCTCCCTGATGGCCGAGCTCCTCACCCTATCTCTAAGGGAGTGCCCGGCCACCCTACGGAGGAAGCTCATTTCAGCCGCTTGTATCCGTGATCTCGATCTTTCGGTCATGACCCAAAGTTCATGGCCATAGGTGAGGGTAGGAACGTAGACCGACCAGTAAATTGAGAGCTTTGCTTTTCGGCTCAGCTCTCTCTTCACCACAATGGACCGGCACAGCGCCCCCATTACTGTGGCAGCTGCACCGATCCGTCTGTCGATCTCCCGCTCCATTCTTCCCTCACTCGTGAACAAGACCCCGAGATACTTAAACTCCTCCACTTGAGGCAGGACCTCCCCTCCAACCTGAAGAGGACAAGCCACCCTTTTCCGGTCGAGTACCATGGCCTCGGACTTGGAGGAGCTGATCCTCATCCCAGCCGCTTCACACTCGGCTGCGAACCGCCACAGCGCATGCTGTAGGTCTTGGCTAGAGGGGGCCAGCAGGACCACGTCATCCGCAAAAAGAAGAGACGAAATCCACTGGTCCCCAAACCAGACCCCCTCCGGCCCTTGGCTGCGTCTAGAAATCCTGTCCATAAAAGTTATGAACAGGACCGGCGACAAAGGGCAGCCCTGCCGGAGTCCAACATGCACTGGGAACAGGTCCGACTTAGTGCCGGCAATGCGGACCAAACTCCTGCTCCGCTCGTACAGGGACCGGATGGCCCCTAATAAAGGACCCCCGATTCCATACTCCTGGAGCACCCCCCACAGGGCATCACGAAGGACACAATCGAATGCCTTCTCCAGGTCCACAAAACACATGTGAACCGGTTGGGCAAACTCCCATGAACCCTCGAGCACCCTGTAGAGGGTATAGAGCTGGTCCAGTGTTCCACGGCTGGGACGAAAACCACACTGTTCCTCCTGAAGCCGAGGTTCGACTATCGGTCGGACTCTCCTCTCCAATACCCTGGCGTAGGCCTTACCAGTGAGGCTGAGGAGTGTGATCCCCCTGTAGTTGGAACACACCCTCCGGTCCCCCTTCTTATAAAGGGGGACCACCACCCCAGTCTGCCAGTCCAGAGGCACTGTCCCCGACCGCCACGCAATGTTGAAGAGGCGTGTCAACCATGACAGCCCTACAACATCCAGACACTTGAGGTACTCAGGGCGGATCTCATCCACCCCCGAAGCCTTGCCACCGCGGAGCTTTTTAACCACCTCGGTGACTTCAGCCTGGGTGATGAAAGAGTCCAACCCCGAGTCCCCAGCCTCTGTTTCCACCACGGAATGCGTGATGGCAGGATTGAGGAGATCCTCGAAGTACTCCTTCCACCGCCCGATAATGTCCTCAGTCGAGGTCAGCAGTCTCCCGCCCCCACTATAAACAGTGTTGGCAAAGCACTGCTTCCCCCTCCTGAGGCGCCGGACGGTTTGCCAGAATCGCTTCGAGGCCAACCGGTAGTCCTTCTCCATGGCCTCACCGAACTCTTCCCAGGCCCGAGTTTTTGCCTCTGCCACAGCCCGGGCCGCAGCACGCTTGGCCTCACGGTACCCGTCAGCCGCCTCAGGAGTCCCACAAGCCAACCACAGCCGATAGGACTCCTTCTTCAGCTTAACAGCATCCCTTACTGCCGGTGTCCACAACCGGGTTCTGGGATTGCCGCCACAACAGGCACCGCAGACCTTACGGCCGCAGCTATGGGCAGCAGCATCGACAATAGATGCAGAGAACATGGTCCACTCGGACTCTATGTCTCCAACATCCCCCGGGATCTGGTCAAAGCTCTCCCGGAGGTGGGAGTTGAATACATCCCTGTGCTAGGGCTCCGCCAGGCGTTCCCAGCAGACCCTCACTATGCGCTTGGGCCTGCCGAGTCTGTCCGGCTTTCTCCTCCTCCGGCGGATCCAACTCACCACCAGGTGATGATCAGTGGACAGCTCAGCCCCTCTCTTCACCCGAGTGTCCAAAACATGCGGCCGAAGGTCTGATGATACGACAACAAAGTCGATCATCGACCTCCTGCCTAGGGTGTCCTGGTGCCAAGTGCACTGATGGACACCCTTATGTTTGAACATGGTGTTCGTTATGGACAATCCGTGACTAGCACAGAAGTCCAATAACAAAACACCACTCGGATTCAGATCGGGGAGGCCATTCCTCCCGATCACGCCTCTCCAGGTGTCACTGTCGTTCCCCACGTGGGCGTTGAAGTCCCCCAGCAGAATAATGGAGTCCCCGGGAGGGGCACTATCCAGCACCCCCGACAGGGACGCCAAGAAGGCCGGGTACTCTGCACTACCACTCGGCCCGTAGGCTGAAATGATAGTCAGAGACCTCTCCCCAACCCGAAGGCGCAGGGATACAACCCTCTCATCCACTGGGGTAAACCCCAACACGAGACGGCTGAGCTGGGGGGCAACAAGCAAACCCACACCAGCCCGCCGCCTCTCCCCGTGGGCCACTCCAGAGTAGAAGAGAGTCCAACCCCTCTCAAGGAGAGGAGGGTATTGAACTCATCAAGCATATTTAAATTTGGCATTTTACCTTACTGAAGATCATTATACAGGCTTCAGCGTACACTGTCAGGCAAACCATAAATTTCTAAACAAAACACGGATATGTTCAAAATGGAACTCAGTAGCCCTTTTTGATGCATTCGTTTTGGAATATAAATGGGGAAGTAAGAAAACTGACCGATCTTTCTTTTTCTTTAAGGATTGGTTTCATTTCTCCAAAGGCCTTATTAAAGAAGGGTTTAATGCCAACTTCAGTGAGCGAGCCTGCACCGTGCGTGAGTATCAACCTGTCTCGCGTTCCGACAGCAACAGCTCTGACAGCTCCGTCCTTACCACCACCACCGATCAAACCGACTGCTCTATTGCCATCGCAGTGAATGAACCAGAGGACACATCTGCTCCTTTTTACACCCATGTGATCGCCTCTGAAGAGGGCCAGCAGGTTTCTGCGTAAATGTTGCCTAAGGCAAATTTAGATTTGTCAAAAAAATCCTCCTTTTTATTTTTTGACAGATGTCCTGACTTACTGTAGGAGTAGGAAAATGGGTGGAGTTGAGAACATTGAAAACAATTAGAAATCAATAAAGTAAATTAGGAATAAAAGGTTGTGGATCAAGATTCTAAACTCCAAACAACATTTCAGGAAATTATGGCCCACCTACAGTTACATTAAGAATAGTTTTTGTTATACCGAACTTCAGTACATTTTATTACACTATTCTAAAGGTTTTTTATAAAGGCTATATATACACGTATGCAGTGTAAGGCTGCTGTCTTACTTGCAGTCAGACATTTTGAATGAAACTACTTTGGGGTCTTTACGGTTGAATGAACCACAACACAAAAGGAGTACATCATCATAATACCAGTTGTATATATCTATTGATCCATGTAACAGAAGTTATTTGATTTGAAATCATTAGCTTATTGTGTCTAATATTAATTATAAAGTCTCTAATTGAGAATAGATTTATCATATATTGACCATTTACATTGTACGTAGATTCTCAATGAAGGCATCAAAACAGTAATTAAAACATGTGCAATTATGTAGCAAATCAAACATTGTCAAATAACTTTAAATATGTTATATTTTAGAATCCTTAAAGTAGCCGCTATTTGCTGTGATGACTCAAATATTAACCTCTGGCCGTCTTCTTATGAACATCTGGGAAGTTCTTTCAAGACTATTTTGAAACTATTCCAGGTGACCACCTCATGAAGCTCATGGAGAGAATGCCAAGAGAGCAAAGCAGTCATCAAGGCAAAGGGTGGCTATTTGGAAGAATCTAAAATATAAAAATGTTTAGATTTATTTTACACTTTTTGTTTACTACATAATTCCATGTGTGTTCATTCGCAGGTTTGTTGTCTCTGGTGAGAATCTACAATTTCAATAGTCATGAAAATAAAGAGACCAATTAAGTGAAAAAAGCTTTTTACCAGTAGTGTGTGTGATATATATATATATATATATATATCTACGCTCCCTAATTTTATAAGGTTTGAATGCTTTAATGGGATTATCATTTTAAAACAGCAATTTTTAATTATTCTCCAATTATTTTACATAAATAATGTTAGTAGCTGTGAGAAACTGACAACCTTGCAGACTCCATATATTAATACCATGTGCTGTCAGTATTGTAAAATTACCGCTGTATCCCTCAAACCTTTGCTCTTCCAGTGTTTGAATGTCATATTAATGTACAAATTTGACTTGGTTGAATCTTATTTTAGTGCTTGTATCCTTTATCAGTATTGACCATTGCTGACCCATGTTTGCTGTCATTTTGCTATTTTTCTATTTTTTACAATAAATGTTTCTAATATCATAAGCAAGGTTTGGTGTTTGCTAATTCATCTTCTTGCAAGACAACAATATCAACAACTGCACCATCATTCAGTCCATCTTAATAATTGCTTATAATCTTCCAGCAGAAAAATAACCCTAAAAAAGTTGAAAATTGAATTGTGTAGATTAAGGCCTACTCATGTGTTAGAATGGTCAAAGTACAGATCTAAATCCATTTGAGAATCTGTAGCAACCCTTATCACAATAGTTTTGCAACAATAATGTTCTGCAAAGATCTTGACATAATTCTTTGCTTTTACCCATCGCTAAATGCTCCTTGTGTAAAACCTTGGTAATGACAAACCTTTCTATAGGCCATCAGTAAATCACTGATTTCATCACTAAACCAGACAATATTAATTGACACTAATCTGGACCAGGATTGCTTTCTAAATATTTAGATTTCAATTGTTTTCTTCGCTTTCGCTATGTCTTTTTGCACCTCTTTTTCTTCATGTGTTTAATACTTATTCCCTGGGTCACTTAATTTATTTGTTTTGATTTCATTGTATGCATGAATTTGTATGCATGTCAATCGGTCCATTACAAATCTATTTACTAAGAATTCTGTTAAATGCATTAAATCCTTATTTCCCCCGTTGTCCACATCAATATAATATTTCTTGAGATAACCCCACCTTTTGGTCAAGGCATAATTCTTAATCTGATGTGGGATTCATCATATAACACCTGCAAAAATAAAACGTATGTACAAATACAATAACTCAATATACTTTACCCAGTCTTTCATTGGAAAAAGAAGTGACGGTTACACACTGACACAGTCGGGATGTGCACAAGTCAACGTTTTTTCATCCTACTACTTTAGGAAATATCTTTCTCAAATTGCGGAGACTTTATCAAACGTCTACAGAATTTAATGAAAAGCTGTTGACATTATTCATTCTTTGGAAACAGATATGCTAGAGCAGCAACGCATTTTAAAACATACCACTGAAGTTTTAAGAAATTTTGGGTTTTATGTCTACTCAGACAGAAAATTAACATGGAAATGCAATCGTATATTATTATATGATCTTAATCATATAATATATGATGATATAATAGTCTTATGATTAATTCTAGCCACTTAAACTAAACCAATGAACATAAATGAACAGGGCTTTTAATTGGATTGTAATGCATGGCAATGAGTTCTTTGTTTTAAACTATATATTTTTTGTTGATTCTTTGTTAATTGTATTTGTTATTCATATATTGTTTTGTATGCATGTGTCAGTTAGTATCTAACAGCAGCCAAAAGAGGAGGCACGTCAGATATTTAGGTGGTCTGCTGGAAGGAAAGCCAAACCCACAATGGTATCTTTGTTACAGTGTTGACGTCTGACACAGAAGCGAGCTAAATGCTGAAGTCATTTGGTTTCTGTTCCACGATGTTGAAACAGTTGTTTCTCTGTCTCATCTGGCAAATACTGGTCTAAAGATTTCTGGTTGGAGCTTTTAAATAATAAGCTAAATATTATTTGATCCTGGTACTATTACTACTACTAATCAGGGGGAACAAAAGGATTTATAAAACGTTTGAATTACTTATATTTTAATGATTTTACTCATTTTTAATGATTGTCCTGTATTAATTGGATTGTTGAATTTTGACCATCAGTTGGAAATATTTCAGTTCCGCTACCACTTTCCTTCTACTGCAGTCAGCAGATAAAAAATTAGGAAAGTTACAGTGTTTAAATCTCATTTTATGATCCCATCAAGCGGTCAGAATGATTAGAATTCATATGTGTGCTCAGTTTTGCCTCAGAAAGTTTCCATGATATTGTATGTATTTTGCCTCTGCTTCAAATTAGTTCTTCTTTCTGATTGTGTGTAGAAAGTTATGCAATGTTACATACCTAGACATCATGAATCAATTGGAATTCAATGGATAATACAGGGATTAGATTAATTAATTAATTAAATTGTAATGTATGTACCTGACATTTGTGAAGTGCCTTGAGACAACATGTGTTGTGAATTGGCACTATATAAATAAACTGAATTTAATTGAATTCAGGTGAACACCCAGGTACTTATAATTCCCTGGATGTTCACCGGAGTCAGTGTGGTGGGTCAATGCCTGCGGACATCCACCAACAGCAAATTTGAATGTATGTACCTGACTTGAAATCTGCATGAATGGATTGAATTGACTTTGTAAAGTGCCTTGAGATGACCTGTTGTGAATTGGTGCTATGTAAATAAACTGAATTGAATTAAAACAGAAAGAAAGGAGCTGTGCTGCATACCTGTCTGAGTATGGAACAAAAATTGGATGTATCTGAAGGAACATGACCTTTAAGAAAAAGGTATGTCTTATAATAGGATTTGCTGAGAAATAAAGATAGATAGATAGATAGATAGATAGATAGATAGATAGATAGATAGATAGATAGATAGATAGATAGATAGATAGATAGATAGATAGATAGATAGATAGATAGATAGATAGATAGATAGATAGATAGATAGATAGATAGATAGATAGATAGATAGATAGATAGATAGATAGATAGATAGATAGATAGATAGATAGATAGATAGATAGATAGATAGATAGATAGATAGATAGATAGATAGATAGATAGATAGATAGATAGATAGATAGATAGATAGATAGATAGATAGATAGATAGATAGATAGATAGATAGATAGATAGATAGATAGATAGATAGATAGATAGATAGATAGATAGATAGATAGATAGATAGATAGATAAATAGATAGATAGATAGATAGATAGATGTGCGGTGGGTCATATGATGATCTGCCTATTTCCGAAGAACTTTTGTTATTCTCTGCTCTCCGTTTATTTCGTGGCAGCTGTGCTGTGTTTTTACATTTTATCTTAGTGTTCATTCCTGTCAGCTTCCAGACTTCAGTCTTGCTTTCACTCAACTCCATAGAAAATCTCAGGCTTTCCCTTTTCAACATTACCATAGTTCCCTCATTGGTGGTTTTAAAGAGCTAAGTCGTATTTCCAGATTTCTCATCTAGTGTACGAGGTCCGTTTGAAATCATTTTCTTTATTTGCACTGGTTATTAGGGATTAACTTGGTCAGGTCTCTACTCTAGACTGAAAAGATGGTAAAACATAGTACTGATGGTTTTAACACAATAATTATTGTATTTTCTTAACAGAAGCTCATGCACAATACAAAACTCATTGAACTTATTAAACTATTTGATCAATTTGTTTTGAAAGGATAAATGGTGATGTTATAAAACTGTACCAACTTTCTAATTTTTTTAGGGATTGGTTTCATGTCTTCAAAGACTTGATGAAAGAAGCATTTAATGACAACTTCAGCTTGCATTGTGCATAGACAATAGCTCTGGCAGCTCCAGCCTTACCACTACTGATTAAACGACAGCTCCATTCCCATTGCAGTGAACAAATTCAATTCAGTTTATTTATATAGCGCCAATTCACAACACGTCGTCTCAAGGCACTTCACAAAAGTCAGGTACATACACTTCAATTAATCCTAACCATTGAACAGTGCAGTCAGACTCAGTTATTTATTCAAATTGGATAAAAAGTTTTCTATTCAATGAAACCCAGCAGATTGCATTGAGTCAGCGACTTGCAGCATTCACTCCTCCTGTATGAGCATGTACCAACAGTGGACAGTCAGTTGCATTGACTGTACAGCAATCCCTCATACTGAGCATGCATGTGGTGACAGTGGAGAGGAAAAACTCCATTTTAACAGGAAGAAACCTCCAGCAGAACCAGGCTCAGTGTGAGCGGCCATCTGCCATGACCGACTGGGGGTTTGAGAGAACAGAGCAGAGACACAAAGAGAACACAGAAGCACTGACCCAGGAGTACTTTCTATGGGAAGGAAAAGTAATTGTTAGTGGATATAGCTCCTTTAGTCGTTTCACCTAGAAAGAAAGAACAGATAAACTCTGAGCCAGTTTTCAAGGTTAGAGTCTGAAAGAGAGCACATATAATTAGTCACAGTAAAAGCTCGGTCAATTTCCATGTCTAGGAGAGAGAAAGGGTTAAACACTAAAAGACAGGGCTATGGATCATCTGTAGAAGGTGAGCATTAAGTTGTTGCCAGCAGAAGCTTTGACAATGCCCCTCTCCAGAAAGGTGTCACAGAGTCAGGCCAGGTGTAGCTTCTAGGAAGAGAAAAGAGAGAGAACAAAGTTAAAAGCTGAAATAACAGCAAATAATGCAAAATTGGAGAGTAGTGTGAGAATGTAGCGAAGAGGGTGAAAGTGGTCATTATGTCCTCCAGCAGCCTAAGCCTATAGCAGCATAACTACAGAGATAGTTTCAGTTTATTTATTTATATAGCGCTTATTTACAACAATGTTGTCTCAAGGCACCCCACAAAGGGTCTGCAACGGAGTGGGGCCGCCGGGGAGGCCAGACCAAACTACCGAGTGCCAGAGCCCGGCCACCCCAGAACGGGCCACATGTAGGGGCACTAAGTAAAATAATAAACTGATAACGTTTGTCCATCTAGAGACCACTGATGGCCATTGTTATACTAAAAACCACAAGGATTGGGATACCTCTCTCTGTCAGACTGATTAGAACCATTGGAAAAGAGAGGGGGTCATACAGGTAGCAGAAATGGAGGGTGTGTTTGCATTTCAACCATAACTGAGCCGGTTTAGGCAAAACCTGACTCCCCCTTACTCCATCCAACAGGGAGGGAAGAAGATGGAAGTAAAGAATAACGAAGATAGCTCAGGATAACCTAAGCCACTCTAAGCTTTATCAAAAAAGAAAGTTTTAAGCCTAGCCTTAAAAGTAGACAGGGTGTCTGCCTCACGGACCAAAACCGGGAACTGGTTCCACAGGAGAGGAGCTCGATAACTAATTTTCATCAGAACTCTTGCTGCAGCATTTTGAATCAGCTGAACGCTTTTAACTGCATTTTGTGGACATCCTGATAGTAAAGAATTACAATAGTCCAGCGTTGAAGTAACAAATGCATGGACTAGTTTTTCAGCGTCACTCCTGGGTAGGATATTTCTAATTTTGGGAATGTTCCGGAGGTGAAAGAAGGAAATCCTAGAAACCTGTTTAATATGGGATTTAAATGACATGTCCTGGTCAAAGATAACACCAAGGTTTTTTACTTTATTACCGGAGGTCAATTTAATGCCATCCAGGTGAAGTGATTGACTAAGCAGTTTCTTTTTTAAAGACTCCGGTCCAAAGACGACAACTTCTGTCTTGTCTGAATTTAGAAGCATGCTTGTAGTCTATCTAACTGGTTGGGTTCATCAGGTGTTGGAAGATTTGTACATGAATTATCATTACAGTTTAAAAAGGTTCTTTATCCTTATGATTTGCATTTAAAAGACATTTTCATTTATTTAGTTGGGTGAACTTTGATAGAAGGGGTTTGAATACTTTTCACATATGCTTTTTAATCTTTACTTTTATGAACTATTAACAGAATTGTCATCTTGTCTTAGAGTTGCATTTGGGTGGTTGCTAGGCAGACTGAGCAGGAACATGTGTGTGTGGAGGAGTTCTGGGAAGCAGTCCGTTGGCACCCCAGCTAATCTTGGTGTCCTTGGATGCCAAATGTGGACGTGTGGGCTGTATCAGTATATGGACAAAACCAGTTTTATTCAGTAGGACTTGTATTTGTGAAACTGTGTGTTGCCACACCCACAATTCTGTAACATGAGTGCTTTTTCTTTCCTTAATAAAAGGCTGTGACACAGGGCAGCTCCTTTGAGAGAATTAACTGTCTCTCCCTGGCCAGCCAAAGATAACTTTGACTCGCTTGTGTCTTCATTGCATACCTTCTCTGAGTTTATCATTATGTCTAACTCTGACATCAGGATTTATGGATAAGTAAAGCTGAGTATCATCAGCATAACAGTGAAAATGTATCCCATGCTGCCTGATAATTTGACCTATTGGAAGCATATATATAGTAAAGAGAATTGGTCCAAGTACTGAACCCTGGGGTACTGCACAATTAACCCTGGAGTTTAAAGATGATTTATCATTTACATGAACAAACTAGAGTCTGTCAGACAAATAAGATTTAAACCAGCCTAGCGCTGTTCCCCTGATCCCTACAGCCTTTCTAAGGGAATATTATGATCGACTGTATCAAATGCAGCACTGAGATCTAACAGAACCAGTACAGACACAAGTCCATTATCTGAGGCCATAAGAATATCATTAGTGACTTTCAGCAGAGCTGTTTCAGTGCTATGATGAACTCTGAAGCCTGACTGAAACTCTTCAAACAGGTCATTGTTGTGTAAATGCTCACACATTTGAATAGCAACTTTTTTCTCAAGAATTTTAGATAAGAATGGAAGATTGGATATAGGTCTGTAATTTATTAAGTCATCTCGATCAAGCGAAGGTTTTTTAAGCAAAGGTTTAATTACAGTTACCTTAAAAGCTCGTGGTCCATATCCATTTACTAAGGATAGATTAATCATATCTAAAATGGGGCTGGTAATCAGAGGGAACACTTCCTTAAATAATTTGGTTGGGATTGGGTCTAACATACAAGTTGAAGGTTTAGATGAAGCTAATATTTCTGATAACTCAGGAAGCTCCACAGGATCAAAGCAGAACACAGATGAGGTTCTACAGTTACTTCCAATGTTGTCTCACTTGCTGAGGATGAAGTAATCGTCTTCGGGAGTATGTCAAAGATTTTATTTTTAATAGAATCAATTTTATTTTGGAAGAATCCCATAAAGTTATGACTGCTGAGAGCTAAGGGAATGGATGGCTCAACAGAGCTATGACTGTGTAAGTTTAGCAACTGTTCTAGCGAGAACATAGGATTATTCTTGTTCTCTTCTATTAATGATGAGAAATAAGCTGTTCTAGCTTGGCGAAGTGTCTTTTTATACAACAGTAGGCTATTTTTCAAGATTAAGTTGGAATCCTCTAGGTGTGTAGAGCGCCATTGTCTCTCCAATTTTCTAACATTGTGCTTTAAAGTACGCAGATCTAAATTAAACCAAGGAGCCAGCCTCCTGTGAATAATTAGTTTCTTTTTCAAGGGGGCTGCATTGTCTAATGCACCACGCAATGATGAAGTAACACTATCAACAAGAGAATCAATTTGTGAAGAGGCAGAAACACAATTATTGCCCTCCACTGTGCTTTTCTGTGATAATCAGGAAATTAAAAGTGGAACAGATTTGTTAAAGGTTGTTACAGCATTGTCTGATAATGATCTACTATAATGAAATTTTCTTTCAGGTGTGGAGTACTCGGTTAAATTAAATTCAAAGGTAATTAAGAAATGGTCAGACAGGACAGGGTTGTGAGAAAATATTGTTATGTCTTTACACTCAATGCCATATGTCAGCACAAGGTCCAGAGAATGAAGACAAAGGTGGGTAGGTTTGTTAATGTTTTGTGCAAAGCCAACTAAGTCTAAGATAGCATTAAAGGCTATATTTAGGCTATCACTTTCAGTGTCAACATGAATGTTAAAATCCCCCAAACTTTATCTGTATTTAACACTAAATCAGATAAAAGGTTTGAAAACTGATCTAAAAATTGAGAGTAAGGGCCTGGCGGACAGTACAAAACAACAAACAGAAGTGGTTTTAGTGCTTTGCAATTTGGATGAGGAAAACTAAATATTAAATATTCAAAAGAGTTTTAGCTATTGATTGGTCTGGGACTAATCAATAAATCAGACTGAAAGATGGTTGCTACTCCTCCTCCTCACCCAGTATTTCGAGGAATGTGAAAATTTAAATAATTAGTAGGAGTTGACTCATTTATAGTAACATAATCCTCTTGCTGTAGCCAGGTTTCTGTGAGACAAAATAAATCAAACTTGTTGTCACAAATCAGGTCACTAACTAGCAATGTGTTTGAAGAGAGATCTTATGTTCAGTAAGCCAGATTTAATTGTTTTATTTTTCTTTTTAGTCTGAGTTGTGTTTATTTTTATGAGATTTTCCTGATTTCCTCCTTTTAGATTATTTTTTAATCTATTCAATTTTGGCCGTGGGCGAGACGCTGTCTTAATAGGGTAATGGCTGTGTAGCATTTCAGAAGCTGCAGAGAGGAGTGTTAAACTACGACCCTGCTTCCTGGTCTGAACCCTTCCTAGAAAGAAGAGCTGCTCCATCCAAAGTGGGATGGAGCAGCAATAAACTGAACAATAAACTGATAAACACTGATGCTCTTTACAGGAGGGGTCGGAGTAGACTCTACCTGCTAAGAAGGCTGAGATCTTTAGAGGTGCAGGGGTGCTCCGTAAGACCCTTTTTGGCTACCTGGTGGCATCACTCATCTTTTTTGGCTTTTTTGGAGCAGCGGCTTATCTACGGCTGAGAGTATTTACTACAAAAATAAATAAAAGCAGAAACATGGGTAATAAAATACTTTGCTTTGTATGTAACATTTTTTATTTTTTAATTTAAGAAGTTTATATTTGTCTGTGAAAATCCTCACCCTAAAAAAAACAAAGGCAAAAAAACACTTTGTTTGCATCAACTATGCTTTCAGACCAGATTTGCTCCGTTCTTAAAACTGTGGTTGGGGTAGAGCAAAATTATCCAATGGGCCGCAAATGCCCCCCGCGCCACACTTTGGACACCCCTGGTTTATAGTATCTTTTAGATGTGTACTCGGTAATCATAGCAAGAGATCTCAGTCTCTAGATGTGCAAAAATATTTGCAACTACAGGTGCATCTAAAGATGGTTCTACAAAGTGTTCACTCAGAAGAGGTGAATACAAATACATCATAAAACAAAAATAAATTGTGTTTTTATTTTTCTTGGTCTGTCACTTAAAATGACAGGAAAATAAATAGGTCAGTGGTTAAACCGTGATTAAATGTGAAAAAAACTTTAAGATTCAATTCGTTTTTTTAATGGGACAATGTAATTTAATGAACATTATCATGTAAATACTTGAGATTATAGCCAAGTTACTAAAATATCTATCCAAGTTCCCTTGGCAGGTATGAATACTTTCCTAAGGTGCTGCATTAGTTCGGTGAGCCCTGTCCATTCACCTCAGTGTCCGTTAGGGGGAGCAGAGTTTCCAGCTCCGTACGGAACTGAATCAACGCATTTACCAGATTCAAGAAGGGCAGGGCGCAGGGCGGCTGGCCCCCGCAAGAGGAGAGCTGCTTCTCAGTCTGCTTGTTGTCCTATCAGATGAAATTTAAGATTGAATTGTGTGGTTAGTTGGTCTTTACACACATACTAAAAAATAGTTTGCATCCTAAAAACACAGGAGGGAAAATGTCAGATCCTGTCGTAGCAGACACTCGCCGGTTGAATTCCAAACCTCAGGACCTGACGGATGCTTACGGGCCCCCCAGCAATTTTTTGGAGATAGATGTTTACGATCCTCAGATCGTTGGAGTGGGAAGGAACCGTTACACAACTTACGAAGTTCGTATGAGGGTAGGTGTCAAGGCACTGATCCAAACACTTGAGAGTTTAAATAGCTTCGTGTGCTAAGCTAACAGGTAATTATAGAGTTGTTGTTTAGCCAGTTAGCATGACAGGATGGAGCAGGGGCTGTCACGCCGAAGGTGGCCGCCTGGAGTGTCTCGAGGTGGCGTGGCGTTAAAACTCAGACACCGGGGATCATCCGCGGCCTTGTCTAGCTTGTAGTTTTCGTCCGAGAGCTATGTGTTGTTAGCAAGAGTGGTTGGCTGAACGTCAACGTCGCTCTACTTGAGTACAGCTAATGTAAACGTATTTTAAACTTCTGCTACTTCTTTGGCTAATTTAAAATGCATTCAGTGAAATGTAGCCCTAAAATCCGAAAACCGTGGACTAAAAAGTAACACCGGGAAGATAATAGCTAACAAGAATGGATAGTGGTAGTGTCAACAAATGCACAGGTTTCGCGAATAGAAATTAATATAAAGCTGTTAAATGTGTGTATTTAAGATAATTCTGTTATTGAATGAAAACAATCCAGATGTGTTAGCCTGTTGCTTTAAGTAACAGTTTTACAATGCTTCCCCTGGCAGTTAGGAATGTAAAAGTTTGAAACGGAAAATCACAAACACAGCAGAATTTTAAGGAAGCTGGAGTTGATCAACGTACTGACACAGGATTTGTGTAACAGCATGTTCGTGTCCTACAATTTGTGATGCAACTCTTTATCTGGTCTTAGTTTAGTTAGGTTTATTGGCAACATTTCTGAAAGAGTTGTATGTTAGAACAAATGATTTCACACATGATTATGTGTGTAGCCTAAACATTACAATAATTACATTGTTTTAAAAGCTGAAATGCTTGGTTAATGTTTGCAGTTAGATTTACCCTGGATTGGGTGAAAAGTTTTCACTCAAAAGCAGAAACAATCGCAAACATTTCCTGATACAAGATCTGCCGTTTAAGTGGTTAGAATAAATGTCAGTTAATTGACTTTAAACAGTTTTTTTTATTATTTGATTTGATGGATTCACCATTAAAAGCAGCAACAGAGAATATTCTGCCTTAAAACCTCTAAACATCCAGCTGACATTCATTGTCAAATAAAAAATTAAAAACATGAACTAATTATACTACACCAGATGCCTCATAGAGAGGAATACAAAGAAATAGAAAGTAAACTGTTTTCTGGGTATATTTAAATTATCGTTTGTAATATCAAAACAGAAACAAGCAGTCACAAATAAAAAGCTGCTTTAGAGTAGACCATAGATCATTATGTATCGATTCTGAGAACAGCTAAACATTGCAACATGGTTTCATTAATAAATGCATTGATGCCACCTAAATCAAAAGGCGGTTTTTTTTAGCATTTATGCAATGGTGGTCCTAAAAATATAAACATTTTTAGATGCTTTTAATAGAAATGCAGCAATCAGAATTTTGTGGCTTATTTCAGGGTTTTGTAAAGATTTAAACAGTTACCGATTTTTAGCCAAACCTGACATCTCTTCATGAACTTCAATCAATGACTTTTTTTCTGCAAAGTTATTACCGGGAAGATTAACTATTAACAAAGGCCACATTGTTTTTTTTGTCATTTGTCATTGTGTGATGGCATTTCATCAACAGCTACTACAGTAAATAAAATGAACGTATTAGTAGCTGCTATAAATATAGCAGATAGCATATCATGTTAACAGCCGGGTCCTGGTCTGACGTTGGTTTCTGTTCTCTACGCAGACAAACCTTCCTATTTTCAAATTGAAGGACTCATGTGTGAGGAGAAGATACAGTGACTTTGAGTGGTTAAAGAATGAGCTGGAAAGAGACAGTAAGGTGAGTAAGCATTTATTTATCGACATCTCCCCATTTTTTAGTTTTTGGCGTCCTGTACCTGGCTTTTATCGGTTACACAAAGAAGCTGTCCGTACTGAACAAGATATTTTTTGGCACTAGTGGCCTTTATTGACAGTTGCCAGGCAGGAAATAGCCTTTATATATGGGGACGCCCGCTCTATCGCTATACCAAGAAATTTCCCCTTAACATGCATTTTTTTATCCAAGTCGATAACCAATGATCTTAAGTATTTATTTTCTGTAATCTACTCATAGTTTACTGTAAAGAAGTATGGTTGCGTAAGTCCAGTAAATATTATCAGTAGTTGATGAACAACACTATCATAAAGACCAAAGAACACAGCAGACTGGTCAGAGAAGTCTAAAATAGGGTTATCATTTTAAACTATGTCTCAAGCTTTGAACATCCCACAGATTTAAACCAGCTGCTAACCTACCAAGCCCTGGCCGTTCCCTTAAACTGACAGGCAACTCTGCCCTTTATAGAATGGTGGTGAAAGAAAAGCTATAAGACGTCTTGTTTGGAGTTTCCCACAAGCCAAGTAGGGGACGCAACAAACAGGTGGGAAAATGTGCTCTACTCTACACAGATGAGACCAAAATTGATCTTTTTGGCCGACATACAAACAAATTGCATGCTTGGCTGAAAACTAACTCTGGACATCATCCTGGTCTCAACGTCCCCGCGGTGAACTTCGGTGCTTTTTTTTTGTTTTTATTCAGCAAGGTCAGGAAACCTGGTTAGAGCTGATGGGAGGATGTATGGAGCTAAATCCAGGGCAATCCATGTGTGAATATTTTTTGAATAGCACTGTAAGAATGGGGGTTGAAGTAAACACGTAGCATTGGATAGAATAATGTAGGGTCCGCTTTTTGTTCCTTCATCTGTACTTCCAACTCTTTGATCTCAACATCCTGGGCACTGTAATCTGTGTCTGCTAGGGAAATCTTTGCGGTTCTGACTTTTTAACCACTTTTGATGCTTCCTTTTTTATTTTTGTATTTTTTTTTTCATCGCATTCAGATTGTAGTACCACCTCTGCCGGGCAAAGCCCTGAAGAGACAGTTGCCATTCCGTGGAGACGAGGGCCTTTTTGAGGAGTCCTTTATTGAGGAGCGGCGAGTGGGCCTTGAGCAGTTCATCAACAGGTCAGCCTGCTCAGCATCCTCTTAACGACACAAATATTAGTCTGTTGAAGTGTGTTGCTTTTTAAAAAAAGGACCTTATAACGTGCAGGATGACAAAAGAGCAACAGTATTACCTAAGAGATTGTTTTATGTTTATTCCAAAGCTTTAGGGTTACATCTGGTAGGGAATGCATGGAAGATGTTGATTTTAGCATATTTAATATACCGTAAATTCTGGACTACAGAGCGCACCTGATTAAAAGCCACATGCTCTAATTTTAGAAAGAAAACCAATTTTGTACTTGTACAGGCCGCACTGGATGTTAAGCCACGGGTGTCCCACGTTGTAATATGATTTACACAGAAAGGTATTACACGTGAGGAATTTTTAACTTTTAACTTCATCCTTATGGTAATATAAACAAATGCATATTGCAAATGCTTTTTTTTTAACCGTGGCTAACACGGCTACCATTAAATATACGCACGTTATCAGTAACACACAAATTTCGTTGCTAATGCTTTTTTACTGAACAATGCATGAACAACACTCCAATATCTCCTAACTGATATATACTGCAGCCTACCAGGTCAAAAGTCATTAATTGTCTTCATCATCTTCTTCCTGTGCATTGAAACCATCAAAGTCCTGTTCTTCAGTGTCCGAATTGAACAGCCTCAGGATCTCGTGACTCACTTCAGCCTCTTCGTTGATGCTCTCACTTGAGCGCACCCGGTCCCCTTAATCACGCAGCAGTCCAGCCTTTCAAAACCCGTTGGTGATTTTCCATGTTGATGAGGATGTATATAAAGGTCTGATTTACAATACCGGTAATTGAATTGTGAAAGTGCTCTTGATTTATCACACAAGTTCATTGGACCTCTTTGAACTACTCATCAATGTGATTGGCCTACTGTTACCAGGCAAAATGTTTTTGGCGGCATAAAAAAAAACATGCATTAGTTGCACCGTTATATAGGCCGCAGTGTTCAAAGTGTGTGAAAAAAGTAGCGGCTTATAATCCGGAATTCACGGTAGTTTACTAACCCAGTCTGTGTAAAACTACATCCATTTAACGAATGGAAACCTGCATTTAACTAGTTTTAATGTGAGCTAGCTAAAATTAGTAGTTTAACTTTTGCTTTTGTGCGCTTGTGCAGAATTGCAGGTCACCCCTTGGCCCAGAACGAGCGCTGTCTTCACATGTTTCTGCAGGAGGAGACCATTGACCGTAACTACATTCCTGGAAAAGTACGACACTAGATTTACTGTGTGTGTGTCGAGGGGGGTATAGAACGAACTGCGTCATGCCTTCATCTTCCCACACATCTTGTCTTTCTGTCTTTCCAGTTCTTCGTTCTCTTCTTCTTCCTCCTTCCTCTCACTCTGTATTTCATTGCAAACACTTTGTGTTGGAGTTTGGAGTATTATTATTATGTTACTCTTAAAAACGTGTCGGCAACGTTTCAGACCCCCTGACCTGCCCCTTTGTGCAATTGTCTTCTTACTGTACAATAACGAAGGCATTCCCCGTAGTTCTCATTGTGGTGTGAATATTTGGCTCTTAATTTCAGCTTTCAGCAATGGAGTTATTACAGTGCTGTTACAGTACAGCCAGACTTTCTCTAATAAGTGTCACATATTCAAGATGGGAATATAATGAATATAAAATAGAGTAATGTCATGATGTGTGCACTGGAACTAATATTTTCTTTAGGGATGCATAAATAAGATTTCTGATCTTGTTTTGTTCTCTTGTTTTTGTCGTTTGTTTTTTTTGTTTTGTTTTTATAGGTATGAATGAAGTAAGTTTGCTTTATTTTATTTTCATCTGTAAGAGCTTTCTTAAGGTTAAAGGTGGTTGCACAAGGACTCTTTAGACCAAAGGCAATAGTTCACAGACGCTTTAATAGTAAAATATTACCGTAAAAAAAAATCGTCGCGGAGATCAGACTGCAGTGACTCAATTTATCTTGTAAATAAGCCTCACTGATTCTCTGGTGGTTGCATAAAAATAATCTTCCAGTTTCAATTCAAAGCAGTAATTAGTCAAGTATTAATAAATGCAGTGAATTTGACCAATTATGTCACACCTACTGTTTATAGTCATGTGAACTATTGTTTAATAGGAAATGAGGGTTGCACATCACCTATAACAGGAGCTCTTTTAAAACTTTCCTCAAACTAATTGTGATGCATTTTCATAATCAGTTGCACTAATCACTGCCTGCATGGCACACCTGCACGCTCTCTTTGAAATAATATGTCCGGCTGAAATATTTGCTTTGCATCATTTGATCACCATTGAGTTTCTTTCAGACGTAGATGTATTCTGTAAAAAAAAATATTTTTATATCTGTGTCTGAAAGGCTTCGCCACCAATGGTGTTTAATATTAATATAATTTGTGTATTTTATCGCCACGTTACAACCTCCTACTCAATATCCCTTCAACCTTTCACATTTTGGCTTGTTTCAACCACAAACAATGTATTTTTAGTACGACTTTATGTGATAAGCCAACACAAAGTGTCACATAATTGTGAGGTGGACGGTAAAGGAAAGTTGATCACATGCGATTACATTCAGCCCCCCTGAGGTCACACTTCGTAGAATCACCTTTAGGTGAAATTGCAGCAGAACTTCTTTGTGACAGAAACTTTATTGTTGCCCATTTATCTTCGCACCAAGCTCAGTGGAGTTCGATGGAGATCATGTGTGAACACCAATTTTCAAGTTGCAGAGTTAGGTGTGGACTTTGTATAGGCCATTCCAACAAACAAGTATGCAGTGACTTAAACCGTTCTAGTGCAGCTTTGTCACCGTGTTTAGAGCCGTCGTGAACGTCCACCGCAGTCTTTTGTGACTTGTGAGAGGTTTTCTTTAGACATTGCCTTGTGTTTAGCTCAATCCTTCTTCCCATCAGCTGTGACCAGCCTCCCTGTTCCTGCTAAAGAAAAGCATATTTGCAGCACAATGCTGCCACCACCATGTGTCACCTTTTGGATGATGCGTGGAGAGGATGGCAGTGTTAGTTTTCACCACAAAATAGCTTTTTTGGATGTAGCCCAAAACGTTCT
The DNA here is from genome assembly GCF_021462225.1 of Girardinichthys multiradiatus. NCBI lineage: Eukaryota > Metazoa > Chordata > Actinopteri > Cyprinodontiformes > Goodeidae > Girardinichthys > Girardinichthys multiradiatus. The sequence continues at coordinate 17,951,217 of NC_061804.1, forward strand.
AGTGGCCATATCACCTTGTGTTGAATTCTTTTATTTAGAGGTATCGGAGTAAATGAAGGTGAATACAAATGCCCTGAACGCTTATCAGATTTTTATTTGTAGAACATTTTGGGAAATAATGTATCCTTTTCCTTCCACTTCACAATTGTACACAACTTTGTTAATATATCAACTAATGATGTATATTGAAGTCTGTGGTTGTCACGTGACAAAATGTTTAAGGAGTATAAACAATACAATTTTTTTTAGACAGTTTGTGTCTAATGAATGAACTCCATGCATTTGATGGCAAAAAAAAACAAAAAAACATTCATGTTCACTTCCTGCTTGTTGTTGAAATTAAAGTAGCTCCTTGCATGGTGCCCTAATGGTGAAATCTGTTGCACAGCCTATACTCATTTCATTAAAGGTGTTTGGTGTGGATATCATAGGCATGGTACGGTACATGCTGTCCTGTATCGTAAAAGCTCCTCTTCTGTTACACTTTCTGTCAAAGTTACATTCAACCTAGGAAGAAGAAAAGGCTGAAGAAAATAGCTGAATTTGTCTTGAGTAATGCTTGTGTGTCAGAGTTTAGGTGAATCCAATCAGCATGTCCAGTGTTATTTCAGGACTCTTGTGTAATATGTGTGGTGTTGCCAGTGGAGAGGATCTTTGACTTCCTGCGTACTGTAAAGCTTGCCACCTGCCACCGCAAACCAAAAAATGTTCAGCGCTGATAAAATGACAAGCGATGCAGGAGTAAAAAGTTGACCAGAAAAAAACCCCAAGCTGTTGTGATCTGTTCTGAGCACTATCCCTTTAGTTGGTGCACCACTCTGTTTAATGTTTGTATTTTCTACATGCTGTTTCTCACTTTCTTTCTCTCTTGTATTGGGAAGACAACAGAGACACCTGCGCCTGCTCTATGTACAATTATTTCTACATCACGTTATTACAAAGCTGATGGGGAATGTGAGACGTCTCCGGATGTTTGAGAGGAACACAGCTCCTGGACAGAAACCTAAAATCAAATGTATGAATAAGTTCATGTGTCTTCATTCGGTCATTCCAAATACTGTATGTAAAATTGTTTTGAGTCAGTTAAGGAGAAAGTGCTATATATACTTTAATCTTTTTTGTTTGAATTTTTTAAACAATGATCATGCTTTCTAATATTTTTCCAGTTAATTTGATACATATGTCATTTTCTTAAATTGGTGTTCTAGCGATGTTTTCCTGGTAGCCTCCCAAAGTTACGCAACATGTAGCATCCTGAAAAAGACAGCAACGTGTCATTCCAGTCACTATATTTTCCCTTTCCTTAAATTTTGAGGTTATTTGAATGCTATTAAACAGGTTCAATTATGTTCACCCTGATTGTTAGCTACTGAATCAGAGTGCCTACTTATTGGCTGAATGTGGTCAGATCAGCTAGTGATAAAGTTAAGTTAGGTAAACACCCAGTATCTAAGCACTGTGACAAGCGGTTCATTACATGAACAATTCTTTGCCAAGATGCCAATTCAGCATCTGTGGGGGTTTTTTTCTTTGGGGGGGGGATATAAGGCTTCATTTGGTCTAAATTTTTCTGCTGTTAAATTCTTCGTCAATATTATTGTGAAGTGTATTATTATTACTACATGCTGTCATCACAGTTCCACTTTGGGTGGCGAGGAGCGATCTTGTTAATTCTGTCCACCAATAAATTTCCTGCTGCCTGCTCCTGTCGCTTTCTTTTTGTTTTGGAGACGGGAGAAATTTACACTAGCCTTTCAGTTTGCGGTTAGGGCATCAGCAAGAGGATCGGGGTGGGGAGTCCGGGCTGGATAAATGGCTCCTGGCGTGCAGGGGACCTAAATGACCTAAAATGGGGAATAAGAACATGGTGGTGAAGTTTTTAGTTTTAACCTTTGACTGAGTTTGAAACAGTTAAGATAAACAATTTTCTTTTTAAGCTTTTATTTAAGTGGCCATTATATTTACAAAGTTTTCACTTTGCAAGTTTTCAACCTGCCTTTGGTTTACAATTTTGGACTGGTATTTGCACTTTTTTTTTTTTTTTAGTTAAAGTTGAATTCAGGATCCTGAGAACTTCCTGCACCCTGGGTAAAGCAGCTTTCTTTTTATATAGTTCTGATAGATACAGGTCCTTCTCAAAATATTAGCATATTGTGATAAAGTTAATTATTTTCCATAATGTCATGATGAAAATTTAACATTCATATATTTTAGATTCATTGCACACTAACTGAAATATTTCAGGTCTTTTATTGTCTTAATACGGATGATTTTGGCATACAGCTCATGAAAACCCAAAATTCCTATCTCACAAAATTAGCATATCATTAAAAGGGTCTCTAAACGAGCTATGAACCTAATCATCTGAATCAACGAGTTAACTCTAAACACCTGCAAAAGATTCCTGAGGCCTTTAAAACTCCCAGCCTGGTTCATCACTCAAAACCCCAATCATGGGTAAGACTGCCGACCTGACTGCTGTCCAGAAGGCCACTATTGACACCCTCAAGCAAGAGGGTAAGACACAGAAAGAAATTTCTGAACGAATAGGCTGTTCCCAGAGTGCTGTATCAAGGCACCTCAGTGGGAAGTCTGTGGGAAGGAAAAAGTGTGGCAGAAAACGCTGCACAACGAGAAGAGGTGACCGGACCCTGAGGAAGATTGCGGAGAAGGGCCGATTCCAGACCTTGGGGGACCTGCGGAAGCAGTGGACTGAGTCTAAAGTAGAAACATCCAGAGCCACCGTGCACAGGCGTGTGCAGGAAATGGGCTACAGGTGCCGCATTCCCAGGTCAAGCCACTTTTGAACCAGAAACAGCGGCACAAGCGCCTGACCTGGGCTACAGAGAAGCAGCACTGGACTGTTGTGGTCCAAAGTACTTTTTTCGGATGAAAGCAAATTCTGCATGTCATTCGGAAATCAAGGTGCCAGAGTCTGGAGGAAGACTGGGGAGAAGGAAATGCCAAAATGCCAGAAGCCCAGTGTCAAGTACCCACAGTCAGTGATGGTCTGGGGTGCCGTGTCAGCTGCTGGTGTTGGTCCACTGTGTTTTATCAAGGGCAGGGTCAATGCAGCTAGCTATCAGGAGATTTTGGAGCACTTCATGCTTCCATCTGCTGAAAAGCTTTATGGAGATGAAGATTTCATTTTTCAGCACGACCTGGCACCTGCTCACAGTGCCAAAACCACTGGTAAATGGTTTACTGACCTTGGTATCACTGTGCTCAATTGGCCTGCCAACTCTCCTGACCTGAACCCCATAGAGAATCTGTGGGATATTGTGAAGAGAACGTTGAGAGACTCAAGACCCAACACTCTGGATGAGCTAAAGGCCGCTATCGAAGCATCCTGGGCCTCCATAAGACCTCAGCAGTGCCACAGGCTGATTGCCTCCATGCCACGCCGCATTGAAGCAGTCATTTCTGCAAAAGGATTCCCTACCAAGTATTGAGTGCATAACTGTACATGATTATTTGAAGGTTGACGTTTTTTGTATTAAAAACACTTCTTTTATTGGTCGGATGAAATATGCTAATTTTGTTAGATAGAAATTTTGGGTTTTCATGAGCTGTATGCCAAAATCATCCGTATTAAGACAATAAAAGACCTGAAATATTTCAGTTAGTGTGCAATGAATCTAAAATATATGAATGTTAAATTTTCATCATTACATTATGGAAAATAATTAACTTTATCACAATATGCTAATATTTTGAGAAGGACCTGTATGCTCATCAGTAACTTTCTTTGGATGCAGTGCTGACCACATTTCTTAGCATTCTCTGCTGATTGGAGTAGCATAATCGAAACGCTGAAAATTAAATACAAATCCAGTTCATTGTTGGACAATTCGGATGTTGGCACCCCTGCAGCAACTGGTCTTTTCCCGAAACATTTCACAAGTTTGGAGTATGCTTTGACCATTTGCCTTTGCACAATTGCTAATTTGTAACGGGCTCTTTAGCTCACCCCATGGTAGGGCTGAACAATATATTGCAAACCTATTATTGCAACATCACTATGCAATATGCATATCACAAAGAACTGGCTGAACTGCAGTATGAGTTAGCTAATTACTTAAGCACCATGCATCTAGGCTACCAACAGCAATAACATATTTGGGAACTCCTGTTGTTTAATGCTGCATAAAAGGCTTTAAAAGATGAAGTGGCCAAATCATAATCCTGAAAGACTCAAATTACAACTCTTTTTCTGTTTCTGGTAGAGTCCATTAGAGTTGTATTTAAAATGTTCTAGTGTTTAACCTCTAACAAGGCTCCTAGTGGCTTATAAAAATAACTGCCCACAGCATTACAGATCATCCACCGTACCTGTAAGCAGGCATAGTTTTAACACCAGACCTACTTGCAGTGTTTGTTGCTGAAATACTTAATCATTTTTTCATCTCAAAGCACACAGTTCTAGTTAAAGCCCTGGTGATTTTTAGTAAATCCATATTTGTAAAGATAGGGAAAAAAATACTTATTTTTTCTTGCATCACTCCCAGCAACTTGTTGGCGTATGTAGTCCAACGGTTGTTGTGGAGATTCTGACCCCAAGATGCAAGTTTTTGCTACAGCTCTCTAACAGTGAGATTTTGTGACCAGTCATTAGTAAGGAAGTCATTTTTAATGAGAATTTCACAGAAACACCTACAAAAACCTATGTGTAAATTTAAATAAAATGGTTCAACCGATTTTTAGCGACACATAATTGTCACTGTTGATTTTATTAAAAAATAATTTTTTTACAGTTTTTTTTTGTCACACCTAATTAAATGCATTCAAGTTAAATGTTGGTTTTTCTACATATTTAATTGTGAGATTCTCCTACTGCAATACAAAATGAACTTATTTCAAGGCTTTTTGCAGAGACGCACTCTCATGTTAAGGTCAGGGTTGAAATTACAAGACGGCAGAAAAGGATGTTACACTTTCACCTCACAGATAAATTACTACACTTCATTTCGGATCACTTTTACATCTTAAAATATTTGTGCAATGTCTATTCACTGCTCAGCATTTTATTCTTACAGGATTTGATTTAAAGCACATATAATCTTTCTCCAGCGGTCACTTGGCGTTCCTGAAACGCAGGGCTTACAACCAGAGGAAATTCTAGCCTTAGGTGGATTAAACCTGTCCAGGAATAGTGATCTTGTGATGCAGATCTTGAACTGCAGGGGATCCAAACCAGCAGCTCTTGACTTTAATTAGACACACCTGGGGTTTACACAGGAATAGAAAATGAAATATTTGACAGGAAAGTTCAAACCTTGGTGTGTATATTTTTCTTCAGTAATGACTTATTACATTTTGAGGTTAAAACAAACACAAGACAGTGCCGCCTGAGGTCCAAAGGCCATCCATAATGTTCCCCATGTGTGAGTACGGTGACCTATAAAACCAGCCATCTTTGAAGTGTTGGCCTTGTCCTGAGTAATGAAAGTGGGCCGACAGGACGGGTACAGAGGGCCAGAGCAGAGATTAAGCCGTGTTGTGTTAGGCATTCTAACTCCAAAGCCCGGTGTGCACCCATGAGGCTGGCTGCGTTTGCTGAGACACCCAGTCGAGTTAGCTTGATAAAGTAGAAGTAAATTGAAAGAGCAACCTAAAGCAGCGTGACTGAGCATGGACAAAAGGTGAAACGAGTCGTTACTATAGTACCAGTGGAGAGGGACGGATGGTTGGAGACAGTGAAAATAAGAGCTTTAACAATTTATAAAGCCATTGATCTAACACGACTTCAATTAAATCCCAAGTGCGATTTGAAATAAATGAATAAACTTGTTAGAGCTGTCAGCAGTGAAAGGCAACATCTTCAGGGGTTGGTGAAACCTGTTTGGACAGCATACAGCAAAAGGTCAGTTAGTAAAGCTAGGGCCAGGGATTCAACTAGATGACCACCTGGTGTAAAACACAAGGGCCCCAAAGTTATTTGTTTGAGAATTGTATGTAGGCATATGTAAATATGCAGTAGGAAAAGGAGAGGTTTTTTCAGTTTGACGCCTACTCCTGGAGATCACAGCTGCTAAAGACTTAAAGCAAGTTACAAGTGTAAACAGATAAAAGTCAAAGTGAATCTAGCTCAAAAATTGGACTGACCTGCAGAGATCTGTAAGTGTTTCTAGAAAGTGGCTCCTACACATCAGCTGGATGCCTCAGTGGATGGAATTAGATTTAAAAATAAAAAGTAGCAGTCTAACATGGAGGAAGAAGAAGTCCATCCAGTGGTAACTTGGTGACTTGCATCTTGGGTCCTGTGAAAACCTGCAGAGACTTCAAATCCGATCACATTTCTAAAAGAAAAGGGTTCTCTTTATGGTCATAAACCTGACTAAAGTTGCATCTGAAGAAAATGCAAATCGTCTGGAAACATGTTTTTGGAAACATTTCTAAGTTCAGAAACATCTTAACTAACCTTATACAAAGCAACACAAAGCCATTACATCTCTGAGATGTCACAAAAGGCTAGATTAAAGGACAGTGAACAGGAGTTGTGTTAATGTAAAGTTGGAGGAAAATTATTAAAAAAAATTTTTTTTTACAATCTGTTGCAAAAAAAAAATCTGAAAAGTGTAGAATACATTTATATTTACCAAAACTTTGGGAAACAACCTTTCATTATAACAACCGCTGCCAGTCTTTTGGGGTATATCTCTACCAGCTTTGTAATTCTAAGACTGAAATTTTTGCTCATTCATATTGGCAAAATAGTCTAAGTTCAGTAAGATCGGATGGAAAGTCTGTGGACAACGGTTTTCAAGTGTTGCCAGTTCTTTCTTTGTGTTCCAGACTCAATTATTTTGCAGTCTGTGACAGGTTGTCCTAGGATTGCTCCTTATTTAGCTCCATCTTCCAATCAACTCTGATCAGATCAGAGTTGATCTGAAGTTATATCATCAGATGGTTTTACTCATTCCTCAATCATTCTCAGCAGGTCAGGGTGAACAGGACTCTGTCTGATCCCATCACCATCAGCACGGAGCCCCCCCCCCCAAGCGTGTGTCAGTTCACCTGTTCTGTTCACCCCATATACCAAAGACTGCATCTGTAATACACCCAACAACTACATGTTTAAGTTCTCTGATGATACAGCCATTCTCTGCCTCATGTCAGATCTAGCAGATTCAATAACATACAAACAGCAGATCCAAAGTTTTGTTCAGTGGTGCGAGAAACACTTCCTGATTCTTAATGTCCAAAAAACACAGGAAATGATCCTTGACCCAAAGTCTGTTGGAGACCACACCCCAGTGGTCATCCATCATCACAGTATTGCCCAGGTGGATTCTTATAAATACCTGGGAATACAAATATACAATAAACTCACATGGCATGCTCAGGTTGACTATGTCTGCACCAGGGTCCAGCAGCGACTGCACTTCCTCTGCAGACTGAGGACCTTCGGTGTCAGTCAGAAGGTGATGCTGTTCTTTTAACAATGCCATAATAGAGACCATCGTCAGATACAGCATCTCAGCCTGGTTTGGTAACCTATCTGTCCAAAACAAGGCTCAGCTCAACCAGCTCACTCAAAGCGCTATGAAGCTGAAGGGAGTCAAGCAGCACCACTCACTTCAGAATATCATTGACAAAACAATAACCACACAGGCCCAGAAAATTACCTCAGAACCCACTCATGTCCTTTACTCAGAGTACCAGCTCCTTCCCTTGGGTCAGCACCTCAGTGTTCCTGCATGCAGACTGAACCGCTTCAAGAACTCATTTGTTCCACTCTCCATCAAAGCCTTAAACGGCAATGAAAACATTAAATCATGATTACAGAACATACAGGTAACGGTCAATAGTACTTTTAATTATTTTATGTGTTTTTATGATACATATTTGTTTCATTTTGATCTTATACATTTAGGATTGGCATTGTGCAATTCACATGGGGAAGTGGATATGAGTGAATGTTATGTGATGTCTATGAATTTTTGGATTGTGTTAGTGTTTCTATCTATCTATCTATCTATCTATCTATCTATCTATCTATCTATCTATCTATCTATCTATCTATCTGTCACCACCATGTAACACTGAGGGGACTGTGTGTTCTGGTTCTACCAAATAGAATAAAAAAAAAATGTTTAGTTTATGCTGGGATTAAGCTAAAATTAAATTAAAGATTCAGTCTGTTTGCTGGGGTACGTTTGAAGGCGGTTGAGTGCAATGAGTTTTTTTTACTTAGGGATATCAGAGTGAAGGGGGCTGAATACCAACGCATGCAACACCTTTCTGTTTTTTATTTATAAAGCACTCAACAGCGTGATGCTGCCATCACGTTTCAAGATGATGTGTTTAAGATCATGTGGTGATCCTCCACACAGCCTTTTTGGCATGTAGGCAAAAATGTTCAGTTTGAAAACCAAGTAATACTTTTCATTTCACAACTATGCGGTACTTTGTGGTGGTCTATCATATAAAATCCTAATAAGCATACTGAAGTGTGTAGATGGACGTTGTTACTATTCAGCAAACCACGCACGCTGGGCGCCTCCACTGTTATCTTTCATAGAGATCCTGATAAATATTCTCCGTTTGTGGAGCCTTCCGGCGTGTTCATTATTGCTCTACAGCCCGATAAGGAGATTTTTGTATTTATTCTCCCATTCATGGTTAAAAGCTCCGCCCTCCTCTTGCGTCAGTTTGTTTTTACGTCCCCCCCTACCGATCAAAAGGCTCAACGAAGAGGGATATTTCATCAGAAACCACAGACGCCGCTCTTCTTCACTTCTTTTCCGTCTCTACCTTTCCACTTTTACCCTCCAGGAGGCATTAAAAGGTACAATTATTATTATTATTATTGCGAAACATATGTAGATTTAAAAAAAAATAAAAAATTAAGCGGCGTTCCAATTACACGTTTTTCCTTTAGTTGTAACGTGTATTTACCTAGTAGTAGTAGAATGATGCAATCCTCCTCGTGTGTTGTATTAAGGCTCTGCTCGTAAAGAACAATGTTCTTCATCTTCATTACCAGCTTTGTGTCTGAGTGTTTAACAAAGACATGTGATTTGCAAAAAGTTACATTCATAACGAGTCTGTTCGCGGTAGTTAGCGTTCAGTAAATCGGCTTAATTTGTCATTTGAGTGGGGAATCAGCTGATGTAGTTGATCCAGCACGTAATGGAAAACCAGTGAGAACAGAGCAGAAACAAGGAAACTTAATAACAGTCTTCTCTTTTTTAAAACGTACACCTGACACCCATAGTTTTAGCACCTCACATTTTCATGCATTTTTTTGCTTTTAGCCCCCGTTAGCATCTTGTGTGGCTGATGTTCCGCTTTTATCAAGGCGTGTTGATAAACGGAATGCTGCTTTCAAAGACCTCCAAACAGCGACGAAAATTCCCCTCAAGTAACCCAAACGAACAGTTAGTGCTGTTGAAACGTTTGCTTTTAACTTTTTGTCTTTGTCACCAAATCAGACATGAGGAAAATACATAGCTGTCCGGCCGCTGTTTGATGCCTTGCCGCGTTTTTTATGGCCCTAGAACCAACAACCGCCGAGTGCCGTTTAAACCTGAAAGCAACAATATCAACACGAGATGAGCGCCTGGAAGCCACGTAGCTAACTGATGCTTCAGTTACACCAGAGCATCACTCGGTATGTCTGGCGCTGCTCGTAAGTATAGATTTAAACTGTTATTTAATTCAAGCGCTTCTGTAGTCTCAACCACAAGAAGTCGTGAGTGTCATTAAAGCGAGCCGTCTTTCCTCGGTAGCCGCTGACAAGCAGCCCGCGTTGAAGGGTGTTCCCATATGTGTGTTGCATCAGCCGGCCATAGTTAAGAGTCTTGTAGTAAGAAGACTTTGCTCTGTTGTAATTTAAACCTGCTTGGCTTGAAGGTCAGTTGGTTTGAGGTGGAGTTGTAAAGACGCTGGCACACTAGACGGCTGCGTGCCAGTTAACGGCGGTTAGGTTGAAATGTCATGTTTTTTTCCTCGACCCCATTACAGCCAGTGGAAATATTTCAGACTGTTAACTAGAATGGTGAAATGCACACAAATAGCCCTTTAAGTGTTGAAGTGAAAACACTTTTCATTTTATTATTTTTTTTTTTTACCTTTCTACTGGTATCTGGGGTATGCCCAGTTAAGTCTGGTGTTTTACATCCCACAAAGGTTTATTTATTTATTTTATAAATTTGCCTTAGAGCTGAATTTATTAAGAGTTTCTCTGTTTTGTCAGATTGTCCTGAGCTATCTTTTCATGCTGTGCTGCAGCTAAGCGGCCACACCTTTGGCATTTAAGATGTGGTTTATCCTCTCTAATACTACACGGGCTTAATGCTGCTGCTCTCGGGTCCTGTTAAGTAAGAGCTGGTGTTGGTCATGGGAAAGCAGGTAGGTTCTCAGTGTGTCACATTCCAGTTAACAAGGGGGAGCAGCTTTTGGCAAATGTTGCAGTGTCCTACCAGGTGATCTGAGAGGTCAGTCAGTTCAGTCCCAGCGGTCGGCCTTTTCCCAAAGATTCAGCAACAAAAGACCATGAAGGGCCTTTTTTGGGGTCTTTTCTCTAGGCTTTTTAATTAATAAAACATATATTTGTTTTTACTCAGTGGGGCTACACACAATTCTAGAAAATATTGTAGAATTGCTGAAGAATGGGGATATGGTGTATCTTACACAGCCGGCCTTTGGGGTGTATTTTTTGCAACAATAAAGTCGTTTTAATGGAAACGATTTTTTTTTTTTTTTTACATACCTGCACCCTGAAAGACTTTGCAGGGTCACATTCACTTCTTCTGGTCAGTGTTTGCTTTTGCAGTGCAATCTACGTCATGTTCCATTTGTGCAGCTGGTGAGTTTCCCAGATAACACATGGTGGCCTGAGATTTTCACAGTAGGATTATTCTGGGTAGGCATACCATGATTTCAAAGTATTTTTACAAAAAAAAAAAAATCTCATCAAAATCTATAACAGGATCCAACAGATTTTGTTAAATAGAAAAGCAACAACTGTCCCCACTGTCGCTGCAGCAAAGGCCTTTTTTTTTTTATTACAACACAGAAATATTTACAAACAGTTAAACTAGTCTCTCTTGCAGGCTAGGGACAAGTGTAGTAACCATCTTTAAGCCAGCTGACTGGCAGTGTGCAGCAACATGTGGAGAACAGGCAGTTTAGAAATCTGGAAAAAAAAATCCTCCTGCACGTTTTTTGGAATCTCAATAAAAGGACTTTAACAGGTATGGTCCAAAGGAAATTTGTAGCCATTATTAAGACTAACTTTGGAATATCTTGATACCAGTGCCTAGTGGGGCTATAGGCATGCTTTTTAAGGATCCCATTTAGAGACAGGGGTTTTACCTATCTTAGTTTTTGTTTGCACCCAGTGGAGTTGGTGTTCTATCAGATTGGGAGGGTTTTGATATTGATTGATGTCTCTCTGTTTTGGGTTTGGATAGTCCCGGTCCTTCCTCTGTTGATCTTTATTTCATTTTTAACATAAGTGTGCAGTGATTCACAATAAAGCCATGCCTCAGGACAAAACAAGGTTGGCAAAAGCCCTCCAACTCGGGCACAAGAAACTCGTCTAATCAGGCACGTTTGTGCTGCTTAGATAAGTTCTGGACCCCGAGCGAATTTGTTTTGGCGTGAGTCATACTCTACCGGATGTTGTAGTAGTAATTAATAGATGAATAGTTGCTCAGATCAACACCCTACAATAGATTCTCTCATGCAAATATTCAAGTACCTGTGCATCTTGATATACTTTGATCAATTTCAGGCCATGTCTTTTTATTGAACTTTTTTTTATCTTTTAAATGAGCTCTGCATGATGCAAAGTTTGCATCCTACCACGATGTATTTTGCTACCGTGGAACAGATTTGCAAAGTCTCTTACTTCCTGCCCAGTTCTGTAACCACGGTGGCAACATCATCATCAGTAACTGCAATCAAAACAAAACCCATTTGTTGCTCAGGGTAGAACATGGCGCAGAAGTACCTTATGATGCTAGCAGCTTTGCTACCTCCCTGAATAATCCTCTTACTGTACAGTACGTAGCAAGCAGCTGCAGAGAAGCTAAGTCAAGCAACACAACCATTATCCCCGAAGCCTGTTAGAACCGGAGCACAGTTGGCCCAAATCGGTGGGTCACCAGTCCTCTGGCATAAACAGCCTTTCTTAAAGTCTCTGTTGGGGAAAAAGTACAACAGTGACCCAGCTGTTGTACACAGATACTCGCATGATTATGAATATTTACTTTCCTGTAAAGTTTTGTCATTTTTTTCAGCCGGACTGTAGATAGACGGTCTTTTTACCTGATTGTGTGTGGGCTTGGGGAGTTTCTAACATCCACACACAGACATGCTCGTGAAAACCACAAGGAAAAGATTAAGAATGGGTTGATGTGACCGATAGCTCATTTTAATGAGACCATCTTAAACCCTCTAGGTTCATTCTACTCTAAAAAAAAAGAAAAAAGGCAAGCGGGTGAAAACCGCATTTGCACTCAAGCACCTCTGTGTGGTGTTGGGTGAACACCTGATCGTCTCACTGCCAGCCGGACATGGTAGTTTGTTCATGTGTTTATTAGCACAACGCCGACGCCCCCTCAGATCTCAGTTCCTGGTGTGCATGTGAAAAAATGCTGCTGGAATGTCACACAAAGCAGGAGGTGGAAGCATTTCCACCCATTACCCGTTTCCCATCTGTCTTCAGAGGGACGCGTGTTTATTGTGGCGGCGGTCTGGTATTTTGATTTCATTGTTTCACAGTGTTTGTCTTTTATTTCTCCCAATCCTAAACCGTACGGGGCAGGATATTCTCTTGTGATCTGGGAGACTGAAGCATGCTTTGATTAATTGCTGATATTGTTTTTGTGGTATTAATAGAATCTTGTCTGTACTGAATCATTGTGATAGTTTATATCCTGTGCACCAAATGCAGCCAAAATTAGATTCCTGTCTTTTAAAACTGAGCCTAAGCTGAACTTGTGATTTGTTTTTTTGCTTTGCACGCCATGTTGCACCAAACTGAACTGGCAAGAGAATAGATCCTTATTTTGTAGACGGTCATACTTAGATGTCCACACTGTGTCCGTGAGACGGTCCAGCCTGTGCTGCTGGGTTAAGGTTTCTCTTCCCCTCTTCGCTGGGTGAACAGTGAAGTGACCGACTGTACTGATAGGTGAAGGAATCAGGTGTCACCCGCTTTAATGGCCTCAGACGGGGTGTAGCATTGCTTTTGATGCCTTCTCAGAGTCCCTGAATGCCGAGAGTACAGTGCTTTAACAGTACTCAGACCCCATTAACCTTTTCACATTATGCCACGTTGCAACCACACAATTCAGTGTAATTTATGGTGCTTTTAAAAATTCATGATTGTGATGCGGAATGAAAAAGGTATAGTGTTTACCTTTTTTTTTTTTTTTTATACAAATGGCATCAGAAAGGTGTATCTTGCCTCCCCTCAGCATGATGCTACCACCACCATGTTTCAAAATGGGAATGGTGTGCTCAGGTTGCTGTTTGGTGTTAGCTTTCCAACACACATAGCATTTTGCATGCAAGTCTTTACTGATCTCATCTGACTAGAGCACATTCTTTAACATGTTTCCAACACGGCGTGGTGTGAATAATTCTTTAAGGCAGGAGAGTCAGTTTGTTAAAGAACAATAGGCCAATGTGTCTATCTTTTCTAATCGTGTTATAAAGCATTGAATCAGTTAAAATGTGTTTTTATCTTTTTAACTAACTCAATTATCAGGTTATTTTGATCCTTGCTCTAATATCAAAAACGTTCTTGATCAACGGAACAAAGGTCGACTTGTTTTGATAACTGGGATGGTAACAACACGGTTGCATTAAATCGTAATGACGGTTTTCTTGCTCTGATTATTTTGCTTCTTTATAATTATCCATAAAAACTGATGACAATTAAAAAGAGAGATCATATTTCTCCTATTTTAGCTTCCCTTCATTGGCTCCCTGTTAAGTCCAGAATAGCATTTAAAATTCTCCTCCTCACATATAAAGCCCTTAATGATCTAGCTCCATCATACATCAGATATCTGATTGCTCCATACGTTCCTAACAGAGCACTTCGTTCTCAGACTGCAAGTTTACTGGTGGTTCCTAGAGTCTCTAGAAGTAGAATGGGAGGCAGATCCTTTAGTTATCAGACTCCTCTCCTGTGGAACCAACTCCCAGCTTTAGTCCGTGAGGCAGACACCCTGTCTACATTTAAGGCTAGGCTTAAAACTTTCCTTTTTGATAAAGCTTATAGTTCGAGTGGCTTAGTTTATCAGAGAGGGAGCCTTCCTCCCTCCCCGTTGGTTGGAGTAAGGGGGAGTCAGGTTTAGCCTAAACCGGCTCAGTTATGGTTGAGGTGCAAACACACCCTCCATTTCTGCTACCTGTATGACCCCTTCTCTTTTCCAATGGTTATAATCAGTCTGACAGAGAGAAGTATCCCGATCCTTGTGGTTTTTAGTATAACAATGACCATCAGTGGGACCCTTTGTGAGGTGCCTTGAGACGACATTGTTGAAAATAAGCGCCATTTAACTAAATAACCTGAACTGAAACTATCTGTGTAGTTATGCTGCTATAGGCTTAGGCTGCTGGAGGACTTAATGACCACTTTCACCCTCTTCTCTACATTCTCACACTACTCTCCAATTTTGCATTATTTGCTGTTATTTCAGCTTTTAACTTTGTTCTCTCTCTTTTCTCTTCCTAGAAGCTACACCTGGCCTGGCTCTGTGTCTGCCTGTGACACCTTTCTGGAGAGGGGCATTGTCTGAGCTTCTGCTGGCAACAACCCTCTACCAATGATCCACATAGCCCTGTCTTTTAGTGTTTAACCCTTTCTCTCTCCTAGACATGGAAATTGACTGAGCTTTTACTGTAACTAATCATACTGGTCCTTCTCAAAATATTAGCATATTGTGATAAAGTTCATTATTTTCCATAATCTAATGATGAAAATTTAACATTCATATATTTTAGATTCATTGCACACTAACTGAAATATTTCAGGTCTTTTATTGTCTTAATACGGATGATTTTGGCATACAGCTCATGAAAACCCAAAATTCCTATCTCACAAAATTAGCATATCATTAAAAGGGTCTCTAAATGAGCTATGAACCTAATCATCTGAATCAACGAGTTAACTCTAAACACCTGCAAAAGATTCCTGAGGCCTTTAAAACTCCCAGTCTGGTTCATCACTCAAACCCCCAATCATGGGTAAGACTGCCGACCTGACTGCTGTCCAGAAGGCCACTATTGACACCCTCAAGCAAGAGGGTAAGACACAGAAAGAAATTTCTGAATGAATAGGCTGTTCCCAGAGTGCTGTATCAAGGCACCTCAGTGGGAAGTCTGTGGGAAGGAAAAAGTGTGGCAGAAAACGCTGCACAACGAGAAGAGGTGACCGGACCCTGAGGAAGATTGTGGAGAAGGGCCGATTCCAGACCTTGGGGGACCTGCGGAAGCAGTGGACTGAGTCTGGAGAAGAAACATCCAGAGCCACCGTGCACAGGCGTGTGCAGGAAATGGGCTACAGGTGCCGCATTCCCCAGGTCAAGCCACTTTTGAACCAGAAACAGCGGCAGAAGCGCCTGACCTGGGCTACAGAGAAGCAGCACTGGACTGTTGCTTAGTGGTCCAAAGTACTTTTTTCGGATGAAAGCAAATTCTGCATGTCATTCGGAAATCAAGGTGCCAGAGTCTGGAGGAAGACTGGGGAAAAGGAAAAGCCAAAATGCCAGAAGTCCAGTGTCAAGTACCCACAGTCAGTGATGGTCTGGTGTGCCGTGTCAGCTGCTGGTGTTGGTCCACTGTGTTTTATCAAGGGCAGGGTCAATGCAGCTAGCTATCAGGAGATTTTGGAGCACTTCATGCTTCCATCTGCTGAAAAGCTTTATGGAGATGAAGATTTCATTTTTCAGCACGACCTGGCACCTGCTCACAGTGCCAAAACCACTGGTAAATGGTTTACTGACCATGGTATCACTGTGCTCAATTGGCCTGCCAACTCTCCTGACCTGAACCCCATAGAGAATCTGTGGGATATTGTGAAGAGAACGTTGAGAGACTCAAGACCCAACACTCTGGATGAGATAAAGGCCGCTATCGAAGCATCCTGGACCTCCATCAGACCTCAGCAGTGCCACAGGCTGATTGCCTCCATGCCACGCCGCATTGAAGCAGTCATTTCTGCAAAAAGATTCCCGACCAAGTATTGAGTGCATAACTGTACATGATTATTTGAAGGTTGACGTTTTTTGTATTAAAAACATTTTCTTTTATTGGTCGGATGAAATATGCTAATTTTGTGAGATAGGAATTTTGGGTTTTCATTAGCTGTATGCCAAAATCATCCGTATTAAGACAATAAAAGACCTGAAATTTTTCAGTTAGTGTGCAATGAATCTAAAATATATGAATGTTAAATTTTCATCATTACATTATGGAAAATAATGAACTTTATCACAATATGCTAATATTTTGAGAAGGACCTGTATGTGCTCTCTTTCAGACTCTAACCTTGAAAACTGGCTCAGGGTTTATCTGTTCTTTCTTTCTAGATGAAACGACTAAAGGAGCTACATCCATTAACATTTACTTTTCCTTCCCATAGAAAGTACTCCTGGATCAGTGCTTCTTTGTTCTCTTTGTGTCTCTGCTCTGTTCTCTCAAACCCTGTGGCAGATGGCCGCTCACACTGAGCCTGGTTCTGTTGGAGGTTTCTTTATGTTAAAAGGGAGTTTTTCTTCTCTGCTGTCACTACGTGCATGCTCAGTATGAGGGATTGCTGCAAAGTCAACACCAGTGACTTTCCACTGTCTCTACATGCTCATCCGGGAGGAGGGAATGCAGCAAGTCACTGACTGGATGCAATCTGCTGGGTTTCCTTAGACAGAAAAACTTTTTATCCAATTTGAATAAATAACTGAATCTGACGGCACTGTTCAATGGTTAGGATTAATTGGAATGTATGAACCTGACTTTTGTGAAGTGCCTTGAGACAACATGTGTTGTGAATTGGTGCTATATAAATAAAACTGAATTGAATTGAATAATGCCTGAATGGTGTTGCATTTGCAGAATAGATCAACTTGCACTGTGCTTGACAGTACATGTGCCAACAGGGGGGCTACTGTAAATCTGGGAGGGAGATCTTTGCACATTTATCACATTGTTATCACTGCACATGCTTGCCTTTGTGTGATCTCTGACAGTAGAATAGCACAATGCACTGAGAGAAAAGTGGGATGCTGTTATTAACGCGCTCAGTTTATAATGTGTAAATCTGTTGTCTGACCCTTCACACGTTTCCAAGTTAACTTTTATCTGTTGATTCGAGTAGGTGGAGCTTGATTGTAAACAATGTCAGGGTGGAGTTTATTTCCTGGACCGACCTGTTTCAGCCAAACTTGATTGATTAGTTGACTGACTGATTGGGATTCCGTTGCCAGTAAGAACTTGAAGCAGGAAGTGTAACTCAGTAATGTAATCTAGTTTGAACATGAACACTGGCTTTGTTACACCTATAAGGCCAAAGCATTTACAACTGAAACTGTTCCGGGCTGCAGAGAGGGATTGTTGCAGAACCAATTTCATGTTTTACAGCAAATGCCGTAAGTGTCGATCAGGAATGCCTGAAAGGTCAGTTTGTGCTTTGTTTGAGCTTGGTCACACATGACGTCAGTTTGATATGCATTTGTGTGTTTTTCCTCCTTCATCGCATAGCTTGATTAGCTTTATAGAAAGACACTGGCTCCGCTCACTCCAGCTGGACTCCTAAATGTCCTTGGACTGTTGATCCCATGTTTGCAGAAACTGTTTTAATTATTAACATTTCCTCTTTCCTAAAATGACATAGAAAGTGTTAATATCCTTAAAAGTTGGCTTTTGGTTAATTTGACGTTTCTGCAGATCGAGTCTATTTTTCTAAGTGGACTGAACTCTATCAGTGTTTTCCCAGTGCAGTGCAACAGGTTCTCCTTATCACCTTGTTGGTTCTTGCTGTCCTCTCCACCTCTGTCTTGTTGATATTAGCTTGATTTGATCCAATCGTCTACTCACAGCCTTTCCCAGGCTTTTAGAACAACATAGAACCAGCAGTAATCTGCCCTTTCTCGCAGTCAGGGAGTGACGAGGGCTTAGCCAAGGCGTTCTTTTGTCTGTAATAGGGCGTGTCATATGGCAGGTTTATTTGTTAATGCGGCGGGAAAAAATTAAGAATTACGCCTGGGAGAATAGTACTGGATCTCCTTTTGTTTTCAAGAGGTCTCCATGTGCCCCACTGTGATCGTGCACTAAGCTGGAAAAAGGTGGAAAGATGTATGAATTCCTGGAAGTTGTGTAACCTGTAATAATACAGGTTCTCCTGTCAGGAGGTTGATTGTTTTTTTTTGAGTGTTTTTTTTTTTTTTTTTTGCCTTACGGTGAAAACTGGCCGGCTGACAAGCCTAGTGGGATATGTAATGGATATGAAATGTTCCCCTTATATCGAATTCACCTTTTCAGCTCATCAATTACAGCTGGAATGTTTTTGAATATGTCTCATAGCCTTCTTTCCAACGTAGCTCAATTATCTGTGAATGGCAGATAGTGTCTTAAACTGGTTTCTAGTCTGGGTCATTCTGTCAAATAAACGTGTTTTGATCTGTAGCGTTCCATTGTAGATCTGGCTTCATGTTTCAGATCATCGTCCGGCTGAAACATAAACTCCCCGTCTCGGGTCTTTTGCTGCCCCAACTACCCTGATCAACTTCCTTTTCCTCTACGAAGAAAAGCAACCCCAATAGCATGATGCTGCCACCACAATGCTTCATTGTAGAAATGGCTTGTTCAAGCTCATGTTCAGTGTTCGTTTTCCTTTGCTAAAACGTTTAGGTTTGGCCTCATTTGACCAAAGCAGCTTCTAACATGCTGATATCCTTACATGGAAACCTCAAAGGGGTGGGAATACTTTTGCAAAACACCGTAGACAGCTTGTTTATCTCATAATGTAATGAAGCGGTAAATAACTGAATTAATAGACAAAAGAAGCATAGGGGGATGCTCTTGTAACACAATGTTATTTAGGGTATTCTACATCCTATCAGGAGAATCAGAAAATCTTTTTCAGAGCTGATATATTCTGTAATTTTATTTTATTTTTTTACCTGCCCTGATTTTTCATTCGTAGAAACAAGCAGAATGTTATAATCTTTGTTTGATTCTGAGAACTGAGCTGTAAAAAGTGAAAGCTTAGGCAGTCGCTGAAAGAGAGCCTTGTTTTGAGTTCTTGTTTTCTTGTTGTGTTTCCTCATAGGTCCTAATCTGCTGCTTCTAAATACTGTGACAACACACCTGCCACTTCCTGCTCTGTGTACTTAAGTAACTCCTGCCTAAGTGAACACACATGCATCAGAGGACCAATAGTATTCAAGTACTTCCTGTTTATCTTATTTGTCTTAAGCGTTTCTGCTGTCCTGATTCAAAGTGAATAAGAGGTGTTCTGTTTAAGCTGTGCCACTCAAACACACACACAGCCACCTACGCAAGGATCGTTTCAAAAGCATTGCTTTTTCCTGCACCCACGCCTAATCACAGCAAGCATGGCCAACATGCTGTCCAGCTTTGGCAAAAACCTGCTGCGCCGCCGGGCGCTGGACTTCTCCAGTGAAGAGACCCAATTCGCCCGCTGCTTATCCACCCTGGATCTCATCGCCTTGGGGGTGGGCTCTACGCTGGGCGCTGGCGTCTACGTCCTCGCAGGCGAGGTCGCTAGAGAGAAGGCGGGGCCAGCCATAGTCCTCTGCTTCCTCGTTGCTGCCCTTTCCTCCATGCTGGCCGGCCTGTGCTACGCCGAGTTCGGCGCCCGTGTCCCCAAGACGGGCTCTGCGTACCTCTACAGCTACGTGACGGTGGGAGAAATATGGGCCTTCATAACTGGGTGGAACCTCATCCTCTCTTATGTTATTGGTGAGCTTCAGTTTATGTGGAATCATTGATGAACAAGTAGATTTCGTTAAATTAAAATGTAATTGAGTTCAGTTCAGAAAGTGAAAACCATATATCAGATAGATTCATAATACATAGTTATGAATTTCAGTTGTTTTTCTGTTTAATTTAGGCGATTACGGCTTAGTTTATAAAAAAAAAAAAAAAACCTAATTTAGTTTCTCAGAAAATTTTACCAGACCAATACAAATTAAGTTTTACCAGTTATCTCTGTGTGTGCACTTTTCCACAACACTGTTTCCTTCCACTTAACTTTCCAATAATGAGAATGGATAAAGCACTCTATAAGAAACGAGCTTTATTAACGTGTTGTGGCTTACTCTGCTTGTGGAGGGTGTCAATGGCTGGCTGTCCAATAAAAAAAAGGTTTTAAACACACAAGTGTTATGTTATGGCCCTGTATGGACTACACAATCATAGGTGATGCTGCTGACTCGGCAGGCATCGGCAGTTATCGACGCCCTACTGAAGGCACAAAGTGGACAGTTAAGTGGAAGGAAAAAATGACAGGAGGAAGAGCATATATATAAAAGGGATAACTACATACTTGAGAGGAGGTACATCTTATTTAAATTAGAAGTTTCCTGAATGTTGGGTTTTCATAAGATGTGAGGCATAATCGTGAAAATAAGAAAAAAATATATATTTATATAACTTAAAATGTATTACTCTGAATGTACTGAATCTAAATAATATGAGTTTCAGTTTTCGAATTGAACTACTGAAATTAATTAGGTTTTCAATAATTTGTTAAGACACACCCATGTGGTATCGTCTCATGGCAAGCCCAACCACGTTGTTGATTTACGTTCTGTCTTCTTTTAGGTACGGCCAGTGTGGCCAGGGCGTGGAGCTCGACATTCGACAACCTGGTTGAACAAAAAATATCCGGCTTCTTTAAAGCCTCCATGGCAATGAATGTGCCTGGAAATGTGCTAGCAGGTTACCCGGACCTGTTCGCCCTAATCCTGGTCCTGCTGCTAACCGGTGAGTTTGCTGAGAGCTTAGAAGTTTTAGTGGAAGAGGAAGAAAAACCTCCTGTTTGGTTATACAGCTAAAGAGACCTTATTAGGAGACAGCCAGTCACACCAGTCTTGTAGCTAATGTCACATGCCAGCAGCAGTGTTGGGAAGATGTATTCAGAGGATTGCTGTTGCTGGGTGATGGTTTGTCGGAACAAATCTGCCCACGCAACAGGACATGGAGTTACTGATCCTGAGTATGAATTTCTTTCCCTCACTTCCTGCTGCGCCTGCTCCCCTCAGGGCTCCTGGCCTTTGGTGTGAGTGAGTCTGCGCTGGTGAACAAAATCTTCACTGGTATCAATCTGGTGGTCCTGGGGTTCGTCATCATATCCGGGTTCGTCAAGGGGGACGTTGGCAACTGGAACCTTGTGAAAGATGACTACCTCGAGTACAGGAACATCACCAACATCACCAACATCACCCAAGCGACGTGAGAATGTGATTCTGTTGGCAAAATTACTTACATGTTGTGTTTGCGTTCTAAATGTTTCTTTTCTCCTCAGATTGAAAGAAGAATTTGGTGAAGGTGGTTTTGCTCCGTTTGGCCTCCCCGGAATCTTATCTGGTGCAGCCACCTGCTTCTATGCCTTTGTGGGCTTTGACTGCATTGCCACAACGAGTGAGTATTTTTTCCAACGTGCAAAGAGAGTAACATGAAAACCCATATGACCACTAACTTCAACCTGATCTCAAGTGTTTGCCACTTCTATGCCAATAGTCTTCTTTCACATGGAAACGTGATCATATTTACAGTCATAAATGCAAAACACGCAAATACTTTGATAATTTCCACACGGTAAAAGCTACTTTGACACAGTTCTTTACTAAAGTAATCATAACTATGGTAATCACATCTTCTCACATGACAACCCCAAACTTCAATGTATTTCGTTAGGATTTTATGTGACAGACCAACACAAAGTAGTTCAAGTGCATTTTTTAGTAAATTAGAATTTAATTGAAAAATATTTTTTTAGTAATTAAACTCAAAAAGTGAACCTTATCTATTTTATACATTCTTAAGCTGGAGTTCAGGGTGCTATATCCAAGGAAGTTGAGTGGAAGGAAAAAGTGGCAGAATAATGTGTACAAGCATCTTTCCATCAAATCTAGCTATTTAGCAAAGCAAAGAGATCGCCAAAAAGATGTGCAGCTGTTATGCATGCCACACTTTTCAGATTTTTAGTGTGTAGTTTTAGTTTTCCACAACACAGCATTGTGCATGTAGGCTAAATCAGTTGCACTGGATTTTATTTAGGGGTTTCAGAGTAAAGAGGGGTAACTACAAACCCACATCACACTTTTTAGATTTTTCCTTGTGTTGAATGTTGAATGTTTTTTATCACTCATTAATATGCACAACTTTGTGTTTGTTTTATATAAAACACTAATGCAGAATATTCTGGTTTAGGGCTGTGATAAAACATGGACAGATTTAAGACTACTTCTGCAAGGCAGTAGAACTGGTTTTGATTTTGTATTGTGTAAGATATCGGCTTCGAGCAACTCTGGTCTGGTTCATTGTTTCTATGCAACTTTGAATGAAATTTGAGTTGCAACTCATCCTTCTTTCTCTGCTTTCTTCCTTCAGGTGAAGAAGCTAAGAACCCCATGCGGTCCATCCCCATCGGCATCGTGGCGTCGCTGCTCATCTGTTTTTTCGCCTATTTCGGCGTGTCTGCAGCCCTGACCATGATGATGCCGTATTATCAGCTGAACACTGACAGCCCCCTGCCCGAGGCCTTCAGCTATGTGGGCTGGGGGCCAGCCAGATACATTGTGGCCGTGGGTTCTCTCTGTGCTCTGTCCACCAGGTGAGGAAGGAAACCCAAATCCTAACACAGATGATTCAATATAAGTAGCTGCTAAAAGTCTATTATGTGCTCACTGCTGATCTCCTCTCAGCTTACTCGGCTCCATGTTCCCCATGCCTCGAGTTATTTACGCCATGGCCGAGGATGGGCTGTTGTTCCGTGTTCTTTCCAGAATAAACACTCGCACAAAGACCCCCATCCTGGCCACCATTGCTTCTGGCATTTTTGCAGGTAACGTATCTCTCTTTGTTGGTAGGCTTCGGATCTGTGTCCTTCTCCCTGTATTTTCTTATCTCGTAGTGTCAGCAAGGTTCTTTTTGTTGGGTTAAGAGTCTTTAATTATAGTTTGTAAAGGTTTCACCTCGTCTATGTCCTGACTCAGCCCTAGAAGCAGCATGTCTGTCAGACTGTCAGCTCAGGGTCAATAACGCCTCCCGAAGCAGACAGAAAAAATCTCAGATGGCTTTGAAGTAAATGTTTACGTCTACAGTGGGAGTTTTTCTAAAATCTGGTTTCCTCCTCACAGCCCTGATGGCTTTCCTGTTTGATCTGGCAGCCCTTGTGGACCTCATGTCTATTGGGACCCTGCTGGCGTACTCATTGGTGGCTATTTGTGTCTTAATTCTCAGGTAAGCTTTGTTTTAAGGATTAAAAATCCCATTTAAATTTTTTTGTTTCAGGACATGGTGTCATTTTTACAACAGAATGGAAGCCATTTTCCCTCTGGATTCAGTCAGATTTTCTTTCCCCCTCTCATGGCAGTTTAAAAAAAAAAACACTTCCCTCGCTGCACAGGTATCAGCCAGGCAATCTGAATTCGTCCCGTCAGATGGAGAAGCTGGTGGAGCTGGTGGAAGGTGAGAAGTTAGCCGTGAGTGGAGGGGACAGTGGAGACGAGTACGGCATGGAGACAGAAGACAGGCCCCTGCAAGAGACGTTCACCGCCAAGCTGCTCTTCAGTCCAAGTGGAAAATGCCCAACTAAGACCTCCGGGATGATCGTCTACGCTACCACAGCTATTATTTGTAAGTCTGCTACCAAGCACTCAATCTTCTTGTTATAATTATGTCCACACCGATCTAAGTTTGTTTTCCTTCTCCTATTTTCACAGCTGTTCTCATCACCATTCTGTGTGTAATCCTGGCAAACTGTTTGCCGCAGCTGCTGGCCGGAGATGTTTGTGTCATATTGCCCTGTGTCCTCTTGGCCCTGCTCTGTGTCGTCTGCATTGTCATCATCTGGAGGCAGCCAGAGAGCAAAGAGGCTCTCACCTTTAAAGTAAGATATCTGCTTTTTGGGAACATGTTTTGGAACTTGTGCTGCTGCACTGAGCCATTCCTAAATGCTATCTCTGTTTTCTCAAGGTCCCTTTCCTTCCCTGGCTGCCCCTGTTCAGTGTTTTCGTCAACATCTACCTCATGATGCAGCTAGACATGGCTACATGGTGCCGCTTCTCAGTCTGGATGCTTATCGGTGCGTTTGAACACCCCCAAACCAGTTTTTCCTTCCATACCTTCACACTAGGGTCACTTGCTCATAATATTATTTATCTTCTTTTTTGTAGGCTTTGCCATCTACTTCTTGTACGGTATGAGAAACAGCAGCGAAGCTAAGAACAGGTCGCCCTCAGGCAAATATGAGCCGGCGCTGCAGAACAAAAGCCCGATTTACAAGGGCGCCCCCGACGAGAGTGACATGGAGGCCGGCAGCAGCCCCTGATACAGACTGACGCAGACCTGAGGTGTGGTTTTTTTTTTTTTTTTTCTGAGCGTCTGCACCTCCAACCCTGATCCTCTGCAGTGTAGGCAGCTCGGAACGCAGCCCTGGGTTTAAAGTGCGGGAGAAGGAAAAGAAAAACGCCACACACATCTTACCTCTGAGGCTGATTACCTACTTGACTACTAGATGCTGTGATGAAGCCTGTTCCCGGCTCGTCTGAGTTTCAACCTAGTTTTATTCAGCCTTAGCCCACATCAAACATTTACCTGCCTGTATCACATGCTTTCAATGGATCTGACTAACCTGGAGCATTAAACGCTCCTCATGGAGGTGTGTTTTATTCCGTTACATGAAGCTGTAAACTGGAACAATGTTACTTTTTTGTTGTTTTTTTATGTTATTAATGTCCCCAAGTGGACCTGTTTAACCACTAGTATGAATCCCAGTGTAAATCCCAATGAGTCATCATTTGAGCCAGTAAGTTGACCATTGTAAGATCACTCAGTGAGTCCAGCAGCAAAGTGGCAGAGAGGGCAATAATCCCTCTCTTATGAATGTGGTGCAGTAGAGTAGGTTACTAGTGTATTCACCATTTGTATGAGAGGCTGTGAGGTTTATTACAGGTAGCGTCTGGTCAGTGCTGATGTTTATGTTTGATATTGTGCAGCTGAAGTTCTCACCGGATGGGATTCTTTAGAACATTATAGAAACTCCCTGAAACCGTCGTAGTTAATCTGCTGGCTGCAATATTTTTATGGTATAAATAGACATGAGCCAAGTTAAAATACCACGGTTTCTTGGTATGAACGCCAACATTTTAAACAAGAACGTACAACATGATCAAATTACTTTTTTTTTTTAATTTAAAACCCAAAAGCAAAGCGTGTTGTTTTTGCTGCTGAAATAGTTGAGCATTAATTAAAATAGCATTTATTTGTGATTTTTATGTTGATAGATGGACAAAAGCAAAACTATAGAATATGAAACTACTAAATTCAACTCTAAATTTCAATTTAGAATGGGTTATCACAATATGTTAGTTATTTATTGCAATAACAAAAGTGCAGATTAAAAAGTATTGCTAAAATTCGTCAGCCTGTCAAAGCCTTTTAAACACAGCAGCTGCTCTAAAAACAGAACTACAAACTGTAAAATTGGTAGACTCAATTAGTTTACTGCTTTCACAATAAATCACAATTCTAGTTGCAATTTTATTTATTTATATTTTATAAGAGAATATTTCTTGTAAGCGGCGGAAAGCTCCAGTTAGAGTTCTTTCACCCAGTTGACCGGCAGTATGCAGCAACACTTAGGGGAGGGAGGGCGTTCCAAAGGGCAAGCTCCACCTTCTGCCACTCCTCCGCCACACCAAAAGACATTTAGGAGATCCTCTGATTCCTGGGCCAGGATAAAATGCAGCGTGGTCCTGCAAAAAGCATGTAAAATAGTCAACCTGTTCTTTGCAGTAGGCAGGGGGCGCCAACCCCCCATTGACTGCATATACATAAAAAAGAGAAAATCTGTTCAACTTATGTTTTGTTTTTTATGTGGGGCTCGTTCGCCCCACCCTCTTTTTTTCTAAGGCTGCCCTGGGTAACCGCCCATATCAAATAGCTGGAGAATACCCTGTATAAACAGCATAACAACATTTTTGCCCCTTTCAAACCATAACTTTTTAAAACCTTGCCATTGATAACCTGCCCATGCCTAGGTATGACATTATTATTATTTATTTTATTACAGTATTCACAGGTTTGCATTCATTATGTGGCCTTTAATATCAACTGCAGTGACTAAAATGTACAGAAAACACACATCTGTTTGGTTAAACTTTAACGTAAACCTGTTGTATGAATTTAAAAACTATTTTAATAATTTACCGATTTAGGATTTTGTCTACCTTGTCTGTTGTTGTTGTTGTTGTTGTTGTTATTAAGCCAGGGTCCATGTAAAGTTTTACCTCCTGGAATATCATATTTTTCCTTTTTTACCTTCTTGTAAAAAACACCTGTTCTCCACAATGGCTCCTGGTTGTTTCTGCTACAACTTGAACATTTAAACTTTGTTAGCTAAATTCTCATCACTTGTGTTTTAGTTTTATAACCTTTATTTACTTTTGTTTGTTAGTAATGTTAATATTTAAGTGTTCATTGTATGGTTTGTCTGGGAAAGCTTTACTTTTTTCCACTTTTACTTATTCATTTTAACGTGCTTTTTAGCTGTACAGTTTTTCGAGTGGGGATCTTTTTCTTTGTTTTTTTTTTTTTTACGCTATATATTTCGTTTCTGATCCTTTCTGACCAAAACTGTTTTCTATTTTGTACTTTTCAAAAACTAAACATTGAACGCAACAAGCTGGTGTTTAAATTGTTCTGAATATATTTTCCCCAAGCCTTTTTTTTTCAGTCAGATCAATAACTTATTAATAGCTTTTTTGTGTTGTTTTTATTATAGTACAAGTGCTTTACTGTAGAGTGTATAGTATTTGTTTAAATATATCTGTATATTGCTGTAAATTATGCAAATGTGCTTTCTTTGACACATGACCTTACACATATACACGATGAGACGATTTTTGTAAATTACTCTTGAAGGAACTGTTGCTGCTGATGCCCAAAATATTAAACTATATGAGATAAAATTGCTCCCATGGAAGCTAGATTCTACTTTAAAACATATCTTTAAAATGTTAAAGGGTAAAAAGTAGATATTTTTTTTTACAGATGGTGCTAAAGAACCATTTGTGAAGTCGAATGTGAAATCTGCTCTTGAACTTTTTGATTCGAACATTACGTTTTCCACACTTACTTGCCACCAAAATGTTTTGTGATGCAGCATTGACTCACTCAGCTCATCACAACCCGCCCATGTGCCTTTTTATATAATCAATCCAATCATTCCCCCCACATATCATTTAGAGCAACACATGACTTCAGTTTTATATTGAGTACATATGCTTCTTTGTGTAAAATGAGCTGCGTTTTAATTTTTCTCTTTTTAAAAAAAAAAATAAAACTGATTTATGCTCTTGGCACCAGTGCCTCTGCTTGTTCTTTTTGTCTGATCGGAGCTGATTGCTAGACGTCCCAGTTCTACCGTGACTCACTGATTACTCACCTTTCTGGGCCTGCAGTCAGATTCTGTTGGTTGCAAAAGCCGTACCTTTTGGGAAGTTCGTCCCGTCTATAAAACCGAACAAAGCAGGATTGAACAAGTTTACTTCCTAATTACATTATTTTGTTTATGTAAAAGATTTGAACAATTGTTAATTCAAAACTTCCTCTTTGAGTAAACACTACATTTATAAACAATACTTTTATTTAGATTAGAGTCAGGCTTTTAGAAGAATTATAACTATAAAAATCTGAAAATATAAAAATGATTGCCAAACTTTCTGCGGCCTAGAAAACCAAATATTTATACAGCAAACAGGAAGCTCATGACATCAGCCGTTCTACCATTTTTTTACGCTTCTGTTACATCCTGTTTTACCTAGCCTCTATGAGAGTAGTAAAATATATTTGAATGAAGTTCTATGAAAAAGTATTTGCTCCTTTACAGATTTATTCTGTTTTGCTTTTTCTTTTTTTGTCACACTTGAACATTTTAGAACATCACATACATTTTAATATCATTCAGAGATAACCTGAGTAAATATAAAAACGCTTTCACAATTTAGGGAAAAAAGCTCACACCAGGAAGCAGTGTGTTTTAGGTGTTTCCCTAAACGGATAATATTCAAAATCAACCTAGTGCTATTTCAGTTATCTGCTCACAAATAATCCATTATATTTATGTGTTGCCTGTAGTGGTGTAGCAGGATATCCTGACAGATGCTTGCATTTTAACTCTGACTCTGATTACCTGTTCAGATCCCCTGGACCATTCAAATATATATTTTTTCTAACCCCTACTGACGTATAACATCTGAATAAAATCAAATTTGATGAATAGGCCCTCACCAAAATTGAAATATCTGCACTCACAAAGATGAGGTTTAAATCATTTTAGTTTGCTAAGAAATAATTGTGCTACTAAAAACAACAACAAAAAAAAAGATCTGCTGAGATACAGAACAGGCCTCCAATAAAGTTTCTTTTTCAATCTAATCAGTGATCAGAACGTATCGGTTCTATTTCACCCTGTAAATACTCCATAGGTGTCCTACAAATGCAACCCCTGATAACCTGTCAGCATTCAGTAAGTTGCCTATCTCATATGTGCTCTATAGGAAATAAAATGTATTTCTACCAAGATCACTGTTTTAATACATCACGCTTTTAAATTTAATTAACTATAACTTTCTAGCTTGCTTGTCATATTCATGTCAAAATTGTGTTTTTCTGTGTGAAGTTTAATTTACAATGAACCCATCTTGTGCGTATTGGCACCTAAACGCCTTCTAATTTTACAGATTTGAGTTCACTTTTTAGGGTGACACGTTTTTCTGTAGTGGCTGTTTTAAAGAGGATGAAGTGATATTTCTGGTTAAATACATATTAAATTTATCGGTGAAAAAACTGATGCTATCTGGAGCTTTTTCTTGCCTGCCGCTGTTGTTTTGTCAGGAAGTGATCACAGTTTTAGTGCTCCATCTGTACAGAATGACACTGCCCTCTAGTGGCCATACAGGTCCTTCTCAAAATATTAGCATATTGGGATAAAGTTCATTATTTTCCATAATGTAATGATGAAAATTTAACATTCATATATTTTAGATTCATTGCACACTAACTGAAATATTTCAGGTCTTTTATTGTCTTAATACGGATGATTTTGGCATACAGCTCATGAAAACCCAAAATTCCTATCTCACAAAATTAGCATATCATTAAAAGGGTCTCTAAACGAGCTATGAACCTAATCATCTGAATCAACGAGTTAACTCTAAACACCTGCAAAAGATTCCTGAGGCCTTTAAAACTCCCAGCCTGGTTCATCACTCAAAACCCCAATCATGGGTAAGACTGCTGACCTGACTGCTGTCCAGAAGGCCACTATTGACACCCTCAAGCAAGAGGGTAAGACACAGAAAGAAATTTCTGAACGAATAGGCTGTTCCCAGAGTGCTGTATCAAGGCACCTCAGTGGGAAGTCTGTGGGAAGGAAAAAGTGTGGCAGAAAACGCTGCACAACGAGAAGAGGTGACCGGACCCTGAGGAAGATTGTGGAGAAGGGCCGATTCCAGACCTTGGGGGACCTGCGGAAGCAGTGGACTGAGTCTGGAGTAGAAACATCCAGAGCCACCGTGCACAGGCGTGTGCAGGAAATGGGCTACAGGTGCCGCATTCCCCAGGTCAAGCCACTTTTGAACCAGAAACAGCGGCAGAAACGCCTGACCTGGGCTACAGAGAAGCAGCACTGGACTGTTGCTCAGTGGTCCAAAGTACTTTTTTTGGATGAAAGCAAATTCTGCATGTCATTCGGAAATCAAAGTGCCAGAGTCTGGAGGAAGACTGGGGAGTCAGTGATGGTCTGGGGTGCCGTGTCAGCTGCTGGTGTTGGTCCACTGTGTTTTATCAAGGGCAGGGTCAATGCAGCTAGCTATCAGGAGATTTTGGAGCACTTCATGCTTCCATCTGCTGAAAAGCTTTATGGAGATGAAGATTTCATTTTGCAGCACGACCTGGCACCTGCTCACAGTGCCAAAACCACTGGTAAATGGTTTACTGACCATGGTATCACTGTGCTCAATTGGCCTGCCAACTCTCCTGACCTGAACCCCATAGAGAATCTGTGGGATATTGTGAAGAGAACGTTGAGAGACTCAAGACCCAACACTCTGGATGAGCTAAAGGCCGCTATCGAAGCATCCTGGGCCTCCATAAGACCTCAGCAGTGCCACAGGCTGATTGCCTCCATGCCACGCCGCATTGAAGCAGTCATTTCTGCAAAAGGATTCCCGACCAAGTATTGAGTGCATAACTGTACATGATTATTTGAAGGTTGACGTTTTTTGTATTAAAAACACTTTTCTTTTATTGGTCGGATGAAATATGCTAATTTTGTGAGATAGGAATTTTGGGTTTTCATGAGCTGTATGCCAAAATCATCCGTATTAAGACAATAAAAGACCTGAAATATTTCAGTTAGTGTGCAATGAATCTAAAATATATGAATGTTAAATTTTCATCATTACATTATGGAAAATAATGAACTTTATCACAATATGCTAATATTTTGAGAAGGACCTGTATATGGGAATTCAGTCTGTTACCAGTTCAGCTATAAATTAAAACGGATTTACATTCATTCTTAAACATTATTTACTTGCATTTAATTCACAAACAAAACCTTTATTAACCGGGTTTGGTTTCAAATCAGTTATTTAAATTAGGTGTACTGTAATATTGATGTGTTTCTGGTGATTCTACCTCTAAACAGTTAAAGTAAATGGACTCATCCACTGTTTATTTATCATGTTTGCTCCCAATAATTCATACTTATTGTCCTTTTCTTAGGAGGTTTCAGATGCAGTCCACTGGGATTACCAACTCATATTTTATCAAAGATAAATAACAACTTCTCTTGGGAACTTTGATCCAAGAAGGTGGGATGCAGATAGGATTGAGTTTATGAACAGCTTGTTGCACTGAAGTGTGTTGAATGTGCTGATAAAACTGAAGATAAAGTTTAAAAACTGTCAACAAATTTGTTTGAGGGCAATAATAATCACTTGATATATTAATCACTTTAGAGCAAGATTTTTTTTCCACTTTGGCTTAAGTTAATGTATATCTTTTTTATTTAAGCTATATTTATTTTTACTATAAACATCAACCCTCTTGTTAGTAAAATAATGACTTTTTTACTCTAAATCTGCATTGTTAATGATTGCAAAGCCGTCAATAAACATAAAGAATAGAGACCTGAAGTTCTAGATGAGATTAGACTTATTATGTGTTTTATGGTGAACCTGTAAAATGGATACTATTCCAGGTTGCTTTCTAACACCTGATTTTTGATCTAAATAATGCTAATGTACAAAAGCTTTAGGCCAGTGGCTAAAGGTGGGAGCAACATATGAAACTGGAGAATGGACAATCCCTTAAATAAAGTCAGAAAAATCAGAAAAGGAATTAAAATAGGCTTTTTTAAAATGGTCATTTGAAATGGTGATGCCAAATGTTTTACAGCTGAATGTTCCCTAAATGTTCTCCAATGGTTAGTTTTAACAATGACCGTGCAACATTTTGGTAATTATCAGTGAATGTTCTCCAAAGGATCCTGGAAGGCTATCAACAACCTTTACAGTATGACCTTTCCTTTACCTGAAGGTTATAGCAAATCTTAACTATGTAACTTTAGAGAATCTTAAGGAAACATTTCTTAATGTTCTCTTAAGTGATGGTTTTCATATGGCTCATATGAAAACCATGGGTTTTCTTTTGCTTTTATGCATGTGCACTCAATGGGGAAATGGCACCCCCATGTGTTTAGTTGGCGCCCCCTGCTTGTTGCTGAACATAGGGAGGCTAGGTTGCATCCTTTGGGACTGCACTGCGTTGTATCCCACCAACCAACTTAGATTATTTCTTCTATTTTAATTTGTTGGTTTACGGCAAAAGGAAGGGCTCCGTCAGGACGCCATTCATGCAAGAACCTTCTTGGAACATTCCATAAAAGGTTGTCCAAAGGTTCCCTGATGGTGGATTTCACACCAGATGTGATTCTTAGAACTACCTGGGAACATTTCTGAACATTTCTAACATTTCACTTTAACAGTGAAAGGAAACACCTATGTTTTGATATGACTCCTTGATAATCCAGTTCATTGCATATTTCAGTGCAGCTCCAGTTAACTGTTGACAAAACATACAAAAAAAGTTCATTTTCTGGTTCATAAACATTTTAAGCTTTGTGCACTGACATGGAATCACAGACACCATACCAGCAATAGGTATTATTAGTGTGGTATAAAATATGTGGAAATCATTAATATGTAATTGGAGTATTAAACATACAAGTGGCCTATTCAACGCAGGAAAAATATTTTCTATGGCTCTCCGTCACCTAGTATAGGTATTCTTGTATTATAAAATCAAGATTTAACAGTTTTACCTCACCTCTGACTCCCCAGAATAGAGTTTAATAATATTTTTGACTGTTTAGTTCTATAAATCAAGGAATCTGCAAACTCATTTCATTTTTGTGAACTTATGTAATAATGTGTGTTTGAACATTAAATATACTCATTTAAGACAGACAGAAAGGCATCTATGGATGTCTAAATGGGATTAAAAGGGGGCTAGGGTTGATCCACAGGGCTTACCAAGCATGACTTTCAACGTCTTTGTTTAGGCTAAATTTAGATGGGAGCTATAAGCTGAAGAAGTGACATTTCAAGCATTTTTTTAGGCTGAATACAGACGATTACTGGTCAAACCTAAAAAGCAACAGCACACAGAACGGATCAATAGCATGGAAGGTATATTTTATAAATTACAGAGATGCACTACATGAAGCTACAACTTTTTAAAATGCATCCACACAAATGCATACACTCTTATCAGTAGGTCAACCAGAAACATAAGTAGGAAAATTATCCTAATTATACTCTTCCTATTAACTAGTCTTAAAGGCAGTCAGTGAGCAGCTATAGAAGATTTTACTTCTGACAGACTATTCCCAACAGTGGTTAGAGGCAAACTAATGGTAACATCTCAGCTGTTGGCTTGGTTGGTTGCTTCTATTGTCCTGTTTCTTCTCACCATGTATAAAGCTTGTCATATTTATAGCGCAGGTGTCCACTTGGACAGTGACAACATTTTCTTCTGCTTCCTCTGATATGGATAGCGGAGTGATGAGGCTCAGTCTTCGTATCCTCGATCCAGACTGAATTTATGTGGATACACGAGCAGATGGACACCAAACTGGCAGTATGAGTCTCTGGCCACAACATAACCAGCCACAGGAGTTATCGCTGGAGAAAAAGGCCAAAGGTGGCTGCAGTGTTGTTGAAAGCTACAGACACGTATACATGCAGACGGAAAGATAAAGGGTCAGGAGGCTTCTTGTGCTTTTACACCTGTCGGGAATCTGAGCATAGCGTTAAACGGATGATTTAACAGTGCTGTACATGTAGGAATAAAGTGATTAACAGTCCCAAAAAGCTGGCCTTAAAGCAGAGAACTTCAGTCCGGTGAGGTTATGTTTATACCGCTTTCCGGCTCAGGTGCTGCATCCATCAGCAGAAACACTGCCGATTCCCTTTGGTGACCTCCTCGGAGGAATGGACTGTGTTGGGAACAAATCCGCTTTTTACGCCTTCCCAGTTATCCTGCATCTGGATGTCACCACTCCGGACCAACTCGAAGATTTCCCTCGTCAGATCCACGAAGGCCTGAAGGAAAAAAAGTTCAGTCAGCGCTAAAGGTGGTCATGGGTGTGTGGGTTTAGAATGAGGCCTAACAGACAAAAAGGGAACAATGGCTGAACCTGTGTACCATACTTGCTTTTGTGTCACACTTAAATGTTTCTGATAATCAAACAAATTTTTACATCCATCAAAGATAACCCGAGTAAATGAAAAAAAAAAATTTGTTGCCCCCTAAACCCCATAACTTGATGGCAACAGCTGCCATCAAGTGTTTGCAGTAAGTCTTTCACATGTGGAATAATTTTTACCCACTCTTCTGTGCAGAATTGCACAGAAGAGTGGGTTAAATTGCAATTGTTGTTTTTTGTCTCTACCAGGAAGGTTCACCATTGCTCCATGTTTTCTCCATTTATGGATAACGATTCTCACTGTGATTTCTTGGAGTTCCAAAGCTTAGGTGATGACTTTGTTTCCCTTTCCAGCAGAAATGTGTCATTGACTTTCCCATCTCTTCTTAATTTTCTTTAGATTGACACATGATGTGTGACCTTTTGAGACCTTTTAGCCTACTTCATGTTATCTGAAGTGATATCATGACTGCACAGGTTGAGCAGTAGGCTTGGGTGTGGCTAGTGAAGTTTAGATCAGCTTGCAACCATTTTGGCTAATGACAAAAATGCTTGAAGGTATTGCATAAGGCCATTACTTTTTCACATGGAGAACTTTTTTACTTTAATAAATGAAATTATCATTTGAAAACTGAAACAATTTAGCGTGCCACAAAGAAAAAGTAGAACATATCTCTGGGGGTACAAATACGTTTACACATTACTCCATATTCAGACCTTCTCCACATTAATGGCATCCCGTGCCGATGTCTCCACATAACGCATCCCATAGGCCCCTGCCAGCTTCTCCGCCTCGTGCTGGGTCACCTGACGTTGGGCCTCCAGGTCACACTTGTGGCCGACGAGTAGGAAGACGATGCTGTGCGGCTGGACGTGGCTCCGCGCCTCCTCCAGCCAGTTATGGACGTTCTGGAAGGAGCGGCGGCTGGTGATGTCGAAGAGCAGGAGGCCGCCCACGGAGTTACGGTAGTAGGCTCTGGTGATGGACCTGGATAGGCAGATGAAAGTGGGATTACTGGTGTAATCAATTTGTTTGTACATACTTAACATCTGGTGTTTGTTTCCTTATTTTGTCCCACTGCAGCCAAATAATTGAGGGAATATTTGTGACCGACCAAAACAAAGCACAGAGAAAAAGATACAAAATTTGTGTTTGCTAGTTGTATTTGCTAGTTAAAATTTGTATTTGCTAGTTGTATTTGCTAGTTAAAATTTGTATTTGCTAGTTGTATTTGCTAGTTAAAATTTGTATTTGCTAGTTGTATTTGCTAGTTAAAATTTGTATTTGCTAGTTGTATTTGCTAGTTAAAATTTGTATTTGCTAGTTGTATTTGCTAGTTAAAATTTGTATTTGCTAGTTGTATTTGCTAGTTAAAATTTGTGAGTTTGCTAGTTGTGCTCCTGACCGAGAGTCAACACTATGGTGAGATCCAAAGAGCTGTCTGAGGCCTTCAGAAAGAAGACTGTAGCAGCTTATGTGTTTGATAAGGGATTTAAAGAGGTCTTAAATTAATTTTAAATCTGCCATTTCACAGTAGGGAGAGTATTTTACATAAGAGGACATTGAAACATCTGCCAGTGTGCCCTCCAAGAAAGTACACCCAAGAATCATATTCCAAGATGCTAAAAGAAGCCTCCAAAAACCCTAAAATGTCATCAAGGGACCAATGGCAGCCTCTGGGCGATGTTGATATAAAAGTGCATACCTGTACAATCACAAAGAGAGTATAAGTTTAACTTTCATATCAGGTGTACAAGGAGGAGACTTTTACACCCTTAGAGAAAAACACGAAGCCTGGAGTGTCAACTGTGAAGCACGGAAGTGGAAGGGTCACGGTTTGGGGATGCTTTGCTTAAGCAGGAGCTGACCAGCTCACCATCACAGATCTCCACCACGAACTCTAGTGTGTATCAGAGGCTGCTTGAGGAAAATGTGACAACATCTATAAAAGAATTAAAGCTGAAGCAGAACCCTGCAACATGGCAATGACCCAAAACATACCAAGGTCTGGGTGAGCATTAAGAAACGGAAAATCCTGGGCTGAGTCAAAGCCCAGATCTCGGTTTCATTGAGATGTTGAAGGTGACTTGAAATCGGTTGTGCATGCAATAAATCCCTCAAACGTCTCACAGCTAAAAGTGAGGAGTGGGGCAAACCTTCCTCAGACAAATCTCTGAGACTGGTAGAAGAACAAGTCTTTCTGAAGTTAATTAGTCAGAAAGGGTAACACTAACCATAAGGGGATAGGGTGTCCTATTTTTTCCTCAGTTTGAAAGGGCATTTTAATTAATATCTGTTGTTTAATGAGTTAAAAAGTGGACATGTTTTATGTGCAAATGGAAATAAATCATATTCGTTTAAGATAAACAAAAACACCTGCAGGGATGGAGGATAAAATATGCTTTTTTTTCAAAGCAGGACAAAGATGAGTGGAGAGTAAATATTATGCACTCTTGTTCATACATCTATAAGGCTGACAAACAGAGCTGCTTGAAGAGGTCAGGAAAATGTTGTCTCTACCTGAACCTCTCTTGTCCTGCAGTGTCCCAGATCTGAAGTTTGATCCTTTTTCCCGGTTCGATCTCCACCAGACGAGAGAAGAAGTCCACCCCCACAGTGGGGTCTGACACCTGGGCGAAGCGGCCCTCTGTGAACCTCCGGATCAGACATGACTTTCCCACTGTGGAGTCACCGATGACGATCAGACGGAACTGGTAAAGCCATATTGTCTCCATGACTCATGTGAGTTTAATCTGTCACAGAGAAAGATGTTAGGTTTTTAACTGAGCATGAAATGAGAAATAAGAAGCTAAAGCTCACGCTAATAAAACATTTAACTTTGCATCATGAATAGTTCAGATCATTTTTAATAATGAATTCATTGGTTAAATTAGTCATTTTTATTTCAAATAATATATTTTTCTATTCCTCCATTAGTTCCATATACAATGTCTTGCTATAAGTACCTACAGTCCTTAGACTTCTGTCAGATCTTGTTAAATTATAGCCACAAACCTTAATGTATTTTAATTAGGTTTGGCCTTTATGGGAGAGTGGCAAAAAGAAAGCCATGAGGCATCCAGATTATAATTTGCCACATGCCATCTGGTGAAATTAGTCTAGAATCGAACTCTCTGGCATACATGCAAAATCTAATTTCTTCTTTAAAATAGTGCATCTGTTTAAATAGACTGAAAGAATTTGAGTTGATCATAGGAATACGTTTTGGTTTATAACAACCGATTAATGAGCTCAAATCGTCTTAGCCCCGTGCACAGTGGGGTGATCTAATTTGAGGGGAAGGGAGGGAGGGGAAGGCCACTCCCCTCCAACTCAATAAACAGTGGTGTAGTCAGCCCCCATGTGGATTGTAGAGTAGCTGATAGGCAGCAATAACACCAAATAAAGGCGTTGAAGCAAGCCATATTCACTTTCAATGAAGAAATACATGCATCAATAACATGTTGTTACCCAGTTCCCTAAAAAATAAAAGAAAGCTGTTTTATTCCTTAGACCATGCCCACATCATCCTAGAAGCATATTTTGTTCTATGTATTTAGGATACAGATGAGTTTATGTCTATAAATGATGGGCTACCTCGATTCAGAGCTCAGCAGCTGTGAAAAACAAGCTCCATGTTGAAGATTGTGTCTTCTGAAAATGACCCCTGAGGCTGTCGGTGGCTGTGATGCAGCAGCTTACAGAAATAACCCCCTAAGATGCAGCACATGCACCCGTCCAGCATCACGGTGCAAAAAGTATAGAATCTAGCTGCTGAGGAAGCATATCAGCTGATGATGGGAGCTGCTGATATTTCCGTGTGATCATCCGAAATGGCAGCAGGACACAACACCACCACCAGCAGTAACAGCAGTAGCGGCATCACGCACGAACACCTCTTCCTCGCCCTCATCAGCACCAATACCGTAACTGCACCGACAGCAGCGCAGCGGTAAACGCTCAGGATGCTGCTTTCAGTACAGCAAGAACAGAATGCCATAAAAACCCAAATAAAACAAGGGTTACATGATACTGCTGCATTTAGCTTGATAACTTTGTGCAAGGAATAATGTTTAAATAACTACGGGACTTTTACAACTAACCTTGTGTAACTTCTGTATTTTCACATATTGAAGTTAGCTGTAAAAATAGTTTAACATCATAATCAGTATTTTTGTACATGGTCTATCTTTTGCACAAATATAAAATAGCACAATTCGGACATATTCCTACATTACAGGGAATACATTTCCTGTTTATTAATAGCTGTACAGTTTGCATTGCGTATTGTTGCTACAACAGTATAGATTTTACTTTCAGTTTTGGTATTATTATTTTTATTGTGTCCACCTGTGTGTTTTTGTTTATCGTTTTGCTGCAGATACTCTGTATATTTCCCCTCAGAGACAAATACAGAGCTATTCTATTCTGTTGTATTATATTTATATGTTTAACGGGTATTAAGCTAACAACACAATGGAATGATCTAACAAAGAATGGAGTTGAATGTAACTGGAAAATCTATGAATTCCACTCAATTTCCATTTTCAAATAGAACTCCCATTCTCATGATATCCATCCTAAATACCCCACCTCACCTGATGAAATTAAGCATGTGCATAACTAATGGTTACTTGCATTAAAAAAATAAATAAATGCAGATTTACTTGTCAAGGTACTCAGGTAATCGTGACGTTTGCATGAAAGAATGCTGAGACTGATGACAATATTTACGAGCAGCGCTTGAAAGCACCAGCTACTCTTACTGAGGCGGAAGTTGGAGACTGTTTAAAACTGTAATGTAACGGTAAAGTTCGTTAAACACTTTATTTTCCTGCAGGGAGAACTAATGCAACCTTTTTTTAGTTTGTATTTTGGCAACAGCGCAGCTGCAAAGGCCCTGTATGCTGCATTCAAGTACAGCAGGGACAGGATGTCGTTATTCACAAACTAAGGACAAAATGAAGATCCTTTGACAAAGCTTAAAACTTGGTAAAACGAGTGCTTCCTTGAAAATCTACAGTAGCCAGAAGGTAAAATGGTGTATGTAGCTTAAATATTTTATGTTTAATCTGCTTTGCATTTACCCTTGATGTCGCCTATATTCAGTTAGAATAGTACTCCTCAATTAGCATCAGCAGCAGCAAACAATAACACCACCACCACTACTATTATTATTATTATTATTATTATTATTATTATAAGGGGAAACCCAGAAGATTTGCATGCTTGAAAAAAGAATGATGGCTAGATTCACGAGCAACATTTAAATGCACCATCAACTCAGACGGTCAGTCGGCTTAGACCCGTTCAAATTTATAATGGGTTGGCTTCAAAATAATGAGCGCAGACCGTCAACGCTGTGTTTTTCCTGCAGACAGTACGGAGGTAACATTTTGTTCGTAATGATGACAAAACAAAACAAATTTCCATGACTTTGCATGCGCTTATTTTTAATTTTGCTGTCAAACTACATGTAACCAGTATCAAGTTTTTTTTCATATCGCTGTGTAGTGTTTATTTTTATTTTTTTTTTTTATTTTTTTGTCTTTCCTACCGAGCTACAGGCATGCAGCAGGAGCATTTTTTCAAAGTCCTGGTTGTTGGGGACCTTGGTGTCGGGAAAACGTCTATTATCAAGCGGTACGTTCATCAGATCTTCTCCCAGCACTACAGAGCGACCATCGGAGTGGACTTCGCGCTTAAAGTTCTGCAGTGGGACAATGACACTGTGATCCGGCTACAACTGTGGGACATAGCTGGCCTGTCTAACTTTGCATACCAAAATAAGATGAAAAACCATCTTTAGGGTCGATATTTATAAAATAATTTCATAGCAAATTATTTTATTGTGTCAGAAATGGCTAAACAATAAATCTTTCTCCCACTGTATCTGTGCTCTCTGCATGACTCTGTTCCTCCCTGTCTTTGATGCCTCCTCGTGGAAAGTAGATCTTGTGTCTGACAGTAAAGTGGTCCCATGATCAATAATATAAATCACATGATGGCAACTAATGTAGAATAAACTGTCTCTCTCATACACATGAACACACTCACATATTTGTGAGACTGAGTTGACTTGCTGTTTTTTCCCGGGACAGGAACGATATGGGAACATGACCCGTGTCTACTACAGGGAGGCGGTGGGAGCACTGGTGGTGTTTGATGTCACGAGGGCCTCCACATTTGAGGCTGTGCTGAAGTGGAAAGATGACCTGGACTCTAAGGTGGCACAAAATGAGGCTTTAGGATTAGGAATTCTCTGTCCCTTTCTGAATATACTGTGTCTAAGCTGAAGGTAATTCCAATACAATCACCTATTAATATTATAGAAACACTAAATGGTAAAAGTCCTGCACTTGTATCGTGCTTTATCAAGTCCGAGGACCCCAAAGTGCCTTACACTACCATAAGTCATCCACCCATTCATACATTCATGGTAAGCTACATTGTAGCCACAGCTGCCCTGGGGCACACTGACAGAAGTGAGTCAACTCAATCAATAAATAAATGAGTGTAATGGAGTGTAGCCATGCAGTGACACAGAAATATAAAATTGTGTGTCATCAGCATAGATATAACAATAAGTGTTGTAACGCTCCATTTTCTGATATTAAATAAAATTGGAGTGAGAATAGAGCCTTGAGGAATCCCACGTACGATCTTTGTTAGCTCAGATTTATAATTATAAATTGATACAAGGTAATGCTGATCTGCTGTATAAGAATTTAACCAATTTCACTGTACAAGACATTCACCCACTTTTCCAGTCTATAGATTATTATGTTTGATCAACTTTTAAATGCATTGCTGTTAAGGTGTATGCTATTTAAAACCTTTACTAGTGCAATCTCATTGCTGTGTGTTGTCGAAAACCTGACTGGAAAGCATTAAAGTGATTGCTTTTTTTCATCAAAAACTTTAAAATTGTAGTGGACTGTGAACATCTGATGACAAAAATACTAAATTAAGTGTCATCTTTACTCTATAGTCTAGAGTGGAACCTCGAGGAACCCCCTTTGTCTGCTCTGATTTATAATCACCAAAAGAAACAAAGTCGTCCCCTTGGTGGTAAAAAACAAAACAAAAACAAAGTGTTGTTAAAAAGCGTTGAAGACAAATTTTGCTTTATTTAAAGTAAATTTGTTCATAAATCCCCTTTTCAATGATTTTTGACAAAAATGCTATGCTAGATATAGGTCCATAATTAGGTATTATTTAGGCATCTAGATTTGGTTTCTTTATAAGAGGGTAGATCAATACAGTTTTTAGGGCCTGTGGAAACACGAGTGAAGAAAAGTATATACCATCTGCAATATTTCAAGTGCAACACAGCTAAAAATACATAGCCACAATGTCAAAGCAGAAGGTGGTGGATTTCAGGTCATGAACTGTGGATGGTTGTTGACTGGAATGGTGTCGATGATGTATGCTGTACTGGAGGTGTACGCGTGGTGAGGCTAACTGGTAGGATTAAACTGGGTCAGTAGATGTTTGCAACAAAACTGCAAAACAAATAGAAAACTGATCCTGTTATGTTTTAACTTAGGTGTCAAACTATATCAAAAGTTTATTTCTAGTAGCTTTACCAGCTTTCTGTTGAGTATTGTTTTGGAGAAATCCAATGCCAGGGCTTCCAAAGTAGAGGAATAAAATAATAACAGGAAACAGAACAGAAGAACAACAAGGTGATGTTTGTGTAAAGCTGTTCCCACAATGAGTTGAAATGTAAGTCAGATATGTAGGATGTGGTGACATCTAGTTGTAGAAATTTCAAATTGCATCGCTGCATGTCTCATCCTTCGCTTCCAAGAGAGAAAAACACCCTATGGAGGTTGATGAAAATACTTCTTCCAGTCAGAAGAAACATGTTGGTAAAATACAAAGATTACTTTAAATCTAAATCTCACAGAGGTATGAATCTTTTTGGGCTTCACTTTAAAATAAACAATTGTAATAATAAATAATAATAATAATAAATTTGATTTATAATGCACTTTACATCAGTCTACCGATCCCAAAGTGCCACAATTAGAGTGTAAAAAACCCAAAAAACAAAGTAGAATGAAAAAGAGTAAAATCAGAAGTTATTAAAATAAAGTTATTTTAGAAATATTTTGAACAGCAGGGACTTTAGTCCATATTTTGAAGGACTCTACAGTGTGACCTGATTTTTATGTTTCCTAAGGTGACTCTGAACCATGGAAGACCAGTTCCTGCAGTACTTCTTGCCAACAAGTCAGACCAAATAGCGTGTCAGCTGCCCAAATTGGACTCCTTCTGCAGGGAGAACGGGTTTGTGGACTGGTTTGAGACTTCTGCAAAGG
Source organism: Girardinichthys multiradiatus (assembly GCF_021462225.1). Taxonomy (NCBI): domain Eukaryota; kingdom Metazoa; phylum Chordata; class Actinopteri; order Cyprinodontiformes; family Goodeidae; genus Girardinichthys; species Girardinichthys multiradiatus. Next base: position 17,993,533 of record NC_061804.1, read on the forward strand.
TAACATCACTCTTGACATCATAAATAATTATTGCTATTATAGACCTCTAAAAGGAAAAATACTTATAAATAATAAGAATAAAAAAAGGTTTACTTGTTATTTAAACATTTTGAGTTGTCACCAAGGCAACTGAAGCTGACTGTAAAATCAAAAGATTAGCTTGAAACATAAGAGGTATTTTGTCAGCTCTCAAAGAGACAGAGGAAATGTAGCACGACTTCCAAATTTAGTTTTTTCCATTTCTGATTCAGTATGTCTAGAGAATTACATCAAGTCAGAGTGAAAGTCAGAGAAACCGTTTCAGTTGAAGAATCTGTAAACTCTGCAGACAGCTCAGTGAGATCAGGACAGAAACAGCTGTGGGTTCACAGCAGGATGTGTTCAGAGGAAGTATAAAGAAGGTAATCAGCCAAGTCTTCATTATTGAGGGTTTGGCTCCAAAACCTGAATGTTGCTAGTTTATACTAATTATTATCTTTTTCTGAGATAATAGCCAATTTCTACGAGAGCTTTGATTGCACATTTTATGCACATGAGCAACATTTTCATAGCTGTATTAAAAAGCTAAATTACTGAGTGATTCTTGGGAAACTTGTGGCATTATATGGAAAAATAATCAATATTTTGTAAATGTTAGTGAAAATATGTTTAAGGCAAAGTCATAACAAAGAAGAAAAAGGCCAACAAACCAAAGTGCTAATCAGATTATTTCTTAAAACTTTGTGTTGAAGAAATAATGGCAAGATTAATAACACGTTTAACTAATGATATTAGCTTTTAACTAACACATTTTGCACTCCTATGAACAAACAAAACAAATTCTAACTGTCATCATGATGCCTTGGATTTAGGCGACAGTAAGAATATTATAGGCCCAAAACACCCTCACATATACACTATAAGAGGATATCCAACCAAACCATTTCAGTTTTGTGTAGGAAAAGGACGTTTATTTTCATCAATGTTTGTACATCTTTAAATCAATTAATTAGAACCTGAGTAGAAGCAATAATTGTCTTGTTTTTAAATCGGAAGATTATTTGCAAAACAACAAAATTTGCCTTTTTATCCTTAATGGAGATGATTTCTTTTCTTTCTTTTGTGGGCTGAGACGTAACTTGCTTCCTGAAAGCATTCTACACCTTAAACATTGTTTTAAAATAGCCTCGGAAAACTGTAGTTTTGTCTGAAAAGGTTTACAAAATGATCTTAAAATCTCTTCCACACATTAAGGAACCTAAAAATAACATGTAAAGACCTCATGTAGGCCTATGTATTGGCACCCCTGGGAAAGATGTGTTAAAAGCCTTAAACATTTCATCTTTGATTGCAGTAGTATAAAACATAAAAACAATTGTATCCATTTATTTGAATAGATTTATTCAGTACGGAAAATAAACCCCATGTTTCAAAATAATTGTTATTTTACATAATCAAAAAGAGCCACACTCACAATTTCTATAAAATACATTTAACTGAAACATTTTTCTAAAATATGCTTCACATTTTATGAGGATGTGACAATGGCCTTTTTCTTTGAATATTAAGAAGGGTATAAATAATATTATAATATATATTTTTAAAAACTCAAACCCTTTGTACATTGTTTTATTATGTTGTGAGTTATCTCTGTCCTATTTCCTATCAAAAACCAACCTACATGAATGAAAGTAATTTAAAATATTAATATTGTGGGGGTACGTATAATTTTGGGCTGTATATGCTCTTGAACAGCTGGAAAAACATCAATTTGACATCTCAGTAACACAAGATGAAAAGGTAAAACATCTGGGTTTTAAAAACCTAAACATTTTAATGAAAATTCACACGGACCTCACTACGAGATCACCAGATATTTTACTCTGACCCTCTAAAATCCAACTTGTGGTGTCGGTAAAACATTAAAGAAACATTTGTGTTCATTTGGTGATTGTGCAAAACAAGTTGTGCGCCTGATGTAAAGGACATCTGTTTAGACCCGCTTTTGTGTTTTGACCATCAGGAAAACACAAACATCAAGGAGGCCGCATGGTGTTTGGTGGAGCACATCCTGAACAACGAGGAGAGCTTGATGACAGAGCGAGAGCCCAACTCCATCCTTCTGTCTGGATGCACAAGCACCACAAGTAGTAATTTCAACTGTTCATGTTTAAAATAATAGCTGCAAAGTGAATGTCAAAAGTTCGTTTTTTGTATAGTTTGAATTGTTTTGTTATTTTAACAAACTAAGAAAATGTATGCACATAAAATGTATACATTCTCAGAAAGATTTAACCTTGTTTTTAGCTGTTAGTCATAACCGACAAGTCACAAACAATGTGATTCCCAAATATTTCATTTAACTAATGGTTTGAAATGTTTCTGGGTATACATTAACACATTAAATAGGAACCTTTTCATATAGTTGAGTTATTTTATTTTGAGTGTTAATAACATATTCTCTGCTTATATTTTGATTGGGTCCCAATTACCCCACCCCCTGATGACGTCCAATGCTGCAGTCTCTGTTTTTCTTGACAGAGACAGATATTTTCTGAACAGGAGCTTCTGTAGGACAGCTTTTTGTCTCTTTAAAGATCTGACTTGAAACCTACAGCTACAGTCTTCAATGTACCCCTGCTGTTTATGTTTTCATGCAGAGCAGTTTGCTGTGATGCTAGGTGAAATTTCAGCTGGTCCTTCACCAGGTAATTTAATTGCTTGTCCTGTCCTGGACTAGATTACCTGAGTTAACTATTACACACATAGACTGTGCAGTTCATTTATTTCTCATCCCTGACCAGATGCTAAGTTATAAGTTAACTCTTATAGCCATAGCACCAAAATGTATGCAATACATGACATTTTTCTCATTTATTAAAAGGAGTAACAAGGTTTATATAACAAGACAACACACCCCTTCCCCACTTAGAAGCGGTCTCTAAGATTGGTTAACACTCTACATTCCCACAGCAAGAAGCTTATCTGCTCAGCAACAGTCAAAGACAGTGTGTCATAAACTTTACATTATAAAAACAATGCTTGGGTTCATAGGAGGATGTAAGGTTGGGGAGTGTGTTAATCTAGGTCATTCTGTGGCAGGAACACCATGGTGCCTTTAATGGCATGATACACAAAGAACATCTGTGCAACTCAGCTCCTTCCACGTGCATGGTATGTCGCAACCACAAACGAAAATACATAAAAATGCAATAAAACATTTTCCAATACTCCTCTAGACTAACACTAGCTTGTTTCTTCTCTGTTTTAATATTGTTGATAATTTGGCTCATAACATATTTCATAGGCTGCACGGTGGCGCAGTTGGTAGCACTGTTGCCTTGCAGCAAGAAGGTCCTGGGTTCAATTCCTGGCCAGGGGTCTTTCTGCATGGAATTTGCATGTTCTCCCCATGCATGCGTGGGTTCTCACCAGGTACTCTGGCTTCCTCCCACAGTCCAAAGACATACCTGTTAGGTTAATTGGTCTCTCTAAATTGCTCTTAGATATATGAGTGTGTGCATGGTTGTTTGTGTGTTGCCCTCCAATGGATTGGTGACCTGTCCAGGTTGTAGGTACCCTGCCTCTCGCCCACAGACTACTGGAGATAGGCACCAGCTTCCCCGTGACCCACTATAGAATAAGTGGTAGAAAATGACTGACTGACATATTTCATTGTGGTTCCAGCTAATAGTGTTGGGGGAAAGAAATGTACAGAAAAAAATATTTTTAAGCTTGCCGCTTTTTTGACTTGTTTTAGCCCAGAGTAGGTCACATGACAGATAAAAAGGGAAGCTGTAGTTAATAAGTGGTACTTACCAGATTTATTAGCATATTTAAATAATATGCACGCTCTATGTTACAGTTTTGCAAGCCGTGCCCCAAAAACATTGGACTCACACAAAACACAGTGGTAAGACTTACTAGCTAATACTGTGGGCGCAGTTGACATAAAACCAGGGACAGTAAATCAAAAACAGGTGTCGGCACTTGGGTTTTGTCAGGGACTCTAACATATTGATCGTCTAAAAATTCCAGGACCTAGATCCAGTACTTGGGATAATTCAAGACATAGACATTTTTTTCCTTTTTCTAATAATATTTTTATGCTATTTTTGTTTAATTATGAGAGCTCTAAACGAATGCAGTCATGACTCGTGTGCGTATTGTGGTTCTTGGTGTTGCTAACCTGATGACTTCGCAGCAATGTTTAATGAACAGTTAGACTGTTCTAAATTCTCCCTTTTTAAAAAAGAAATGTGACTGATGACTTCTCTGGTGTTACATGAGACCTTTGGAAACTCTAACAAAACATTTTTACTTTTTTCAATGAGCAGTGGGCGTGCCCCAGCCCCAAAGGACTCTCAGACGGGCCAGTCCTTATGCAGCACCTGCTCCCAGCTGCAGTCAGAGCAATAGACGTTCAACTAGCTGTGTTTGGTCTGCCAACAAATCTGTCATGATCCATTAGTGTTAGGTGTTTAAGTTTATCTCATGTTCCTGTCCCTTTATTTCCCTGTTGTTTATATTTTCCTAGTAATGGCATTCTAGTTAATTCCCTTGAATATTTATTTCCTAGTTCATTCATTGTAGATTATGTTCTTTGTTCATTCTTGTGATGATATGTATTATTATTCTGTTAGATTTCTTCCCTGTGTTTCTCTCCTGTTGATTTTTCTCCGTCAGCTTCTCCACCTTCATTCGTCTCAGCTGTTCCTTCTTTCCACCTGATTACTCTCCCCTGCTTGCCATCCCTTTCTACTCATTTCTCCCCTGTGTTTAAGCTCTCTGGTTTTCCTTGCTCACTGCTGGATTCTTCTGTTAACATGCCTCCCTTCTGGTACCATTCTGATGCCCGTTATCCAGTGCTTGCCATTGTTTCCTGTCAGGTCTTCTGGTGACGCCTTGTAAGTTTTCTCTTTTATTTATTAATTAAGTATTTAACAGTCTGTCCCTGTGCCTTGGTCCTTTACAAATCCACACAAACGTGACAAAATGACACATGAATGAAACTGTCACTGGCTGGTGTAAGAATTATGATTATTGATTAATTAATATTTATTAAGAATTATGATTTAAAATTATAATTTGAAAAAAATTAATTTCTTAACCAAAAATCATCACTTACGAATAGAAATCAGAGATGTCCTCTGGTGTTGTGATTATGGGCTCAAATAAATAGATAATAGATAAATCTCTCTTGCACAAAATAAGCACAAACTCTTCTCTTAATTATATAAAGGAAGATTTATTGAAGCCAAATAATTCTGATAAACTATTATTCTGGTCCAAAAACCTTCACCTAACTAATAAGCACTATTCTACACAAAGGGGATAAAAAATGACTACCTAACAATAATAATAAAAGAACAATATATGCCCATTTAGTGTCTATGAAGATCGAACCAGCAGCTTTATGGACAAAATGTGCAATTTGGGTTAAATGGAAAGAGAAGTCCTCCCTGGTCTTCTGATGTCTCGATTCCAGCGATCAGCTGATAAAACGGTGGGGCCACGCCCCTTTAGCCTCTAGCAGCTGATTGCTCCAAATCTTGAACAAAGACTCATAAACTGTGAGGTGGGAACTCAGTACAAAAACTCCAGTAATAAAACTGGAACAAAAGAATGGTCAGACCACGAGGTACAGATTGCAGTTGCTTTGAATGAAAAACTTTTAAGAGTCCAACTTCTAACTCCTGGCTGATTTGAGATCAGCCGGACAAATCAAAACACCACTCAGCATAAAACACTTCAGTCAGTATTGTGTGCAACAAGTTAATACCTTAGATTAACTACTGGTGATTCTAAATCACCTTAACTGCCTCATCCTGCCCAGATCTATAAATGCAACTATCCAGTTTAATATGAAAAGAACGAAATTACTTTGACGTTGATTTCTTCTCTTCTCTGGTTGACGATGGATCAGGTCTGAAGAAAAATGAGGGGAGGGGGGACCACGCGTCCGTGATCACCTCAAGGAAAAAAAAAAAACGGTAAACTTCTCATCCATCCAGGAGGGGAAAATATGAAGAACCGTTTAGTCGACTGAATCAACATGGAGGAAACTCTTCTCCTTGGTTTTCACCTGCGCCGGGGGTCGGCGTGGTCTTCGATCGGCGTATGAATCTTCCGACCTTCTTGTATCAGACATATTTCCAGCTTTCAAGCTCTTCCGGGAATGGCCTTGTGGAGCAAAAGTTCGCCTGCGAGCTTTAGTCTCTCCAGATATGCACCTCCGTTGCATTGTCCCGTGAGACACGCGGGAAATGGCCATGAAACTAATTTTTTTGGCAGATTTATAATCCCGGTGACGTCAGAGCTGCAATGTCTGTTGAGCTGCGCATGTCAAAATGTGCGACCAAAATGGATGACCCCTACACTGGATTGTTGGTTAAAAATCAAACCAGACTTACAGACTTCAGAAATCTGAACTAATAAACAAATAAATAAAGAAATAAATATAAGTATATAAAAAATAAGTATAAATATATATACTTAGGATATATATAAATCCTAAGTATGTCCACCCAGATTTGTTGTGTTGACCCCAAGCAATACAAAGGGCAGTGTTGAAACTGTAACATTAAACAAGAGTCAACAACATATTAAGAATGTTTTTACTCACTTTTTGTCTCTCTTATGGCTTTATTCCTCCCTTCTAGAGCATCAACTACATTTATAATTCAAATTGTCAATTAGGCAAATTAGGCAATGGTGTCATTTAGTGACTTTGAACTTTTCAAGCCTGATGAGTTAGCTGGCTATTCTTGGTTTTGCTGCATGTCGCAACATCTTTATATGGAAAACAAGTAACTAGGTTTGTTCTGTATTCCAGGTGTAAAATGATAGTTGAGCTACTTTGGCTTCAGAACTTACCCAAAAAGCATTTCCCCACCTGGGTATCTGGTTTTCCTACTTCATTTAATAAAATGTGTCTTAATATTTAGAGTTGAAGCAGAGAGATTTTTTATTGTAACCAAAATATTCTTTAGCTTCTTGCTAGTTGATTTTTTAAATTTGTTTTATTTAAATGACAATTAATGAACAAGTGAATCAACTGTTGGACAGAAGGATCTGGTCTTCCATTCCATAGAGAAATACTCACAAGCATCCCTTATGGTCAAAATGAAAATGTTGATTTAATGCAGTGTTGTGGTTTCTATGTCTAGTTACTGAGAACTCCCGTCCAAAGAAAATGCAAAAACATCCTTGGAGAGATGGATACTGGCTGCAGACATGAAAAGCAAACTCTATTAGACCTGTCAAACTGTTGCTCGATTGTTGTAAGTCGTTGTTCACGGCTATAAAATCAATATCTTTCCAAAGCATTTGAAGAAAGAAAGTCTGTTCGTCTGTTCTTTCTCTCTTCAAAAGCAGCAAAGAGAATCTGGGTGCTTTTGTTGAAGTTTAACTTGAATGTTACTTAAAATTCTGTATTTTCAATTAAGTGTTGCTTTGCATTTTACTTCTAACCCTCCAATGTGCTCCAGCTTCAATTTGTAAAATTTTTGTTTTTTGTGGTTTCTTCATATATTACAAGACACTTTAATAAAGAAATCCCAAAACAGCAGACAGTATGAGAGCTTAAAGATTGTCTGCAACCATGTTTCTAATTAATTCCAATTTCTAGACAGCAAAACCACTTTCAAGATCAATAGATACTTAACAAAACACATTTATGTCCCCATCAAAGGGATGGGGACAATCATATCTTAAAATGCATGTGTGGTAAACTTAACATTTGTAATGAAAGAAAAAGCAGGAGTGAATGCTGCAAATCACTGACACGATGCAATCTGCTGGGTTATCTTAGACAGAAAAACTTTTTAACCAATTTGAATAATAAACTGAATTTGACTGCATTGTTTGATAATTATAATCAATTAGAATGTATGTACCTGACTTAAGATCCGTATGATTTGATTGAATTGACTTTGTAAAAGTGCCTTGAGACGATGCGTGGTGAATTAGCGCTATATAAATAAACTGAATTGAATTGAATTAAATTAAATTGATGCAGAGAGCAATGTCAGCAGTGTGACTGTTTCTTTCACTGTGTTTGAAAGGGTAGGGAAATATATATACAATATAGAATATTGCTAAATATCAGTTATCAACCACAACAGAATTTTCATTTCGGTGCATCCCTACTTTTAATAAAATACATTCTGTGGTGTTTACATTGTGTCATGAGTTAATCCACTTTGTTCACTATGACATAACAAGATAATTATATAATACATTAACTTTTAGAGATAGAACTCTTTGGCTAATTCTAATATCTATTCAGTTTTATTTATTTATACTGTGCTGACTTACTATTAATGTCATAAGGCTCTTTACAAGACAGAAAGGTTTAACTAATACCCATCCAATTGGATCCAAATTCAGTTCAGAAACGTCCAGTTAATTCAAATACAATTAGATTCAGATTAAATTACATACAGTCCAGTTCAATGCACATTATGACACAATACAGTTTAATTATATTGTTCATTTAATAGGAATTGGTGAAAGAAGAAGTTATTTATCTAAGAAAGTCTAGTCGATGGCATTAATTTGTTGACTTTGCTGCAACCACTCCTCCTGAGCAAGCAGGGACAACAACAACAGGAAGAAACCTCCTTCAGAATCTGTGTAAATAGAAGCAGCCACTTGCCACAATGGTCAGAGGCTAGGACAGAAAGGAGACAGAAACACTGAGCCAGGTGTACATTCTATGGGAAAGAAAATCTCTGCTAATGGCTTTGTCAAGGATAAAGATACAGCTAAACAAAAAAACACTGAGCTTCGAGTACCTTCAATTGGTTATAAACGTAAACTCAGCAATAGCTTCATCCAAGAAAGAGATGCAGCTTTATAGAGGAGCTCTAAGCCATAGGTGCTTTCCATGGGAAAGATAAATAAGGAGTGCAAACGGTAATTACAACAATGTCTCTGCCAACAAGCTTGTCCAGAGAAAAGATAAAGCAAAATACAGAATCAGCAAACTAGGAGTACTTTCTACAAGAGAAAAGAAATTATACTGAGTTAGTGGCACCAATAGCTTTGTCATAGGTTCTGTCTTGGAAAGAGACAGAAACATAAAATTTGTATCCTAAAAGGAGGCACAGAGCAAGGAATACCTTCTATGGAGGACCAAAAACAAACACCCAGGTGATGGCAGCAATAGTGCCATCAAAATCCCCACCCGCGAAACACACAAAAAACACTGTGCGGTACTTTCCATCTCAGGGAAAAACAGAGTACACCTACAAAGAATCACTGGACCAGGTGTAACTTCTATGAGGCTAAATACTCTGCAGTGTTGTTCCAGAGAAATCTTAGTATGCTTGGGTGTTGTTTGACGTTAGGGACAAGAAACCTTCATGACTGTTTCAGTCATATAAATGTGATGAAAAATTCTAGGTTTGAACAGGATGCTGACATAAAAAATAACCTATGTCTACTTTTGCTGAAAGTCTCCTTTGCAGGTTGCCTTGAAATTCTTAACATTGCCTTATTATATTTTCTTTTCTTGTGATTTGATCATAAAGTACCTTGAACGGTCTTGTTGCTGAAATGTGCTATACAAATAAACTTCCCTTGTCTTGCCTTCTAAATCTCTGGCAGTTGAGGGGTCACACATTGTAAAAAAAAACAAAAACGGGCTAATTTAAATAATAATAGGCTATATGTTGGTATTAATATATCACAACTTAATGAAGCAGACGCCCCTTAAACAGTAAAGGTGGGTTTGTTCAGATAATGAATTTGTGTTTTAGATTGAAACATCAATGTTCAACAAGGTGACTAAACCAGATAATTAGCTCATAAACTGTAAGGGGGTGGCTGGGTCTTATGCTTTAAGATGCCCTCCCCAGACCCGAGAAGTTGCCCAATCGCCCTTCTCCCTCAGTCACCTGATTCATGTGCTGCCATTTTACACACAAGTTTGATTGACATAATAATTAAGAGAGAGGGGAAAATAGGAACTGGCCTATCTGTAACCTTTAAAGGAGAAATACTCATTTTTTTTAGTGAGCTGATTGAAAGAGTCTGAGACTGAGGTTGCTGCTGCCTGCGTGGGGTGCTGTCGGGATCAAATAGGTGCTTGCGCTCGGATCGCTTTGATTCTGGAGGAGAAACCGGGTCAAGAAGAGGGGGACCGATGGGAAAGAAAGGACAATGCTGTTTCGTGTCATTTCTTCGCTTATTTGGAGGACCGCGCAGATTTTACAATTAATCACCGTCCGTTTTTAGATTAGTGACATTTCGGATTCAGCACTGGCACCGACGCACCCTGCCACCGGCATCTCACCCTTTGGGCAGCATCTATTTCAGGGATAGCTCACTGTTCATTGGCTACATTGTGTGCAAGCCAGCTCTTTATGCAGATTTCTACCTGCATTCATAATTTTGCTTGAAAGTGACGGTCCTCTGTAATTTTTTTTAATTTTTTTGTCCGCCGCATGAATTCTCCCACCGGATCCTCGTCGGTGTACTCTGCTGCTTCTGTCCTCCTCCTCCTCTTCCTCCTGACTCTCACAGAGGGCACTACCCTCCTCCCTACCACTAAAGACATTTTGATCGTCCTGCCCAGCTCCCCCCACCCGGACACGACCATCGCCAGCACCACCATCACCACCACCTCCTCTTCCTCCTCCTCCACTGTAACATGTCGGGACAGTCTTTGACGGACCGGATCGCCGCCGCGCAGCACAGCATGACCGGGTCTGCCATCAGCAAAGCCGTCTGTAAGGCCACGACGCATGAAGTCAGCGGACCCAAGAAGAAACACCTTGACTGTAGGTTGAAAGCATGCCATCACTGCTCCTAGCTGCTGTAGTACATAGAATAGCCTGCATGCACCTTTTTTTTTCCTCACAAAGGACAGCCTGTACCAATAGCATCCGGACAGGTTATGTTTGCAACCTGTTTTTTTTTATTTTTTTTATATAAAATAATTATATGCGTCTAGATGAGCGGGGAGAATACACGCAACAATGAGCCCGAGAATCTTCAGTGCAACATTTAAATAAAGGGGCGAGGGAGTAGGGCACTATCTGGGCATGTCATTCGGGGGAAATGGGCCACTCTGGTATGGGCTAATCACATTGCAACCAGCCGCTTTATAGTGTGGGCCTATCCATTATTAACGCCACTATCAGCAGCAGCAGTCTGCATGCATGCAGCAGCACTAGGCTACATCCCCTGGAGACACTTCAGTACATGATGTGCATTATCGTGCAGCATCACCAAACATCTTCCTCTTCATTTCCACAACCGCGCATTCAAGTTTACTGTCGCGTCCTCTGGGGTTTCATCATTGATGAATGTCCTGCTGTCAGTCCTGAACGCACATTAGCTATACCACTGTCTGTTGGTTATGAGAAGGCGTTAGGGAACAAAAATGTTGATCCTTTATTATCTTAAAGCAATAAAAGGAAATGTTTTTACTGTGTAGCTTATCTAAAACGTTAAGAACTTAAAAAGGCACATTACAGTAGAACTTCCCTTATAAATGTCCAACACATAATAAATCGGTTATAAATGAAGCTGTAAACACTTTATTTTATTAATCAGTGTATGAAAAGTCTCCTGTAGCTTTCTTAAAACTAACTGCTCAATAATGGTTTAAAGAGGTCTAACAGATGAATTTATAACACTTAATTTTTATAAGCCCTTTATTAGGGTCGTCCAATTGTAAAATGGCACGACACACTACAATAGCACTACCCTAATAAAAGGCTTTAAAATGATTAATAAACTAGTTAAAGAGCTGTAAACACTTCATAAACCATCAATAGGGATTTATAACCCATTATTAATTAGAAACATTAAGGAGTTCAAAATCCACCACCATACAAAAATGGTCCATTTATATGTGACTAATAAATCGATGATAAACTGTAATTTAATAAGGCTATAAACGTTTCATGAAGGATTATTAGAGACTTATTTAAAGGGTGAGAGTGAAGGTAAAAGTGACTACTGGCCAGCCTGAATAACTGTTTAGTAACAATTTATAAAGTGTAATCGGTTTCATTATCAACATACTTACTAACCACTTTTAAGCTTTGAATAATGAAAGTCTTTTAGTACAGCAACACACTAAAGGTCCCACTTATAATATATTAGGCTATTATAAATGGGTAATACATAGTAAAGAAACCACTTATTAATAAAGCTGTAAGCACTTTATGAAGCATTAATAAGTTGTAATATTGCAGTAATAAACTGCAAGAGATTAATTAAAACCTGAGAGAGAATCAATATTTGGCTAGACCAGTGTCTTGTCAAATAGTGATTATGCATCAGGGCATGAGAAGTGTCTTCCTTAAAACTGTGTATTAAGGGTTTATAAAGTATTAAAAGCTTAGTTATTAACATTATTTCAATTCCCTCTATATGAGTAGTATTATTGTAAAGTGATACCCGAAAATGATTTATCTAAAACAGACAGACAGACAGACAGACAGATGAGTTTTCATGTTAAAACACTAAGCAGCTTGTCTGTTAACCCAAGCTGGTAGCCCCTCCAATTAACCACCTAATATCAGCTTTCATACTTGTGCAACTATTGAAAGACCAGAGTCCCAAAAAGGAATAGCATTCTGAGTAATAAGCACTTAAAAACTGGTAGTAGACAATTTAGGTATCAAAATAAGAAATAAATGTTGAATGTATTTCAGCAGCAATAGGGGTCATTGCTGCTTATCTGTTTTAAATAAAAGCAATTAGATCATGTTATCTATTTTTGTTTAAAGTTTTTGTGTAAAAACTGTAATACCTTGGTATTTTTACTCAAGGTTATCATACCATGAGAGCATTATATCAGCCTGTGTCTAGTCTACATGTAGCACTTTTTACATTTATGTCACTCTGAGGTTATCTAAATGCCACAAAAGCATTGAAAATGTATTGTGTGTGTGTGTGTGTTCTCGCAAATAGAATAAAGGTTTTAAAGGTTCTCAAACCCTATTTAAAAGAGTCCATGTTCAGTGTAGAATAATGCAGCTAAGGTTTAAACAGTGTATGTACAACACTGAACCAGATGAGATGATCAGAAGAAACCCAAACTCTCAAAAAACACAGAATATCTTCTTGATGTAGCACTGAAACAAAAGATGCAATCAGATAGAAACATCAGCATCATCAGCTACTCTTTGTGTGCAGCCTTATCTTACACCACAGGAGGAGCCCATTTCCATTGATTAGGTGGTAAACAAGCAATACAAATTACAGTGTTTTGCTTTTTTTAATCTTTTGGTCCCCTACAGGCCATGGTGCCCTGGGCAGAAAGCCATATCATCCATATACACATAGATTACCTATTCGACTGTACCTGCACTGGCTTCCCCTGCATGTAAGTTTTACTAGTAATTATAATTAGGTTAGGTAGCCTTTTCAAGTTTTTTTTACAATCACTTGACATAATCAATGGAGAGCACATCTAATCAACGCAGCTGAGTCTGACAGCCTGCAAAAAAGCAAAAAAAAAGAAAAAGTAAAATGGCTAATCAGGAGGAAAATGTGGAGAAATCAGCCGGAGAGACACTATGAGGCAAGTAGCCAAACAGCCTCAGACTCAGTCATCCAGCTGCATGCCCAGCGAGTCAGCCGGCAAGTTTGGCAGCACATGACTCAGTTGTGTCCACAGTAGAGACACTGGGGATTGTGGGCTCCTTTAGGGAGGTTTGCCACTGGGCGTTCTAACATCTGTATTGATTTGCCCGTATTTAAAAACTAAAAACAAACAAAGAAAAACAAAAACTCATTAGAGTGAGTAAAAAAATCATCAAAAAGCATTGGTGCAACAATAAGTAATTACTGCTTCTTTGATTTAATCGATGCCTCGCACCAACTAATTATGAAGGTTTAAAGTGGGCTTTGTTTTTTTGGGAGGTGGTTGTTTTGCAGATAGAAGCTGAAGATTTCTGCTGTACACTTTGATTACATGAATTTAATTCAATGGAAGACTTCAAATACAGCATTGATATAAATGCTAAAAAATTATCAAAGTGACCCAAGTAATTAGATTCATTCCTGGCAAATCTTCAAGCACAGTAGCTGTACAGATATTAATTTGTAGAAGGCAGCCCACTTCAGTGCCTGTCCTGAGTGGGAGTATTCAGAATATTAAAAGCAAAGTTTTTCCCGTTTCTACAATGGATTTTATGTAACTGTTCTCAAGGACAAAAAACTTTCAACTAGAAAGGTCCAAGGACTTTACATGAGACTATTTATTGTACCTGAAAGAAACTCCTGGTTCCATTAATCTGGTTTAAATTACTTGTTTAACTGTTTTGTACTTTGAGAATGAGACACTTTCTATTTCCAACTGAAGGGCCTCTCTCGTGTAATGCAGGGTGTAACACGCAGAGCATGAAATGTTGAAGGCAGCAGGAAATGTATTCGTGATGAGCAGATCAGTGGTTCTGAACCTGCGACCGGTTGAGCGGACCTTGGTGGCAGAGCGAACAAAGAAGCAACAACACCTCTGTAACAGAGACTCTGATGAGTCATATTTGTAGTTTTAGTTAGTTTTAGCTATAAATGTCAGGTCTGGATTCCCATGTTGTCTTTGTGCAACCGTTGCTGTGTTCTAGTTTTTTTTTCTCTTCCCCTATGCTGCCTGGTAAACAAGGTCCTAAAATGCGGCACTTTATAATGGAAAAGCTCTTGGTGGGAATGAGACCAGAAAGTGAGACCAAATGAGTGTGGAGAACAGAATGTAGAGCTGAAGGGATGGAAGCCTCAGTAAAAATAAAAAGTAAATTCCTTGGTAATATTTGAAAATTTGTCCAGTGCATCCTTCTATAAATCTCAGCATTGTTTTTGTATGTGATAATGCTAAGGGTGTGGGTTAATGATAAGATTGGTTGCAACTTTTGAAGTTGGAGAGATATGAGCTGCAGGTTAAGATTAGGTGGAAAGAAAAATAATAGAAACAGCTTCGTTATTAACAGACTTACTAGCCACTTTTAGGCTTTGAATAACAAAAGTATTTTAGTAAAGAAGCACACTAAAGGTACCACTTTTATATAAGGCAATTATAAATGGCTACTAAATAGTTAATAAACCAGCCATTAATAAAACTGTAAAGGCTTTATAAAGCATTAATAGGCAGTAATAGTGCATTATTAAACTGTGAGAGATTATTATTTATTATTATTATTGATTATTGTGATTATTATGTGATTATTATGATTATTATTAAAGTTTCAGCAGCAGTAGGAGTCATTGCTGCTTTTCTGTTTTAAATAAAAGCAATTAGATCATGTTATCTATTCTCGTTCAAAGATTGTATGTTTTCCAAAATTAATCCTGTTAGAGACTTTTAAAAATCTTTGAAAGTGATTTTCTGGTGACTTGGTGTTACCATGATGCCACTCTGTGTTGCAGTTCTCTAACAGTGACCTTTTGAGATCTTTTCTTCCGAGTGTATTTGTCTGGCAAAATAGATTTGGGTCCTTGTTTGTTTCTGTTACAGTTTTAAATTTTTTATTAGGCAAGTTTAGACCAGCAGCTGCTTTCTTGTAGCAGATCAACACACATCTGCCTTATTTGAATGGCGTCTTCAATTGTGTTTGCCATTTTGAAGAGTGGCTAAGAGAAATAAGCCTCTGTGTAAAGTACATGAATTAAAATATTTATAGAATATACATATGACAAAGTAAAACAAAACCAAAATTTTTAAAATTGCCTTTATGGGAATTGTTCCAATGAGTGTGCTATCAATAATGTAGCAAAAAACAACTAAATAATTCATAATTCATCATAATTTGGGATATATTTCTTCACTTAAATGTTCTGAAAGTAAAGGGTTGGATTTTTATGATTTGTTTGATAGAAATATTTTGCTTTTTAATAATAAAGCTCTAATTGTCTTTTGGCCCTTTACAACTTTTCTCAAAGGTGCAAGTAATGATATCTATATACACTACCGGTCAAAAGTTTTAGAACGCTTTTCTCACCTAATTGGTCTCTTTATTTTCATGATTATTTAAATTGATTCTCCCCAGAGACAACAAACCTGTGAATGAATACACATGGAATTATGTAGTAAACAAAAAGTGTGAAATAACTCTAAACATTTTTATATTTTAGATTAATACAAAATAGCCCCTCTTATTGCAGTGCATCACTAATCAAATGTAAAGCTGCTCAGAGAAGCGTTTCAGAATCAGCTAACCCTTATCTGTTTTCTAATGGTGATGCTAAATATTTTTTCAACTCTACATGATGGATGTTGCGAAAATAATCAGTCCATACATGACATTTCAGCCTTG
Organism: Girardinichthys multiradiatus; assembly: GCF_021462225.1. Taxonomy (NCBI): domain Eukaryota; kingdom Metazoa; phylum Chordata; class Actinopteri; order Cyprinodontiformes; family Goodeidae; genus Girardinichthys; species Girardinichthys multiradiatus. The sequence continues at coordinate 18,009,786 of NC_061804.1, forward strand.
AAGAACTGAATGTTGTTTGAGGCTGAAATGTCATGTTCCAACGTTCATTTGGAGCAGATTTATTGAGAAATTTAAAAAGATCCTATGTTAGGAAATAGTTTTTAATAATATCACCAGTGCATTGTTGGTACTCACAATTAGATTTAAATAAAGCATTTTAAATATAAACTTTACTTTTTTAGTGGGCTGCACGGTGGCGCAGTTGGTAGCACTGTTGCCTTGCAGCAAGAAGGTTCTGGGTTTGATTCCCGGCCGAGGGTCTTTATGCATGGAGTTCGCATGTTCTCCCTGTGCATGCGTGGGTTCTCACCGGGTACTCCGACTTCCTCCCACAGTCCAAAGACATGCCTGTTAGGTTAATTGGTCACTCTAAATTGCCCTTAGGTGTATGAATGAGTGTGTGCTTGGTTGTTTGTGTGTTGCCCTGCGATAGACTGGTGACTTGTCCAGGGTGTACCCTGCCTCTCGCCCATAGACTGCTGGAGATAGGCACCAACTTCCCCGCGACCCACTATGGAATAAGCGGTAGAAAATGACTGACTTTACTTTTTTAAATATATTGGAATGTCTAGGACTTTTTGTAAGCATTCCATGAATTCTTGTTTGCCTCAGTTACAAATATGATGTGACACAGAGGGTTGTTTCTCTTAGCCACTCTTCAAAAGGGAAAAGGAGGTCCAAAGTGCATCTTGCCAAGTTACTAGGGCTTCAGTCAGAACCATGTGCCTTGGTTGAGCTTTTCGGTTGGAAACACTTGAGATGTTTGGAATTAAACACAGGATGAATATGAAGAAAAGTGTCCCATGTTTACAGTTAGGTACGGTGGAGAACCTATGACGGTGGAGGCCCTGGGATCCTTATTAAAGTGCATGATTTCATAAACTCTTTCAAATACCAGTTCATTTTAAATAAAATCTGTAAACTGTGCTAGAAATTTGGAAACTGGTCGTTGTTCGGTCTTCCAACAGGATGATGATCCAAGACACGCTCACCAGACAGAAAAATCAACCTTCTTCTAGTCACCAGACTGCTGTAACCTTATAAAATGTTACAGGAAAAGACTAAGTGCTGTCAAATATGCAGTAAGAGGTTGTACAAAGTATTGACAGCAGTGGTATCAACATTTGCGTCAGTGAGGATTTTTTTTTTTCCGATTATTTCCACTGTGAGATTATGCTACTAAAATGAAACATTAATCTGTTTTTACGTGTCCTTTGCAGGGGTACCAATAAGTGAGGAGTGTGCTGTCAGGTGCTCTCTTTTTGACACGCAATTACTAAATAAGGCAAAACACATCACAAAGAAACTAAGATTTGAAGAGAGAAGAACAAAAGCACAGCTGATGATGACGCTTCGCCTCACAGGCGCTCTTAAATTGGCACCACTTACTCCCACATCTGTGTGTCATTTTAATGACCTCATCCTTTCAGTAGATTTCATACACTCGCCATTTCTTTATTCCATCTAAAGCCAAGACTGAATAAAGTTTTATGGGTTTTTACAGTAAGTCTCTTTATTAGCTGAAATCTCTCACAGCCTTCTATTTTATCCTAACGAGCATTAAACATGTCTTGAATTTGGAAAAGACGGAACTGTAACACCATGCTGTCTGACACTGATAACATCAATGCCATTTCTAATCAAGTTTTTCATTTATGATTTCCAGTGTTCACTTTGGGTTATCAGCAGTAACAGTTGGCCATCATATAATCAATACTGCATCACTTCCCTCTGGCTGTTTGGTTAAATCCCTGCCAATATTTCTTTGTGTATGAAAATATCTGACAGAAGGACCACTGTCATTTAGATTGAACAGCGTGTTGGCAGAATGAAATCATAACCAGCTACTAGAAAATGAACATCAACATTTGAAGTTTCCTGCAAAAAGTTGCTGATTAAAACCTGGAAGTAAATTGGTTTTCTGGATACCTGGAGATTTCACGCTCCTTACTCTGATTTTAGCCATGACCACCAGCCCCCGGGGAAATAAGTGGTGTGTCAGCAGCTATCTACTCGCTTCAGCTGCTGGTTGTCAACTTTGTCTCTGTGAGGCTGGTCAGGTTGTGCGTCAGAGCTTCAGAGCAGAAGGCAACTGCCCGCTTTAGCATGAAAAGTATGATATGAGCAAATGAGTAAAAACAGATGCCAGATGTGGTGGTTTCCATACACATGGCGCCATTTCTACCTCCTGCATTAATATAAAAAGAGGTTTTTAAATAATGATTTCATTTATTGAGGAAACAAAGCTATCCAAACCAAGTTGGCTTTTTGTGGAAAAAATAATTGCTCCCTTCCACTAATAACAAGTTGTGCTACTCTAGGTGGCAACAACTGCCATCAAGTGTTGGTGAAACTGGCAACCAGTCTTTTAAATTGCTGTGGAGGAATTTTGACCAGCATTTTTTTGCGGAATTGTTTTAAATCAGCCAGGTTAAGTTCATACTACAGCTTCCCACTTGGATTCAATTCCAGACTTTGACTAGGCCACTCCAAAACCATAATTTTAGGGTTTTTTGGAGGCATTCAGATGTGGACATTCTGGTGTGCTTCGGATCAATGTCTTGGTGCATAAGCAGCCCAAGACCAGCACACTTTTCTTTTTCTTTTAAATGCTCTTTAATTAAAACTACATGTAATAAGACATTCTTTTTACATAATGTCCCCCTTTTTGTCCTGTCAGTCCACAGAAAAATTTTCCGAAAGTCTTGGGAATTATTATGATGTTTTCTGGCAAATGTAAGATGGGCTTTTATTTTCTCTTTTGGTCAGAAGGGGTTTTTTGGTCTTGAATCTCTCCGTTGGATGTCATTTCTGCCCAGTTTCTGTGTTATTGTTGAATCATGAATTCTGACCTTGACTGAGGCAAGTGAGGCCTGCAGTGCTTTGGGTGAGTTGTCGATGTGGCAGGCAGTTATCAGGAGTGGGTGTAACTAGGGCTTTCCAACAAATATGGTTAATCACAGTTAATTTATGTTTTGACAAAATCAGTACTCTTTTCACACAGAACCAGGTTGGTTTGAATACTTTTTCCCTTAATAAATGAAGTACCGTAGTCATTTATCTTTAAAATTAAAATTTGTTTTATTATCTAAAACGTGAGAATTGACTTAAAGTAAAAACCGGAAAAAACTGTTAGGGGAAAATACTTTTTCACATCTCTTAATATGAAGAGATGCAGACATCAAACTGTGCATTTTGATCCAATTTTATTGACACTTTTATTGTATATATTAAAGACATGTTTGTTTTCTATGCATTCTTCCAGACGCTGAAGGCGTGAAGACCTTCGACTGATTTTGCCCTTTAAGCAGGGGATAAATGTCACGCCATATATGCAGCAGAGTGTGGCTGAGTTCATTTTTTATTTGGGCAGGCAAACACGAATGTGTCAGTAAACCAACATCCACGTTTTTCTTGTTATTATTATTATTTTAGGGTGTTGTTTCCGTGGAGGTTTTTACACTGCTAACCAGGGAAAAAAGCTAAACAAGTCAAAAGGCCCTGATGACCTCAGTTTGATTGTTAAACAATTTTGCATTTTCTCAGTATTTTAATTTCTTCCTCTATAAAGTATAATTTTAATTTAATTACTTCCATCTTTGTGGGTTGGTGCTTTCCTAATTATTGTGTTGTTGGAGCGATAAACTTAATTTCTGAATGGTTAAGTTATTTTTGTCCAATGCATCTAATAGGTCCTGCAGTGTATTCCTTCTGTTCATCGATTGCTCTCTTGCTCAGTTTTAAGTTTGCAGAATGTATGCAAGACAAAAACTCAAACTTGCAGATAATGTTGCTGCACAGAATCAACAGTCTCATCAAATTAGAGTCTGGTGATCATCATTTACTGTAGAAATGTATATAAACATAAAAAACTAAGTCAATGAAAACCTACAGTCTTTTCATTACTGTATATGAGAAAATTAGAAAAACACAATTTAGCAGACTTACACTGTATCTATTAAAGCACATGCAGCAGGAGAATGCTTTAGTGCCATTTTAGAAGGAGTCAGTACGTCTTTAGGGTTTAGCAGATGCCATGCATAGTTCTTTTGCCAGAATCCATAAAGAAACTGGGCCACAGTTCCTGCAGTCTGGCCCAGTTTTATGTTGACTGGTAAAATTGAAATTTTGTCATGTTACCATACAGGATTCTATTGGAATTTTATGAAAGACCAACACAAATCAGTGCATAAGTGTGAGACAGAAAGAAAAGGTTGCATGGTTTTCACATCTTATTTTGACAAATAAAAATCTGAATAATGTAGTATGCATTTATATTCAGTCCCTCTGAGTCAAAAGTTTATATAACCACCATTTGCTGCATTCACAGCTGCAAGTGGAGTGTGTCTCTACCAGCTTTACACATTGAGAGACTGAGCTTTTTTGCCCCTTCTTTGCAAAATAGTTCAAATTCAGTCAAACTGGATGGGGAACAATGTGCAGCGTTAGTTTTGTGCTCCACACAGAACTTTGCATCTAGGCCCAAAGGTTCAGCTTTGGCCTCATCTGACCAGAGCACGATCTTCCACATTTTTCTCTCTTATGGAAAACTGTAAATTGGACTTCTCATGGCTTTCTTTCAGCACTGGCTTACTTCTCCCCACCATTCTATAAAGACCAAATTTGTGGAGTGTCCAACCAAGGAATCTACTACCTGAGCTGTGGATCTCTACAGCTCCTCCAGAGTTACCATGGAGCTCTTGGCTGCTTCTCTAAATCATTTTCAGATGAACATTGCTCTGTGAGACTTTCAAAGCGTGACATATTGTCTTATAGCTTAACTCTGCTTGGAACGTCTCTGCAACCTTTTTTCCTGACCTGTCTGCTGTGGTCTTCAAGACGTTTGTTCACTAATGTTCTCCAACAAACCTCCTGAGGTCTTCACAGAACATATGAATTTATACTGATTTATACTAATTACGTGACTTCTGAAAGCAGTTTGTTGCACTGGATTTTGTTTAAAGACATCAGGTTAAAAAGGACTGAACGTATATGCGTGCCACACATTTTAGTTTTTATTTGTAAAACAAAATTTATTTCACTTCACAGTTATGTTTCATTCTATGCTGATCTTTCATAAAATCCCAGTAAAATACATTGTGGTTTTTTGTGGTAATGTGACAAAATGTGAAAAAGTTCAAGCAGCATGAATACTTTTGCAATGTACTGCATGTGATGGTTGTTGCAAAAGGCATTTATCAATCTTCAACTAATTTTGTCCCTGAATTAACACTTCAGGATAGAAATTCGAAATAGCCTGATGTTTAACAAACCTTTAAATATAAAAAAACCTGCACAACATGGCGCCGTTACCCCATTGAAATGTGTTTCACGTATCCTTGAGGTGGGAAATTAATACTCTAGACAGATGAATTTTATCTCAGCCAAAGTAACAAGGATGCTCCAGAGGAAAATTCCCATTCATTACTCACTATCTGTTCAAACATGTGTTTGAAAATGGAACAAATGAGATTTTGCCGCTTGCTCTATAAACATTTAAGTGGAATAGGTGGGAAGCTGTGCAGTGTTGCAGCTACATAATGGGGTTGTGAAAAATGTGGTTTTTGTTCTGATTCATCTGCCTACACACTTACTCTTATTAAAACCGTTGTTTATTGTTAGATTTGGTGCAGTTATTGAGTCGGTGAAAATGAATGCAGCAGTCAATGTGAATCCCAGTGACTCTCCTTATTCCATTGATTCAGGGCTCTGCAAAGACATAAATTTGTATTTTTTCCTAAAAAACTCAGTAATTTTCTCTCAGTAATTTAAAGCATTCTCCACATTTATTGGCACTTCTGGTAGAAGTGTGTAAAAAGCGTTCAAATTAATAAATATTTTACTACCACAGCTTAATCTTACGCTAAGTAATAAACATTTTACAAGGTTGGAGCGTTCAGAAAGAGGAATCTTTGTCTATTTTGGAAAATGTCTCCATAAACCTAAGCCCCTGCTTATGCACTCCGCTCTTCAGCTCACTCTGAGGTATTGTGTGGCATTTCAGATGGCTATGAAGAAAGGTTGAATTATTATTTTTTTTTACCATTTCTATGTTGATTTTGGCCAATTTTTTATAACATTATATTTCAGATAATGATCTTATACATTAAAAACAAGGACACTAAATAAAAATATAAAGAGTTTATGTAGGCATGAACTCTAACAAGATTCCTGAGAACTTTGAAAAGGAAACTGGCCCACAGCATTATGGATCCTCCACCATACTTAACATTGCACATTAGGAGTTCTTCTACAAATAAATCACCTGTTTTATAGCAGGTACACCTCAGATGTTTGTTGCTGAAAAGATCAATACGGGTTTCATCTGACCAAAGCACTCAGCGCCAGTTAAAGGCCCAGTAGAGTTAATGAAATGTCTTGTAGTTAAGTTTGTGATGGTAGGACAAAGATTTGGTGACTCTTAACACAGTTATGTGTGATAATGATAAACTGGTGTACTCTCCAGTTTATCATTTTTAAGAGTGGCTAAGAGAAATGGGCCACTATGCACTTTTTTTAATCACAAGAAATGGTGTAATAACTAACATTTAGACAGATCACCACAAAACATGAAATTATACATAAAACAAATGTTTCGATCACATTTTTATGACAAAAATTGTAAAGGGTCCCAACAACTCACAATTACAATCTGTGATTTTGTAAAGCAAATTATGTCTTTAAGGAAGTATTTTTCCCCTCACTTAAGATTGCATTTTGTTATATTTTTACAAAATGTTATTATGCGACTGCAATAACACATGAATTGATCTCTAAGCTTTTTACTGGACAGTGTAACAGTTTGAGGAAGGAGTGTCTAAATCAGCCAACAGAACCTCTTGGCCTCAGTCTGTATTTCTCTTCATTCTCAGATCATTTTATGGTGGATTGTTTTTTTATTTTTTTATTTCTGTGTCCATCAGACCTGATCCACTGCACCAATGAGCTGAACGTCAGCATCCCCCACCTGGCAGACACGCTGCTGGAGCGCACAACAAGCAACAGCTGGATTGTGGTTTTCAAAGCGCTCATCACCACACACCACCTCATGATGTACGGCAGTGAGGTAAGCCAAACATATCAATGCACGGATTTCCAAGACGAACAAAGTTCAGAACAGCAGTTTGTCACCTCAAGCGTTGAGAAAGAAAGAATAAGATCTATTACGTGTGTTTTTTTAAATTACACTTTCATTAAAAATTTCCAAACTTTTTGCACCTTTTAATGTGACATATATCCTGTTCAATTAGACTGAAAAGCAACAAATATGTCAGGAAAGGAAATGTAAAAAAACAAAAAGAAGTACAATAACCTGTTTGCATAGGTTTTCACACCCTTCAGCTAGTACTTAATTTAATTTGGTTTACACTTAACATCAGCTTCAGATAATCTGATCAACCCAAACTAAAGTTCACCTGTCCTTGTAGAGTCTTCCAGATTTTCATCCTCTCAGAGAAAATACAAAGGGCCCAAAATTATTCACAACCCTGGCATTCTTTTTATTTAGCCAAAAGGTTTCTTTCTGGTTTCAGGTATCTTTCAAAAAAACATCAAACAGTGTAAAAGCACTATCAATTTTGCAAAAAAAGAGAGTTATGTGTATTTATTTACATTTTATTAAAAAATGGAATGTTGGAAGATTATTCAAACCCTTCTTTATGATCAGTAAACATCTTATTAAACCTGTGATATCGACCAGTCGGTCATGGCAGATGGCCGCTCACACTGAGCCTGGTTCTGCTGGAGGTTTCTTCCTGTTAAAAGGGAGTTTTTCCTCTCCACTGTCGCTACATGCATGCTCAGTATGAGGGATTGCTGCAAAGCCAACGCCAGTGACGGTCCACTGTCTCTACATGCTCATCCAGGAGGAGTGAATGCTACAAGTCACTGACTGGATGCAATCTGCTGGGTTTCCTTAGATAGAAAAACTTTGATCCAATTTGAATAAATAACTGAATCTGACTGCACTGTTCAATGGTTAGGATTAATTGGAATGTATGTACCTGACTTTTGTGAAGTGCCTTGAGACAACATGTGTTGTGAATTGGCGCTATATAAATAAACTGAATTGAATTGAATATTTGAAAAAATTAACAGCTGGCCAAAAAAAGAAAGAGAAAAAAATTAACAGCTGGTCCCAAACTAAATTACAGATCCCTAATAGGCTGCCTGTGGTTCTAGACTGTGCATGTGCAGTCCTAGATCATTATCTTGCAGCAAGGAGAAAAACCAAACACCCCAAGCAGGATGTTTCTCATTTATTAAAAGGAGTAACAGGGTATTTTCACTACTGGTCAAATGTTTTAGATACACTTTCTCACCTAATGGGTCTCTTTACATTGTAGATTCTCACCAAAGGCAACAGAACTGTGAATGATTACACATGCAATGATATAGCAAACATAAGTTGTAATATAACTAAACATTTTTAATAATTTAGATTCTTCAAAATATCCACCTTTTGCTTTGTTCACTGCCTCATTAGCTTCATGAGGTGATCACCTGAAATGGTTTTTCAGAGTCTTGAAAGAACTTCCCAGAGGTGCACTGAGAGACGGCCAAATGTTAATATTTCAGTCATCACAGCAAAGGGTGGCAGCAAAGTTCAATATTTTGTTTCCTACATAATTCCATATGTGTTCATTCACAGTTTTGATGCGTTCAGTGAGAATCTATGTACAATTCAAATAGTCATAAACATAAAGAAAACCATTCAATGAGAAAGTGTCTAAAACCTTTGACTGGTAGTGTACAGGTGCTTCTCAAAATATTAGCATATTGTGATAAAGTTCATTATTTTCCATAATGTCATGATGAAAATTTAACATTCATATATTTTAGATTCATTGCACACTAACTGAAATATTTCAGGTCTTTTATTGTCTTAATACGGATGATTTTGGCATACAGCTCATGAAAACCCAAAATTCCTATCTCACAAAATTAACATATCATTAAAAGGGTCTCTAAACGAGCTATGAACCTAATCATCTGAATCAACAAGTTAACTCTAAACACCTGCAAAAGATTCCTGAGGCCTTTAAAACTCCCAGCCTGGTTCATCACTCAAAACCCCAATCATGGGTAAGACTACCGACCTGACTGCTGTCCAGAAGGCCACTATTGACACCCTCAAGCAAGAGGGTAAGACACAGAAAGAAATTTCTGAACGAATAGGCTGTTCCCAGAGTGCTGTATCAAGGCACCTCAGTGGGAAGTCTGTGGGAAGGAAAAAGTGTGGCAGAAAACGCTGCACAACGAGAAGAGGTGACCGGACCCTGAGGAAGATTGTGGAGAAGGGCCGATTCCAGACCTTGGGGGACCTGCGGAAGCAGTGGACTGAGTCTGGAGTAGAAACATCCAGAGCCACCGTGCACAGGCGTGTGCAGGAAATGGGCTACAGGTGCCGCATTCCCCAGGTCAAGCCACTTTTGAACCAGAAACAGCGGCAGAAGCGCCTGACCTGGGCTACAGAGAAGCAGCACTGGACTGTTGCTCAGTGGTCCAAAGTACTTTTTTCGGATGAAAGCAAATTCTGCATGTCATTCGGAAATCAAGGTGCCAGAGTCTGGAGGAAGACTGGGGAGAAGGAAATGCCAAAATGCCAGAAGTCCAGTGTCAAGTACCCACAGTCAGTGATGGTCTGGGGTGCCGTGTCAGCTGCTGGTGTTGGTCCACTGTGTTTTATCAAGGGCAGGGTCAATGCAGCTAGCTATCAGGAGATTTTGGAGCACTTCATGCTTCCATCTGCTGAAAAGCTTTATGGAGATGAAGATTTCATTTTTCAGCACGACCTGGCACCTGCTCACAGTGCCAAAACCACTGGTAAATGGTTTACTGACCATGGTATCACTGTGCTCAATTGGCCTCCCAACTCTCCTGACCTGAACCCCATAGAGAATCTGTGGGATATTGTGAAGAGAACGTTGAGAGACTCAAGACCCAACACTCTGGATGAGCTAAAGGCCGCTATCGAAGCATCCTGGGCCTCCATAAGACCTCAGCAGTGCCACAGGCTGATTGCCTCCATGCCACGCCGCATTGAAGCAGTCATTTCTGCAAAAGGATTCCCAACCAAGTATTGAGTGCATAACTGTACATGATTATTTGAAGGTTGACGTTTTTTGTATTAAAAACACTTTCCTTTTATTGGTCGGATGAAATATGCTAATTTTGTGAGATAGGAATTTTGGGTTTTCATGAGCTGTATGCCAAAATCATCCGTATTAAGACAATAAAAGACCTGAAATATTTCAGTTTGTGTGCAATGAATCTAAAATATATGAATGTTAAATTTTCATCATTACATTATGGAAAATAATGAACTTTATCACAATATGCTAATATTTTGAGAAGGACCTGTATAACAATACATGATCACAAAATACCCCTCCCTCACCTAGGGGGGCAGTTACAGGATTGGTTAACAATAAATCAACAAGCTTATAAGCTCAGCAACCGAGTGAAAGAGCGTCATAGGCTCTATGTTGTAAACACAAATGTTGGGGCTGACAGGAGACTGTGAGATGGGAGGAGTTTGTTAATTAAACAGATCTGTTATTCTGTGGCAGAAACTGCATAAAACCTTAAACAGACTTGTCTAAACATCATGAAATATAAAGAGCATTGTTTTTTATGTATGAAACTCGGTCTTACAACAGTTAAGGAAAATTAAATAATAATGAAATAATACAACAATTTGCAATATTCTAAAAGACTTCCTATAATTGCTGAGCAGCTTTTTGCATGTTTCCACTGGTATTTTCACAATTTATTTTTGGTGATTTGCTGCAAGTCTTTTTGAAGTAGGAAGGCCTCTTAGCTATCACCCTAATTTTTTGTTCCCACTCTATCAGATTCAACTCAGGTCTTTGGCTGGGCCCCTCCAAAATGTTAATATACTTCCAGTCAGCGAAACATGTTGGTAAAAATAAAATATTACTTTAAAGCTAAATATCTGAGGGGTATAAATAATCCATCCATCCATCCATCCATCATATACATAAATGGTAAAAGAGAAGCATTTCTTTCCAAAATAGCAAAAAGAAAACATCCGGGCCTGGGTAAAAATTTCTAAACTTTGTGGGAGAATTTGTTATTGTGTGATGAAAGGTGACTTGAGGTTTTGTTCATAATTTCAGCAACACTGAAGATTATAAAAAAGAATGCCAAACCCACAGTGAAACATGGTGGTGGTGGCATCATGATCTGGGGTTAGTTTTTCTTCAGATGCAGCTGAGTTCTGATTAGTTTCAACTGCCAGTCAGTTCCGACCCAAAACCCTCATGTGTCTGCTTCCATGCTGAAAATAGATTTTATTATTATTTTTATTAGCGTCACTGTGTGTTCAGGTAGATATCCTAAACAACAGAAGAATGAATTGATGATACATAAATTAAAGTTTGGGAAGGTCCTAGTCAGAGTCCAAAACTAAATCTGACAAAAAATCCATGGGGTCCCCTGAAGAGGGCTGTGGACAAAAGATGTCATTATGATTTGATACATTTAGAGACATTTTCCAACACAGAGTGAGCATTCAAGTCAAGATCTGGGATGCTTATAGGCCCCTATACCAAAGAAGACTGAACGCTGAAATTAAATTAAAATTTCCCTCAACAAAGCATTAGTTGAAGGGTGTGCACACTTATGAAGCTAGGTGTGTTTTTTAAATTTTTCCTCATCACAGATTTGCTTGTTATGAGTTGCGTTGCACATGGTAGATGTCTCATTAAAGGAGGAAAACATTTTAGATGATTTTCATTTCTATTTTTTTATGTCACACAAACCTGGGATTTTAACAGGGATGTGAACAGTTTGTAGGGATATATTCCCAAACCAAATTTTCAAAAATCAAATAATAAATACATTGTGTGTGTTAGTTGAGGCTCTTTAAAGAGAAACACTGATGGATGTTTTCTAGTCAGAGATCCCGACTTATTGACCTCCCCTAAAAAGCCTGACTTGCTGCTCTGCAGGTCACTGCAGTCTCTCTCCAGCTCTCTCTCTGTCTCTCAGACGGACTTCTTCCTCGTGTCCATCGCGGACTGATGAAGCAACCCGCTGACATTTCAGTGGCCAGAGTGATAAGTTGCCCCGCTCTGCTGCTAGAGCACGTTGAGCAAGAGGAAAACATCAAACACTAAATGATGAGCAGCTCAGATCAGATGAGACAGAATGGATGCAGCAGATATTACCAGGAGGATGATGACTCTCTAAAAGCATGCAAACAGCAAAGCTTTTAGTGACTCTAGTTGTGACCTGATGGTTTATAAGGGCTGCTTAAACTGTCTGAGCCTGGCTTTTTCAGCTGGTTTCACAGGAATAGAAATTGGTGAGGGTTAGTGACCAAAAACAAGACAGCTTCTTTTTTTACAATGAAATAAAATAATGAAAAAAAATGATTTAGGAATGTAAGGTTCATTTATTACTCCAACAAGCAGATGGTCAATGGTTTTAGAGGTTAAAATTGCTGCTAAGATAGAAGATCTTCAGCAAAATGTTGCTGCTCTCATTTAGCCAACAAAAACAAGAAACAAACAGAAGAAAAATCATCCCTATTCTGGCAAATAAAAAAAGGAAAAACCTTTGGTTTAGCTGCTAAATAACACCTCTGTACACTACATGTGTTTTCAACCCATATTTTCAACAGCCCCTACCATCTATATTTTGTTTTGACAGACTTTAAAATTATCTTTTGATTGTTTTATGCAGTGTTTTATATTTTTGAATGTTTGTTTTTGAATCCAGATGGCAATAAATATTTGTACTCTAATATTTGTACTAAAAAAAATTGTAAAAGCCTAAGAATAAATTAATCTTTGATTGCAGCAGCATAATCTCCTGCAGAACATTTTGGAAAGATCTGACCTTTGGTTTGAGAACATTTATTTAGTAGGAAAATTTCAGTTTTTCCATAAAATTACAGGCACCATGTCTATTAGCACTGCTGCTGCGAATACTTTGTACAACCCCTGTTGACAATAAGACAGCACTTAGTCTTCTCCTGCAACATTTCACCTGGTTGGAGTTTTCTTATGTAGACTCAATTTGGAGAAACGGAATAACGGAATAATTTTGCTTTGCAATTCAGACCAAGCCCCCTCACACAGCAGATTTCACGCATATAAAACAAATCATTTTAAAACATCATACAGTTCTGATTCTAAATTTTAAACCTCTACATCCTTCCGTGACGTTGTTTAGTTAGAGTTGTTATTTTTTAGATTTGCTATGATCAGTGCAGGCTTGTTATTTCACTTTCCAAACCCTGCAGGGTGTTTATTTTTGCAACAACACATAAGATGTTATGGATTTATTCATAATTCTGGGATGGCTTGTAGATTTTACTAAACATACATGCAGAGTTAAAACAACACTACTTCCTTACTCCATTGATACACATGCAACAATACAATACAATATAATAACATTAGATTAGCTTTTCTTTTCCAACATTACCAAAGTTCATTAAGTGTCTATTTTTAAACCTCTAATTAGCTTTTTCTTAACTAAACCCACACTGGGTGATTTACATGCCCTTTATGAATAATTAAAATGTGTTGCTGAGATAAAAAGGGGTTGCAGAGATAACCAGTGGAGGCAGTAAGGCTTTATTGTCTCCATAATTTTAGATATTAGCAAATATGCATGTGACACAGCAAGCCTGGGTGAACACACGTTAAAACAGGGTAAGTGGGCTTTTGTCCAGTGTAGTAAATGCTTGGGAGGGTAATTTGTCCTCTGACACATACAATCACCTTTTGTGTGAAAGAAAGGATGTCAGATAATCTTCGTTTTAGAGGCAGAAAGAGTCAAAATTCAGCAACGCACAGCTTGTAGGTCTGTGTACAAGCTGCCACTATCTAGATACAGTTTTTTTTTTTATTACAGTAGCTGTTGTTTTCCATTGAAAAAAAAAAAATATATATATATATGCCACTCCAACCATGATCCCACATTTGGTTGGCTTTAATAGTTGATAAGACACACTTGAAGAATCAACCATCACATGTACAGCTGTGAAAAAAATTAGGACACCTCATTAAATATTAACTTTGTTATTAAGAAATGTTCACATCTTCATGTCTAATCTCATTAGAATTATCTCTGGATAAGGAAGGAATTTAATTGCACTAAATTAACCTTGTTTCACTCATTAAACAAATTATATCACTGAGATGATTTTCGGAGCATCTCCCAGTCTCTGACATTGCACTGAGGAAAGTTTGCACCACTCCTTTGATATTTTTTAGGGTGTTCCTGCATACACAGCCTGCTTCAACTCACCCCAGAAGCATCTCAGTGCGATCAAGATCTGGATTTTGACTTGGCCTGGGATTTTCTCAGTTTTCAACTTGCTCTTGGTGGATTTACCGGTTTGTTGTGGATCATCGTCCTGTTGCAGGGTTCAGTTATGCTTCAGCTTTAATTTTTTTATAGATGGTCTCACATTTTTCTCAAGCACCCTGTGAGACACGGTAGAATTCATGATGAATTCAATGAATACATAATACGTAAGCTGACCCACTCCTGCTGCAGCCAAGCATTCCCAAACCATGACCCTTCCACCTTCATGCTTCACAGTCGGTATGAGGTTTTTTCCCCCTGGATTGATGTTTGGTTTATGTCAAGCATCTGCACTGTTCTGGTGTTGAAATATATATTTTTTTTATTGTAGAACCATGAACTTTTAAATAACAGTAGCATAAGCCTGCTGTGTGTCACATGATGCCATTTTAGGAATTTTGGAGACTTCTTGTAGCATCTTGCGGTCTGCTTTCAGGGTGAACTTGCTTGGATTGCCAGTGCTGGGCATATTGGCAAAATGTCCGCCAGATGATGTCGATGTTTTTCCATACATTGGTATGAATGATTTTAAAAGTCCTTACTTTTAATTCTTTATCAAACTCATAAGCTTCTACAGTCTTCCTTCTGAAGACCTCAGTCAGGAACATAACACACTAAATGTCGGAGTTCTAAGCATAACAACCCTTTCAAAATGATGCATAGCAACGTTCTCATCATGTACACCTCATGTAATACACCTGTGTTTCATTTTAGCATTTTAAGTGGAAAATAATTGTGGAGGTGTCCTAATTTATTCCTCAACAGAACTTTTTTAAAATTTTTTTATTAAGGGTTACTGAAAATTAAAAAATGTACAAATTTACCGAAATCATGAAATTACTGAAATTCCGAAATGTCAGTTTCTTAGTTATTTTTTATTATTCTTTTAAAATTTAAATAAAATATCAATGTTCCTAAATATCTTAAAAACCACACAGGCTCTTGTAGGGCATCCTAAGTTTTAATCATGGCTGAATATTATTATATTATATTATATTATATTATATTATATTATATTATATTATATTATATTATATTATATTATATTATATTATATTATATTATATTATATTATATTATATTATATTATATTATTATACAGAGATGCTTCTTCTGTAACAGCCATGTCTGCCCATGTGTCTCTGTGGACTTTACTTGATACTGTCAGGCAACCGGAAGAGATAAATCACTAACTTTGTCCTCTTTGTTTTGTCTGTTTTTCCTCCATCAGAGATTGATGCAGTACCTCGCCTCCAGAAACACGCTCTTCAACCTCAATAACTTTCTAGATAAGGCTGCACTGCAAGGTGATTTAATGCCATTTGACTGTTTGTAGACTCAGCAGTGCTGTATGTCTGACAAAACGGCTTTCTGTCGGGCTCTCCCTGGCTCTGATATGCCATCAATAAACCAGTATTCAGATCTGGGATTGAAAAAGGTGCTCTTTGTTTGATACAAGAAGGTGCTGAACATTGCTGAAAACTGAAACAGTGCTCAGTGTCTGATTATGTACTCAGTAGGTAAAGTAAGTGAATAAATCAAAAGCAGTTAAGAGCAAGAGCTAGTTTAACACAACAGGAAGTGGAAGCTGGTAAGAAAATGAAAGAACAATTGATTCTGCGATGCAAATAAGATGTAATCGGTCCGTAACTCTCTGCTCTTCAGGATACAACATGTCAACCTTCATCAGACGCTACAGTCGATACCTGAATGAAAAAGCCATGTCTTATAGACTAGCAGCAGTGGACTTCACCAAGATGAAGAGAGGGTATGCCTGTTGCACATATAAACTGATGATGCGCACAGTACATTTAAATGTTCCTCTTATGTAAGCCATATTTGTGTGTGTTTCAGAGCTGACGGTGTGATGCGCACTATGAACACAGAGAAGCTGATTAAGACTTTGCCCATCATACAAAACCAGCTGGATGCACTGCTAGATTTTCAGGTAAGTACACAATTTTTGTACACTGCCTTGCAAAAATATTCATAGTTTTTTATCTTTTTCACATCCTGTCCATAAACTCCCTAAACTTGAAGTGTAAAGTGCATTTGTGTTCAGCCCATTTGAGTAAGAACTCTGTAGACCCACCTTTTACTTCAATTACAGCTGAGTTATGTCTTTATCAGCTTTGCACATCTACAGGTCCTTCTCAAAATATTAGCATATTGTGATAAAGTTCATTATTTTCCATAATGTAATGATGAAAATTTAACATTCATATATTTTAGATTCATTGCACACTAACTGAAATATTTCAGGTCTTTTATTGTCTTAATACGGATGATTTTGGCATACAACTCATGAAAACCCAAAATTCCTATCTCACAAAATTGGCATATTTCATCCGACCAATAAAAGAAAAGTGTTTTTAATACAAAAAACGTCAACCTTCAAATAATCATGTACAGTTATGCACTCAATACTTGGTCGGGAATCCTTTTGCAGAAATGACTGCTTCAATGCGGCGTGGCATGGAGGCAATCAGCCTGTGGCACTGCTGAGGTCTTATGGAGGCCCAGGATGCTTCGATAGCGGCCTTTAGCTCATCCAGAGTGTTGGGTCTTGAGTCTCTCAACGTTCTCTTCACAATATCCCACAGATTCTCTATGGGGTTCAGGTCAGGAGAGTTGGCAGGCCAATTGAGCACAGTGATACCATGGTCAGTAAACCATTTACCAGTGGTTTTGGCACTGTGAGCAGGTGCCAGGTCGTGCTGAAAAATGAAATCTTCATCTCCATAAAGCTTTTCAGCAGATGGAAGCATGAAGTGCTCCAAAATCTCATGATAGCTAGCTGCATTGACCCTGCCCTTGATAAAACACAGTGGACCAACACCAGCAGCTGACACGGCACCCCAGACCATCACTGACTGTGGGTACTTGACACTGGACTTCTGGCATTTTGGCATTTCCTTCTCCCCAGTCTTCCTCCAGACTCTGGCACCTTGATTTCAGAATGACATGCAGAATTTGCTTTCATCCGAAAAAAGTACTTTGGACCACTGAGCAACAGTCCAGTGCTTCTCTGTAGCCCAGGTCTGGTGCTTCTGCCGCTGTTTCTGGTTCAAAAGTGGCTTGACCTGGGGAATGCGGCACCTGTAGCCCATTTCCTGCACACGCCTGTGCACGGTGGCTCTGGATGTTTCTACTCCAGACTCAGTCCACTGCTTCCGCAGGTCCCCCAAGGTCTGGAATCGGCCCTTCTCCACAATCTTCCTCAGGGTCCGGTCACCTCTTCTCGTTGTGCAGCGTTTTCTGCCACACTTTTTCCTTCCCACAGACTTCCCACTGAGGTGCCTTGATACAGCACTCTGGGAACAGCCTATTCGTTCAGAAATGTCTTTCTGTGTTTTACCCTCTTGCTTGAGGGTGTCAATAGTGGCCTTCTGGACAGCAGTCAGGTCGGCAGTCTTACCCATGATTGGGGTTTTGAGTGATGAACCAGGCTGGGAGTTTTAAAGGCCTCAGGAATCTTTTGCAGGTGTTTAGAGTTAACTCGTTGATTCAGATGATTAGGTTCATAGCTCGTTTAGAGACCCTTTTAATGATATGCTAATTTTGTGAGATAGGAATTTTGGGTTTTCATGAGCTGTATGCCAAAATCATCTGTATTAAGACAATAAAAGACCTGAAATATTTCAGTTAGTGTGCAATGAATCTAAAATATATGAATGTTAAATTTTCATCATGACATTATGGAAAATAATGAATTTTATCACAATATGCTAATATTTTGAGAAGGACCTGTAGAGACTGGATTCAACTATTCTGCTGGAAGGTGGGCCAGTCTCAAGTGTTGTGCATCCTCTAACAGGATTGTTCCATATTCAGCTGTGAGGATGGTGTGTTCAGGATGATATATAGTCTTAGTTTTCTGCCTCATGGGGTATTTTGCATGTAGGACCAAAGGTTCAGTTTTGGTCTCCTCTGACCAGAGTGTTGTAGCAAGAAATTAGCGAAAACTGGACAGGACATCGGCAATGGAAGCAATAAATATTCAAATAAGACTTTAAATTGTGCACTACACAAATTGTTCAACAAGAATAATAGAAAATGTTTTCTAGAGTGTTAGTCACCTTTCTGCCATTAGCAAAGCTTGAGGTCCTTCTCCTCCATTTTCTTACTGCAATGAGTCATGGGAATTACAGTCTTTTAGGGACAGCTTGACTTGATTTACCCTCTTAGTGAAAATAAAATCTGTAAAACCAACTCTTAATAAATCTGTTGCATACAATAATTACTTATAAATATAACTTAAATTGCTGTCTTTAGATCAGATATGTGTATAACCAAATCCAGTTAGACTGCAATTAAGATACAACACAGAGAACCTCCTCAGGCAGGTTTGCTGGGTCCTCTACCCTGTATAGGTTGTGACAACCTACTTCTTTGGATTAACTTTTTACATTTCGATTTCCTACCTGAGCTGTGGATCTCTGCAGCTCCTTCAGAGTTGCCATGCACCTTTTGGGTGCTTCTCTGAATAATGCTTTGGATGGCCTTGCCTTGGTAGGTTTGCCATACTCTTTCCATTTTCAGACGACTGAACCAAACCTAACTCAGCTTTAAACTCCACAACTCCCAGGTCTTCATGACGCTGTTTGTGTATTAAGAGGTTTTTATTTAAAATTATGAGAATAAAGTGGGCTGAACCTCTTGTTAAGTTCTCCAGTTGTTAAATAATTTGATGCACTCATTTCTTTCCACTTCAGAATTAGGTGCTACTTTGTGTTGCTTCATAATTTATGAATAAATGTAAGTTTATGACTGTAACATGAACATATGTGAAAGATTTCCAGAGGTATGAATACTTTTACAAAGCACTGCAGAATGCAGCAGTCACTGCAAAGACTTGACCCAAACTCGTGTTCCTTCCACCTGTCCTACAGCCAAACTCCAACGAGCTGACCAATGGGGTGATCAACACAGCGTTCATGCTGCTGTTTAAGGACTCCATACGGCTGTTTGCTGCTTTCAATGAGGGTGTCATCAACATGTTGGGTAAGTGGGAAACACAACAAAACAAACTCACTATTCATTCAATTTAACTTGATCCTTCTAAGATTACTGTTTCTTCTGCTGCTTTTATCCAAAGTTCAATTAGACACAAAACAATCATGTTCTTTCCTTCCTTTGACTGACATGAATGTACAATGTTATTATGCATGTTATCTTTGGTGCTGTTTTATAACTAAAGAAAGGGGAATGTGTTTTTGTAACATGCTGTTAGTAAAAGAGAGCAACATTTTTACATAATTTAAACTGTCATCTATTTCTTATATTTCTTTGACCCTCAATGTTCCATTACCTAAACCACTAAGGGAGATTAGTTGGAAAAAGTGTATAAGAGCTGTAATTTCCCATATAATAACATCATGTTTAGGAGGAAAACTATTATTTTTGTTCTTATTATAAACTAAAGTTAACCAATATAAATAATCTTAAGATTCCACATTGTAAGTTCCCTGTATCTAGTTTTGCTTCCTTTTTACTACATGGTCAATTTAGTATGTTTGTTTGTTATTCTCATCATTTGATAAAAATCTACAAAAATTCTGAAGATTTTAAGGGGATAATTTGGCTTTCACTGTAGTTTATTGGGATTTTATGTCAGACCGGTGCAAAGTAGTGCATAATTCTGAAGTGGAAAGAGAAAGGTGGAGGTTTTCTAAATTGTACAAAAAATTTGGAAAATGTGACGTACATTTGTGTTTCACTGAATAAAATCTAATGCAAGCAACTGCCTTCAGAAGCGACCTAATTTAGTAAATGGAGCCCACCTGTTTATAATTGTATCTCAGTATAAATCCAGCAGTTCTGTGAAGATCTCTGAGGTTAATTAGAGAACATTAGTGATCAAACAGCATCATGAGGACCAAGGAACACAGCAGACGGGTCAGAGATAAAGTGATGCAGACGTTAGGTAATGAAACTGTGTCCTAAGCTTTGAACATCTCACAGAGCACTGGTCAGTCTGTGATCTAGAAAAGGAAAGAGTATGGCCCAACTGCAAACATACCAAGACATGGCGGTCTACCTAAGGTAACAGGCCAGGCAAGGAGAGCATTTAGAGTGAAGAGACCCATGGTAACTGGTGAAGATGCAGATGAGAGACAACTATTATTCATGCACTCTTCATATTTGACCTACATGGAGGGGTGGCAAATAGAAAGTCATTGTTAAAAGAAATCCTGTTTGCAGTTTGCCACAAGCCATGTAGGGGACACAGCAAGCATGTGGAAGAAGGTGCTCTTATCAGATGAGACCAAAATAGAACATTTTGTCCTTCATGCAAAACACTATTTTACGGAAATAACGGTGAACACTTAATCCTTACACTGAAGCATGATGACAACGTCATGCTGTGGCGATGCTACTTTTCAATAAGGACAGTAAAACTGGTCACAGTTGATGGAAAGATAGATGGAGCTACATACAGGGGAAACTGGAAGCAAACCTTGCAGAAGCTGCAAAATACTTGGGCAAAGGGAATGAAGCTCTAAACATGCGACCACAGCTACAACAGGATGGTTTAGATTAAAGCATATTGATGGTTTAGAATGGCCCAGTCAAAGTCCAGACCTAAAGACAATTTGAGAATTCGTGCTGTTTCCAGATGCTCTCCATCCAGTTTGGTTTAGTTTGAGCTATTTTGCAAAGAAAAATGAGCAAGAATTTCCATCTTTAGATGTGCAAAGCTGGTGGAGACGAAAGACTTGAAGTTGCAGCATCAAGTGGTTCTACAAAGAGGACCTGAATACAAATATTTTTCAAATCTTTATTTGTGCTAAAGGTTTGAAAACCATGAATCATTTTCCCTTCACTTCACACTTATACACCACTCTGTGCTGGTCAATCACATAAACTCAATAGAATACAATGAAGCATGTTGCTGTTGTGTGACAAAACATTAAAAAGTGCTGTACCATATCTATAACTAGGTGGTGATGGTCTTGTCATTATTATTTTTTTTTTCTGCCCGACAGAGAAATACTTTGACATGAAGAAGAGTCAGTGCAAAGAAGCGTTGGAGATCTACAAGAACTTCCTGAACAGGATGACAAAACTGTCTGAGTTTCTCAAAGTGGCAGAGGTATCGTTTGTTTATCCTCCTCTGTGCTAACCTGGAGACGATGGGAATATCAGTTTGGAGCGAATCTCAGCAGTCTCCTCTCATCTGGACTTGTATACATCCACCAAATGTGCTTTTCTTATCTTCCCCCATGACAAAAAATAATTTACAGTGTTCCCCCCTCCCAAAAAAAACACCTTAAAACTGTTGAGATTTGCTCCAGACTTCTGTCACCCCAAGATTCTGATCTGCGGTCAATATTTACCCAAATGGACTGCAGATCAGCATCTTAGGGGCTTCTCTTGCTCAATTTTTAAATCTCTTTTTGCATCTAGATATTCTCCTGTTTCTCACAGTCTCCCCTTGCCCTGAGCTGGGGATTGTGTTTCACCAAGACAGCCGTTAATGGTTGAGTCTTAGTCTCTCAGAGGGCCACTCATGTACAGCATTCCAGCTGAGGGATCCCTCGTGTGCTGCCTGTTCAAATGCCTGCACTGCATGCCCAAGCAAGCTCTTTTCTATCACTATCTCTGTCCTTTATTCCTCCTCCTTATAAAAAAAAATATATCTTTTGTATTTAATGGCTGTTATCCAGTGAGCAGCTTGTGCCAGACTTCACAGTGATTATAAATAGTTTTATCCTAGAACTTTGCCATGCGTCATCTTCAAAGGCTTTCTCACTGCTTGATTTCGTTCCCATTTGGAAGAAGGTTTGGGGTGCAGCCGCTTGATCCAAAGAAAAAAGAAAGGAAAATAAAAAAAACGCGAACTAACGTTGACTTTAAGGACCCATTCATTTTATCTGTCTAACAAAATGTGTTTGTCTGTTTTGTGTGTCATCTGTGTCCCTCCCCCTCTCCTTCTGTTCAAAGTCAACATTAGTTGAGTGTCTTCCTTTTTGGATGTTTTGACCTGTTGTCCTCCCTCTCTCTCCACCCCGCCTGTTAAGTCAGTTGATGTGCTCCGCATTCATTTCCAACCAGTCTCCAGATTTCAGTGTGTGTGCGTGCACAAGTACTCTGTATATGTACAGCATATGTATATATAGGTGTTTGTATGTGTGTGCACGTGCCCTCCTTCCCTTCCTCCTCTGTTGTCTTTTGTTTGTTTTCTTTTTCAGCCACTGCATGATGTAATGAATGCTTGGGTTTGATTCTTCTTTCTCCCTCCTCCTCCTCCTCTTCCTCCTTCACGTACCTCTTCCCCTTTCTTTTCCCAACTCTATGGTCTGTTGGGTTTTGTTTTGGTTTATTTCTTGTTTCAGTACAACATTTGGTTTACTTTCATTTTGCCTCCCTCCTCCCTCCCCTTCCCCTTCCCTTTTTTGTGACACAGCAAGTTGGGATAGATCAGGGCGACAGCCCCGATCTCACACAGGTCAGTCTACATCTCATCTCAATCAGTCAATCAACCAGCCAGTCAACTAGTTTATAAATCCGTCCAGTCAGTCTCATAATGCTTCATTCTTTAAGCTCCCGTTCCCTACTCACCCTACAGACCTCCCTACACTGCAGCTGCCCCGTCTTCCTCCTCTCTTCTTCACTCTCCTTGAATCCTTTGCTTTGCCTCTCTTTCTGTTTTGAATCTAGAACAGAGAGGAAACAAACCTGCAAATAGTTTTGAAGCAACATTTAATTTCTGCAATTATTATCTGAGGGATTTCATGGTTTTTTCTTATCTGAATCATTGCAGAAGCAATTTTGCTCAAAGGTAAGATTTTTGAAAATAATTTAAGCAGCTGGATGACTACTTTTTTTAGTGTCAAGTGCAGATTTATTTTAGACGGCCATGACAGGGACACACAGTACCTTACAGAACCTTTTTACATCTTGTCACGTCGCAACAACAAACTTTGATCCATTTGATTGTGGTGTTATGTGACAGACCAACACAAAGCAGTGCATAATTGTGAAGTGGTAGGAGCAGGATACATTTCTTACAAGGAAAATTCAGAAAATGGTGTAGTGCTTCTCTGTTTAGCCCCCTTTACTACGATACCACAAAAACATCTAGTGTAGTTTTCACTATACATACTTAACTACACATACACACGTTCTGTGAGGGCCTCGGAGGTTTGTTACAGAACATTAGTGAACAAACAGCATCATGAAGACCAAGGAATCAGAGATGAGGTTCAGGAGAGGTTTAAAGCAGAGACAGGTTTTAAAACAACATCCCAAGCTATAAACATCTCACATAGCACTGGCCAAAGCACACGTAGTAATAAAATGTTACATATGTGAACCTACTAACACATGGCCATCCACCTGAGTTAACTGTTCTGGCAAGAAGATCATTTATCAGAGAAGCAGCAAAGTAGCTCATTGAAACTCTGGAGGAGCTGCAGAGATCTCCAGCTCAGGTGGAAAAATCTGTTTACAGCGAAATTTAGTTTTGCACTCTTAAATCTAACCTTTATGGTAAGCAGAAAGCCATGTTGTTTTCATTTGACCAGAGCACCTTCTTCCACGTGTGGAAGAACTGTTCGGTATACATGCAACAAAGTGTGGAGAAAAACTAAAACTATACATCGCCCTGAACAAACCATCCCCACCATGCAACATGGTGGTGCCTGCACCATGCTGCAGGGGTGCGTTTGTTCTGTTGATGAGAATGGATGGCGTTAAATACAGGGAAATCCTAAAAGAAAACCTGTTGAAGGTTTCAAAAGACTTGAGAGTGGAGCAGAGGTTAGCCTTCTGGCAGGATAACGAAGCTAAACACACAACCGGAGAAAAATGGAATGGTTAAAATCAAATCATGTAAATGTGTTGGCCCAGTCAAAGTCCAGACTTAAATTCAATTGAGAATCTGCAGCAAGACTTGAAAATTGATGCTCACAGACCCTCTGATTGCGAGCTATTCTGTAAAGATACATTTCAGATTTTTATTTTTAAAAACCAAATTGCAAACTATGAATCTTTTGTGTTTGTCTGTCACACAAAATGCCGGCGAAAAAAAGGTGGAAGTTTGTGGTTTTAATGAGACAAAACATGAAAGAGTTGAAGGAGCAGGAATACTTTTCAAAGTACTGTACAATTTGTCAAATTTTTTTCATTAGTCCTTCTGACATTTTTTTCTATGTAAAAGTCAGGGCCTCTCTATTTACTGAAAGCTCATTATACAAACAAGTTAACACAACCGTATACAATAGCCTTTTACTAATAAAAGCAAAACTCAGAACATTTTGTTCCTGGAAATAATTCTGTCCCTTTTCCTTAGCTGTGGGGAGAGCAGCGAATGGTTTTTAATTAATTAGGTTTCTGCAAATATGACTTGGATAGGTGTACATAATGCCATCATAAGTACTGCATAACATCCTGAAGGACTTCAACACAGCTTCTCCTTTTCGGTGGATGCATATTTGGTTGTTTACATTTTCACAAAATCAAGTAAAAAAACTGAAAAGGGTTTATGTAAAAAACTAACAACTTGCAGTGCTTATATGCCCTTATATGCCCTTATTCAACAACATAGTGAGCCATGCCTTTTACTGAGCTGTAGTTCTGTCTGTTTTGTTTTTAAACTTTTAGCATATTCTAGATTTCTCTGATGAAGGATATGCAGAATTTGCATTTTACTCTTTTTCCCCCTTTGAAATAAGTATATGAGAAGACATTTCTTTGCCTGTTGTGTCTGCGCTGTGTTTCTCTGATGCTGAAATGTAAAGCTTTGGGTGAAAACTACGGTATCACATGTGGTCCAAACAAACTCATTCATCATTTTATTTGCTTTCCAGTTAAGAGTGCTAGCCAGCAGCTCAATGTGTATACCTGGTTTTTCATCAGATCTTTACATTTGATTGAGTTAACTTGGTTTCCAGTCATTTGTTTTGCTCAGATTATTTGACTGATTGGTAACAAGTCTCCAAATCAAATCAATCATGAATTAACAGGGCTTTGCCCTAGAAATGGAATCCATGAGTTAACTCTTTTGAGCGATGATTATCTTTACATGTACGCGGGTGTAAGTGTGTGTGCTTAAGAGAGCGTATGTCTACTGCTGGCCTCTGCATGGGCTCATTAGATGGTTCAGAGATGAGTATGTTGAGTTTCTTCTCTGAAGCCCTTCAACAACGATGCTCTACTCTGTCCCGATCTGCCGGTTCTGCTGCAGACTCACTTGCATGATCCAGCAGCTAATGTGTGCATGCCAGTCAACCAAACCTGATGAAACCAATGCAAAAGCAGAACAAACGTGCTGTCGTAGAATAGAACATGAATATGAGATCGGTATCTTAATTTCGCTGCTGCTTTTTATGTGTATGTGAGATACAATTGAGGAGGCGGGGGGGTGAAAGAGAGCTTTTTACCCCACTTTGTCCCTGGCTGGGATTCTAACGTTTTCTCCTTAACTTCATAAATCCCTCCCTCCCTCGCTACTTTTTAGGCTCCCAGCTCCCTCCTGGAGGCTTTGGAGCAACATCTTGCTTCCCTGGAAGGCAGGAAGCTCAAAGATCTGTCTACTGCCAGCAGGTATGATCAAATGGACAAAACAAATAAGTCAGGTCTCCAACACCAGCCACTTTGTCTTACTTTAAATCTTTCATTGGTACTACTGCTGCTGTGTAAAACCTATCACCACTAACACTATTGTATTGTACTGTTGGTCTACAACTAGAAATGCTGCAATCAGCAGGATTTTTGTAACTATACCTGTTCCAAAATCAACAACTGAACAAGATCAGCAACTGAACAGTTCCAGTCAGAAGTTTATATCCGCAGTTCATCACCATGAATGTCTTATTCATTTATTTAAAAAACAGGATTAGGTGCTGAAGTTTTAATTTATTGTGTATTTTCTGAGGATTTCATTTATTAAAGCACAAAAAGTGAAAACCAACCGGCCCTATGTGAAAAGGTCATCAACCCCTATTTGTTAACAATCATGTTAGGAGCAAACTCTGTCAAACGAATGCCAGACTAAAATTATTTTCATTTGTCCAAGAAGTTTGCTTCTGTGAGAAAATCTCACAAAACAATGTAAAAGGAGCACCAATTTAGAAAAAAAAATAATTTATATGGTTTAATTTACATTTTATCAGAAAATATATATTAAAAAATATTTATACTGTTCTTAATAATTCATGACCATGTTGTTTCCACTGGCATTTTGATGATTTATGGTGATGAGCTCCAGTTAGAACACCTCTTTACCATGACCATAATCTTAATACTGCCTGCCAGAAGAAACATGGTGGTCAAATTAAAATATTTAGTTAAACCTTTAAATCTGCCAGGCGGCTGAATAATTTACCTTTTAACTTCATAGAGCAAATAATCTGATAACGGGTAAGAATTGAACGCAAAACAAAATTTGGCTCAAACAAAATTTATTGCATAGACATTTTGACGTGTGTAGTCATCTTGTGGAACAGCATGATAGGGGAATCAAACAAAGTATGAATATATTACGGATTTTCAAATGATACGGATGCTGTGCTCTTATTAACACAATTATTGTTATGTAAGATATGAATGAGTTAATGTAGGGATAGGATAATATTAGTTCTTCTTCGTCCCATGCATTTTCTGTACATGTTGATGCTTCACAATTTCATTGTATTATTTTAAATAAATTCTAATGCAATCTATCAAATGGCTTTGATCTGGACCAACGGGATACTATCCTTGGAGCATCACTAGTGTTGTACGCTCAGACAAGAGGAAAAATGTGAATTATTTGTGAACCGTTCGTTTCTTTCATTTCAAACATATATCAGCAGACCATAAATCACTCTGCAAAATGTGTAGTGTTAAGCCACATGCCTTGACTGTACTTCCAATTAATCTTAATAAACCCAATCCATAAT
Organism: Girardinichthys multiradiatus; assembly: GCF_021462225.1. Classification (NCBI taxonomy): domain Eukaryota; kingdom Metazoa; phylum Chordata; class Actinopteri; order Cyprinodontiformes; family Goodeidae; genus Girardinichthys; species Girardinichthys multiradiatus. The sequence continues at coordinate 18,037,019 of NC_061804.1, forward strand.
AGATAAAAAGCCCTGAATTGCACACCCTGTGGAAAAATTGGTCTGTATTAGTGATTGATAATGGTTGATACCACTAATGTCTGATGGCAATCTATTACACTCATCAATGGTTTTTGAGCCATCTGAGATTATCAGCAGCTGATGCAGTGAAATAACCGCTGATGCCTGCTTTCACTGTGTTACTACAAATTTATTGGCCTCATCCACTGGCTGACGCATTAATCTGCCCTTTAATTGCATATATTATTAACATAATTGCACTTGGCTGCAAAATATCTTTTAAGAGATAACAGGAAAGTCACAAAAATTGTTTTATGTGAATCTTTGTAAACATATCAGGGCAACATAAAGAGATTAAGCATATGTCTCACTACCAGATCCAGCACCTTGTCCAGCGCAGTATCGTCTCTCTCCAGTGCAGGGATCTCTCTCAGTCGTATGGAGGACAAGACAGAGGACAACCGACTGCAGCAACACAAGGCGAGACATTTACAGTCCACCTCTAAACTTGAATGCAGATTTTGATGATACCTTTCCACAGCTAAATGGCTGAAAATGATGCATGGTTACAGCACAATATGATTGTGAGCATAGATTTTATTTTAGGTGAAAAAAGCCCTTAAATGCAAGTGAACTGTGAAGAAATCCATATGTTAGTCTCGTTGTGCTCCACACTGTTGTTAGAGTTGAATAGGCTTGTGCATTAATTCTGCCGTGCAATAAAATAAACTGCCTGTCTGGCTGCAAGCCCATGGTGTAGAGAAGTGCAGAGTGAATAGAAATGAAGGAAGTGTGTAAATAAGGCACTTTTGCAGCAGATTCTTTCTTTAAATAAAACCACAAAAAAATATTAACATTTTTACAAGCTGGAGATAAAGGAAAAGATATGCATATTTTCCTGTTACTTTCCATGCAGGAGGATGGTCACAAAGTGATCGACATTCAGACGCCTACTGTTTCGCCCAGCACCCAGTCGGTGGGGAGTGCCAACAGCAGCGGAGGGGCTACGGATCTCTTCTCAAACTCACCCAGTGTACCCATTAATAACCAGTGAGTCCAACTTCATCTTATCCTCTTACCATAATTTGAATGCCCAGCCACCATTATAAATTAAATTAAAAGCCTGAGATGTAAATCTTCACTTTTCTTTATTTTTAGTGTGCCAAACCTGACCAGCGAGTTGTTCACCCTGCAGTCCCACTTCACCCCCATCCAGACCACACACACTGTGCCCCACAACAACAATGCCTGGGGAGGTAGGACAGCAAAAACAGCCAAACATACCCTTGTAAACATTTAGGAAAGCATGCAGTTAAAGGCCAAATAAAAGACGTAAGACCTATGAATACTGAAAGTAAAAAACATAAATAAATCCTAATCAGCCCTGTTGGTTGTTTTTCAAAGCAGATCAGTTATTTTAAAACACACTAACAAAAAAAGCCCCTCTCATAAAAAAACTGAAAATGAGTACCATTTATTGATGATGATGTGACCTTTGGATCCGCAGTGTGCAATGGAGCATTGTTGTATGTCTGTTTGTATGTCGAGCAAATAGGTTGTTTTTCTAATAAAAAAAAATGTTTTTGTGGGATTATAGTGTATAAATGTGACTAGGGCTTCAACTAACGTTTATTTTGCTTATTGATTATTCTGTTGACTATTTTTACGATTAATCGATTAATAATCAGATAGCAGATAGTAAGGTGCTTAATAGAAGACTTTTTACAGAATTTGAATCAGGTGAAGCTAAAGCTATGCCACTTGGGGTTCTGAATACTGCATTTTGACAAACAAACAGGGTGTATATATTTTTGTACAAATTTGGCCTAATTATTCTCTGAGAGGGTTGCTCTTTCAGCAAATTACATGTTTTAGAGTCTGTGTTCTCCAGCTAACGATTATTTGATTACCAAATTAGTTAACGATTATTTCAATAATGTATTAATCACGGTTAATCTGATTAATTGTTTCAGCCCTTGATGTGCGCCAGTTTGTTGGCAACACAAGGAAAGGCTGGAGTGTGCATTTTTGGTACGAAGGAAAAGTAGATGAGCTAGGACAGATACATTGAACAGGGCATAAAAAGCCAGAGATGCGAGCCTATGACAGCTGTCGTTTGTAAGCATAAAGTTTCAGTATCAGGTAAGAAAGGCCTTCTTTTACAGCGGTTTTTAACTTTTTATGTCAGTCTATCCTAATGTCCTGATGTTGAGCGCCCTTGCTTTGCTTTACCACTTAGCTTTAGCTGCAACTCATTTTTTTCTTTGTGTCTGAGCTAAATGAATGATGGTGTGTTTGACTGAAGTTGCAGTCTCACTATGTAGCAGAATTTTTACTTCCCTATTATCCCCCACATGATTACCATTAACTTAGAGTGACTTCCTAGAGCAAAATAGCATTTTAGGAAACCAACTGGAGACAGACTTATAGATTTTGAGTGGCACAACACACTAATGTTTTGGCAGCTACATTACTGTAGTGTATCTAAACCCTCACAAGTAAATCACAAACTGATTATGATGATGATAAATGTGAGGCTTGGACAACGACTGCATGGCACTCTAATATAAGGTTGGTTACTCTGATGACACATGTTTGAATGAAAGCACTCACACATCACTCTGTGAGCACACCAGAGAAACAATGCTGGTCAGAACTGGAGTAGAAATTACATCTATTTAAAACACTGGCAGAATTTAAGCGTTCAAAATGACAGTTTTTGACATGAGCAGTGGTGAATTTCACGCAGACTGGTCTCGTGACAGAACACTTTTAAATCCCTCTATAGGATGGCCATTTGTTAGGTCTACAATTTAATGCCCTCAGACATTTCCTCCTCCTCACTTCAAGAATTAAATAAAAATATTTATTTCATGAACCAAATTTCAAGCTAGAGACTTTGTTATCCTTACTTTCCTCTCTGAGTTAAGTGTTTTGAACTAATATTATCACCCTGTAGCTTTTGGCTGTGTTCTTGGCTGCACTGTGCCTGTTTTTGCTCTTTCATCCTATTTTAAAAAACAAATTTCTTGCTTCTGGTCATGAAAATTACAATAACAATTGAGAGCTACAAGCCTCCAAACAAACGAATAGGAAAAATTGTAAAAATGATTATATACATGTATGCCTTTTCAATTCCCATTTGCTCAAAGACCAGCAATAAGAACCAGATATGCTGTAAATGTAATTGCCAGTTGCATCATGTCCTGCACTCTTTTACTCTTTTCTCTCCTTTTATTTATTTTTTGTATGCCAGGAGACCTGCTAAAGCCATCCCCACCTATTCAGATTCACAGTCCTGGAGTTCCATTGCACTCTGGTAAAATGCTCCCCAATGATTTGGACTCTTCATTAGCAAACTTGGTTGGGAGTAAGTAAAATCTGTCATTGCTGCAATGTTTTCTTCTCTAGTTACACCCCTTTAGAAATATAAATTTTGTTTCTTTTCATAGACCTACAGTTTGGGGGCACACCGGCTAAAAAGTGAGTGAGCTTACCTAAAACCAAAACTTTAGACACAAGACTTTTTCTGTCTGTGATGCATGACTTTGATGCATATCAATTAATTAGAATATCATAAATAAGGTTACCAAATTTAATTGATTAAATTCAAAAAGTGAAATGTTTTATTGATTCAGAACACAGACTAAAATATTTCAAGTGATAATTGCTTACAGCTAATGAATGCCCAAAATTCAATTTATCAGAAAATGTGACTTTTACACAAGACAAATAAATACATTTTAATACAGAAATGTTGACCTACTGAAAATAAGCCCACACATAGTAGATATACTCAGAACTTAGTCTTGCCTCATTTACATGAATAACTACATCAATGCAGTATAGCATGGTGGCGATCAGCCCTGTTTGCCTTAATAGTGGCTTTCAGTTCGTCTGAATTGTTGGCTCTGGTGTCTCAGGGCTGCACCTAACATGTCTGTTAAAAATCCTTTTTGGTTGGGTTTGCATTAGCTGTAACCCATAGTCATCAAAATTATCAGAAATACATCCTTGAAATATATCAGTCTGTATGTATTGAATCTATATAATATCTGAGTTTCACTATTTTTTAACTCACATCTTTTCAATGATATTGTAATGTATTGAAATGCACTTGTATGTAAAGCACTATTCTGTGTTTTCTGCATCATCAGGCCAGAGTTCCATTGGAGCCAGCTAGTGGAGAAGAAACCCACTGGAGGGAGTGGCTGGCAGCCAAAGACTATGTGTACCAACACCAACTGGACTCATGCTACCCATCCCATGGCACCTGCACCCATGCCCATCCCTCAGATGGTAACAAAGCTTGTGCTCAAGTTTCACCTCACTGATTGTGTTTAAAAATGCTCGGGAAGACAAAGTTGGTCAGACAGTAATTATGTGTTGGTGTGGTTGCTAATATACAGCATTTCATTATTTATTTGCATATTTAATTATTTAATAATGTATTAAATAAATAAATGGCACATTATTTTTTTTAAATTGGACATTTAATAGTGCATTTATTTTATTTTGGCCATTTGATCCTCCGTACTCCTCAGGGGTAACATTCTGAAAATCATCTCCTGACCCCCACTTTGGGAACTCCTGTTCTAAGAACAGATTTATCGAGAACTATAAATCTCTCCTGGGCCTTTTTGTTTTGTGCACATCCACTGCCAAAGAGAACTGTGCTCTTACCTACATTATGTCCACCTGCCTGGATCAGTGTTATTGCTTTGGACAGAAATCTAAAAAAAGAGATATACTGCAAATGTATAACTCTCAGTTTTAAAGTTGTAATATTAGTCCTTGCTTCCAAAGACAAAATTCAAACGTTATCTTTTCCTTAACTAGCTGAGGAGACCTCCTTACCTCTGCAGTGGCAGTCAGATCCAAAATGCAGCAGAAAACAATAAAATCAGACGAAAAAGGCAACAATCTGAAATCTTTAATCAAAGCAGTTACAATCAAAAACATCCTTTTAAAAAGGACAAGGTGCAATAGTAATACATTTTCAAAACTAAAATGTATAATAAAATATTATAATTATTGTCTCTTACACATTGTCTTCACTCTATAAGGTTTGGAAAGCAACACTGTCAAAATGAATTTCTCAGACCCAGATTTCCACCTTCGCTCACATTTGCACCAGAAAAACAACAACCAAGACCTCTGATAGAGATTGCAACATAAAGCAAATGTTCATTTCTGATTACGGTTTCATTATGAAACTAAATTAAATCACACCAAACTGAGAGAAAAGGGGCAATATTAATCAAACCGGACATGTTATAAAAGAGCGTAGAAAACAAAGCTTGTGGTTCCTTTTTATTTGTGCCTTGGAAAATAAACGTTTTAAAACATTCTGTCATAAAAGGTTTTAATCCCTAAAATATTATCTTGACTGGAGGAAATACTCCCTCTGTCTCCACAGACGTTGAAAGTCTTTGATTTAAAATCCCCTAGAACAAAATTTGAGCTGTATAGGAGTTTTAACTGAGGCTATTGAAATATGATGCTAGAAAAATCCGCCAATCAAAAATGCTTGCGAGACCCCCCAGTCAGCTTTTTCAGAGGCAGGACAAAATGCACATAGAAGTTACCATGTTAAGACTTTAATCTGATTGGGGGAAAGTATTCACAAAGCAATTTTTCCTCATTTTCCAAGATTGTAAGACAAGAAAATGAATATCGCAGGGATACGGTTAGTCTTGGAAAATATATTTTGTTTCCTCTCATTGTCAGGTCTATTTCTTTTGCTTTCATTTAATGATACACACTGAATAGTCCTAACCATCTCCATACTTGATTGCATATTTCCACCTTTTCGTAACATTGTATAAATTGCAGAAATGACTTCTCGACACAGCCTTGAACCATCAAGGACACCATCATTTATCCCTCTTTGCCCTTTGTGCTCCACTCTGATTATCTCCCTGTCTCTTCCATTCAATCTGGTTTCATCTTCAGAATTTTTGGACCGAATAGGCTCTTTACTCAAACTGCTCATTTTGTAAGGAAATGGTTCAGAAAGCCAGAGGCAAGACTTGAATACAAAGTGGAAGTGATTTTATCATGATGAATGGACAAAGGTGTGGTTTCCTCACTTTTGGCCATTTTGAGAGATGACAGTTTAGCTTTGAGCAGGACCATCATTTACTGTTTTTTCTCTTTTCTTTTCTCTCTACCTCTCTACAGAATGGGATGATCTATACGGGATATGTAAGTTTACTCAATACATTAATTTAACACCAACCCTGTCCTGTTGTTTTAACCTGTGTGGCTTATTCTTACTGCCACCTCACATTAATGTACTTCTTTTTGTCGTCTTAGTGAAAGGCAAACAAACACCTTTTTACTGGATACCAGCTACAAATATAGTTTTATATACTGACCCCTTCAATAACTTTGAATATTATTGAAAAGTTCATTTACTTCTGTAGCTCAGTTCACTAAGTTATTTTTGTTAATTATGATCATTTTGTACTTACAGCTAATGAAAAAAATACATTCAAGACTAAAATATAACATCAGACTAATAAAAAACAGAAATGTGGCCTTAATGAAAAGTATGTTTAATACCTGCTTAAAAGTTACTTTCAAAAGGTACTTTTATTTCAACAAATGTGTCTCATCGGAACATATATTTTAATTTATTGAATATGAGTGTATATATAGTTTTATAGGACTAACAACATAAAATTATTTATAATTGACTTTTGGCTCATTTTTGAGTTGATTTTTTTTACAGGCTCCGGCACCAGTGGCTTTTCCTATGACGACACCCCAAGTGCCTGTGTACGGAATGGTAAAGTATAACTTTGCTAAGCTTGCAGAAATAACACGTTCATAAAACAAATGCTAAAATATGTCCATCCACCTGTTCTCTGACCAGCTCCCTCCTCAGATGAGTCATCAGATGGGGGGTGTTCCCATGATTCCTGCGCAGCCTGTCATGTATAACCAGCCTGTCCTGAGACCCACCAATCCTTTTGGACCCATCCCGGGTACACAGGTAATACAGACGCACAGAGACACTGATACATTTATGCAAATTCAACTTACTCTACCAACTACTAAGGCATAAGGGGCCAAGACGCCAGAGAAAAATTAATGCAGGGTGAAGACTAATTGATTAATAATTTTGTAAGGAAACAAAAAACAAAACTAACCAACAAAAAAATCACACCTTTTCAAAAAGAGAAGTGTGTGCATGGTTGTTAGTCCTGTGTGTCTCTGTGTTGGACTGGCGATCTGTCCAGAGGGTACCCAGCCTCTCACGCGTTAACTGCTGGATTTAGGCACCAGTTCTACATTTCTAATTTGTAAGGAAAAGTTTGGAAGAGAGAAACCATCCATCTTCCAAATCTTATCTTCATCAGAATTTGCTGATAAATGTATTTCTTAGAAGGCTACACGGTGGTGCAGTTGGTAGCACTGTTGCCTTGCAGCAAAAAGGTCTTGGGTTCGATTCCCGGCCTGGGGTCTTTCTGCATGGAGTTTGCATGTTCTCCCCGTGCATGCGTGGGTTCTCACCGGGTACTCCAGCTTCCTCCCACAGTCCAAAGATATGCCTGTTAGGTTGATTGGTCTCTCTAAATTGCCCTTAGGTGTATGAATGAGTGTGTGCATGGTTGTTTGTGTATTGCCCTGCAATGGACTGGCGACCTGTCCAGGGTGTACCCCGCCTCTCGCCCATAGACTGCTGGAGATAGGCACCAGCTCCCCTGCGACCCACTATGGAATAAGCGGTAGAAAATGACTGACTGACGTATTTCTTAGATCGGACGCACACTCAAGGTTGATACAACGTCTCTGTTCCTACCCCTTACAGTTCATAGTGGTTTATTATGTTGGGATGTTGATCATGAACGGTAAAAAAAAAACATAGCTAGAAGAAACTAAGCATGATCTGAAACAGGCCTTAGTCTTGTCAGTCCATCAATCTCTTCAAACCCTACTGTTTCTGGGGCGAGACTGTTACAAAACAGTGCAAGGTTATTAACATGCCATCCATCGAAGCAGAAACAAAGTAGCATTTAGAGTTTTATCAAACACTGTCTAAAAGTTCTAACTGGTCATAAACTAACTATGGATCATTTCAAACCCTTAATAAGTTCTCAACTAGTAGAAAAGGATTAACTATTTAACATGTATTCAAAGGCATCTAAATAAAATATTTCTGACTATAAAAAATGCATATTCTGACAGTCTCGGGCACATCATCTGCAGAATAAAAGATTATTTTCGGATAAATCTCATGTCATGACGAAGGCCTACTGCAACAGTCTTCCTCAGAGTATTAAATGTGTTCATGTACACAAAACTCAGATGTCTTAATCTTCATAATGCCACAACATGGACAGTTATGGTGTGAAACTAAAGAAGCAACACCCATCACTCTAATCAGAAGGACTGTTATTTTAAATTTACATTTACCAAGCTACGAGCAACGTGCCCACCTAACAGCCGACAGCAGACTAGCTACTTGAGCATATAGCCCGACTAATTAACATCAGCTTGTTGTACTACTTGCTTTAAAGCAAAACGACAAAAAGCCTGTGAAAAATCTTTTAATAGAAAACTACTGTTAAATTCTTGTTTTTGCTTAATTTTCTGCAATCTAAACATAAAAAATATAGAATTAATGTATGAATAATTGTTAAAACAGTTTCCAGTTTAAATCAAAGCAATCAGATTATATATATTTTTGTTTTAAAGTTTTGTAAATACCATGATATTGTTTTAATTTGGATTATTACACTGTGAGAATCACTTATCCATGCCTAATTGCTCCTATATGACAAGAATTGCAATTTCTTAAAGCCCTGGAATTATCAAGAATTGCAATGCGTTACATATTTAAATAATGTAGTAGAAGGTGGAATGTTTATGGTAAATGGACTGAACTTATGTAGCGCTTTTCCAGTCATACAGACCGCTCAAAGCGCTTTACACTAGCGCCACATTCACCCAATCGCACTCACTAACGCTCACACATTCATACACTGATACACAGATTCGGTAGGCAACTTGAGGTTAAGTGCCTTGCCCAGGGGCACATCAACCTATGGCAGGAGGAAGCTGGAATCGAACCCACAACCTACTGAGCCACAGTCACCTAGAGTAGTGACTGAACCGTAACACTGCTATAATGTCTCATGACATGACTGGAAATGTGGGTTATGTTACACTCCTTTCAAAAGCTGTTTTCCTGGCACTGCAGCAAGGAATGTGTTTATCAATATTAATAGTTGCCTGAATGCATCTTGAGTTGTTTTGTTGGACTAAAATACTCTAATTTCTCCTCTTTGCCTTCTACAGATGCACTTCATGTAGAGATGATGTTGGAACCATAGCAGCACAGATGAGAGAGAAGAGGCAAGAGAAAGAGATGGAAAAGAAAGAGCTGACAGCAAACACAAATACAGAACCAAATCCGGTGCAAGAGGAAGAAAAAACGGCAAGGGAATAGGAGGACCAGAGCAGAGGATTAATAGAAGATGAAATGCTGATGTCAATTTACTGTCACTCCACCCTCTATTCCCCCACTAATAGCTGTTGAGCATCAGAGGCTCCTCATCATTTCCACCCAACTTATCTTTGTTTGGCCTCTTCTAATGGCAATCACAGCCTATGCTGACATTGCATAAACTGACAGCTATTATGGAAGTTCTTCACCTTCTCCTGAGCCACTACCCCTGTTAATAACCTATATGAAAACTTACCCACATCTCTCCCCATTCAACACCTGAATCAAACTTGGAGGGCAAGCATCTCTATCTCTGATTCGATCATTTGCTGGCACTTTACTCAATGTGAACTTTTGCCAAGGGTGTGTTTCTGCGTAGATGATTCTAGAATCTTGTTCCGATTGGTTCCTGATTGCTTGTCAACCATCATCTGATATTGCAAGTGATTTGAATGCGTGCGAGTTTTTGCTTTTTATTTTCTACATTTCAGCGAGCTGCATCAACATCATTTCTTTTTATGATCTTCATTTGTTCTTAAATGCGTAAAACAATGATTTTTGGGTGTGCCTGTGTGATGGTAGATGGACGTAGCTCTTTAGAGTGAGAACTTTGTGTGTGTGTGTGTAAATTATCTTTTGGTACCTGATGTCATGACTATATGTTGCCAGGTGCCAATGTGTTACTGCACTGGAATTTAACGATGAAAGCACTGAGCCAGACCCACCTATTGCATTTGGATGTAAACAGACCTCTCATACTAACTTTACTACTTGGGGACATGCTGTACACACTGTTTTCCTTCTTTGTTTCCCCCTTCTGCAACTGCGTGATATTGTGAAACTGTCTTTTTCACATCTTTACCTTGCGTAGAAGCTTTCTTCTGCTGCACTATACTTTACTTGTCCACATGGTTTCTCTGTATAGAATTCTTTTTAATTTTTCCGGTTGTTTTATAATCTTCTCTTGTATACCTGTACTGCTCTATTAGTGAAACCTAGAAGGGGATTTTCGGTCTAACCAATCAGAAATTGTTTAATTTTCTCTGTGTCCTGAATAAGTTACATTTAAAGTCTTGTTCACCTCAGAAAATCTGGATTTGGGCAAGCAATCCAGCTTATGTGCAACCTTTACCCAGAGGACCTGGGCTTTTGTTCATCAAGTCTTATCATATACAAACAGGACAGCTAAAGGTCGTTGCGAGAAGTCCAGTGAACATCCGACGATCATAAAGCGGCTGAGGGTAATGTCTTCTCATCAGAACCCTGGTAACGCCTGCAGTGATGGCGCATAGATCAATCCAGACAGCCCGAGACGAGGAGCCTTAATGAGGCATTAAATGCTAATGTGGATTTTCTGGCAGATCCAAGGTCAAGACAGACGCACAGTCTGATAATATATATATACATATATTTATAGCACAAACCTTCAAAGAAGGAACAATGCTCTGCTGCACAAAAACCTAAAAACCATTGCTGGGATGTACAGTGAAAAGGGGCAATAATCGATTGGGGGTGAAGTCGTTTTCTATTGATTGTGTCTGTTCTATGTACATGTACTTAGTGTGTTTGTGTGCACATGCCTACGCATAGAGATTAACAGGGTCATGTTCCTTGGTTAGAGATGGAAGGTCTCTAAGCAAGATGGTAGCGTGTACTAACTTAGCATTGAGTGTTCTTGTGACAGTGTCCGAGTCTGTACAACACATCAGCTGTAGGTGGCTATAGGATCATTCGCCTGCTGAGTACACACTGATCTCCTCAGACGGCGGGTGATTTCTAACCAAATCTTCAGAGACGACCAAAAGTACATTAGCGTACTGTGATTTAAGGTTAAAATTCAAATGACACCTGGCTCCCTGCAGCTAAGACTCTGCTACCAGCAGAGACTTATATTAGAAATCATCACTAAGCATGCAGATATTCTGAGGTTTCACCTATTTGACAAGTTCAGCTGTTGTTATACTCCTCCATCATTCTTGTTCCAGTGGTTTGTCCTTCTTCAGCTGAAAGCTTTATTCAACGAGCTCTTCAGCTCCACAACTCAACCCATCCTGGGATCTGACTGTTACCGTGTCCCCTCTGTATATAGGTAATGCTGTTCATGTGTTTTTAGACGTTCTCTCTGTAAAAGTGATCGAAGCCCCGTTGGATGACTTACTGTATGTTGGACAATTTATTGCTGTATCTGTGTTTGAATGGTTGTAGTTTTTGAAGGTGTCATCATCCAGGGATGGGCAGGTGGGCATGGGTCGATGTTTGTGCTCTTTGTGTCCATCTCAAGGTGGAAGTGGGTTGGGGGTCAAGGGTAAACTATCACAACTGGTCAATACCAAGAGTGTCTTCATTGAAAAAAAGAGGACAGGACAGGGTCTGTCCTCTTTGAAACAGGAACATTTTTTGCACCAAAGTCATCATCAAAGCGCAGCTTCTTATCCAAGGTCACTAAGGATGGATGATATCAGAACTCAAAGGATTTTTGTTTGGTTCTTTTATTTTCTAAAGACAAACAAAACTGTCTCTTTTGCATGATTACGTGTCGTCTTTTTATTGGCTTGTGTGCCCGGTAAAAGCATGACCATAGTGTGAACTCACTCTTACCGGTGTGTTTGGAAAATGTTAACAAACTTACTCATTGAGACTTTTTTTTTTTTTTAAACTTACCTCTCATCATCCACTGTTTTACGATGCAGGGTCTGTAACTGTTTGAAGGTTGCCTCGCATGGATCAATGCAACTTGCAAGTAACCCATCAAACTTCAAACCCAGTTACCACGACTGCATCTCTGTAAAACGCCATGGATGTCAACACCGGTTACCACCTAACTAGCTAGACATTGCAGTCTTGTAAAAACCGTTCTTTATTAAAGCGTTGCTATTTTCAATACCTGTGTTTGAATGCTCGCTCCTTTTTCATATCAAGCCAGCAGTATCTTGGGAGGTTGTGGTTCAAAGTACTGTAACACGTGTTTGGTCTGGTTCACATTGTTTGGTGTTTCAAAGTGTTTCGGTGTCGTCCTGTCTTCATCAAATACTAAGATCCCAGTCATCCTCCACAATGCAGTGAATTGCAGACATCCTTCACTGGAAGCTTTCAGTTTGTTTTCAACAATTAAGATGAAGAAAATCAGGAAAACTACATTATCTTTTTTTTTTATTACAATATTTGCAACTCAATAATATAAGTGCAGATGTATAAAATAAACGTTTTTTTTAGCCCTGGCGATGTATAGACATTTCCATTCACTCTGCATAGCTAAGGAAAACACAGTTAAGCCCAGAATCAGTAATACTCCAAACATATCTAGGTTTAACATTACTTTCATTCAACTAAGAGGATTTTTTTTTATCATAGGAAATACCACAGGCCTCTCTCAAGAGATTGGTGACCACCGTTATGCACATTTTTATAGGTATTTTGGTGAGTTATCTTGGAAGTTAGAAGGCTTCTTTGCCATCTCCTGCTACAGATTTCAACTTCAAGTCAAGACCTTGGCTGGGCAACTTATAACAGCTAACATTTTCAGTCAGAAGAGTAATGTTGCTAAAATTAAAGGATTACTTTAAAATCTGAAAGGGGTACTAATAATTTTGGGCTTAACTCTAGATGTGCATAATCAAATACTCAAAAACTGCACTCACTGGCCACTTTATTAGGTACAAATTGCTGGTAGCGCATTGGACCCCTTTAGGGCCTTCAGAACTGTGTCAAAAACATTCCTGACAGATTTTGGTTGATAACGTCATGATAGCATCATGGAGGTGTAGCAGGTCTGTTTGCTGCATTTCTGTGACACATTTCCGCTGTACCATTATAGGTGCTCCGCTGGATTGAAATCTGGTGCTGTGGAGGCCACGGGGACACATGGTCCAGAAACCAGTTTAAGATGATTTGAGCTTTGACATAGTGCATTATCCTGCTGGAAGGAAGTTTTCAGAAGATGGCAACACGGTGGTCATAAAAGGAAAGACACGGTCAGAAACAATGTTTTAAATTATGCTCAGTTGCTACCAAAGGGCCCAAAAGTGTGCCAAGAAAACACCATTAAAGCAGTCCAAGATGTTGATACAATGCAGCATGGATTAATGCTCTCGTGTTGTGGCCAACCAGCTGAATATTGAAACATTAGACAAGGAAACTTATTTCCTGTTCCTGTCCAATTTTGGAGAGCCTGTCTCATTGCAGCTTTAGTTTCCTGTTCTCTGCTGACAGGCGTGATCCCAGGCGTGGCTGCAGTAACCTTTCTGCATCAAGGTTTGTCATGTTGTGCGTTAAGAGGGTATTCTGTATGCCTGAGTTGTAACAAGTGGTTACTTGAACTATTGTTGCCTTTCTATCAGCTCAAACCGGCCTGTCAGTTCTTCTCAGACATCGCAGAAACATTTTTCGGTCCAAACAACTGATGCTGGAGTAATTGAACAAATGTAACTAAACTGACCATTGCATGTATAAGATATATTGTGGGGAAATCGATCCAAGACGCAATGAAAAATTAGCCTAAAAATATCAGTTCAGTAAAATATTCATACCACTTTTTGATTAAAGAATTTATAAAAAAATGTATTTAGACTCTAGCATTTCTAAAAAGGCCCAAGGAATGTTTCTTTGATACTCTTCATCATGCGTTTAAAAAGGCAAATAGCTAACCTGACTTGTTTCTACTGGAAGCTGCTGCATTCCCATCCTGCTAGCTGACTAAAAGCCACATTCAGCATCAGTTTTATGTTAACATACATGCATAAACCAACTCATCTTATTACTTCAGCGTGCCATTTGTGTATACTTCATTTACTACACTCATTCAGTCCACTTGTGTCCATCTGTTAGCTGTTCATTGTTGTTGAGTGCATGAAACTCAGCAGTGTCTATGAAAAACTCTTCCTTGCAGGGAGTAGGTTCTTGTACTTTAAATTTCTTCCAGCTATTTAATTTTTTAGAAAATATTAAAGTGATCAGATTACCATCAGGTTTGGATTGTTTTCAAATTGTTTTTATTTTTATTTTTAAAAAGGCATAGATTGATGTTTTTTTTTGGAAGAAAATGGAATAAAAACATCATCTGATGTTGATCTCTGAGTTATTCCTGGTAAAGTGTGACTTTTTCAAATATTTACACAGAATAAAAAATACAGGTTGGTTGAAACTCATTTATTGATAATGAAACATTTCAAAGAACAAAAGGACAAAAAGTAGTTTAAAACAACATGGTAGAATTTGTGTTCATTGTCATTCTTACAAGTTGAAAGTGGCATCAAAAAAAATTGTTTTTGGGAGACAGGGAGTCTTGCGTCGAACCAGCAACTGATCCTCAGCCAGGTTATTCAGCTCTGAAATGGAGGGCTCTTCATCAAGGCACTTAACCCCAAAGTGGCCGCCGGGTCACATGTATAAAAACTAAAACATCCCATTCCACTGAAATGTCCCGATTCTGGTTCTGGCTGTGATTGCCTGGTACTCTTTAAATGTCAGGTAGCAGTAAAAACAAAATGTCTGCTGAAAACAATCAGATTAAATATAAAGGTGGTATAAATGTCCGCAAAGGATAGTTAGGTGACTTTTAAAAAAAAATCAGAAACAGGAATGTATGAGCTCAGTATGCTTGAAGAAAAATAAGCCGGAAAACCAAGGAAGGAAAAAATGATTCTCTCCCATTAAAAAATAAAAAAAAAAGACAGGAGAAATTTTTTCAAATATCTGAATTCCTGACAAATTAAAATCCCAAAGACAGGAAAAGGAAATAGAAAGCATGGATATAGCTGTTCCTGTTTAGTAAAAAAACAAAACAAAATGTGCCTGTGAGTGTGTTCGCGTGTTTCGGGGCGGGGCAGGAGTGTGTGGTCTGAGTGTTTACCTTAGTGGGGAGACACCCCATCGTCCACAGCAGTTTCAGGCCTAACGCTGCTGTTTTCCCCATCCCACTCTACAGCTGCGTGTGGCGTACGTCCAGGGCAAGGGCTCAGTTTGGCTCCCTCCCACTCTAGCTGTAATAATCAGCAAGAGGAAGAAGGTGGCTGGAGCAGCAGCAACAACAAGGCATGCAACTAACAGTTCACATGGAGAAGGTGGAATAATGTGGAAATGTTGAGTTGCTATGTGTCATCTGAACCTAACGCTGTCAGTTCCGGTGCCCGATGAAAAACAAGATGGCTACTGTAAGACACTACTGTAACAGGAGGGTTATAAGTAGGTTTAGTCTGCTTTTATGTTGTAAAAAGCTATTAACCAAGTAAAATCCATTTTGATGAGTTAAGCTGTTATCTAACTAGGAAAGGAATCAAAAAAAGCCTAATCCTTGTTTTGCATTAAAACAAAAAAGATGTGCTCTTGTGAAAACAGCCACGAGAAAAGCAGTCATTTGCCCTTCTCACTGCCGCTGGAGAAATCCAAAAACAACTTTTACATCAGCACATTTCCACCTGGTCAACAACCGAACAAAGCCACAACATAACGGAAGAAACGATCCTACAGTTCTCTCGCAAGATGAACCGCTGCAGTCATCAATTTTTGCAACCTCAATGTTAAACCGCCAAACCTTCAGACAGCCTCGTTTTGAAGAATTAGGGTCGACAAAACCACCGTTAAACGTTTACAATCAGTTTCTCTGATTCCTAACAGTCACCCATCTTCAGCGAATGTTGGCTGGAAATGCTTTTTCAGATTCATGAGTACCAAAGTGTACATTTCCCTGATATCTCTGATGCTTTCTATAAAAGGAAGGGTCCTAGCAACAGATGGTAACAAAAAGGAAAAACAGCTACTTTCGAATATGTACACAAGAAAAAAAGCTCATCGGCTGTCTAAAATTATGCATCGATGTGAATGCATTAAACCTGCTTTCATTAAAGAATGTTCTCATGAAACATTCAACACAAAAGTGAACTCTCCAAAGGTTCTGATTTGATGCTTTAGTGGCTAAAACAGCGGACCCCTGCTGTACAAACACAGTATCCTGAAGAATAAACAGCCAACGGGAATTACCCATAAGGCCCGTTTGTTCCCCCCTCCTGTACCCACGTGTTGTCACTTTGGCCCTTCCTACTTCCAATTTGTACTCAAACGTGAAAGTGAAAATATGCACAAAAAAAAATGTTTGACTGAATTTAACTGCATATTAAAACTGTGTGCTGCAACCTATTTCAATTTATTTTCGTTCTGAACCCATTTGGACTAGTTGACCGTTACTTAATTTGACAGATGATCCCTGATCAAACTAAAATAACGTTGCAAATAAGTAAATTCCTTTTGGTAATATTTATTAGAGATATATGCACATTTCCTTACAGTAGAATATTAGCGGAATAAAAAAAATGTACTTTTAAATTGTGGGTACCAACGTCCCCGTTGGTGGGCACAAACTGAGGGTTGGAATGAAACATCCTACGGCAGACGGCACCATTTCATTACCAAAACACTCAAATGACCAAATCTATGAAGTTACAAATTAACGAAGAAGCGAAATGAACAGCCTCCCAGTTCTGTTAAGCTGTGATGCGATTCGATCGCCCTCTAGGCTTTTCCGCTACCTAACCTCAGGATTGGGACGTATTAGCAAGAAATGAGTCAGAACTTTGGAAAACACATTCAAATTAACCAAAGTATTTAACATTTCACTAAATTTTTCATTTTTACAAAACCATTTTTGATACTAGGTCAACTGACTGAACCCAACTTCTAAGCCATCACTTCAATCCAAACAAGTCCTTCTGTGCAACATTGAACCAACAGCGGATGACGGCAAAAACTAAATGCCCGAGTTGTGCATAACTCAGGAGATAATTGTCATCAGCCAAAAAAGAAAACTGATAAAGCTACATGGTAAATTGTGTCACCTCGGTTTTCTTCGGTAAAAAACAAGCCAGTTTGATTTACTGCTCAAATCTATTACCAATTTCTTGTGTTTTTTCTGAAGTGCAATTAGGAAAACATCGCTCAGGTTTTTCCTGTCTGAGGCCAATTTTACCTTAAATTATACGTTTTGACTTTCTGATTGAGATTATTTTATTCTAAGGAGTACAACGCATAGGAGAAAACCTGTGCTCTGGGGATTTGGTAGAGGTAGAAGTTATGAATCCTACAGAAAATGGAGGAAGGAAAAATGCTGAAGCACATTTCCATCTTATATTTATTGAACTGAAAAGTATCTTTGATGTGTTTTTGCACTGAAAATTGGGGGAATACTTAGTTTTTATGCATATTTAATAAAATAAGATTTTTCAATAACTGACCTGCTGATCACCGAACAAGCTGATTGATTGGTGCGCCTCTAATTACAAGTATTAATTTTAGCAATCACCAAACAAACAGATTACTAGAAAAACGGATCTCTGCAGTTCAGTTCATCTAAGATCTGTTACTCAGAACTCGTCTTGTTGAAGGACACCCATCAGTTACACGAAGATCAAACTGTATTCTGAAAGAAAACCCTGACGATAAATCTCTAGCATGGATTAGAAAGAGGTTTTTGTACAGTTGCAGATTGGTTTTATGTTTTATTGATTCTTGTTGTTGACCATTATAGAATTGACAAGAGATTGAATTTTTCACATTTTTAAGCTTACCCTGACAATTTCATAAGTTGTTGGACAAAGTAATAGAGGACATTCCTCCACATTGCAACATACTGGATCCACCTAAAAAAACTACTGAGTAACATATAAGCAAAGCTGTGGAGAAGAAAGTATGTAGGGTATAAAAGGGTCCTTGATTCAGCAACTAACTAAAAATGGCCTCGGCCTCCAGTTCTAGCCTTGCCCCAGGCAATATTTAACAATCAACATCCAACAAGGAACCAGCTCTGCCATTACAACATCTAAAAAGAAACTTTGAATGCCGAACAAAATCTCGTTTTAAGTTGCCAAATTATCTCCACGTGTCTAAAGACCTTGCTAACTCGACGATAATGGGAAAAACATTTAGCCAAGAAAGAGAAACGATGCTTTAGATTCAAAGCACATTCAAATACAACCTGGCTACCTGTTTAAATTTCCTTTTTGAACTGTCCCTCATGTAAATACATATAATTGAGCACACACATGGGCAGTGTGTAGGGAGTGTGTGGGGGGTGGGGACTATCGATAAGGGGGTTCTGGCGTGTGGTAAGGGTAATCGTGACGCTGGGGCGTGGGTTGCCCGTGTGCGGGTGTCTGCTCATACGGTGTGGATGTGGAGTAGTTTCCCGCTGCTGGGTAAGCTCCAGATGAATCATATGCTCCTGATGCCCCGTAGCCTCCAGATGTGTCATATCCTGCTGAGGCGTCGTAGCTTCCTGAAGAAGCATTGTAATTCCCAGATGAAGTGTCATAGGTGCCAGATGATGCGTCGTAACCTCCTGAAGTCGCGTACGTTCCTGGGGCTGCATAGGCATCCGGTGTGCCGTATGTTGGCGGTGCCGTGTATGTCCCTGGCGGTGCAGGGGTTGTAGTGGGGGCTTGTGTCTGTGCACCGGCTGGTGGAGGAGGCGGCGGCGGAGGATTGGTGTAGGCGTATTGGAGGTACTGATACTGTTGCTGGTACTGTTGATACTGTTGGTACTGATGCATTTGCTGGTAGTATTCTGAGTATGACCTAATATGTTAGTGAAACAGAAAAAAAAAAAAAACAATTATAAAACTTAAAAATCTAATTTCTCACAAAATATGGAAAAACAAATTATGAATTTGAGAACCATTGAACTTCTTTGGTTTGGCCTAACTGACTTAAAATTATTCATTCCCAGTTTCATCCATCCTAAACGTCATCTCCTGTATTTTTTGGCTCCAACACAATTTCAATTATTGTATCTGGTATCAATGCAATGATAAAGGTAAGCTTTAAAATTCAATAAGATGGATAATACATGTGGTCTATCAGGCAGTACACAGGGCCACCATTATTATTATATTTATAACCTGTAGTTTAAACTTGATTTGCATTATTTTATGTGTACTGAAACATATTTGTTCTAAACAGTGAAGCAAATGATATAGTAGTACTCTATATGTGTACTTTTACTCCATAGTGTCACAATTTCTCTTTGTCCATAACGCCCAGCTATATCCTTGCTTATACTGGCAGTGACGTAAGGGAGCGAACTTTGCTCGAAACAGGTCAGGTGTGGAGAGTTTGAGTTTTTTTTCTTGAGTATTTACTAAAAAAATTGATTGTTTTTCTACAGAAAAATGCCAGATCTCTGTGTTACCTAGTTCTGTAGAAACGCAGTAAAGCACGGTGTGGACACTTCCAATTCATGTTTCCAAATAGCCCATCAAAATAATGCGCTGAATGAAACTGAAAATGACCCTGAATGGTCAGCAGTGGAGCACTTTGGTCTGTTTTAGTCAGGAATTGGTCAGGATGGTGGTCCATGATGCAGCGGGAAACCACAAAGCAGTGCTGCTGGCTGGGGAGAACAAGAACCCCCTTCATTTATTATTGAGTAAAGAAAATGGAATGTAATGAACAACCCTGTATTTCAGAAAAGCAATGTTCTGTTCCTGACTGATTGTTAAAACATGGCACACAATGCCAGATTTGAAAATCAAGTGATATTTGTTACGGCCTCTTGGACTTAGTCCACAAAAAGACAAAACGGTATTGTGTCAAAAATGATTTTGAACAAATGCGGGTTCAAACGAGTGCTTGCAGCACCCCTGAGAACGCTGTAGTGTGCATGCGGGGCCTATTGGTGGTGCTGTGACACTGCCACAGAAACACACCACATTCTGTGAACAAAGACACCAGGCATGAGAAAGAGAGCAGACCCCCACTGCAAATAAACAAAGTCTGAGTGAAGAGAGCATAGACATTAATACGTAGACGCCTCTTTGACTGGGTTGGCCCACTGGTGAGACGTAACCGTTTGTCCACCATATTGCTGGAGGCAAGACTGTGATGTGAACTAATACAAATAAAAGGGACTTTATTTCATTAAAAAACATTTTAACAGAGATTTACGTTAATGGCTCACCTTATTTATTCACACACTTGTGTTCGTAGGTACGACAGAGAAGCAGGGCCAGGCTAAGAGAATTTTCTTTTTTTTAATTACAAGAATAAAGTCAGATTTTATTTTGGGAACTCTTACAAGAAAGCGCATCTCTTTATGATTTGGTTTGGACACCTAAATGGTTCAAACCATTCCATGCTGCACACATCAGAGGCATTTTGGCTCTCCGACTTGACTACACAAATATGGCAGCGACATCGGAACGCCGTTCAGCGTTCAATAGGGCGTCTACGTATTGATGTCTATGGGAGAGAGTCTCCTCAATCAAGTTTCTGGGTGTCCGTGTGGCTGATGACCTCACTTGGAACATCAATACAACAGCAGTGGTCCGTAAAGCCCAGCAGAGGCTGCACTTCCTGAGAATGTTCAGGAAGTGTCACCTGGAGACAAACCTTTGCGCACTTTCTACTGTACCACTGTGGAGTGTGCTGGCATATGGCATATTAACATGGTACGCCAGCTGCACAGTTAAGAACAGGAAAGCCCTGCAGAGTATTAATTCAGCACAGGACATCATCGGCTGCCTCTTTGGAGGACGTTGCAGAGTCTCGAGGGCTAAACAGAGTGGAGAAGATTCTTACCGATCCATCCCATCCCACCCTGGCCACAGCCACTTTACTCCACTGCCCTGCAGCAGGAGGTATAGAAGATCCAGGGTTCTGAAGCAACGTACGAACAGGCTCAGAAAAACCTTCTACCCCTGGGCGATCAGACTGCTGAATAACACTACAGGTAATACATGAGGGATGTGTGTGTCAGACTTAGTAGCTAGTTTTTTATTGATTGCTATATTGTTTTAATATCATATTTATGGTGCTTTATTTATGCTATTTATCTTTTTTTTTGCACAAAAGTGTGGGTTTCTCTAATTTCATTGTAAACAGGGTACGATGACAAAGTAATGAAACGAAATGCATGTGCAGACAACTCAAGCGAGGTAAGCAGCAACATGGCAGCAAAGAGGTGCAGGCGGGTGGGAGCTACGACGTTTCAGAAAAGATGCGTTTCGCATGAATTCACGGAAACACGCAACCGGCGTTTAAAATATTTCCACTCTGGGACCCCATTTCAGTGTTTTGGTCTCCCAAAACATTCCGAAGATTTGTAACTATGAGGTTCCTCACTGTAAAAATCCCCAGATGGCATTCATTTATACTAGCTGGTTGATTTAAAAGTAGATATTTAATTGTATTGTTTTTCATTTCATAAATGCTTATGTCTTATAAACAATCTTATTTTTCTTTACTCATTTGTTTTTTTCTCTTTAAGTTTAGCCTCGTTAAGCTCACTTTTTGTTTTGTTTTTTTACACTGCTTCCTGTTTTCATTTCTGTTGCACTCGTGTATGAAGTTGAGTTCTTGATAAATACTAAGTGATTATTGTTAAAGTTTTGGTCATTAGAATTATCGCACAATGACTTTTAATAGGATAAAAATTTTGATTTTTCTTTAGGCTCCATCCTACAGGAATGTGTTACCTAGCAACCGGATCTGCCCCTTCAGACGTTGTGGTGACAGGTGCTGCGTCTTCAGAGACTCCAGGTGGTGTAGGCAGCAGGGTGCGTCGTTTGGGGCGTATCTGGGCAAAGGAACCCGGAACAGGGTCAGGAAGAAGAGGGGCCCGGTTTCCTCTTATTGGACTGCGGTCTCGTTCGTTATCTGATGCTGCTGCTGCTGCCGCCGCTGCTGCTGCCGCAGCTTTTCTTCCTGCCTGCTGCTCTGCCAGAACCTTTAATTAAATTTTTTGGAGTAAATATTCATTAGGAGAGTCTTTGTTCCTGCACTTATATTAACAAAATATGTTTCAATGCAAAAGTTCACAAACCTTCTGTCCTTCTTGAAAGAACTTGGCTCTTGCTGCTTCAAAAAGTGTTGTTGGATCTGGCACAGCGGGCTGCTCTGCCTCTTCAGTAGCAGGATTGTGATTGGCCAGTTCTTGGTAGACCTGGTCAGCAACAGCTCCATACACTTGGCTGGCAAGAGCGCCATATATGACCCCATCTGCACCCTTAGAACTTGTAAGGCCTTTGAGAGCAGCGTAGGTGGGGTCAAAGCTTGTTGTGTTGTAAAATGAGTTATGGACACTTTGTTGAACCTGAAAGAAGAAAAATGAATATTTTTGAAATGACAGGAAACTCCAATCGGACAGGACTAAAAAGCATTAAAACACCAATATGAAATGGAAGGTGTAGAGTTAATGTTTTCAGAGACTAAAATGACAGATTATAAAACTGGCATAATCTAAAGAGTTGTTAAGAGATTTTAGCCATTAGAGTGTATGTTACTAAAACTGATCATATAGAGGATATAGTAATCACACTGATAAATCATTAATTTACCTGTATGGGCAGGCCAGCGGCTGCAGCAGCAGCTGCAGCTAGCACAGCTGCTTGACTCTGGTGATGTTCGAGTGACGGAGGAGGACGTGGAAGAAGACCCTCTCTGCCACCTGGAAGCAAAGAGCAAAGATCAGATGTGGGAATCCAGTTTTCTTTTTTTAATAAAAACGAACAGAAAACTGGATTCTTCATCATCAGTTACAACACCTGCAGATGTAGCTGAATCTCCAGCCCCTGCAATCTGATTGATCAAAGGTTGAGCTTTGGACAGCTCTACAGCCAGCTGACGCCCCTTGAACATGGTCCCATTGAGTGCCTCAATAGCTGCCAGGGCCTCCTCCTTCCTCTCCATATGCACAAATGCATACCCAACATTTGAGCACAATCTTGCTGCAAAAGAAATTATGTGGCCATCAGCTTAAAAGACACAAATGTTCAATCATTTCCATGTTTCTTTAGAGTATCGTTATCAATTCTGGATCAAGTGCTAGAAAACCTTTAACCAGTGTGCTTGAATACATAATTTGACTTTAACTTAAAAATGTGTTACCTTTGACTTTGTCACAGTCTAAAACTCTTCCAAAGGTTGAGAAAAGCCCATGTAGGTCATCTGCTGAACATGTTGCACTGATGTTCCCTACAAACACTTTAATGGAGTTGGGTGGGCGTGCACGAGACTCCTCAACCACAAGGGGTCTTCCTCTGTACTCTTTGCCATCTAGATGCCTTATGGCCCTGAGGGAGTGAAACCCAAACACAGAACTTATTGTCTTTGAACGGAAATCACAGGACAATTCAACGGGTTGAAAATGTCTTTGAACAAACTCTGCAAAGAGCTTGTGCTGTACAAAACATTGAAATTAATGTTGTGTATTGTTGTTAATAATGAATGTTATGTTCTGGTGAAATCTGTCCCAGGTGGTTCTCTGAAAGAGAGTTTCCATGTGCAAACTAGTTATAAGCACAAGATAAGGGAAGGTGCTGATGCAGCAGCATTCTCCGTTTCAACAAAAAAACATGAGTTAACTTTGCACTAAAGCTCAAGGGAATATTTCACTTCCCATATTTCAACAGTCATTTAGGCCCAAGAAATGTGTACAACTGCAGGTGAAATTGCAAGTGCACATTCATTATTATAGCTGGTACAGCTCTTGCAAATATAGTCTGCAATTTGCATTTATATAGATTTTTGGCATCTGTGGCTCAGTGGAGCAGTCATGTTCCAATCGGAAAGTTGTGGGTTCAGTTTCAGCATCCTCCCTGCAACATTTCAATGTCTCCTTGGGCAAGACATATCACTAAGCTGCCGAGCCGATCTGCGTATCATATATGTGTGCAGGTCTGTATGTGCAGCTGGGTCATTTGAGCTATAAAGTAACTATTTAGCGCGGGAAAAAAATAAACATAATAAAAGTAAACATAATTCCTAAATACTTTAAGACACTAAATTTAACTCCCCTTTGAATTACGTAGAATACTATAATAATTTACATCATAACTTAACCGAACTTATTACCTTAAGATAGGTTAGTCAACTTATATTGGCGTTTTCAGCCCTTGAATTTAATTAGAGTTTAGGCCCATACAAGCTGCTATTCAAGGGCATAAGAGACAATGGCTGATTTTTCTTTTCCTCTCCACTATGTGCTTTCCAGTGTTGTTTCAAAAATAAATTGAAAAAAATTAACGACTGTCGGCAGAAGGGGGGTCTGTCCCGCCACTCTAATAAAACTACAAGGGGAACAAACACGGATGTTTTTCCAGGTTCTCCCCCTCCCTGGTCCTCGTTTGTGCCTCTGCACAGCACAGCCTTACATCATGACTTAAATAGGCGTGTTCCTCTGCCATAAATTGGAAAAAATATAGTTCCTTTCTCGCTGCGGTAAATAAATGCCCGTACAGATGATTAATAATTTACTAAATGTCCTGATTTCTTTGGTGGGGGCCGCCCTTGGGTAATAGCAAGAGAAACACTGAGGTTACCCAACTTCAACATAATCCCACAGTTATTGGCTGGTTTTAGCCAAATATGGAAATCCCTGTTTCAGCCAAATTAAGCCAAATATAAACATTTCCACGATGAACGAGCCAGTAGTACATAGGGGGGCTGACCGACTGGGTTTGTTGCTTCCCTACATCATTGGGTCTTTAGGGTAGTCACAGCATAAAACAACAAAACTGAACTTTCATATGAAAAAATTAAATGAAATTTAAGATCAGAGAACCTGGCCATACTTCATAGCATACCTGTCTGCTGCGCCCTCCCCCTTCAGGGTCACGAACGCATACTGTCTGAGCAAAGAACATGTATCGATTTCCCCATAAGGAGAGAAAAGCTTATTTAGTTCATCTTGAGTTGCATCCAAAGGAAGGTTCCCCACAAACAGCTTCACGTTCTCAACGCTCATCTCGATATCAACAAGACATCTGAAAAAGAACAAACAGGATTTATTGGGACAAGCCGTTAGGTTGACGGATACCCCGGCCGAACGTTAGCAATTCATTTGTTAACCTAGCGCGACTTTCCGGAACCATCATGTAGTGGCACAGTTATAACATACTGTTTACTTTTAACGTCGTAACAAGGGCAACGGTACAAAAAAGGCCAGACTCTTTTTTACAAAGACGTGTAGCATACGGACAGGTTTGTAAGCTAAGCTAATATAACCGTTAACTTTAGCAGTGGAAAATGGGTGTAATAGTGTACGAAGCATACCATAAGACAGATAAACTTGACAGCCCGAATCAAATGGTACAGGAATGGAAACAAAACAATGTTTGTGCGGCATAGAACATGATTAACGGTTATCGAAAACTCCTGGCCATTTTGTTTAAAGCTAGCGTTAACGATGCAGCGTTAGCCGTGCTAGCTAAAGCTAACAATGCTGTTTTATGAATTAATTTGCAAAGGTTTGTTACGTCTGAAGCCATCCTACTTAGAACAACTACAAGGAAGCATATTTAACACATGTATAGAGTTGTTTACTTAAATTAAACGCAAATAAACGTCTGAGCCTACATGTTGCACAAATAGCTTACCCAACGCGGTCCTAAGCCGATGAGGTTCAGACGTAACATCCGGTGGCTGCGGTGTTGCGCTAAAAGAAGTCCCCTGCCATCAAAATTAGGTTTAGCTCAGTTTTGTTGCTAATAATTTGTCTGTTATTTAATGCGCGACCGTTTTAATTTGTGAATTAGAAATTTAGAACAGAACAGAAATAAAAACTACAAAAAGCTATAATTTCTGTATATAAATAAATTATTTACACCGTGATTCGCAGAATATAAACATAAAATGTGAATAATATGAACATATTTTACAGAAACAAACCAAAAGAATCAATGAACCTCACCAACATATTGTACGTTCTCCACATGGCTCTATTCACCTTCCTTTAGCAATAATCATTAAAGTTGGATCATTTAATGTGCATCATCCAATAATCTGGATTTGTTTCAAAAACAATGGCAACATCTAGGTTTAATAAGAGCATGTCAACATAGCATGTCTACAGCAAACTATGTTTCAAATCGGTATTTTTAACAGAAGGTAAAAAGAAGTTAAGATAATGGTATACAAGATGTCCTCTGTATACTGTCTGTTTAGACAGATATTCCAAACAGTTCTTTCATTTTTATAAGTAAATTGTGACAGCCTAGTACTTGGTCAGAAATAACAAGGGAGTAACCTCACATAGTGGTTACCCCCTTGCAACATGTCACACAGAAAAAAAGAGGTTTACTGCTAATTTGTATTATTAGCCAATGATTAGTGGGGAACCCTTTATTTATACAGTGCAAGCAGTACAAGAAATCACTATGTCTTTAAGCATGTTAAAAACCAGGAGTAGGCTATTTATTACTAATATTATTATTATTAGTAGTAGTAGTAGTAGTAGTAGTAGTGCAGTAGCAATTGTAGCAATATTTTATTGATTTATTTTTTGCTTTGTTGAAAAGAAACATTTGCCATCCCTAAGAAGAACGAAAAAAAGATAAATAAATAAAATAAACAATATAAAAATGTATAAAGTATAATTAAAATATATATATATATGTTATCAATATTTTTCATTGTAAAACCTTGAAATGTATGGAGAGCCGTCTCATTCAAAATTAAATAAATAAATAAATACTGCTATTGATAAATTATTAAGAAATATTCCATGAAATAAATAAATATTCCCATGAAATAAAACAAAATAATAATGTTAAAATAAATTTTCATCTTATTTTATCTAATTCATTTCAAGATTTATTTAATTTACATAAAGATTTTAATAAACAGTGTTAGACCCATAACATAAGGTGGCTGCATTTACTTGAGATGGGAAATAAATAGCACTATGTGTGTGTATGACGTGCTGAAAGGATGACGAAGACTTATTGCATACCCAGCTTCCACAAAAACAGCGGCAACCGCCGTGACAGGCTTCTACGGGCCGGTCTGGCACCTTCTGGCATCCTCGCAGAATCCCCTGGCTCCCTCCGCCATGCTTCTGCCAGCCACTGCCACGAATGGAGCTCGGTCCTGCTGTCCCAGCGCCACCTAGCGGATAAAACTCCGCCCCCTCATTTGAATATAAGAACATGAAATAAAAAAACCTTAAAATGAAAAACGAGGTTAAAAAGTAAAAGTCACTGAAATACATAAAGTAGCTTTACAAAACAAAAGTGCATTATGAAATAAATAAATAAATCTTTAAATAAATTAAATAAATCTTTAAATAAATTAAATAAATCTTGAAATGAAGATGAAACTTTCTTTTAACATAATTATTTTGTTTTATTTCATGGGGATATTTATTTATTTCATGGAATATTTATTAATAATTTATCAATAGCAGTATTTATTTAATTTTGAATGAAACGGCTCTCCATAGATGTGCTTCCTGTAAAAGGTTGCTTTTTTTCCTAGCTCACCTGCTTGTTCAGATCAAGTTACCTACAGGGGGCGCTGTTTCGCCAGATCAACACAGACATAAAATGTCACACACTTTCAATAATAACTGCTGTCTGACCCACAGCTTTCCCAAAATTAGTGCGCTGGCTTATACAGTTTTGTCTTTTCTTTTCTTTCTTTTGACATGACCGTATGAGGAGATTTATTTTCAGGTGAGATCAGGTGAGCAGGAAGGAGGAGCCACGCACACATTTGTGGATCTGTAGACGCACGTCATGACAAGCCGGAGGAAAAGAGAAGTGAACTCTTCTTGATTGTAAACTTGGAGAAGGAAGAACATGGAGCACGCCTCCATAAATTGGAATCCGAAGAGATAAAAACAAATTAGGAACTGAGCGGAAAGGTAACTGGACACAAAACACTAAAACTGGTGATGTCAACGTTTGTAGATTGGAGCTTGTAGAAATGACGGAGAGAGTAGTATGAGGAGGCAAAGTGGAATTTATAGGAATGCATGCTGCGCAGCCAGAAACATGTTGGCATACATGCTGTTTTGATCATTTCTATGATTATTACAGAATAGAAACAATGACGTTTGACCGTTTTACCATCTAATGCTGTGCTGTGATATCAGTCTTCTTTTCCTGTCTGCTTAATTAAAAGCTTTGACTTGAATTGCCATTTTATTAAACCCTGTCTCTGAGCCGATGCAGTTAACCAAGTCTGGACTTGCAGTCCAAATCTAGGCAGATTTTCTTCGCAGGTGTGTGTCTCTAGGTGCAGCAGTCAACACTGCTAATATAATGGGACTGCGTGACCATTAAAGGTCGGTACAGCTAATACCAGTGTAGTTACTGGTGTGTGTTTGTTTGTGTCTTCAGATGGCACAGCAGGAGGAGCCTCTGTATGACTTTCCAGAGCCCACCCAGCCATCAAAGCGCAAGCTTCTTAGGCCTCAAAGAGGAAGAGGCTCCCTGAGAAGCATCAGCGTGCTGGACCGTCTCCTGCTTACAGTTCCTGTCTGGCTGCAGCTGTCTATCAACCCAGCAAATGCACTGCACATTCTGCAAAGAGAACCTCCTGGGGTCTGACACATATCTATGCAGCACGTTTTCTTTTCACACACACTGTCATAAATAAGTATCTGGCAACTTACAGATTACACCAGTTTTTGCTGCTTTTTGTCACATATGTTTCAGATCATTACATTCAATGAGTCTTTTTAATTACTGTGGAAGAATTCTGGCCCACTCTTCTTTGCAGAATTGTTTGAATTCTGCCACAGTGGAATGTTTTTTTGTGCATAAATGGCTTGTTTAAACCATTTCAATCAGATTTTGGTGCAAACCTTAACTACACCACTCAAGTTTTTATTTGAACCATTTAGAGGTGTGTTTGAATGGTACAAGGTAACAAATTGATGGCCGGATATTATTCTTCAGGATTTTCTGACTGAGAGAAGAATTCCAAGGCCATTAATTAGGGCAAACTGTCTAGGTCGTGAAGCAGCAAAGCAGGCCCAGACCAATACACTACCACCACCATGTTTGGCTGTCTTTATGATCCCTTTTCTGAAAGGCTCTGTCTGTTTTATGCCAAATGCAACAGGAAGGAGACCTTCCAAAATTTTCACTTTTGTCTTGTCAGTCTGCCGACCATTTTCCCAATAGTGCTTGAGATCTTCAAGATATTTTTGGTTGGTTTTAATCTTGAAACTCTTCCATGGATGCCGGTTTTAGACAGTCTGTTTCTTGTTGTTGAATAATGATCACTGACCTTGATTTGAACTTTCTAACCTTTTCCATGCTAGTAGATGTTATTGACTTTGTTTGTTGTCTGTTTTTGATTTTCAGGCTAGATTGATTGCTTTATGAATCATTTAACCTTCTTTATGTTGTTAGACTGGTCCTATTTAGGTGATTGTTTTATTGTACAGGTCTGTGCAGTGAAACTGAAATGAACTTTTAAAAAAGCTAATTTGTTATTTGAAATTTATGTTTTTTTTTTGAGAAATTAAAATTAATATCACCTGAAAAAATTAAGTGTGACAAACAATAGAAGAAATCTGTAATGGGGGAAATACGTTTTCACTGTACTATATATATATCCACATGTAATTCCTGTCAGTTCCCCTACATTCAGTAACCACATTTGCTGTCCTACAGACATTCCTGGTGAGGAAGTCCCACACATCCCAAAGGAACGTGCTTTGTGTTCGACTGGCAGATGACAGTGTGCCATCCTTTGTGCAGGAGTTTAGCATCAGGGAGGAACAGTCTAGTAAGAACATTAATCTACCTCTAACACCTCATTTTTCATTTGTCTCACTTATCTCAGTTAAAGCTTATTTCACAGATTATTATATACTTTATGCAACAAAGGACATTCTCGGTGAGACTGTCTGAGAAAGACAGATTAGTCTGTTTTTGGATATTTTGTTTTAATCTACAGCCATTATGGCCAGTATTAATGAATGTTTTGCCTCTTTAAAGCTTATTTTAGCCCATGTATGCCGAAATATTCTGCTGAACTACATTTAGCTTTGATTTAAGCACACATTTTGTATTGCATGATTTTGACAAGCTTATGCAATTCTTGTCTGGAGCTGCATTTTTTGTTAAGATGGGAGACACTCCTGTCTAAAGTATTTTTTTCCCTTAGCATGCCATTGCCCCAATGAAACTTGGTTGTGTCAGCAAGATGCTCTGGAGATGCTTTTCTTCAACAGGGATACGAATCTGGACAGAGTTAATGGATCA
This sequence comes from Girardinichthys multiradiatus, assembly GCF_021462225.1. Taxonomy (NCBI): domain Eukaryota; kingdom Metazoa; phylum Chordata; class Actinopteri; order Cyprinodontiformes; family Goodeidae; genus Girardinichthys; species Girardinichthys multiradiatus. The sequence goes on from NC_061804.1 coordinate 18,067,457, forward strand.
GATGGGTAGAGCTAAATTCAGGGCAATCCTGGAAAAGTACCTGTTAGAGGCTGCAAAAGACTGGGGCAGAGGTTCAAATTTTTACAGGACAACAATCCTAAACATGCTGCCAGGGCTACAACAAAATGGTTTAGAACAAAGCATAGTTATGCGTTAGAATGGCCCAGTCATAGTTCAGACTTTATTCCACCTGAATACTTGAAAATACTTGATGTTCACAAGTAATCTTTATCCAGTCTGACTGAGTTTGAGCTCAAGATAGGGTATTAGGGATTCTTAATTAGGATCATGTTCGATTCTGTTCTCTCCCCATAATAATGGCTCACAGCTGTCCATCCAGATTCTAACGAGATTCCAGATTCTTCCAGATTCTAATGAGGCGTTTAACCATTCCCAAAACCTGCTTATTTAGGTGAGCTTTATGCAAACCAATATCTTGGATGTTCTGAAACAGTGTCACATATTTGCTCTTTCAACTAACTGGTTATTGATTATCTAAATGAATAAGCCACTTCCTGCTTCAGCTACTGAAAATAACTTGTTGCTTGAACATGTCACCGCAGTAATTTTACATTTGCAAGACTCTTCTTTCAATTTTCTACAGTAAATTTTGTAGCCAGGTAGTATGTTTTAGATCCCACATGATTTTATATATACAATCTGCTTAGAAATCAATATCGGAAGAAGTTTGAACTCATTTTTATACCTGTTTCAATCAGCTCTGTCCCTGGAGAATTCGGCCATCAGCTTTCCAGATCTCCCAAGACTAATTTCCTTCTATTGTGTCAGCAGGTAAAACAAAGGAACCACAATGTTCCTTTCCATTTTTGTTTCTATTAATTTCTTCCATCTATATTTTTAACCTTTTTCATCCTGAATCATTAAATATTGAGTTGCCAGAGCTACTTGTGTGATCGCATTTCGCTTATGTCTTTCAGAGACGTGTTACCGTTCCCGCTGGAGCTTCCTGAAGCCATTGCAAAGGCAGCATCACACAAAGAGCTCGAGTCCATCTCCCACATGGGAATTGGTGAGGGAATTACCTGTTTCCTCACAGCAGATTTTGCAACCTAACCTCTAATTATCTAAGGCTTTGAAGGAGGGATGTATTTACAAGACTCTTTCACAGACAGTGGATCTTGAAAGTGTACACACCCTTGTTACATTTTTAATTCTTGCGATGGAAACAATGAGACAGTAATAAAAAAAAGTTCAAAACTTAATATATAATGACAGACATCGGTTCGTTAAAAATAATATAAAAAAAATAAAATGTGTTAAAACGTAGTTATGTAGCTGTAAATGGTGAAAAACAAATACTTGGTTAAAGTAAGTTTTTATTGAATTTTATCTTTCAGTCTTGTTAATTTAACAGCTGCTGCCAAATATAGCATATCTGATGAACTTGAAATAAAGCTAAACCATTCTGGTACTATATAACTGATAGCTGGCTGCTTACATCCTTTAGCTAAAACCAGCTAAAGTTACAAAGGATAAAAAAAAATATATGTAAAAAGGTGTCAGCCAGGAGGATACCAAAAATCCCTAGCATTACATATGCGACATTAAGGATATTACAAAAAGCTTGACAGCTCTCCAGAATTAATCAGAAGTTAAGTACTGGCTGCGTTCTACAGGTAAGCTCAGAAATATTCATACCCCTGGCAGATTTAGATTTAAAACGACTTTTAATTCAACCAAGAAGTTCATTTCTGACAGGAACTGAGGCAGGCATCTCTAAAACATGTTAATAAGGTAAAAGGAATACCAATTTGAACAAAAACATTGTAGTGTAAAACGCTTTGGGGTCTCTGTGAACATTGATAAAGCGCTATACAATGCAGGCCATTTACCATCTATCTTTGGTGATGAGTTCCAGGTTTTAGAGGTTAGAAGACGTCATTGCCATCACCCTAATCTTTAGCTCCCACCTCAGATTTTCTAACAAATTCAAGCTGGGACTGGTTGGGCCACTCCAAACTCTTCAAATATTACTTTAAATCAAAAATTAACACTTTACTGTACATGTGACAAAAATCTTCCATATTCTCCAAGATTCTGGAAAAAGGAGCGGGGTTGTAAGACATAATCCTTTTCTTACAAAGAAAACTTTTTTAGTTCAGGCAAAAATCTTCCAGAACATCTGGGAGAACCTTCTGGCCTTAATTCCAAAAAGGTAGAAACAACACTAACAACACTCAAAATATACAATATACACACACAGTGAAACACGGTAGTGGCAGAATGCTGCCATAGGGTTACTTTTATTTAGATGGATCTGGGTTTATGTGCTGTAAAAAAAACCAGACCATGGTAGATTATTTCAAAACCTAATACTAGGATTAAACAAACAACATGCTTGGCTAAAGCTGATTCATTTTTGTTCATTCAGTCTTCTAGAGTTCATGCCTGCCATCAATTATGCTGTGTCGAAATTAACATGAAATAAAGTTCAGCTGCTCTAGTTGGATTTCCCTGACCTTTACAACTTTGCATCCTTTAGCTAAAACTGAACAACAAAGGGGCCAAATGGATGGCATTGTACACATGTATCAGTTAGGAGAAGGATACAGAAAGTAAGCAAGCAAAGAGAACAGCAACACTTAAGGAGTTGCAGTAATCTTTGGTCTGAACAGTTCTCTTCTACATTTGACAACAATCACATGTATTCTCTTGGGACCAGAGACCTGAATCTGACAGAAAATCTGTAGGTTCACCTTAGAAGGACTGTGGACAAGTCCTCAATATCTGATAGATTAGGACAATGTAAAAATGTAAAGATTTTGATGGAGTATTAGTTGAGGGTTTGCACACTTATGCAAACTGGGTTATTGCACCTTTTATATTGTTTGCTCCTAACAGATTTGTTTTTCTGTTCAATTGTTCAAGATAAATGCCATAGTAAATGTAGAAAATGTTTTCACGTGGTTTATCCTGGCCTCGTTGTTGTGTGTACACGTTTGAGAACTGCCGTACTCTGAATGTAGGAATGATCTTTCACAGTTGAAAAAAATATATATTTGATCAACTTATTAAATGATGTTGACTAAAAAGTTTACTATAATAACATCAAAAATCCTTTCTAGAATTCTGGCGTTCCCATCTGAATGTCCGTGGACCACGAGAGGCTCCTAAGCCCAGAAAAGAGAAGAAGCCAGATGGTGCAACATCAGCCACACCTGCTATTCTACAGACTAACTCTGCAGCTCAGCCAGATTCTGGTCTCCTACCAGATTCAGAGAACCAGCTCAATGCAGCCGTATCCCACTCAAACGGCACTAAATCTGATTCAAATCCAACTCTGTTCCAGGAGTTCTGTCCCATCACAACACGCACCCCGAGAGAACTGGACTGCGGTTCCGGCCAGGGCGCCCTCTGCTTCATTAACCCTCTTTTCTTGCAGTCGCAGAATGCTTTCTCCAGAAGGCGCATGTTCAAACGCAGCCTAAAGGTTCGAGTTTCCACAGAGACATCGACCTCTCTCTCGCCTCCGCTCGCCCCGCCGCCTCCTCCGCCCCTCATGCCTAAAATCAAAGGGAGAAGTAAAGGTCTAAAAGGAGGAGGAGGAGGAGGTCCGCTTCGTGTTGCTCAGGCTGACCAACCTTCCACTGAGCTAGGAGAGCAGCCTCCATCAGATCTTTATTTCTGGTCAGAGATGTGTGAAACTGGCCACACTAAAGCTGACATCAAACAGGAAGTGGCTTCAGCTGAGCTACCAGCCATAATGGAGCATCTTCTAGATGATTACATGCAGCCTTGTCCTGTGGTCAGTGCCCACTCTCCCTCACCCTCTCCTTACCAGTCGCCATCCATTTCTCCAAGAGCACCACCTCTTTTCCCCAAAACTTGTCCTTCCCTCACTCCTCGTGACTCTCCCAGTGCTTCTCCATCCATCTCACCTTATCAGTCCCCATCTTTATCCCCCACAGTGCCTCAGTCTCTCTCTCCATACGACTCACCCAACATTTCTCCCTCTCTCTCTCCTGCAACTTCTCTGAATTCCTCTCCACTGAGAGAACAAGTCTGCTGTGCAGATGCTGCTTCTTCAGGGCCAGATGAGCAGAGATCAGGGTGGGAGGCTGAGGAGGAAGCAGCACACACAGATAAGAGCAAAGAGGATGACAAAGGATTTGGATGAAAAGGTGGGGAAAGGGTAAACCGATGTGGATGTAAAGAGGAGCTCTGAAGTGGAGAGTAATCTTAAAGAAAGAACAGAGACTCCACCTTTGTCATCCCATAAACAGGACATGGTTAAACAATGCGAAGAGCAAACGCCTTAAGACTGTTTATGAATTTCTAGGTAGTCAAAGATTAAATTTTTAAATCGAGCAGTGATACCTGACAGAAATTATGTGAGATTTTTCTTATAATTTAAATTTAAGACTCTTAAAAGTGTTTTATTTGCTCTTCATTTAGAATTAGGGAGCAGGTCTTTTTCAAATTTAACCCACCAAAAAATAGCAACAATTGTTGAAACGTTTAGCAATCCAGCTTTTTAGATAAAAATAACATCCTCAATCTATGAAGAGATTTTTGTACTTGCAAATTGTGAATAATGAAACCTTAGTGAATGAGTTTGCTTATTTTTATTTTACAAGAATAAAATATTCAGTAGAGCGTGATCTAAGCTATTCAAAGTGAATAAAGATTTTTTTTGTAAAACTTAAATGAAATCTTAGATCCTTTCACACATTGTGGCCACTAGCTATTCATAAGCCGTGGTCCAGACTCTGGTGTTTCACTCTATACAGCACCACCAACCAGGCAACTAGAAGTCCACTAAAAGGTTCTTCAGACTCACATGTCCAACACTGCCAACATTTCCAAAAACATCAGGATTATCTTTCTATAGTAAGGCAGGAAAAATGTAAAGTTTAATTAATAACTTAAGGGCTAATATACTTGTTCAAAAGACTGAATTCTACACATTAAGGCCGTCATCTAAGCATTATAACGGACATCATGCATCACTGGCTATATTTTACCTTATAATTTGACCACTACTGTGACTGTACTGCTCTGACAGATAAAAAATAATTGTAAAACTTTAGAATTGATTTAATGAAATTAATAACTGCATTAAAAGAGGACATTATTTATCACTGGGTATTCTTTATCTTGGATTTTTGTGACTTTATTGTTCTTGAAAATACCTCAACAGCAGTAACTGTTTAACAGATTTTGTTAAAAGCCTGTAAAAACAGTTTATTTTTCTAACCAAAAACACTTTTGTGCAGTAGATTAGTTTTCTGTGCTAGAAGAGGTGCACTTTTTTCTCATTACACTGAACAATATTAGCAAATAGTAAAATATGTGGGAAATCAATATAATTAATATATAGTATTGTATGACTGGATTAAAGTCAAGTCAAGTTTATTTATACAGCGCTTTTCAGCAACAAGGCACTCAAGGCACTGTACATAAGGAAAAACATTACAATGATACAGAAAATCAAACAACAGAGGTAATTAAAAAAAATAAAATAAAGAGAATAGAATGATGGATAAGAAAATGAAAGGAAAATTGGACTGAAAACGTAACTAATAATGTTTAGATGGCACAGTCAAAGGCCACTCTAAACAAATAAGTTTTTAATCTTGATTTAAAACAACTTAGGGTTTCGGCCCTTTTACAGTTTTCTGGGAGTTTATTCCAGATTAGTGGAGCATAAGAACTAAAAGCTGCTTCTCCATGTTTGGTTCTGGTTCTGGGTGTGCAGAGTAGATTTGAGCCAGATGACCTTAGAGGTCTGGGTGGTTGATACACTGACAACAAGTCTGTAATGTATTTTGGTGCTAAGCCATTAATTGATTTATAGACTAACAGAAGTATTTTAAAGTCTATTCTCTGAGCTACAGGGAGCCAGTGTAGGGACTTTAGAACCGAGGTGATGTGCTCCACTTTCTTAGTTCTGGTGAGGACGCAGGCAGCAGCATTCCGGATCAACTGCAGCTGTCTGAACGACTTTTTAGGCAGACCTGTGAAGACACCGTTGCAGTAATCAATTCTACTAAAGATGAACGCATGAATTAGTTTTTCAAGGTCCTGCTGAGACATTAGTCCTTTAATCCTGGAGATGTTCTTTAGGTGATAGAAGGCCGACCTAGTTACTACCTTTATGTGCCTCTGAAGGTTCAGGTCTGAGTCCATCACTACACCCAGGTTTCGAGCCTGACTGGTGGTTTCTAGCTGTATTAACTGAAGCTGTGTGCTAACTTTTAAACGCTCTTCCTTTGGTCCAAAGATTATTACTTCAGTTTTGTTTTGATTCAGCTGAAGAAAATTTAGGCCCATCCATGCATTGATTTCTTCTAAGCATTTACCCAGCGCTTGAAAGGGTTCATAGTCACCTGGTGACATCGTAACGTATAGCTGTGTGTCGTCTGCATAGTTATGATAACTTACGTTGTTGTTTATTAAAATCTGAGTTAGGGGGAGCATGTAGATATTGAATAGGAGGGGCCCTAAGATGGACCCTTGGGGAACGCCACATGTGATTTTTGTGGTCTCTGATGTAAAGTTACCTACTGACACAAAAAAGTCCCTGTCGTTCAAGTAGGATTTAAAACAGTTGAGTGCTGTACTAGAAAGGCCGACCCAGTTTTCCAGGCGCTCTAATAAAATGTAGTGATCAACAGTGTCGAATGCTGCACTAATGTCCAATTATAACAGCACTGTGGTTCTTCCACAGTCTGCATTTATACGGATGTCATTGAACACCTTGACAAGAGAAGTCTCTGCGGTGAGCAGGAAGCCTGACTGGAAGACATTGAAGCGGTTGTTCATTGTTAGGAAGTTGTTTAACTGCTGAAATTAAGCTTTTTCAATAATCTTGCTGATGAAGGGGAGGTTTGATATGGGCCTGTAGTTCTGTAGTAGCAGCTTGCCCAAGTTGCTCTTTTTCAATAGAGGTTTGATAATTGCTGTTTTCAGGGCCTGGGGAAAAACACCTGACAAAAGGGATGTGTTTATTATTTGAGTTAAATCAGATGTTATTACAGGCAAAGCTTTCTTAAGGAAAGCTGTGGGTAAAACATCGAGACAGCAGGAAGAAGAGCTTAGTTGCTATACGATTTCTTCTAAGTTTTTGTAGTTTATTTGGTGAAATTGGGAAATTTTGTCGAAATCAGTTCTAGTTGGAGACAACCTTGGTACTGGAGTTGGTGTGGATATGCTGACTGCCCCTCTGATCTTTTGGGTTTTTTCAGTGTAGAATTTAGCAAATTCATTGCAGGCCCTGGTAGAATGGAGTTCAGATGCTAAAGTTACAGGAGGGTTTGTTAACCTGTCGACCGTGGCAAATAATGCACGAGCATTGTTAATGTTTTTGCTGATGATCAGAAACGAAAGATTCCCTTACATTTTTCAGTTGTAGGTTATATCTGTATAGTCTCTCTTTATAGATCATATAGTGAACCTGGAGTCCAATCTTTCGCCACCTGCGTTCAGCCTTTTTTTCACTTCTGACTGGTGGAGCACTTCTACACGAAGACATTTTCTTCCCAGAAACGACTTTCACTTTAATTGGAGCAATTGAATTAATGATGTCTGAGATTTTAGAATGAAAGTTTTCTACCAGCTCATCTACAGTGTTACAGGGCAAAGTGGAGGTAGAAGAGTAAATCTGGTTAAAGGTTTCAGCAGCACCGTCCTTAAAGATACGTTTTCTTATCATGTCTCTTTGGCAAACTGAGTCATTGCAGATGATGCTTTCAAAAATAACAGAAAAGTAGTCAGATAGGGCAACATCAGTTATATCGTACACCACATTACTGGTACCAATCATAACTTCTGTGTTTTTCTTGTTGCAGAAGTTTTTAATCCCATCCACAGCCGTGTTGCCCACTATTAGGGTTTTTGGTCTGGTGGGGCGCTCTTTCTCTGGCAGCTTAGGAGAAGACTGTTTACAGTGAAGGTTGTTCTCAAACCTTTTATTGTTCTCAGAAGATGGATCATTTCCCTGGTTTTCGTTCTGTAGTGGAGTAAATATGTTTTGGAGGGGAATTCCATTATTTCCAGCTGTCTCACTCCTATCAGTTGTTGGGACAGCATCTCGCTGTCGAAGTCTCCTTTTCCCAGGGGAAACGGGGATATTTCTCTGTAATTCCGGCCATTCTAATTTATTTAATTGTTGGGATCTTCCAGTGAGTCGTCCACCTTGATTTTTTGGGCATACGCCTAAAACATGCCAGGGGGGTCTGCAGGTAGGTTTATTCTCAGTGTTCTGATTGCCGGGTGAGTTGTTGAGCTGGCTGTCACTGTTTGGGATCACAGGCAGAGTTGAATCATCGCTGTACCCCATATTCATCTCCACATTCACTTCTAGTCGCTGGATTTTAATTTCCAAAACAGCCAATTTCTGTAAAAGTTTGTCAAAGTCCTCTGTGGTGAAGGGAGGCATTTTGTGCTGATTAGCTGGTGTTAACTTGTCCTTCTTTGGAGTTCGATTATAAAAACATCAAAATCCTTTAGAAAAAAATAAAATAAAAATAATAATAATCCTCGGGAGTCGCTGGTAAGAAGTAGTTTTAGTCCAATATTTCCGTAATTTTGGCTAAGAGATAAAAAGTTAGGAGTAAAAGAATGCAAGCAAGCAGGAAGCTTAGGAGAAAAGCGTCTGACATTTTATTTATGCTTTTTGTGAAACTTGCTTTCAGGAAGATAACTGTTAAAACCTGTAAAAATAATCAACACAAAAGTCAGACACATTTCGTTTTTATTTGTAGCCACAACTTAACCATCAAAATCAGTTCAGGTACAGAATGTCAAATGCCATGACAAAAGAAAACCTTATTTAAGAATCCGTTTCATTTCCAGGTCGCATCTTATACTTCTCATTAGAAAACGTGTTCCGAGTGCCTTTTACAAAGAGCTTTGTTGCATTACAAATCAGTGCATTTGTATTTGCCTGAATATGATCAAGCACACTTCGAAAATCCAACATAATGCAAAAAAAACAAAAAAACAAAACTGATTCCTACAGCTTACTTGGTTTAAGAATTGATGTTTTCACAGCCTTCTCTAAACTCTTTCTGACTTTTCAGTACATAACAACTGACTTTCATAGTTACTTTTCAAACCTGTGGAGCCAATCATTCATCAACACCAGCAGGAGGCATCTGTTTTGCTCAGATCCAAAAGGGTGGCTTCCAGTTGCTCTGCGTCATCTTGGAAGCGTTCGGTGAAGGAGCGAATCAAACCTGCTGCACTGCCTTCATATTCCACCAGCTCAACATTCTCCCCTGGAAACCCCACAGAGTAAATGCAAGTTGAATGATGGGAATTAATAAACAATCAATCATCAGGATTTGGCAGCATTGTAGCCATAATATATTGGCATTGAAAATGTCATGTTTGTCTTTATAGCACTGGATGCAATAATTTATTTTTTGAGTCTCTCCTAAGCATTTAATTGACCTCTAATCGGACTCATGTTTGTGTCACTGAACTCTAGCTACTTACCACTGATTCTGGTGTTGGCCTGAACAAACATTTTGCGAGCTTCTTTGCGCAGCAGCACGGTCTCACGCAGACGCAGGAAGTTGTGAGCTCCCGTGTCGCTGACAGTGGAGTAACCCTCATAGAGAGCCCTGCCACCTTCCACATCAGCCGTTGACTTAAAGACCTGAAAATGGGTGGGATCAAATTAGGCATTTGTTGGATTTAGATTTCAACAGGGCAATTAAACAGAGAAGATTAATAGTAACACTTAAGAAATTATGTGGCTGTGGCTTAGATTAGACAATACGTAGAAACCTCAGGATCATTTCACAGAACCTCTCTTTGAAGCTGACATTACGACTTATGTTTGCACCTTTATCTTGCACTTCTTCACTAACTAAAAGACGCAACAGTTGGTTTTGTTTTCCTTATTATGCATCATTAATAAGGTTTTCCAACCTTATTACAAATAATCTAAAAAGTGTGGCATGTTTTTGTATTCAGCCCCCTTTTACTACAATACTTCAAAAATAAAAGTACAACAAATTCCCTTCAGAAGGCATCTAAATAGTAAATACATCTAGCTATTCTGTTAAGGCAGCAGAGGTTGTTCTAGAACATTAGTAAACAAACAGAATAATAAAGGATAAGAAACACATGACATAGGTGACACAGGTCAGGGATAAAGCTTAATGAAGAAGTTTAATAGAGTGAGGTTCTAAAACATAGTTTTAAGCTTTAAACATCTCACAGAGCGAAGTTCAATCTATTTTGCTGAAATGGAAAAAAAGGCCCACTATGGAATAAGCTGTATAGAAGTATGAATGAATGAATGGGAAAAAAAGGTGTCCAGTTAGCAGTTAGCCACAAGCCATGTAGGGGCCCCAGCAAACGGGTCAAGGAACGTGCACTGGTCAGTTGAGGCCAAAATTAAGATTTTGTGGCCTGTTTGGCAGAAAGTGAACATTGCACATCACAGTCAGAGTTAATAGAGGGGTAGATGGGTAGAGCTAAATACATGAAAATTCAGGAAGAAGACCTATTTGAAGCTGCAGAATAGCTGAGGCTGGAGCGGAGGTTCATGTTCCAACATGACAACTACCCTAAACACTCAACCACCGCTACAATTTAATGGTTTAGGATGCCACATTTTATATTATTTGACAATAAAAACCCTAACATTTATCATATAATTTTCTCCCTGCTTGACAATCTGGCACTACTTTGTTTTTTTTCTATTGCATATAATCCAAATAAAATACAATCTATTTGTGTTTATAATGTCACAAAATGTCAAGAAGTTCAGGGGGGAATGAATCATTTTCACAAGGCACTCCAACTGATGATTAAAGTTTTTCTTCCTTAATTTCCTATAAACTTGAAAACAAATGGTGTATAGTATAGCTGTTGTGTATGTCTCATAACTGGACGTACCTGCAGTTTACAGAGGAAACTATGGATGGCGTTCTTGCCCACAGTGCCGATCTTGCTCTGGTCCAGTGTGATTCGTGCGTCGGGCTTGCCGTCCTGCCCAGTCACCTCCTCCAAGCCCACCAGGCCTTCTCCCGCCTCCAGCAGAACACGCAGGATCACGAATCGGGCCTGCATGTGAGCCTGAGGCAGACAGATATAAGGTAACATACTGAATACATCTTCTGACAATCATGTGAGCACAAAGTCTGACTTAACATAAACAAAGCGTAAAACATCACAGACACTGCAAACGAATCCTAGGAAAGACATGCTAAATTACGTGTAAGATGACATTTTATATAAACACCAGATATCTTTAGGACTGAAATGTTGAAAACAAAGTAAAGGCAACTACAGCTGCACCTCAGGTAGATGGATTACCTGTCTCCAGCTCTTGCTCTCAGGCGTGTAGAACTCCAGACCCAAAAGTCCAGCTCTGACCATGCTCAGCCAGTTGATGTAGACCACATCTTCAGCATCCTGTGCGTCATGGCCAAAAATACTGAAACAGACACATACATGTAAGGGCATGTTGGCCTCCTTCAGGGGGATGAGCCACCACAAAATAGGAATGAAAAGAAATGTTTCATTTTTAAATGTTCGTTTGTTTATGAGCTTATTAAGACGTTTGTCAGAAGTAGTCATGTTAGATCGAAAGTTGATCCTCTTTCAGATCTCGGGTTTTTGCATATCAGAGCATAAAAAGGTCCAGTTGTCCTGGTTCTACAAACATTTAAATGTGCACAGGTGTACAAAAACACACTCGACAAGGCTTTTCAGTCAGGTTGAGTCCTGGACTTTGACTGGGCCATCGTAACTTCTCCTTGCATTCTTGGAAACAAGCCATTCTTTTTCAAATTTTACCATCATTAATTTTCACATTGGGCATGCAAACTAAGGCCTGTTGAGTCAGAGATGGAGCTTTGGGGTTTTTAACATATCGCTGGACATTCGACATTCTGATCTTGGAGTGAATTTGGTGGGACATCCACTCCTGCGTAGATTGGCAACAGTGTCACATGCTCTCTATTGTGTAAGCAATCTTTCGCTCAGTAAAATGGAGGACTTTAAATTGACAACACTGGCTGAGGGGTGGTAGAAATGACTCCTCTAAAGTTATTGTTGATTTACCTTCTTTGTTTCAACACACACCTGTAAGATGAAGACCATTGAAACTCTGCTTTTATAAAGGTGGTCACATATGCTGATGATCCATAAATCAAATACCTTTGGTGGCTTATGTCCTGATACGGAAAACGCTAGAACTGAAAGACGGTGAACTTTCTTTTTACTCTGACAATAACACTAATATAAAAATGCTGTTACCTTTAGAATCTAAATTGTCAAGTAATTTCAACAGATACATATAAGGTACATTATACTACAGTTCAAAATATACCTCAGCGCTTGCTTGTTCAGGCATAGATAGAGGCCGACACATTCTGCTCGGCATTCTTCATAAGAAGAAGCAATGGTGGAGAATTTACTGTCCCAGGTCTCACTGCCCCGATACCAACTGGACACCTGTGAGGTAATGGGACATCTTTAGCTTTCATGCCCCGACCACAGTTAGTAATGAGGGTTATTATACAGTCAGAAATCTCGGCACAATCATGTGAAACTCACCTTTTCCCCCGTCTCTGGGTTGACCACCTTACTCTGATCGAAGTTGAATTTGCCATGGTCATCCTTAGATCCGTAAACAAGGAAGAATCCATTTTTCATTCCTTACACAACAATCTCTCTCATTTCTGATTTATACACTGGAGAGAAAAAATTAGCTGATCTGAGTGTATAACTAAAGTATTGCACAAGAGTTTGACTGACCTGGACAAAGAGCTTGCCACTTCCATGACCCAGGAGCTCATGAAGACCAACCTGCACCTCAAAGGATGGCCCCTTCAGTTTAATGAACAAATCCTGAGGCAAAAAATAACATAGAAGCATCCGTTCAGACACAGTGACCTCATACTTATGGAAATCCTTAAGGAGACACACTATGTATGAGCAAGGAGAGGCTGCTACCTTGTCGTTCTCTTCAAGGAAGGTGAGTTTTTCTTTTTGTGTGGCGTAGGCGACAGCCAGCACATTCCCAAGTGACACATTTTTAAAGCCCTCTGACTGCCTGATGTCATCATCTGTATCCACAAAGAAAACACAATTCGTTCAAGGCTTTTTAAAAAACAAAAGGAAAAGAAGAACTGACCCGCAGAACCAAAATTAGCTCCGACTCTCTGTGCACCTACAGTTTGGGATGTTAATCCCAGCTGGAATTCCACTCCCAGCGAACGTGAGAACATCCAGGGAGGTGAAGTCAGGTTTAAGGAACTTGTCTTTTTCAAACTCCTGGGGCCAGGGCAGCTCGGGAAGCAGGACTTCTGCTGAACTCACCAACTTTCCAAAACGCTCGCTCATCGCCTTGTTCACGACGGCAACAAATCCTAAAAGCAAGGTCACAACTCAAAGTTAGATGCAATACACACACTTTAGGCTTTCTTTAGGTTCTACAAAGCATAGCACCAATGAATACATCAATCTAGAGCTCGGTTCAGTAACTCGCCTGAGGAGATTTCCACGGAATTAAAAAGTTGGACCTTCGATTCGAGAGCAACTGAGCCTCAGTTTTCTAATCATGCTCTAAACTTTAACATTAAGATGCTCTAAATTTTAACTTTTATTCTGGATGGAGAGGCAGGAATTAGCACTTAAGGTGGATCCGACTGCTGGGGACATTAAAATGGTTAAACAAGTTTCGTATTAAAATAGGTGATATATTCAACAGAAAAAACGTTTTTTCTATTACTTGTTTTAATAAACAAACTTTTGGCCAGTCTCTTCATTAGTAACAAATGATCTGTCATAAATTATATTGATCAGTGGATTCTGAGACGCAGGGTGGGTGACTACGTTTTCTCTGCAGTAGGATGTTTATTCTGATTGTTTCTGGGGACAATGGGAGGCTTCCCGCTACTGTAAAATGCCCCCGTGAATCAGAATATGAGCTCTACAGTGCCGTGTAGCATTTTTACTTGCTTTAACATAGCACCATGAGCTCGATAACAGCGTTTAAAAGGAAAACAGCCAGCAAGACGTTTTACTGGTGAAAATAGCCACGCTTAGCTATTTATTCCTCATTATTTCTCTTATATCGCAACTATTAAGCTACATTATTAGGTTCGTCAAGATTTCTGTCGCAAAAAATGCAAATCAAGTGAATCTCCAGCAAGGTATTGTTTGAATATTGTTATTAAACGTATCTTTGATGTCACAGAAACATCAGTAGACCTGCTGATGTCCTGTAAGTTACTCAGCCTACTGAGTGACGTGGCTATAGGTTTTTTTTTGCATGTAACGCAGGTAACAAAAATCTTGATTGCTGAGGAAAGGTGCTGGTCATTTCTCTCCAATGTGACTTCGTAGTTCTGATCATTTTGTACTAAACTGTTTTGGGTATAAAATAGAGCCGTGCCCACCTGAGGAGACGTTTCACCCCTGCTTTGACAACCAACAACTTCAAGTATTTTTTAATGATCTACTATAAGTAAAGGGAGTTTTATGACTCCAATAAATTATATCTAACATCAGGTGGTCTTTCTGAGTTATTTTGCTTTGATCAGGGGACCTAATCTGTCACATTTCATAAAAGTCCATTACAACCAAAATAATTGGGAAAAGGGTGTGATAACAATTAAATTACACACTAAATCTGATTGAATCATTGACCCAGAGCCCTCAAGAGAGATTTAAATGGCTGTTGTAAGGCTTGTCTATTTATATCTGCAGTCACCAGGATGATTGTCAGTAGAAGATCTGAACAGGGTCTGTGGGTTAGAAAGCTGGATTTCTTCTTTGGGTCATTTTAATACGACTCCAACTTTTTCAAAACATGTTCATTTTTTGTTTTAACATTTGTTTTATTTCTACTACGTACATCACTGGAAAACCTGGTTTAAAAAGGTAAGGGTTTAAATGACCGGTTCCACAGGGTAGTAGCATCAAACCCCAAATTATCATCTAACGCTGCTGAAGCAAATATGTGGTTAAGAACTAATTTCAAGTAGGTCAGCCAGGTTTTTAAGAGAGAGGTATTATCAGACAGCTTTGTAGTTACCTTCAAACTCTCCTCTGGAGCCAAATGGGTCTCTGTAGCTCTCGATGAAACCTATATAACTGTGAGAAAGTGAAGAGGGATGAGGAGCAGAGAGGGACAAACGTTTAAGAGGTCAATAAAGAAAGAGGCAATGATTGTAGTTAGGCCAAAGGTCGATGTTGAAAGTGTGCGCCCAATAAAAAACGTATTTAAACAAGCTCAATGAGGAAGTGAACGTTAACGAAAGTAAAGACTGTCATGGTTACAGCGTTTTGTACACAGCAACAACTTGGAAGTCACAAATGATACAAATTTCATGTAAGAAACTCTGATATCATCTGTAAGGTCATGTCATGACCACTAAAACTGTAAATCATTTCAGTCTGTCTATCACCTCTCAACAATTGGGCCCTTGTCCTTGATCCAATACCGCGATCCCTCCTTATGGGCCTCGATAGAACCAAATTCGAAACTGCGCCGGTACTCTTCCAGCATCTTCTTCTGGTTCTCATTAGCAGCATAGGCCTGTTTGATATCAGTACATACAAGCGGAATTAGGAAAGCAGAAAGGAAAAACACTCTGAGGTAAACAAATCTCTTATACACTCAACAACTTTCCAATTAAAGCAGCATAATCAACTGCATCCTTCTGTTCATTCAAAGGCTGTTATTTCAAGCTTCCTTCAGTTTCCATCTCAAAATGCCACAAACTCGATGTTCTACACGTTTGAATTTGAAACATTTACCTGTCGGGTTTTACAACATCAGTTGTTTAAATAATAAAACAGCACGATGCTGATGTTGGCTAATGATTTGTCTTGTGACCTTTTTATTTCTGAATGAATCCATTTATCTCTGGCTTCTCAGTAACTCAGAAGCACTAACTATCAATATGTTTGACAAATTTTTAAACTGTAGTCATAAATTAAATCTATTTAATCTAGATTTATACCTCTAAATCATAGGTATTAAACACTAATTTAAAAATAAATCAATCTCTTTTACAAATTTCTGATTTGGATTTTTTAGATAATTGAATAATTATCTAGATTTTCCATACTTTACTGCCCCCTTTCCATGTTTGTAAAATGATAAAGGAAAATTTTATTCTTTTCCAGACATTAAGACTTTATGGGAACCCTAAAATAATAACCTTGGGATGCTTCATTGCATTGGTTTTGTAATATATATATATTTACCTGCATAAATTATCAACTAAAGTCAACATGAAATCCTTTTTACCATCAATGCTCTCTTTGTTCTGGGGTGATGATGTAATTAATTAACTTTCAAGTACAATAGTGGTGAACAGATATAGACTATTACTGGGAACTGAGCTTTGTTGACTGTAACTGGCCTATTAGGAATAATGTTAACATCAACCAGTGACAGAACTGATGTTAGTCTGAGAAATGATCACTTCAGTTACTATTTTTTATAAATTGGATATCATTATTTTTTTACATATAAGCTTGTCTCATTCTAAAAGGAGAAAAGCTTTTTTGTCACTGTCAAAAAAGCTAAAAACATAAAACCAGGTGATTTATGGCCAATAGTTTCTTTTCCTGTCTCACCTGGGCTTGTTGAAGGTAATGGCAAACTTTTTCCATTAGAGGACTATAGTCTCCCCGCTTAACAATGAACTCTTTGTCTTCAAAGTTGAAGCTGCCACAGGACGACTCACACTCCCCATCAACCGCACAGTCTGTCAGGTAATAAAGGACATTTTTTATGCAACCTCTACATTTAACGTATTACATAAATCACTCAATTTATGTCACTAATGATAATGTCAGTTGTCATTTTCCACCAGTTCTGACCTTTTTGAACAGCCGAAGCCAAGCGCACCTCATAACAGGGTTTTCCTCCATTGTCCCTCTTGAACAGACGTGTGTTATAAGCAGAGAGTTTCTGGACACAAGCAACAAGAAGAAGGTTGAACAGATTAAACAATAACTGATTCTCATCTTTGAATGCACACGACTGATATCGCAACAAGAGATGAGATCAGGAATGAGTGAACACACCATACCCGAACGCTGCCAGGTCCACTCTTTAATTTGGAAGTTATACCAAGTTAAAAACACTGTTTTTAGTATGAAAATGTCTTGTCGAAAAACTTTTAATATGTTCAGATACACTGGATATAACATTATCAGGTGTGGGTAATTGGTCAACGTTTGCTTTATTCAAACTAACAATTTTACTGTTATCACTTTTTATATGAAGAAAGTAGAAACAAATGTGTTTTTCATCTCTAGATTAGATGTGAGAGGTCAAAGATACAAAAATGTTATAGATCGCAGGATATGACAGGAGAAAAAAAAAAGCAGAATGATGGATAAAAAATACTTAATTTTAAAATGGATTTGCTCACTTTTGAGTCCAAAAACCTCTGAGCCAGCTCAGCATCCTCCAGACAGCAGTTTCCTGAGAAATATGTAGTAATCCCCTAAAAATAGACAGAAAAAAAAAATATATATATATATAATTTTTTTATATATATTATTCAGAGTCATCCCTTTGTAGGACAGCACAGTTCCCCAGCTGGGCTCTCCTGTAGCATTAGAACCAACAAAGGCAAAAACAAAAACTATGGGAATAACAGAACCCAGAGCAAGAACAGAACCTCTTTACATGTGACTCAAATGTTTCATTTCTTTGGGAAAATTAACTGCATGCAAAAAAAAACGTTAGAGGGAATCAATAGAGAATGGACTAAAACATAAACTGTTATTAAATATGTTTTCTTTGTACAATGCAAAATGATTTCACCTGAGAAAATAGAATGAATCTGTGTTAAAAAAAAAAAACACCTTATTGCCCAGCCCAAGCTGTTTCTGTCTCTCTTCCAGGGAGTAAATCAGACATGAGCTGCTGTTCCACAGAGCCTCCATCGCAGTGGGATTCTCCTGAAACGCTTGGCTGGCCCTCACCAGAGCCTCCAGCTTGTCCTGGATAAACATTCAACAGATGTGCACCGCTCAGGTATGCACTAAATTCATAACCTCCTTTCAAAGTGATTATAAAGCAGATGAACTACATTTACAACCAACATTTTATTATTTGTTTGTTTACCTTTGGTAGATTTGGAATGAATTTGGTGTCTCCAAAAGACTTGTAGTTGCCCATGTTTGCATATAGACCAGCAGCATACACTAAGAAGGCCTACAGATAACATGCAGAAAAATGCTGTTTCATATAAAGGAAACATTTTGTAATGATTGTACTGAAAACAGCTATAAAATATATGACTATGCACCTGGTACTCATCAGAGCTCAGACCAGCTGCTTTAGCAACGTCCTCCAGCTGTTCTGGAGTCTGCTTCCTGAAAATTCTCTGCAGCAGGACAAAGATGTTTGCAGACTCTGGAGATGTCTGCAGTAGCACCACCAGACCACCGTACCTAACACACACACACACAAAAAATAGTTTAATCACTGAGGTTACAATTTTCAGTTTGCCTAACTCCAGTCAATTTCAGCACCTAAATATGGCCTTTTTTCCTTTGACTGATTAACCTTCTGTCAGTCTTTTCTGCCTGGCTCCACCCAGAGGTTTGTAACTTACCAAGCGGCCCGTGACAGATAGTGGGCATACTTCTTCTCCCGAGGTGACAGCAGACGAAAGGCCTCATGGCAGTCAAGAGCTGAGATCCCAATGTCATTGGGGAGGTAATACTGAGAATCCACCATCTTTGTTCAAAGGAAGTGAGTAACGCTAATAAGGTACTGCAAAAAAGTGAAAAAAGGAAAGACAAACGTAGGAAAAATAAATCACAAATACAAAATAAGTCAAGGTGGATGTCCTACCCAATGACGCCTTGACCGATGGAGGAACTATGAATTTACCCAAGTAATGTCCCCATTATCACTTAGCCGAGACTGCCAAACTAATATATTTGCTCACAAAGTTCTAAAAGCACACCTCTTTGCTTTCAGCATCTTAAGGGCAGTAAAACAGATTGTGAAAGTAAAACACAACAGGATTAACTGGCAGTACCAGAAAAAAAAAAACAATCTTACAAGTTGAACTATCAACGAGTCACATCACTGCTCAACTATACAGGGACCGTCAACAGAATGAGATGCTCGCTTACAGAAGGGCTGTAAACGAGTACAGTTAGAATTTAATGGCAACCCTTTTACACTCAGTTAACCCCATGTTGAAACAGAGCGGGTTCGCCTGTGGGGACAAAATATTAATCGCCACAAAAAACAAACAAAAAAATAAAATCACTCATGAGAGAGGTAAGATAAACAGTCACAATACTATTGTCAACCATGGCACATTCTAAGGTAATATTTGACATTTTTATCTACATGTCTATAAGTTTTTTAAGTCCTATCTTAAAAGGTGTTTCCTACTTTTCTTTTACAAAAACATCCATAAAATGCTGATAGGCAGGGTGTAAAGAGATTCATGAACACATTTAATCCCATAATTTAATCCCAATAGATTTAAATGTTTTAATGAAGTTTATGAATAAAATTCTTTTTAGGCATCTACATTGAGTCTACTTGTAAAACATTGCATTCAAAATAAATAAAAAAATTTGAAATAAATGAATTAAGAATAAAACAGATTTCATAGAGCTCTGGTAAAAGACATAGCCGAACATCACATTGCCAAAACTTTAAAAGGTCATAATCTAATGCCTTGATTATAAGAAACTAAAATTGATGCTTTTTATTCTGTAACATTATTTCCCATAAATTTAAACTATAGTACACTTCTCATTACTAGCTGTTTCATAAGATAAAATGAAGCATAAATAGGCATTATATTTAGTGGGATTGCAACCATGTTAAAGTAAGATGAGTTCTGAATGTATCTTTATGGAACTAAGCTTACTGTGATCTGGTTCCCCAAATATACGATATTAAATGGCTCACATTACACTGATGCTTTGCTATAAAATCAAAATCAAAAGTGAAATACCTTGACACATGGACATTTTGCGTGTATATTTCCATGGAGTTTTACTCGACAAAGCAGCAAAAAAAATACTTCCTTTCAATAAATTAGCTCATAAATTTAGAGGCTGATTTCTCTTAATAAACAGCACATTTTTTATGCAATAAGATGTGAGAATTCAGCTAATTCAAGGTGCTTTAATTGCTGCCATCAAGCTGCTAGTTATTTATCTAATAATAATTCATAATAGAAAATGTCTGCAGCTTTCTTTCTAAACCTGAAATTCTTTAAGGATACTTTAGAAGCATGAAGGAGAACACAAAGACTAACAGATTTATTGCACCAAGCATACAAGGGCTTTGGAGCCAGCTGTTTCACCATGAGATATGTTTAAGAGGAACCAATCTGGAAAAATATTTCGAAATTGCCTTCGTTTTCGATAATTATCGTGAGTACCGCTTCTTTAAGCAACCCACGCGACTGAAGTCTTTTTTTTAAAGTACATGTTAAGTAAAGGCGAGAGTTAACAATGTGAGCATTAGCTCCTAGCGGCTAAAAACTGCAATCTTTGGAGTACAAACCCACTGATATAAAATTAATACATCATATCTTGGGTTTCAAGCATACGTGAAAACAATCACATACACGTTTGGCTTCTAATTAATACGCGATTTAAAAGATCCACATGAAACTGAAAAATCCGTTACCTTAAAACTGCTAACGTCTGCGTCTAACGTCAAAGTGCAATCTCACGCTGTTCACTTCCTGTGCCCATTCAGCGCTAGCCCCGCCTTTCAACCAATGAGAAGGTCGTATTTTGTAGTTGATGTAAGGTTTAACCAACCAGAAAGTAGGCACAAAAACAATCGTTTGTTCAGATTCAAGTTCAGCATTATTAAGTTTAAAACATAATCATTCAGAGGGTAGACCAGACATTTTGTTGGAAATAAAACATACTTTATTTAGAATACAAAGAATGGGATTAATATTAGTGTTTTTATGGGTACCAGCACATGTAGGAGTTGGAGGGAATGAGAAGGCGGACAGGATAGCAAAGAAGGCAACACAAAACAACATTAGCTTTATAATAAATATTAGTAGGTCAGTGGCAAGAAATATAATTAAACAGAGAATCAGGAAAGAGTGGCAAAAAAGGTGGGATGAAGAAAAGAAAGGAAGATGGTTTTACAGAATCAACAAGATAGTAGGAGAAGTAAGAACAGGAAGAAGGAGTAGAAAAGAGGAAAGATGAATTACAAGATTAAGACTAGGACATACAGGACTTAATTCTACATTGTTCAAGATAAAGAAACATAATACAGGAAAATGTGATTATTGTGGAGAGGAGGAAACAATAGAACATGTAATATTGAAGTGTCAGAAATATGAACAAGAAAGAACAATTTCAAGGAGAGAATTTGTAGGTATTAAAGACAATTTTATATTGAGAGATACTTTGCAAAGACGTTTAGGTAGCAAACATATTCAAATTATAATTAGATTTTTCAAAAGCACTAAATTAATAAATAGAATTTGATTGTTGTAATAGTAAATAAGATTTAAAACCACGAAGAACCACACTCCATACCAGTCGGTGGCGGTAATGCACATCTTCAAGTTATTTGCCAACTGCCAAAAAATAACACAGAAGAAGAAGAAAGTAGACACATTTAACTTTTTCCGATTTCTTATGCCTGGTTCACACTGCGGTACTTTCATATTGTCGGCTGACTTTCAAAACATGAGAGACCCTACAGGTGACGATGAAAATCGTAGGTGTAACTGGGTCGGTCCTACAGTGTCTAGCCGGACGACAAGCACAACACACCACACACGGACAGATTTCACTCAAACGTTCAGATTTCAAACCCTCTCGAGATCAAACGTGAGTTCAAAGTAAATCCCTTCCGTGTTTCTGTCACCTCGCTTTCTCATTGGCTACACATCACATTCAACAGGCTGCGTACACTCCAAACGGTAGGAAATCGGGACATGGCAAGGCTATCCAATGTGTTGTATTAACCTGATTTGAGGTCGGAGCGGTTCCGACGTGCTTCCGAGTAGACTAGATCACTCTTGACACACCACACACGGCAGCGTGCCGTGTGAACCAGGCATCACTTGTGATATCAAAACAAGAAGAGTACAAGTCCGCGGGTGTTGTAACGTCATTTTTATCCCGCGGTGCATACGTGTACGTGACGAGGTGGCCGAGTGGTTAAGGCGATGGACTGCTAATCCATTGTGCTCTGCACGCGTGGGTTCGAATCCCATCCTCGTCGAAATTTATGTTTTGGTCTGTGACGTAGTGGCATTTTATTTATATTTTCTTCCATTCTTTTGTAGGGCAACTAGTAATGGTCCTCTCAGCATTTTGGTCGTCACAACCTAACGTCCGACATCTCAGCTCAGGAATTGCGTGCATCAAAAAGCTACATTTGCAGAGCCCATCCAGTTATTACACAGCCAAACCGAGAGCCAGTCAACAAGAGCAGACTGTAGGGCATCTGAATTCCCTTGTCAAGAACGGAGATCACAGTATCATAAAGCATTCAAGTACGCCGATCAGAATCATTAAAGTCAATGCCCCCACAGTAATTTACTACTTTAGGAGCTTCTCCTCTCCTATAAACAAATGAGCCTGAGTTTTATAGTGGAAGCAAAACGTAATCTGATGCGAAAGTCAAAACTGATTTCACCTGATAGAAACTCCGTGAAATTAAGAAACTCTGAGCGTCAACTTAGTAGAATTTCACGTTACAATATAAGCCTACTTACTTTTCTGAAGATCTTTTTCCCCCAAGGCTAATTTTGATTGACAGCATTAGGCAGCAATATTTGGTATGGCCCACTTTATAGATGTTTAAAATCACAAAATAGGAAAACCTCCATGCACAATATGGCACATATGACACTCCAATTGGGTTACTTTTGACCGTTTATGAGGGTGTCCAAGAATTTTTAATCATAGAGGTCACACCTACCCCATAACTTTAAAGTCAATCAAATCAAATCATGTACTAGCACACAATAAATTAATTTAGCAGAAAACTTTCTTTTCACAGCTATTAGCTATCAGACAACACGTGGCCGCTCCTTGCTAGCCCCTTGGCTAGCGCACCAACAAGCCTAAACAAAAAGAGTTTCTGTTGAACTAACAAACGCGTTTTATTTATTTTTACAAGTGAATGACTCTAAATTATTCGTTGTTAAGAAAAATAAACTACTGTTTAGGATATACTCACGGACTACTTCGAAGCCCCCTTTGGTAAAGTGGAGTAGGGAGGAGAAGCGGACTTCGCCAACTGCTGCTCACTTAATTTTGTATTTAAAGTGCCTGAGACACGCTTTTCACGCAAATACAGATATTGAAAGAAAATATCGTAATATTTAAGAAATTGGGCAGCAATTGCCATCATATTTATGGAACGCCAAAGTGTTAAAATTTTTATAAATAAATTAAACATTATGAAATAAGTATCTACATCAATAAATAATACATAATGATTTAATGTGACTGAAATTGTGACTGAATAACGAAATTCTGAAATAATTGAATCCATATTAAATTATCAGCTCATTTGAAATATATGAAATATATTTCATTTACCATTTAAAATCAGCTTTATGATATAAAAATAATTTTCACATAAAATGTTTACCTAATAATTGAAATTTCTGTTGAGGCTATTTTTATGTAATTCCAGCTGTTTTTTTAATTTCAAAATGACATTTTTTTAAAATCAGCTTTTATTTCAAAAGGGCCAATTTTTCCCATGGCCTATTTATTTCATAATGTCACTTTACAACATAATGACTGTGGGACCAATGAGCGTCAACGGGCTGGACCTGCATCCTCATTGGCTGAGCATGATTGTTTCCTGGGTACCTTCTGCCTGAGTAGCTACTGCGCCAGATCAAAGTTTAGAAAGGATGGTGGAGTTTCTTTAACTTCATTCAGCTCTGGTTACCTTAGCAGATCAAATTGAAGGGGAATAATTTATCATATGACCCCATTTTGAGTTGTTTGGATGATAATTGCTCTCTAGAATGTTAGCATCGACAACGCCATCGTGGATACTCTAAGAACCATTGAGCGCTGTGTCCGCATAGAATATGCAGAGCGCAGCAGCTCAATACTTTAGTCCTGTCTGGCATAACCATCAGGATTATTGCTGTTGTGTTTTGTGTGTCACCCAGCATAGTTCACTGCGGTCAGGTGGGCCGACAGTCAGGCCAGCCGATGTGAGCTCTCTTAAAGATTAGCTTCACACATACAGGTCCTTCTCAAAATATTAGCATATTGTGATAAAGTTAATTATTTTCCATAATGTAATGATGGAAATGTAACATTCATATATTTTAGATTCATTGCACACTAACTGAAATATTTCAGGTCTTTTATTGTCTTAATACGGATGATTTTGGCATACAGCTCATGAAAACCCAAAATTCCTATCTCACAAAATTAGCATATCATTAAAAGGGTCTCTAAACGAGCTATGAACCTAATCATCTGAATCAACGAGTTAACTCTAAACACCTGCAAAAGATTCCTGAGGCCTTTAAAACTCCCAGCCTGGTTCATCACTCAAAACCCCAATCATGGGTAAGACTGCCGACCTGACTGCTGTCCAGAAGGCCACTATTGACACCCTCAAGCAAGAGGGTAAGACACAGAAATAAATTTCTGAACGAATAGGCTGTTCCCAAAGTGCTGTATCAAGGCACCTCAGTGGGAAGTCTGTGGGAAGGAAAAAGTGTGGCAGAAAATACTGCACAACGAGAAGAGGTGACCGGACCCTGAGGAAGATTGTGGAGAAGGGCCTATTCCAGACCTTGGGGGACCTGCGGAAGCGGTGGACTGAGTCTGGAGTAGAAACATCCAGAGCCACCGTACACAGGCGTGTGCAGGAAATGGGCTACAGGTGCCGCATTCCCCAGACCCGGGCTACAGAGAAGCAGCACTGGACTGTTGCTCAGTGGTCCAAAGTACTTTTTTCGGATGAAAGCAAATTCTGCATGTCATTCGGAAATCAAGGTGCCAGAGTCTGGAGGAAGACTGGGGAGAAGGAAATGCCAAAATGCCAGAAGTCCAGTGTCAAGTACCCACAGTCAGTGATGGTCTGGGGTGCCGTGTCGGCTGCTGATGTTGGTCCACTGTGTTTTATCAAGGGCAGGGTCAATGCAGCTAGCTATCAGGAGATTTTGGAGCACTTCATGCTTCCATCTGCTGAAAAGCTTTATGGAGATAAAGATTTCATTTTTCAGCACGACCTGGCACCTGCTCACAGTGCCAAAACCACTGGTAAATGGTTTACTGACCATGGTATCACTGTGCTCAATTGGCCTGCCAACTCTCCTGACCTGAACCCCATAGAGAATCTGTGGGATATTGTGAAGAGAACGTTGAGAGACTCAAGACCCAACACTCTGGATGAGCTAAAGGCCGCTATCGAAGCATCCTGGGCCTCCATAAGACCTCAGCAGTGCCACAGGCTGATTGCCTCCATGCCACGCCGCATTGAAGCAGTCATTTGTGCTAAAGGATTCCCGACCAAGTATTGAGTGCATAACTGTACATGATTATTTGAAGGTTGACGTTTTTTGTATTAAAAACACTTTTCTTTTATTGGTCGGATAAAATATGCTAATTTTGTGAGATAGGAATTTTGGGTTTTCATGAGCTGTATGCCACAATCATCTGTATTAAGACAATAAAAGACCTGAAATATTTCAGTTAGTGTGCGATGAATCTAAAATATATGAATGTTAAATTTTCATCATGACATTATGGAAAATAATGAACTTTATCACAATATGCAAATTTTTTGAGAAGGACCTGTACAAGGTGCTTCACGGTAATAGAGCAGACCAGACGCCTATCCAGGCAACGGTTGAGAAATTAAGAGGAAAACAGAAAAGTAACCTTAAGAACATTTATATTAATACATATTTACAGCTTTCATATACATGTTTATGTAAAAAAATAAATATTTAATAATTTTTATCTAGATTTTTGGAGAAATAACGGGTCAAAGTACCTACTAATGCTTATCTGTTATATACGTTTGTGTCACTTTCAGCAATTTATTTCTCCAGAATTATGATAGGTGACAACACAATCTCCTTAGATTATGTCAGAGGGCCATCTATACCAGTGTTTTCCAACCCTGCTTCTCCAGTACCACTACATGTTTTAGATGTGGGTCTGTTCCAATCCACCAGATTTATATGATTGCATGACCTCTTCAGCAGCCATCAGGGCTGAATATGAGATTCTTCACTGCTGTCTGTGTTGCTAGCCATTGTAGCAGCAGTCACTTTATCAGGGGTTCCCCTCTGACGTTATAAAAGAGCGCAACAAATCACAAAAGAGTAGTCTGGAAATGCCTTTTTAGTGAAATTTAGGACCATATATCTCAACAACCGCTCATTTCAGTGGCATGAATTTTTATGTTTCCTTTTCATAAATGTAGACCTAATTGGATTTATCATGAAAAGCAATGTCACAGGCACTTTAAGAACCAAAGGGAATTTAAATTTCAACCAAGATGTCGGATTCCTGTTTGGTTACTACTTCATTAGGATCAGTCAGCCTTAATTTTCTAAGTGCATGCAATTTATCGAATTTAAGTTGCAAATGCAAAAATGTGTTTTGAGAGCATTCAATCCATTTATTATCTTAAACTCTAGATCATTTCTAATAACCTTTAAAGAATAATAGTAAGGTAATAAAAAAAGTTTCCGCTTCTTTTTTTCTAGCTAGACATCATACAACATTTGGCAGGTAGGCTGAACCCTTGTGAGAATTTGAGAACAACAAAAATAATGATAACAATTAAATTTTTGTCTATTGCACAATTTCATTATATTTTATATTACAAGAAATAACTGTTTATGGTAGGTGGAAGTGACACTTTCGCTAACTTCTCTTAAAGGGATAGTTAAGAATTCTGGTTCTGTTAAAAGCTTATTGGCAGTTAGCATCTTCCTTGCAGTAGACAACTATCATGGCATCTTCTTTTTGACTAAAGCCAACTTCTAGCATCCCAAAACAACACCAGTCTCAAATGGTCATTGCAGTTCATGTGACTACTTCTTTGTGAGTCTATAACCTGTTGCATTGGCCAGTTATTTATGGGGAAACAGATGGTTATCCATGCATTTATCCATTTTCCATACAGGGTGGCGGGGGGAGCTGGTGCAGTCTAGGGACGAGAGGCGGGGTACACCCTGGACAGATCGCCAGTCCATCGCAGGGCAACACAGAGACACACAGGACAAACAAACATGCACAAACCCATTCACACCTAAGGGCAATTGAGAGAGACTATTTAACCTAACAGTCATGTTTTTATACTGTGAGAGAAAGCCAGAGTACCTGGAGAACATTGGCTATACGTCACATTTAAACTAAACATTTAAATGTAATAACTATCTAATATAAAAACAGAGTGGTGTCATAAGCAAACATTTCATATTCAACCCTTGTTTTTTTTTACTTTTACGCTTTTCTATCAGGCAGTTACTCCATCTTCTGCCCCATCTCCTTACTAAATTTCTTGTGTAAATATTCATCAAACTTCTATGTGAATAACTGCCCAATGCAGACATGAGAGTGGTTTAAATATTCATAATATATTGCATAAGCACTATGAAGTTGCTGAGATCAAACTTGCTTTAGGATGTTATAGGTCTGCTTTCTTTTAGGTCCTTTTCAACTAGCTTTCAATGTTTTTGGATTTGTAGTAAATAAATATTCTAAGAGAGTTATGTCAAGAGGTTGGATGTTATCCTATTTTCTTTTAAAGACCACACTGTGTTTATTCAGTTTGTTTGTTTTTATTGAATTTGTAAAATGACAGTCAACTATTTACAAAGGCTGTGCAACAGAAATGTTTCGAGTCTGTCCTTGGTATTAAATCTAAATTGTACATTTAGTGAGCAATTTTGTCAAAAAAAAAAACCAGAATAATGTTATCAAACATGTAAAGAAATAACTTTTGTTGTATTCTTAATGATAAAGTTCATGCATGGGTTTTGCCTTCCCTCCTGTCTGGGGGTGTTGCAGGGAGCACCCAGTGATAGCAGTCCGCAAAGCTGAGGCTCTTGTCTACTGCACAGCTAGTGCAATAGACAATTCCCAACGCCAGCATCACTACCAGGAACACACACAGAGGAACCAGCAGAGCCACAAGCAGCCAGCTCTTGTCATGCTTGCGTTTCCCATCAACAGATCCATCTTTAATCTCTGATGTAGTGTTGGTTTCACTTGTACTGTCCATTTTAGGCTTCTTAGCCTCCTCAGTCTCACTGGATGACTTATTTGCCATTTCAAGTACCATCCGATTGTTGGGGTTGCTACCTCCTGTGGGAGCGTTATCTTCAATGTTGTTGCCTGTTCTCATTTTTTGGGTTGGGGATGGAACTGTCTGATATTGCCTTGGTGATAGATGATCCCATTGGTTTAGGTGGTTATCTGACTGATGAGCCATATCAGGGGTGAGTCCTTGAGGGGCGTCTGTCAGCCAATTGACACTAAAGTTTCCATCAGCTTTTACATAAGGATCACGAGTGGACCAGGGAATATCCTGATCATCATAATTACTGGGGTCAGAGGTCAGAGTGGAATATTCTTCATCATATTTTGAAGGTTGGCAGGTAAGTCCGTCTTCCTTCAGTTCAAAGCCACTGTCACAGTTGCACTGGTACCCTCCAGCAAAGTTAAGGCACTGCTGGTGACAGGGTGAATACTCCTCACACTCATCCAAATCTATACAGTCTCCGTCGCTATTTGACATGTAGCCATGGTCACACAGACAGGTGAAGGACCCCTCAGTGTTTTCACAGGAGCCCTCACAGGTGCCTTCATCAAGGCACTCGTCGATGTCTGCACATTCGTCTGTACTGTCTGGCTGGTACCCTGGGTAGCAGATGCAGAGAAATGTGCCTGGAGTGTTGATACAGAATTGTGGACATGGCTGTTGTTGGCATTCATCCACATCCAAACACTTGCGTCCATCTGGACCTATTTGGTAGCCTGGGGGGCAAGTGCAGCGGATGCTCCGAGGTGTTATTGAGCAGTCATACTCGCAACCCATATCCATACACATCCGATTGACAAGGGGCTGGTCTGGGGCAAAAGCAGAATCTGACAGCTTGGGTGGGTCAGTTTGGCTCAGAGGGTCCAGCTTGCAGCTGTAGCCATCCTCATCCAATATGTAGCCTTCAGAGCAGTAACAGGAGTAGTCATCGTCTGTATTCTGGCAGTGCTGCTCACAATTATGCTCACCACTACACCAGTCCTGATCCCGTGTAGTTATACTGGATGAACAAAGAGGGGGATCTTTGGGCCAGCCCACTGTGCCGTCATCCCTCTTAATACACAGCACTGATTCCCTGGAAGGTGCAGCTGGGTTTGAGCTGTCCGTAGGACATGGCAGGTGAGCTACAGACCCATAGGGCACATGGGTTAGCTGGGTGCTTTTGAAATGAAATGGGGTTTCATAAACGGCAGGACCCCTACCCTCATCCTCCAAGGGGGAACACATGCCCCTGTAGGTGTACTGGCAAATAAATCCATCGAGTTTCATAGGACAGGGACCCTCAGCCCAACGGAAATTATCGCCGCTCTCTCCGCTGTCAGACGTATGCATTGTCATGGCTACACAGCGGGGGAGGGCACAGGTGCTGGGCATTTCTTTACGAATCCAATTGGTAAACTGGGCATCCTGGTTTCCTGTTAAAAGAGAAGGACATATACCTATTCGGTTAAAAAACTAACGACAGGATTTTATTTTGAGCTTTATTTCAGACCTGACATGGTACAGGTGTAATTTTCTTTTCAACTTATTTATGGTACTTTTTATGGTATTATTTTGACTTGATATGACATCAAAGCATTATATCATCTTGAGAAAAATTGATAAAATCTTATTCAGCTTTTTATTTTCTAACAAATTAATCTAAATGCATTTTGTAAAAGAATATTCCAGCACTCTTTGGGGTTGTTCGTGTTATTGATGCATGGCAGTTATTTTACGAGTTTGAGAAAAGCCTGTTTTTCACCACTAGATGTCACTAAAATAAACAAGAGTCCCGTGTGGAGTTTAGAATTAATTTCTTTTTGTAGGAACAGGGCCCTTTTGTCCCCGTGTTATTTCCATTTATGGAGCTAGAATTGCTTCCTCTTAGCAAATTGGGAGATACTGATGATCAAAGCAAGATTTTAACAAGCAGGCAACTAATTTCATTGTTTGAGTGATGTTGTTAAGACCTTGATGGAAATGATAAATCATTCCCATCCATCATGTCTTGTGGTGTCATCCTCCATAAAAAAAAAAAAAAAAAAATGTCTGCATGGCAAGGCGCTGGTATGGGTAAGTGAAGCAATTATTTTAATCATGACACAGGAAAAACAGAGGTAAACAGGTCATACAACTCTTAAAAACCCAAATACCCTTTGTAACTGTAGACCAAGAGAGACACATCTGTTTTTTGTCAGTGTATATAATGACTAAATCAGACTGGGGGAGTAATAATGGGGTCAAAAAGGAGTAAAAATCTCCAAGTTGCACCCAGTCTGTCTGTGAAATAAAAGAAGAAAATGCATTAACCATCCAGGGAGCACAGCGCTCAACCAACTGTCCTGAGTGACCAGACAGGACGGGGTGTGGCAAATTGGTCCTTTTAATGGTATGCCAAATGGGTTTTCACTGGCTGTACTGTAAGGAGCACAGAATAAACCAATCAGCAAACACTAAAAATCAGATTTTTCTTTTAATTCATTAATTGCATCAAAGCTAAGAATTCTCATTGGTTTTGGTCCGTAAACCTATCAACTTTGGTGCACTTTCTTTCAGCATCTACAAAAACCTGAACATTTTATCAACCAATCAGTGCATCTCTACAGTCAACCATAATATAGAATGACTTATATAAAGTTAATCAAAACTTGTGAATTGCAAAAGTCAAAAAGTTGAGACTTTGCCTGTGACCCAGACGAATCCTCTCAGTGGTTTTGTGGCTGAACACTGGCGTGGAGGTCGGTGCAGTCCGATCCAGAGGCGAAGCCTTGCCCTGGAGCCATGCACCCCGGTTGATGACAGCAGGTTATGGACCACACCCGCCTCTTCGTGAGTGTGCATCGTCACCAGGGTCCCACTTTGATCCAGGCAGGCCTGCCTAGCTTCCCTGAAGTTCCTCTTCTGGAAGAAGACAGCGTAGCACCCGTTCTGGTTGCAGATGGCGTCCCTTTCACCCAGCTTAGCTCCAGCTGCTGTCAGATCCTCGTCAGGCTCCCCCATTCTCTGGCTGTGGCTCCCAGGAGCCAAATAAACTGTCAGCAGCCACACGATGCACAAGAGAGCCATGCTGCTGCTACTTCTCCTTTTGATAATTAGCATTGTCAATAATGACATAAGGTGGGATGCAACCTGACATAAAATGTTGTTGTTACTCAAAATAAATATTCTAACAATGTGTTTTTTGACCTCTAAATATTAGCCAAATTTAAGATTTTTTAGTCAAATCTTGGAGGATAAAACTTCAGAATTGACATCTGTAAATGATCTTTACTGGAAAAAGACCCCTCCAGTGTAAAGCAGATAAACTTTCATTCAAACTATCAGTATTGCTGACAATTAAACATTTTTTGAAGCATGAATTGAATCCTTGCACAAACTTCAATTAAATCCTGTAAAATTGAAAATACAGTCCAGTTATCCAGGTCCCAGAAGGAAGGATGAATTGTTCCATATATAAAGTCAGTAAATATCCGGAGCAGAAACCCTGTGCTATATCTGATCCCGGTTCTTGCCTCTTCAAGGCTGACTTTAGACTGAGCATTAGGCAGAGAGACAGACTTGGGGAGGACTGAGGAGGGGATGGAAGGCTACGTAGAGGAAAATTATTGAGGGGAATTGTGCGCTTTTGGAAGAGGGGGCTGGTAAAATGTGCGAGCACTGGAGAGGATGATGTGTTTGTCTGTTGGGAAGCTCGGGGTGAATGGAGTAGCTGGAGACTTGAAAACCCTCAGAGAGCTATGAATCCATATGATGAAACTGTCCTGTATGTGCACACATAAACACAAACATTAAGATTAATGCAGCACAGTATCAGCACATTGAAAGTGTTGGTCTGCTTCAGCAGATGCTGCAATCGTGTCCCTCTGATGTTTGTCCGTCTTAGTTTTTCTTCACTGATTTGACCTTAATCTCTTTACATTCACTCCATAAACTTCACTCCCCCTCTTCTCTCTTTTGGTTCATGCCAGCTGGAAGTTTTTACTGCTCGATGGAAACATTATGGAGCAAGAATACCTGTTGAAATGTTGTGTGGGTGACTTCATCCTATTGCTGGTAAAAATTAACTCCGCAGAGGCACAGATGTTTATGTGTACTCCTCAGTGTGTGTGTGAGTATAACTTGGGGGCATATAGAGAAGAAACAGGAAATGCCAGATGTGCATCAGCTTGACCTCTCCATGTCAAGGGGGCAGGAGTGACCGGTGGGGTGCACTTCCATGCCGCCACACTTTCCATCCACTATCAACAACATGGTGGGAATTCAAAGACTGGATTTGCGTTTTTCCAAAGAAAACTCAGATTTCTTTATTTTCCTTCTGCCTGAGTGAAGAATAAAGCTGGAGAATATTAAATGAAATCATTAGCTATGACCTGAGCCTTGAAGGGAACTGCAAGCCACAAGGTAAAATCTACAGTGTCAGCAAAATAATTCTCATTCCTACCACAAATGCCAATGTCTTGGATTAGGATTTTTTTGTTCTAGATCAACACAAAGTTGAGCATATTTATGAAGTGGAAGTAAAACGATACATGGTTTTCAGTTGTTTTCAGTTGTTTCAAATATAATTCTGAAACTGTGGCATGCATTTGTATTCACTTAATTTGAGTAAATGCTTTGTAGAACCATTTGCTGCAATTACAGCTTCAAGTCTTTTTTGTGGCATATCTCCACCAGCTGTAAACATCTAGAGGCTAAAATATAATACAAATTCTTTGCAAAAGTGTGCAAGCACATTTAGATTAGATGGAGAGATTTGATCCTAACCATTCCATTGTAGCACTGGCTGGATGTTTGTGTCATTGTAATGTTATAAGGTGATCCTTCACCCGAGTTTCAAATCTTTTGTCATATCTCAGAGGTTTTCTTCCGCTATTGCCTTGTGTTTGGCTTCATCCATCGTTGAATCAACTCTGACCAGTTTTCCTGTGTCAACTGAAGGAAAACATCCCCACAGCATGATGCTCCTACTAGGAGTGAGTGAATCTAGAATTGTGCCGTGCTTAAGGTGGCAGCATGGTGGAGTAGCTCTTTCATTCTGATAAATTCTATTTAAAAAATTGTATTTCTCATTTTGAACTGAACACATTCTTCAATAGGTTCAGTTCAGGAACTAGCTCAGCATCCTCGTCTTCTGCCCACTGCCAAACAGATGTCCCACCCTCCTTTGACTCAAAGCTTTCCTGTCACACCTCAAATGTTTTATCTTCCACCACCAGCCTGGACCCTACTGCATGTACATGTTTGTCTTCAACAAAATCAGAAGAAGCAATTGCTCCCTTTGTCTCCACCTTCCACCTATCTCTCTCTAGAAGTCAGGTGAAGAGGCAGCTGGAGAAGCTGAACTGGAACCAGGTTGCAGGTCCAAATGGTGTCAGTCCTGAAGGCCTGTGCCGCACAGCTCTGTAGGATTCTGCAGCACCTCTCCATCCTTAGCCTGACCCAAGAGAAGGTTCCAGTGTTGTGGAAGACCTCCTGCCTTGTTCCAGTACCAACATAAACTCACCCATCAGTCCTCAATGACTATAGACCTGTTGCCCTGACATCTCACATCATGAAGGTCCTAGAGAGACTCCAGCTGGCTCACCTAAGTAAGCAAACAGGCAACCATCAGGAGCCCCTGCAGTTTGCTTATCAACATGGAGATGGAGTTGAAGATGCCATCATACACCTGCTTCAACAAACCCACTGTCATCTGGACAAAGCCAGCAGCACTGTGAGGATCATGTTCTTTGATTTCTCCAGTGCATTTAATACAATCCAACCTGATTTGCTTTCTCAGAAACTCCAGAAGACTCAGGTGGAGGCCTCAACAATCTCCTGGATCAAAGACTACCTGACAAACAGACCACAGTTTGTGAGACTGAAGGGTTGTGAGTCTAACCAGGTAGTCAGCAGCACAGGAGCACCACAAAGGACTATACTCTCACCATTCATTTAGATTGTGTACACCTTGCACGTGTAGTACAATACAAACGTATGTTATCAACTGAAATACTCATGGGGTGTATCAGAGATAAACAAGAAGCTGAGTACAGGGAGCTGATACTTTGTGTCATAGTGGGGAAACAATCATTTTATCTTGAATGTGATTAAAACAAATTAAATGATTGTAGATTTCAGGAAAAACAGCAATAGGTCAAACACTATTTCCATCATGGGAGAACTATTGATGGTGGTGGTGGAGCATAAGTACCTCAGTGTTCACCTGGACAATAGACCAGAGTGGAGATGCAACAGTTAAGCTGCCTACAAGATGAGGCAGAGCAGACTGTACTTCTTGAGGAACCTTCGGTCCTTTAGTATTTTGCAGCAAGATGCTGCATATCTTCTATAAGTCCATTGTGGAGAGTGCGATCTCTTCTGCCATCATCTGTTGGGGTAGCAGCACCAGAACCAGAGCCTATGACTTAACTAAACAAGTTAATAAAGAAGCCTTGTTTTGTTCTGGGGACTCCTCTGGAACCTCTGGAGCAAAAAAGTAGTCTTCATAAAATGAAGAATATTATGGAGAACCCTGAGCATCCTCTACATCAGACCGTTGTACAACTTTGTTCAGTCAGAGGCTTCTTCAGATCCGCTTTAAGACTGGCTGCTAAAGAACATCCTTCCTGCACACAGCCATCAGCATCAATAAAAATGTTGTTCTTATCACTAAGCTGTATGCAGTGACTGTATTTAATCTTATTTTCAAATTTATTGATATTTATTGTTGGTCTAATAGAACCAACAGTGAAAAAATAGTAAAACAAAAGTACAATTCCAACAATATTAAAGATTAGGGTATTGTTTTAAAACATAACCCTGCTTTAGACTCCACCTCTCAATGGGGGCTGAATACAATTGCATGCCACATTTTCATATTTTTATTTGTAAAGAATTTGAAAACTACAGATGATCTTCTTTCCTCTTTCCAGTTTTGAATTATGTTATGTTGGTCCATCATAAAATACTATTAACATAAACTGAAGTTTTTGTAACGTTACAGACCGTGGAAAGGTTGAAAGCACTGTACAATTAGCACATAAACTCAACTGGAAAACAACAAAAGACTCCACAAAAGATCAGTTTTTCTATTTTTGGAAAATATGACAGCCTCAACAAAAATTAGGGAGACTTAATGTCAATTTAATCCAGTAAATTTGCAACAAAGCAGATGTGTAATGCAAATTAAAAACTGACAGCCCAATTTCACTCACTCAGCCTCCTAACAAAGAATGATGAGATGGAAAAGTGAAGCATTAAGTGCAGCAAGAGCAGTTATTAACCACAGCCGAACTCTGTCCAAGCCTCTGTTCTCTCTGGGCAGATGAGATGTGTTGATTCTGGCAGACAGTATATATATAATGTTTTTATTCAGCGGTCTCTTCCAGTTATGTAACAACCTCTGTAGTTAGAGAGAGAACATGAAACCTCAGGATCCTGGAGAACCTAAAGAGCCTTTCTGTCCTGCTGCCCACCTCTCAACCTAATCTCTCGTTTCTTTCTGCTTTTCTTGGACTACTATCAAACCTTCATCACCACCTTTCTTAACTTTTTTTAATCCTATGGGTCCCTTTTCTCCTTCAAGCTCCCTCTTGCCAACCTTTCTCTGTTAGTCTTAATCGGACTGCCATTTTCCTCATTCAGGATATCAGTTTTTCACCCCAAAACCTTCATTCTTTGCTTGCTGAATTCATAAGAGCCTGTCTTTGGCTCCTCCTCTTTCTCAGACAGAAAAGCCAGCAGAAACATACCAGAAACATAATTTATAGAGCAGACAAAACCTCTCCTTTCCATAGTCGTGCTCTCCTAATTCCCTTTGTTCCTATTAATCTAGACACACTGTGTTCATATCTCTCTATACACCAACCCAAAGACCTCTAATGGAACATACAGATCTCTTTATTTTATATCTTCGCCTCTCAAAGTCAGCCTTTGACTTCTGACCTCTTGCAACATGTCACTGTTGGCTCTGATTACCCTAGAAGCTTTGAATCCTTTGGATTTTACTCATTTAACACCCAAATTACTGTTCCTGATATAGCATTCTTCAATGAACTTTTAACATCAAATCTCTGTCTGAATTGAGATCAGAGAGAAAGTTTTATAATTGTTTGGGTGACAAGACCAGAAAGCTACTGTTTTGGCCAGACCTTTACATGCACTCATCATGGGCATGGACATCATCTTAATTTGGAGATTTCTATCATTTATTTTAAATGTTTATTTAACAATGTGGACTGTTAATACAACAAACATCTTTAACAATATTTGAAAACAGGAGTGGGGGCACAAGTTTACATGATTGGTTTCCTGGCACCGGCCTGTCTTCCAAGCAAAGTCCACAAATTCTCAAAAGAGTTGAGGTCAGGGGACTTTCGGAGGCTTAACATTAGTTGGTGTTATACATTCCTAAACCCGTTTGGATGTGTGTTTGGGGTTTATTGCCCTGTTGGAACACACATCTGTTTCTATGTTTCAACCATGTAGTTGTTGGTTTCAGGGGAAGTTGAGAAAATTTGGAATAATGTGAAAAAAGTCCATCTTCATTATTCCATCCACTTTGTGAAATGCTCCAGGACTACTAACACCGGAAATGGACCCTCAGCATGATGTTACCATCACCATGCGTGGTACAGTGTTCTCAAGTTTAAAAATCTCACCTTGATTCTTCCAAACACACTTTTTCTTCTCTAGAAGGTATTGACTTTGTCCATGTGGGCAGCTGCAGATTTTATTTTTTCTTGATGGTGTTAGCTTTAGAGCATGTGGGTTCTTCTTGGTCAGCAACCTCTCCACTTCTGTTGATTTAAAATTTACTTCACTGTGGACAGTGGCACTGGTGTTTCAGCAGCTTCCAGTTTATGGGAGACTCCAGCCTTGGTGATTCCTGGCATGTTCTTGAATATCCTAACCAATTTTCTTTTTTCTGAGGGAGACAGTTTGGGTCAATTGACAATGATCACATGCACACCTCCAAACTGGTTTTAAAATGGATAAAGTTTCCTGAATGGCCTCCCCAAAGTCCGAACGCTACCCTACCAAAAATTTATGAACTGTGTTTGAAAGCCAAGCTTGTGGCAGAATATTAACTAATTTAAAAGATCTCTACTAGGAGGAGAGCTAAAATGGACAGCCAGAAGCTTTTTCGGCTGCAAAACAAAATGGAGTGGATGTTGGAATCCAGGTGTGTGCTGTCTTTGGTTAGCTTCTGTTTTTCCCCTGAGAGAGCAGGTTTAGTTGGTGGGTGGAGGTGGGCTGTTGCAGCCTTCACACCTGCAACGGATCAGGCTCATCTGGGGAGCTTGAAGTAGCTGGTTGCCGGACATCTGATGCCTGGTGGTACCTCTAGCCCTACCTCTAGCATACTCTTACGATTGGTGAACCTTGAAGGATCTAATTCTGACTTCTCCTTTCTTTAAGGTACTCTCTAGAAGCCTCGTCTTCATCTCTGCTAGCAAGGCTCCTAATTAATGCTCCTTAGCTCAATAACCTTCTGGATCTCAGCACGACTACCGGCACACCCTGGGCTCCTCGCTCCAGAAATCCTGTCCACCCTCCAACAAACCGCTCTCTACATCCACTGCTCAGACAGCCACCATGGATTCAGTTACTTCCCTCCAGCCTGGATCTCCTTTCCCACCAGTAAGCAAACCGTTGGATGCACTGTTAACTCCTCATCCAGCGCATCTGCTCACCTTCTCTCTCCTCCTTCCCTCAGTGGTGTGCCAGATTGAACCACAGAAGCCTCTTCCATATCCTGTGCAACTGACTTCTTCAAATAAACTGTTAAACTTTACAAGTCTCCTGAGAGTTTCTGCATGTGGGTCAGAAAGCTATCTAACACTATGACAGTGGATGTGCAACATTTAACTAAATAATATTAGGGACTTATGTAGATATGTGTACTATTTTCTTTGTGGTAAACACTAAAAATAAATATATTTATGCCCATAATGAGTTCACACCATAAAGTGTTACTGGTACAAGTGAATGATATTCCTTTTAATATTTATAAGGTTTCCATTTAAAAGTATCATGGCATTTGTTTTTAGCTATTAAAACACTCTCAGTTAGTGCTTTTCAAAATGATGGTAACTTGAATTGTTTGCATCTTTCTAATGTCGTTTTTTTTAGGGTTTGGTGGTTTCTTTGGTGCGACTTCTTTATCTTCTAATTTCCTCTGCTTCATATGTTTAGTTTTAAGGTGATTATTGGAAACTTATCGACTCCCTCTGGTTTTATATTTACACTCTCAAACCGTGGCAAATCGTCAACAAAAAGACACTCTTATTTAAAATGGCACAGTTTGGCCATAAAATGTGCTCAATGACACTTTAAAGACATCTGTATTAGATCCGTTAGAATATTTTTCAGAGTTCCTGCACAGTGTTGAAAAGCTTGAAAAATGAGAATTGGATTTCAGTATTTTCCAGGTCTACAAAGGTGTGGAATATTAAAATAAAAGTGTGGAAAACTTATCTTTTTATGCTTTGTTCCCCTTTAATCAAATGCCTGAATTTTCTAAATGGTGCAACCAGCTTTCTTTCTCCCTGATTGCCTTTGTCGTTTGCTTCCACCTTGGAAAGGGTTACCATGATGTCCTGTGCTTCCTCCACCATGTCCAGGATTGAGTTTAACATTTTAGATTGTATATCAAAACATTATGTGCATGCAAGCAGATGTAGATAGACAGGGGAATCCTGGGATTTACAAACCAGCAACAAACTGTTGTTCCTTTGTCTCTTTTTTTATTTCCTTCTAAAAAGGTTTGGTGTTTCATGGAATTTGAAGTTTACATGTTTAGAGACCAATCATAAACATTTATTGTAAATTTTGATTGATATTTAGCTTTTATATGTAAAAAAAACAAAGTATTCTGGAAATATATGGGATAGAAAAAATGAAATACATAGGAGCTCTAGTTTTGATTAGTGGGTTCCCTTTTTCTAATATCTGTCATGAAATATGGCCACTATGCTGTGTATCTTTGGCCTTGAATATGCTCTACAGCAAGTTTAATGTTGAGAGCTGTTTTTCATCCAGATGCATTCAGTTGAATTCAACCATAAAATCTCTCTGATAATACTAAACAGTCGTAATATTTGTCCAAGCATGCTGACACTCACTATTTTATTCAATATAAATAACCTGTAGCTGCTACAGGAATGCCGAACCATATGTTTTGTATTGTTAGTTTTCTGTTTGGTGTCATAGATATATTTAAACCAGATGATGCTTTAAATGTCACATTACCAAATTTATGAAAATAGAAACTGCAAATTGAATATGAAACCCTGCTCCAAATTAAACACTCGTGTCTCGTCTCCAAAATGTTAACCTAATAATGGCTATGAAAGAACAACCTTCAAACTGCCAAATTCAGTTGATTTTTGCTGCTAGAACCAATAAATGTCTTCACAAATTGTGTACTAAGATATTTTCCTGGGTAAGTGAAAATCTGCACAACAGCCATGAGTAAGTCAGATTTGTGTTTTTGAGAACACGGAAGACTTAAAATTAAATACAGATTATATATAGGGTGAAGCCATTATATTTAATCCAAATAACTCAACCATGGTAGTTCTGTCATAGGATGAGATTGAACGGAACCGGAGTGTAGAAAAAGACTTGGCAGCAGCATTGCAGATCTAAGAATCTTTAGGCTTTAATAATAAAATAGATCAACTTCCACGAGTTTCCAAAGGTTCAAAACAATGACAAGGAACAGGGATCAGCATAGAAGTAAACAGGCAGACCGAGTGAGGAACAATGAATATAACCAGACATATATACTGAGGGAAGAGGAGTGTGAACTAATGAAAATGGGTGACAGGTAATCAGATGGAACATGAAACAGGTGTAGAACCGGGTTGCAGGGGAACTGAGGGAAGGAGACTGATTACACTAAACGAGACTGGGCTGCTGAGGGAGAAAAACAAACATGAGGACAAAAACTTAAGAAACAATACAAAATGACTAAACCCGGGGAACACAGATAAATAAATGAACTAAAATGAACACAAGAAGCTAGAAGGTAAAAACCAACAGAAGTAAACAACAAAAACACCTGTAA
Source organism: Girardinichthys multiradiatus (assembly GCF_021462225.1). Taxonomy (NCBI): domain Eukaryota; kingdom Metazoa; phylum Chordata; class Actinopteri; order Cyprinodontiformes; family Goodeidae; genus Girardinichthys; species Girardinichthys multiradiatus. The sequence continues at coordinate 18,107,743 of NC_061804.1, forward strand.
ACGAAAAAGGTAAACAAAAGATTCACTCCAAAAGGGCAGAGCATGACAAGTTCTGCTTTAACTCAAAATGCGTTCATTAGAATCTCCATTTTTGTGGGAAGATGACCCTGATTTGGTGTTAGTTTTTTTTATTTATTATAATGCAACCGATGTGTGGTAAATCCCTCGGTTTGTTTGTTTCATCAGCGAATTTTAAGCTTCTGCACCTGGACTCATGATCTCCAGCTGCTTAAGTGAAGCTGCTCAGCTCAGATCAAGCATTATGGAAGGGATGTATCTTAAAACAGCTTTTCACAACAACACAAAGTAGCAAAATTTTGAAGTGGAAAAAAATGGACATAAAAAATCTGAAAAGCGTGCCATGCATATGTATGTCAATTAGTCAATATATTGTTAAACTCCCTATTGATGCAATCAAAGCTCATCCTCATCCAATATGTAGCCTTCAGAGCAGTAACAGGAGTAGTCATCGTCTGTATTCTGGCAGTGCTGCTCACAATTATGCTCACCACTACACCAGTGAACTTTTTTATGGTACTTTTCTTTTGTTTTCCAAGTTGAATTTTGACTTGATATGACATCAAAGCATTATGTTATCTTGAGGAAAAATTATAAAATCTTAACCAGCTTTTTATTTTCTAACAAATTAATCCAATTGCATTTTGTAAAAGAATATTCCAGCACTCTTTGGGCTTGTTCGTGTTATTGATGGGTGGCAGTTAAAAAGCTTTTAACAACACAAAATAGCAAACATTTTGAAGTGGAAAAAAAGAACATAAAAATCTGAAAAGCGTGCAATGCATATGTATGCCAATTAGTCAATATATTGTGAAACCCCCTTTTGATGCAATTAAACCTGCAAAACTTTGGGGTATGTGTCTTCCATCTTGGCACATGCAGAGATAGAAAGTTTTGCTCATTCTTTTTAGCAGAATAGCATAACCTAAATCACATTGGATGAAGGGCGTCTCACTTGCCACAGATTCTCAACTGGATTTAGGTCTGGACTTTGACTGGGCCATTCTAACACATGGAAATGCTTTGATCTAATCCAGTCTATTGTAGCTTATCAATGCTGAATGTTGAAGCATCCCCACAGCATGATGCTATCACCACTATGTCCCCTATCTCTACCATATGGTTGCTGTGCTTCCCACATGAATTGTTGAAAACTGCCATTCTTCCATGAAGGCCAGGTTTATGGAGTGCATGACAAATAATTATCCTGTCACCAGTCTTCCACTTGAACTGTGGATCTCTGCTGCTCCTCCAGAGTTACTATTGGCCTCTTTGTTGCTTCTCTGATTAATAATCTTTCTGCCCTGCCATTCAGTTTAGGCCGACTGCCATGTCTTGGTAGGTTTGCAGTGCATTTTCAGATGATGGACTGAATGTGTATTCTGTGTGACACTGAAATTTAGGAATATTTTTTGTAACCTTAACCTGTTTTAAACTGCCTCCCCTGTCTCTGTTTAACAAAAGCATCGCTCTGTAACCATCTAGTTTGATTTTTTGGGATGGTACCTTCAGGGGTTATGTAACTTATGCAACTTTATTTCTGACTTGTCTGCTGTGCTTTTTGGTCTTCATGATGAGGTTTGTTCTCTAATGTCCTTTAATCTCTGAGGACTTTACAAAACAACTGGATTTTTACAGAGGTTAAATACACATATGTTGACTCTATTTACCAATTAGGTGACTGGTAATAGCAGCTGTTTGCACTGGAGGTCATTTAGTGGTATTGCAAAAGGAGCAGAAAAACATGTGCCAAACATATCAGGTTTTCTGAGAAAACTTTATGCAAGGACTGACCTTAACCAAGTGCGTTTGCTCTGGTAATAAGTAGTACTGTCTCTGTCCTTGATGTCTCTGAACTTCCCACTAATGACAAGGTCTGTTATTACATTGCAGTCTTGGACCAGATGATAACAGACTCACACTGATTGTGCATGTAGAAGTATTTATTTCCATTTTTAATTCAGTGGGACCCATCCGTTATTTCCCCGCTCTCACACAGACACACACAGTGACACACTGAAGCAATTAGCAGCCTCTGTCATGGGTAAATGTGGGACTTTGCATTCTGCGTGATTTCTTTGAGGGGAAAAATGATGATAATTATATTCTACAAAGTCCATATGTTTCATCTTTTGCAGTAGACACGAATGCCCTCATCCCACACCCAGACTGTCAACAAATCTTTACCGCAAACATCTGAAAGGACTGGAGGGACCATCTGAGTGTTAAATCCACAGTGATTAATTCTGCCAATGTTACTGAATCAGTCAGCAGAAAATATTAGGACTGTTTTAGGACGGTAATCATAGAGCTGTAAATCCATATTAAAGCTGACTGCAAAGGAAGGATTTGAAGTGAAAATGAGCATGTACAGTACAGACCAAAAGTTTGGACACACCTTCTCATTCAAAGAGTTTTCTTTATTTTCATGACTATGAATATTGTAGCTTCACACTGAAGGCATCAAAACTATGAATTAACACATGTGAAATTATATACTGAACAAAAAAGTGTGAAACAACTGACAATATGTTTTATATTCTAGGTTCTTCAAAGTAGCCACCTTTTGCTTTGATTACTGCTCCGCACACTCTTGGCATTCAGTTGATGATCTTCAAGAGGTAGTCACCTGAAATGGTTTTCACTTCACAGGTGTGCCCTGTCAGGTGTTTAATAAGTGGGATTTCAAGCCTTATAAATGGGGTTGGGACCATCAGTTGTGTTGTGCAGGAGGTGGATACAGTACACAGCTGATAGTCCTACTGAATAGACTGTACTCGTACTTGTCGTCTTCCGCTTATCCGGGACCGGGTCGTGGGGGCAGCAGACTCAGCAGAGACGCCCAGACGTCCCTCTCCCCAGACACCTCCTCCAGCTCCTCTGGGTGGAGCCCAAGGCGTTCCCAGGCCAGCCGAGAGACATAGTCCCTCCAGCGTGTCCTGGGCCATCCCCTGGGCCTCCTCCCGGTGGGACGTGCCTGGAACACCTCCCGAGGAAGGTGTCCAGGAGGCATCCGGTATAGATGCCCGAGCCACCTCAACTGGCTCCTCTCGATGTGGAGGAGCAGCGGCTCTACTCCGAGCCCCTCCCGGATGGCCGAGCTCCTCACCCTATCTCTAAAGGAGTGCCCGGCCACCTTACGGAGGAAGCTCATTTCAGTCGCTTGTATCCGGGATCTCGTTCTTTCGGTCATGACCCAAAGTTCATGGCCATAGGTGAGGGTAGGAACGTAGACCGACTGGTAAATTGAGAGCTTTGCTTTTTGGCTCAGCTCTCTCTGCACCACAACGGACCAGCACAGTGCCCCCATTACTGCAGCAGCCGCACCGATTCGTCTGTCGATCTCCCGCTCCATTTTTCCCCCACTCGTGAACAAGACCCCGAGATACTTAAACTCCTCCACTTGAGGAAGGAACTCCCCTCCAACCTGAAGAGGACAAGCCACCCTTTTCCGGTCGAGTACCATGGCCTCGGACTTGGAGGAGCTGATCTTCATCCCAGCCGCTTCACACTCGGCTGCGAACCGCCACAGTGCATGCTGTAGGTCTTGGCTAGAGGGGGCCAGCAGGACCACGTCATCTGCAAAAAGAAGAGACGAAATCCACTGGTCCCCAAACCAGACACCCTCCTGCCCTTGGCTGCGTCTAGAAATCCTGTCCATAAAAGTTATGAACAGGACCGGTGACAAAGGGCAGCCCTGCCGGAGTCCAACATGCACCGGGAACAGGTCCGACTTAGTGCCGGCAATGCGGACCAAACTCCTGCTCCGCTCGTACAGGGACCGGTAGGGCCCCTAATAAAGGGCCCCTGATTCCATACTCCTGGAGCACCCCCCACAGGGCAAACTCCCATGAACAATCAGGTACCCTCTAGAGGGTATAGAGCTGGTCCAGTGTTCCACGGCCGGGACGAAAACCACACTGCTCCTCCTGAAGCCGAGGTTCGACTATCGGCCGGACTCTCGTCTCCAATACCCTGGCGTAGGCCTTACCAGGGAGGCTGAGGAGTGTGATCCCCCTGTAGTTGGAACACACCCTCCGGTCCCCCTTCTTATGAACAAAACAAGTTATTTAAAGTTGACATCTTATTAGAGCTCTAGAAGATATGAAGTTGTAAACAGTGACCACAAAATTGTCGGACCTGTTCCCGGTGCATGTTGGACTCCGGCAGGGCTGCCCTTTGTCACCGGTCCTGTTCATAACTTTTATGGACAGGATTTCTAGACGCAGCCAAGGGCAGGAGGGTGTCTGGTTTGGGGACCAGTGGATTTCGTCTCTTCTTTTTGCAGATGACGTGGTCCTGCTGGCCCCCTCTAGCCAAGACCTACAGCATGCGCTGGGGCGGTTCGCAGCCGAGTGTGAAGCGGCTGGGATGAAGATCAGCTCCTCCAAGTCCGAGGCCATGGTACTCGACCGGAAAATGGTGGCTTGTCCTCTTCAGGTTGGAGGGGAGTTCCTTCCTCAAGTGGAGGAGTTTAAGTATCTCGGGGTCTTGTTCACGAGTGGGGGAAAAATGGAGCGGGAGATCGACAGACGAATCGGTGCGGCTGCTGCAGTAATGGGGGCACTGTGCCGGTCCGTTGTGGTGCAGAGAGAGCTTCTTATGAAGGGGGACCACCACCCCAGTCTGCCAGTCCAGAGGCACTGTCCCCGACCGCCACGCAGTGTTGAAGAGGCGTGTCAACCATGACAGCCCAACAACATCCAGAGACTTGAGGTACTCAGGGCGGATCTCATCCACCCCCGAAGCCTTGCCACCATGCAGCTTTATAACCACCTCGGTGACTTCAGCCTGGGTGATGAAAGAGTCCAACCCCGAGTCCCCAGCCTCTGTTTCCACCAGGGAATGCGTGATGGCAGGATTGAGGAGATCCTCGAAGTACTCCTTCCACCACCCGATAATGTCCTCAGTCGAGGTCAGCAGCATCCCACCCCCACTATAAACAGTGTTGGCGAAGCACTGCTTCCCCCTCCTGAGGCGCCGGACGGTTTGCCAGAATTGCTTCGAGGCCAAGAGTCCCACAAGCCAACCACAGCCGATAGGACTCCTTCTTCAACTTGACAGCATCCCTTACTGCCGGTGTCCACCACCGGGTTCTGGGATTGCCACCGCGACAGGCAGCAGCATCAACAATAGATGCAGAGAACATGGTCCACTCGGACTCTATGTCTCCAACATCCCCCGGGATCTGGTCAAAGCTCTCCCGGAGGTGGGAGTTGAATACATCCCTGGCCGAGGGCTCCGCCAGGCGTTTCCCGGCAGACCCTCACTATGCGCTTGGGCCTGCCAAGTCTGTCCGGCTTTCTCCTTCTCCAGCAGATCCAACTCACCACCAGTGATCAGTGGACAACTCAGCCCCTCTCTTCACTCGAGTGTCCAAAACATGTGGCCGAAGGTCTGATGATACGACAACAAAGTCGATCATCGACCTCCTGCCTAAGGTGTCCTGGTGCCAAGTGCACTGATGGACACCCTTATGTTTGAACATGGTGTTCATTATGGACAATCCGTGACTAGCAGAAGTCCAATAACAAAACACCACTCGGATTCAGATCGGGGAGGCCATTCCTCCCGATCACGCCTCTCCAGGTGTCACTGTCATTTCCCACGTGGGCATTGAAGTCCCCCAGCAGAATAATGGAGTCCCCGGGAGGGGCACTATCCAGCAACCCGACAAGGACACCAAGAAGGCCAGGTACTCCGCACTACCGCTCGGCCCGTAGGCTGAGACGACAGTCGGAGACCTATCCCCAACCCGAAGGTGCAGGGATACGACCCTCTCATCCACTGGGGTAAACCCCAACACAAGACGGCTGAGCTGGGGGGCTACAAGCAAACTCACACCAGCCCGCCGCCTCTCCCCGTGGGCCACTCCAGAGTAGAAGAGAGTCGAACCCCTCTCAAGGAGATGGGTTCCAGAGCCCACGCCATGCGTGGAGGCGAGCCCGACTATTTCTAGTCGATATCTCTCGACCTCCCGCACCAGCTCAGGCTCCTTCCCTCCCAGCGAGGTGACATTCCACGTCCCTAGAGCCAACCTAAGCATCCAGGGATCGGGCTGCTGAGGTCTCCACCTTCATCCGCTACCCAATCCTCTGTTAGAACAGAATAGACTGTTAGAATTTGTATTATGGCAGGAAAAAAGCAGCTAAGTAAAAAAAAACGAGTGGTCATCATTACTTTAAGAAATGAAGGTCAGTCAGTCCGAACAATTGGGAAAACTTTGAAAGTGTCCCCAAGTGCAGTCGCAAACACCATCAAGCGCTACAAAGAAATTGGCTCACATGAGGACCGCCCCAGGAAAGGAAGACCAAGAGTCACCTCTGCTGCGGACAATAAGTTCATCCGAGTCACCAGTCTCAGAAATTGCAGGTTAACAGCAGCTCAGATTAGAGACCAGGTCAATGCCACACAGAGTTCTAGCAGCAGACACATCTCTAGAACAACTGTTAAGAGAACACTGTGTGAATCAGGCCTTCATGGTAAAATAGCTGCTAGGAAACCACTACTGAGGACAGGCAACAAGCAGAAGAGACTTGTTTGGGCTAAAGAACACAAGGAATGGACATTAGACCAGTGGAAATCTGTGCTTTGGTCTGATGCGTTCAAGTTTGAGATCTTTGGTTCCAACCACCGTGTCTTTGTGCAGCGCAGAAGAGGTGAACGGATGGACTCTATATGCCTGGTTCCCACCGTGAAGCATGGAGGAGGATGTGTGATGGTGGGGGGGTGCTTTGTTGGTGACACTGTTGGGGATTTATTCAAAATTGAAGGTATACTGAACCAGCATGGCTACCACAGCATCTTGCAGCGACATGCTATTCCATCCAGTTTGCGTTTAGTTGGACCATCTTTTATTTTTCAACAGGACAATGACCCCAAACACACCTCCAGGCTGTGTAAGGGCTATTTGACCAAGAAGGAGAATGATGGGGTGCTGCGCCAGATGACCTGGCCTCCGCAGTCTTGGACCTGAACCTAATTGAGATGGTTTGGGTTGAGCTGGGCCGCAGAGTGAAGGCAAAAGGGCCAACAAGTGCTAAGCATCTCTGGGAACTCCTTCAAGAATGAAGCTCATCAACAGAATGCCAAGAGTGTGCGGAGCAGTAATCAAAGCAAAAGGTGGCTACTTTGAAGAACCTAGAATATAAGACATATTTTCAGTTGTTTCAAATTTTTTTGTTCAGTATATAATTCCACATGTGTGAATTCATATTTTTGATGCCTTCAGTGTGAAGCTACAATATTCATAGTCATGAAAATAAAGAAAACTCTTTGAATGAGAAGGTGTGTACAAACTTTTGGTCTGTACTGTTCGTTTTTCTGCATGCTTCGTCTAACTCATGTTAGCACTGTGACATGCCCAGTGCAAGCACAACTTCCATGGAAAAACTTGAGGTTTTTAAATTGCGAGCTGGTTTGGAAAATCTATTATCGTCTTTCATTTTCTTACTCACCCATAACATATGACAATCTAAAGATGAAAGAAATAAACAGGAAACAAAACATACATTTTCCCTTCAGTGATGTGGTGTCAGCCGAACTCTACATGTATGGACTAACCACAGACAAAGAGACAGACTGAAGGACAAAGGACAGAAATCATGGACAGAATGACTCCTGACAGATTATTCCTTTACCAGATGATAGGTTAAACTTTTCCATAAAGTCAGCCATGCACACGTACTGTAGATGTGCACATACACATTACACTTCTATCACCATACAGCTATTCAGACCATTTTGTGTGTGTGTCTATGCCTGCAATGGTAAAGGCATTAACAGTGAGAAGAAATGATGACAACTCCACAAGAAAGGTTCAAGACACAAAAGGTCCACAGAGAAACAAAGAGACAGACCGGCGTCTGATGTGTTTCAGTCTGACTTATTTCTGAACCATTTCCTGCCATTCTTTCTGCAGAGTTTCCTTTAAACTTCAAGTTTTGCACCACACATTCGCATCCCCTCTATCAGCAGGGCTCACTTTCCACTGTGTGCTTCTTGTTTTTTTAATGAAGCATTTTGGAAAAGAAACGGAGGGGAAGAAACCATAAACTGCCTGACTCAGCATCAGCAAAAGAATTTAAATGACTCCCTAAACGCAAAGCTGAAATCTTCTGCAGGCTTATGTGCTAGGAAGTCTAATAACAGGGTCTTCCTTCCCTCCCCCATTAGTTAATTCACCCGTCCAACTGGGAGGCAGGGGCCGCCACACCATCTCAGAGGGTGGCCACAGACGCAAAGGCTGCTAGGTTTTATCTCTATAATTATCTGGGAAAATCACAGAGGAAACACACAGGTAAGGCAGTTGCTCCTTGGAAAACTCCTAACAAGCCTGATCCAGTGCAGCAGTGTTGTCCTCACCACAGATTCAAGCAGCCAGCAGCTGAATTCTTTCTTGGAATGAAAAGACTTCAAGTATGGCTCAGCAGAAATGTATTAAACAGGAGGGAGAGAGGGAGCAAAATGAGAAATCAGCAGTCTAACCTTGAATAAATAAAGAGAACAGCCTCCCTAATCCTCTTTGGACCAAACCCTTTCTAACATTTCATAGAACAGAGTAGAGGAGAAAAATGTGATCTTGACACCAGAGCTGCTGTTCCCATCAGCTCAGAAATAAGAAACCCCAACCCTGTGAATAAGTTGCTCAAGTTTGAAATGTTAAACATACAGTATGCACACCTACAGTGCTGTATATCTCTGAATCTTCCTAAACCGTAAAGTTTTGTTTATTTTATTTAGAGTTTAATTACCAGCACAACATGAGCACACAGTTGTGCAGGTATAAGGAAAAGGAAACATAGTTTTCAACATTTTCAACAAGAATTGTGGAAGAAGTGTGGCTTGCATCTTTAATCAGTTCCCTAAATTCAATCCAATGCAACCTGTGTGTAATTTAAGCTCAATATAAATCCTGCTGTTCTGTGAGGGCTTCAGAGGTTTGTTAGAGAACATTTGTGAACAAGCGTCGTGAAGACCAAGAAACACAGCAGGTCAAGGATAAAGTTACAAAGATGTTTAAAGTAGAGTTAGGATATGCACTGATCAATCCACCATCTGAAAATGGAATGGGACACAACTGCAAATGTACCAAGACATGGCCCATAGTAAATCTGGAGGGGCTGCAGAGATCTACAGCTCAGGTTGGAAAATTTGTTGACAGGACAACTCGTAGTTCACGCCACAAACCTGGCCTATGTGGAAGAGTGGCGAGATTGTTTAAGTTGGCCACAATTCACGCGGGGGAAACAGCAAATATGTAATAATAATAAATAATAACAATAATCCATTTTTTTATAGGCTCCTTTAAAGTACTTCAGTTCAATTGTTTCAACTTATAAAATTGGAATTTCAGTTTGTTTAGAAACCTGGCCAAAAGACCTTCTGTGTAAATGTAATTCTCATTCTTGGAGGTCTCCACTGTGATGAGCATTGGCCAATCAGATGAGTGTGATCAAACAAATTCTGCTTTCTGCTGACAAAATGAAACTTAAATATGATCATGAAAGTGCTATGATTCTCCTGTGTTAAGTTTTGAGTTTCTTTAGTGATGCGTTTCCTCTGTGTTTTAAGTTCTTCATGTTGTTACTTTTGTTTTTTGTTCATTGTAGTTTAAGTTTATTAATTGTGCTTTGATGTTCTGTTATTTTCTTGGACTCCCTGCTCATCTGTGTTAATTAGCCTTCCTCCTTCAGTTCCCCCACATTCTCCCTCTCACCAGCTGCTCCAGATTTCTCCTGATTAGCCCTCCTTGTTCATTGGTCCATTCTTCACCCTCCCTCTGTATTTATATTGTCTGGTTTTCATTGTTCCCTACTGGTTCCACCTGACTTCCTGCTCCATGTCCAGTATCTGTCTGTGCTCCATTACCTTTTTGTAAGTTACCAGTTTATGATTATTAAAAGAAGCTCTGCAGCTCACCATGCGGTTCCAGCACTCCAATTTGCATGCTGGTCCTATCGAACGCCAACATAATATGACAGAAGGAGTAGAGAAAAAGGAATATATTTACCGGAATATAACTGTAGATATGATCCTGTATGTACAATTCTGACCGTAGTAAGTTAATTAGGTGTTTTAAAGAAAAAGTAGTCTTTATTTTTTTTATATCTTACCATCTGATTTTGTCTGTACTGATGTCCTCAGCATGGCTTGGAGAACACATTGCATTACTATTTTTGTTGTAGAAAAACAGGACCACACAATACTGCCTCATCTGTGCTTCTCCCCTGAGAGGGGATTTGTGGTGACTTTTCTTCTTTAAATTTTGGATTAATCAGTTTAAGCCATAACCATCTCAAAGAGGGACACCACTTTGCAAACTTGATAAGCAGCAAATTATTTTGTGTAAGGAATCATTTGCATTTTAAAAGCCCCTCTTAATTAGTTATTTGTATTGTGAAGATGAAAATGAATTTTTGCAGGATGTATAGCTTTATGGTAGGAGTTTTGCTGTTATGCTTTGGTTCTTTTTAATCTGTTTTAAGGAAAATATGCTATTAGTGTGATGTTCCTGCTTTTGGGAAGAGTAACAGCACAGGATGCCTCCTATTTCTTGATTCTTATTCTTAACCTGCATTTCTTAGCAATGTTGAATATAGATTTACTAATATTGAGCTTCTTTGATCGTAATATGGGCTGTACCATGGGGCAGTTGGTAGTACTGTTGCCTTGCAGCAAGAAGGTCCTCGGTTTGACTCCCAGCTGGGGGTCTTTCTGCATGGAGTTTGCATATTCTCCCCGTACATGAATAGTTTCTCTCCGGGTACTCTGGCTTCCTTACACAGTCCAAATCATGACTGTTAGGTTAATTGGTCCCCAAATGGCCCTTAGGTGTGAATGGGTGTGTGTGTGGTTGTTTGTCCTGTGTGTCGCCCTGTGGTGGACTGGCAACTTGTCCAGGGTGTACCCTGCCTCTCGCCCGTAGACTGCTGGAGATAGGTACCAGCTCCCCTGCGACCCCATATGGAGGAAGTGGATATAGAAAATGGATAGATGATACCAATATGATTTCTTTCAAGGGTCTGGGCATTTTATGGTGATCTCTTTCAGTTGATACCAACAATTATTATTTTCCACAATTATGTAAAGGAAATGATTACTTCTTTATTGAACACCCGGCAGAAAAAAATTATGAATATTATTAATATGATATTAATATTCATATTGATATTGAGCAGATTTTTTGCATAGCAGTCATTTAGATGATACTTCATGAGTAAGCAATGCAGCCACTGCAAATGGTTTCACACATGTTGGTTGCAGTTGTTGTTTTATTTGTCATTCAGTCTTTAAAAAGTAGGTCAGGTGAAACGGAATAATTTAAAATGACCACCTGATGATACATAGCTAGAAATAAAGAAAAACATCAGTGTGAGGAACAGGAAAGACATATAAATGGAAGTTTATGTTGTTTACAATTATTACTCATAAGCCTGCCTCATAAATCTGGAGCTTCAACAGAACCTTTCACCTCCCAGACATTTCCACATATTCTGAATGACCTCTCCTTTTTCCTCTGCTCTACCACTCCACATTTTCTATTTCCTTGGGGAGGAACAACCTTTCTTCCGATGCTCCACCCACTCCACCTTTTCTTTTTGAGTCTCCTCATCTGCTGGCGTTGCTCTTATTGCTTCTGGCTGAAGCTTGTTTTCCACTCTTCTCTGTTTAAGTCTTCCTCTGGCTTTCATTGCCTTGTCTGCCTTACAAACATGATTTTAAATAGCTGCGTGTCTCCAATTTGGTTCCATTTGTGTATTTATTGGCAACGATGTCTGCTCATTTTGCCTGCCTCTGCATATTTCTTTGCGACCGTGCCCTGCATCGCCTTCCTTTCGGGCTTCTTCACCTTCATACATCTGTTTTTTTCTACTTGCACACATGCACACCCCTGCTTCTTTGTTGTAGCCAGTGACTTATTTGCTGGTGTTGAGTTTCATATAGTAGGAAATATTTTTGAACAATTCAGGAAATGTCTGAAGCGCTGGGATCTTTTTCCTGCCTTGCCCACCCACAAAACACATGCACACATTTCAGAAAAGTCCTAATTATTATGGAAAACAATAACATTCACGTAAAATAATGAGTTAATTGTTTTTCTGTTTTATGACTCTATAGTGTATTCAATCATTTTTCATTCAACATTCCAATGCTTGACAGGCAGCCAGGCTGCACGCAGGTCTGGCTCCGTAGAGGAAGGGATCTGTCAGGGGGAAAAGCAGCACCAGAAACAGCAGGACTCCAGTCAGGTAACTGATGAGCACTGCTGAACGCTGAGGGTGGTTCAGAGCAGAACCGATGTCAGGGAGACCCTGGCTGTTGCAGAATGAATGACACAAAATTGGACCCACAATATGACCTTTTGGAAGAACAGACCACAGATGGGAAATTATCATATGTATAAGAGATAGTTGCCTCAGTGGATAAATGTGTATTTTTGCCACTTATCTCACCAGTCCTCAGGAAAATAAAAGCAGCAAAGACACCAAACACAGTTGTGTACAAAAACTGCAACCCTGTAATGGAAAAACTACAATGAATAATCAATAAGATTTAAAAGTATTCATACCCCTGGACCTTTTTGTCACATTAATACCACAAACATGAATGCATTTTATTGTAATTTTATCTGATCGACCAACACAACATCATACTCAATTGCAAAGTAAAAGGAAGATTCAGCTTTTTAACAGCAAAAACTAAAAGGTATTGTTGCATTTGATTTCAGTTCCCTTCCTCTGACACCATTAAATACAATATTTTTAACCTGCATGCAAAAAGCTATTTTTGGTAGAAAACTAACACTACATATCATCTTGAATGCACCTTCTACACTGTAAAAGATGGTGGTGGTAGCTTCATGCTGTGGGCATGTTTTCTTCAGCAAGGACAGGAAAGAGGGGAACAAGCTGATATGAAGTTGGATGAAGCTAAATACAGGCCAGTCCTGGAAGAAAAACCTTTAAAAGGCAGCAAAAGACTCCGGACTAGGCTCCACCTCCCAGCAGGACAACAATCCTAAACATAAAGCCAGAACCTTTAGATCAAATCATATTCATGTGTCAGAATGGCCCAGTCAAAGTCCACATCTAAATCCAATCACAAATTCTTGGTAGGACTTCAAAGTTGCTGTTTAGATATGCTCTCCATCAAGTTTACCAGAGCTTGAGTTGATTTACACACTTTTCATATTTTTATGTCTAAGAACTAAAAAGAAGGGAAACTATGTATCATTTTACTTTCTCTTTAGAAAGAATACATTTGAGTTGCTTTGTGATGTAATATCACACAAAATTCCATCTAAATACTTTAAAATTTATTTTTTGTATAGTAGCAAAACTTGAAAAAGTTCAAGGGGTATGAATATTTTAGCAAAGCGCTGAAGAAGGAAAAAAGCAACTGTCTGCAAACAATATTCAAGGTTGAACCAACAATTTATGCTGGTATTTAATTTGAAAAGATCAAACACACACCAGGCACCAAGAAAAAAAATGAAGGATAACTTTTTCCTCCATGTAGTTTATCTGACAACAAGCTCACCTGCCCCCAGGAAGATGTCACTCACACTGCCCTGTCCGAGGTGCAACTCCTCTATGATATGGTGAAAATGAGCTAGAACAACAGTAAAAATTGAAATGAATGGTTTAAATAATTTTAGTACGGTGTTTGTTAAAATCACAACAGGAACAGAGACCAAAACTGCTGCAGGTTAACTGGTGAATTTCATCATCATGCAACCATGCAGTAGAATATGATGTCACTGTGGGCCCACAATATATCCTGTCATACCAACACCAAAAAACAGAGGAGCGATGAAGATAACAGCTGTGGTTCCTGTGCAGGGAACCAACATAGGCAGCATGGCCCCTCTGAAAACCAGCTCCTCCGTCACTGGCGCCACCACCTGGTTCCTGAGCCACTCTGAGTCTTGCACGCACAGCCTCCAAGCCTGAACATCTGGGAAAATACTTTACAGTCAAGACAGTAATATCACCTTTAATGCAAAAGAGGCACACATGTAAAACTCTTTGCACCAGATATTCTGAAGCTAAACAGACCCAAAGCAGATTGCAGTTCCCCGGTGAAGCCATCAGGGTTGTCCAAAGTAGACTGAACCAGGGGCCCCAGATAGAAAAACTATTGAGTAAAGTAAATGTAAATGTGTATATCATGCAGAGGTAATAAATAAAAACAAGTATTAAATATAGGAATCTGGAAACAACATGCTACACTTTTTAGTATGTAGTTTAAACACACCCCAGGGATGTGAAATAAAAAATAAAATCAATGTAAAATGTTAAATAAAATATCTAATCGGCCTCAATAAGGCATAAATACAATCTGAAAGAAAACTGAGTTTCAGCATCTTCTCATATAGTTCGTATTAGAAGACTCTTTCAAAGGGACCTTTCAAACATTTTTGACAACTTGAATGCAAAAAATAAAACTAAATTCCAAGGACTCATCTGATTGTTTGAGATCACTGTAATTCAGTTTCAAATGAACAAATTAAGTTCCTGTTGTCAGAATTTTGAAATTTAAGTCCGAAGGAATAATAGTAATAAATAAAAAATAATTAAAAATACATAATTACAAAGGCTTTTGTTGTAAAACTATTTCCTTTAATGTTTTTACATTATTGGCTTACTGTAGTCAGTAGCAAAGGCAGTATGGATGCAGGAATGAAACCTTTCAGACGAACTCCCATCAGCTCCCACAGCGACTCCTCAACCTGGAGACGCAGAATGCATTTTAATTAATGTTCAAATAATGGATCTCATTACCTGAGCATTGTGGGTAGTAAATATTTTCTTACAGTGAGGACTCTGGCGTCTGCCTTGCTGCTTGTGGCCCATGCTCTCTTTGAATTGCTCCAGAGAATAGAAACTAACTCAACTTATCTGTTTAACTGGCTCTGTTTTCCAAATAACAATTGCTGTTTACAGTTTAATAGAGTTTATTGGAGCCTCATTGGAATGCATGTGGTCTGCATTTGCAATTGCACTCAGAAACCAACGTGATTTAGAGAAAAAGTGATGTTGCTACTTCAAAATTCATTCGGTAATTGTACCTGCAGTGCAAAGATTAACACCATACATTCAGGTATTACAGCTACATCACAATGACAGTACTGAAACCTAGCCTCCATAAGCATCCAGGTGTTTATTAGGTTTAACTCCATATGCTAATGTTTAGATGGATTTTGCTTGTGAGTGTTGATTTTTTTATGTTCTACAACTTTCTAAGACTCCTGTTAATTCTTTGTATCACAGGTTAAACAACATTTACCCAATAAAGCAATCAATGTTTGTAAAAGTGTGATTTTGTTTCCCTTTTACTAGAAAATACCAAAAAAAAAGATTTCTTTACAACTAAAACTACAACTATTTACTTAATTATCTTCAGTGCAGAGATTTATCAGCACTGAAGTAAATGCAATTTTCTGAATTGAGAAGTCATATTACAAACTGAAAAACCTTCCTTTGATTTTATTATATGGATGTGACATTAACATGGTTTATTTCATAAACCATGATATTACTCAAGGTCAAAATCATCCCTTTCACTGAGATTATACTGATGCATGTTAGAGCTAAAAAAGATTTATGATGCAGCACCTAATGACAGCAGATCAAATGATTAGCACTTGGAAAGCAAAGCATGATTTTTGCAACCAAACAAATCAAAAGCCAGAGGCAAAGCTTTGCTCCTTGTGTTCTCACTGTGATATCAGCCAAGTGCATCCATATTTTCATAAACGCAGGAGACACTGCAGACACCAGAACAACACTGGTACAGCGACGCTTTATCACGCTTGGATGGTCCCTTCAAAGACACAAACACACACTTTCAATTATCGGCAACCCGAGCAGCTCAGACTGTGTGGCTGCAGATGAGTTGCATACCTTGGTAAGGTGTTCCACCAGACATATAAACTACCTACGTAGAAAAAAGCCAGCAGAAGACAACTCATTGCACTCACCCAACAGCTTGTGTGCTGCTCCTGCCTGATACAGCCATGTACAGGCTTCTGCATGACAGAACAGGAGGTCTGCAAGCTGCAGAGCTTCAAGTGGTTCCACAGCAGAGTGATGGATAAAGCAGCACAGGTTCAACATGCTTTAATGGATAAGCTTTATCCTTTATGTCAGTTTAGATTAGTAGACTCTAGTGTGGTAAAGATGTGTGCTGCAAAGAGAAGCCGATTAGCAAGAACGCAACAGGCACTCATGGAACAGGAGAAAAACAGTAACAAAATAAATAAAATGTACCTCTTTCATATGGATAAAATCGAAAGAAACACATATGAAATAGAACTAACCATCAAAAACGTTTAGTTCCCTGACCGGGAATCGAACCCGGGCCGCGGCGGTGAGAGCGCCGAATCCTAACCACTAGACCACCAGGGAAGCTGCACATCCAGTCGCACAGATCTGATCTATGATTCTCTGGTGGTCTCCAGTCGGACAGATCTAATGAATGTTGCCCAACGTTGAAATAACTACTTAAACACTTATAAGTCTCTTAACAACCGGGCAACCGTCATTGGTAGCTAATGAATGTTGGCTTAGTCAGCAGAAGGAAAGCAAAAAATACGTACATTTTTAACAATAGCTCTTACAACCACTGGAGCCAGACTACAGCTTTACAGTGCTTTGCTAAATATTTAGAACGATGTAGTGATTTTTTTTATGCCAACGCATAATTGTGATCATTTTTCCTATTGCTAATAACTGTTTTTTAATGCAAATGATTCCAATTTGGATCTTCTTGTAAATATAGGGTAGCTTCTAACAGTTTTTCTTTCAATGTTTCCTGTCTGTGATCAACTCCGACACACTTCCTGTTCCTAGTGAAGAAAAACATCTCCACAGCATGATGATACCACTATTATTTTTCACCTGTATGGATGATATGTTTAGAGGGATTTTTCCACTGTGCAGTATTTTATTTTATGTAGGCCAAACATTTTGACCTCACATGAGCCAAGCACGTTCCACAGCTTTGCTGTTCTTCCTAGATGGCTTGTAATTGACATTTAACTTGATTTCTAATTGTTGTCTTTCAAAAATGACTTTCTTATTGCCATTCTTCAATTAAGGCCAAATATTTGGACTAAATAACCAATAGTTGTCTGGTTAATGTACCTGTACTGTGGATCTCTGCAGCTCCTCCAGAGTTACCATGGGACTCTCCAGTAATTAAGGATGACAGGGTGAGGACAAAATAGGTTAGATTAGTGGGGTTGTTCAAAGCAGCTGCACTTCCTTTATTAATCCAACAGGGTTTATAACACCTGAGTGATCCTTTCATTTATATTTGTTTAGCTGGTTTCTAGGTTGCAGACTTACTAAAATGACATGGATTGCACAAAGGTGAACATATTAATGTAAACTGCTAGTAGACTGCAAGTTTTGTTAATATTTTCTAGTTTTAGAATCTTTAGAATTTACATTGATTTAGTTTCCACATTTATGTGGAAAGCATTGTGGTGTACCTCACAAACACAAAGAACTCAAACATAACTAGCAATTTTTCTTATGCCTCATTTTATTTGTCATTCATGAACAAAACAGTCATAAATATGGAGAGCGATATCTGGAATCCTACACGCTGAGTGATAGGTACCGTTTTATCTGCACACGTCAAAAAAGCATGCACGCATTCCTCAAACTATGCAGAAATGCCAAAACATTTTAACTTCTGCCTGCCAAGAAGATGGGAACAGCCGCTCCGAAGGAGCCATGGGTGAGTCAAGTCACCAGGGTCCAACATTAAAAGATACATTTTAAGATGTGTTACCACTTTGAGCATCAGTGAGACTGCCTTTAGGTTTATTAGACAGTAAATATGCATTCTGCACTGACAGCCTTGTTGGGTTGAGTCCAGCTCAAATAATTACAAGATATACTATTTTCTGAAATGTTTGGACATACTAATTCATTCTTTTTTTTTTTTTTTGTAAAATATCAAGAAAGACACAACACATGAAAAACACCATTTGTGCAAAAAATGTAAGACAAAATGACACACATTTGAATAAATATAAAAATTGATGAAATGAATTAACATAAAACTACTAAAACACACATTATGGTCAGATAACACACATTTCCCAGCTTTAGACTAACAGCACATTTCCGGGGGTGGGTGGTGGGTGGGGGTTGGCACTTGAAATCCCTAAAGTTCTGACAGATATCTTTCTGTTCTCTATTTTTAAAATAATTAAAGAAAGTGCTTTGTTGAGATTTTGGGATTCGGGTACACAAGCAGTTTGTGTTCGCTCTTTTCACTGTAACACACATTTGTCCTTATTGCTAAGTTTCCTCCTCCTCATCTCCAGACCTCGTTCCAGCCGCTCGTCCTCCTCCCGAGCACTGCAAACACAAAGACACCCTATAGTTCAGGATGAATAACTAAGGAATAATATACAGTAATACCTAACTGTTTGTAGAGTTTTATTTATTTGATTTCTCTTTTTTAAGTTGAACAGAGTACTGGAACTGTTTATATGGACTTTACTGATCCCTCGGGTATAAATAAAATGGCACACAGAGGCCCATCTGTCTTAGTCACTTTTCAAAATGGGAAAGACAAAAGAACATGATTCAAATAAGGTAGATGCATGCCACAACATACACTATGTGGAGGTCAATAAGGGAAGCAAACAAAAAAAATATATCCAAAGCTCTTTGTTAGAGAACTTCCTCAAGCAGAAAGATCTTGTTGTCAGCAAATCTCCATAACAACCGCTCCATTTTGTAAACCTATTAACCTGGGGAACCAGTTGTTGTGTAGGACGCATGTTCATCTGACTTTTTTCTGGTCTATTTTAAGGCCTCCACTCACCGTTTCTCTTTGTCATCGATATCTCTGATGATCTCATCCCGCTGGTTGACCAGTGACACCAGCTCCTGGAGGAGCAGCTGCTCCCTTTGCTGCTGAGTGGATGTCTTTTGCCAGTCTGCAAAATATACAGCAGAATGCCATATTTTAATACAAGACTTTATTTCTGAAAATAACTTTCACAGAGCTTATATTATGTTCTTTGTGCTTTTCTCTTTGATTTAATGTGTCAAAGAAGTTTTTTTCTGCAAATCCAAAGCTAAGAGATGGACCATCTCCCATGGTAGTGTTTGAGAAGTATGACATACAAGACAAGTTTGACAGATTTTCAATTAAATAAAAATATTTCAGCTCCCTTGCAGATCACAATTGTTATTTCTTTTTGCTGGAAGTTCTTCTGTCTACCATAAAACTCATCCAAACTTTAATAAATGCAGTGTTGATGGCTGAAAAAGGTATGACATTTTCAAAGCACAGACTGAAAACATGGTGAAACAAATTTTGCCAATAATTTCACATGGAATGGAAAAACCTTAATGCAAACATAATGTATCGTCAACGAGAAAAACATTACTTTAGCATCTTCACATGTTAGTTGAAATGATAAATATTAGTTATGATATGTGTTCTAAACCCATACAAACGTATTTAATGTTTCGGTTTAACCTAAACTCTGTTTTCACAGTGATAAATACACAGATCCACAAATACACACAGATCTTAGAATAACTGCAACCATACAGATTGACATTTAAAACAAGTGTGCACTGCTGATATAAAAAAACATCTTTTGTATACTGACCTTCTATAGCCATCATGACGCGAAGTTCTCTGGTGAGAAGCTCAAATCTCCTCTCTAGATCCTGCTCCTCTTGTCTATAGAGGAGTCAGAAATTAAGGAAATTTAACTAACTTGATACTTACAATATGAAAGCATATTTCCGGTACACTAACAATAATTCGAGGTGATCCTGTCGGCGTATCAGAGCATTCTTCTTGTTCACCAAAGTGAACCATTCCTGTATCAACCTCTCCTCTTCATCACGATCACTCCCTGTAAACAGAAGAGAACAATATGTAAATTCCTGTTGGATTTATGGCAAATGAAACCTTATCATGCATTGTGCAGAATAGAAGAATTACCAGACTTATTAAAAACTTTTTGTTTCCTAAACCACTGAAACATAGTTGGGGCCATCCATTTTGGTCGCACATTTTGACACACGCAGCTCAACAGACGTCGCAGCTCTGACGTCACCAAGAGTGTAAAACCCAGAGGAGATGAAATTTCGGTGCCATTTCCCCGCCTGTCACAGGACAGCGCATAGGAGGCGCATATCTGGAGAAACAAAGCTCGCAGGCAAACTTTTGCTCCACAAGGCCATTCCCGGAAGAGCTTGAAAGCTGGAAATCTGTCTGATACGAGAAGATCAGAAGATTTATTTGCCGATTGAAGACCGCGCCAAACCTGCCGCAGGTGAAAACCTACAGAGGTTCTATTTTCCAAGGAGAAGAGTTTCCTCCTTGTGTAATGCAGTCGACTAACGGTTGTTCATCTTTTCCCCTCCTAGACGGACGAGAAGTTACCGTTTTGTTTTCATAATTTGATCACGGACGCGTGATCCCCGCCTCCCCTCCTTTTTCGTCAGACCTAATCCCTCCTCAACCGGTGGAGAGAAGAAATCAAGCTCAAAGTAATTTTGTTCTTTTTATATTAAACCGGATAGGTGCATTTAGAGGTCTGGGCAGGATGAGGCATAGTTAAGGTGATTTATAATCACCAGTAGTTAATCTAAGGTATTAACTTCTTGCATGCAATACTGATGGAAGTATTTTATGCTGAGCTGTGTTTTGATTTGTCCGGCTGATCTCAAATCAGCCAGGAGTTAGAAGTGGGACTTTTAAAAGTTTTTCACTCAAAGCAACTGCGGTCTGTACCTCGTGGTCTGACCCCTCCTTGTTCCAGTTTTATTGCTGGAGTTTTTCCACTGAGTTCCCGCCTCAGAGTTTATGACTCTTTGTTCAAGATTTGGGGCTTTCAGCTGGTTGTGGCTAAACGGGTGTGGCCCCACCGTTTCATCAGCTGATCGCTGCAAGCTTCACATCAGGACACCAGGAGGATTTCTCTTCCATTTAACCCAAGTTACACATTTTGTCCATAAAACTGCTGGTTTGATCTTCATAGACACTAAATGCATGTATATTTTTCTTCTATTATTATTGTTAGGTAGTCATTTTTTTTATCCCCTTTGTGTAGAAAGATGCTTGTTAGTTAGGTGAAAGTTTTGGACCAGAATAATGGTATATCAGGATTATTTGGCTTCAATAAATCTTCAAACATATAATTAAGTGAAGCGTTTGTGTTTATTTTGTGCAAGAGTGATTTATCTGTCAAAACAAGGTCGAAGATCCCCAGCTTCGGTGAAGCAGTTGAATAAACAGTGACAGTTTGTGGTTTTGGTTAATAATTTATAATTATTAAAGAGCTTTGAGCCCGTAATCACAACACCAGAGGACATCTCTGATTTCTATTCGTAAGTGATGATTTTTGGTTAAGAAATTAATATTTTCCAAATTATGATTTTAAATTATAATTCTTGATGAATATTAATTAATCAATAATCATAATCCTTACAACATGTACACATTAGTTGGAATTATTCAAACTAATGCATTTAAAATAGTTTGAATATTGTCTCTAAAGGTCTCCATGGTCTTGTCTTATGCTCTCTTCTCATCAGCTATGTCTACAAGTTGTTAACAGGACTAAGATCTGGGGACTGAGATGTCCAAGGAACAAGATTAGATTTTCCATGACACCTAAACATTCATCTTGGCATGTAGATAGCATCTGATGGTTGTTATGATGACCTGGTAACCCTAGATGACACTGATAGTGAGTCGCAGAGATTTGTTTTTACCCCTATCACAATCTTCCTCATTGTGGCAAGATGAAACCAGGCCCGATGAGTTGTAATTTCCTGGAGTCACTTCCTGCCTTATTAGGATCAACACACATCGGCCTTGTCTGAATAGCATGTTCTCTTGTTTTTCTATTTTCAAAAAAACCCCAAGACTTAGGGTCTTACGGTTTTTTGAGCCTTTTTGTTAGTTCATTTTCATACCCCAGGGAAACAAAATAAAACTCCAAGGATACTCTAGACAACTTGAAAAAGCAAAGAATGAAATTTTAAAAACACTTTAGTAACTTCTATTTTATGGTCACTGTTGGATAAATAATTTTCCATGTTTTCTTTCACCGAATTAGGAAAATACAAAAGAAATGCACCTAATTAAAAACAGTTTAATCAATTTCTGCGTGTTTTAATCCTCACATTTATTTCCATGTGAACAACTGACCTGTTTCCATGAGGCTTCGCAGGCATCTCTCCACAACCGCCGCTCTGCTGTCGATGTGCTTCTGCTCCGTCTCCAGCACCGCCAGTTCGCTCAAGACATACTGACTGGTGTCCTGCAGGTACTGACAACAAGTCCCATCAAACACACACACACACACACACACACACACACACACACAAACACACACACACACACACACACACGTGCATGCATGCGAACACACAGAAATACAAATAAGCATAAACATGACAATGGCCCGGCAGCCACAGGGAGAGGAGGTGAGGGGGAAGAGAGCAAAAGGAAAGACAAGCAAAAGGACAGTCACAGATTAGAAGAAGGTCACTGGAGAACACAAACTGAGAATGTATTCTGCATAGGATGGATTTAATGTGATTTAATAATGGGCTTATTGTTATGCAAAAAAACCAAACTGAATAACACAAAACTGACCATTGTTTCTTCTTGTTTAGGGGGCTGGGTATCAGCTGCATTCTGCAGCTCTAAAAACACGAAAGGTACATTGAAGCTTGAACAACGAAGAAGAACAATCCAGTATAAGAATAATCCAGTATTTTAAGTTTTATCAAGACTCAGTCCAGGTACCTACCTGAGTTATTAGCGTTTTCAGTGGCAGATTTAACATCTTCATCCTGCAAAAGCAAAACATAATGTTAGACTACAAGACTTATACCAAAACACTGTACTCAATCACATTCTAGATTATGACTTCACGGACTGAATAGTTTAATTATAATCACAAGGAGTATAACCTGTTCAGATTTGGCAGCTTTGGTAATCGATCTTGGGGGTGGGACTGGGATTCTTGTCTCTTCCACTACAAAAAGATAATGGGACCAATCAGATATCCAATTGTACCTCGAGAAAAGGCATTCCTGCTTTTAAATCATGTCTACTAAGCCTTACAAAATATACTTGTTTAGAATTAAGGCTCAAAATATGTAAAAAGTTAACTGTGATAAAACCCATGCTATAGGAAACACACAATTTGACTTCTTTCCAAATTGCTCTGGAACACTTAATGGTGCTGATAAAAACACAGAGACAACAGTGCAGCAGCCATCACTCCTCTGGAGATTGAAACAAGCAAAAATGAATAGGTCAAAGCGTAATGAAATGAGAAATTCACCTTTAACAGCACGTTTGGTTCTTGGTGGCGGCAGCACCAGGGTGTTGCTCCCTCCTTCCTCCAGACTCACACCTTCGTTCAGCCTGGCCATGCAGAAGGCCGCAGCATCGACGTTGGTGGGAGCGGGACCGGAGGGAGCGAGCCCGTAACTGGACTGACTGCTGTTGTGCTCGATCTGCAGTACGCTTAGCTCCTGGTTGGTGAAATGTGAGCGGATTTGGCTGAGGTACGTCATAACGATGAGTCGGTCAGGGACGGACAGGAGAACCATGTCGGATGGCTCGAGCAGACGAGAGATCCCCAGCGCCTCAAAACCGTTGAATGCCTGAGTTTAGACAATAGATAAAACAGTTGGAGTAACAGTTATTATTAACACTCAAAATAAAATTAATCAATTAAATTAAAACCTGTCCTAAATTTCAGGCTTGACCTTTTTACATTTTGTCACATAAAAAACTTCAATGTATTTTATTATGAATTAATCTGACAGACCTGTACAAAGTAGCGCATATTAGGAAGTGAAAGAAAATGTTACAGTTTTCAAAGTTGTTTACAACTAAAATCTGACTTCAGTCTCCTAATTTAATCTCATTATCAGTACAGCTGCTTGTGAAGACATCAAGGTTTGTTAGAAAACATGAGTGAACAAACAGCATCATGAAGACCAAGAAACACAGCAGGCAGTTCAGGCACAAGGTTGTGGAGAAGTTTAAAGCAGGGTTAGGTTATGAAACAATATCCCAAGCTTTGAGCAAATCATGAAGGACATGAAGCTATAAAAATGGAAGTAACCAAAAGTTTCTTGGTAACTTTGGAGGAGCAACAGAGATTTACAGCTCAGTGGGGAGATCTGCTGACAGAACAATCATTAATTGTGCACTCTGGGCTTTCTGGAGGACAGGTAAGAAAAAAGCAATCATCGAAAGAAAGTCACAAAAAAAACTAAAGGTACACATCACCAAACCAAAACATGGTGGTGACAGCATCAAGTTGTGGGGAAACATTTATTAGTACCTAAATTAAATGAAGAATTTGTGGAAAGACTGGAAAATTAACGTTCACAGATTCCCTCCATCCAATGACTGACTGACTGAGCTTCAGCTAGTGTTCAAAACAGCCATGGTAAAAATTCTGTCACAATTATGAACTACCTTATGATGGTCTTTGATAGAAAATTGCAGTACAATAAGTTTATGTTTATGGTTATATAACATTGTGGGACACAACGTGATAAAGTTAAGGAGTATGAATACACTTGCAAGGTATTATAAACTGTTTCAATAGAAAAAACTCCCTTAACATTTCCAAATATTGGTTCTCCTGTCTAATTCCTGCACCTCAGTTTCTGTAGCTTTAAATTTCCCTGCTGCTTTAGAGCAGATGAAAAAACTATTAGACATAGTGCAGTGGTTACTCTCATGGCACAGAGGAATAAACAACCAAAAAGAGCTTAATATAGAATACATAAACATCCAGCTAATTCTCACCTTCTTATTGTTTAACTTGATGTCATGAGAATCCAGGCTGTCAAAATCTCTGAAGGAGTAAAAGCATAAAATATATTTAGGACAGATGAAAGACATATAAACCATGAACTCTGTATTTAAAATTTATACTCAGCGAGAAAGATAGTATAGAAATGGTTTACATTTTGTCTGGATGAAAGTGATGCAGTATGGCACAGAAGGCCAGGCCATTTCTCCAGGACGTGCTGAAGTTTGTGACCTTTACACCCTGGTACTTGTTGGTGATGCTCTGACACCACTGGAGCAATGACTGGCTGGAGTTTACAAGGTCCTGGAGGGAAAGCAGGATAACAAAAGCAATTTAGTTGTAGTTATGGATTTATAAGGGCTCTTTGGAGTGTCCATCTATGATACATTTACCTCAGTGTCATCCTTCAAATCAACCTCCTCTGTGACCACTGGCACTGGATCAGTGGTCCTGAGCTCGGTGGATTCTTCCTCTGGTAATGTCGGAAGGCGAGAATTCTTAATCTCACACTGATGTGAGGAAACAATAGTAAATGTACTGGAGGTGTCTTTGGACTGAGATGATTGTTTCTCTGGTCCACCATCAGGTAGGCCTGCGTTCTTGCAGTTTTTCCTATGAGTAGACAAGACAAAAGACAGATGACGAACTGACGCTAGAAGAAAAATTGAGTGCATCCGCTCACTGGAAGGAGATACAAGCAACAGACATGCAGCAACATGCAATGATTAAGAAGCTGAACAGGGTTACGGAGCTGGTGAAGAATGATTGGCATGAGGCATTTAGAATTTCTACATTGAATTTGCAGTATAGTTGCCTGAAGCCAGATCTACGCTGTATGAGATTTAAAAAAAACACAAACACAATGTGTTAAAAGTACCCATCAGGACCAACAAAATTCAAGTCGGCCAAGAAAAGCCAAAGATACTTGTCTCCACAGATAATACAATATTAGGGCAAAGAAGTAAGAATATACAGGTCCTTCTCAAAATATTAGCATATTGTGATAAAGTTCATTATTTTCCATAATGTCATGATGAAAATTTAACATTCATATATTTTAGATTCATTGCACACTAACTGAAATATTTCAGGTCTTTTATTGTCTTAATACGGATGATTTTGGCATACAACTCAGGAAAACCCAAAATTCCTATCTCACAAAATTAGCATATTTCATCCGACCAATTAAAGAAAAGTGTTTGTAATACAAAAAACGTCAACCTTCAAATAATCATGTACAGTTATGCACTCAATACTTGGTTGCAGAAATGACTGCTTCAATGCGGCATGGCATGGAGGTAATCAGCCTGTGGCACTGCTGAGGTCTTACAGAGGCCCAGGATGCTTCGATAGCGGCCTTTAGCTCATCCAGAATGTTGGGTCTTGAGTCTCTCAATGTTCTCTTCACAATATCCCACAGATTCTCTATGGAGTTCAGGTCAGGAGAGTTGGCAGGCCAATTGAGCACAGTGATACCATGGTCAGTAAACCATTTACCAGTGGTTTTGGCACTGTGAGCAGGTGCCAGGTCGTGCTGACAAATGAAATCTTCATCTCCATAAAGCTTTTCAGCAGATGGAAGCATGAAGTGCTCCAAAATCTCCTGATAGCTAGCTGCATTGACCCTGCCCTTGATAAAACACAGTGGACCAACACCAGCAGCTGACACGGCACCCCAGACCATCACTGACTGTGGGTACTTGACACTGGACTTCTGGCATTTTGGCATTTCCTTCTCCCCAGTCTTCCTCCAGACTCTGGCACCTTGATTTCTGAATGACATGCAGAATTGGCTTTCATCCGAAAAAAGTACTTTGGACCACTGAGCAACAGTCCAGTGCTGCTTCTCTGTAGCCCAGGTCAGGCGCTTCTGCCGCTGTTTCTGGTTCAAAAGTGGCTTGACCTGGGGAATGCGGCACCTGTAGCCCATTTCCTGCACACGCCTGTGCACGGTGGCTCTGGATGTTTCTACTCCAGACTCAGTCCACTGCTTCCGCAGGTCCCCCAAGGTCTGGAATCGGCCCTTCACCACAATCTTCCTCAGGGTCCGGTCACCTCTTCTCGTTGTGCAGCGTTTTCTGCCACATTTTTTCCTTCCCAGAGACTTCCCACTGAGGTGCCTTGATACAGCACTCTGGGAACAGCCTATTCGTTCAGAAATTTCTTTCTGTGTCTTACCCTCTTGCTTAAGGGTGTCAATAGTGGCCTTCTGGACAGCAGTCAGGTCGGCAGTCTTACCCATGATTGGGGTTTTGAGTGATGAACCAGGCTGGGAGTTTTAAAGGCCTCAGGAATCTTTTGCAGGTGTTTAGAGTTAACTCGTTGATTCAGATGATTAGGTTCATAGCTCGTTTAGAGACCCTTTTAATGATATGCTAATTTTGTGAGATAGGAATTTTGGGTTTTCATGAGCTGTATGCCAAAATCATCCGTATTAAGACAATAAAAGACCTGAAATATTTCAGTTAGTGTGCAATGAATCTAAAATATATGAATGTTAAATTTTCATCATGACATTATGGAAAATAATGAACTTTATCACAATATGCTAATATTTTGAGAAGGACCTGTACAAGGCTTGCCTGGCAGTTTGTTATCTGTTACCTTTAATTTCACAAGTCATTTTCACAAGTCAAAAGGCAAAAATAGAAAAATAGACTGACATGACTACAAAGAAGCTAACTTGTTGAAATGTCTACAAATGTTTCAAATTGAAAAAGTATGCAATAGTTAGTCTACTACAAATAGATACGCTTTAAGACAAAAAGTCTCACTAATCAACAACTCTATATGAAAGAGGTGATTTCAGAGAGCAGCACAGGTTTACAGCCTCTGACGACTTACACTTCGTCCTCTCCAAGAGGCTCTTCTGTCTCATGTAGTCTTATTTTCTGCAGAGCATCAGAGCAGGTAATAACTGAGAGCTGACTGTGATCGGTAATGTCAGTGGGGTTGTTTACATGGCTTCCTCTCTCTGTAGCATCGCTGTCAATATCACCAGGAGTGGGAATGAGTCGTTTCATGGCACGAGGCCCATTAACATGGGATGTGTCGCCTGACATCTGCCGAATCTTAGCCAGTAAACGTCTTTCCTCCTCTTGGAGCTGCTGCTCTTTGAACAGATTATTGCTTAAACTGGGGATCTTCTGGTCATGTTCAGAACTCAATTCAAGACTCCCATGCAAATGCGATGGCATTTTTGTCTTATTTATGTTACTGATGTTTATGCCAGTAGGTGTTTCAGTCACCACCAAAGGTTTAACAATTTCTGTTACCTTTAGACTATTATCAGTTTTAGTAAGAACTATATCACTCTTTTCTTTCAATGGTTGTTTGCCTGAAATTTTTGCTGTTGTTCCCTTCATCTGAGATATGAAAAGAGGGTCAGGAGACTGAACGTTAGTCTCGCCAGACCGAGGTTGATTTTGCTGCTTCACATCAAAGCTCTGATTAGGTCTCTGTTTAGTGGAGGGGGCTGGTGAAGGCTTCTGGGCCACAGCAGGAGATGGATGGCCTGGGCTAAAGATAAAAAAGGGAGAATTCAGAGCTAAATTTACAGCCTGGACCAAGTATGACTTATATAACAAGCATGAATGGCATGCTTCAAGCACCAGGAGAGATGTTGCTTTAATGTTCCAAAGCACAAGCGCACAAATTTAAGAATGTTTCAAAAAGCTTTCACTATATAACCTTAAAGTTATTTCAAGATTATCTTCATTGCTCCCAGAACATTAGTTGACCAGAGGTGTCCTTAAAACAATGCCAGTTTTTTATACTAAACTGAAACTTCAGTGACAGAAAGCCATGCTAACATCCAGGCAGCCATGCTAACCAACATGCTACAAGGCTAAAATAACTCATCAAGAAATGTCCCTTCACCACATTTAAGCCGATCATCAATAACAAAAACACAACAGATGCTGTTTATTCCAACAAAATGGCCCTATATGTAAGCAACTTTAAATTTAGCCTGCTTTGATAGCCTGTTTTGTACTGTGTAAGATTAGTATTACCAAATGCATGTTGAGTGATTATTGGAACTTTTACAGTATTGAAAAGCAACCCACTACCTACAGTAATTAGTTTTGGAATTTATATACAGTATCTGTGTCTCATCGCTAGCCTCATAGCATAATTGCCTAAGTCATAATTAAAACATTTAGAAGAAACTAATTTTTCAGCAAGCACAAGGTTTTTTTGCTATTGGAACAATAAGCCAAAATATGACTTAGCCAATTATGCTATGAGGCTAACGCCATGTTTTCGTTTTCAAAAATGTAGCCAAAAGGCATTATGTTATTACTCTAAGTTGAAGAAGCATCTATCGTTTACAGTGGTCTCTCTAACTTCAGGAAAACGTATTTCTAGCTCGGTTCTTTTATGTAAATTAGGATGAATCTAAACAATGTCTGCTAAGATAATATTCAGCGTGTGATGGAGGAGGAACTGAATAATCAAGTGTTGAGGAGAGAGCCAACTGACAATCTAATTGGAGAAAAAGGCAGACGGCAGATCAATAAGCCAGACAAACATGAGAGCTGCCCTGCAGGAAACAACTACAACACTGCATTTTCTTGCTAATTTTTATCCCCTGAATAACAGAATGGATTATTTACAGTTGTAAGTACATACTTAGTATGTTCACTTGCAAGTAAGAGACTGGTCTTGATTGTTGGTCTTGAATGTCTTCTTGACAACGACTATACAGGTCCTTCTCAAAATATTAGCATATTGTGATAAAGTTCATTATTTTCCATAATGTCATGATGAAAATTTAACATTCATATATTTTAGATTCACACTAACTGAAATATTTCAGGTCTTTTATTGTCTTAATACGGATGATTTTGGCATACAGCTCATGAAAACCCAAAATTCCTATCTCACAAAATTAGCATATCATTAAAAGGGTCTCTAAACGAGCTATGAACCTAATCATCTGAATCAACGAGTTAACTCTAAACACCTGCAAAAGATTCCTGAGGCCTTTAAAACTCCCAGCCTGGTTCATCACTCAAAACCCCAATCATGGGTAAGACTGCCGACCTGACTGCTGTCCAGAAGGCCACTATTGACACCCTCAAGCAAGAGGGTAAGACACAGAAAGAAATTTCTGAACGAATAGGCTGTTCCCAGAGTGCTGTATCAAGGCACCTCAGTGGGAAGTCTGTGGGAAGGAAAAGTGTGTCAGAAAACGCTGCACAACGAGAAGAGGTGACCGGACCCTGAGGAAGATTGTGGAGAAGGGCCGATTCCAGACCTTGGGGGACCTGCGGAAGCAGTGGACTGAGTCTGGAGTAGAAACATCCAGAGCCACCGTGCACAGGCGTGTGCAGGAAATGGGCTACAGGTGCCGCATTCCCCAGGTCAAGCCACATTTGAACCAGAAACAGCGGCAGAAGCGCCTGACCTGGGCTACAGAGAAGCAGCACTGGACTGTTGCTCAGTGGTCCAACGTACTTTTTTCGGATGAAAGCAAATTCTGCATGTCATTCGGAAATCAAGGTGCCAGAGTCTGGAGGAAGACTGGGGAGAAGGAAATGCCAAAATGCCAGAAGTCCAGTGTCAAGTACCCACAGTCAGTGATGGTCTGGGGTGCCGTGTCAGCTGCTGGTGTTGGTCCACTGTGTTTTATCAAGGGCAGCGTCAATGCAGCTAGCTATCAGGAGATTTTGGAGCACTTCATGCTTCCATCTGCTGAAAAGCTTTATGGAGATGAAGATTTCATTTTTCAGCACGACCTGGCACCTGCTCACAGTGCCAAAACCACTGGTAAATGGTATCACTGTGCTCAATTGGCCTGCCAACTCTCCTGACCTGAACCCCATAGAGAATCTGTGGGATATTGTGAAGAGAACGTTGAGAGACTCAAGACCCAACACTCTGGATGAGCTAAAGGCCGCTATCGAAGCATCCTGGGCCTCCATAAGACCTCAGCAGTGCCACAGGCTGATTGCCTCCATGCCACGCCGCATTGAAGCAGTCATTTCTGCCAAAGGATTCCCGACCAAGTATTGAGTGCATAACTGTACATGATTATTTGAAGGTTGACGTTTTATGTATTAAAAACACTTTTCTTTTATTGGTCGGATGAAATATGCTAATTTTGTGAGATAGGAATTTTGGGTTTTCATGAGCTGTATGCCAAAATCATCCGTATTAAAACAATAAAAGACCTGAAATATTTCAGTTAGTGTGCAATGAATTTAAAATATATGAATGTTAAATTTTCATCATGACATTATGGAAAATAATGAACTTTATCACAATATGCTAATATTTTGAGAAGGACCTGTAATTAGCTGGATGTAGTGTTGGCGGCTAACATCCTTTCTTCCAAACAACAAAGCAGTGGGAGTGCTGTGAAATCCATATATACAATGCAGTTGTAAATAAATATGCCACAACATTAATGGAAGTACTCCACACAACTATGGTCCATTGGCAAGTGCAGATTAATGTTTTGGACAGGTATTGCTAACCATGGAGTCACATTGATTTCTTGTGTGAGTCTGCTTTGGAGATGCTAAAATTTCACAAGGACTAGTTTATTGATACCCTTCATACAAGATAAAATATATTTTGATTCACAAATTAATTGTTAGTTGGTATCAAGATTGAAATTTGCTGAGTATTGTTTTCTTTAAAAATGTTGCTGCAATGAAGGGACCCACATGCTGACACCTTTCTATGAGAAAGACTTGCAGAGAAAGGCCAAACCCTCACATGCAAAGGATATAAGTTTGGTAAAAATTATGTTCTGGGAGATGAACTGTTAAGAGAAAACATTTACAAATGCTTGAAAAAGAGATTTTTCTGAACAACAGCAGGCAACAAGGAGATCTTTCTGATACAGCCAAGTTACTCACCCATTACTGTTGCTATTTCTCCCTCCCTCACCCCTCACTCACCCTGCTTCCCATTCCATATACAGCTCAGTCAGCCATATGGAGCCGATATCTTCCTGTCCCCTTTCATACTCTACTTCCTCCTCTTCCTCTTCTTGCAGCCACACTGGTATGGCATCATGTTTCGGTTTGGATGAACCCTGCTTGACTGGTCTCAGACTGGAACTGTCTTTGGATGTATTGCCATTCACCTTATATGTACTGGCAGAATTAGGGGGGACTGTACTGACTGGTTTGGGATCAGATGTGTGTTCCCTGTCACCTCTTTGTAGTTTATCGTCATATGCAATATCATCCAGCTCTGCCTCCTTCAGAGGCGGCAAGTTGTTTGGTGGGCTTTTGTTTCCTTTTTCTTTGTTTTGAACAAATAAAGAACCAGGAGGTGTTTTTAGCTCTCTATTCTCCCATGTTTCTCCCTGTTTTTCCATCTCTACATTTTCTTCCTTATCTTTTTTCTCAGAATCAGTAATTTGCCTCAAATGCTTTCTCTTATTGTCTTCCTTCCCTTTTTCAATTGTAATTCTTTTATTTTCCAAGTCCAACTTTTCTCTGTCTTTCTTCTCTACCTCTACTCTCCTTAGTTTTTCATTATCTTTCTTATCTGCCTCTATCTTTTTCAGAATGTCCCCCTCTTTCTTCTCTGCCTCTTCTCTTGCCAATCTTTCCTTTTTGTTCTTCTCCACCTCTTCTCTCTTTAGTCTTTCTCTTTCTTTTTTCTCTGCCTCTATCCTTTTCAGTCTTTCCCTCTCATTTTTCTCTGCTTCTCGCTTCAGTCTTTCCCTCTTTTTCGTATCTGCCTCTTCTGTCTTGAGCCTTTGATTTTCTTTCTTTTCTACTTCTTCTCGCTCCAGTCTTTCCCTCTTTTTCTTATCTGCCTGTTCTCTCTCCAGTCTTTCCTTTTCTTTCTTCACCACCTCTTCTCTCCTTAGTCTTTCTCTTTCTTTCTTCTCGGACTCTTCTTTCTCTAGTCTTTCAATTTTTTTCTTCTCTGCCTCTATCCTTTTTGATCTTTCCTTCTCATTCTTTTCATTTCCCTCCCTTTTGGCCTCTTCTTTCTCTTCCTTCTCCCTTTCAGTTTCTTTACAGCTTTCCATTTCTTTTTTTTCTGGTCTCTCCATCTCTAGTTCTCTCTCTTTCTCTTGTTCAATGGCTGCCAGTCGCAGACGTGCCACCAAACTAAGTTCACGCGTCTGGTTGTCTGGTTTCTGAGCTGATTCAGTCTTCTGAACCTCGTCTTCAACTATCATCTGACTTGCTGCTGTGTCAGAGAAAGCCACGGGAGGTAAAATGTCCACACCGACAGAGCTCGGTGGCTCGTTTTCTGGCTCAGTGGTGCACAGGATCTTTGCATCTCCTTCATGTAAACATGGCTGTTCTTCCCTATTTCTAAGTGGCCATGGTATATCTGCTGAAGGCTCCTGACTGGTACCATTTGATCCAGATGTGTGCAGCATGGAGGCCATTGTCTCATAGCTAAGAAGCAAAACATGACAGACAGGAAAACTGTGAGATAGAGCTCACCCTGAAATGACCCAACTACACGACTACAGCGGCAGCCAGCGACAGAGAACCAGCCAAACATCATGATTGATTAGTTTCCTTAGCACACTTTGTTTTGGTGTTCATCCAAAAAGCTGCTCAAAGCACCCAAAGTAAACATGGGTTTATTTTAAACAGAGAGAGGCATTCCTTTTTTTTCAAGTGTAAATCATACTAGAAAGTATTACTTAGAGTAATAAGTAAGTAATACTTTCCAAATGCTGTTTCCAAATGCTGTTAAAAACTCAAATTCAATGGGAAGATTACTAGATATATCCTGATGAAGACGACTCAGTGGTAAGAATTGCTTTGAGTACTGCCATGTAAAATCATTTAAAATGTATTTTTCATTATATCCACATTTTCCATTTGAACACTTGTTATATACCCCTATTTTCCCATTGGACCTTAAAAGCAAGAAGTCAGTACTCCTGCAGCATCAAGAGAACCTATGTGAGAATATAACAAGTTCCCAGTAGTGCTTCTAAAGTCCTACCTAGAAACAAAACACTTTAGGATGTACCAGACAAATGTAGAGAAACTAAAGTTACTCTGGTTAATGTTCATGATTTAGAACATTCAACATATCAGAAGAGCACTGAATAGCAACTGAAGGAGAATGTCCCACTCGAAAAATAACTGCTGAAACATCTTTGATTTACTATAGATGGACGAGCTAGAGCAGTGTGGGAAAAATGAATCATTAAACAAAATTGAAATTTAAGGTTGGAATGACTAACTACAGTAACTGTGGTAAATTAAAGCATTATTTAAACAAAAGGGCTTCATTTTTGGTAAACATGGTGAAGGTAGTGCTTGGCCTTAGACCCAGGATGAGCCCTCTGCAGAGAGCCTGAAGATTATCATGAAAATAATCTTATTGGATTATCTCTTTTGCAAAAGACAGCAACTTTATACACAGGTCGCTCCACTAAAATTGGTTAAAGAAATAAAAGATGGATGCACCAATCAAAGACAACAACAGTGTTCACATTTTAAACTGTATCGTATCCTAGCATTTGTACCAGTTGGTGCTGTTAGCATAACTAAAACAGTATTCTCTGTGTGTATTACCAGAAGAATATACTGTAGATCCTTAATCCTACATTTTCAAAAGGCTTTAAACATTTCCAAATCCAGCATGTTTCAAGATATGTAGAGGTTGTAAGCTCCAAAAGATTCAACAGAGTACCTTCACAATACCCTATTCAGGCTTCCTGCTATCTACTTTGAGTCTTGTTCTCTCTTACTTTCTCGCAGCCTGAATGAACTGCAGATATGTCTCGATATGTTGTAGAAAATACTGTTTCCTTATAAAAAGCTTATATACATCTCTGTATTTCCTCTGACATTTTTTAAACACTTCAATGATACTGAAAATATCTCACATTAAGTCACTTAGTAACAGCATTCACACTGAAGAGTGATATAGCCAGTTCCAGCAAGAAACACACACTAAAGTTACTGCCAGAAAAATATTGAATTTCTGCTTTTTGAACAGCATTTAGGGCATGTCAAGCTGAAAAGCTTTCGAATTTCATCAAAATTGTGTTTTGGGATTGACATCAAAGTCCTAACATTGTACAATAGAAACTTTGCTGGGAGAACTTTAGGAAAAAAAATCTAAAAAACAAAAATCCCACAATTTATAGCTCTCTACTCTCAACATTATAACAGTAGGTACTGAAAGCAAAGGTTTGCGAACTTTCCTGATTGCAGACTTACATTTTAATCAAGTTTTATGCTGTTTAAGCCGGTTTCGGTGAACTACTTTCGTAACTCTACATAAATTCATAAATCATGTTTATTTATGCAGAAATCTATAAAAAAATTCAAAAACTATTATTTTAGCTTTCAAAAACGGGCCTTCAGCAGTAGGTTATCTGACCGCAGCAGCAGGCAAACTCACCCTCTTTGCAACACCCCAAACATTGCGGACATGATGCCAGCAGATGTCTCCTTCTGCTATTCTGCAACACACACTTCACCCTCTGCACATTTATGGGTGCTAACACATACAAAAATAAACACACATATTTTACTAGAACGCTCAGATAAGATCCCTTCAGTTTGAATGTCTACAGGTGGTATGAAAAGAAGAGCTTCAGATGGGGTTAATTGCAACTACTGACTGTGTTGTTAGGCTGCTGCACAGTGGAACGATGTTAGTATAAATGCGGGTTTGTGTATGAAAGCTGTGCCACCTTCGCTGACTCACCCCCCTAATACACCCTCTTCCTCCTCCTTTACTGCAGGACTTTCAGTACTTTCCATTCCTCTTTCCACTCCCGCCTGAGCTGTGCTCTCCTCCACAGCTACCCACAGTTTGTTCTCTGCATTGCCCAGTGGCTCTTCATTGATCACAAGGGTCTCCTGATCAACAACTTCAGCGGGTTTCTTTTCATCTTCTCCTTCCTGTTGCATTTTGCCTGAAAGCTGGAGGTCTCGCTCCTGCCGCAGTTCTCGTTTTGGTTTTGGGGGCAAAAAATCTGTTTGCTCTCCAGCTGGTTTTAGGGAAGGCTTAGTAGGAGTTGCTGGTTGTAGGGTGAGCCTTACTGGTTCTTTAGGCTCCTCTGGAACTAGTTTTGAGCTGGGTTTTGGTGATTTTAAGTGTATGTCTGAATTTTCTTCTGCTGTTATTTGGTGCTGCAGTGTCACCAGAGTGTCCAACTTGTTGGATTCTTCTTTGGGTGAACTGGAAGAGAAAAAAAAATCAGATGAATACTAATTCATATTTTCTTTGAATTAAACTATTCGTAAACCAAAGTACAACATATTTGACAAACAAAAGCATGGGCAGGATCAAAAAGCAGAGAAGCAAGCACAAAGATTTCCCCTCGTCCATTCTTACCCTCTCCTCAAAGGTTTTGCACCCTCCTCAGCAGAGATTTGTACACTTGTATCTTTGCAACTTCTCCCTTCTAGCGCTTTCCATAGAGGATTCTCTGCATCAGACATCCTCTGTGGAGGTGGCGCAAGTGTCAAGACCTCTAATGCCAGTGTTTTATTCAGCTCCACAGTGAGGCCTGAATGAATATCAGGTGGAGAATGATTTGAGGCAGATTTTGTCTTTTCTTGGGTATCAGAGGGCTTCTTCAGACTGAGGTAAGCAGGGAAAGAAGGAAAATAAATAAGAAAATAAAGAGAAACAGGCAGAAAACATCGAAGGTTGAAGTGAACACACAGTTAGTCCGTTGCAAGTTGGAAAACCAAACAGAACTTGATGCAAAGTAGTAGCAGGGGTAGGATGACTGAAGTTGTTTACTATTGGAAGAAAGAGTTAAAGAAATTGAAATTAAATCTGCACATTCACTCAGCAAAATGTGCAGCTCAAAAAAATTAACAGTTTAGTTTTTATTTTATTTATCTTAGATTATTCAAACTTTTAATTAGTAATATGACATGACACAGAGGCTCTCTCTCATTTAGTCATTGACTGCCAGGCTGGATGGGGACACTGTGTCTGAACTGCAGCAGAGAAGGTCTTCATGAGGTCACAGTGGCTCCATAACACCCATTACAGGTCCTTCTCAAAATATTAGCATATTGTGATAAAGTTCATTATTTTCCATAATGTAATGATGAAAATTTAACATTCATATATTTTAGATTCATTGCACACTAACTGAAATATTTCAGGTCTTTTATTGTCTTAATACGGATGATTTTGGCATACAGCTCATGAAAACCCAAAATTCCTATCTCACAAAATTAGCATATTTCATCCGACCAATAAAAGAAAAGTGTTTTTAATACAAAAAACGTCAACCTTCAAATAATCATGTACAGTTATGCACTCAATACTTGGTCGGGAATCCTTTTGCAGAAATGACTGCTTCAATGCGGCGTGGCATGGAGGCAATCAGCCTGTGGCACTGCTGAGGTCTTATGGAGGCCCAGGATGCTTCGATAGTGGCCTTTAGCTCATCCAGAGTGTTGGGTCTTGAGTCTCTCAACGTTCTCTTCACAATATCCCACAGATTCTCTATGGGGTTCAGGTCAGGAGAGTTGGCAGGCCAATTGAGCACAGTGATACCAAGGTCAGTAAACCATTTACCAGTGGTTTTGGCACTGTGAGCAGGTGCCAGGTCGTGCTGAAAAATGAAATCTTCATCTCCATAAAGCTTTTCAGCAGATGGAAGCATGAAGTGCTCCAAAATCTCCTGATAGCTAGCTGCATTGACCCTGCCCTTGATAAAACACAGTGGACCAACACCAGCAGCTGACACGGCACCCCAGACCATCACTGACTGTGGGTACTTGACACTGGACTTCTGGCATTTTGGCATTTTCTTCTCCCCAGTCTTCCTCCAGACTCTGGCACCTTGATTTCCGAATGACATGCAGAATTTGCTTTCATCCGAAAAAAGTACTTTGGACCACTGAGCAACAGTCCAGTGCTGCTTCTCTGTAGCCCAGGTCAGGCGCTGCTGCCGCTGTTTCAGGTTCAAAAGTGGCTTGACCTGGGAATGCGGCACCTGTAGCCCATTTCCTGCACATGCCTGTGCACGGTGGCTCTGGATGTTTCTACTCCAGACTCAGTCCACTGCTTCCGCAGGTCCCCCAAGGTCTGGAATCGGCCCTTCTCCACAATCTTCCTCAGGGTCCGGTCACCTCTTCTCGTTGTGCAGCGTTTTCTGCCACACTTTTTCCTTCCCACAGACTTCCCACTGAGGTGCCTTGATACAGCACTCTGGGAACAGCCTATTCGTTCAGAAATTTCTTTCTGTGTCTTACCCTCTTGCTTGAGGGTGTCAATAGTGGCCTTCTGGACAGCAGTCAGGTCGGCAGTCTTACCCATGATTGGGGTTTTGAGTGATGAACCAGACTGGGAGTTTTAAAGGCCTCAGGAATCTTTTGCAGGTGTTTAGAGTTAACTCGTTGATTCAGATGATTAGGTTCATAGCTCGTTTAGAGACCCTTTTAATGATATGCTAATTTTGTGAGATAGGAATTTTGGGTTTTCATGAGCTGTATGCCAAAATCATCCATATTAAGACAATAAAAGACCTGAAATATTTCAGTTAGTGTGCAATGAATCTAAAATATATTAATGTTAAATTTTCATCATGACATTATGGAAAATAATGAACTTTATCACAATATGCTAATATTTTGAGAAGGACCTGTAGATGCTATTTACATACCAACTAGTTGTTTGGGAGTGACAACAGGAAAAAGCTTAAAACATTTGGAATTTGCGTAACTCTACTTGGATTTTGGCGGGGATGCTTTGGTCAGATTAGACTAGGACTGACATTTTCAGCATAAAACATTCCAAGTTGGGTTTCCCATGAAACAAAGTACAAATCTGTGGAAATAGCACAACATTTTAAATGATAATCTGGCAGATCAAGCCAAAAAACTGGAAACAGGATGCTATTCGGTCTTTTAATAGGGAAATTATCCAAAACATACGGTCAAATCAACACAGCAATGCCTCATTAGAAACAAAATTAACCTAATTCTATGGCTTCCTTAGTCTCCTGATCTACTGTAACTCCTATAGAAAACATTAGGGGTGAGCTGAGAAGAAGACAGCTCCAAGCCTTCCAGGACTGTACAATCATGCAATGACAAAAGTTCAAAGACCCCCTCTCTGTATGCCCCAATTGTGTAATGCTTTGGAGTCTAAAGTAAATTAGAATATGTTTTTGAAACATTGAGCCATATTATGAACCAAACATGATAAATAATTCTCAAATACTTTTATTTATTATTGAAAAACACCACTTTTCGAATCTTTACTTTTTTATGTGCAGAATTTTACGGGTGGTTATTTTTTGTTTTTGGTTTAGATGACTGAAAGAGAGAAAGACAACAATCACATTCTTAGTTTTAGCTAAATTGTGTAAATCAGTCTTTCCAACCCTGTAGCACAGAGCTTATAAACAAAGAGTCAACACAACACCACATCTGGGAAATATCAGATATATGGCAGCAATCAGCTCAGTAGCACAAAATGATTGAACAAGAGCTTTAGTTTTAAAAATGATTAATTTTACTAATAAAATCAAGAGATTGTATTGTAAGTATAGAAATAGACCACACAGAGCAGGAAACACCACCACCTCTGCATCATTACTGCAACTTACCACTCATTAAAAGCAGAGTTTGGTTCACTCCGTTTCTTTATGTCGTCTGACTGGATGGAAATTTGTTCAGGCAGCTGTTTGGCTGTAATGTTGGTTTTCACCAGTGGGGGGAAGCGTGGAGCAGGAAGCTGAATTTTTATTTCACCTTCAATATCCGTGAGGGATTGTTTGAAACCAAGAGGAGATATGATTTTCATCTTCTCCTTGTCCTCATCTGACTTGTTGTCCTCCACAATGCTGAGTAGAATGCTCCTCGTCTTTTCCTCTTCCTCTTTCTTCTTTCTTATCTCCAACTCTTCCTTCTGCTGCAAAAGCTTCTTTTGTTCTTTCATTTTTCTTTCCTCCTTTTCTTTCTCCTCCTTAATTTTTTTCTCTGCTGCCAGCCTCCTCTGCTCCTCTTGCAGCTGTCTTTGCCTTTCTTCTTCTCTTTTTTGTCTTTCTTCCGCCTCCTTCTGCATCCTTTCCTTCTCCCTCTGCTCAATTAAAAGTATCTCTTTCCTCCTATGTTCCTTGTCACGTCTTTTCTCCTCTTCATCCTTTTTATTCCTCTCTATCCATTCTCTCTCTTCTTTGAAAAATCTCTCCTTTTCTTCTTGTTCCTTCGTTCTTTTCTCCACTGCTTCTTTGACTCTTTTTCTCTCCTCCTCCTTTTTCTTTTCTCTCTCTTCCACTTCTTTGAGTCCTTTCTCCTCTTCCTTTCTCTTATTCTGCTCATCGTCCAATCTCTTTTTCTCTTCTGCCTTCCTTTTCTCATCTTCCTCTTCCTTCTTTCTCTTGTCCTCTGTCTCTTTCAGTCTCTCCTTCTCTTTCCTCATCTTACTTTCCTCCTCCTCACATCTCTTTTTCTCTGCTTCTTCTTTCTTTCTCTCCTCATCCCTTTTCTGTTGTTCGCTCTCATTTGCCTCCTTCAAAAGTCTTTCTTCCATCTTCCTCTTCTCTTCTTGCTCCGAGAGTCTCATTTTCACCTCCTCCCTCTTCTTTCTTTGCTCCTCTATCTGTTTTTCCTCCTCTTTAATCTTCTCCATGAATCTTTCTCTCTCTTGCTGTTTCTCCACCTCCCTCTTCAGATTTTCCTTTTTTGCTTTTGACTCGAGAAGCCTCTTCTCCTGTTCTCTTTTCCTATGCTCCTGTTCCTCCATCATTTTCTCATGTTTGTCTCTCTTGTCCTTCAGGAGTCTCGCCTCTTCTAATTTCATCTTCTCTCTCTCCTTCTTTGCAGTCTCCTCCTCCTGTAGGAGCCTCCTCTTTTCCTCTTCTAGCAGCCTTTTCCTCTCTTCCTCATATTTTTGCATTTCCTCCTCCTTCTGCCTTAGGAGCATCTCTTTTTGTTCTTCCTCCTTCCTTCTCCTCTCCCCTTCTTTCTTTTGAATTTCTGACTGTTTCTCTTGCTCCTTTTGCAAGGCTGCTCCCTCTAACTGTTCTGTCAGTGATGGCTTTTCATTTGTTTTATTTTCAAGACTGCAGAACAGATAAAAATAAAAATGCTTAACTTTTGAATTTTCTTTGTCAGTATCACCATCTCACATTTTGAAATCCTGTCTTACTGTGCATTGCAAACGTATTCACACCCTTGACTCTTTAACATTTTGTCACGTAACCACAAACGTCAGTGTATTTTATTGGGATTTAAAAGTTATAAGGCTATGGTTTTATGATGGTTTTTAACATTTTTTACAGTTGAAAATCGAGAATCCAGACTCTGTAGAACCACCTTTCGCTGCAGTTACAGAGGCGAGACTAATACTTTTGCTCATCCTTGATTCTGCAAAATATCTCAAGCCTAGTCAAATTGGATGAAGAGTGTTTGCAAATAAAAATGTTCAAGTGGTACCACAGATTTCTAGTTAGATTTAGGTATAGACTTTGACTGGGCCATTCTAACACTTGAATATGCTTTGATCTAAACCATTTCACTCTAGCTCTGGGTTTACAGAGTTCTTGTCCCACTGGAATGTGATCCTCTACCCTACTTTCAAGTCATTTACAGCCAGGTTTTCTTACAGAATTGGCTTGTATTTAACTCAACCCATCTTACCATTTACTCTAATCAGCATCTCTATTCCTGCTGAAAAAAATATACTCAAACCATGATGCTGCCACCACCCTGTTTCACCATGGGGATGCAATGTTCAGGGTGTTTGTCTTTTACTTCACATAGTGTAAAAATGCAGTTCTCAGCTAAATCTTTCAGATGTTTGTTGTGTCCCCTCCATGTTTTGTGGCAAACTCCAAATGTGATTTCTTAAGGCGTTCTTTTCTTAAGGCCGTGATTTGGTTGGTTTGCAGTTGTTTCCATTTTCAGATGACAGAGCAGTGCATTATGGGAAATTGTTTTATAAAATAAACCTACTTTTTTGACCACTTTATCTCTGACCTGTCTGATGTGTTCCTTGGTGTT
This sequence comes from Girardinichthys multiradiatus, assembly GCF_021462225.1. Taxonomy (NCBI): domain Eukaryota; kingdom Metazoa; phylum Chordata; class Actinopteri; order Cyprinodontiformes; family Goodeidae; genus Girardinichthys; species Girardinichthys multiradiatus. Next base: position 18,149,551 of record NC_061804.1, read on the forward strand.
CATGATGTTGTTCACTAACAAACCTCTGAGGCTTTGCACACCAGTGAAATCAAATGACTAATGGTGGTTTGGAAATGCATTTTGCAACACTGAGTTTTATTCAGTGGTATCAGAATAAAGGGTGCTGATTATGAAAGCACGCCTTTCAGACATATTCTTTTCCTTCCACTTCCCAATCATGCATGTGTTTGCATTGGTCTTTCACCTAAAACCCAAATAAAACACAGTGAAGTTTGTTTTTTTCATGAAATGTGAAAAGCGGTGAACGCTTTTGCAAGACACTCTCTGATGATTTTTGTGACTTTGATCTTGTCATTAAATAAAACAACTCACCCCGTAGGACACCTTTTGATAGTATCACACCTAGAGTCGTCTTCTTCCAGAAACAATCCCCCTGATTTCTGTCTTTGGTTAAGTGATTTTTTAACAACGTCTTCATAGTCAAGTTCAGATGCTGTTTTGAACAGCGTTTCACTCAAAACATTCTCACTAATTTGCTTTTTCAATTCATTTTTTTCCTCAACATCCAGCTGCTTAGGTGTGATAAATGCAGCAATGACACTGGTGGAGGACTCCTGAGGGGTGCAGGAAAAGGGCCAGGGAGGTGGCGGGGCTATGATCAGCTCTGAGCAGGGCTGAGCGGGACTGAAGACAGATATATAAGCTGTGAGACTCAAATGGTGACTCCAAAGGAGACAAACTGCAGAGCTGTTGGTTATCTTAAATGTGAAGGGGTGGGGGGGTCTTTGCAACTGGAAGCAAAGTGCAGTTGTTAACACATGTTAGCATCCTGGAAGCTCCAAAACCAGAAGCACAAAGCAACCCAAGGTGTTAAGGAACTGTGGACAGACAATTCTCATAAGACCTCATTCAAATCAGTGTGAATAATCGCTTAAGTAGGTTAGCTTGGGGCCATTTGGATCATTATGAGTGCTGCTTAAATACTTGTCCCGGATAATCAGGTTCTAACCTGTTATTAGTTGTTTGTCTTTAGTCTATACGCAAAACACTAAAATGATCAGAAAATAAGCTTTTTACTTTTTTCTTCTGTCCAACTGAGTAATCGTCAGAACAATGGTACCACCAGTGGGGGGCTTGTAAATGACCCCTTTGAATCTACGAATTTGCTAAACCATCCACTCTAGGCAGACAGGCTTATATGAAGAATATTTTACATGAATATAAATGCAAAATATTCATTCACCGAATTGTGACATTGAATTGCAGCATTTATTTAGCAAATTGTTTGTTCATATATCAGTATGTTTTTTTTTTTTGTTTCTCAAATTTCCATCAATCACTCCTGGACTTGTGCCCCTTGCTCCTATTTGTGCATAATAAGACTGAATCTCTGTTTAGTCCGGTTTACGCTGTGAGATTAACGACTGATTTAGACAACAATCTTTGATGTGAAAGAATTATAGAAACCTATAGTTGTGAGCTTAAATTTGTCATCTTCCATTTATTGTTTTATTTATGTCTCTGTTGGATCAGTTTTTTTTTTGTGACACCAGTGGCATTTATTTTTGTTATTTTTCTAAAGAAGGCAGACAGGAAGTGGGGTGGAGAGAGGGGGAAGACATGCAGCATAGGTCCTGGGGTCGGGACTTGAACCTGGAACAGGTGCGTTGAGGACTGAGGCCTTTGTATATGGGTCGACACTCTACCGCTACGCCACGTGCCGCCCCTCTGTTGGATCTGTTTGACATGATTCTACTGCTGCAAAAACAGTCTGGCATCTTCTATTGTGCAGACTGACATGAGTTACTATTAAGGTTTTAGAATAATTAATTTTTCCGACATGTTCAAGTCCCGTACGATTTTTGAAACTGCACACCGTATGTTCCGTGCTTTATGTTAAGGCAGGAAGCCTGTGCGCTATTCTTGGTGTTCGATTTCATGTAAAAATCGTTTAATCAGTCATAAAGTATTTACATGGAAACTTAAAAATGTAAAATATTATCAGATTTATTTTATTTAAAACAAAAAGGCAAAATTAATTTCTACTGCTATTGAAATAAATAACATATTCATTATTAGAACGATAATTATGTTGTCCATTTATCTATTGATATTTGGAATCTAATGCACGGATAAATAAATAAATAAATACCTGCAAAATTTAGTGCTGGTTTTCAAATGGTTATTTACCAGAATATTACACCTTTTTGTCATTCTGCATTAATGAGAAACACAGCTATAACCAACTGATATTAGCTGCTTTATCAGTTGAGCTATCAGCATGGATAAGGAGCCTGGAATCAGCTGATTAACAGCCAGCTTGCTATCTAGACGACCATATGCTGTAGCATGTGTTCCTATAACCTTTAGCATTGGGACTTGTACAGCAGTCAGCAAGTGAACCTTTAACCTTCCAAGGAACATAAATAGAAAAAAAAAAATCTGACCAGTAAAAAGCAAATTTTAACAAGACGATTAAGTATGTTTAACATGGAAAATCTAATTATGTGATTAAACACAAGTCTAATCCTTTCTGAATTTAAAAAACGCCACTATTTAAAATAGTACTAAAATAAAGGCAGCACGGAAGCCAGTTTTACACTGTAATTTACTAACACTTGATTTAACATTACTTCCTGTACTTGATTACAAATTAGGACTTCACTAACATTAACACTAACTGTAATTGTACAATGCTTCAATTTATATAAATGAAAATGAAAACTTTTTTCTTTGCATTTATATAAAACAAATAAATCATATATAGTTGTTTTGAAATATTAAAATGTCGAACATTCCCCTTAAGGGCAGTGTAAATCATGCTAACTGCTCAGACACTGGATTTAAAACCTCTCAGAAGCAGCACACAGTGAGCCAAATGAGATCCGAGCAGAACAAACCATGCAAAGCACCGCAGAAATGAAGGCAGAACTTTGACAATTCAATTGGATTTGTCCATCATTATGTTTTACGGCTGTTAGCTGCTGCCATTCAACAAAACTGGTCACTTCACATACAGGGAGTGTAAATGCTCAAGGAATACAGCTGTTCAAATTTGTATTTCAACTTGGATTTCAGCTCCAAAACATAAAAAGCAAACAAACAAACAAACATAAATAACAACATCCGAATATTATTGAAATGATTTCCTTTCCAATCTACAAGTAGTCTTTTATTTTTAAGTTTTATAAATGCAATGTTTCCCCAAAGTCAAGGAGTAATCATATCCGAATATCAGTATTTTAAAATTGATAGCCCTAACCACTGCCAGGGAAAAGACTTAAATGTTCTTGAAACTGTTCTAGATTCCTGAATCATGCAGAATGTTTGTTAAAACTGGCACTGTTACAGGCAGAAACACATCCTCAACTTTATAATTAACTCAACAGACCAAAAAAAAAAAAAAACATCAGCTGATATAAGTGTATTACATTAGGACTGAGCATGGCAAGTTGTAGCTTTATAACCACAGAAAAAGATATTAAGCTTCTAAACACAAGCCAACAATGTGAGTCCATAGATAAGCAAATTGTTTCAAAAACAATCAGCCCTTGCTGTTAAGCAATCATGCAGCATTGCATAAAACACTGAAGAGACTTTTTCTGGTTGCCAGATTTTCTAAGTCTGGCTAAATTGACCTATCACATGATTGCATCTAAGAAATGCCAGGAGAAATATTGTTTTTAGCTACAAGCTTTTACAGGATTTGACCACTGAAAAGTTTTTAAACACTGGTTTCAGTTATACCCAAAAAAACCAATATATCCCCAGACAATTCATTTGTGGTTAAGGTCACTGTTTTGTTGAGGTAATCAACAAAAAAGTGAAGTGAAACTATGTCCCAAAAATTTCCAAAGAAAACAACCCTTTAGGTTTCCTGAAACAGTGCTGTGCAAAAGTATTCACAGCCTTGTACTTTTTCAAATTTTGTCACATTACAACTACAAACCTCATGTACTGTATTGTGTTAGAATTTTTGGTATCAGACCAATAAAAATATACCGTAGTGCCTAATTGTGAAGTAGAAGAAAAATAATACAAGGTTTTTAAAAAGTTCTAGCAAAAAACAAAATCGGAAAAATGTAGCTAGCATCTGAATTCAGCCCTCGTGACGCCAATACACATAAATAAAATCCAGTGCAATTATCTTTAGAAGCCACCTAATTAGTAAATAGAGTTAATATGAGTATGATTTAATCTTTAATGTTCTGTGAAGGTCTCACAGATTTGCTACTGAACATCAATGAACAAACAGCAATCATGAAGACCGAGGAACACAGCAGACAGGTCAGAGATGCAGTTGTGGAGAAGTTTAAAGCAGGTTTAAGTTATAAAACAACACCCCAAGTTTTGGACGTCACAGAGCACGTTTCAATCTATCCTCTGAAAATGGAAAGAGTACAGTGTAACTACAAATCCACCAAGACACGAACGTCCACCTGAACTGGGAAGCCAGGCCAGGAAAGCATTAAGCAGTCAAAGACGTCCATGGTAACTTTGGAGGAGCTGCAGAGATCCACAGATCCACAAGAATCTTTTGACAGGGCAACTCATAACTGTTCACCTCACAAATCTGGCCTTTATGGAAGATTAGCAAAATAGTTAAATTGTTGAAACAAAGGCATTAAAAGTTACATTTAGAGTTGTCCAAAAAGCCATGCAGGGGAAACAGCAAACATCTGGGAGAATCTATGGAAGCTCTGCATCCAATCTAACTAAACCTGTGTCTTCTGCTAATAAGACATTTTTGACTTTAGATGTGCGAAACTGGTAGAGATATCCCAAAAGTCCTGCTGCTATAGATTTTAATCAACATTTTAAAAACCATGTATCATTGTTGATGAACTTCACAATCATGCACTACTTTGTGTTAGTCTGTCACATAAAATGCTGATAACTTACAGTAAAGTTTGAGGTTGTAACCTGATAACATGTGAAGACGTTCAAGGATTACACATACTTTTGCAAGGCATTGTATGTAGCTTTTCCTTGAATACAACACAAGGAAAGAAGAAAACTGTAGGGCAATAATCAATTTCTGTCTACTTTCACAATCTTTCTGTTCATGATCTGTTTACAGTCGACAGATTAATTTCCTCTGATGTGACAGTTGCGTCTAAACGGACCAAGGCAAGACTCCGAATTTTGCTGTGAACTCACCTGGTCTTTCCAGCTTTGCTTTCTGTGATAATCAGCTTTGACTGTTCCAGTGTTCTCCTGTTTGTTTCTGCCTGGATACTTGCAGGAGACGTTTTGTCTTTGCTCATTGGGCTTATAGTTGTCTCTTTATCCACTCGAGGGACAGGAAATGAAGAGCCTATAGAGACAGACAACAAGGAAAAAAAAGTGTAGAAATTAAAAAATATATGATTTTATCTAGAAACAGCATGTGTCAGATGAGTTTCATATTATTCAAATCTATATGCAGTAAATACAGGGGTTGGACTATGAAACTGAAACACCTGGTTTTAGACAACAATAATTTATTAGTATGGTGTAGGGCCTCCTTTTGCTGCCAATACAGCCTCAATTTGTCTTGGGAATGACATATACAAGTCCTGCACAGTGGTCAGAGGGAATTTAAGCCATTCTTCTTGCAGGATAGTGGCCAGGTCATTACGTGATACTGGTGGAGGAAAACGTTTCCTGACTCACTCCTCCAAAACACCCCAAAGTGGCTCAATAATATTTAGATCTGGTGACTGTGCAGGCCATGGGAGATGTTCAACTTCACTTTCATGTTCATCAAACCAATCTTCCACCAGTCTTGCTGTGTGTATTGGTGCATTGTCATCCTGATACACGGCACCGCCTTCAGGATACAATGTTTGAACCATTGGATGCACATGGTCCTCAAGAATGGTTCGGTAGTCCTTGGCAGTGACGCGCCCATCTAGCACAAGTATTGGGCCAAGGGAATGCCATGATATGGCAGCCCAAACCATCACTGATCCACCCCCATGCTTCACTCTGGGCATGCAACAGTCTGGGTGGTACGCTTCTTTGGGGCTTCTCCACACCATAACTCTCCCGGATGTGGGGAAAACAGCAAAGGTGGACTCATCAGAGGTTTGGCTATAGCAGCCCGGCCGTGTATATTGACCCTGTGGAGCTCCCGACGGACAGTTCTGGTGGAAACAGGAGAGTTGAGGTGCACATTAATTCTGCCGTGATTTGGGCAGCCGTGGTTTTATGTTTTTTGGATACAATCCGGGTTAGCACCCGAACATCCCTTTCAGACAGCTTCCTCTTGCATCCACAGTTAATCCTGTTGGATGTGGTTCGTCCTTCTTGGTGGTATGCTGACATTACCCTGGATACCGTGGCTCTTGATACATCACAAAGATTTGCTGTCTTGGTCACAGATGCGCCAGCAAGACGTGCACCAACAATTTGTCCTCTTTTGAACTCTGGTATGTCACCCATAATGTTGTGTGCATTTCAATATTTTGAGCAAAACTGTGCTCTTAACCTACTAATTGAACCTTCACACTCTGCTCTTACTGGTGCAATGTGCAATCAATGAAGACTGGCTACCAGGCTGGTCCAATTTAGCCATGAAACCTCCCACACTAAAATGACAGGTGTTTCAGTTTCATTGTCCAACCCCTGTATATAACTTAATACATAAGACAATTTGACTAAAAAGCTCGTGTACCTGTCTGACTAGAGCGGATTTGAGCAGTAGGAGGTGAAGGACGAGTAAAAGTAAGAGAAGAGGAGAAAAAAGTCAGGGAGGAAAGAAGAGCGGCAGAATGAGCTGGGGTCTCTGGGTCACAGAGAGCATCAAGATCAGGACTAGTCAGCAGAGGGACGGGGGTGATGTTTCCAATAGCAGGAACGTTGTTCGATGGAGGCCAAAGCTCTTGAGTGACTGACAAAAATAGAGTGTAAGAATAGAAAGCACAATAGAAAACAGAAGGAAAAACTCATATGCAGAAGGACTGACAGAGGACGTCGCAGAGGGGGTAACAAAAGTGTAGGAATGGTGGGAGAACAAACACAATGGTTACCTGACTCTGAGCCTGAGGGGGGAAATTTGGGGACAGATGATGATGATGAAAGTGGAGAAGCATCAGTGGATAAAGGAGAGGGAGAGGGAGAGGTGGGGCGGGCGATAGATTTCACCACCTGGGGTCTGAAAACGTGGGAATGGCCTGACGTGTTGGGTGGAAAATGGCAGAGGAGGCAAGAGGAAGAATGAAACGTTATAGGGACGAACTGGATAAGCATCACATCGAGTAAAGAGTCAAAGAGTAGACACACCAGAGCCTGAAGCAGAATCACCTGCAATCTGAACCTCCTGGGGGCGCTGCTGTGGTGTAGTTGGAGCTTAAAGAAGAGCAGAAAAAGGAGCGGTCAGAAGAAAACAAATCATAAACTAAAGGCTAAGAGCAAAAAAGGAAATGCATGGAAACCTGCATGCAGTTTAGAAACTACATCACAAACAAAACCTGTGCCATTTTCTGTTTTTTCTCCTTTTGTTCAACTTGTCATTATGTTTGCAGTTTTCTGGTCTCCAGGAGGATGTATTCTGAAGTAGACACAGCGATAGTTTATTTGTATTAACTGGCTTACTAAAACCTAAATCTTCCAAAAGAATAATGTTGCACAAACTACACAGCATGCCTACAAGCTCAGTCAAGAGGAAGTGTTCTTGTTTTTTTCGTCATTCCTTTTCCTCAGCTGATTTTGCAATCTAAGATTAGGAAATAGTTTTCAAAAGAGTAAGGCACTTTGCAGCCAAAACCTTGTAATTTAAAATGATCAACTAGTCTGGGCAGGTCAAAAGAGAGCTAGCCTTGTGACGGTAAAAACTATACAGACTTCTCAAAGTTTACTTCTTGCTTGAAACATTTTAAGGTTTGCAGCTTTTTGGTATCAGTTTGCCTTGCAAAAACATGTATACCCCTTTAACGCTTTTACAGTTTGTCACTTTTTAACGAACATCAGCATATTTTATTGGGATTGTATGTGATTGACCAAAACAAAGTAGCTCAAAGATGTGAAGTGGAAAGAAAAGGAAATAGGATTTTCAATATTTTGAAAGATACCCCTTACTCTGATACCCATAAATATAATCCACTGCAATCAATGGCATTAGAAGTCACCTTAGTTGGTAAATAGAGTCTACCTGTTTGTCGTTTAATCTTAGTATAACTGCATTTGTGAAGGCCTTAGAGGTTTGTTTACAAACATTAGCGAATTAATAGCATCAGGGAGAGCAAGAAACACAGCACACAGATAGAGAAGCCAGGTTCACTATGGTAACTCTGGAGGAGCTGCACAGATCCACAGCTCAGTTGGGAGAATCTGTTAAGATGAAAACTATTAGAGGGGCAAAAAAAAAAAGACTCCTGTTTTCAGTTTGCCAAAAACCATGCAGGAGACACAGCAAAGATGTGGAAAATGTGCTCTGGTCACATGAGACCAACACTAAACTTACTCAAACAGGCAAAACACTATTTGTGGTGGAAGACCAACTCACCTTTAACACATAGTTAATTAATAATTAATAAAACATAGTGAAGGCAGCATTTTGCTTTGGGGATGCTTTTTCATTTAGCACAAACAGGGAAGCTGATCAAAGTTAATGGGAAATGCATAAAGCATAATACCGGCAATCCTGACAGAAAACCTGTTGGAGGCTGAAAAAAAAGACTTAGGGCTAAGTTGAAGGTTCATCTTCCAGCAGAATGTCCCAAAACATACAGCTAGAGCAACAGTGGAATGACTTAGATCAAGCATATTGATGTGTCGGAAGTCAAAATCTAAATCCAATTCAAACGTAAGGCCTGACTTTAAAATGTATGTTTATGATTTGAGCTATTTTGCAAACAAGAACGGGGAAACATTTGAGTCTCCAAATGTTTAAAGAGACACCCTAAAAACTTGCAGCTGTAAATATAGCAAAATGTGGATCTACTGAATACTGAGTGAGGGGGAATGAACACCATACGTTTCAGATTTTTATCAGTAAAAAAATGTCTTTCCATTTTGCAGACGCCCCCTGCCTGGTGTTCTTGAATCACATAAAATATCAATGAAAGTACATTAAAGGTTGTACTTGTAACATGACAAAGTGTGAAAAAGTTCAATGATATTTTTGCAAGGTACCACACTGTGCCAGTCTGAGCTAATGGCAGAGAACTCATCTTGATCAATGGCAAAAAACCCATATCACTTTCTTAATGAGCATTTTAGAGAGGATTCAAACAGCTCAGCCATTTTGCTCAGGTTCCAGCAACAACACTAACACCTGTCTAAAGGTCCTAAATTCTGCTTGTATAAATTCTGCCCACTATCCGTCTGCTTATTGCCACTCCAATGTGCAGTACATGTTTGCTGAACCTCCTGTTTTCTTCCTGTTATTCATACACCTATTTGTTTAAGCTTTCGTGGTTCCTGTTGGACTTTCTCTCGATCATATCTGCCTAATGACTCTTTAATGTTTATTTTCCTCAGTGAATAAGTAAAGTATAGTTTTCCGTCTCACTGCCTTCTTTGACATTTCTATTTAGGTTCTTCTCATTTGCAAGCCTCTTGTAATGTTTTCCACTGAATAAGTTTTAAAGTGTTAGAAACATGTTTTAGTAAGATGGACTTTTGTGTTACTTGTTTATGCAATTAAATAAAATATCCTTAATATTTAGAATGGATAAATGTAGTGTTGGTGAAAGGTTTACATACACTCATCAACTGCATGAAAGTTATTATTTTTGGCCCAGATGTTATTTGCTTAGGGTGGAATGGTCAGACAATAAGCAACTTCAATAAATTGTGACATAAAAAAGGCATTTGGTATGGATTTATTTTGGATCTTCTCTAATCCATCCATGGCCAAACCTATACAGTACATATTTATGCTCCCTTAGATAAATGCATATCACCCACATGTTGGATATTTGACCACTATTCAGTGCAGAATTGGTAGAGACGATTTATACTGGTCAGTTTCCTGGTATGGATCTTGCCTTTTAAATACAGTGAACAGATTTTCAATTTGGTTGAGTTCAGGGCGTTGAGAAGGACATTGCAGAAGTTTGATTTGTCCATCACGAAACCAGCTTTGATGTGTATTTTGAATCTTTGACTTGTTGGAGCACACAGCTATGTCCAGGTACCACCCAGGTTTAAGACTGCCATGAACTGGAAACTGTTGGAACAGCAATGTCACTATGGGGTGCCTAACTAAATATTTAGTAAGCAAGCTAAATGTCGGAGGAGGATCTTGGGTTGGACCAAAGCGCAGACAAGAGCTCGGTAGCCGCATCATAGTTTATTCTTAAAAAAAAGGTCGAAACGTAACAAAAACACTGCAGGTATGAATCCAGAGACAAAATCCAAAACTTTCAAAACACTGCAGGTACTTTGGCAAAACGTAGCATAAGCGAAACATAAGCGAAGCAAAAACAAAACGCAGTCATGGTAGGGAAAGGGGTAATCAACAGAATAACAGAAGGAACCACCCCAGAACAGAGACACCAAACCAACTAATATACTGGGGAAATAACAAAAGCAGATAATCAACGGAACAGGGAACAGGTGCGACAAGGGGGCAGGGAAGGAGCAGGAACAGGTGAAACAAATACAAAGGCCGAGGAAGAGTGAAAGGACAGAAAACACAAACTAAGCAAGAAAATAAATCAGAGGAGGAAATAAAGAACTAGAATAACTATGAACTAAAGTAAACAGAGAAACTAGAGGGGAACATAGAAACAATAACCTAAGAAATAAACAAAGAGCCATAAGGAGAATCTAAATTACAAAATAAACCATCACAAGAACCCGCAAAGTCCAAAATGTCACTCCATGACACTAAATGTTTAGGTCTGAGCTAAATGTTGAAATATTTCAATGTTTAATGCTGAATATTTATATTTAGCTCTAAACATTTAAATATTTAGCTCAGACCTAAACACTTAGCTTGCTAATGAAATATTTAGTTTGTAAACAAAATATTAGGGGTCTGATTTGGGGACCAGAGGATTTTGTCTCTTCTTTTTGCAGATGACGTGGTCCTGCTGCCCCCCACTAGGCAAGACCTACAGCATGCACTGTCTAAATGCACTGGGACGGTTTGCAGCCGAGTGTCTGAGGCCATGATTCTCAACTGGAAAATGGTGGCTCGCCCTCTTCAGGTTGGAGGGGAGTTCCTGCCTCAAGTGGAGGAGTTCAAGTATCTTGGGGTTTTGTTCATGAGTGAGGGAAGAATGGAGCGGGAGATCGACAGATGGATCGATGCGGCTGCTGCAGTAATGGGGGCACTGTACCGGTCCGTTGTCGTGAAGAGAGAGCTGAGCCAAAAAGCGAAGCTCTCGATTTACCTGCCGGTCTACGTTCCTACCCTCACCTATGGCCATGAACTTTGGGTCATGATCAAAAGAACGAGATCTCTGATACAAGCGGCTGAAATGAGCTTCCTCCGTAGGGTGGCCGGGCACTCCCTTAGAGATAGGGTGAGGAGCTCGGCCATCCGGGAGGGGCTCGAAGTAGAGCCACTCTCCTCCGCATCGAGAGGAGTCAGTTGAGGTGGCTCGGGCATCTATACCGGATGCCTCCTGGACACCTTCCTCGGGAGGTGTTCCAGGCACGTCCCACTGGGAGGAGGCCCAGGGGACGACACAGGACACGATGGAGGGACCATGTCTTTGGCTGGCCTGAGAACACCTTGGCCTCCCCACGGAGGAGCTGGAGGAGGTGTCTGGGCGACCCGGTGCCGGATGAAGCGGAAGACAATGGGTACGAGTACGAGTTCGAGTACGAGTACAAAATATTGAGCTCAGACCTAAACATTTAGCTTGCAAACTAAATATCTAGTTTGTAAGATAAATATCTTGTAAATATCTTTGTAAAATAAATGTTTAACTTGCTAATTAAATATTTAGTTTGGAACTACATTTGTACATGTATGACTGACATGGTGAAAATATGACCATATGACCCCCATTTTTTTCACTTATGAGCAGTCAATTTTTGACTGTGTAACTTTACAAAGAGAACCCTATATGCTATGCCCACAGTGAGTCCAGTTTTACACTGCCGTCAACACAGAGGAAGCTGACCGAATAATGACTACTTTAAGCTATATGTTGCCACCATGGGAGAGTCAAATGTCTTCTGGTGAAACGTTTCACAGTCAGACAAGATTGAGTTCGTTGGGAAGAAGTCCAGATGAGTCTTTTAAAAATCAGAACACAATAGCAACTCTCAAGCCTTTTAGTTGCATGACAAGGGTCTGTTAAGCAACCAGTGGTAACGGTGAATTGCAAAAAAAAAAAAAAAAAAAATGAAGACTTTACCTTACATTAACAGCAAGAAAATTGAGACTTAGACACCTTAAGGTTCATATTAAGCTGCTGGAATGGCCACAACTTTGCATTATTAGAAAATGTGTGGACTAGTGCCTGCTTAAAAACTGACCTGTCCAAAGAAAAGCAACCAATTCTTACTACCCATTTCATTTTGTAAAGAGTGGTCAAATGTCCAGCCAGAATTACATAAGAGGCTCATTAATGAATACAGAAAGTCTTAGTTTTCTCTGCAACTTGCCAAAGGGCCTTTAATATTATTGTGGATTTTTCCATGAATTTGAACCTAAAATTAGTTCAAAATCAAATCAGTTTTTTTTTTCTTTTTTATCATTCCAGTCTTTAAAAAAAGAACAGTACAAATGCATCCTTATAGGCCTTAAATTATTACAGTATACATATTCATGGTGATTTTAGGCAAAGTAGGTGTCTTGTTGGTTTCTTTTTTATCTTCCAGAGAAAATTAGCCATAAGTCAAAGTAAGATGGTTCAGAGGTTTGAACTTTGATTGAAGTTGAAGGCTAGGAGACAAACTATAAAAAGATTGAGCTCAAATCAAGAAGGTACATTGCACTCACTGGGTGAAATACAACATCACTGATAAAACCTTTACAGTAAATGTTCAATTCAGTATTCTATCAGGCATCATGCACAGCGCACACACAGCCCAGTTAGTACAGTACATTTCATGGTCATGAAGAACAATCACAAGACCACCACACTAATAGAAATATGCAGCTGAAAGTACAAAGCATGCCTGTATGTCAGCCTGCCTCTCAGTACCTTTACCTGGGGCTGCCTGGAAGATTCTGGGCAGAGAAGGGGGCTGAGAGAGTGACCATGTGATAGGAGGCTGAACAGATTGATCCACATGGGGCAGAGAGGAATTTTGGAGGGATTTAAATTCGGAAGAAGGAGGCTGGGAGACTGCGGAGATTGGCTTATGGGTCACAGAAGTCGATACAATGAGAGATGTTGTAGGAGGTGACATGGATGAGGACGTTATTGCTATTTTAGGTGATGCTGATGAAGAAGGGGGAAGTTTGTGGAGCTCTGAGGACAGAGCTGGGGGTGTATTTGAGGTCTCAGCAAAGGCTGGAAACATATTACAGGGAGATTTGGAGGTTTTTGAATTTTCAAGAAGAGGAGAGAAAGAGGATACACTATGAACTGGAGGATTTGATGTGCCCGGGGTTTCAGGAGGACAAATTACAGAGTCGCACACAGCACCGTCAGGAAGGACAGGGTTGGCTGTTTTTGGACGCTTACACCTGGGCGACGGCTGAGGGGAGGGGCCATGGGCAGGTTGGATCTCTGACTGGACAGGGGTGGCTGAGAATGGATGTCGGGAACGGCGGGGTGAGGGGCGCGGAGCAGTCGGCAGAGGAGGGCGAGAATGTAGATTGGAAGTGGAAGGATCAACATCATGCCCACAGGCTGGTTCAATAGATGGAAAGAAAAAAGTGATAGAAGATGAGGTGTTGGAAAAGTGAAACTATGAAAAAGACAAAGAGGTTTGTTACTTGTGATAAACAATGGTAGGATCACATGACAATCAGTAGTGATACAGTTAGGGGGATCCTGTTTATCACACGACTTAAAGTGAGACAAAATAAAGAACCTGCTGGAATTACACCTTGTATAAAGATGTCATTTGAGCGCATTACACGGTAAATTTAACACATGTTTGCAAATAGTAAGTGTCAAATATAAAACTGCAAGCTGAATTACATTTGAAATCTCTTGAATTTAAAGCAAACAATTGTATTTTATCGCATTATGATGGATTCCTTGGAGATGAGAAAACTTTAATAAGCCCCCAGAGCTGACCCGAGGCATTAGCAAACTAAGCAGCGGCTTAGAGTCTCTCTCCACATCAGCAGGGGGCCACCAAGAACACTGGAACTTTTACACAAGTCAGCAAATTCAGGAAACAAACAAAACGCCACTGGTAGGCTGTGGTCAGACAGGTTAAAAAGATGTGCAGAAATAAAAAAAAAAGGTTTTATAACTTTTTTTAACAAAAAAATAAACATTTCAAAATAGTGTGCTAAAATATGAGTTAATGAAAAATAATCACGGCGATCCCAATATGGGGCGGTCAACAACACCCTGACTCTTTGAGGATCTTATTTTAAAATAAGAAAGAAAGTAGTTATTGTCTTGCTCTTTTGTGTGAACAAAGTAGGCTAATAAAGACTGCTTGCCAGGCTGGCTGACAACTCTCAGTTATAATAGCACTGAAGAAGCTGTCACCATTTTTTAATTGCTAGTGTTGCAGTATTTTGAGTACTGGGTAAGAAAACAATAACAGGTACCTGTTAGCTGCTATTGACGCTAAAGGTAGCATCTGCTTTGGAGCTTTGTAACGGGCAAAAATAAAGGGCTATTTCTCTTTTTTTTATTTGTTTTGACTGCATTTGTTTCAAAATTTCAAAATTCAAAATTCCATATGCTCCACAAACCTGAACTTGGTGATTTTACACTGAGAGATTCCTTAACCTGAAACCTTTTTTGTAAATGCAGAAAGGGAGAATTTAAATGCACCTTAGAGACTGCAATATCTGGACTGGTCAAGCCTGGTCTATTCTACACTGATAATATCATTTAAAACAGTTTATGAATGGCAAAACCTTTATTTAAACAGATTTTTAATTTGCCCCCAAAATATTGTTAAAATCCTGTGTTGCCTTGTTCTAATAAATCTGATATTATGTGTATCGTCTCGTGCATGAGCTGGATGCATCATCACACTTCCAGTGGTAATGATTCAAAATGAAACCTGCGTGTTCCTTAATATTCACCATTTTTAATGGTAAAAAGCTTTGTAGTGAGGCTCTAAATACATGCAGCTGGCCTGCAAATAATTCATACCCCTAAATTGAGATATAAAGTATTTTTTATTCAACCAAAAACTTTGTTTTCAGTAAAAAATAAGACAGGAATTTGCTGGATGCTCTTTGCACCTGGGAACCACTTGATATTTTGACTACCAACAGGAAATTAATATTAAAAAAAAAGAAGAGGAATGAGACTGTATGTTTAGTTGTGTTCAGCTAGAGTTTTAAAATACTTTTTCTTCCCCTTCCTAAATCTTTATAACTTTACCCCACCACATACTGGTTCTTTTTCTGAATATTTTTCACTCAAAACCTTTACCTATTTTCACGCTTGTATTTTAAGTACATTTATTTTAAAGGCACATCATTAATAGGAATTCTTAATATACATTTTTATTTTCATTGATATTATATATAATGTGCTAACTGCTTACGATATAAAGTTTTAATGATCGAGAAATATGAAAATGTTTCTCCATGTTAAGTCTTAAAATGAGATAAAAGCTCAGATGAGTTTTTCACTTAACAGTGAAAAACAAGACATTTTTAAATAAATTTGAGAAAAAGAATTAATTTATGTTTTTGTGGTTGACACCAGCTTAAACCTGTGAGTTTGCTTTGGTTTTTTCACACGACTGTACTGCATGTATGTGTTTACAGAGCTAAACTTATTTAATGGCACACCAAACAAAAGTGTGTAACATAGTGAAAACCATACATGTCTAATCAGAACGCTGTGGTTCAAATACCTGAAAACAGTATGAATATGGTCACGTTCGGGACTGCGCAGTCCAAGCAGCTCAGTCCAAGCAGGTTGACGGGCGTAGAAAGGTATGTTCAGGCCTTTAGTCTCATCTGACCAAAGAACTCTATATTTTTTACTTTTTGAAAACAAAATCTTCAGTTACATTAATTTTAAAGGGTACCAATAATTGTGGCACTGGTGAGTTTTAAATAAAACTAAATTATTTCTTACCCTGTGATCCTCTCACCCACTGAAGAAAAGGTGGTGAGATAAAAATTTTGGTTTTTTGTCAGTTTTCAGTGTGACAGTCATTCCACTACAAGAAAAGATTCATTTATTTTAAGGATTTTAACATATCTTTAAATGTGCAGCAAGAAATTTCCCCACATCTATCTACTGTTTGAAAATTTGACTATTATAGTTTCATATCTGCAACAGCTAACACAGAGCTGTTTTTCATGTCTTTTCATGTCTTCATCCTAGCAGGTGTACTAAAGAACAGTGGTGGTATGAGTCTGTTGTGTTCAATGCTTAAGTGAGAAGTATGTGGGTTTCAGCAGCAAGTCGAGTGACAGGACAGTATGAAATACTGCAGCAACAGATACAGACAGACAGTATTTCCGTCCACACCTCCTCTTCACAGGCAAGAAAAAACTGGGACAGAAAAGCAAGATGGAGCTACCTGAAGCTGGAAAAGTGGCTCCAGTGGACGTTCGAGTGTCAGGTGGAGGCGGAGCTGGACGGTTTGGACGGGTTAGAGTGTGTGGAACAACTGCAGGAGCATTAATGCAAGGTGTAAAGAAGAGAAAGAGGAAGAAACAGAGCAGAGAAAGGAGGAGAAGGGTGTATCAGAGGTGTGATTAGAGGAAATAAATAACAGGGAAATTCAAGAAAAAAAATCTACCTACCTGTAGCAGTGACAGATTTCCGGTCCTCCTCTTCATCACTCTCATTGAAGTCATCCATGTTGCCAATATCAGTGGGTTTGACACTCATGAGGCTGGCAAGACTCTGCATGTCTTCATCACTGAGCAAGAGTTACAAACCTTTATCACACCATTGTTACAGTTGAGTAGGCAACAGTGCTTTAAATCATCAAATGTAATTTAAATTTTTGAGGCAATATTTTAACATTTTAACAATATGATTCATTTTTTTCTCTTTTCTCCTAAAAAACTAATATAAACAATATCTTGATGCAAAATCAGAAGAAACATGGAAAATTAATTGTGGCATGTCTATCTTCAAGTATTAAGAAAAACAGCACCCTCTAGTCTAATTGGGTCAACTGGTGTGTGAAATAATAAATAAATGTATATTTTTTGCAACAGGATATCCTCTCTTTAATAAATTAGAAGAATCTAAACTTTAATTTAAACATATATATTTAGTGGGAATGAAAAAAAATCCCATATTAGGATTTTATTTTTTCTTTAATGTAAGAAAATCACTAGGAGGAAAACTGTTGGTACTCCAACAATCAATTTAAGCTAAACTTTCTGAAGCATGTCTGTAAGTAACTTTTTTCCTTTTTCTAAATCTGTCTAAGAAGTTTTGAATTAGCAATCCATTACTTCCTAACGCGACACAGAGGCCAATTTATCCTCAATGAATGACAAGGAATGACGAGAGAAATGCATTCAAGTAAGACACACATGTGTTGATCTTAGTAAGTTGGGATATTGTTGCATTCTCCCTCAGAAAAGCACTTGTTTGCCTTTTTCTCTCCAACCATCACAAACATAAACAGGTGGAGTTTGCTAAAAGCTACAGGGACATTGACTGGAACAATGGGCTTTGGTCACATGCGGCTAAGATTGTATTAAACAAAGGATGAATATATGATTATATTCTTCATGGACACTCAGGATCATGGTGGAGGATCTGTGATGCTGTGGGACGGGTTTTTTTTTTCTAAGACCCTGGGAGCCTTGTTGCTGGCATCATGAAATACTACATATAAAGCAAAAATATGGTGGCCTTTGCTAGAAAACTGAAAATGGGTCATTGGGTCTTTCTGCATAATATTGACCCATAACATGTGTCTACATCAACATAGAATTGGTTCACCAGACACAAAATCAGCCTTCTCCCATGGCAATCTCAGGCCCGTGACTGAAATCTTATAGAAAATCTGTGGGGTAAACTGAAGCTAAGAAAGAATAAGAGAGAACCCAGGAAAAATCCATCTTTTTTTTGTGTAAAACTGGCAACTCCATTTAAATGATGTTTTAGGGCTTTTACACAGTATAAGAGAGTAAACAAATTCAAACAACTTACGTAGCTTTTCCTTCTCGAATAAAGACACATGACAGCGATAGTTTAAGTTCAGCCTCTACCACTTTGACCGACAGTGGCTTCAGCTTCAGAGTCAGGTCAGTCTGGGTTGGTGTGGGACTGGCAAAGCGTTTCAGGTTAATGTCAGCAGATGCTAGCACCTTACGGTGACCTTTGTTCTCCTGTGAACAATAAGTAGAAATAATCATTAAATTTAAAGTACTTTGTTCTGAATCCTTTCTTCTTTATCTGGCGCTAAAACTCACTGTGGAAGTTTCCGCGGTAAAGATAAACTAGGTTACTGTGCAAAAGTTGGAACTCATCCCTTAAATTTCTTTGAACTTTGCTTTTAAGGAGCCAGGGTTTGGACTTTGGCTGTTTATTCCACATTGACAGTTCAGGGATGCACCGTTTTCAGAAGGAATGTCCTTTTGCTTGTTTATTAATCCGCTTAACTCTGACTTAAGTCATCCATCTATAAAAGAGGTTTCAGAAATGAACGGATGAACCCCTCTTTTTCCAACAGATATATATTTTAAAAGAATCCTGCCACAAAGAGACAAATATTTTTCATGTCTTTGCCTAATTGTTTGAAAAATATCAAAGATAATAGTTTTAAAGCAATAACATTTTATATGCTATATGTCAGTTTATGTCTTGGTTTTCTGATTATGTTTTTTTTTTGGTGGAGAAGGAGTTATTATTTAGTCCTCCACTTTATCACTATTCTGATTTTAATGCACACACTGTATGATGCGCTGTCAGGGTCAGGCACAGAGACGGAACTGAAAATAAATGAAAAAGCAGCTAAAGTCCCCCCAAAAACAACTTGAACGTCCTCAAGAAAGCCTGAAGAAATATTGATCAAGACTACTTTGAAAGATTAAGTAAAAAGGTTAAAGGTTACTGAAAGTCTTTAGTACACTACACTGAAAAACATTATTTGGCTAAATTTGCAGCTTAAAAAATAGTGATACTTACACCCTCAAGAACAAACGTCCATTCTTTGTCCTCAAATTCATCCGTGTTAGGTTCCTAAAGGGGTGATAAGAAAAAATGTCTTTAATGAAATACTCCCTAAACTTCCAGGCATGCAACCATTTTCTTTAACCTATTTACAACTGAAAATATTACCTTCATGTCTGACTAGCTTATTTGAAGTTTTTCAACTTTTTTCTGCGCTTACGCATTTATTTCACACATCCATATATCCCATTATCTTATTTTGAGGCAGTCAAAATGAGTCGAGAGAACTCAACGACGTTAATGCCGGCTGCATTCCACTTCAGCACCTTTGCATCTTGGTTGTTAGGTAAAATGTATGCAAACCCAGAAGTTTATCTAAAAGGTATGCAGCCCCTGTTTACTCACTCGTGTTTTCTCTACTTCTTTAAGGCAAAATGACTGAAGCAACATTGGCCTATTTCACATACAGCTCCTCAGCATGTTTCACAGCACTAGAACCATTATTTATAGGAAAAAAGATTTGTATTATCAGTTGTGATTTGGTTCAGGCTGCAGCCTTTCCTCTGATGCAACGAAAAAAGACCTGAAGTTAGAAAAATATAGGTGACACGACTGTGCAGTTTACAGTAAGTAGTTACAATTTAGAGAGTAACAAAATAAGATGTTTCTTTTTTGCTGTTACACAAGCTATATAACAGAGTCAAAGAGAGCACAAATAAATAATTCATAAACTTTGCAGAGACAAACTCTTTCCTAAATATGATACCTTGAACAGTGTAACAGAGATATCGATGTTTTCTGGAACAGGCCACACCACCTTTCCCCTGTAGGGGTTCATGATCCCAGGCTGCCAACTGTGGAGCTGCACAACAAACAGTTAACATTAACACACATGCACACTTAGCTGAACTTGTCCTGTTGCTTTAGTGACGAATGTCTTGGGCTTTACCCAATCTGTGATAGGACTTTTTGGAAAACTGAGTACATGTTGCTCAGTTATCATGGTTTTTAGCACTTTCCTTAAAAACAAGGAAAAAGTAATACATTCTTCACTTCATATATATGAAACAGTAATGGAACAAAACTGCAATTTCTGTTTCCAGACAATATCTACAAAGTACTATTTTTGCTTCAGATGTAGGAGATCAAACACCACCTGCCACATTGTGTGATGCCCAAGCAAGGAGGAGGCCTGTCTGAGAAGTCAGTGTTTCTGGAGCAAGGGAGGTTGCTGCAAACTTGAACTCAGCTGTTCTCTAATAAGCCTGTCTAAAGGTTTTAACTTGTTCAGAATCAACACGTGGACTACATTTAAGTCAAAGTTGGAGTTATGCTCTTAGTAAAAATGAGTTTTGGTATCTATCATATCAGCAAATTCCTCCAGAAAACAGACTGAACAAATGCATATACAGGTCCTTCTCAAAATATTAGCATATTGTGATAAAGTTAATTATTTTCCATAATGTCATGATGAAAATTTAACATTCATATATTTTAGATTCATTGCACACTAACTGAAATATTTCAGGTCTTTTATTGTCTTAATACGGATGATTTTGGCATACAGCTCATGAAAACCCAAAATTCCTATCTCACAAAATTAGCATATTTCATCCGACCAATAAAAGAAAAGTGTTTTTAATACAAAAAACGTCAACCTCCAAATAATCATGTACAGTTATGCACTCAATACTTGGTCGGGAATCCTTTTGCAGAAATGACTGCTTCAATGCGGCGTGGCATGGAGGCAATCAGCCTGTGGCACTGCTGAGGTCTTATGGAGGCCCAGGATGCTTCGATAGCGGCCTTTAGCTCATCCAGAGTGTTGGGTCTTGAGTCTCTCAACGTTCTCTTCACAATATCCCACAGATTCTCTATGGGGTTCAGGTCAGGAGAGTTGGCATGCCAATTGAGCACAGTGATACCATGGTCAGTAAACCATTTACCAGTGGTTTTGGCACTGTGAGCAGGTGCCAGGTCGTGCTGAAAAATGAAATCTTCATCTCCATAAAGCTTTTCAGCAGATGGAAGCATGAAGTGCTCCAAAATCTCCTGATAGCTAGCTGCATTGACCCTGCCCTTGATAAAATACAGTGGACCAACACCAGCAGCTGACACGGCACCCCAGACCATTACTGACTGTGGGTACTTGACACTGGACTTCTGGCATTTTGGCATTTCCTTCTCCCCAGTCTTCCTCTAGACTCTGGCACCTTGATTTCTGAATGACATGCAGAATTTGCTTTCATCCGAAAAAAGTACTTTGGACCACTGAGCAACAGTCCAGTGCTGCTTCTCTGTAGCCCAGGTCAGGCGCTGCTGCCGCTGTTTCAGGTTCAAAAGTGGCTTGACCTGGGAATGCGGCACCTGTAGCCCATTTCCTGCACACGCCTGTGCACGGTGGCTCTGGATGTTTCTACTCCAGACTCAGTCCACTGCTTCCGCAGGTCCCCCAAGGTCTGGAATCGGCCCTTCTCCACAATCTTCCTCAGAGTCCGGTCACCTCTTCTCGTTGTGCAGCGTTTTCTGCCACACTTTTTCCTTCCCACAGACTTCCCACTGAGGTGCCTTGATACAGCACTCTGGGAACAGCCTATTCGTTCAGAAATTTCTTTCTGTGTCTTACCCTCTTGCTTGAGGGTGTCAATAGTGGCCTTCTGGACAGCAGTCAGGTCGGCAGTCTTACCCATGATTGGGGTTTTGAGTGATGAACCAGGCTGGGAGTTTTAAAGGCCTCAGGAATCTTTTGCAGGTGTTTAGAGTTAACTCGTTGATTCAGATGATTAGGTTCATAGCTCGTTTAGAGACCCTTTTAATGATATGCTAATTTTGTGAGATAGGAATTTTGGGTTTTCATGAGCTGTATGCCAAAATCATCCGTATTAAGACAATAAAAGACCTGAAATATTTCAGTTAGTGTGCAATGAATCTAAAATATATGAATGTTAAATTTTCATCATTACATTATGGAAAATAATGAACTTTATCACAATATGCTAATATTTTGAGAAGGACCTGTATGTCTGAACTGAAATATTTTTTTTGACTTTAAACTGATAGCAGATCAACTAATACTGTAGGTACCTTATGCTGCGGTGCAGACTAAATTCAGTCTCTCACTGGTTCAAAGTTGCTTTACTGTTGCAGTCAGGTAAAAAGTAAGATAGGCTTTCATGTGTGATCCCAAAAGCAGCTCCACCTGAGAATACACACACGTGTACATAGGTTTGTTTGTTTATTGCTTCTTAGCCTTACTTTGGAGCACATGCGCCTGTTCCTCCTGGTCCACACCACTCTTAGCTTGTCTGGTTGCCTTTAGAAACACAAAAACAGACCAAAACAGAAATAAGACCTTGCCTTATGTTGTTACTCCATAATTACACCTATCACACACCCTGCTTAAAAGCAGAATGAATAAGACCAGAAAAAGGGATGTGGAAAAATATTTCACAAGGAACTCTGGAAAACTTTTAAATGGATCTTAAACCATCTGAACAAAGTGGACTTTATGCCAGAGGAATACCACGAGGTCCAATCCAAGGTCTCATGACTGTCACTGCCTCTAAGTCAAAGAAAAGGCAGTGCTAGCGGTATGAGAGTGTGTGGTTATGCAGATGGCGACGAGCATTTGGTGACATGTCCAATTTGTCTATCTTTATTTATAACCCGAGCAGCTGCTCATCTGTTATTAGACCGAAGTGGTTATGTATTCTTGTAGATGTGCGTGTTGGTAACATCCCTCTTGTACTCTCTTCAGGGCAGGAAGTGAAAGAGGAAGTTACAAAGTCACGTGACCAGACTGAGAGGTGTTCCTCGTTACAGGAAGAAAGAACCCCAAACAGCACTCATGCAGATGTGTAATCATCTAATATAAAAACATAATAACTCTTAACACTCGGTGAAATGATAAAATCTACATATTTCCACTAGAGTTATCCCATTCGTGGCTCAGTTATACTCTTTTGATGGCCATAAGACATGAGGCAGAGGACTGTCAGAAACAGGAGACATGACATGATAGTGAAGCATGCTAAATCCTTAATTAAGTGCTGAGGTTGTGGGTAATGAAAGATAGCTTAGGCTGAGATTTTATGGACAATAGTGGTGACATTAAAGTTTGTAACATGTTATTACTGTACTGTAAACATTACTGTCTACGTGTCTTCATTTGTGTTTCTCAAAAGCTTTGCTGGTTGGTTGCCCTATCTTTAGTAAAAATTAAACCTACAGAAAGTGATTAGACAGACTTCTTTGGAGAAATTTAAAAAACGTGCTATAAATTATGTTGTTCTGCTGACTTTTTGGGGACTTAAGTGCCTGTTTGCACATTCACCTTATATAGACCAATACAGCAATCAGTTTTGATTTGTTTTCTCATTGTCTCCTCTTTCTATTTTTGGCCTCCACAAACCCTTTACAGAGACATGGGACAGTGCAGCTGCGGTTGTAAATCATCTGATTTGAAAAATAAATGGCACTGTGTGGTCTTATGGGTTATGCCATAGAGGAAAAGTAAAATAACTATCCAAGTGAATGCAGTCATATTGCTACCCATGCAGCGAGAGCGAGGTTTTAGGCATATCTGATCCCCCACGTGGCCGATGAAATGCACCTGATAAATGATTCGATGTTTGAAGTGTCCGAAACCTTTGCACGGTTTAAAGTACAGATGACGGAAAGTTATGGAATACTCTGTAGCTATTTTATCTTTATGCTTTCTTACTTGGATTGTTTCTCTTATTGCCTTAATACACACTGCCTTGCAACAGTATTCATAGCTCCTGATTTTTTTTCTGGCACTTTACAACCACAAGTCTCAACGTATTTAACTGGGATTTGATACGATAAAAAGATGGGCATAATTGGGATGTGGCAGGGAAAGGATACATGCTTTTCATTTTCTGCACAAATAAAAAAAACCTGTGCCACGGATTTTTATGAAACCCCTTTACTTTGATTCCTCTAAATAAAACCAACCAATTGCCTTCAAAAGTAAACTATTTAGTAAACAGAGTTCACCTGTGTGTAATTCAGTCTCAGCATTAATACAGCAGTTCTGTGAAGGCCTCAGTTAGAGAAGATTAGTAAGCAAAAAGCATCATGAAAACCATGGAACACAGCTAAGGGACAATGTTGTGAAAAGGTTTAAGTAGCATTCATTAAATATAATATACAATATAATGTCGCAAGCTTTGGACATCTGATAGAGCACTGTTCAATTCATCATTTGAAAATAAAAGAGCATTACCCAACTGCAAACCTACCAAGACATGGACATTCACTTAAACTGACTGTCAAGGACAGTATTAATCAGAGAAGCAGCCAAGAGGCCCATGATAACTTTGGGGGAGCTTCGAAAATCCACAGCTCAGGTGGATGAGTTTGTTGACAGATTGGCAGGAGACCAACACTGCACAACACTCTAGGGTTGCTTTTCTTAATCAAGTATAGGAAAGTTGGTCAAAGTTGATGGAAAAATGGATGGAGCTAAATGCAGGACAATCCTGGAAGATTGTCCTGGAAGAAAACTGGTTAGAAACTGGGGAAGACTTGACACCAACTGGGATGGTGTGTGGCATAGGAGTGAGCCCCATATGCAGAGGCCGTTGGTCCTCTGTGTGGCAGTCTGGCGTTCAATTCCCGACTTTGCCTGATTTCTCTGTCTGTTTGTTGCCTTGAAGGCAACTAGTGCTAAAAAATCTTTAATAAAAAGACTTGAAACAGGTACAGAGGCTCCCCTTTCAGCAGAACTTAGACCATAAAAATGCAGGCAGAGCTAAAACCTTATGGTTTCAATCAAAGCATATATTCATGAGATAAAATGATCTGATCAAAGTCCAGTCCTAAATACAATTGAGGGTTACAGTTTTTAAATAAGATTCAAAGCTTTAAACATCTCACTGAGCACTGTTTACTCCATCACCTGACTAACTTTAACTTCCCCACCCAACTTCACATTTGAGTGTGTTGACTTTGTGTGGATCTTAAGTATGAGAGTTGTTAATACTTTTGCAAGGTACTGGACTAAAGGTAACAAATATCGTCCGATTTCTTTGAGTCATCGTTTCTAAATAATTCTCTTACCTTTTTTCTGGTGCCTATTAAATTCTTCACAGATTTTGATGAACGACCTGAGTTTCATATCACAGTGCTGACATGCCACTTACATAATAATTCTATCCCATCACGTAATATAACAAGATATATCTGGCCAAAACAAGAAAAGTGTCAAGCTCACCATTGTGATCAGTTCATTTTGCTGTTTATGTTAGAGTCAATTAGCTCTCTGTGCCTCAGCTGCCAACTGTTTTGCATAGCAGGAAATATCCTCAGAGGTGAAATACAAAGAGCTTGAGCATTATCAAACGGATCTCTGGGATAAAATAACAAGAGAAAATTGGATTTGCTTTGAATTGCAAATTATTTACCAGTGAATATAAGCTGGAAATCGTACCTGAGAAATAATATAGGGGTTTAGCCTGCAGGCTATACACTGCTGGGTTATTTATAAGAGACTAGAAAAAGCTTTATCATTCTTCTCAGAACCATAATTTTAAACTATGTTAAAAGTGCCCCAACGTGGTTGAGGATAAGACGAATAAGTAGTCATCAGTCGGCTTGAAGTCCAAACTCCACCACCACTCATGTTAAAGGGCTTCGAATGAAATGTGGTATTGCAAGAAACGTTCTATAGACTCACCATCCATAACATGCTAGTACCAGGTTTAGCCCCATTTGCCTTCAAGACTGCCTTAATTCTTTGTGGCATTGATTCAACAAGTTGTGGGAAACATTTTTCAGAGAGTTTGGCCCATAGTAGGATAGTAGCATTAGTGTTTTAGTTGCTGCAGATCTGTTGAATGCTCATCCATGATGCACATCTACAGTTTCATTACATCTTAAACATGCTCTATTGGCTTTAGATCTGGTGACTGTGGAGGCCACTGGAGTACAATGAACTCACTGGCATGTTCAAGAGCATGGTCTGTTATCCTACTGGAAGTATCTATCAGAGATTGGGTACACTGTGGCCATAAAGGGATGGACATGGTCAGCAACAACACTCAGGTAGGTCGTGGTGCTTTATTGAAGTTCAACAAGTATTAAGGAGCCCAAAGAATCCAAAGGAAATACCCCCTAAGCCATTACAACACCCGTAGCAGAACGGTTAACACAGGACAGCATAGATTTCTGCTTGTTTTTTTGTTTTGCCAAATTCTGATACTGCCTTTTGAATGTTGCAGCTGAAATCACAACTCAACTCAAGCAATGTTTTTTATTACAATTTGTTATTAACTATTTTATTGTGTGTGTGTGAATTGTGTCTTCTGCTGCTTCATCCCCTCTGGAGCAAGGTCTGACATGTCATGCATTCAAAGATGTATTCTGCATACCTGGGTTGTAAGGAGTGGCTGTTTAAGCGAATGTTGCCTTTTCACCATCTAGTACCAGTATACCCATTCTCCTCTGACATCAACAAGGAATTATTGTCCACACAACAGCCGCTCACTGAATATCTTCTCTATTTTGGGGATCATTCCCAGATGGCTGTGTGTGAAAATTTCACTAGCACCAATAAGTTACTTAAATCTCCTTTTCTCTCCATCCTGATGCTTGGTTTGAACTTCAGCATGTCATCTTCACCAATCTATGTAGATGCCTAAATGCATTAAGTTGATACTGCTTGATTGGCTGATTCGCTACTTGTGTTGACAGGCAATTAGACTGGTGTACATAAAATGGTTGGCGATTGTTCAATTTTAGTCCATTTGCCATTTAAACTGCCCTTAAGTGTTAGTGTTGTCTGCTGATCTTTTTACCCATGTTTTGGATTATAAGCCTACCTTAGTTATCTGGGTCAAAACCATAACCCAACCTTGTTGCACTAAATCCCCTTGGTGGAGATTGGTTCCTGTTTGACCCAAAATCTGGTCTTTTCGTCTTAAATAAGCCAATATTTCCCATACAAGGTTCATACAAGGTCATTCAGCCTCAAAGTGAAACACTGCAAAAAACTATCCTCCTATAATTGCCTTAATTCAGTTTCTTTATGTTATGTTCTTTTTGTTATTTTGTAATGAAAAAAGTGGATATTTAACAAGGTTTGGCTTAATATCAGGAATTTCAATTGTTGAATAAATCCCATTACCAATTACTGTTATGAAACTTATTGTATACTGTGTTTGAAGGCATGCCAATGGAGTTACATACAAGACCTAAACACAATATCAATTTTAGTTCGATTTAACTCGCTTAAGTGTTAAATATAAGCTATTATTTATTTATTTTGAATAATTCGCATTGGTCTAAAATGTAACTCATAATGATCTTAAGAAGGTCTTAAAAGGCTTAAATTTAATTTACTGTAACATTTTTTAAATGCTGTTTTTACCAAGCAGTTTCTGTGTTGCATTTTATAATTTCTGATTAAATAAAAAGTAACCAACAAAGTATATTATTTCCAATGTTGGACATCGTGCCCTTTAAGCTCATTCCTGAGATCAATAATACTTGTAGGTGTGTCAGACTTTTTGCCTTTAAAGATAAGACATTTAATGACCATATGCATAGTATCAGACGGCTCTCAGTTAAAGGCGAGGTCGGAATCGAACCCATGACCACTCGCTTTAGCTCGCTGGTGGGGCGCTCTCATCTCTCCGCAGCGGAAAGACTCTCAACATGAGGCTGATCATGGCCATAGCGGAGTCTTATTAGTTTATAGCACATACAAACAGCTCACAGGAAGAGTGTTTTTAAGTCAAACAGTAGAAAACTTTAACTTCACGAAGATAAACCGACGTTACTCACCATTTCTTTGTGCACTCCAGCACAAGTTCCTGATAAGAAGCGATAAACTGGAACTTTGAAGCCTTTTTACCAACTCGCTGGAGTCGTTTCCACACCGAGGTCATCGTCTCTGTTGGTAAAGTTAGAGTTTACACCCAGGAAGAGGAGAATAATCCAACTTTTATCCGCTGATTGTGTTCTTTAGAAGAGGGTTTGCCTCCTTTTCATCTGCCGCTGATGAAACTCGCACAAGTTGCGACTAGCGCTCATTTGCAATACCTTGAACCGCACGCACACTAAACAAGATTTAACCTGATGTAAACTAAGACAAGAGAACAAACAAAAAACAGACATGTGCAGCAAAACGAAACCCGATTTTCCACTCGGGCTTTAAAATGATTCAACTAAACGACTGCAGCAGCTTCAATTGACAGCTTGTTTCACCCCCCTTTGCTTGTAATCCACATGGAGGCAGCACAGTTTACTCAACTCGGGGTTGTCGTCTGCTTCCTCCTGACTCAGTCAACCCTCCCTTTTTCTAACAGCCACAGACAGTGAAAGAGAAAAAAAGAGAGAGAGAGAGGATATGCAAAGCGAGTCTATGTTGATGCAGCAGTAGGAAATGCGAAGTCCTTCATCTCTCTGTCATAACTGCAGACTTTGAACCTGCCTGTCAGTTTGACTGGGACAGTCTTATCTAGCTTCATTTCACCTAATCAACTCTGCAAAGTCTAATTTCCAACGAGGCTGCAGGGGTGAAAATCATGCACTGGTAAATTCTGTTCCTGATTTGGATCAGAGCTCATAGTTATGAGCCAAGTCACTTCCTGAGTTCTGGCTACATCACCTCAATGTTCCTGGGGAAACTGTGCTTCATTCTGTAAACTACAGAAGCATAGTTTCCACAGGAGAAAAAGGAGCCAGGTCCACTTTGTAAGTATGTGTGTGTGTGTGTGTGTGTGTGTGTGTGTGTTCAAGTTAGGTCAAAGCAGAGGGATTTTCCTCAGTGAGAGAAGCAGAGTATTTTTAGGTGGAGGATCTTTTATGGACAGAGGCAGCTGGATGGTGGAGTGTGGGGAAGGAGCAACAGCAACAGGAGGAGGACAAATCTCTCATGACTCAGAGTTGCTCTAATTTTACACTTTGGGTTCGGTCTCAAGTGCTGTCCACTCCTCGACCAAACATGAAAACCCACCTGACATTGTGATGATTTGACATGTATTGTAGATAAGGCTCAGAAATGCAAAACATAACTGCTTTATTGTATTTCATTGGGATTTAATGTTACAGACCAAAACAATTATACATATACATATATATATATATATTTAAGTAACATTATAACTAATGAAAATCTGAATATTTAGCCCCATTTACTCTGATAATTTTCACACTAACTAGTAACTGAATGGCACTAGTGTGTGATTCAATATCCGGATATTGCAGTGCTGTGAAAGCCTCAGCTGTATTTCAGAGAACATAAGGGAACAAACAGCATCACAAAGACCAAGGAACACAGTAGAAAGGTCTGGAATGAAGCTGTGGAAAGGTTTATGTAGTTTTAAGTTATAAAACAACATCACAAGCTTTGAACATCTCACTGAGCACTGTTCAATCCATCATCTGAAAATAGAAAAAGTATGACACAAAGGCAAGCCTATACATGGCCGTCCTACTAAACCAGGGGTGTCCAAAGTTGGTCCTCGAGGGCCGGTGTCCTGCAGGTTTTAGATGTTTCCCTGCTTTAACACACCTGATTCAGATGACTGCAGTTCAGCAAAGGCCTGTTAATCCGCCATAGATGGAAATCAGATGTGCAAAAGCAAGAAACATCCAAAACATGCAGGCGTTGGCCCTTGAGGACCAACTTTGGACACCCCTAAACCAATAGGGCGGGCAAGGTTAGCGTTAATCTGAGAAGCAGCCAAAAGGCCAATGGCAACTCTGGATTAGCTGTAGGGATCCAGGGCTCAGGCGAGATAATCTGTTGACGGGACAACTAT
Organism: Girardinichthys multiradiatus; assembly: GCF_021462225.1. NCBI lineage: Eukaryota > Metazoa > Chordata > Actinopteri > Cyprinodontiformes > Goodeidae > Girardinichthys > Girardinichthys multiradiatus. The sequence goes on from NC_061804.1 coordinate 18,179,441, forward strand.
TGGTCATGCACTCCACAAATATGGCATGAAGAAAGCCCTAGATGAAAGAAAGCCATTGGAAACACAATTTAAAGTTAGCAAAAAGCCACGTTGGTGACACAGTAAACAGTAAATCTGAAAGAAGGTCAGATCAAACCAAAATTAAACATTATGGATAACATGTGGGGAAACTAACACTGCACATCATGCTAAACACCCCATACTGGCACAGATGGTGGCAGCATCATGCTGTGGAGATGCACTCCATCAGCAGTGACAGGGAAGCTAATCAGAGTTGAAGGGAAGCCGGTGGAGGTAAATACAGAATAATCTTGGAAGAAAAACTGTTATAAGCTGTGAAAGTATTCAGACTGGGGCAAAAGTTCACTTTCCAGTAGGTCAATAACACTAAATGTAGAGCCTGAGCTACAATGGATTGACTTAGATCAAAGCATAATCATGTCAAAACCTAAATCCAATTGAGAATTGGAGAGATTTGAAAATGTATGTTCATGGACACTTTTCTCTCAGTCTGACTGAGCTTTAGCTATTTTGCAAAGAAGAATGTTAGTAGAGACATACCCCAAAACACTTGAAGGAGGACTTGACTGCGAATACATACTTGCTCCACATTTGTCAGATTTCATATTGCTAAAATGTTTGAAAACCACGTAGAATTTTTCTGTCACATCACAATAATGAACTAATTTGTGTCGGTCTGTCATATAAAATTTCCATAAAATACAAGTGTTTTGCTGTAACATGAAAAATGTGAAGAGGTCTAGGGGTGTAAATAATTTTACACGACAGTCTAGTAATGATGTATCTTAATTCATTGAACATCTCAATTTGCTTTGATTACTTTGTATCTGTGCTCATTTTGGGTACAGTTTGGCTGTGATTTGCCCTTTCTGGTTGTATTAATTAACTTCGGTTAGCTAATGACACTATTTAGTTATTCATGTGTCGCTTTGTGGCCAGTTGAAACCTTTTCTATTTGTGCCTCAGATTATGCTTAATCCAGTTGTTTTTGATGTCTTTGTAGTCATTCCACATGTAACTTTTGGCTCCTAATTAGTTATGCATGTAAGGATATTAGCTCTTACCTGTTCTGTAACATGCCCATATCTTTCACTTTTATCAGCCACATTTTCAATGTTTTGTTTTAAAAACAGGTATTATAACAAGTGCTTTATCCTTTCTTACACAACACGTGATTTTATATTGACATATAATCATTCTTGAACTTTATGTAGCTTCATAAACTGCAGTATATCTCACTGGTCATTGTATCGCAGCTCCTCTACTTCTCTCCTTGCTGGTATTTACCCCAATAACTTCAAGTAAAGCATATCTGTAGTAGTAATAATTGTATAGCCACTTTCTCTTCATCCATATGGGGAGAACCCATTGGAAGAAAGCCATCTGTCAGTTATAGGTACGTATTTGAATACAGCTGATAGAAAACCATAAATGAGAATTGCATGGACAGAATTTGGACACATTCAAATCTTCAGTTCAGTTGCTGACAAACAGAGGGAGATGTTTTCCATCATTTGTGATATCTCCAAAGCATATGTTCCTTTTAAATAGATTGGAACATGAGACTATCTCTTGAAAACCTCCCCACAGCAAATTGTTTTTTTTAGGATGACATGAAGGAGAGAGAGACGAAGTCCCCTCTTAAACAGACACAGTGTGTCTCCTGTTGGACAGCATCATTGTTTACGTTTAACTCAGATGGATGAATGCACTGCAGCATTATAACAAGACAGAAAGATGTAATGTGATGATGTTTTCATGTAGTTTGACAGACCTGTCACAGAAGAAGTGTACACACTCCTGTTAAAATTGCAAAGATGGCCAGCAGAAGCCAAACTTAAACCAATTGCAAAAGGTACACACACTCACAGTGATACACGGCGTTGGCAGCATCATGATATGGGGTTACGTTTCTTGAGATGGAGGAAGGATTTTGGTCAAGGTGGGTGAATTTATAGACTCCCACTCTAAATATCAGTTGGATTTGGCCCAAAGCCTTCAGGTGCTGCTAGAAAGCCGGAGATGAAGAAGAATATTAATTTTCAGCATCACAGAGAGTCCAAGCATACATCCAAATTAACAAAAGTAAATTAAAGCATTGGAAAGGCCTAGGGCTGTGGACAATACATGTCATCACAATCTGATAGATATAGAAACATTTTGCCAGGTAGGGAGGGCAAATGTTGCAAGTTAAAATGTGGGATTCTGATGGACTTGCACCAAAGAAAGCTGAATGCTGGAACTGACTCAAAACATGCTGTAATAAATAATGTTCTCCCTTAAGCAACCAAGTTCTGGCACCTTTCATTTGGGCTTCACATTTTCCCCCAAAATAATCAGCTGAATCATAGAAATGGTTAAAAAAATGTATCTTGGTATTATTGCCTTACATTAAAAAAACAAATTTTACTTGAATTTTACTTGACTTCTAAGATCCGCTGTTAGTGTGGGAGCTAAATACCTCAAACAAGAAACTTGGAAAGTTTACTTTGGCATTTAGAGGTATTGGATGCATGTTTTTACTGGACAAAGGAGGAATTAAGGATCTGGGAAATTCTCATAATGCTGTTATCTTTGTCATGTTTCCAGATCATAACAGTGATAAAATGTCAGAGAAGAATATGTGGATTTTAAATGTTTACTAATGAGAAATAAGCCTCTCCAAGTTTTGAAAGGTCAATGATGTGCAAATATTTATACAGAATTTTAAACATGCTTTCACACCCTTTAAAAAAATGCATTCTTTGTCCAGATTTATACAGTCAAAACTTCCCCTCTGTCTTTTAAATGCACAGCACAAGGATGAAAATAATCTTAATTTTAAAACTGCCGAAATAAAAGTGCTGTTGGTCTCTCTGAGTTTTATGTTGGACTTTTTAAGATGTCCCCTCACGTTTGGTGAAGAAATGTTTCTGTTGTGTACAGCATAGGATACTAATAATCCTAAACTTAGGATCTCTTACTTTTCCAGACTCAAATCTTCTAAGTTTCCAAACAAAAACCATATGCAAAAGATGAAAAAAATAATTTATTAAATCCAACATAAAAGCCCAAATCAAGGGTGTACTTAAAAAGGTGTGAAAATCCATCAGGTTATAGATGTATGGTGTGAATGATGTGTTGTGATGTGCACACAAAAACAACCAATTAAGGTGACAGAATTAACAAAAGCAGGTAAAGACCCCTAATGCGTGCTTAAAGTGATCAGGAACTTTAAAGTGATCTCAGAAAACAGGCACTGGTTGCTTTGTTAGTGAGACGAATGTGGAAGGATAATCATGCATAACATGAGATGAGATTACGAGTAAAAAAGTCAATACAAAAGGGTCTCAAATAGCCACAGGGTATCTTTACACCATTGGTCCATGTATGTATCTTTACTAGTGAAAACAAAAGGAGTTTCTGGAAGAACACTGAGAAGAATTTGTTGCTTTATCTTCAGCCTTCTTCTCTAGTTCATCCTCCTCCTCCTCCTCAGAGTATCCATTATCACCCATGAAGGAGGCTTCACCCTTGCATTGTTGGATGACCTCATGGAGAGACCAAAGTTGGCAGAGCAGAGACATGTCAAGCTGACGTAGACCGACCTGAAATAGTGAAGCAGAAAATTATACAAAAACAAAAATGGTAAAAGAGAGAGCAGTCCTCAGTTATACAGAGACTTGCGTTTTATCACTGTACAGTCCCAAACTACAATGTTTTTTATTGGGAGTTTGTATGATAGACCAACACAAATTGGTTCATAAAATGTGAAGTGGGAGGAAATTTATTAATTTCCTTTACTCTGTTACAGTACAACCAATTGCCTTCAGAATTTCTTCGAATAGTAAATATACAGTGGTTGGACAATGAAACTGAAACACCTGGTTTTAGACCACAATAATTTATTAGTATGGTGTAGGGCCTCCTTTTGCGGCCAATACAGCCTCAATTCATCTTGGGAATGATATATACAAGTCCTGCACAGTGGACAGAGGGATTTTAAGCCATTCTTCCTGCAGGATAGTGGCCAGGTCACTACGTGATACTGGTGGAGGAAAACGTTTCCTGTCTCGCTCCTCCAAAACACCCCAAAGTGGCTCAATAATATTTAGATCTGGTGACTGTGCAGGCCATGTGAGATGTTCAACTTCACTTTCATGTTCATCAAACCAATCTTCCACCAGTCTTGCTGTGTGTATTGGTGCATTGTCATCCTGATACACGGCACCGCCTTCAGGATACAATGTTTGAACCATTGGATGCACATGGTCCTCAAGAATGGTTCGGTAGTCCTTGGCAGCCCATCTAGCACAAGTATTGGGCCAAGAAAATGCCATGATATGGCAGCCCAAACCATCACTGATCCACCCCCATGCTTCACTCTGGGCATGCAACAGTCTGGGTGGTACGCTTCTTTGGGGCTTCTCCACACCGTAACTCTCCTGGATGTGGGGAAAACAGTAAAGGTGGACTCATCAGAGAACAATACATGTTTCACATTGTCCACAGCCCAAGATTTGTGCTCCTTGCACCACTGAAACCGACGTTTGGCATTGGCATGAGTGACCAAAGGTTTGGCTATAGCAGCCCGGCCATGTATATTGACCCTGTGGAGCTCCTGACGGACAGTTCTGGTGGAAACAGGAGAGTTGAGATGCACATTTAATTCTGCCGTGATTTGGGCAGCCGTGGTTTTATGTTTTTTGGATACAATCCGGGTTAGCACCCGAACATCCCTTTTAGACAGCTTCCTCTTGCGTCCACAGTTAATCCTGTTGGATGTGGTTCGTCCTTCTTGGTGGTATGCTGACATTACCCTGGATACCGTGGCTCTTGATACATCACAAAGACTTGCTGTCTTGGTCACAGATGCGCCAGCAAGACGTGCACCAACAATTTATCCTCCTTTGAACTCTGGTATATCTCCCATAATGTTGTGTGCATTTCAATATTTTGAGCAAAACTGTGCTCTTACCCTGCTAATTGAACCTTCACACTCTGCTCTTACTGGTGCAATGTGCAATCAATGAAGACTGGCTACCAGGCTGGTCCAATTTAGCCATGAAACCTCCCACACTAAAATGACAGGTGTTTCAGTTTCATTGTCCAACCCCTGTATTCCACCTGTGTGTGTAAGTACAGCAGTTCTGCGAAGGCCTCAGAGGTTTGTTAAAGAACATTACTGAACAAACAGCATCATGAATACAGTGGTGGAGAATTTTAAAGCAGAGCACTGTTCAATCTATCCATCTATTTTTTATACCCGCTCCTTCCGTACAGGGTCACCGGGGGAGCTGGTGCCAATTTCCAGCGGTGTGCAGGCGAGCGGCAGGGTACACCCTGGACAGGTCGCCAGTCCATCTCAGGGCAACACTTTTACAGCCACAGCTACAATGGAATGGTTCAGATCAAAACATATTCATGTTTCCTAGTCAAAGTGAAGACCAAAATCTTTTTGACAGTCTGTGGCAAGACTTGAAAATCGATGTTTACAGATGCTCTCCATCCTTTCTGACTGAGACTATCCCGTAAGTTATTTTGCATAAAAGAATGGGCATAAATTTCAGTCTCTAGATGTGCAAAGTTGGTAGAGACATACTCCCAAAGGGCTGCAATTGCAGCAAAGGCTTCCTCCCAACAATCATAAGCTACTTGTTGCTACTGTTGGTCTATCACCTAAAATTGCAATAAAATATGAAGTTTGCGGTTGTAGCGTGGCGAAGTGTGAACAGGCGTGTATACTTTAGTAAAACTGTGTAAAGGCAACATTTTTGCATTAAGAAAATAAAAAAAAAATACGTTCCCTTTCAAAAGCGTAACAGAAAAATGTTGACTCGTTTTTGGTAAGAATTTTGAGCCATTAAAGCTTCCATACACGGGTTGCTTAGCAAAATTGTGAAAATGACAGAATAATATAATATGTAGACTATTCTGCTGTAGACAAGGTGCAAAGAGGAGGCAAATGTTTTAATACTCAAGTCACTTTTTAATTTCCTAATTTGGTGAAGTAAACATTTCATGGGAAGTTTCCCTCCTTAAAGTCATAGGTCATGATGAGGATTTAAAGTTTCTAATGGCACAAATGTCGCAGTGGAAGATTTAACGTCCCACCGCGGTGATGCTTTGTGGGAGATGAGCCAACAGCTTACCATCTCTTTGCGCAGGAGCGCCAGCGCAGCGTCCAGTCCACCCGGCTTTGCTGCAGCCGCCTCTCTGCCTCCTCTGCAACTGATCTCGGCTTGGATGCGGCTCCTCTTGATGTGCAGCTTCTGCATGTCCCTCCACGACCCGCCGCTGGAGTTCAGGATCCCGACCAGGCTCTTGGGCAGCGGCGGCAGCCCCTCTGCGGCAAACACAGCAGCGCCAACCTGATATTCCGCTCTTCCCAAACTCCCGTCCATAAAACACTATGTTTTCTCAGTAAAAAAAAAAAAAAGTACTGGTGAGAATTACAGACACTTTTCAGATACAAAACCTCTCAGGAGTAACTGGTCACAGAGGTGCTGTTTACTCAGAAAATTAGATCCTCTATCTGGATCCATCCAGACGGGGCAAATAGAAATATGAAGCTTCCGGGCTTTGTTTGGCATCCTGCTCTTTGTGTGGAGGAAGGGGCGTTCAATGACCCTGCACTCCTTTCTTCACCCGGACAAAACAAAACCACGCAGCTTTGTTTGGGACAAAGAGAAACTGGATCTGCTTTAAACGACTTAATTAGACAGTTCCTGTACTTGATGTAGATGCAGTTATTTCTCCTGATGTGGAAAGCGATACATGCAGACTAATTATTAATTTAGTCTGACCCGCTATATATAAACAACAGGCCTACGGTCCCTACAGTATTCACATATGGACACTACAATGTGTTATTAAGATTTCATGTGACGTGTCCACACAATGAGGTGCATCACTGTGAAGTAGAAATAAAATTATATATGGTTTACATTTTTTTTTTTTACAGTTAAAACCAGCGTTTCACATTTTAAAACTGAATGGTTTAGCGAAAATAGCTCAAGCTGAGTAGGTCGGTCTACGTTCCTACCTTCAACTATGGCCATGAACTTTGGGTCATGACTGAAAGAACGAGATCCCGGATACAAGCAGCTGAAATGAGCTTCCTCTGTAGGGTGGCCGGGCACTCCCTTAGAGATAGGGTGAGGAGCTCGGCCATCCGGGAGGAGCTTGGAGTAGAGCCGTTGCTCCTCCACATTGAGAGGAGCCAATTGAGGTGGCTCGGGCTTCTATACCGGATGCCTCCTGGACGCCTTCCCCGGGAGGTGTTCCAGGCACGTCCCACCAGGAGGAGGCCCAGGGGACGGCCCAGGACACGCTGGAGGGACTATGTCTCTCGGCTGGCCTGGGAACGCCTTGGGCTCCCCCTGGAGGAACTGGAGGAGGTGTCTGGAGAAAGGGACGTCTGGGCGTCTCTGCTGAGTCTGCTGCCCCCTTGACCCGGTCCCGGATAAAGTGGAAGACGACGAGTGCGAGTATGAGTCAGATTGGATAGACAGCATGTGTATTTCCTGTCTGGCCACACATATACATTTGGATTTTGCCTTGGACTTTGACTAGGCTATGCTGACACATGAATCTCCTTTCATATGAACTGTTCCATTGCAGCTCTGGCCATGTGTTCAGGTTTTGACCTCCACTTCAGTCTCAAGCCTTCTGCAGCCATAAGGGTTTCTTCCAGGATTGTCCCGCATTTAGCTCTTTCCAGCTTTTCCATGAACTCTGAATAGTTTCCTCTACCCCAGCTAAATAAAAGCCTTCTCACAGCATGATGCTGCCATGGTAGGGATGGTTTGTCACAGGTGATGTGAAATGTTAATTTTCCACCACAACATTTTGCATGTTGGCCAAAATAATCACTTTTTGCCTCATCTGACCCAGTTATCACCAAGTCTTCATGACATGTCTCCTACATGGCTTTCCTCTTACATCGCATTAATGAAAGGCCTGATGTGTGGAGTGCATGGCAAACATGCACTCCACACATCCGGTCAATAGAGTTCCCCACCTGAGCTGTGAATCTGTGCGGCTCCTTCTCTAATTAATGCCGTGATATTTCTGGATGATGAACAATAACCTGTGAGGCGTAACTCTTTAAGCCCAAGTGTGTTTTAAACTATTCCACAACTTTAGCCTGACCTGTCTGCTGTGTTTCTTGGTCCTCGTCAAGGCAGTTGTATTTATGCGGAGCTTAAATTACACACGCAGGCTCTACTCACTAGTTAGGTGACTCTGTAGGCATTTGTTTGTACTGGATTGTATTTAGAGGTATTAAAGTAAATGGGGCTGGAAATGCACAGCACACTTCTCAGATTTTGTATAAGAATTTTGAAAACCTAGCATTATTTTCCTTATAATTACATGTCACTTTGTGTTGGTCTGTCACAAAATCTCAGTTCATTATACTGAAGGTTGTGGTTGTAACATGAGAGAAATGTAGAATTAGCTGGAGAGTAAATACATTCATATGGCACCGTATGCACCCTACAGTTACATTACACAAGAATGTAAAAGCCATGGCAGGGGTCAGCAACTTTAACAATCCAAAGAGCCATTTTAGCCCTCAATCCAACTAAATAAATCTCATTTAGAGCCACAAATGTTACTTGACCTTTTGAAAAGACAACTTATAATTTTTGATACATACTAAATTAAATTTGTTGTGCTTTTAAATAACTAAAGAATTTGATGTCTTTTAGCTTTTAAAATGGAGAAAAACATACATTTCTTTAATGGGATGTGGATTTTTGTGGAAAAGGAAAAAAAAAAAAATTGTTTCTACCCCAATGACAAAAGTTTAAAATAAAATTACTGGTAATTAGTCTCATTCTGTTGTGGAAATTCAATGCAAATATTCCATTAAACAAAAAAACCCTGCCAAATCTTACTATATACTTAAAACCATTAGTTGACCAAATGTGGAAGGTCCAAAGAGCCACTTGCAACTCTGGAGCCAGAGATTGAAGACCCCAGGCCTATGGGAACAATACATTTTTATTTCACCCGTTTTTTAAAATATATTTATAGGTATTTGTCGCCCCCTCGTGGAAAGAAACAAGCTCTGCAACTTCAGAACAGAATTTATTCTGGTTGCATATTAAACTAACTACTCTGGACAAAACATTAAAGATGTGTTCTTTAATATCAAGCGTTATCTTATGTAGATTGCTACTGAAAAACTGAACCGAAACAAGGACAAAGCATCCATGTAACAAAACCACAGGACCGTCACCTTTATCTGACAGTTTTCCCAAAAACCTCACAACCTTGATTGTCTCGGCATCTCAGAAGGGTTAAGAAGAGGATTTTTAAGTCAAACCTAACATTTGAACTACAACTGATCTGAGGTTTAGATGTATGCAAGATGTGTGGCAGCATGAATCTGAACAAGAAAACAGATCTGGGGCATTGCAACTTTTTGCAGAGGCTTGTGGATAAACTAGAGATTGCAAGATTCTGGGCAGGGATTCACACAGAATTTCCTCTTCTATGTAGAAAAGCCCAGGTTTAGAAACTTGCTTCAATAAGAGCTTTAAACTAATGTGAATCATTTAAATGCTCTCAAAATGTTGAATGTTTGTCTTTTTAAAAAAGGTACAATTTGACAAGTTATTTCAGTATGGAATTCATCTGCCAGAATAAATTCAAGAGCAATCAGTGCACTTCATAATATTTTAATTCCTAATTCAAGTGAATTTATACAACAACTTGTGATTCAGCTGTAAGCAAGTATTCAGACGTAGAGAGAAGCAAGGCAACAGTCAGTACTCTGAAGCAGAGTAGAAACAGCGGTCGTATCACTCCATGCTTTTCAACCAGTCCACTCTGCTTACTGGCTGAGTTCTCTAAGGCTCCGCAGCGAGTTGGCACAGCTGCTGATCAGGCTGCACAGCTGGATGCTGGTCTCCAGTGAGGCTGAACTCTGTAACTGGACGGTGGCCCCACGAAGTTTAGTTAGGACCACTTCTTTGGCTTCTTCCAAGTCACGCTGGAGGGTGGAACTTGGTGGACAAACCAGGGAACGAATGGGCACCAGGCTTGTGGTGGAGGCAGGAGACAATGCAGAAATGACGACAGGTGGAGGCAAAAAGGATCTTCCTCCAGAGGCGGCCCCCTCGCAGTGCTCCGGTCTGGGCTGAGTAACGGGCACGCTCGCCTGGCTGCTGCTGCTTTGCCCTGCGCAGACCTGGGTCACTGCCTGGGACTGGGCTGCAAGCTGCCGTTCTCTCACCTGGGACAATGCAGCTTGTGGATTTAAGGCTGAAGAAAGAAAAAGAGGATAAACTAAAACAAGGGCCAGAAACATCTTTACAAACGAGAAGAGGTAAATGAACTGTAAAATGCAAAGAATGTAGAGGTTTACCAGGGTTGTCCTTATCAATATCAGAGTCCAGCTCCTGACATGAGACACAGTAGTTTGTCTGTTGTCTGTCCTGAAGAAGAATAGTCTAGAAGCACAAACAAATGTCTTGGATTACTTGATCTTTCTAAATTATTCAGACTCAAAGCCATGAGAAAAAAAAACCTGTACAGTCACATAAGATTTTACTAATTTTGTTTCAGTTTTTCTATGCCTATAGATAATACAAAATATTTATATGTTTTGTACAGTTTTGGCTTAATTATCGTTCTGAGTGGGTTGCTTTTTCAGGAAATGGCATGTTTTAGAGTCTGTATACTCCAGTTAATTATTTGATACTAAATTAGTTAATGATCATTTCAGTAATTGATTTATCCCATTATTTGTTTCAGCCCTAGTCTGCATAGACCAGTCAGGGTAGGAACTGGCACACAAAGCAGGGGAAGGAGGAGGCCAGGTTGCATGAACCATATTTTCTTTTACATCACATGAATGTTCAGATGATGTGGCAATGTTCTGCCGAGTAACCTTCCCTCTGCCATCCATGTGGAAGTTCTTAAACACGTACCAACTGCATAAGCATTGTTGCAAGCCATATAAACCCTTTCATGGAAACAATATTCCTAGATGCCGGTGGCCTCTCTTCAAGATTGTGCACCCTGCCACGAAGCAAAATGGTTCAGAAATAATCAGTGGAGGCTCCACTTGTCATCTCACAGGACTTAACGGCCGCTAACATCTTTCTAATTCAACATATCAGGGCTGTTTTGGTGGTAAGAAGCAGACTGGGACAACGATGAAGGCTGTTGTAATATTATGCCTGATCAGTCTATCTGAGTTCATTGTCTATATGATAAAATTAGAATCAGCTTTAACATCTCTTATTAATGTGGTTTCAACTTTATTCTCATTAAAAAATAAAACCGAAATGTCATGCTTACATCGCACACTTCGCAGGAGTCCCCCAGCATCCTGTACCCTTTCAGGAGGTAATCTCCCATCAGTTTGCTGATCTTGTCCTGTCTCTCCCTCTGAGCCTGGATCACCTTCATCTCTGCATCTGTTGGGGGATTCCACTCAAAGTCTTCATCTGCAGGTCGGCCACAAGTGAAAAACATTCTAGCAAACAACACTGTAAATAATATCAGTTAAACTACATACACAATGAAACTGAAACACCTGGTTTTAGCACCCGAACATCCCTTTCAGACAGCTTCCTCTTGCGTCCGCAGTTAATCCTGTTGGATGTGGTTCATCCTTCTTGGTGGTATGATGACATTACCCTGGATACCGTGGCTCTTGATACATCACAAAGACTTTCTGCCTTGGTCACAGATGCGCCAGCAAGATGTGCACCAACAATTTGTCCTCTTTTGAACTCTGGTATGTCACCCATAATGTTGTGTGCATTTCAATATTTTGAGCAAAACTGTGCTCTTACCCTGCTAATTGAACCTTCACACTCTGCTCTTACTGGTGCAATGTGCAATCAATGAAGACTGGCTACCAGGCTGGTCCAATTTAGCCATGAAACCTTCCACACTTAAAAGACAGGTGTTCAGTTTCATTGTCCAACCCCTGTGTGTGTATTTAACTTTTTTAAAGCTTTTGACCTATCTGAGTAATGATTTTATCTCTATTTGCTTCTTACGATAGCTATCAGAAAACAATAACAAGCTAGCAGTCAAAAGCAACAGGGGTAACGTTAAGGCAACATGTACACGAAGAAGACAGCAGCTCAGTCGATTATAAACTAACGTAAATAAACGGTAAATACAGCCATGAATAACTACACTAGTGGACACTCAAAAGCTCAAAGTTAGTAGACAGTTAAGTTCACAAACCTCCATTCAAATCCATGTTGCTTCACTGCTGCTACACGGTGTGAGTGATGCGTCTTCTTCCTGGGTAGTCAAAGAGTCAGCTGGCGTTTACCGCCCCCTCTGGTGACTTATATACACGTTTTCTTCTTCTTCTTAAAGTTTTACGGAGGTTGGCGACCAACTTGATGGGGCATTACCGCCACCTACTGTTCCAGAGTATGGGTCAGCCACTACCTATACCCTCCAATAGATCCCTGTATCTTTTAAAAAGGACACCAATACCCGAAATTGTGCTCTACTTCCCAAACCCAAAATACTTTTCAAAGTGAACTCTTTTAGTTCCTTCAATCTTTCCCTCAAAATCTCCCTATATACACTGTAACCTCTGCACCTTAAAACCACATGCTCAAATCACATGTTCTTCCTGGCAACCTTCACATCTCCCTGTCCTATGTTTCCCTATTATGTATAGTGTACTATTTAGTGAACAATGTCCTATCCTTATTCTTGTAATAACAGATTCTTCTTTCCTATACCCTCCCTGCACTCTGGACTCTGCTATCCTGCTGTGAATGTTATACAGATGTCTTCCCTTCTTTCCATTATCCCACTCTCTTTGCCACTCCTGATTTATGTGTTTCCAAATCATGCTCTTTATCTCAGATTTACTCAATTTAACCCTCAATTCCACTGTACTGTTTTTTAGAGCTTCTTTTGCCAGTTTGTCCACTTTTTCATTCCCATTGATCCCCACATGTGCTGGCACCCACAGAAACTGAACTATACCCCCCCACTGATGAATTCTGAGAATAACGACAAGTATATTATAGAGAATATCCTGTCTACTGTTTGAATGGAATGATCTTATACTTGAGAGGACAGAGGTTGAGTCCGAGCATATTAACAGCTTGTTTAACTTTGCAAGCTCTACCCATCGTAATACCACCAAGATTGTCACCATCTCCACAGTATAAACCCCCAACCCATCTGGAGTGGGTCTATTAATCCCAATTCTCCTTGCTGGAACTGACACCCCAAAACCTGTCACTCCTGTCTCTGGATTCTTGGTTCCATCTGTGAAAATGTGAACATAATCAGAATATTTGCTTTCCACATAATGATTAACGGAGATAACAAGATCTTATTTTCTTTCCCTTTCTCTCTTCTTGTCTAAGAGGTACCAATCAACCGAAGGGGATATTATTAACCAGGGGGGCAGATCTGGGTACGCCACCGCAGGACAAATCTATAGACTATCTAGTTCACATTCCTTAGCCAATTGGTTCCCCACCTTCCCAAAGTGATCCTTCTGGCACTTTCCATACGCCCAGCAGTTTTCAAGCACTTGTTTAGTGGGGTGAGATTTGCCATGACTGCTGAGATGAACCCAATAATTTGCCATGATCTATTTTCTCCTCAACTTTAATGGCATTTCTCCAATCTCCACCTGCAAAGCATTCACTGGGGAAGTTTTAAAAGCACCACAACACACTCTTAATGCCTGTGCTTGGATCACATCAAATTTTTTTAAAGAGAGAAGAAGCTGCTGTTCCATATGCTATACACCCATAATCTAATACTGACTTAATCATAATTTGGTATATTCTTTTTAAGGCTAGGCAATGTGCTCCCCACTCCCTTCCTGCCAAACACCTCATGACATTTATTATTTTTGTGCATTTTCCTTCAATCCTGTCAATTTGATCTCTCCATGTCAAGCGTGCATCAAATATCACACCGAAATACTTGAGTGATCCAACATTCTCCACTTCCTCTCCATAGAATTGTAGTTTTGTCAAGATGTGAGATTTTGGACTTCCAGATGTGGTTTGTGGTTTGGTGTTTTTGTTTTACTAGATGCTCTTATTTGAAGTTTTTGTATTCTTGTTCATCACTTTGTGTTCTGACAATTCTGGTTTCCTTTTGCCTCGCTGTCTGTTCTCCTCTCATTAGTTTTCCTCTTTTAGTTGTTAATTACTCAGTTTCTGTTCCCTTTACATTCATTGTCCCTCTTAGCTCTGTTTCTTCTGTTTATCTTTATTCTCCAATTCCTCTAACAGGTTAGCTTTAGTTACTGTTTACTTTTATTCTAGTCATTTTTCTCCTTTTCTGCTTGGGTCTGTGTTTCTCCTTATTGGTTAATCTGTTTCACCTGCTCCCTCTGCCTCTCAGCCTCCTTGTGTCACCTGTTCCCTGTTCCTCTGATTACCTGCCCTATTGTTTCTTGTCCACCTTTGTCTGTATTTAAGTTTGCCTTCGTCCTTTGTTCCACGCGGTGTCGTTATGTCTCTTTGGATTTTGTTCTTGCTGCGGATCCTGTTAAATTCTAGTTTGAAGATGCCTTGTAATCAGGATTATCCTGTCATCCAGAACCTCGCCTGCATGTAAGTGGACTCACTTTAAATTAAAGGGGTTTTCGACCACCTCTCTGCTTTTCTCCGTGCTTGTCTGCCTTTTGGTCCACCACTAAATAGAATTATGACAAGTTTGAAGTTTTCATTCAATTTCCTCTTTGTAAAGAAGATTGCTGTAGTTTTTTCAACTGAAAACCTTAGCCCCCAGTCATTCCCCCATTCAACTACATCATGTATAGCTTCTTGGACCTTATTTAATATATGTACAATGTTTCTCCCTTTCTTCCATAGAACAGTCATCTGCAAAAAGAGACCGACCAATATCCCCTGGAACAGCAGAAAATTTGTCATTGATCATGATAATGAAGAGCAAAGGACTAATGCAGCTTCCCTGTGGAGTACCATTATCAACTGTGTATTTGCTAGACAAAGCTGAATTGATTCAAAACTGAATCTGTCTACCAAAAGTCTGACCCAATTAAAAACCCTGGCACCAACCATCAACCTGTGCAATTTAATTAAAAGGCCTTTCCTCCACAACATACCATAGACCTTTTCAATATCAAAGAACATTGCAATTACAGTTTCCTTGTTTACCTGGGCTTTCCTGATTTCATTCTCTAGTCTAATAATGGAATCTGTAGTATTCTGTGCCTTCCTGAAACCATTCTGGAAACTGGCTAACGCTCCTCTTCTTTCAAGCTCTTATGATGGCCTTTCTATGATAATCTGTTCCATTATTTTGCACAAATTTGAGGTAAGTACTATTGGACGATAGGTATTTGGTTTAGATGGATCTTTTCTTGGTTTCCTTATTGGCACAATTACTGCCTCTTTCCATGCAGCTGGAAGCTTACCCTCAATCCAAATTCTATTATACAAAGAATTTGGGTATTCAGCTCTCCATCTTTCCATCAACTCTGAACAGCTTCACTCTCTGCTGAAAAGATTTGCCACAGTATGATGCAGCCATCATCACATGTAACTGTGGGAATGGTGTGTGCAAGGTTAGTTTGTTTTACATCTTCTTCCCTTCATGTTTGCTGTGTCCCCTTCATAACTTGTGGTTAACTGCATGATGATGTTGCTTGTTGACTCAAAATCTGAAAAGTTCAGATGTCTGCTTTCACAAGACACTGTTTTACTTTCATTAAATGATTGAATAAATATAGAGTATGTAAATTAAATTCAAATCAGGACTGCGTGAATAAGTTTAAATGACAAAGAGAACCTTCAATAGCTTTTATGTTCCATTCAGTCACCTTGAAAGGGCTTGCTTTTGTTGCTGTTAGTAACGAGTTTTGGTTCATTCAGAACCATAGACGGAGGCACCAAAAGCCCAGCCTGGAGGCTTCAGAATGCAATGGCCCCATCATTAAGTAGGAACACACAATATGTGACAAGGTTTGGGGAAACAAACATTGAAACAAACTTTTGATTTCAGTTCTTAAATCAACAAGTAGACCAATAATTATGCTTTGAAAACACAACCGAAACACGAAAACATTTTTGTCCAAGTCATTTATTTTACTTTATGGGTAAGTGTATCATAGTGTTCAAAAGCATGGTGGTTTTATAGGCTTCAAACTGACATTTTATGAGAGAAAGAAAATTCCACTTATGTGGGGGTTTTAGTAAGGGTCTTGTCAATTATTTTGTTTTAAACACAGATGCTCTTTACAGCTAAATGGCAATGCTCTCTCTACATGAACAGAAACAAAACATCTAGGAGGGGATTGATGCTACATCGTATGTCCTTTTGTCCTGCATTGAAATATTTTCCTCTTCACTTCCTGACAAAAGCCAAGTTCTTTGTGTCACATCACTTGCTTTGGTTGTGGTCTTGTCTTTCTGTGGGTGTCTTCTCAATTTGCAGGGTAACATCTTCTCTATTCAGGATCAAGCACAGAATTAAGACAGTAAAACATCTATTTGTGATAAGAATTAGAGACTGATGCCTCTGACAGGCCTTACAGAAATGTTCATACAACCTTTAACTTTTCCTTGTTTCATCTCACAGCCACAAAAGTCAATGTGTTTTGCAAGGACTTTTGGAGATAGATCAACACAAAGTAGCAGATATTTTAAAACATGGTTTCCAAAAATTTTTTCCATTAAAAACTGGAAAAGTTTCCTGTATCCAGCCCTGTGAATCAATACTTAGAACAAACTTTCACTGTAATAATAGGTGCAAATCGTGTGTTTCTACCAGCTTTGCACATCTGGAATTTCTTTTTTTTTCTTCTAAATAGCTTAGATTTGATGGAGAGTGTCTATGGACATCAATTTGTTAAGTCTTGCACAAATGTTCAAGTTTTTGACTTTGACTGGGCCATTCTAACACATGAATATGCACTGATCTAAACCATTCCATTGTAGCAATGGTTGTAGGTTTAACATCATTGCCCTACTGGAAAGTGAACTTACACCTGAGTCTCAAGTCTACAGAAGCCTCTGTTTTTCATCCTGGATTTTCCTGTATTTAACTCCACCTATCTTCCCTTTACCTCTTGCCAGTTTTTCAGCCCCTATTAAGAAAACGAATCCCAACAGCATGATGTTTCCACCACCATGTTTCACACTGGCTAGGGTGTGCTCAGGAAAATAGTTTTTCATATCCCACAAGAGTTTTGCATGTACCCTAAAAAAGTTAAGTTTTGATCTGATCTGACCAGAGCATCTTATTCCATATGTTTTCTCAGTTGCCTACATGATTTGTGGCAAACTGCACATTGGGCTTCTTATTGTTTTCTTTTAACCACTCTTCCATTAAGGCCAGATTTGTGGCATTGTCTTGTCAACAGATTATTCCATCTGATTAATGCTTTCCCTGCATGGTCAGTCAGTTTTGGTAAGGGATTGGAAATCGGTCGCTACGGAGCCACATGTGGCTCTTAGTTTGGCCAACTTTGATACAGGACTAAACAGTATTTTGAAATTTAAAATAAATTAAAGATTAAATTTATAGTTTGGCAATATTTTTTTTTACAATTTGGATGATGTATTGCGCAGTGCGTCGTAATATGTTCAACTTGGAATATTTCTATAACCTAACTCTGCTCTATACTTATCTCTGACCTATCTGTGGTGTTTTTTGATCGCCATGATGCTGTTCGTTCATTAATGTTCTCTAACAAACCTCTGAGGCCTTCACAGAACAGCTGGATTTATAATAAGATTAAATTACACAATGGTGGACTCTATTTTCTAGTCATGCAAGTTCTCAGGGCAACTAGTTGCACTGGATTTTATTTTGGGTATCAGAGTAATGTGGGCAGAACACAAATACATGCATTAAATGAGGCACTAGATTGCACCGGTCTATCATAAAAAGTTCCTATAAAAAAAATTGAAGTTTGTAGCTGTAAGGTGGCAAAAATGTGATAGAATTGTAAAGGGTATGAATAGTTAGAATAGTCAGTGTGCTGTAAATTATCTTACACTATATGATTTCTGACACAGAAAACTAAAAGTAGGACTTACAGCGATGTGGAGTCTTTACTCTGTCCAGTTTAGAGGAATAAAGAAAAACTATTAGTACCAGCGTGCATCGCTATAATGTCCTGAAATGTGTGTTAATAAAGAAAAAATACCTTCAGGTTTGGGGTGCATGAGGTTCAGCGGCAGCTCCACTGTGACGTCGCTGCATCAGAAATGAAAGCAAACAGTTAGCAGTAGCTGCTTGCTAATCAGCTGTAATATAACTGCTGTGATGGATGCTGCTTACCTGGCAGTGAGGCCGCCCAGCAGGCTGAGGAACAAGGACAACATTTTAAGTTTTTTTCCCTTCCTTTAATCCCTATTAATCTCTAGATTTCTTTGAGACAAACAAATGTGTGACACAGACTCACCCTCCTCCAGCCACCATTAGGTCAATTTTAATCTTGTAGGAAACCAGGATGCCCAACACCTCTTTTTCCACACCCTGTGGCAACCTGTGTGAAGGAGGGATTTACCAGGATTTCGGGGATTAACAGGTTTATTTTAGTTCAGAGTACTAAAACACCATGGAATTTAAAAAAGCAACAACAAAACTACAATGTCTAAAAAGAGCTATCATCCAAAGGTGTAAGCTGTGAAAATACAAGTAAATCCTGTTTTTCAGTTTTGTCTGATGAGTTTGTGTACTGACATGGTGGTGGAGGCCAAGTTAGTGTCCTCGTCCTTCAGCCGTCCGTCCAACGCCAGACCTCTTTTCTCCTTGTTTTCAGTCAGCAATGGTGTAATGCTCAGTGTTTTTTCCAAGGTGCCGCTGGCCTCCACTGTTTCTCTAAACATAAAAAATGTAAATGCATATATAAGATCAGAAAATTCTGTTTATGTATTTGTTTTTATGTGGTATTTTTCAAACATTTAGGCCAACAGTATGGTGGGTCTAGTTGCCTTACATTCTTGGGCAAAATGGAAAGTTTCCACTTTTTGCAAAATTGACTTGCCTTCACTTTGACTGAATTTTATTTTCTACTAGACTCTGAGACATACCCAAACTCTTGGCTAAGAACAGTCTTGGTGTATTTGTCCGCTGAGTAGAGGACAATGTCTGTGGTTTGGTCCACTGTGGGAAGAAAGCAAAGAAGATAAATAAACGGGGTGAGCCCTGATGTTAGAGGATTAATAATTCATTAATATAGGCACCTACCAGTGATTTTGATTTTCTTTACTGTTTTGTTGCTCTCGTTGCTGATTTTCAATTTGATTGAGATAGCTTCTCCATGAAAGTAGAGCTGCAAAAAAACAGAAAATTGTTTTCTTTCTTTGTTTGTTTAGTTTTTCTTTTCTCTCTGTATATTATATATGTGTCCTTGTAATTCATAATGTTTTTACTTTTTGCTTTACTGTGCCTCTTGCCCAGGTCAGAGTTTTACATGAGAGCTAGTTCTTAATCATCTCACCTGGTTAAATAAAGGTTAGATAAATAAATACAATAAATTTGCCACCGTACATCTTTCTCCATTGATGCTTCTAAGTGAACGGGTTTGTCGGACATCATGAAGCTCTTGCAGATGTCGGCCTTGGGGCCAGCCCCCACCTGAGACGGGGCATACTGGATTTTACGGATAACAAGCCGAGCAGTGTCCCTGCTCGGAGCACACAGGGAGAGGAAGAACATCAGATATAAACACTGGAAATGTGAGTCAGATTAAAAACAAATCACGACTGATAATTAAAGTGTACCCACTTCTTTTCCACCTTTTCATCTGGGTTGTTCTTCTCCTTGGCGAGGTAGGTTTTTACTTCAAAGTCAACACCGCAAGCCTGCAAAGAGACACAAAATGGTATTAAAATGCTTAAGTTCTTGCACATTTGCTGATGTAAAGATTTGAAAAAGAGCCATACCTTTCCCTTGTCATCAGGTCCAGGCTGCAGAGAGACTGAGCATGGCAGGTTGGTGGGAATCTGGGAAACAATACAAAGCAGCTTATTGCCAAAAACTCCTTTTAGTTACCCCACTCACAAAGATGTGTTTTGAGAGACTGATTCAAATGTCTGAATTAATTAATAAGTTGTTATTATTATTATTGTTATTATTCATCTGGATCTGTTTTTGTAACAAAATTCAAGTAAGTCACTGTATATCCATGTTTTTCAATTTAATTAAATTTAATAAAATTCAGCTTAAATTAATTCAGTTCATTTAAATTCAGTTCAGTTCAGTTCACCTGATTCAAATTATAAATATAGATCCATTTTACAATCATGATCTCAAGTTACTTTGAAAGAAAAGTTTAGTTTATATTCAGTCATATACAGTCCAGTTCATTCTACAATCATTCAGTCCAATTTAATTCAGAATAGTCTTCTGTAGTCTAGATTCACTTATGGACAGGTTCATACATCCCAATTTAATCCAAATACTAAACTCTGTAATGACTCACTTTATATTATAAATAATCTATCTTCTAATAAATATTGTAAAACATGTTAAAATCCTTTTTGTAAAAAAAAAAAGGAAAGAAATATCTTGCATGAAAATGTCAAGTATTAAAGTCATAGTACTGTTTTCTTTCTATAAAATCCATTTGATTCGGTTTTTCAGTCTGTTATTTTTCTACCTTATTCAGACTAATTCGTTTTTTACATTTCTGAAACAAATGTAGGAATGGCTGCATGGTGGCGCAGTTGTTAGCACATATGCCTTGCAGCAAAATATCTTAGGTTTCGAATCCTGGACTGGGATGTTACTGCATGGATTTACAATTTATGCTCATAGGTGGTGGGTTTTTCTCCAGGTATCCAGCTTTCTCCCATGGTCCAAAAACATCCATATCAGGTTAACTGGTCTTCCTAAGTTGCCCTTAGGACTGAGTGTGTGCATGCATAGTTGTTTTTCTTGTGTGTTTGTGTGAAGGACCACTAGAAATGGGATAGATTAATGCAAATGGAGGATTTTATGGGGCCTTGTTTCTAGCTAGATGGAGCTACTCCAGGAATATTGGCTGGTATTCAGAAAACATCAATTCATCAAACAATTCAATTTTGCCATCCCTCATGAAACTTTCAAAGAGTGCCACCTAATGTAATCAGATTTTGTACTATGTAACATATTGTGGTTCTACAATATGTATTATGTACAATATTTTTTTGCCTTCTATAGTTGTGTGCAGTATGAGTTGTATGTAATGTGTGTGATGTTGATGGTATTCTGTTGTTTGATATTATAATGGTGAGCACAGCCAGTACTTTCCTGTGTATTCTCCATGTACAGCACCAAGTCCAAAATTAATTTTCTTAAGTGGACAATAAAGTATATTGCATTATATTGTATTACATTGTATTGTGAAGTATTGTTCTGTATCAGTACATTCGAGAATCCCTCATGATGACTACAGAATCGAGGCACGTGACGTCGCCCGGTACGGCGGAGCCGGGGTCCCACCCTGGAGCCAGGCCTGGGGTCGGGACTCGTCAGAGAGCGCCTGGTGGCCGGGTTGCTCCTCGCGGGACCCGGCCGGGCCAAGCCCGAACGAGAGACGCGAGACCATCCCCCAGTGGGCCCACCACCTGCAGGGGGAACCGTGAGGGACTGGTGCAAAGAGGATTGGGCGTCGGATGAAGATGGAGACCTCGGCGGCACGATCCCCGGATGCTAAGGCTGGCTCTAGGGACGTGGAATGTCACCTCGCTGGGGGGGAAGGAGCCTGAGCTTGTGCGGGAGGTCGAGAGATATCGACTAGAAATAGTCGGGCTCGCCTCCACGCACAGCATGGGCTCCGGAACCCATCTCCTTGAGAGGGGCTGGACTCTCTTCTACTCTGGAGTGGCCTGCGGGGAGAGGCGGTGGGCTGGTGTGGGTTTGCTTGTTGCCCCCCAGCTCAGCCGTCTCGTGTTGGGGTTTACCCCAGTGGATTAGAGGGTGGCATCTCTGCGCCTTCGGGTTGGGGAGAGGTCTCTGACTATCATTTCGGCCTACGGGCCGAGTGGTAGTGCGGAGTACCCGGCCTTCTTGGCGTCCCTGTCGGGGGTGCTGGATAGTGCCCCTCCTGGGGACTCCATTATTCTGCTGGAGGACTTCAACGCCCACGTGGGAAACAACAGTGACACCTGGAGAGGCGTGATTGGGAGGAATGGACTCCCCGATGTGAATCCAAGCGGTGTTTTGTTATTGGACTTCTGTGCTAGTCATGGATTGTCCATAATGAACACCATGTTCAAACATAAGGGTGTCCATCAGTGCACTTGGCACCAGGATACCCTAGGCAGGAGGTCAATGATCGACTTTGTTGTCATATCATCAGACCTTCGGCCGCATGTTTTGGACACTCGGGTGAAGAAAGGGGCTGAGCTGTCTGATCACCACCTGGTGGTGAGTTCGATCCGCTGGGGGAGGAGAAAGCCGGACAGACTTGGCAGGCCCAAGCACATAGTGAGGGTCTGCTGGGAACGTCTGGCAGAGCCCTCGGCCAGGGATGTATTTAACTCTCACCTCCGGGAGAGCTTTGACCAGATTCCGAGGGATGTTGGAGACATAGAGTCCGAATGGACCATGTTCTCCACATCTATTGTTGATGCTGCTGCCCGTAGCTGCGGCCGTAAGGTTTGCGGTTTCTGTCGTGGTGGCAAAACCCGAACCTGGTGGTGGACACCGGCAGTAAGGGATGCTGTTAAGCTGAAGAAGGAGTCCTATCAGCTGTGGTTGGCTTGTGGGACTCCTGAGGCGGCTGACGGGTACCGTGGGGCCAAGTGTACTGCGGCCCGGGCGGTGGCAGAGGCAAAAACTCGGACCTGGGAGGAGTTCGGTGAGGCCATGGAGAAGGACTACCGGTTGGCCCCGAAGCGATTCTGGCAAACCGTCCGGCGCCTCAGGAGGGGGAAGCAGTGCTTCGCCAACACTGTTTACAGTGGGGGTGGGGAGCTGCTGACCTCGACTGGGGACATTATCGACCGGTGGAAGGAGTACTTCGAGGATCTCCTCAATCCAGCCATCACGCATTCCCTGGTGGAAACAGGGGCTGTGGACCCAGGGTTGGACTCTTTCATTACCCAGGCTGAAGTCACCGAGGTGGTTAAAAAGCTCCGCAGTGGCAAGACTTCAGGGTTGGATGAGATCCACCCTGAGTACCTCAAGTCTTTGGATGTTGTGGGGCTGTCATGGTTGACATGCCTCTTCAACATTGCGTGGCGGTCGGGGACAGTGCCTTTGGATTGGCAGACTGGGGTGGTGGTCCCCCTTCATAAGAAGGGTGACCGGAGGGTGTGTTCCTACTACAGGGGGATCACACTCCTCAGCCTCCCTGGTAACGCCTACGCCAGGGTATTGGAGAGGAGAGTCCGGCCGATAGTCGAACCTCGGCTTCAGGAGGAGCAGTGTGGTTTTCGCCCCGGCCGTGGGACACTGGACCAGCTCTATACCCTCTACAGGGTACTCGAGGGTTCATGGGAGTTTGCCCAACCGGTCCACATGTGTTTTGTGGACCTGGAGAAAGCATTCGACTGTGTCCCTCGTGATGCCCTGTGGGGGGTGCTCCAGGAGTATGGAATCGGTGGCTCTTTGCTAGGGGCCATCCGGTCTTTGTACAAGCGGAGCAGGAGTTTGGTTCGCATTGCCGGCACTAAGTCGGACCTGTTCCCGGTGCATGTTGGACTCCAGCAGGGCTGCCCTTTGTCACCGGTCCTGTTCATAACTTTTATGGACAGGATTTCTAGGCGCAGCCAAGGGCCGGAGGGGGTCTGGTTTGGGGACCAGAGGATTTCGTCTCTTCTTTTTGCAGATGACGTGGTCCTGCTGGCCCCGTCAAGCCAAGACCTACAGCATGCGCTGGGGCGGTTCGCAGCCGAGTGTGAAGCGGCTGGGATGAAGATCAGCTCCTCCAAGTCTGAGGCCATGGTTCTCGACTGGAAAAGGGTGGCTTGTCCTCTTCAGGTTGGAGGGGAGTTCCTGCCTCAGGTGGAGGAGTTTAAGTATCTCGGGGTCTTGTTCACGAGTGAGAGAAGAATGGAGCGGGATATCGACAGACGGATCGGTGCGGCTGCCACAGTAATGGGGGCGCTGTGCCGGTCCATTGTGGTGAAGAGAGAGCTGAGCCGAAAAGCGAAGCTCTCGATTTACCGGTCGGTCTACGTTCCTACCCTCACCTATGGCCATAAACTTTGGGTCATGACCGAAAGAACGAGATCCCGGATACAAGCGGCTGAAATGAGCTTCCTCCGTAGGGTGGCCGGGCACTCCCTTAGAGATAGGGTGAGGAGCTCCGCCATCCGGGAGGGGCTCGGAGTAGAGCCGCTGCTCCTCCACATCGAGAGGAGCCAGTTGAGGTGGCTCGGGCATCTATACCGGATGCCTCCTGACACCTTCCTCGGGAGGTGTTCCAGGCACGTCCCACCGGGAGGAGGCCCAGGGGACGGCCCAGGACACACTGGAGGGACTATGTCTCTCGGCTGGCCTGGGAACGCCTTGGGCTCCCCCTGGAGGAGCTGGAAGAGGTGTCTGGGGAGAGGTACGTCTGGGCGTCTCTGCTGAGTCTGCTGCCCCCGCGACCTGGTCCCGGATAAAGCGGAAGACGACGAGTACGAGTACGAGTGTACTGTATCATCAAAACCACATGTTAATCTTTGTTAGTGTTTCGGTGTACATATAGTTTTATATTTCCCATTAAATAAAGGCTTTGTCTCCAAAACTCAACTGCTCAGATAAATGTCAGCAGCATAACATTTTCTCATTCTGCTTGACAATAAACATATGCATAGAAAGGTGGATTATTCAAATGAACAAGTTCTGAGTCTTAACATTATACCAAGTTTGATAAATGTTTTTCACTTGTGGCCTTTCCTTTATAATGTATTTTCTTTTAGACAGTAATATTTATCATACTAGCTTTAAGAAAGGATCTCTCCCCCAACAGATCTAATTTAAGCATTCAGCACCTTAGACAGAAGCACAAACAGCTGATCCAGCTGTGGTCTTAAAGTCCTCCTATACCTCAAAGGAGAATGGGTACGCATTGTCCCCTGCCTTCTTCAGCAGG
This sequence comes from Girardinichthys multiradiatus, assembly GCF_021462225.1. Taxonomy (NCBI): domain Eukaryota; kingdom Metazoa; phylum Chordata; class Actinopteri; order Cyprinodontiformes; family Goodeidae; genus Girardinichthys; species Girardinichthys multiradiatus. Next base: position 18,204,456 of record NC_061804.1, read on the forward strand.
GTCTCGTGCATGGCGCTCAGCTGGGGCTTGCTGTTTTCAGGGTAGATCTGTGTCTGCTCGAACCAGATGTCCTTCCTGAAGCACAGACCCATCACATCCAGGTCATCGCTGCCATAACGGAAGGCACAGGCCAACTGCACAAAAGCTGCAAACATGCCGACATTTCCACATTTACCACCTAATTACTTTGCTCTCCAAAGAGATTAGTCAAGAAGGAGTTTTATTGGATGTTACCTTTTCTGTCACCAAAATCTGCTGTGTCCACCTTGACAACACCATCTGGACAAGGAAGAGTTCTGATTAAAATCTTGGCAGTACAGCCTCAAAAACAGAGAGCTGGAATAAAGCACACACCAACTCTGTCCACTGCAGACACATGGTCCACGTAGTCTCTCTTCCCCAAGTAGAGGGTAAGCTGTCAGACACGGAGATAGATCAATTAAAAAGAGTCAGAACATCATGATCAAAATGTTGACACAGGTAAAGAAAACTAACCCCTCCATTTCCACTGGTCTTCTTGAAAACCCTGTGAAGAAATAACAAACAAAAAAAAACTAATTTAGAAAATGTATCTCGTAACACTCAGTATTTACATTGCCCATCCTTTCACATTATTTATTTACAGTCCTGCAGGATTTGCTAATTAAAGCCAGGATGAATAAATGATGCAATTAAAATTCAGTGGGCAGCAGGGGTTTCCCCGGCATGTAGCATAAGGCCGAGTAAGTCTTTATTCCACCTTATCCAATTAAGAATAGCTTTACCTTATCCAGCCCGGATTGAGAGGCTGGGTCAGCTGAGAGAAACATAAATGCTGCAACCAAAGTGTTCCCAAATAGCCGATAACCCCTGTGCCCCCGCCTGAAGCTTCTTACGAGTGTTAATGTCTAAGAGCACATTTCAAACTACGCATCACCGCATTAGTCCTGACAAACCACAAATAAACTTCTGCCACTTTTAGAACTGTTTTCGTGAGCTTTGAGTGTGAAAAATGTCCCCCCCCCCCTGTGAAAAAAAATCTGGAAATTTTTTAATTATTTGATAATAAACTGACATTTTTTCTTCAAATGTTGAAACTTCCATTTTAAATAGATGGTTACATGATCCTTTCAGTATTTTGAAAAAGAAATTTGCATTTCTTGATATTTAAAGTCTTCTGAAACTGCCTTTTTTCATTCAGGGCTGCTCCACAGTAAAGATTCTGATCAACTATGATTCAAATGGGTCATTAATATGTCCAACAAGAACTGAACATATGGATTTTAAAGCACTCTTTATAAAAAAAAAATCACATTTAAAAACAAAAAATCTTGAAACAAAGTTTGAAAGAAAATGTATTAAGTTTAATCTCAAACACGTATGCAAACAATTGCTGTTCAATTCAGCCAATCACAGCCCTTTGTCTTTTTTCACATTTCGTCACATTGCAACTATAAACTAAACACCTGTGTAATTTTTTATATTTTATGTCGTACGTCAACAAAAAGTAGTGCATAATTCTGAAGTAAAAAGATACATAGTTTTCAACATTTTACGCAAATAAAAAATGCTGAAAAATGTGACACACATTTCTGTAAGAAAGAAAGAAAGAAAGCAAGAAAGAACAAAGAAAGAAAGAAAGAATACTTACTTTGCCATTTCTGGAAGTTGTTTCACAGTTTTCTATAAGATAAGACAAAATAAATTAAATTTAAGTTATAGAAGGGTCACCCTGTTGGTCATAAACTGCGATTAAGACACTGATTCTACACCTTCTGTCAGCTTTTTGACAGCTGTGGTGACACAGGGCCACAGAAGGTTAATCTGTTGCGATAAGATTACGCCACTGGTGTTAAAGGCCAAAGCTGTAATTCCTTCAGCCAACTGGCCTGAGTCCAGTAAACATACGCATCAGGAAAAAAACTAAGGAAATAGGTTTACATTCGGCACAGTCTGTCCTCTCATGATGAAAGAGCAGCGCCTATATTCGGATGTACACAAGAATCAATTGATTAAACGATTAAACCCTAAATGTGCATCTTGTGTTGGTATTTCTGGACACATGAGCCCTAAAAGCAGTTCTGAATTACAAGTAATCACTGATGGATTAAGTGAGAATGTGCCTTATTATTTCAGAAATCCGTAATAAAATTATCTGCAGGTGTGTCAGTGAGAACTACTCATTTTTAATCCTGTTTTATCAGGAGTCTTTGGTGCTAAACATTTGAAAATTATCAGTTTGAAGGTTAGATTTTTCTTTTTCATGAATTACAGCTCCATGACTCAGAGTCTGACTAAAACAGAAAAAGCTGGCAGTGACTATTTCAAAAAATAAAAATAAACAATATATTTTATCAGCATTGATTGATTTTTTAAGATGTTGTAGGGTCTTATACAAAGGTTGATCTGGTAGATGCATAAAAAATATAAGATATTACTGTCACTTTGTTTCAAAGAAGGTTTTTATTTCAGAATGGCTGCTTACCCTAGTACAGTCATGGAACAAAGACTGTACACCCCCTATAAATTCAAATGTTTTATGTATTTTGTTAGTATTTTGTATGTGTTTTATACGTACCCACCTAGGGTTTTTGGGGTGTACCTAATTTTTCACAAACTTTTCCATTTTGCCGTCATCTATGCACTTTTGATTAGATTTAAATAACGTTTTGCTTTCAAGCCCAGAAGTGATAGAGGGTGTAGTTTAGATAAATTTGCACAGGAGCAATAGAAGCTCAAATTCTTGAAGTATACCTATGAAATCCATGGTTAAGCCTGATAATGTATCCAGAAATTCAATTCAATTCAATTCAAAAATACTTTATTAATCCCAAAGGGAAATTAAATGTTTAAATTAAATTAAATTAAAATTAATTAAATTAAATGTAGAGGTATATAACCTTGTTATGGGTTGTTGTAAATAAACTGGAAATTGTGATCACTTCAGGTTGAACAAAAGAGGTGTAAACAAAAGTAACACATAAAAACTGCAATGTCTAAATAATACTGAACTATCATGGTTATCATAGACTACAGAAAAGTCTTTGCTTAAAGATTTTCTCAACCTTTATTGTTATCTGTTATTTATGACTAGTTTTATTTCACAACAACAGAGGGAAATATAATATTGTAAGTCGGTTTGTCCCTTTTTTGGCAGTAAATGAGGTTTAAGTTCCATTGTTAAGCCCTAATGTAACTCTGAGGAGAAAAATCTCACCACAGAAGAAGACTAAAATCTACTATAATCTGAATAAGAGTTAAAGCTGGCCTCTTTTGGCCATATTATTACTTCCATATTTAACCTTAAAACAGTTAATGTTTACTAACAGGGCTGCATGATATCCGAAAATGTAATGCAGTATGCAGATGATAAAGTGAAATACAATAAATGATTAAATACCTAAATCTACATTGTTAATGTCTGTCAGCATTGGATTTAATGCAGTCACAAACCATAGATAGTGGGTAGATTGACATTTCTGTATTCAGCAAATGTTTATGCAACCCAAGCATCTTAATATCGCGTACACTGATATTACAATGATGATAAATTTGCAATATCTTCTACAGCCCTACTGGCAGATATTAAATGTAACACTAATACAGTCATTACTAATACAACAAACCTGTCATGGTGAGAATTTTTAGACTTCTAAAAGTTGCAATTGTATACCGACATCAGTCTAACAAATATCCACATTTTTTATTCGTAGCATCAACTAAAACACTTGTAGAATTCTGAATCCAAGTAAATATAGCATAAACCATGCGTACTACTAGTGCATGAATGTCTTACCTCTGGTTGTTAGTGTCAGCGTGTGTCAAACTGAGTTGAGTGTGTGGCCAACGACAGTTGGTGTCCCTTTATATACCAGCCTGCCGCTGTCTCTGTTTTAGAGTTAACAGCTCCATCATTGCTGTCGTTGACTCCTAGATAATCCAGTTAAGGAATCAGCCCACATCTTATTTTGGGCTATAAAGGGTTTAAAAATGTCACTCAGTCAACCAGACAGTCTCCACGTGGCTGTGGTCAGAGTAGCCTGATAATCTATCTGTCTCTTCCCTGCAGAAGTCACAAATCAACCTATAAAATACACAATAATTTAGACAGGTTAATAAATCAATTTAATTTCCTTTTAAGGGTTTTTCCAACAAGAGATGACAGTTTCTCTAAATAGTTTGCAGGAATGTTTACTATCTACTTAGAGTTTAAGAATAGCCTTTAAAGCTGTTATTTTTAGCTTGATCTGTGCTGGATGCTATGGTGCATTAATTAAAAACATGGCATTAGAAGGACTTCTTGTAAATGTTTACAGAATGGCAAATAAAGACCGACAAAGGCTAAAAAAATAAAATCCAACAAGCTGAAGACACTTTGTCCTGCCAGTGGTTGGTGGAACAAAACGGTAAAAGACATTACATCGAGCTTGTTAAGTTAAATTACGATTAAATTACTCTAATAAAAGGTACAAAGCTGGTCTGAAATGTTGGGGTCTTCTGTGAAGCAATGTGGGGATTCACTGTGATTAAGTCTGTCTGATGGAGGCAGATTAACGGCTCCTGGTCACGTTACAGTACGGATGATAGAGCCTTGGCAGTAACATTAGAGTAAGCTGCCTTATTCAACACCGTCTCAGCAAAGGGCCAAGGGTTAGACAGGATCAGTGGTGTTTCTCTTTAACTTTAAAAACACCACAGATAAAGAAATACTAGTATGATAAGCACCGGCTGAGAAACTGAACAAGATATTAAAATATTGGCTTGAAGTGTGGAGATTGTTATTTTATAAAAGGCAAAGTGTTTTATTTCGAAAAGAAATATCACTGCCATCGAGTCATGAGGAAAAAACAAATTAAGAAACCTCTAATGCCATCATGTTCACCCTACAAGGCAAGGGTTACTATGTTGTTATGTCAAAGGCTTAGCAGGAGACTAAAGTTACAGTGCAACATGGTCCAGGATTTATAAGCATCATCGTTAGTTGAGACAATTCTATTTTTACTGCAAAGAGAAAATAATGCCGAAAGTAGACAACGCGATGAACTAAAGACTGTCTTAAATTTTTTTTATATTGTGTTAAAACACAATTGGTTAATTAGATCCTCAGTTTAATTACAAATGTTTACTAACCATTTACAGCACTTTGCAAAAAAAAAAACAAAAAAACAAAACCAAAACATTCCACTATCTTTTCACATTTTGTCACATTACAACTATAAACATCAGTGTATTTTCTGGAGATTTTACACAAAGTTTTTAACACATTATGTAAATCAAAATGTAAAAAGTGTGTCATGCACTTCTGTTTGGTCAAAACCATGTAGAACCATCTCTCTACAAAGTCTTTTGTTGTATGTCTGCATCAGCTTTAATAGAGACTGACATTTTGGCTATCCTTTTTCACAACATAGAATATCTGTCATCATGTCTATATATCATGTCAGTTTGGTCGGATGGTGTCTGTGAACATTAATTTCCAAATTATTACGTAGATTCTCAATTGGATTTAGGTCTAAACTTTAACTAGACCATTCGATCTCATAATTATGTGCTAAATGCACCTCTCGCTTTACCTATATTCTCGTTGTCTTACTGGAGGGTGAACCTGGGCACCAGCCTCAAGTGTTTTACAGCCTCAAGCAGCTTTTCTTCCAGGATTGTTCTACACTTACATTGACTTCCCATTAACTGGCCATATATACAGTATATTAATTATTTACATTTTAAGAAAACATACGTTTTGGAAATTAGTTATACCCTTCTCTATAAGCAATTAAAAAAATAATATTAGCGCTACAGCAATCAAACACTTATAATTGCTGACCGGCGTTTTGCGCTGTTTCCATGGGTATTTTGATGAGTTATCTTTGACTATGACCTCCAAGTCTTTCTATCAGATTTCGTCTTGGTCTTGTATTTACTGCCACCTAGCGGAGTCTATTCGAAATGTTTAATCATTTCTTCAGATTCTTTTTTGTTTGTTTATGTGTTTCTTAATATATTCGGGGGGTTTCTGCTTTCCAGTTCTGTTTACATTATAAGGAAATATGTAGAAACATTGGAAAAAGAGTGTTTTGTCTTTTATTTTTACAATGGGGTCTTGTTTTTAACAACTGATTTCTTTAAATCGAGCCCATAGATTAGTGCTATATAAGGTAACAGCAGGAAAAATCTATGCTGTAATACTAACGTAGCTGCTTTCAGTTTTGACGTCAGGTGAGTGCAGCATAGCACACCCCTCCATCCCGGTGCAGAGCAGAGGACGTCTGCTGACTGACTGAGGTGCGCACTGAGCGCGCCGCTCGGCCCGTCCGGACACTGCAGTGGAGGTACCGAGCCATCGCTGCGGCTACTCGTTCCCGATATAACGTCCCGCTGTAGCCGGCCCGGGCCGGGACAGATCAGGTGTGAAAAACCGCTGGGAACGATGGCCGAATCCAACATTCGGTGGGGGTTCCCCCGTCTGCGCCGGGCCGCGGTAAGCTCCACCGGGAGGTGGGTATGTGGGAGGGCTCCGACTGGGCGGTGAAGGATATCTACTGCACCAAAGAGATAATACTGCTTTAGACTGCGACATCGAGGGTGTGATGCGCTTCTAAGATGCATTACATTTTTAACATGCCTGTCTCCCAGAGGCTGCAGAGTGCAGTTCAATGTCAATAAGTCTGTGTTTGGTTTAAGACAGGCCAATGATAAATGTGCTCGGACTGGAGGTGAAGGTGCAGAACAACAAGCTTTACTGAGAGACTGAAGAGTAAATGGAAAGTGTTAGGGTCAAACCCATGTTTTCTGTAATAAGTCAAATGTGTCTTATTAATCTTTATATAGGTGGACAGTTATGAAATGCTGATGTTTTTGGTTACATCACCGTGGTATGAGCAAATATTATTCAGGGTTTCAACTTTAACTTGGTTTAATGTAAGAAGGAAGGATTTGATGCATTTGGCCTACACGTCCACAGAGTCACATCTAAAAACCTCACTTTCTGTTTAAAGGTTTGTTTTATACAAGAGTGCATTCATATGTATTCAGACCCGTTTATCCTGGAACCTCTAAATACAATTCTGTGCAACTAATTTTGTTTAAAGGTCACCCAATTCCTAAATGGAGTACAACAGTGTCAGCATAAATACAGCTTTTCTGTGAAGGCCTCAGAGGGTTGTTAGAGAACAATAGTGAACAAACAGCATCTTGAAGACCAATGAACAATAAGGTCAGGAATAAAGTTGCAGAAACAGAGTGGAGCAGACCTAAAATGTCTGGAGTTAACCACAAGCCATATAGGGGAGATAGCAAACGTGGAAGAAGGTGCTCCGATCAAATAAGACACAAAATGAACTTTCTGTCAGCCATGCAAAACTTCTTGTGTGGCAGCATCATGCTGTAGGATTTTTTATTTATTTTTCCTGCCTGGTATGAAGTTGGTCAGAGATTAGAATGTGAATGGAGCTAAAGTAATAGTAATCCTGGAAGAAAATCTTGATGCTGCAAGCGGCTGCTGAGAATCGGTGGTGAAAATTTAAATATTATGTTGTCTATTTAATCTGTGAGAGCTCGCAAAGAAGAAAAGGCAGACATTTCAGTTTCTAGATGTATGAAGCTGGTAGAGACATACCCCCAAAAGACTTCAGCTGTAATCTTAACATAAGTCTTCTATAGAGTACTGACTCAGGAAGGCTGAATATAAATGCGTGCTACACTTTATAGATTTTTTGTTTGTCTAAATAAAAAGTAAACTATATTGTGTTAGTCTGTCATTCAAATTTCAACAAAAAATATGGACGTTTGGGGTTGTAAGGTGAGAAAACGTAAAAAGGATGAGGTATGACTCCTTGGTAAGGCACTCTTAGGATTCAATGGCTCCTGTGTTCAGGACATTTTAGACAATAGTGTGGCAGGTAGATGGTGTCTCTCTCTCTCTCTGATGAAGGTTGTTAGTGGTTTCCTGTGTAAGATGTATGTCCTGCCGGAGTGAGATGGTTTGATCTTTCGGAAAATATTCAAAGCAACCATAAATTGAGGACATTTTCTGATACACTAATGAATAATTCAGTGCATGATGTGAAGTTACGAAGGTGTGATCCTCAACCTCCTGCATATCTTGCAGTGACATTTCTTAATGCTGTTTTTTTCAGAATCGTTAATGATGAAGCAACAAAATCAGTTTACATCTGTTCAAACTAAATTTTTAAAGTAAAACTAAATATGAATTCCTACAGTACCAACCGGAGCTAGTTGTTTTTAATCAAGATGCATATTGATATTATATTCTGCAAGGAGATGAGACAAAGTTTGGACTCTATCCTGTAACTTCTGGAGCAAGCTAAAATATTGCGTTTGAAGGGAAAAATATGTTTTTATTTCTGCAATACCTAAAATGTATAGACTCTGCTAGACATTCATATTACAACAACTGAACATACAGCTATAGTACTGCAAATCACAGTACAAAAGGAAAACTGTAGATATATTTATCGCATATATATGCTGTAAAATGTAAAAAAGCAGCAATGCTGTAATTTAAAAACAGTGTACTAATACATACTTGTACTCATATTCATCGTACTTGTCGTACTCGTCGTCTTCCACTTTATCCGGGACTGGATTGCGGGGGCAGCAGACTCAGCAGAGACGCCCTGACGTCCCTCTCCCCAGACACCTCCTCCAGCTCCTCCGGGGGAAGCCCAAGGCGTTCCCAGGCCAGCCGAGAGACATAGTCCCTCCAGCGTGTCCTGGGTCGTCCCCTGGGCCTCCTCCTGGTGGGACGTGCCTGGAACACCTCCCGAGGAAGGCGTCCAGGAGGCATTCGATATAGATGCCCGAGCCACCTCAACTGGCTCCTCTCGATGTGGAAGAGCAGCGGCTCTACTCCGAGCCCCTCCCGGATGGCTGAGCTCCTCACGCTATCTCTAAGGGAGTGCCCGGCAACCCTTCGGAGGAAGCTCATTTCAGCCGCTTGTATCCGGGATCTCAAGCTTTCGGTCAGGGACATAGGTGAGGGTAGGGACGTAGACCGACCAGTAAATTGAGAGCTTCGCTTTCAGCTCAGCTCTCTCTTCACCGCGGAGCTTTTTAACTACCTCTGTGACTTCAGCCTGGGTGATGAAAGAGTCTAACCCCGAGTTCCCAGCCTCTGTTTCCACCAGGGAATGCGTGATGGCAGGATTGAGGAAATCCTTGAAGTACTCCTTCCACCGCCTGATAATGTCCCCATTCGAGGTCAGCAGCCTCCCACCTCCACTGTAAACAGTGTTGGCGAAGCCCTGCTTCCCCCTCCTGAGGCATCGGACGGTTTGGTTTGCCAGAATCGCTTCGAGGCCAACCGGTAGTCCTTCTCCATGGCCTCACCGAACTCTGCCCAGGCGCGGGTTTTTGCCTCTGCCACAGCCCGGGCCATGGCATGCTTGGCCTCACGGTACCCGTCAGCTGCCTCAGGAGTCCCACAAGCCTTCTTCATACCCCTCACTGCCGGTGTCCACAACCGGGTTTGGAGATTGCCACCGCGACAGGCACCGCAGACCTTACGGCCGCAGCTACGGGCAGCAGCATCGACAATAGATGCGGAGAACATGGTCCACTCTGACTCTATGTCTCCAACATCCCCCGGAATCTGGTCAAAGCTCTCCCGGAGGTGGGAGTTGAATACATCCCTGGCCGAGGGCTCTGCCAGAAGTTCCCAGCAGACCCTCACTATGCGCTTGGGCCTGCCAAGTCTGTCCGGCTTTCTCCTCTTCCAGTGGATCCAACTCACCACCAGGTGGTGATCAGTGGACAGCTCAGCCCCTCTCTTCACCCAAGTGTCCAAAACATGCGGCCGATGCTCTGACGATACGACAACAAAGTCGATCATCGACCTCCTGCCTAGGGTGTCCTGGTGCCAGGTGCGCTGATGGACACCCTTATGCTTGAACATGGTGTTCATTATGGACAATCCGTGACTAGCACAGAAGTCCAATAATGAAACACCACTCGGATTCAGATTGGGGATGCCATTCCTCCCGATCACACCTCTCCAGGTGTCACTGTCATTTCCCACGTGGAAGATGAAGTACCCCAGCAGAATAATGGAGTCCCCAGGAGGGGCACTATCCAGCACCCCCGACAGGGACACCAAGAAGGCTGGGTACTCCGCACTACAGCTCGGCCCGTAGGCTGAGACGACAGTCAGAGACCTCTACCCAACCCGAAGGCGCAGGGATGCAACCCTCTCATCCACTGGCGTAAACCCCAACACGAGACGGCTGAGCTGGAGGGCAACAAGCAAACCAACCCCAGCCTGCCGCCTCTCCCCTTGGGCCACTCCAGAGTAGAAGAGAGTCCAGCCCCTGTCAAGGAAATATCTACTCGATATCGAGATTTCTACTCGATATCTCTCGACCTCCCGCACAAGCTCAGGCTCCTTCCCCCCCCAGTGAGGTGACATTCCACGGCCCTAGAGCCAGCCTAAGCATCCGGGGATCGGGCCGCCGAGGTCTCCACCTTCGTCTACCGCCCAATCCTCTTTGCACCGGTCCCTCACGGTTCCCCCTGCAGGTGGTGGGCCCACTGGGGGATCGCCTCATGTCTTTCCTTTGGGCTTGGCCTGGCCGGGTCCTGCGAAGAGCAACCCAACCACCAGGCGCTCTCTGACAGGTCCCGACACCAGGCCTGGCTCCAGGGCGGGACCCTGGCTCCGCCATACAGGGCAACGTCACGTGCCTCGATCGTATAGTCCTCACTAGTGTGTCTTGAACCGCTCTTTGACCCGTCACCCAGAGCCTGTTTGCCATGGGAGACCCTACCAGGGGCATTTAAGCCTCAGACAACATAGCCTCTAGGATCATTCGGTCACTCAATCCCCTCCACCACGTTAAGGTGGCGGTTTACGGAGGGGTGTACTAATACAGAACCTCTAAATACAGTACATATACACAGTATAAATAATTTGTATTACTGATACTGATTTAAACACTTTTATAGTTGGAATAGTGTAAATACCTTTACTGATACAGTACCATACACATCTTTACAGTAACTAAGTGGCGTTCAGCTGCCAATAAGCTATTACAAAATGTACAGAAACATTTTTACAGTTTCTTACAACAAAAGCAACATGACTGACGGTTGGGAGCTTTGCTTGACAGCTGAGACTGAATGGAGATGTTTCTTTAAACAGCAGAATGAGTAAGAAGAGCTGAATGTTAGAGCCACTGAAGTGCTACAGAAGCTGAAAGATCTGCCAGACTGACACTGAAGGATGTTGATGCTGTGTTAAGCTTTTCATTCTTGCTCTGAGTTAGCAGTCTAACTCCTTCAGTGCCATCACTCTGTTTTCTGTCTGCCAGAAGTAGAAGAACAAGCCACGAAAACCTGTTTGGTGTTGTTGAAACAACAATAATTTCAGAATAATTATGTCTATAATACTTAGAATACAGAGCCATGTTGTTTAGGAGATTGAGGGCATGTTCTCCATGTTTAGTATATATTTTTTAATGCTTGACCTGAAATTTGAAGAGATTTTTGGTCGATGTATATCTTTTTGACGACACAGCCAGTCTGCAACTCTGGCTTTCGGTAATGCAAAGCATTTTTCATTGTAAAACAAACAAGGTACAAGACAGAAAGCTTAACCTATACTGGTATTCTCTCCACAAAAACAACACTTTCTCCTTCTTAGCATGGAGTCATACAGTTTGAATGTTTTTCCGGTGCCTGTCTGGATAATCAGGGTGCTACAGTTTTCTCCTATCTTCCAAAAACACAGATCTCAGGTTAAGTTCTAATTTTAAATTAACAATAAGAAATATTTCATTCATGTAAATATTTCATCTCATTAGATACAGTTTCATCAGATATTAGTTCATAGCATAATAAGAGACGTACATAAAGGGACTGAATATGCATGTTTATACTGACTCAAATATGGACTTAAGAAGAATGTTGCTATAAAATGCTATAAAATCTGTTCCTGGATCGTTGAGTTTAGAGCTGCACAATACATCAAATAGGAGTCATCATCGCAATATCGCAATTTTAAAGGAATGCTTGAATGCAATATTTGATGGAATTCTATATTCCCAATGTCAAGCATTAATGCTTTGCATATCGATAATATATGTGGCTTGTTAGATGGACTCTAACTATACTAAAAGACAACATCTGATATATATTTCAGTGACAGAGATAAAATCTGAGAGTGGTTGGGACATCGTGTAATAATAATGACAGAAGGGAGTGAGAAAAATGTGGGTTAATAATAATCAATATTGTTATTGCAATTTTCAATAATAGTATAGCATATTCCAGTTTTCCTGAAATTGTGCAGCCCTAGTTGAGTTAGTCAAGATGTGGAAAATTCTTACTGTTGTGTCAGAGCAAGATACACTTCTAGTACTGGGCAAAACATTTTAAACCAAGAAGAAACTTTTTCAGAGCCTTTTAAAGTGGTATTGATTCACAGATCTTCAAGCTTTCTGAAGGTTCTTTGTAAGTTGGCAGATTTTTCATTCATTATCTGTCTAGTCCATGTGGTCACAACAGGATTTTAGTGTTGCATCTTTGAACTTATCTACTACTACTACTTTATGCCAAAGTTTCAGCTAACAGTAATTGCTTTGATGTTTATTAAAATACAGTTTTAATTAGGTTGAACTGTGGTCTATTTGTTAATTTTCAGACTAAAATGTGAATAAATTCCATGTTTGTGTCAAGCTGCTTGTTACAAAGTGTTTCAAAATCCAATATCAAAACCCTTTCTTTGCAAAGTTGACTCTAATGTCTTGACATAATATATATCTTCAGTTATTGAGCCTTTCTACTAGGTCTGCGTGGTATTAGGAAAACATACAATTATTATTCTGGAATACTGTGATTAACCCACATTTTTCAAACTATTTTCTCACCTTTCCATCATTACAATGCCCCCATCTCTGCGAGCTTTCTGGTCACTAAAAACAATATTCAGTGTGGGGATGAAGGGAAGAAACCTGATCCCTGTGGCCAAATATTTTATTGGCAAGCAAAGTTTATATGCATTGAAATATACCTGAAATATAACATCCTACCATGGTGCTTCCAGGAAGCTGGGTTATAATATTGCACACAAATTGCAGCGAGGACTGTGATTTGACTAGGCAAGTCATTCTAGTGTCACAATAAAAAAATCTGATGGTTTTATGGTAACAATGTATTTACAGAAACATTTAAAACAAAATGTGTCTAAACTGCTGCTAAAAGATGGAGCTACATGTATTGTTATGGTTACAACAATGTTATTAATAACATTCAGTTTCTTATTATTTATTTTATTATTCATTACTTTTATGTTTCAGGAAAAAATTCTCAAAACATATCTGACTTTTTTTGCAAGCAAGGAGAATGCAACCTTTGTTTGCATTCAGAATGTTGTGCAGCTCTGCTTTTTATGGCCGACGGATTCATAGGTCATAACTATCTGCTTAACCACAAACAGTGAAAGCTCAAACTATTTCAAAGATTTTACTAAGGTCTTTCTCTTTGGAAGGAATATTTTTATTTTATATCAAAGCTTTGTGATTGGTACGATGGTTTAAAGTTTCAGTTTTGTATAGAATTTAGAAGTTCATGATAGAGAGATTTTTTTTTTATTGTTTATTTCTTTTAGACTTCTTTTCCTGGCAACTTGCACTTGGTCTTGGTGCTTCGCCCCACCGGCTTGTTAAGCTCCACACCCAGTCCATCCTCCAGCACAGATCTGGGCTTTCGCTTCAGCCAGGATGACTTCCTGCTAAAGATGCCGGTAAGAAACTTTACAGGACATTATTAATGTCACACAGCATATTTTGCATGCAACATTTCTGCTGACCTCCTTTATGCTGCATTTGAAGACAAAAATTTCAGACTTGTAAATGTTACACAACTTATGTCACTGGCCAATTGGATTCAGGATCTATTTTTGCTGTGTGTCTTGCAGGTGGTGATGCTGCGCTCCGTTGGCGACCTGCTGCGCTACATCGATGAAAACCACCTGGCATCAGACTTTACTGCAAAGGTGGAATATTGCCAGAGTGACTGGGTCCTTCTACGATCGGTATATCGCTAACTGATATTAATCTACCACAGCAAGTCATGCTTATTATATTTTAAAATCTTTTGTTTTATATATTTGGGTGAAACTTTGTGCAGTCCATTGAGACCTTTGCAGTGACAGTGAAGGAGATCGCCCAGCTGCTGCAGGGATTTGGCTCTGAGCTGTCTGAGACCGAACTCCCAGATGAAGCTAATGCCATTGAATTCCTGCTTCACTCCCACACACATCGATACAGACAGATGAAGGTAGCACTTCCACACACTCTTCTTTTCTCTTCCACATTTTATACCAGTTTCTGTGCTGAATAACAAATTTTGTTTTCTTTCCACTTTTTGGGGCAAATTACTTTTTCATGTTTTAAAAGCTTGTTTTTGTTGTTTTGTCAGGATGATATCCGGGGTGTGCTGAAAGAAGGACGCCTGCTGCTGTCAAACCTGGAAACAGTTAAAGCTGCTAAGAGAGAGGTTGAGGAAGAGAGGGAAATACAGGCTGACATGGAAACTGTTCAGAGGTGTGATTAAGTAAAAATGCTCCAGAAAGATTTCTTGGAAATTTTAAATGCTGTGTAGATCTAGACAGTCTTCACAGGAAAATTTCAAAGTTATTTAAACAGAAAGTTTGTTTGGGGATATGCATGCTGTGTGTGTTTTAGGCTTCTGGCACAGCTCAGAGACATGGAGGAGGCATTTGATGGTTTCTTTGAAAAACATCATCTAAAGCTGCAACAGTACCTCCAGCTGCTGCATTATGAAAGCAGCTTCCAGCAGGTGGGATAATTGGTGTTTGTGCTTTCCCTCCCATTAAAGACAGTTTAGTCCAGCCTCTTGATTTACACACTTGTGGTTTGTGTGTTTGAGTGTAGATGGATGAGGTGCTGGAGCAACTCTCTGCTCAGGAGAAGGAAATTGCCTCCGTGGGAACTACAGTTGTTCAGACAGAACAGTTACTCAAAGACCTGGACAGTCTGGATAAACGTGCTCAGGTCATGAAACACACAAGAAGATACACCTCGCTTAATGTACAGGGGTATCTCAATCAGTAAGAAAAATAACAAATTTATGCATGAACAAAATATTATGGCTAGCTAGCTTAAAAGTTGAATGGAGAAATATGAAACATTGATTCTGCATAAGTATACAAAATGTTGCAAATATACACCATTTAGAGAAGTTGAATTTCCAAACGCAGATTTTCACAAATTTTTGTTCATGCATTCGGGATAAGATGATGGCATTAGAACAAATCTTAGCTTGTAAACTTGGCAAAAATATCACAAACTCATCTGTCTATTCTCCTAAACCAGGATTTATAGGATATATTCCATGAAAGTTCACAATTTAAGGTTAACACATGTATCTTCAAATCTGTTAGCATTCTTCTGCACTACAAATTGATGCTAGGCACATTTTTTCTTTGAAAGAAGCCTTTGATCTATATATGAAAAAATTAAAAACTTGTGAGAAAACTTGAGGAATGTTTCAAAATTTTCAAAAATATTTATATCAATGATGCTAATACAGCGATACTGTATTGCCATGACTGCTGTCCTCGGTGGAGAGTTTTACTGGCTTGAAACTGTGAATGTTGCATGTCACGCCTAGACTAAATCTCAGTGCCGCTTGAAAACCAAGGGGTGCATCTAGGAGCAGAAAGTTGCATCTCGGAAATGGCTTCTCAGCACAAAATTAAACTTCCTGCATTACAGAAAGAAACTTTTAAGCTCAGATACATCTTTCTGGTGTATTTTGCTTCTACCTTTATCTGTAACGAACATTTCTTCACACTAACTGTGTGTTGAATCTTAAAAGTGTACAAATCCAATCACCGTAACTATTCGCTTTTAAAGGCTGGTGTTTTTGAAGGAACATTCTTGTCAGTCGACAAACGGTACCTCAGGAGAGGTGCCGTTTGTTGGGTCAAGGAGGCTTAGGGAGGAAAATGCACAACTCCTCACAGAATCTAGTGGATTCACAAGTAAAAGATACATGCTACATGCCCTTTTCTCTAACAGGAAAATCATGTTACAGCGCACCATACATAGGTGACATGACCCACAAGATTTACATGTTGCAAATGTCCTCAATAACAAGGAAATATGTCAACATTTCTATCCTCTGGTTTAGGCTAAGACAGATTTTCAAGGAAATACAAATTTTGCAGGAGATTTTGAAACTACCTTTAAACATTGCTTTGCCAATGTGCAACTACATCCTGTATAAGGGTTTAAGACTAATACTGGGCCCCTAACTCTCCTGTCATAGTTTCTCTAAGCTACATTCAACAGTACTGATTTTGATTCAAACACATCGGATACTCTCCCCAGTCATGTAAAAAAGATTAATTATGGTTCTCAATAAACAAATGGATTTTGCTTTTAACTACATATGCACAGCAAAAAAAAGTTACCCTTTAACAACAAATGAGAACAGAAAATAAAACGTATTTGATAAAGAAATTTTAATAATAAACAAAAAAGGAATACATGCATTTAACAAAAAGCTAATAAAGTAGTTTTGTTCCCTACATTATAAATATTTTAAATCATGTAAGGAAGCAGAAACATGACTAAATACATGCTAAACCAAAACTTTAGATGAAGTGTAATATCATGTTTACACTCTGATATTGGGAGTAAAACTTTCATGTGTTTGTGTTTATCAGGAGGAGATGACTCGTGCCCAGGTTGTGATCCTGCATGGTCACCAATTGGCTGCCAACCACCACTACGCTCTGGCACTCATCATCCAGCGCTGCAACGAGCTGCGACATCACTGTGATGTCATCAGCACTGCCATACGCACCAAGCGGGCGTCACTCACCCGAACACGAGACTTGCTGCGTCGCCTCGAGGAAGTAAAAATGTTATAAGGCACAATCACAAAAGAAATCTCGAGCTACTGACCTTTATTTTATCCTATATTTATTTTTGTTTGAGATTTGTAAAATTTTCTTTGTTAATTAAGGGAATCCAATAGAGGAATCTATAGGTGTGTCTTTTTATGAGCAGGCGCTTCGCTGGTGTGACGAGGGCGCCTATCTTCTGGCGAGTCAGATGGTGGACAAATTTCAAACGAGAGAGGGAGCTCAGGAGGCGCTGCAGTACCTGAGCTGCCACCAGGAGAGGGCGCCATCTGTCCTGAACAACAGCCAGGACACCCTGAGCCTGGAGTTTGAAGCTGTACTCACACCACAGCTGCAGGTAGCTGT
Organism: Girardinichthys multiradiatus; assembly: GCF_021462225.1. NCBI lineage: Eukaryota > Metazoa > Chordata > Actinopteri > Cyprinodontiformes > Goodeidae > Girardinichthys > Girardinichthys multiradiatus. Next base: position 18,221,689 of record NC_061804.1, read on the forward strand.
TTGTATGTGCTACAGCCTCAGTCACAAGTCTCACAAGGTACAAGATTTCACACTTTTTTCTCTGCGCAGTCGCAGATCACGATGGTAAAAGAGAAGCTGATCTCAGTTCAGTGCATGATCAGAAACAGAGAGCAGTGTTTAAAGAAGCTGGCAGATGTGCAGGTGCGACCCATACAGCTGGTGGCACCTCGGCCTGAACCGGACCAGACCTTACTCCGTTGCAAGTCACCTCTCTTCTCACCGAAACACGGTACAGACCACGGTACAAATGCCTCATAAATTGTTGAGCTCTGTCAGATTTTGTTTGCTGATGGCATTTTCGTGCTGAACAGGTTAATGCTTGATTTTTTTCCAAAAACCAAAATGATGTATAACAGTTCATTTTTTATCTAACCTGTATCTGTTGCTGATGATGACTTTAAGTTAATAGTGATCTCTTCTTAATGATGTTTCCACTTGCATTGATCCTGTATTATTTATCTGTGGTACTTTCTATAGGTGTGGACTTCAACGTATTGAACTCAAAGTTCTCATTTGACCTCCTTCCTGGCAAAAGAGCTGCAAGGAGAAACAACAGTCCTCGCAAGGTATGTTCATTTACTATATTATTCTTGTCAGGAATATTTTTAGTTTTTGTCCTTTCGACTCCAGATTTCTGTCTATAATAAGTCAGTAAAGAGTCAGTAAATTTGGTAATGTTGTTTCTAGATCTGCAATACCCGGCCAAATATACCACTCATGTGAAGATGTTGAAAAAAAGTCCTAAAATATATATATTTTTTCGGCTGTAGCCTAGTTTCACACAGAAAGATTTAAAAATCCAATGTATACTTATTTTGTTGTAGAAATAATTCATCATTAATTAAATTACAAAATCACTAGTTCTACAGTTATTGGCAACCCTATAAATTCCCACAAAATACATCTAACTGAAGCAATAATTTATATTTTTCTCTCTGAAATTGATCAGTGATGACCTTTTAAGTACTAATCCATGACATGCTGCTTCTTTGGGGTATTAGTATGTATTAACAAACAGGCCCATTTCTTTTGGCCCATCCTTCAAAATGGAAAAGAAAAGAAAACATGCCATTTAAGTAATTCCTATTATGTATTGATTTTCATAAGTCAGGAAATGACTGCCTGCCTTTGCGTGCTCATGTTAAAAGTATTAATTTAACAAAGTTAAAGTAACTGGAGCTAGGACAGACAAGCCTGGGAAATAAGCTCTTGCTGGTTACATATTAGCCCCATAAAAATGTCCTGTATAAGTTGAAAATGCATGACAGCTGAAGGTAAAACATGGGATCTAAATGTTTTGGGGCATTTGACTTATTTCCTTCATACCCATCTGAGACCTGATTTTTTTCTGGTATAGGTTGTATTTCCTATGATCACAAACGTAAACATGTAGAATTTTCTAAATTGTTTCTTATCAAACCTGGGTGTTGCATTAAACAAAGAATGGGTATGTTTAGTGTGGGGGTGGATCTATGATGCTGTGGGCCTGTTTCTTCTCCAACAATCCCGGGAACCTTGGAAGAGTGCACAAATATGAAATATCAGGATATTTTAAATAAATATTTGGTGGATTCTACCAGTGAGTCTTTCAAGTGGGACTTTCAACAGCATAATGAACCAAAACATACGGCCAAATCACCAGAAATAGTTCACCAGACATTAAGTTTTGTCAATGACCATCTCAGTCTCCAAACCTAAAACAGAGAGAAGTATTTTATATGAGCAAAAAAGAGAAGGCTACTTAGAAAAAAGCTCTTCATACATCTATACCCCAGGTATAGATGTATGAAGTGTTAAGTGGCCCTGTAGCTCAAATCCCGTATTTATGGCTAGCACTTTTCATGCTTTTTTTGCTAGATTGAGGTGATGCATGACTACCAAGGTAACCGCAGCTGTCTGTATGGTCCCAACCCTGAAACTGATTCAGAGGCAGAGGACAATCCAGAACAGGTCACACGGTAAGTGGCCTCTGACACCTCAGAGCTAATATGTGGTCTAAAATTTGACCTCTGCTCCTACCATGTATTTGTTTAGTCTGCAGCTGTATTCTTGTAAAACATATACTAAGATGCCTTTCAAATAATTATCTCCATTTTAAATGGCTTCTCTAGTAAGGATTTAAGATAATTTATCTCTTTATTTTACCCATTTAGGCACATTATGAAGGAACTGATAGCTACAGAGAGGATTTATGTTGATGAACTGCTCTCTGTTCTTCTGGTGAGTTTATAGTTTTTAGCTAAAGCAGCTCAAAGAAGACATCCAGGTTGGATAAAGGATTTATATTTTATATTTCTTGACTTTATTTCCTTTTTGCTTTGCCTACTCTTTACTTCTGACTTATCAGGGTTACAGGGCAGAAATGGAGGACCCCTCCATGTCTTATCTTCTTCCCTCGGCTCTCCACAGCCAAAAAGACGTACTGTTTGGCAACATGCCAGAGATTTACCAGTTCCACAGCAGGCAATTATGCATGCTCATTCTCACATGCACCCAGAGCTCAACAGCTCTCACTGAGTTGTCTTTGCTTTCCTGTCTTTTGCTCTAATTCAATCTTCTGTCCTTTGTATTCTCTTGAACTCTCTGTTTAGGATCTTCCTCCAAGATCTGCAGGGTTGCCTGGAAACGCCAGAGAGGGTGGGTGCGTGCTTTCTGCAGCGGGTGAGTAGACAGAAGCAGGGACATATGGACTGAATCCATGTTCATAAAAAACACACATAGTAAGTAGAGCCTTTTGTGTGTTTGAGTAGAAAGACAAATTCCACGTGTACGAGTGTTACTGCCAAAATAAGCCTTGCTCTGAGCTGCTTTGGAGACAGTGCTCTGATTCCCCCTTTTTCCAGGTATTTATATATGGTACACATACTTAAACTCTCTACTTCATTTGCTTTTTCTATCATTAAACTGAGTCTCTTTGTCATTGTTTCTTGTTATGACTCCCTGCAGGAGTGCCAGAAAAAGCTGGACCACAAGTTGGGCCTGGATTCCTATCTTCTGAAACCAATTCAACGCCTCACAAAGTACCAACTGCTGCTTAAGGTTGGGGAGTCCTACAGAAACATTTTAGCAAAATTAAATTAAAGATTTTAATTATAGTTGTAAGGAAAAGTTTTTTTGCTTTTTTTCACAAATGCGTAGCTACACGTTATGCACTTTGTTTCACCCTAGTAACAAAATAGTAATTTTTCTATGAAATCAAAAGGGTTGTATACGAACATAAATAAATAAGATAGTGACATTTATGATTATCTAAACTGATTTTAAAATAGAAATGTTGCAAGAAATCAGTTTTCATCTCAGATTAAACTAGCCCTGACCAGTTAAGTGTTAAAACTGAAAAAACCCAGATCTTCTTCAGATCAGTTAACGCACCACAGAAGGGCTCCAAAGCCATGCTGACAGCAATACTATTCAGTGTAGTAGTTTTTACTGAGAGAAGGGGACTTAAAGCTAACTATTTCCAGTGTCTCTCAGCTCCTTAACCCTCTGGGGACTGCGTGACTCTACTAAATTTTCTTAACCACTTTTTAATTGTAACAATGTCAATGTACATTTATTTATATAGCACATGAAAACCACAAAACCACAAAAATGAACAGATAAAACAACAATAAGAACAGGGAAACACAAAAATACTAAAGAAAAACAAGTAAAGTTAAAATGAAAAACACAAATATGTCAAAGAACTATTAGCTTTAAAATAATCTTAACTCTGCTAGAATCAAACACCAAGGGATAAAGATGGATCTTAAGCACAGATTTAAAGTCTCGACAATCTAAGCAGTACATATATGAAAAGGTAAACTGTTCCAAAGGTATGGGACAGAAATAGCAAAGGTCCCATCACCACTGAATTTTAGTTTGGATCTAGAGACATCTAAGAGAACCTGGTTGGTTGATTGAAGTGCTCGCACTGGTGTGTGGATGTTAAGAATCAAATATGCATGATGAGGCCAGACTTTTCAAAACTTTTAAAAAGCATCCATCCATCCATTTTCTATACCCGCTGTTCCGTACAGGGTCGCGGGGAGCTGGTGCCTATCTCCAGTGGTCTACGGGCGACGGGCTGGGTACACCTAGGTCAGGTCGCCAGTCCATCGCAGGACAACACAGGACTAACAACCCTGCACACATCCATTTATACCTAACGTCAATTTAGAGAGACCAATTAACCTAACTGTCTATTTTTGGACTGTGGGAGGAAGCCGGAGTACCTGGAGAGAGCCCATGCATGCACGGGTAGAACCTGCAAACTCCATGCAGAAACACAATGCAACCTTAATTCAAATCACTATGCATTTTTTTTATTTTGGAAACAAGATTAATTCATAATAATGCACAATAAAATAAAATGCAGAGACTCTAGTAGACTTTTATAAACAGGTACAGTGAGAGAAACTAAAAGGTACAATCTGCTGACAATTCCTGCTGTTTTTCTTCCTTTGCTCAGGAGCTTTTAAAACACTGTGTGGAGGAGCAGTACCGCTGTGAGCTCCAGGAGGCTCTTGACTCCATGCTGGAGCTGCTGAAGTCTGTCAACGACTCCATGCATCAGATAGCCATCACAGGATATCCGGTACTAGCAAACCACACCAGTGAATTAAACCTAGCACATATGATTTATTGTATACTTTTGCCATCTTTCTAAAATATATTGTTTTAGCAAAAAGTTGCTTTCATTGACGTTCTTCTCGATCTTAGGACTGTTTTAGTTTACTCTTCTGTCTTGGGTTTCAGGGTGATATTAGCCAGCTGGGCCGCATAATTCTCCAGGGGAGCTTCAGCGTGTGGATCAGCCACAAACGGGCAGCGGTGCGAATGAAGGAGCTGGCCAGATTCAAACCCATGCAGCGACATCTTTTCCTCTACGAGCACGCCCTGCTCTTCTGCAAGCGACGGGACGAAGACAGCCATGACAGCTTCTACAGCTTCAAATCCTGCCTCAGAGTAAAGAGCTTGCACTTGCTGATACTCGTGCATGTAGTAAGATGGTGTGTGGAACAACTGAAGGTGATGTTGAGAGAATATGACAAGTAGTGAGTTGGTAAGGTTCTTCTTCTAAAGCTGGGTTAGTATCATAAATGTTGTGTGCAACAGAATACCGAGGAGATCTTGAGCATTACGTTATTGGAATTCACTCATTTTCAGGTCAGATTTTTAGAAATGAAGTCTGGATTGTTTATGAAAACTAAAAATAAAAACATAGAAGAAATCCTGGCTGCTTGGTAGTAACAGCACTGTAGATTTTGCTGGTGCACATTCAGTTTCAAATTTATAATCGCTGTTAGTGCACTAAAACCCCCCTAGTAATGTAATACTGAAATACAATATCACTCTTTTTTGCTAGATGAGCTCTGTGGCGATCACAGAAACTGTGAAAGGAGATGTGAAGAAGTTTGAAATCAGCTACAGTGGCAGAGAAGTCGTTTATATAGTCCAGGTATTGTTTTTTTTTTTTACCTATTTTATATCAAATTGCACATAATTTCAATGTGAAACTTTTTTAAGTCTGGTCTGTGTGTGTTATCTGTCCTAGGCTCCAACAGTGGAGGTCAAAGTTGCGTGGCTGAACGAGATTGAAAAGATACTTGCCAACCCACAGAAACTACAACCAGGTTTCCATCATTTAAATGGTTCAGTTGAAAAATCTTTTTAACACATTCTTTTAAGAAAATAATTTTTTTTTAGTAGAACTTGCAATCTGCCGTAATTTCTTCATAACATAGTTGTGCAGGTTATACTTTTTAAATTTTCTCTGCTCACTCAATTTTTGTTTATGTATTCTAATTTATTTAGATTTAACACAGACACTGTGTCTGTCTTCATCTTTCCTCAGATGAGTCTTCTTCTCTTTCTCTCCCAGACAACCTTCTCTCTGACAGGTGAATCCCTTTTAAAGACATCAGTAACATACAAACTTCTGGTCAGATGCTTTTGTACACTCTTCATGGACATTAATTCAGTATCATTTTGCCACTTTAACAATGCATTTGAACCATCCTTTTCCCAGTTGGAATAATATTGCTATATACAGGGGTTGGACAATGAAACTGAAACACCTGGTTTTAGACCACAATAATTTATTAGTATGGTGTAGGGCCTCCTTTTGCGGCCAATACAGCATCAATTTGTCTTGGGAATGACATATACAAGTCCTGCACAGTGGTCAGAGTGATTTTAAGCCATTCTTCTTGCAGGATAGTGACCAGGTCACTACGTGATACTGGTGGAGGAAAACGTTTCCTGACTCGCTCCTCCAAAACACCCCAAAGTGCCTCAATAATATTTAGATCTGGTGACTGTGCAGGCCATGGGAGATGTTCAACTTCACTTTCATGTTCATCAAACCAATCTTTCACCAGTCTTGCTGTGTGTATTGGTGCATTGTCATCCTGATACACGGCACCGCCTTCAGGATACAATGTTTGAACCATTGGATGCACATGGTCCTCAAGAATGGTTCGGTAGTCCTTGGCAGTGACGCGCCCATCTTGCACAAGTATTGGGCCAAGGGAATGCCATGATATGGCAGCCCAAACCATCACTGATCCACCCCCATGCTTCACTCTGGACATGCAACAGTCTGGGTGGTACGCTTCTTTGGGGCTTCTCCACACCGTAACTCTCCCGGATGTGGGGAAAACAGTAAAGGTGGACTCATCAGAGAGCAATACATGTTTCACATTGTCCACAGCCCAAGATTTGCGCCCCTTGCACCATTGAAACCGACGTTTGGCATTGGCATGAGTGACCAAAGGTATAGCAGCCTGGCCGTGTATATTGACCCTGTGGAGCTCCTGACGGACAGTTCTGGTGGAAACAGGAGAGTTGAGGTGCACATTTAATTCTGCCGTGATTTGGGCAGCCGTGGTTTTATGTTTTTTGGATACAATCCGGGTTAGCACCCGAACGTCCCTTTCAGACAGCTTGCTCTTACCCTGCTAATTGAACCTTCACACTCTGCTCTTACTGGTGCAATGTGCAATCAATGAAGACTGGCTACCAGGCTGGTCCAATTTAGCCATGAAACCTCCCACACTAAAATGACAAGTGTTTCAGTTTCATTGTCCAACCCCTGTACAACGTCCGTGATTTCAAAAAACAAGCTAGAATTAGGTGCACGAGTTTGAATTATTATGATTTTTTTTTTAATAATCCACACAGTTTCAAAATTATACATACAGACTATAATATATACATAGACTCCCAGTAATAGTTAGATAAATGTCTTAGCAAATTCCTTCTCAACCAGATTCTTTTTTGAGCCATCAGTGAGTTTCTGCCATAACTCTGCTTGGATATTTGACCACCCTTCTGGGGCAAATAGGTAAAGATAATTTAAACTGGTTATTTTCCTGGCATGGTCCCAGCTTTTAGAGCATAATCCAGACATTTTCAATAGCGGTGATGCCATGGCCTTTCCAGATGCTTAAAACTAGTTTTTATGTATGTCTAATATCATTGTCCTGTTAAATGTCCACTTGTGTCCATGTTTCAGCCAATTAACCCAAGCTGCCTGTTGAACATGAAAGGAATTGATTAGGGTATTCAGGAACAACTCCTTAACCACCAAAGCTCAAGCCCAGTATAAACTGGTCCAAAACTGACACCTTCAAGCCACCAAAGTGAACAAGCCAAATGCCTTCAATTGAAAGGTTTTATGATCAGTAGAGGCGAAGAGGCCACAGTGACATGAAGTATGTTTAGAGGAGTCAAAGTGAGACTTTCAAACCAAATGTAAAGCATGGTGGTGGAAGCATCATACTATGGGGCTGCTTCGCTGGTGGGGGTACCTCTAAATTCTTGACATTCTCCTCATATCAACATCTAGGTGGTTAAACAACTGGGTTTTCCTACATTGCAATGATGCAAACACATAAAAACTGGTTTTGGAATGGATAAAGCAGGCTAATGTTAAGTGTCTGGAAAGCTCTGATTTCAATCCTGTTAAAAATGTATGCTTAAAAGCTAAGTCTATGGCAGGAAACCAAATAATTTAAATATACTCCACAATTTATTTTCAAAAGTGGTGGAGTCAAATTAGTCAAACATGGGGAAATGAGTAAAATATCCAGCTGGAATTATAGCACAACCTTGTTGATGACTAGCAAGTGTTTCCCTGCGATTATTTATCCAATATTTATCCAAATAAAAGCGTATGTATGTATGTGTATATTTGAATTTGAACTTTAACCTAACAGGTTTTGACTGATATTTTATGCTTTTTATGCAACACAAGCCTTAACTAAACGTTTCAGTCATAAACCTGTAAAGGAAAGCCATCTCTGAGCTCCCTCTGGTCACTAATAAATAACTGGTGACTATGGGAATTTCTCCATCTAGCAGGGAGTTTTTTTGTGTCCGGATGTCAGGAGGTATCGTGAGGTATTAACATCAGCACTACAAAAACAAAATGGGTGGACGAACTCTGTATAATGATCCTGTTGTTAGCTGAGCAAATGCTTCAATTTTTTAATATTTCTAACACCTTTTTACTCTTCGTGTTGGAAAGGATTTCTGAATCTTGTTTACGTTTATAAATCCTGTGGTTGACTGGTCGTAAACACTATATCACTACAACAATCATCAGCAGCTTCCCTCTGTACAAGCCAGCTGATGCAGGCTTGCAAGTGCCTTGTTGGTGTGTCAGGGGTGTAACAGAGGCTGGCTGACTTCTACCCCTCACAACACTTCAGCCATCTTACAAAACAGATGAAGGAGGCAAAAAGGCACCTTAATCCCACCTCAATGTATTTTGCGAAAGGAGCTGGCGAAAGCTTTGCTCTATATCAGAGTGAAATGTCTTGATTACTTCTTCCTGTTTTTAAAATAGTTGTTTGAAATTAATCAGAGACTTGTGACTCATGGGTTTCTGCAGTGGCTTGAATGAACAAACTAGAAGTTTCCCTAAACTCTAGATATCAGTCAAAAATTACAACTTGTTTAAGATTTTCTGCCATTTTTGGGATGACTCTATAATGCCTTCAGAGTGAAAGTACAGCCTGGTCAGGATGAGGTCTACTGTATTTCTTTACAGCGTGTTTTGTAGCTTTGTGTTAAAACAATGGTGATTGATGTTTGCATGCCAGCATGTTATGAGTTTGGAGAATGTGAGTCTTGTGTTACATGACGAAGAACATTACTTGTTCTTTCATTGTGCAAGATTTTTTTTTTACATACTTCCCAACATATTTCACAAAAAGATAAAAACCAACATACTTGTTTCATGATATTTCAGTTTCTTGTTTTACCAAAAGGCCTCCACTGAATTAAATTTACAGCAGATGAGGTTTTTTTTAAGCCAGGAAGTTCCCATCGAGATACAGCATCTCTTCTACCAGGGAATGGAACCACGGAAGATGAACTAAAATAGGTTGAAGAAAAAGTATGATCAGTGATGTAACAAAAATAATTACACAAGTAAATGCAAAATAAAAATTACAGTGCATCCAGAAAGTATTCAGAGCATATTTCTTAGTTTTCTATTTGTAATAAATTTGCAACAATTTAGAACTTTGAGGAAAGAGATTAATTTGATACCATTTAGAATAAGGCTGTAACATAACTAAATGTGGATTTGGATGTAGATGTAAATGTAGAACCAAACCTACAATTCAACACAACATACTAACAATAAAATGGTAAATACAACAAATGACATGTTTTTTTCCGAGCAGTTTTAAGAAGAACCTTTTAAATTTGAAGACAGGGAGGAGTCTGAATATTTCTGATATCTAGCAGCTTATACACACGTGGAAAAAATTGTTGGTACCCCTCGGTTAATGAAAGAAAAACCCACAATGGTCACAGAAATAACTTGAATCTGACAAAGATAATAATGAATAACAATTCTATGAAAATGAACAAATGAAAGCCAGACATTGCTTTTGTAGTGGAATTTTCTTATCAAAGTGGGAGAGAAATTAACTAATTAAAAGAGAAAATCCAGACTTTGTCTTTATAAGTTTTATTCAAAGGCATTCAGCGTTTGAAGACCCTGTCACTGAGCTTGGTCAGTGAAGCAGAGCCCCGAACACCAGTCCCACACATGTATTTATACCAAACATGACAATGTTATCTCAACTTTAAAGAGTCTGTGTTTTATGGCCCTAGACCCTCCTCGGGTCAGAGGTAACAAAGTTATCTACGAGCAGACCATCTGCTCTTCCTGAGACATCACCCTAAAGGATGGGTTTTAACCACAAATGTTAATGGCTTTACAGCTTCCAACACAGATGTTCTGAGGTGAGAGGTAACCTAAAGGTCATACACTTTGGAACACTTAATACAAGAATTTCCATCACACTTTTCAAACATGCTTCAACAGAATTATTTTTAAAAATAAACTCATGAAACAGGCCTGGACAAAAATGATGGTACCCTTCACCTAATATTTTGTTGCCTTTTGAGGCAATCACTGCAATCAAATGATTCCTATAACTGTCAATGAGACCTCTGCACCTCTCAGCAGATATTTTGGCCCACTCCTCATGAGCAAACTGCTCCAGTTGTCTCAGGCTTGAAGGGTGACTTTTCCAGACAGCATGTTTCGGCTCCTTCAAAAGATGCTCAATAAGATTTAAGTCAGGGCTCATAGAAGGCCACTTCAGAATAGTCCAATGTTTTCCTCTTAGCCATTCTCGGGTGTTTTTAGCTGTGTGTTTTGGGTCATTATCCTGTTGCAAGACCCATGACCTGCGACTGAGAACAAGCTTTCTGACACTGGCCAGCACATTTCTCTCTAGAATCCCTTGATAGTCTTGAGATTGCATTATACCTTGCACAGATTCAAGACACCCTGTGCCAGATGCAGCAAAGCAGCCCCAGAACATAATGGAGCCTCCTCCATGTTTCACAGTAGGGACAGTGTTCTTTTCTTCATATGCTTCATTTTTCCGTCTGCGAACATAGAGCTGGTGTGCCTTGCCAAAAAGTAAAATTTTTGTCTCATCTGTCCACAGGACATTCTCCCAGAAGCTTTGTGGCTTGTCAACATGTAGTTTGGCAAATTCCAGTCTGGCTTTTTTAGGCCCGAGCAGGAAGGCCTGCAAAGGCCTATTGTAACTCGAATGTTCATTATTATTATTCATCCGGGAAATGAATTGGCTTTTTGGAGGCCTTAACATATTCAAAAACTCACCAAACTTCACAGAAAGTTGTCCCCCAATGGAAATGTTCGTATTCTAATGCATTTGAAAAGGGGCGTGGCCAAACGGCTCTACAGCGCCCCCTAAAGTGAGATAGGCTAACTGGTAAGTTCTAGAGAGTTGAAATTTGGTTGATAGCTAGATCTCCCCAAATCATGAAAAAAAGTCTCATGGGGGTATGCCTTAATACCAACAGGAAGTCGGCCATTTTGAGTCAAAGGGTCATTTTTGGACGTTTTTCACTTTTCATACATGTTGAACTTTAATGAACTCCTAGGGATTTTGAACTTCTGGCTTCATATTTGGTCAGTATGTAGTTAAGGCATTGGGGAATAAAAGTTATCAAAATTGTGAGTTTTTGAGCATGCTGAAGGAGCGGGACCAGGCCTCAAAGTTAGCCTTCTCGCCGTAAATTTCGAACAGCAATAACTTTCACATAAATTGGCTGAAATACACCAAACCTGGTATTATTGATCCCTCTCAGGTCACCAACAATCCTATCTGGTCAAATGATGACATCATCAAAGCCTAGCCCCCTGAGAACAGGAAGTCACTTTTTTCACTTAGAAAGGTGCCTCTTTGACCCTCTTGACCCAATCAACTTGAAACTGTGTCAGAAGACAGATAACTAGTGGGTCTAACTTCATTTGAAGCACAGTGACTTTTCATAAAAGGGCGTGGCGGTGCGGCGAAGTTGGACGTCACGCCATGACCATACGTTTGGCTTTGATTTCCACATACATCATCTGATCTGCACCAAATTCAATGTGATTGATCCTAGTTCAGTCCCCAAAAGAAATCTGATGACATATTTGGTGGGCGTGGCCAAATTCGTCCACAGCGCCCCCTAGAAAATTTTAAAAAATCAGCCCCAAGCCATGCTTTGACTGAGGAATCTGAAATTTGGTACACATATGTAACTTGTCAAGACCTACAAAAAAGTATCATGGAGCATCGGTCCAAACCCAACAGGAAGTCGGCCATTTTGGATTGAAGTTGCCATTTTGACCCCAGATTTGCCCTTTCTAGCCCACTAATCTGAGCAAACTCCTCCTACAGCTTTTGACTTAAAGACTTGAAAATCACTCAGTAAACGCTTAAGGCATTGGGGATCAAAAGTTATCAAAAGCTTTTTGATACATGAAAGTATGTGGGCGTGGCCAAGCCTCAAAATTTGAAGTCTTGCCGTAAAAGATGAAATTGATATAGCTCCTACAAGGAAAGTCACAGAGACCTGAAACCTTCTGAGATTGATCTGCCTCTGACCCTGAACAATATTCACTGATCAGATGCTGACATCATTGAAGCCCTGCCCCCTGAGAACAGGAAGTGTAATGTTTCACTTAGTGTGGCCCATATTTGATCTCCTTCACTTAATCAACATGAAACTGTCTCCAATGACAGTCTAACTTGGTCTCTAGTACTGACAGGTTTGGCTGGAGCGTGTGGCCGTGGCGACATGGCGAAATCTGATGTCACCCCATGGCCATATGTTTGGCTCTAATTTCCACATACATCATCTGATCTGCACCAAATTCAAAGTGATTGATCCTAGTCCAGTCCCCAACAGATATCTAATGACATATTTGATGGGCGTGACCTAATTTCTCTACAGCGCCCTCTAGAAAACTTGGTCCAAACCCCACAGGAAGTCGGCCATTTTGGATTGAAGTTGCCATTTTGAGCCCATTTTTACTGTTTCTAGCCCACGTATCTGAGCGAACACCTCCTACAGCTTTTGACTTACAGAGTTCGAAATCAATTAGTATAGTCTTAAGGCATTGGGAATTAAAAGTTATGAAAAGCTTTTTAATACATGAAAGCATGTGGGCGTGGCTAAGCCTCAAAATCTGACTTCTCGCCACGAAACAAAATTGTTATAGTTTCTACAAGGAAAGTCACAGAGACATTTATCCATATGATGACTGGAACAATTTTCAATGGTCAACTGCTGACATAATTGAAGCCCCACCCCCTGAGAACAGGAAGTATAATGTCTCACTTAGTATGGGCCATATTTGATCTCCTTGACCTAATCAACATGAAACTGTCTTCAATGACAGATAACATGATGGTATAACTAGATCTCCAGTACTGACAGGTTTGGCGAAGTCTGATGTCACGCCATGGCCATACGTTTGGCTCTAAATTACACATACATGGTCCGATTTACTCCAAACTGTATATGCTTGATCTTTGTCAACCCCTAAACAACTCTTTTTGATTACATTGGAAGATGGTTCAACGGCGCCCCATAGGACACTTCAAGTGCTCTATCTCCCTCATACATTTTTGAATCCACCTCAAATTTAGTATGCATCATTGTGGATCAATGCTGAACATATTCACTCAGTTAATTGATGACATCACCTTAGCCCCGCCAACTAAAAAACGAGTGTAGCTTTCATCAGGAAGGTCAGATTTCAGCTGCATTTTTAATGCTTCTCGCCAGAGCATTACTCCGCTTCACTGAAGATTGTATGAGAGCCTGCTCACACTGCCGCCTACTGGTGATGTGCACAACTGAGCGGCGGAATCGTCGGTGGCGTGGAGTAGGCGATGCCAGGCTCCCGCGGTGGCTACATAGGCCGAGTTGCACAGAGGTGCAAGGGCCTTCAATGCTGCTTGCAGCTTTAATTGTGATTTGTTTTCAACAATGGTGTTCTCCTTGGTCGTCTCCCACTTAGTCCACTTAGCCTCAAACAACGTTGGATGGTGCGATCTGACACTGATGTTCCTTGAGCTTGAAGTCCACCTTTAATCTCTTTAGAAGTTTTTCTGGGTTCTTTTGTTACCGTTCATATTATCCGTCTCTTTGATTTGTCATCAATTTTCCTATTGTGGCCGTGTCCAGGGAGGTTAGCTACAGTCCCATGGATCTTAAATATCTGAATAATATGTGCAACTGTAGTCACAGGAACATGAAGCTGCTTGGAGATGGTCTTATAACCTTTACCTTTAACATGCTTGTCTATAATTTTCTTTCTAATTTCCTGAGACAACTCTTTCCTTCGCTTCCTCTGGTCCATGCTGAGTGTGGTACACACCATGTCACCAAACAGCACAGCGACTACCTGTAGTCCTATATATAGGCCCACTGACTGATTACAAGAATGTAGACACCTGTGATGCTAATTAATGGACATACCTTGATTTAACATGTCCCTTTGGTCACATTGTTTTTAAGGGTACCATAATTTTTGTCCAGGCCTGTTTCATGAGTTTATTTTTTTTAATAATTCTGTTGAAGCATGTTTCAAAAGCAATGTCTGACATTCAATTATTCCTTTTCATAGAATTGTTATTCAGTATTACCTTTGTCATTTCTGTGACCATTGTGGGTTTTTCTTTCATTAACTGAGGGGTACCAACAATTTTGTCCACGTGTGTACCAAAGATGTGGAGCATAAAATAAAAAGGGAGTTTTACCAAAACAATTAAAACTTGTTGTGCAGGGGCTCTCAAGGACCAGAACTGGAAGATACTCATAGATGTGTTGGTTTTTATTCTCATCATTTACTTATGGAGAATATTGAATTAGAACCTACCATACTTTACATTATTCATAAAGTATAAAGTCAATTAGATTGCTTGGAGGAGTTTCTGTCTTGTGAGACTCTTACTAACAGAAGACTGATCAGAGAACAAAGTGTTTGTAACTACCTTGTTTCTGCTTTCTGTAGGGGATGGGTGATTTTAATTATTTTTTTACTCTGATTTTTTAAAATGTCTTAAATGGACCAATTCCACCCATCTGCTGCTGAAAGCAAGTTAAACTACAAAGACCTGGTTCATGTGTTTGTGTAGATTATTGTTAGAATAAAATAACAGTTCCATATATTGCAGCTCTCTGAGATATCTGTGTTTCATCCTGGTTCAAAATCAGAGGCTGAAATATATGTGATTGTAAAATGAGTGGAATGCAGTATTAACCTGCAGAATGTGGATGAGGTTTGAGCTTGTTTTTGTGACACAGTGGATGTTTGTTTGCCTGTCCTGTTTGTGGTGCTTGTGTCTGTGTTTCTGTGGCCATGCGTTGTTTTTCTAGCACTTCAGAGATGTGTGTGTCGTGGGGCGCCGCACCAGTGGGAGGCTGCTCAGCGTGTCTTCCTGTTCCTCACAGTTCCTCGGCAACAAACCACTCCTACATATGCAGAGGGGAGGAGTCCACACGTTCAAGCCCCGCACATTCAGACCCTGTGGTTCACTCACCTCGACGTAGTGAGTTGGAACAGTCTTCTTATTAATTGGAAGCATTTTTTTATTTATAACAGAGGGCAAATGTTGTTTGTTTTTTTTTGTTTGTTTTAATGAAGAAAAAATACAACAAATGTGTATTTACACAACTTAAAAAAATCTAAAATACAATTAATGGCTTACTATCTTATTAAGTAAAATTGTTACTGAGAATATCTGATTATCTTCAGCATTGTAGAATAACAGTGCACATCTTCACTTTTGTAAATAAAGATACTATGCCTTGCCAAAGTTTAAATTTTTCTGGAACTTTTTCAAACTTTTAAACGTTACAACCACAGTCATCCAGAGCTGAAGCAGAATGGTTTAGATCAAAGCATAAAATGGACCTTTCTGAGACCAGAATCTGTGGCAAGATATTTAAACTGATGTTCACAGACATGCTCTATTCAGTCTGACTGAGCTTGAGCTGTTTTGCAAGAAGAATAGGGAGGCACTCCAATTTTGAGATGTGCAAAGCTGGTAGAATTATATTAATCATATTCACACTGTTTTAATCTTTATACTAAAGTAACATCAATAGTTCGCCAGAGTTTTTAAATGTCTTTTTCACTGGTTTTCAGCCACGGCCCTCGTTACTGATCAGGACAGCATATCCTGCAAGGTGTACATAATAAATGAGATTAAGTGGACCAAAGTGTATGCAGCAGATAGACAGTATATAAAAGTTGTGTCTTTAAGAAACAACAAAAAAAATACCCCAACCAAGATCTGCAACATTTTTAGGTAATAGCTCTTTGGGAATCATCTTGTTGGATAAAATACAATTTTTATATTATATATATATTTATATTACAGGTTCAGCTCAAGAAGTGAAAACTTCCTTGAAGTTTGTGTCATCACAGCTAAAGGTCCAATTTTAAATGGATTCTTTGCTACTTTAAATTCTTAGCTGTGTCAGCAGTGGTTTATCCCTTTTAAGTGTAGAAGTCTTATAATGCAGTAATGATCAGTTAACACACACACACACACACACACATATATATATATACAGTACAGACCAAACGTTTGGACACACCTTCTCATTCAAAGAGTTGTCTTTGTTTTCATGACTGTAAATATTGTAGCTTCACACTGAAGGCATCAAGACTATGAATTAACACATGTGGAATTATATACTGAACAAAAAAGTGTGAAACAACTGAAAATATGTCTTATATTCTAGGTTCTTCAAAGTAGCCACCTTTTGCTTTGATTACTGCTCCGCACACTCTTGGGATTCTGTTGATGAGCTTCAAGAGGTAGTCACCTGAAATGGTTTTCCAACAGTCTTGAAGGAGTTCCCAGAGATGCTTAGCACTTGTTGGCCCTTTTGCCTTCACTCTGCGGTCCAGCTCACCCCAAACCATCTTGATTGGGTTCAGGTCTGGTAACTTTGGAGGCCAGGTCATCTGGCGCAGCACCCCATCACTCTCTTTCTTGGTCAAATAGCGCTTACACAGCCTGGAGGTGTGTTTGGGGTCATTGTCCTGTTGAAAAATAAATGATGGTTCAACTAAACGCAAACCGGATGGAATAGCATGCCGCTGCAAGATGCTGTGATAGCCATGCTGGTTCAGTATACCTTCAATTTTGAATAAATCCCCAACAGTGTCACCAGCAAAACACCCCCACACCATCACACCTCCTCCTCCATGCTTCACGGTGGGAACCAGGCATGTAGAGTCCATCCGTTCACCTCTTCTGCGCTGCACAAAGACACGGTGGTTGGAACCAAAGATCTCAAACTTGAACTCATCAGACCAAAGCACATATTTCCACTGGTCTAATGTCCATTCCTTGTGTTCTTTAGCCCAAACAAGTCTGTTCTGCTTGTTGCCTGTCCTCAGCAGTGGTTTCCTAGCAGCTATTTTACCATGAAGGCCTGATTCACACAGTCTCCTCTTAACAGTTGTTCTAGAGATGTGTCTGCTGCTAGAACTCTGTGTGGCATTGACCTGTTCTCTAATCTGAGCTACTGTTAACCTGAGATTTCTGAGGCTGGTGACTCGGATGAACTTGTCGTCCGCAGCAGAAGTGACTCTTGGTCTTCCTTTTCTGGGGCGGTCCTCATGTGAGCCAGTTTCCTTGTAGTGCTTGATGGTTTTTGCGATTGCACTTGGGGACACTTTCAAAGTTTTCCCAATTGTTCGGACTGACTGACCTTCATTTCTTAAAGTAATGATGGCCACTTGTTTTTCCTTACTTAGCTGCTTTTTTCTTGCCATAATACAAATTCTAACAGTCTATTCAGTAGGACTATCAGCTGTGTACTGTATCCACCTCCTGCACAACACAACTGATGGTCCCAACCACATTTATAAGGCTTGAAATCCCACTTATTAAACCTGACAGGGCACACCTGTGAAGTGAAAACCATTTCAAGTGACTACCTCTTGAAGCTCATCAACAGAATGCCAAGAGTGTGCAGAGCAGTAATCAAAGCAAAAGTTGGCTACTTTGAAGAACCTAGAATATAAGACAAATTTTCAGTTGTTTCACACATTTTTGTTCAGTATATAATTCCACATGTGTTCATTCATAGTTTTGATGCCTTCAGTGTGAAGCTACAATATTCATAGTCATGAAAATAAAGAACTCTTTGAATGTTTTCTTAGCTGTTTGTCATCCACAGGTTGGCCTGCTCCTGCTCACTCTGTGGCAATCTGCGAGGGCCTGGAGGACTGGGGTGCTACAGACCTCTCTGCCTTATCTGACTCAGATGAGGAGGACCAGCCTTCCCCACTGGTAAAGTTTTCATATGGGAGATGAAGAACAACATGTTTTTCATGTTAAAGGCATTTGTAGATAGAATGTCATATGATCATCTGGCTACAAACTGAAAATCACAAAGCTCATTCTGGCCTTTAACCTCCCTCTGGTTTAATGGTGGGATGAGTCCAGGAGTTTTTTTTTTTGCATTGCTGCCTGACAGTAATGACACTGTGTTAAAGCTATAAGATGTAAACACATGTACTGCAGGGATTAGTGCTTTTAGTTCTTCTCCATTAGGTTTTCAGCAAAAATATTCCTTTTTATACCAGCTTAGTGGTGGTTTTGTCTTTCTTTCTTTTTTCCGTTTTAAATTGCTTATACTGCATAGGCCTATATTTGTAAACTACTTGAAAGTCTTTTTTTTATTTAATTGCATATTTAAATTTTAAAGTATCAAAATGATCATAGCAATTGAGTTGGTTCCAGAATTATTGGCTCAGTGTATAAATGCAGTGTTTTAAATATTTGTAAATTGGCTGATTGGATTATAACTTACGTTTACCAACCCATCTCATCTCAGTATTTGAGAATACAGTGTGTAACACTGAAGTTATGTTGTAGTTGTGTGACGTGATTCGCACGTCACATTATTTGATGTCTTTCTTGCTTTTCTATGTCATATACAGATATGTAGTTTTAAGTTAGTAACATTGTCCTATGATGCATAGAACCCCTTATTGGGGTTCTATACATAAATTAGAGGATATTTAATTTGGTCTCCAGCTAACATACTGGCTCACAACTTAGGGACACCATATATACAGCAAAAATGGATCGCTTTAATGCAATTTATGTAAATACTAACGCTGCACAATGTATCGCGAATATTTCATCATCGCAATATCAGTGTATGCAATATTCATAGTGTAATGGGCCACTTGGAGTGCAGTAATTGTTGCCTAATATATTCACAAGTGTTGCTAATGTACATGCTAATGTAATATTTAGTCAGCTGGACAGAGTGTCACGACAGCAGATGCTCACACTGGACACAAATGACGTTGTCCAAAATGCTAAGGTCAGAGTTTTGCAAGTACAGATGAGAAAGAGACGAATGAAGAACATAGGCATATATTGCATCTGATATTACTGGCAATATTTACAAATATTATTGTCATCGTAAGATTTTCTAAAATCATTTAGCCCTAGTAAATACAATGCAAATATCAAAGCAATCTCCCTTAATAACCTTAGTCAATCTCAACATATAATATAGAGACCAAAGGTCTGCACTGAGGAAGTTTCACTCACCTCAGCATGCTGAGTATGCTAAGTGGTTGAAATTGCATGGTACTCTGACCTGTTTTCTAATTAATTCAGCTAATAATTGCTGACCACCCTTGATGCATTTGCATAAATGTTTGGATCTTTTGATGCAAGGATTCCCAAAGTAGGGGCCCTTCTCGGGGGGTTTGCCGGACACCAAGGAGAGGGTCATGAGATGATTTTCAGAATCATTGTGATTTGACCCCTGACCCTCTGTATAGAGGGCCAATCAGTCATGATTCAGTCATTTTCTACCGCTTCTTCTATAGTGGGTCGTGGGGAAGCTGGTGCCTATCTCCAGTAGTCTATGGGCGGGAGGCAGAAAGACCCCCAGCCAGGAGTCGAACCTTCTTGCTGCAAAGCAACAGTGCTACCAACTGTGCCACCATGCAGCCCTAAATTACATAGATATATCATGAAATTCATAATTATACCATGAAATGAATAAATGTAGATGTGCTAATAAATAATTCATTTCACCAGCTTTCACTGAGTTTTATATGTGTGACGGAAAGAGATTGACATGTGTTTCCATAAACACTTTTACCATTAGCTTTAATTTCTTCTGATTCAGGTGGCTGGTAGGTACCGGGTCATGGTAGAAAGCAGCATGGCCAGCTCTGATGACATCATCTTTAACTGCGGCGATGTCATTCAGCTTCTTCATGAGGATTCATCAGGAGTGTGGTAACGTGTTTCAGACTTGCCGATTGGAGCCAAATTAAAATTATATTAGAGTCATAGAGATAGAAAATTAAATACAAAACTCAAAAGAAATGTTTGTTGTGTTCTGTTGTATTGTTTGTAATTTTAGGATGGTAAAGAATATCAGTCGTGATGAGGAAGGTCGAGTTCCGATCGAGGACTTGCACAGGATTCTGGGAGAGAGCTGCTGAGAGCCAATCAAAAGTCCCACCGTGCCAGAAAACGTACATCATCCATTAACTCGCTAAACAAATGTGGGCATCTGGTTCAGTCAAGTTAGACTGAAACACACCATCAGCCACTTATTCTACTCTTCAAAGAGCTGTGACAGTTTCCCCTCAGAAGCTGGGTAGGGCAGAACGGACCTAAGAAGACTGTGAAAACAGAAAGCACATACAAGCACATACAAGCCATTTTTATCTACTTTCTCCAGCAATGATGCAGAAGATTGTTTGGACTGGACTAGTTTGGTGGTTCCTCCTCATACTTCTTACATGGACTATAATTTTAAAAGTTGTATAAATAATATTTTCTTATGACATATAAATAACACAAGCAGATACATATGGATATATCGTGTGTGCCAAACAGCGAAGGTGACCACAGCAGCTTCTCTTGGTGACATTGTTTTGAGTGAAACCTGCTTTCTACTTCTGCAGGCATCATAATAGGGTTTTTTGATGTGTGAAGAAATCACCACATTAACTTCACCTCTTAAACCCTCTTCACGCTGGAATAAGACTGCCCTGTAATCAGCCAGATGGTTTTTGCAGGGTCTTGGTGAGATATTTTACCACATATAAAGACCACAGTTGTTACCTGTGAAACTCTCTGACCTTTTTTGCATGCACAAAACATCCAAGGCAAGCTCATGGGGGTTATTATCGAGGCATGACATATATGGGACTTGGGTGCTCCATAGGCGAGGCTGGTTGCAGCAGTGGTAGGTCTTCCATGTTGGTGGCTCTGGTGGCTTCAAGTCTAAACTAATCCACATCAGCATTCTGTCCTGTCACTGCTCTGACTGTTCCCAGAAGGATCTCGCCAAGCAGTTAACATGAATATTCCACTGTCTTCATTGCAATAAATAATGACCCCTTTTGAACAAAAAGGTCAGTATGCTCTGGGTTCCCTGTGGAATACAGCTGCAAGCTGGGAAGAAGTGCTGATACCTCAAAACTGTGCATAGATGGTTGAAGGGAGGCTTAGGGAAGGAGCAGAATGAGAAAAATGGGCAAGCAGATGCTTGTATTGTTCATTTTAAAAATTTTTAAATGTAAAAGTGCATCTTTGGCAATCACAGAACTTCAGGCTTCATAACCTCAGTTTTATTATTTCACAGTAATCGTTTAAAGGGGACATAACATGCTTTTAAATCATTCCTTTTGACACTCAAATCATTCAGTTGTGGTCTATATAGTGGAACATCAGTGCTTTGGTTTGAACTCCTTGTTATTGTAGCTCCACAGGCTCCTCTTTTACCCCTTTTCTGAGGTTCGTCTAAGAGCAACTCGTTTAGGTGCGGTCTCTTTAAAGGACATCATATCAACGCACAATAAATTCATGTATACATAAGAGTTTGTTGTCATTTTAGGGTTATTTGCAGCTTACCACTGTGCTGCGTCTGTCGTTTCAATAGACACAAGGAACTGACCCCTTAATCAGATGAAGTCAGCAAATCCTTCTTGATACTGGTGGAAGTTGCTGAGGGCACTCGTCCTTGAAGTGGGGAAAATAAGAATTTCCCCACTGATGTGAGAACATTTCCATTAAAAATAAAATTGAACCAGGCACTTCAAAGAGGTTCTGATGCTGGGGGATGGTGTAATTAATTGCGTGGGTTAATACACCCAACAACCGACCCAAACATATCCTTTTTCAGCATAGGCATACTTGAGCTTGGACTACAGTATCGCAGCAAGAATAAATATGGTGGATACGTGGAATTGATCAGCTGAAAGTCCATGACTTTATTTAGCTGTTCCGCAGCAAATACTGTGACGTAACAGATAGAAAAACGGAAAGGATGATAGAGAAAACTGAACGGACTGAAAAATATGTCAAAAATAGACTATAAAAATATCTCTGCAACACCTAGAGAGACTAAATTCCACTTTTCTGCACTCCTACAGAATCCAAATACACAATAAAATGTATATAAAGGCTAAAAAAGTGTATTTTGCACGATAAGTCCCCTTTAAATACACAGATGTTGTTTTTTGTGATTACTGATTTCTTCTGATTGTGCAAGTCTTGGTACATACACAGACCACTGCACCAGTTTAAATTTTTTTACGCAAGATGGTTCAGTCTGGCATGCAAAGCTCTCTGTCCAGAGCCTTTCCTTCACCTGCTTTTTTTAAAAACAACATCTAAACTGATCAAAATACACGTAGAGTTTTTTCATCCACAACAAAGCTGAAACTGATGGTGGAGATGCAGAAATCTTCTGTATGTGCCTGTGTGTGCATATATATTGTGTTAAGATGGCCAGAAAATTAGCTATGCAGTAAGGTCAGGCTTGCTAACAACGAGAAAGGAAGTTTTCAAAATTTGCGGTTATCCACACATGTTCAAACGTTCGTGGAAGTCTGAGAGAATGTAGAGCTATCTTAATCTAGCGTGAATGGAGTTAAAGTAACAAAAGTTACTGATAGTCTTCCAGCGGCATTCACCAGCAGGACAAAGAAACTAAGGGGTTTAAGGTCAACCTATGACAGGTCTTGCAGTTATCTTCATTACTTGCAGCCATTATTATACTTTTTCCATTGCTTGATAATATTTTGTTTCATGTCAAAAACATTTCACTGCAAATCCTCTATTTTTTTGTAATGACAAGCAGAGTTTTAAACATTAAAGATAATCTGGCAACATTTTGGCAGAGTGAAGCCACACAATAACATATCCAGTCAGTTCCCATATAGCTGTTAGTACACAGAAGCAATAGCAAAATCTTTGTGCAATCTGCATCTATGTCAATGGTTTTACACTATTCTACAGAAGATTTTATTCCTATTCTTAAAATTAATATGAAACGACAATGAACCATTATATAAGTGAGAGACGTTCTTCACGGCACAACACAGCTATTTCTCATATTATGTCAAGTAAAAAAAGGAGGAAGCGAAGTACGAAGTAAACATAATGCTACAATAATGGTCAGTAATCTAGAAGAACTGGAAAAGAGAAAATCTACATTGACTTTTGTTCAAGATTAATGTAACTTCCATCAAACCATTTATCTTCCGACCATTTACTGTATTTGCTTTATTATGCTCTGGGTGGCAAGGGAATCCATTGCAGGTCTGTAATTATTTTGTTGTTTCCTTTAAAACTCTTCTTTGATTGCTGCTGCTTATGAATGTATTTCTGCATATACATATGTATTTGTTCCAAGTTGATATTTGCTGCTAAAACGTCTGTACCCTGTCCATCAAATGCAACTGTCAAGCACAGCGTTTTATTGATTTGCTTGTGGCTTTTGCATGGACACATACCTCTCTACAGATTTGTGCTTTATTTCTGCCTCCTCTGTTATTTTACACAAACAGGGGAATGGTGGTTACTGTTGGGTAGTAACTGTAAAAAAAAGTAATCTAAGGCTGAAATAGAAACTCAAGCGATGAAGAAACAGACAGAGGTTTAACTGCCAGGGTAAAAACTGCCAGGACTGACTCTCCCATATTGTATTAAGGATCTTGTCAGACTAAAGTTAAGTGGTTTTCCAATAAAAAGAGTGAAGAGTGGTAATCAAAACACTGCCACTTACTTGCTTAAAAAATAGGACACTTTTTGAGAGATCAACAGTCAAGTGTGAATATGTAAATAATAAGAACACAACTAGTATCAAAAATGTATCTTAACAGAAAAAAATCACTCGGGCAGTCAATAGCTATCAACTGTCTTAAACAGATAATCTAAAATACATAATATTAGTTACATCCTTTAAAAATTAACCGTACCAAATTTAAGATGAACTTCACCAGTGGAACTAGATTTAATCTCACTGTATTTAACACCTACAGTTTGACTGTAGTCACTTCATAGTGAGTGCCAACACATTAGATTTTTCAAACCAGCTCAGAATTTAGAAATGGTTTTGTTCTGTCAAGCTTTTTGAACTTGAACTCGGTTGCTGCTTTTGCTCACTTTGCACTTATTTTGTATCTTCTGAATCATAGAGAAAGCTTGTATTTTAATGCATCATACCTGTAATTATTTTCCAAAATATAAGCACATAGTTATTTGATTTGATTCAATCCCGAATTATGTGTTGAGGGGTTTATTTAAACTGCATTTCTGAAGGTAGGGGTCTTTGCAGGATTACTGTACTTCATAAAGTCCCACGAAGATGTTTTAATTTTCTAGTGCCTAATAAACATCTTCTCAGAGCTATTTTGGTGTCCACTTTTCTTGAATGATTCTTACTTTGTCGCCTATGTTGCATTTCTATTACCTTTACTGTGATATACTGGTTAGTTGTCAGGGCTGATCCTAATGGAGCTTGGTGAATCAACCACAGCCAGGTAGGCTAGCTTTAAAAGATATTAACTTTCTTTTCATATAACATTTGTCATAATTTGCTGTCTTAGTTTTATTTTTTTTATTTTTGTCTCCATCGTATCGTCTTTGGATGGTTTTGTAGTTAAACTCACCTCTAGTCTTATTTTTAAAAACTTCCATTATTTTACAGTAGCTTTTTATGCCTTCACCTGTGTTACAGTAGTTTTGAGGTTCCTGTGATCATCCTTCTGCTTTGTTCTATCTGAAAACCTGTTTTATTACCACTGATAAACATTGCTTGTTTGCAAAACTCCCATTTGGGCCCTATTTACCTCACACACTAGATAATTGCTATCTTTTGAAAATCTATTTCAAAAGTTTAAAATGTAGGTATCACGAATGGATATAATAATAAAAGTTGACAATTTTATTGCCTTTTGCACATTATAAAAACACATCCCCCAGCGCAGGTCAAGTCTGCAAACCAGTGACAACAACGGCAGGGCGCCTTACAGGCCCCCAACAGCAGACCACCCAACAACGAGGAGGAGGAAACCGACCCACCAGCTCCCCAAGCGCCTCCAACCCGATTGGCAAGTATTTACAATACACAGTGCTGGGGACGCAGAAAGACCAACAGGGAGGACCTCCAAGAAGGTCAAGGGTGCTACCTGCTCAGTCCCAGCAACCAGCTGGCCAGAATCATCCACAAGAACCATAAAGGTAAAATAAAATGAAGAGTTTTATAGGACCAGTATTTTGATGGGGAATTTCTGGCTAATACTCGTACTTGTACTGTCTTCCGCTTTATCCGGGACCGGGTCGCGGGGGCAGCAGACTCAGCAGAGATGCCCGGACGTCCCTCTCCCCAGACACCTCCTCCAACTCCTCCGGGGGGAGCCCAAGGCATTTCCAGGCCAGCCGAGAGTCATAGTCCCTCCAGCGTGTCCTAAGCCGTCCCCTGGTCTCCTCCCGGTGGGACTTGCCTGGAACACCTCCCGAGGAAGGCATCCAGGAGGCATCTAGTATAGATGCCCGAGCACCTCAACTGGCTCCTCGATGTGGAAGAGCAGCGGCTCTACTCCGAGCCCCTCCCGGATGGCTGAGCTCCTCACGCTATCTCTAAGGGAGTGCCCGGCAAGCCTTCGGAGGAAGCTCATTTCAGCCGCTTGTATCCGGGATCTAGTTCTTTCGGTCATGACCAAAAGTTCATGGCCATAGGTGAGGGTAGGAACGTAGACCGACCGGTAAATCAAGAGCTTCGGTTTTCGGCTCAGCTCTCTCTTCACCACAACGGACCGGCACAGCGCCCCCATTAGTGTGGCAGCGGCACCGATCCGTCTGTCGATCTCCCGCTCCATTCTTCCCTCACTCGTGAACAAGACCCCGAGATACTTAAACTCCTCCACTTGAGGCAGGAACTCCCCTCAAACCTGAAAAGGACAAGTCTCCCTTTTCCGGTCAAGAACCATGGCCTCGGACTTGGAGGAGCTGATTTTAATCCCTGTCGCTTCACACTCAGCTGCGAACCGCCCCAGTGCATGCTGTAGGTCTTGGCTAGAGGGGGCCAGCAGGACCACGTCATCTGCAAAAAGAAGAGACGAAATCCACTGGTACCCAAACAAGACCCCCTCTGGCCCTTGGCTGCGCCTAGAAATCCTGTCCATAAAAGTTATGAACAGGACCGGTGACAAAGGGCAGCCCTGCCGGAGTCCAACATGCACCAGGAACAGGTCCGACTTAGTGCTGGCAATGCGAACCAAACTCCTGCTCCGCTTGTACAGAGACCGGATGTCCCCTAGTAAAGGGCCCCTGATTTCATACTCGGACTCTCCTCTCCAATACCCTGGCATAGGCCTTACCAGGGAGGCTGAGGAGTGTGATCGCCCTGTAGTTGGAACACACCCTCTGGTCACCCTTCTTATGTAGGGGGACCACCACCGGAGTCTGCCAATCAAGAGGCACTGACCCAGTCCGCCACGCAATGTTGATGAGGCGTGTCAACCATGACAGCCCCACAACATCCAAAGACTTGAGGTACTCATCCAACCCTGAAGCCCTGCCACCGCGGAGCTTTTTAACCACCTCGGTGACTTCAACCTGGGTGATGAAAGCGTCCAACCCCGAGTCCACAGCCTCTGTTTCCACCAGGGAATGCGTGATGGAAGGGTTGAGGAGATCCTCGAAGTACTCCTTCCACCGCCCGATAATGTCCCCAGGCGAGGTCAGCAGCTCCCCACCCCTACTGTAAACAGTGTTGGCGAAGCACTGCTTCCCCTTCCTGAGGCGCTGGACGGTTTGCCAGAATCGCTTCGGGGCCAACCGGTAGTCCTTCTCCTTGGCCTCACTGAACTCCTCCCAGGTCCGAGTTTTTGCCTCTGCCACTGCCTGGGCCGCGGCACGCTTGGCCCCACGGTACCCATCAGCTGCCTCAGGAGTCCCACAAGCCAACCACAGCCGATAGGACTCCTTCTTCAGCTTGACAGCGTCCCTTACTGTCAGTGTCCACCACCGGGTTCAGGGATTGCCGCAGCGACAGGCACTGCAGACCTTATGGCCGCAGCTACGGGCGGCAGCATCGACAATAGATGCGGAAAACATGGTCCACTCGGACTCTATGTCTCCAACATCCCTCGGAATCTGGTCAAAGCTCTCCCGGAGGTGAGAGTTGAATACATCCCTGGACAAGGGGTCCGCCAGACGTTCCCAGCAGACCATCACTATGCGCTGCCAAGTCTGTCCGGCTTTCCCCTCCCCCAGCGGATCCAACTCACCACCAGGTGGTGATCAGTGGACAGCTCAGCCCCTCTCTTCACCCAAGTGTCCAAAACATGCCGCCGAAGGTCTGATGATACGACAACAAATTTGATAATTGACCTCCTGCCTATAGGGTGTCCTGGTGCCAGGTGCACTGATGGACACCCTTATGTTTGAACATGGTGTTCATTATGGACAATCCGTGACTAGCACAGAAGTCCAATAACAAAACACCGCTCGGATTCAGATCGGGGAGGCCATTCCTCCCGATCACCCCTCTCCAGGTGTCACTGTCGTTTCCCAAGTGGGCGTTGAAGTCCCCCAGCAGAATAATGGAGTCCCCGGGAGGGGCACTATCCAGCACCCCCGACAGGGACGCCAAGAAGGCCGGGTACTCCGCACTACCACTCAGCCCGTAGGCCGAAATGATAATCAGAGACCTCTCCCCAACCCGAAGGCGCAGGGATGCGACCCTCTCATCCACTGGGGTAAACCCCAACACGAGACGGCTGAGCTGGGGGGCGACAAGCAAACCCACCCCAGGCTGCCGCCTCTCCCTGTAGGCCACTACAGAGTAGAAGAGAGTCCAGCCCCTCTCAAGGAGATGGGTTCCAGAGCCCATGCTGTGCGTGGAGGTGAGCCCGACTATTTCTAGTCAATATCTCTCGACCTCCCGCACAAGCTCAGGCTCCTTCCCCCCCAGCGAGGTCACATTCCACGTCCCTAGAGCCAGCCTAAGCATCCGGGGATCGGGCCGGTGAGGTCTCCACCTTTGTCCGCCGCATAATCCTTTTTGCACCGGTTCCCCCTGCAGGTGGTGGGCCCACTGGGGGATGGCCTCGCATCTCTCGTTCGGGCTTGGCCCGGCCGGGTCCTGCGAGGAGCAACCCAGCCACCAGGCGCTCTCCGACAAGTCCCGACCCCAGGCCTGGCTCCAGGGTGGGACCCCAGCTCCGCCGTACCGGGCGACGTCACGTGCCTCGATTTCATAGTCGTCACGAGGGGTTCTTGAACCGTTCTTTTTCTGACCCATCACCTAGAGCCTGTTTGCCATGGGAGACCCTACCAGGGGCATTTAAGCCCCAGACAACATAGCCTCTAGGATCATTCGGGCACTCAAACCCCTCCACCACGTTAAGGTGGCGGTTTACGGAGGGGTGTACTAATACAGAACCTCTAAATACAGTACATATACACAGTATAAATAATTTATATTACTGATACTGATTTAAACACTTTTATAGTTGGAATAGTGTAAATACCTTTACTGATACAGTACCATACACATCTTTACAGTAACTAAGTGGCGTTCGGGCACTCAAACCCCTCCACCACGTTAAGGTGGCGGTTCAAGGAGGGGAGGGTATTTTGATGAGGAATCTCTCGCTAATACTGTTGCTATTAAACTGCTCTTTTGTGATAGAAACGTTAAGAACATCTTGAGTGCTGCTTGATAGAAAAAGAGGGAGTATGAAAAAAACTGATACAAACATAAATTTTAGAAAACTGTCAAATCTCAGTAGAGTTTAATCTTGAAAAAAATATTTTAGAAAAATAACCTCAAAACTTAGACCGATTTTTGTGTGTGTATGTTTATTTTACATTGATGGATCGGTTTTTCCCTTACCCTTACAGTGAAAATGGGAAGCTTATCCTGGGATGTTTAAGCAACATAGCAAGGATGTGTCATTCTTCCATCACAGCTTGTTACCTTAAATGTTTGATGAATTACTGCAATGTACGAAACTGCAATTCTCCATTTTTCACAAGCAAAAAGTATTAATTACTCTAATGAATTTGTGTAAAATAATGAAAAAGGAACATGTCTGAAGTGTCAGAATTCAGTTGAACAAAAACGCTGCTCTCCATGCTTTTTTCTTTACACCCTTATCCATTTTTTTATTGCATGGTGTGTTTTGGTCCTGCTGCCAGCACAATGCTTGGCTTGGCAGCTGGGTCTGTGTGCTGTGGTTCTTAGCTTTGGAGCTGCTGTCTGCAGTCTGGTACTTCTGCATGATGGGTACATGTCAAGCACACCAAGAAGAACAGACGGAAGAAACAGAAAATTAAACAAACGATTTATTCTTTCTCTCTGGCCCAGTGCTGAAAGACCCAAGAACCAATAGCAGTCCTTGACCTGGAGGATGGGGACCACTGATGTAAAACATTTCCAGTAATTAAACTACAATTGTGAGTTGGTCTCTAAGATCCTTGTTGTCTGTACAATCCAGTTGTAGTAACGTGAAACTCGGGTATACACGCCGTATTTTCCCCTCTGGGCACAACCTTCTCCCCAGCTGACGATGCCAGTGAGGAACCAAGTGCCTTTGTAGTTTGTTGCATGCGGCCCGCCGCTGTCCCCCTGGCACGAATCAGTCGATCCATCTGCAAAGCCGGCACAGAACATAAAGCGGGTGATGTGTTCCTGGCTTCTCTGTTTGCACAGCGTACGGTCCACAAGTGGGATCGATATCTTCTGAAGCTTGTCGGCTTCGCGCCCAAGAACCCTCATCCGTCCCCAGCCACTCACCAAGGAGTTGCTGGAATCTCTAAGTAGGTTCTGTATGAAGGCTTTTGGGCCCAGACAGATGGGACGTCTCTCATTGGACAATTCCACAGGAGTTGCAAGCTTCAGCAGGGCAATATCATGATTAAACTTGGAGTTATGAACTTCATATAAGTGATGGATGTGCTCCTCTGCCACATCATGGTTGCTCTCTGTAGCCTCGACCACATTCACATCATGTTCACCTGGAAATGTTTGCAACCTTTAGTTAGATGTACCTTAATACATCCTGTGAGTTTAACAATAAATCAAACAATAAAGATTTAAAAAGCTTACAATGATCTAGGTATTTTCTCACATCATAATACCGTTACTTTTATATATTTACTTTACAGAAAAATCAGTTTTAAAGTTTGTAGTTGGAGTCTTTTGTTTTTCTTACCAGCTCTGATGAAGATGGTGTACCCACCCTTTCTGGCCTCCACCAGACAGTGGGCTGCAGTGATTACCCAAAATTCATTAAGCAGAGAGCCTCCACAGACTGGCAGTGTTTTGTTACGGCTGGGTAAAAAAGCCATCAGGCCCACCTACAAACACAAACAGGGACACGTGTCGATTAATCATCAGTCCATCAAATGCAAACTTGCACATGATTGTTTTTAACACAGCAATAACTTTTTCCTTTCATTTATTATCGTATTGGTCCTTGTTATTGTGAAAAAAAAAATCTTTTCGTAAAAAGAATTGTGATTCATAGTAAAATTTGTCTTTTCCAATTGATGATTTGTGAAAACCCAAGAACTGTATTTTTGAGATTGTTACTATTAGTATTTCTTCACTGTTGGTTCTATGAGAGCATCAAAAATATCAATACATTTGAAAATATGGTTAAAAGCATTGTGCTTAAGGTAGCCTATTTTATAATGGATGTGTATTGTAAGAGCAGCTCTAACAAATCCCCTTATACTAGACTAGAACCACACAGAGACAGTGAAAGTCAGAGTGGGTGCTCTTTGCATGGTCTTAGCGAGATACTCTGAGATGACATTTTTTTTTATTGATCTGATGTTATATTCTATACAATTAAACAATTTTATTTATAAAGCACTTTAAAAACAACACCATTGACCAAATTGGTCAACGGTGTTGGTATGCTGATAAAAAAAAGCAAGGTAAAACACAAAAATACAAACACTTAAAAGTTCTAGCAAGCATAAAAACAATAAAAGTTGTAACAGTAATCACCAGTTAATAAAAACAATAAAAGCCAACATCAAAGTGAGCTAAAAGCCAAAGTGAAAAAATCAGTTTCAAGAGAATATTTCAAAACAGGAAGTGAGATGGCCTGTCCGATTTGCAAAGGCAGCTCATTCCAGTTTGGCGGCAGCGAATAAAAACACTCAGTCACCTAATAACTAATCGGACGACCCGAGTGAGCATGAGGGAGCATACAGCTGGATCAGGTCAGACAGATACCATCTAAACATTTAAAAACAAGAAAAATAACTTTATACCCAGAAACGAACTAGAAGCCAATGTAGTGATGCTAAAACAGGAGTGATGTGTTGTTGTTTTTTTTTTTTTTTGTTTAAGTTAAAAGGGATGCAGCAGCATTTTCGATTAATTAATGACTGGATCAGCCTGACATAAAGAGCACTGCAGTAATCTATGTGAGTCACAATAAAAGCATGGATTAAAATCTCAAAATTATCCTGTGAAAGAAATAGATTGACTTTGGCCAGTTGTCTAAGGGTGTATTCACCCCAGGAAAGTCCTTTGGTCTGCTTGTTTGGTCCGGACCAAAAGTGAACTTTACTTTTTTCATTTGGTGCGGTTTGTTTTCACATTGTACTTTTTGCAAGTGAACTATTACTTGTAAAAGCCACGCGGGTGACAATCATTGTTCCCATTGGACAGAAATGACGGGGGTGGGACAGAGCACAGACCCGGAAATTGAGGAAAACATCTGTAGACATGCTGCGTGCGGCACCTCTGTTCTGCATATTTGTGCCGTTATTACAGCTGCAATATTATTGTGAGGGTGAAGAGCAGCTCATTCAATACAGACTTTGAGACGTTCCATTTATAATTTTGGAACCCCGTCGGAGAATGCGTGCTGAACGCCGACGTTCTCTACGTGCCTTGTCCCACAACAAGCCAGTAGCGTTGCTAAGCAACACACAGCTTATCAGGTATGATTACCTTACAACACACACCTTTGCTACCGGCTACGGTGGCTTTTTATGTCCAAAGAGACGTACGCTTTTTTTAGTTGGTTCAGATCGGGGCCGGTTGGAATTCAGACCATAAGCGAACCACACCAGAGTCTATTTGGAAGCGGACCGAGACTACCTCAAAAAGTGGGTCGCAGCCTGGTTGTTTGGTCCGGACCAGGGTTCCCTTGAGTGTATTCACACCTGCACAAAAGGTCTGGACCAAGGGGGGAAACGAACTCTGGTCCGCTTAAAGCAGACCAAAAGTGGCAAGTGTGAATACACCCTTAAATGATAAGAGTTGGACTTGATTACTGATTCAATATGTGCATCAACTTTAAAATCATTGTCCAGTTTCTCACCCAGGTTTATTGCTGTCTGAGTCAAATATTGTGTTAAAGGAGCTGGATCAGCATGAACTTTTGAAACATCACTGGTCTCAAACAACAATATCCCAGTCTTTTGTTCATTAACATGTAAAAGAATTAAGCAACATCTATTCTTTGATTTCTTCAATACATTCCAGAAGATGATTTACAGAGTACTGCTTTTCCAGTTTTAGCAGCATATACACTTGGCTGTTATTAGCATAAGAATGAAAAGCAATACCATATTTCAAGATAATTGATCCAAGTGGAAATAAATAAAGAGAAAATAGTAGAAGGCCAAGTATAGAGCCATGAGGTACTCCACAGGTAAGAGGTGCTACAGAAGACTCAACAACTCCAACATAAACACAAAAATGTCTCACCATTAAATACGATCTGAACCACTCTAGAGCAACATCCTGAATGCCCACCTAGTTCTCCAGGCAAGACAGATGGATCTAATGGTTCACTGTGTCGAAGGCGGCTATTTGGTCCAACAGCATTAAAATAACACAGTGACCTGAGTCTGTGGTTAAAAGAATGTCATTAAAAACCCTCAACAGTTCCCAACTATGACAGATTTTGAAAACAGATTGAATTGGCTCAGAAAGGTTGAGGTCATTTAATTATGAAAATCAACTGGCTGTAGACAATTTTCTCCAGGTCTAAAACATGTAATTTTTGTGGAGTCCAGGCCAGATTTTTTAATCAGTCGTGTCACCACTGCATGTTTAACACTCACTGGTACATAATCATTTGTCAAGCTACCATTTATAATATTGGCTACATGAGGAGCCAGGACGGGCAAAACG
This sequence comes from Girardinichthys multiradiatus, assembly GCF_021462225.1. NCBI lineage: Eukaryota > Metazoa > Chordata > Actinopteri > Cyprinodontiformes > Goodeidae > Girardinichthys > Girardinichthys multiradiatus. The sequence continues at coordinate 18,254,998 of NC_061804.1, forward strand.
TTTTTAAAAAGATTAGGTGGAATTGATTCAATTAGAGACCCAGCAGGCTTTATATGACCAGTGAAAGAAAAAGGAGAGTGACAAGCTCAAACTGGTTAAAAACAACAGTGTGTAATAGAGATGGTGGGGTCATAGGAGGGGCAAATGAGGGCTCTAATGCTTTCCCCCGTGTTAATAAAAATGTTGTTGACAAATTAAATTCTAATCTTAAATGTCCTATTTTTGTTAGCTGTAAGCGGAAAATCATCAAAATTAACACAAATAAAGGCTTGAAGACATTAGTCTGTGTGTAAGTAATCTGTCTATATAATGTATTTCACTTAGTGAGTTAAGTTACTGAAATAAATTAACTTTAATGAACTTTTAAAAACTTAAACTTTTTAATATTCTAATTTATTGAATATGATTGTAAGTGATGGACTGTAGAGATATGGTGGTGAAAAACGATGGTGGAGATTTAGAAACCTCTCATATGTACAAAACTAGATTGCAAGCAAATGTTCAAATTAGGCAGTACCTGTAGTCATAGCATTGGGTTATGATAGGAACAGGAAAAAATATACCAGAGAGTAAGTTTTGCTAAATGGTCACAATTTAGCAACATTGTAACAACATTGTGGAGAACCCTGAGATTGTGGGCTGGTTTTAATCCAATGGAAAGGCCAAAACAGAACAACTCATCAGCCCAAAGCCATTTTTGTTTTGCATTTAATAACATCGTACCTGCCAAGGTATTTCTCCAGGTGTGGCTTCATGTCCTCCGACAATTCTCTGGTCCAAGTTCTCTTTAGCTGTGATGGTGGGGAGCATGGAATAACCCCATGAAGACGTCTGTGTGGGACGTTTGGTGTCATTTTGTGCAGCACTAATGTTGACAGCCTTAGCTGGGTTTAATGAGGACCTCGTATCCAACCCCATTGATCTTACATTTAATACAGAATCTGATGAGTTATTGAATGGGTCGGACGTGTTCATTGTAGGGTTGAGGTAATCCTCTGATTCTTCATAGTAATCATAGTTGTAATCCTCTCGGGTGTCGGTGGAGTAGTGTGGTATTTTAACGGAGCTTGGTGGGTTTGATGATTGTGTCGACCTGATAGATCTGACAGTAGAGCCAGAGGACAGGCTCACGATACCACAACTGAACAGCTCTGAGGGAAAAATAAGGCAAACAAGGAGACAATCAAGCTTTGTCACTTAAACACCATGTCTGTAAACATAGCCTCTGTTTACTCAGTTTTCCAATGTGTTTATTTGTTCAGTTTTCCAATGTTTTTATTTGTAATCTTGGCATGCTATGGTTTGTTTTTTACAATTGTTGCAAAATTATGAATTGACTGGCTTCAGGTTTGATCGGTACATGTTTACCTGGTGGGTTATTGATAAGAATGATTTTAGCAGATGGATATTTCAAATTTTTGTTGGAATTTGGTTAGTGAGATCTACTGTTTTTCCATTTCAGCAGTGTAATTATCTTGTATTAATTGTTTGTTTGATATTTGGCTTTATGCATCTTCACACTGAGAACCTCAGTCACTAGCAGTGTCTTTTATTTGACAGCTGTGAATTGAAATGTCAGTTTGTTATGCCTTAATGGATCTAACATGAAGGGTCCAGCTTTCCGTCTTTTTGATGTATAACAACTAGCTATTTGCATTTCTAAATGAGAAGCACAGTTTCTCAGTTTTTTCAGTTTGACAAAATAATTACAATGTCACAGATCAACATTGCAATTCTAAAAGTTTCAGACTGGTTTATGGAATAAGACTCCACTAAAACAGCTGGAAAACAGTTGGAAAGTTTCAAATGACCTGCTTTAACTGTTGACTTTGGTGCTTTTAGATCTTAGAGCCGCTACTGACACCATAGGTCATAGCATTCTTAATGGTAAATGGCCTGTTCTTGTATAGAGCTTTATCAAGTCCAAGGATTATAAATCGCTTTACACTACAATCAGTCAAACTTCAACAGTGCATTGCTCTTCCATTGGGGGTTGTGTCATATTTCAAAGACAGCAGCTTTTCCGTTTATAAACTGTATGAAACTGAGTGACTTCCCATTCTTAATCATATACAATGTTGGGTTAACATGATGTCAGTCTACCCTTCACAGCTATAATGGCTTCGACTCTTTTGGGGAGACTTTCCACAAAGCCTTGAAGTATCTTCATGGGAATTTTTGACCAGTCCTCCAGGAGCGTATCTGTGAGGTCAGACACTGATGTAAATCACAAAGGTGTTCTGTCGGATTGAGGCCAGAATACCTCCATACCAATCTTGCTCATCTATGTCTCTGTGGACCTCACTTTGTGCACTGCAGCAACATCTCTACACACTGTCCTTTTTGGACTAATATGAAAACCAAATAAAGTTTGAAGGTCTCTATCTATTGACTCTGCCGAAACTTAGTGCCCTCTGTGCACTATGCACCTCAGCATGTGATTATACGGGGCCTACCTGTCGTTCCTAGCTCCTTCAATTTTTTTATAGTTCAACTAACAGTTGACTGTGCAATGTTCAGTAGCAAGGAAATTTCTTGTTTGAACTGAATTCAATGATTTTGAGGGATGCCCTGATACATTAGGCAATATAGTACATATTCAGTCTTTTCACTGCTTTGCTGAATATTTTGAACATATATTTGTTTCTGATGTCTTTGTTGGACTGTCTAACTAACATCAATGCATGGATGAATGTAATGTTCATTAATCTTAAACTGTGAGTGCTCTTTTTTAAATAAAATGTGATTGTTAATCTAGGCAGTAATATTGAGACTTTGATAACACACAGACAGTCTTCAGTTTAAAATTGTGCATTTTTTTAAAGCTCTTTGAATATTTTTTAGCAAATCCCTTTATTTGTCAAAGCAAGCTTTTTTCCCACCACAACAGCTAGCCGAGGTAAAGACCTTCTTTCCAAAAGATTTTGGAAACAAAGTTATGCTTTTCTTTCAGCTGTAATAGATTATTGTAATTTTCCTCTGTAGACATACAGACATCTGCAGAAGAGCATGCCTTATCTGTTGCTGCATCTAATTCATGGAATAATTTACTTATTCATATAAGATCTGTTTAAAGCCTAGGAATGAAAATCTGCTGGTTTGTTTTAGCCCCAAGGGGTTTTCGTGAAGTTTGTGCTCGAAGTAGCATGCCAAAACCAAATTGAGTTTTCTCAGCACTAACAAACTCTATTTCAATAATCTCGGTATCAAGTTAAAGCTAACAGGAGATTCCATCAGAAATGTAAATATCACAGCAGCTGCTATTGTTTCAGAGATAATGAGGATGGAACACAGAAAAAAAGGACGATTTTTTTCCTTCGCCAGAGGTTTTTTTAAGGCTACAAACTTTTGAAAACTCTAAATCTACTTGTGGACATTACCTGTGCAAAGATTCTTGCAGCTGAGGTAAACTAAAGCAAAGTTACAGAGCTTTTAGTAAAGACATAGGCATTTTGCCCATTAGCACAGCATAGCACATGTTGGCACCATTTACAAAAACTGGTGCTTTAATATGCTAGACTTAATAAACTGTTTTTACCTGTCATGTCAAGTCAAGTCAAGTGTATTTATATAGCGCTTTTCAGCAACAAGGCACTCAAAGCGCTGTACATGAGGAAAAACATTACAATGATACAGAAAATCTATCACGACCAGAGACAGAGAACCCAAATTCAGCCAAACACAAAGTGATAGGTTAAAAGGTTTATTCAGAAACTCAGGATCAGAGAGCAGGAGAACAGCAGTCAGCTTCCAGGAAACACTTCTCAGTCTGGAGATGAGGCACAGAATCCAGAGGAGGAAGTGATCCAGACAGTTAATGAGGAAGCGTCCCACAGACTGAAGTTGGATTGCCGACTGATCCAAATCCTCAGAGGAATCACCTGAAGCTGTGACAGGAACACAGAGAGCTGTGATTGTTCTCTTGACAATAAGGCGGACTACAGAGCCAGGCGGGCTCAGGCTGAATAAACCAGTGGTTAGGCTGAGACGTAAATCCAGGGACAAAAACAGGGTCACATTCCAGGACTAGAGGCGTCAGACAAGGGGCAGGCAGAGGCAGAAAACCAGAGGCAGAAAACAGTTGAAATCCAGAAATCCAATCCGTCAGACAAGGGGCAGGCAAGAAGGCAAAATCCGTGAGGCAAGGCAAGGTCAGAGAACAAGATCAGTCAGGGAGGAACGCTGGATAACTACTCACAAATGTTTTCGAAAATCTTGCACCGTCTGCCTGTCAGATGGCTGTATATAACTGCAGCTCCACAGGTGTGTGGCATGACGGTGATTGTGCAGCAGCGCAGCAGCAGATAGGTGAAGCAGATGAGTTGATTGCATGAGTGAAAGCAGAGCAGGCAGACGGGCCAGAATCATAACAGTACCCCCTCCTCAAGGTCCGGCTCCGGACGGACCTCGAGGCTGATCAGGATGGAGGCGGTGGAAATCCCGGATGAGGGTTTTGTCCATAATGAATCATGCAGGAATCCAGGACCTCTCCTCAGGACCATAGCCCTCCCAGTCCACCAGATAACGTATGCCACGTCCCTGCCGTCTGGACCGGATGATGCGCCAGACAGTGTAGACTGGGCCATCAGCATGAAGCCAGACGGGTGGAGGGGGCCCGGAGGTGGGCCCAAGACGGGACACCAAATAGGGCTTGATTCCGGGACATGTGGAAGGTAGGGTGAACTTTCATGGCACGAGGCAGACGTAAACGAACAGCCACAGGATTGATGATCTTGGATATGGGAAAGGGTCCCACAAAACGAGGTGCCAGCTTATGGGAGTCAACCAGAAGCGGGAAGTCCTTGGTGGACAGCCAAACCTTCTGTCCCACCTGGTAGCTTGGAGCAGGGATTCTCCGACAATTTGCTGTGCGTGCCTGCACCTCTGACATTTTGATCATAGACCTTCTTGCCTTCCTCCAGATGCGCTGACATCTTAGGGCTGCGGCCTGAGCAGAAGGAACCTCAGCTGCTTTCTCCAGGACTGTGAACAAGGGTGGCTGAAAACCAAACACAACTTGGAAAGGGGATAACCCCGCGGCACTAGCCGGGAGGGTGTTGACAGCATATTCAACCCAGGGTAAATTTTGAGACCATTTAGTTGCGTCTAACTCACAGAGTGCGCGAAGTTTGGTCTCCACCTCCTGGTTGGCCCTCTCAGTCTGTCCATCCGACTGTGGGTGAAATCCTGACGACAAACTAACAGTAATCCCCAGCAAGGAACAAAACTCTTTCCAGAAACGTGACACAAACTGGGGCCCTCTGTCTGAGACAATGTCTGGGTATGCCATGAAGGCGAAAAACCTCATCTGCCAGAATGTCCCCCATTTCCTTGGCTGAAGGCAGCTTCTTGAGAGGACCTAGGTGAACCATCTTTGAAAATCTGTCGATGACAGTTAACAGAACTATGAAGCCATTAGAAACTGGCAAACCTGTGACAAAGTCCATGGCTATGTGTGACCAGGGACAAGGAGGAATGGGTGGGGATGGAAGAGTCCAGCGGGAGGGTGACGAGAAGACTTGGCTTGGGAACACTCAGTACAGGCCGTGATGTAATCTGTGACATCTTTGACAAGAGATGGCCACCAAAACTGAGTCCGGATCATCTGCAACATCCTGCTGATACCAGGATGACAGAACAGACGTGAATTATGGCAAGAATTAAGTACCTTGGGTACGAGGTGTTCCGGGACAATACACCAGTCAGGTGGGCATGAAGTTGGGGTAGGGAGGTCTTTGGTGGCATCTCTAACCTCTCCCTCCAACTCCAACATGGTGACAGAAAGTCTCACAGATTCCCGGAGAATAAATTCATCTACCTAGAGGCCTGTGACTCGGAGGGTTCCTGTATTCTGGACAGGGCGTCAGGTTTGCCATTTTTGACTCCAGGTCTGAAAGACAGAGAGAAGGTTGAATCTTCCAAAAAATAAAGCCCACCTTGCCTGCCTGGGATTAAGGCGCTTCGCTGATCTCAGGTACTCCAGGTTCTTATGATCTGTCCATACAAAAAACGGTTCCTTAGCCCCCGCTAGCCAATGCCTCCACTCCTTGAGAGCCAACTTGACTGCCAACAGTTCTCGGTCCCCCACATCATAATTGCAATCTGCTTGGGACAAAGTCCTAGAAAAAAAGGCACATAGGTGAATACAATCATCAGAATTTTTTTGGCTTAGGACTGCTCCAACCCCTGTGTTTGAGAAGTCAACCTCCACAATTAACTGTTTATCGGGGTTAGGGGACCGTAGAACAGGAGCAGATGTAAATAATCCTTTGAGCTTGACGAAAGTTCTTTCTCGTTTCAAACAAACCTTGTCTTAGACGATGTGAGAGCATTAAGAGGGGTTGCTACAGGGCTATAATTCCTGATGAATCGTCTGTAAAAAATTAGCAAACCCCAGAAACGTTTGAAGCGATTTGCGGTCAGTAGGAGAAGGCCATTCCAAGACCGCCTTGACTTTGGAGGGGTCCACTATGACTTGGTCTGGAGAAATGATGAATCCAAGGAATGAAGTGGTAGTGGTGTGAAACTCACACTTTTCAATTTTGACAAACAGATGATTTTGAAGAAGACCAAGGAGAACGGTCCGAACATGACTTCTGTGAGTTTCCAGATCCTGGGAATAAATCAGAATGTCATCAAGGTAAATAAAAACTAACTGTCCAACTTTATCCCTCAGGACATCATTCACCAATGCCTGAAAAACTGCAGGGGCATTGGTTAAACCAAAAGGCATTACACAGTACTCATAGTGACCAGTGGGAGTGTTAAATGCCATCTTCCATTCATCCCCCTCCTTGATACGAACAAGGTGGTAAGAGTTTCTCAAATCCAACTTAGAGAAGATCTTGGCGTCTTGAATCTGGTCGAAAGCAGTGTTCATTAGTGGTAGAGGGTATCGGTTCTTGATGGTGATGTCGTTTAGTCCCTGTAGTCGATACATGGTCTCAAGGAACCATCCTTCTTTCCCACAAAGAAGAAGCCTGCCCCTGCTGGAGAAGAAGAAGGTCTGATAATACCAGCTTTTAGTGACTCATCAACATACTTCCTCATGGCTTGGTTCTCTGGTCCTGACAATGAATACAATCGACCCCTAGGGGGAGAAGTGCCTCGTAGGAGCTCAATGGCACAGTCATAGGGTCTATGAGGTGGAAGTGCCGTGGCCCTGGACTTGTTGAAAACCTCCTTAAATACATGATATTCTGGCGGCACCTTAGACAGATCGGGGTATGTCTCCTCAATGTCATTCTCCGGAATAATATCTGTAGAGGCAGAAGACAGACAAGTGGCCGAGCAGGACTTAGTCCAGCCCAATATCTCTTTGGCTTGCCAGTCAATGTGGGGGTTGGGCTTTTGTAACCAGCAGGCCCCTAAAACAATAGGTAGTTTAGGCGAGTTGATGATCCTGAATGTGACTTGGTCCGGATGATTGCCCCCCAGTGTGAGTCTTATTACCTCTGTTTTGTAGTGTGAACTGTTGATACTGACCATCCAATGCCAGAACATTACGGGTGTCAGACGTAGGAAGGAGCTTAATGTCATGGTCCCTGGCGAACGACTCATCCATAAACTCTGTGTCCGCCCCTGAGTCAGTGAACACTGACACCTGATGAGAAGTAGAAGACACTTGAATGGTTGCAGGAAATGAGCACAAGGAGACAGACAGTTGACTTCGGCTCAGTAGAGTTCTCCTCACCTCTACTGAGCCTGGGCTTTTAACGGACACTTGAAGGCAACATGACCCGTCCACCACAATAAAAACACAAGTTATTCTTCCTTCGTCGATCACGCTCCCCCACAGAAATCTTTGAACGACCCAACTGCATGGGTCCCAGGTCACAACGGTGATCAGAAGGGGGTGGAAGACCTTTGGGTTCTAGGTGGGGAACAGGACTGTGAGGTGAAGAAGGTTTAACCCCCCCGATGAAGCCTCTCCCTCCTCTTTTCTGTGAGCCGCAAATCAATGCGGGTTGCCAGGTCCTCAAGTTGGTGAAGGGAGGCAGGGTAGTCCCGGGTAGCCAGTTCATCCTTGATGTTCTCATTAAGACCTTGCATGAAAGTATCCATTTTAGCATGCTCGTTCCAAAAACTGTCTGCTGCCAATAAATGATAGTCAATGATATAAGATGTGATGCTTCTCTCTCCCTGTTTTATGGAGAGTAAACCTCTGGCAACTTCACGACTAGGAAGAACTGGATGAGCTCCTTGGAGAATGCAGAATAAGAAGCACACGTGACCCAACCATTTTGCCACTCAGCAGTGCCCCATTGCTTAGCCTTTCAAGAGTGCAGGGAAATAACAAACGCCACCTTAGAGCGCTCAGAAGGGAACAAAGATGGCTGAAGCTCAAAATGAATCTCACACTGAGTAAGAAAAGCACGGCACTGGTCAGTATCTCCCTTAAACAGCTCAGGAGGTGTGAGTCTAGGTTCTCTTACCACAGCGGAAAGATCAGGAACTCTGGGGGCAACAGGCTGTGAGGGTGCTGACGTGGAGACAGGAAACATGGAGCGCAGCATAGAAATTATTTCTTCCATGCCGGAATCTAGACTGGCCATAAAGTGATCAACATTAGTGCGCCACTGTTGTGGTGGCGATGGGTCCATCTTTTGACCTGATTTTACTGTCACGACCAGAGACAAAGAACCCAAATTCAGCCAAACACAAAGTGATAAGTTAAAAGGTTTATTCAGAAACTCAGGATCAGAGAGCAGGAGAACAGCAGTCAGCTTCCAGGAACAACTTCTCAGTCTGGGGATGAGGCACAGAATCCAGAGGAGGAAGTGATCCAGACAGTTAATGAGGAAGCGTCCCACAGACTGAAGTCGGATTGCCGACTGATCCAAATCCTCAGAGGAATCAGCTGAAGCTGTGACAAGAACACAGAGAGCTGTGATTGTCCTCTTGACAATAATTCCAGGCGGACTAGAGAGCCAGGCGGGCTCAAGCTGAATAAACCAGTGGCTAGGCTGAGGCGTAAATCCAGGGACACAAACAGGGTTCAATTCCAGGCTAGAGGCGTCAGACAAGGGGCAGACAGAGGCAGAAAACGAGAGGCAGAAAACAGAGTCGAAATCCAGAAATCCAATCCGTCAGACAAGGGGCAGGCAAGAAGGCAAAATCCGTAAAACAGTTTTAGTCCAAAGTTTTTAAATACTAATAATGTTTGGCTGTCACTGGTATGATATAGTTGTATTACAATCCTTTTAAGAAATCTAAAATTCTCTGGTCATTGGTGTTAAAATAGCTTTAGTCCAAATTTTCAAATACTAATAATAATATTTGGCTTTTGCTGGTAATCCTTCTGAGAAATCTGAAAATCTATGAAAAGTAATGAAATCACACATTTAGGTAGATGCGAAAAGAGATCACATTAGGTAAGAAGAGGGAAAAGAATCATATTTCACACTATATCCTTAGCAGGACACAGTTTGAGATTGCAAAAAAAACCTCAGCACAAAGAAGCAACATATATACGAAACAACATCTTGCAGGGGATCTGGTGAAGGCGGCGTGAAGGGTTGCATATGTTTATTTTGAGCATGTGTGTGTGTGTGCATGTGAGTGTGTGCAAAGTAAGTCCGTGAAGCACTGTCACAGAGACCTTTGTCCTTGATGGTACGTTGGAATGTTCATCAACCAGCCACACAGTTCTAAGCAGGTCCACAGATGTCCTCAGGGAAGGGAGGGGGCAGAGGGAGCAGTGCGTCATGTTTACATAACTTCCAGGAGAAGTTCAAGATAGCCAGCTATCAAGGCCGTGCAGGGGAGCCAGATTTAGAAAAACAACAATTATTTGGGTTAGGCTGACTCTTAATTTTCCATCAGCGAGAGTCTCGCTGGTGCTTCTCAATGGCGAATCCAAACAGCCAAATTCCAGGTCTTTTCCGCCAGATCCGAGCGAACAACTTTCTCCAAGATTTATCCTATTTCACCCCTGAGTCCAGGAACCGCAACCTGCCTGCGATCCTGTGTAAGGATCACATCCAGTCTGCGATTCAGCTCACGTAACATCTCAATCTGAGTGTTGATCGCTCCGCAGATCCCATCATACATGCCAGGCAGCCCTACAATTTTTCTAATTTCTCGATATACCAGGTAACCGCCAACTCCAAAAAGCAGAAAGCCTGTTATCAAACATCCAATTGTGTACACCTCTTCAACACCCTCGACTGACAATATCAACAGACACACAATCCTCCACTTCTGCCAGGAGTCCATCGTGTATCTGGAGAAAAATGTCCCGTCTGGATAAGAGGGTTTCCCTTCACCCTGTCTTCTCGTCGAGAAAATCTGATCAATTGGATTAAGAGACCAGGTGACCAAATCCATAACTCAGAATTTTGGAAGATATGCAAAAGGAGGCTCCAAAAACAAAGACAAGACACAGAGCTGAAGCAGGGGAGATATGGGAGGGTGCGGGAGACAGAGAAAAGCATCCTCCTCCACCAAGAGCAGAAAGTGAAAAGCTGTCTAAAATTGTTCTTTTTAACATATTTGTTTTTTTAAATTAGCGACAATTATTTTCCATTTTAGTAAAACACTGAGAAACTGATCTCTTTCGCTCCACCTGCAGCATATTCACTGACAAGCAGCTTTATGCAGAGCAATAACTATGGGGTAAGAACGCTGTCAAAAACAATGTGTATGTAAAGACAGAAATGTGTGCATATTAGTCAATAGTTGTGCATAAGTAAAATCCAAAACAGGTATTGTATATTTTCTCTGTAGGAATACAAAATAAAATGTTACAGCTTAAAGAAATTACAAACACAAAGTTCAAGTTTACAGTGGTGGTTTATTCCTTATGAATACAATATGCTATAAAAGTTTGTGAATACGATTTCTTTTCTATGAGAATACAAATTTACATCAGCGACTTGGTGTCACGTGATCTCAGGCTCAGAATATAGTGGGTGGAGTTATACAATGATGTACAGTAGGTGGCGGTATGCACCTCTGAATTTGTTGCGAACCGCCAGCAGAAGAAGAGAAGAAGAAGCAACAGCACTAGCGTCAAGATGACGGACCAAGAGCTTATATTAACGACATTAAGACATATATAAACTTTTTAACATTACCTGGCTTTGTACCGTAGTTTCTTGGTCCGTTCTTTGGCGCTTCTTCTTCTTTACCATTCTTATTTATTAACTATTCCATATGTGCAATGGTACAAATGTGTTTTTACTTTTTTATATGATTATTTTTGTTGAACATGGTTTTGTTAGAACTTAGGTAGATGGTAACTCTTAGCATTGTGGAAGCCAAAATAAGAACTGAGGGTTTTAGGAATGTAGACATCGTCAAAGAACTGGAGAAGTTTTCATTTGAAGCACAAAATACAAATAAATACATTAATAGTTTGTTAGCCACATTGAGGTGAAATGTTTTTTTACATGTTTATTGACTTTTTCAGTATAATAATTCTACTTGTAAACATTACTTATTCAGCATTAAACATCTAGAAAACTGTCTATTTTGTAGATTCTAGGTACCTGATTCTCTATGGCGTTGATGCTAAACACTGTAACATTGAGTAACGTTGCTTAATGTTGGGTTAGGGTCAGTGTATGTATTAGGGGCTAATGCATGCAGTCTGTTTATATTTTACCTGTTGGTTCACAGCTTTTTGTGTCAGTTCCAAGTTGGTAACCCGCTGCACACTCACAAACAGCTCGTAGTCCTTGCATTGTGCAGAAATGTGAGCACCCACCATTGTTGACAGAACACTGTCTGGTCATGTCTGTACAAAATAAAAACAGATATTAAACTGTAAGCTAACACATCAATGTTTCTGTGACATCTTTGTTTGATTTTTTTTTTAACACTCACCAATCTCGCAGTTTTTGCCGCTAAAGTTTGGTTTGCACCAACAGGTATACGAGCTTACTCCATCCTGACAAACTCCTCCATTCTGGCAGGGTTTTGGCTCACACTGGTCCCCATCTATGCACGATCATATATAACAAACACATTTAAGGGTCAGAGCTGATTAAACTTTTCCGTGTGGAAATATGACAAATATTTGACTAACCAGTGTAGGCAGTCCAGAATTTCATCTGGAAGTGAACCATAGATTTAAAAAAACAAGCTTTCAGGTTTTTTAATTAAAGCAGAAGATTTAGTCATTTTAATGTAAGTGTCCAACCTACAGTTTTCTCATTATCTTCAAACCACTCCCTGGCCTCCTCCATGTTGCATTGCTCCTCTATACATTCTCGCTCCAGGTTGTCCTTGTGTAAGAATTCCTCCAGGCGACCGCTGTTGTATCTTCGTTGTCGTTTTAGCACCACGTGTGCCGTCTGCTGAGAGACAAACACGGTCTCTGAAAAGAAAATGAAGGAGATCATGTGTTACAATCAGTAGACATATTCCAATCAAACTCTTATAATAATTTTCCCTTATAGGTAGATTGTCTACTGATGGTAAAAGCAGTCTTAAGTTTTAAAGTATTTGTATAAAATTAGCAAATTTGCTACACTTATTCAAAGAAGGTTGTTTGGAAAAACTAAAACGTTTAATCAAATGTGAATAACAAATAAATTTTAGCAAATGTTACAAATTGTATCAATTGAGCCAAGTGAAACTTTACTAAAACAGTTTGCAGTAAACTTAAGAGGAGCAGGTAAGTTCTTTACTTCCTTTAGAAGATCTATTGTTATTTTTCTTTTATTTAATTCCCATTTTCCCATTTTAAAATTACTTCGATTGATATGCATTCAGAGTTGACAAAACTGGGTTTTTTTTACAGCTAAAGAGAATATCTGGTAAATGAAAACAGAGATTCTTCAGCACAATATCACTTCAGGACCTAAGCCCTTTAGAAAAGGTCAGGATGGTCAACTATCTCATCACATTGTCCCATAGTTTCTAGAGTATTTTCTTTTGTAATTAATGCCTGCAATCTGGCTGTTTACCTGTGGTTTCTTCTGTGATCTCAGCACTCAGTCCATGTATCCCCAGTTGAAAACCAAGAATAAAAACCAGCAGACAAACTTTAGCCATTTTGTTGTTTTGAGTGTTCTGGCTGATTATGACACATCGACGCATTGCAGGTTAGACTAACTCCTGACTCCAAAGTACAGGTTCACACTGTTTACTCACCTGTGGGGTCACAATCTTTCAGTGTTTGTTCTTTCACATTTGTTTAGATATACACTACCGGTCAAAACTTTTAGATACACTTTCTCACTAAGTGGGTCTCGTTATTTTCATGACTATTTACATTGCGGATTCTCACCAAAGGCAGCAAAACTATAAATGAACACACATGGAATCATATAGAAAACAAAAAGTGTAAAATAACAAATTTTTATATTTTAGATTCTTCCAAATAGTCCCCCTTTGCTTTGATTACTGCTTTGCTCTGTTGGCCTTCTCTCCATGAGCTTCATGAGGTGGTCACCTAAAATGGTTTTCCAAAGAGCCTTGAAAGAACTTCCCAGAGGTAAAGGTTACAGTTCTTTTATAAATTTGTGTTTGCTACATAATTGCATATGTGTTCATTTACTGTTCTAAAACCTTGATTGAGAATCTACGTACAATGTAAATAGTTATAAAAATAAATAAAACAATTAAATGAGAAAGGCGTTCTAAAACATTTGACCGGTAGTGTACATATAAGAAAGAAAGCAAGAAAGATAAAATTATGTGCCTAATTATTCTAAAATAAAAAATGATGCAAGGAAAAAGAGATTTACAGAAGCACTATTTGCAAAGTTGGTGATTTTATGCCATCTTGTTAGATCCAACTTGAACATATATAGTATAATAACATATAAGTATAATATAAGCTGCATTAAACTTTTTATAGAATTTAATAATATTGTAGGTCCAGAAAACAAATTGTGTTTGTTCTTACGTAAATTACTCTCTTCTTTTGACTGATTTCAAACCAGACAAGTCATTTTCAAACACAGTTTTCAGACATAGTGAGAGCCTTTAAAGGAGTGACCTATAATGAAATTTACTCATACTCCTACTCTTCGTCTTCCACTTATCCAGGACCGGGTTGTGGGGGCAACAGACTAAGCAGAGATGCCCAGACTTCTCTCTCCACAGACACCTCCTCCAGCTCCTCAGGGGAGACATAGTCCCTCCAGTGTGTCATGGGCCATGCCCTGGGCCTCCTCCTGGAGGGACGTGTCTGGACCACCTCCTGGGGGAGGCATCCAGGAGTCATTCAAAACAGATGCCCCAGCCACCTCAACTGACTCCTCTCGATGTGGAGGAGCAGCGGCTCTAGTCCGAGCTCCTCCTGGATGGTTAAGCTCCTTTTCTATGGTTCTTCTGTCAGTACAAAATGTCTACTGATGTCCATGAGAATCCCTATTAAATCAGTTTATTAAATAACTTTCCTTCTGCATGTTTACAAACAATAAAATAGCTGCAGCAGAGCCCCTTTTTGTCTTAGCATTTGAGCCAAATGAACTACAGATTGTATATCAGTATTTAACCTGAAAGGGACATGATTAACAAGTGTAGAGCTGCTACGCAGACATAAGAAAAATAGAGCTATATCACGTTATAATCTGAAAATTGATGTTTAGTTGGAGAAATGTCAAATTCCATGGAAAGCCATAGGAAGCCAGGGTCAAATATAAAACTTCTAAAGGGTACTTCTTACATGTGGACACTTCTTTAATTGTTATTTTTTGTATCTTTATGTTATTAAAAGATAAACTGTGTGATGGTATGTAGCTTTCTGAAAAACAGTTCAGTACTGCAACAACAAAAAAGAAGTGAAAAAGAGGTCAATATTTAAAGAGAAACATAAGAAGATGAAAAAATCTTCATAAAAATTTTGATTTAAACCCCTTCCAACATAAAAAAATATGCCTCTTTTGAAGTTGGGTTGTAAAAGAAATAAATGGAACAGTATGTTTTCTCTGTGCTCCACATACCAGATTATTGTTTCAACATAAATCAGAGATATTGTGTACAAACAACTAATGTATTTGCAGTCTCGATAATTAGGTTAGTTACAGCAGTGTTTTCTTCTGTTTACATTGACTTCCATAAATACACTAGCCAAAAGAGAGACAAGCACATCTCCACTAAATCCACAGTTAAATGAAACTCCATAAAAACTGGTATTACAAAGCCCATACATACAGAAACAATCAGAAGAGCAAATCAATCAAAGCAAACTTTATTTATAGTTTTCTTTACACACCTGATGTGACCAAAGTGCTGTAATAAAAATGTGAAATAAGCAAAACAAATACAAATACACATCAAAACAGAAAAAAAGAAAATAAAAGTATATTAATCAAACCAACTGGATGCTCCTGCTCAACTGAAATTAAAAGCCAAATTAAGAAGATAATGTATCTTTTCATCACAATTTGAGCATCCAAATGTTGCTGTAAGCAGGCAAATCAGCTTAGAGACTTAAATACAGCAGGAAAGAAACCAGTGGTATTAAGCCCCTCTGCTGTGGCTGCTGTTCACTTGGGGAGATTGAAGAGCAGCTGATCTTCAGGGTCAGAGATGATGATTGACGGCCGTCCGATTAGAGTTTGAGTTACACGGGGTGTGGCTGTAGACAAATCACCGACTGTCAGCAGGCCAGTTGGCATCAAACTGGCAGTTCTCAACCCCAGCAACTTAGTTGTGATTCATTCAATCATTTGGGACGAGGAAGGTTTTTATCAGTCTTTTTATTAAACCTCATGCCAGTTTATGGATTCATTAAACCCTCAAGCTGGAAACTTTTAGGGAAGATGAAGCACACTCCTTGCTGCAGGCATTACCTAATGATTCAACAATGATTAGCGACCTGGGATCAGATTATTTAATGATGTTCACAATATCCCAGCTGGAGAGGAGGGGACTGCTGATGTATTAGATGAAATCTTACCAAGAGAGATTGAGAAAAGTGGGTTAAAACCTGAAAAATTACACAGTTGGCTAAGCTTGCTTCAGTGTTCCTAATCTCTACCAGAGTGTGTACAATTTCATGAGCACAGTATCAGCAAAGTACTCTCCCAATTTTTTGTTGCATTCAGTTTGACCCATAAGAATGAACTTATGTATTGCATTGCATGATTCAACTAATAAAAGCTTAAGAAAACATTGAGATAAAATAGGCTTATATACACTTAGAAAAAATATTTGCTCATAGAAAGGAAATTAGCTTAACAGCTTTTGCATATTGGTTACATACAATTTTAATCAAATGGTCTTGAATACTTAACCTAATTATTACATACCATATCCTTTCCTGCAGGCCATGTGCAATATTATTACATCTGCTGTGTTGCTTTTATGTTATATTTATAGACAAGTTTTGCCAAACATCATTCAAAGATAATGTTCTCAAAGGATGTAAAGATTTGCGAACTCATCATTACGGTGCCAAACTAACTTTAAATTTGGGCTAAATTGTTAAACTCCTAGTGGTCATAGATCTAATTTTAGACTAATAGGTAATACACATTTGCCGGCTACTTTATTAGATACACGCTACAAGTACTTGGTTGGATCGCCTTCTGCCTTCAGAGCTGTGCTAATTAATCTTGGCATAGATTCAACACGATGTCGGAAACATTCCTAGGAGATTGTGGTCCATATTGGCATGATAGCATCACCAGTTGCTGCTGATTTGTCTTCTCTACATCCCTGATGCAAATCTTAACATCTCACTGGATATTTTCTCTTTTTCAAACCAGCTTTTGAAAACCTGAGAGATTGTTGTGAATAAAAATCCAAGCAGGTGCAGCTTGTTTTTACCACTGAGAGGAACTCATCTCCATATGGACCACACCAACAAAATGGGAAAAAAAAGTCAAATTATTTAGCTGAGGTGAATACTTCTACTTGTTTGTAATTTTCTATGTTAGTCACACCACAATCATTATAAATACTCCAGAGTAGCTTTAATAAATGTTTTTCTCTAATCATTACATGTTGGACTATGTGATTGCACCTTATTTTAGCAATTTCACAGAATTTCCTCTCTACTTCAGCCAACGCTAATGTATCCTTCTTCAAAAAACAATAGCTTTTCTTAACGTAATGCTGTAATAAAAGATTAATTGTTGTAATCGATAAATTTTGTCTTTAATTTGCACCATAATTTGCCAAAAATATGTGCACAAGATGCAGCAGCCAGGTAGGGAGATGGAAGAGTGACAATATGCTGCAAGGTGACTGAGATAAAAGAAAAAAACTGTTCTAAATTGCTGGAAAAATGTTATGTATATATTGATCATTTTAATCTGTTGAATATAAATCAATTTATTTTCCGATGAAAACTCATATTTATGCTTACATTTTTGTTACTCTGGAAAATATTGGTGTCAGACCCATTACTGGTGCAGGCAAAGCTGAAATTAAATTTATTGTTGACCCAAAATCTTCACAAATAAACCAGCTTACGCAGGATGGATTTGAGGTGACTGAGCTACAGGTAGAAAAATACACTTGACATTTTATTCTGTAATTCATTTTGTCCCATACCGAAAGTAGCTATTGTATCTGTTGAACATGACATTGCATTTATCTGACATAAGATCAGCTTTAAAAATGTTCAATGTTGTTTTTTAAGAGTTAAGGATAAAAAAAGGGAAGACTTTTTAGGGTGACTTTTTTTAATTGGATATTTTAAAAGAACACATATGTAACGTTGCATGTTTGGACTAGGACTCAAGTGCAGATAGAAATGTTGGATGAACATGGTGAAGATTTAATAAATAAGAAAAAGTACAAACATACAGGGAAGCACAAGGAGAAGAGGACTGGGAGGACAGGCAGAACAAAGGGCATGGAAACTCATAGTAATGGAAATCTAACGGAACGTGTAATTGGAGGATCTAGTAAAAAACATTGACCAACAGTGAACTTAAATATGGAGGTAGGTCTGGAGAAAGACAGTAGAAGCTGGTTTGTTAATCAGAAGATGATGTGGAGCAGCTGAGGTAGAAGGTAAGGGGGAGACTGAGGGACTAAGACTAATTAATACAGAGGAGCTAAACTATGACACAAGGAAACAGTATACCAAGGGGAAAAACAAATACTAACCTAATGGGAATAAACTAGAATACACAGGGAACAGAACACAGGAATAAACTAAGAAAATTAGCACAAATGAATAACTAATATGGCAACACCTTAGAGACTATAATGACCACAGAGAAATTAACATGACATGACAAAACCTCGTCGTACTCGTCGTCTTCTTTATCCGGGGGGCAGCAGACTCAGCAGAGACACCCAGACGTCCCTCTCCTCAGACACCTCCTCCAGCTCCTCCGGGGGGCGCCCAACGCGTTCCCAGGCCAGCCGAGAGACATAGTCCCTCCGGCATGTCCTAGGCCGTCCCCTGGGCCTCCTCCCGGTGGAACGGGCCTGGAACACCTCCCATGGAAGGCGTCCAGGAGGCATCCGTTATAGGTGGCAGTTCAAGGAGGGGACGACAAAACCTTATAGAGCATAATAAACAACTGGGAGATAATAGGAACAAAAACACAGATGAAAACCAAAATCTAACACTAAATTAATCACCATGACAGAGGTACATGACTGTAAAAAATGGTTTAGCTGATGCTAGTGTATTCTTGTTTTGTCTTGTTAAAGAGTTGACAATTTACCAGCACAAATTGATGTTAATGATCAATAAACTAATTAATTTGCATTGTGTGTCTGCTGAGTTTGCAAGTAGATTTGCATAAATTTTGGACAGCGTCATAGATACAGGTTCCTGTTTTTCTCTCCTTCACTTTGTGAGTGGTTTTTGTGAATACGTCAGAATTACAACAAATGAGTTCAAGAAAGGGGTTTAAGGATATCAGTAAGGAAAAACTATTGTTCTTTAACATTGACTTTATACCTGTTAGAGCTGGAGTAATAGTAGAATCATCAGTCTGAGTTTACACTGATAAAACTAATTGTTAGAATTTACCCAAATAAAACTAGTGGAAAAATGTGCAGTTTTTCTGACTTGATTGGTTTTTATTAAAGATTTTAAAACTTTAACTCTGTATGCTTAACTGCTTAACACTTAAATGAATGCATTAGATTCAAATCAAGCTATAAAATATATCTATTCATCTACACATGTCAAATCCTACTTAAGAAAATTTTGCTCATCGGTTTATTTCACTACAAATTAAAAATAAAGTAAAAAAGAATCAGTTCATGGTAATGGCATAAATAATCGGTGAACTTGTATTAAACTTTTTAAAGTTTATTTTATGCTGAAGTAAACAAAATAATTTCAGTGACTAACATCGAAAACCCTCCAAAATTAATTTTTATAGTGTATATACATGCCGATTATTGTTGCTGATGGATATTTGACTTGCTGAGCATTAGTGAGCTATACAATTATATTAATTGTATTACATTTAATTAGGAACATACGTAATTATTCATTTTCAAATAATACTTAGCTACTTAGCAACTTAGCTCGTCTCACTGAAGTGAACAGCTAGCTAAGTTGTTATAATGGAAACACTAAGAAAACCATTAATTGCATCTGCATCTGTGTCCATTTTCCCATTCGTGCCATCTGTCTTTGTCTCTCAATGCGTGCGAATATGGAGGACCGATCCTGACAAAATAAAAGTTGATAAAAGCAGAAATATATATATTTCTGCTTTTATTTTTATTTCTGTCAGGATCGGTCCTCCATATAGGTACGCAGATCCAGCGTGTGCAGATTTACAGCGAGCTCTCTTGTGTGTTGGTTTGTCTGCAACCACATGGTGACACGCAAAGAGGAGTTGGTCTGAGGGGACAGAGGCGGAGAGGGGACAGAAGGGACGGAGAAGGACAAGAGGAGTTGGACTTTTTCAGCGGAGGAAAACAAAACTGAAGATTATAAAGTAGTAAAACTGCATTCCTGCACCTTTTATTCGAAGTTTAATTTAGTGAGCAGCAAGGAAATTGAAGCGCCATGAGCGGGAAGTCGAAAGGCAAGGAGAATAATGCCACCAAAGGTGAGTGGAAAATTTGAATTAGATTATTAGGAAAAGAAGAAGCGGGCATCGGATAATGTTGTACACAATGCTGAGATCAGCATATTGGTCATTTGTTTTCTTTGTTCTTACCATCTATAGTGTTGTGCAAGAATTTAAGCCTGTAAAATTGACCAAACCTGTTTCTGAAAGTTTTAATAATTAATGATACAGATATTAAACCATATTTTTTTTCTCTATATTCCGCAAGCTTATGGTGGATTCATTTACTATATCAAATAAAGAACGAGGAGTCTCAAAATTCTCTACTTTCAAAATATCATCCAGGAATATATATCTACTATCGATTCCCCCTTGTAAAATCTCTACTATTGTGTATTGTTCTTCAGCTGAATTCTGCGAGCCTCCCAGATCTCATTATAGTAGCGGACACACCTTCCGTCATTAAGCAGAAACATCACCCGCAATGGAAACTGGGAAGCTATCATCGCCATGGAAACAAAAATGAGTTTTTAGCAACCAGACCACCATCATTTATGCAGTTAAATAATTTCATTGCACTCGTTCACAACAAAATACATCTCAGGGGTTTTCATAGGAAATACATTTCGAATAATTAAATGAGAAATGTGATTTATAGGTATTATTTCATGAGGCACATTTAAAAAGAATTCATGCAGTAACAAAAGAGAAAGATCTCATTCTAAAATTATTGTAAAAAAAACATAGCTCAATGATTTCAACTAGACTTCCTCCCTCCATCAACTTCAATTTAAATGTCAATTTTTTGTCCGTTTTTCGCTATTTTTTCATTGAGTTAAAACTGAAGAATATTTGACTTTTATTTCATGAACCAGGCTATGAAAAATGTATATTTCAAATATGACAACTTTTGTTTTTATTTATGTGCATACTTGATTAACAAAAATAATTAAACAGCTTTACGCTCTTCTGTAGGCTGCAAGTCAATGTTAAAGTTAAAGATCATTTGGTTACATGGTACAATATTTGTTTATATATTCAGCGCAAAGTTAATTTGTTTATTATAACCTAATTCACTACCTAAAAACAAGAAAACTTTCCAAATATGTCTAGTTGCTGGTTATAAAATAATGAATGTGGGTGCCACCAGACAGCTACTCTTTCTATGGTGCATGTAACTATAAAGATTCCATTTGTCAAAAAATCATGTTTAAAAAGTGTCTTTTACTGTCTAGTATACCCATGCAAAAACGTGCTATAGCACCAGTTTATCTTTAAGTGAGGTTGCAATAGTTTGACCACTGTAAACTTGCTAAATAATTTGCATTGTCCTCAGAAACAACTTTAGTTATTTAAACAAAATTTATTTTACAACACTTTTTGTGCTAATGAAACCACAAGTGTATTTGTGTGTGTAATTCCTCCCAACAGTCACTAGGAGCAGCAGCGTATATTGAAATACAAAGTGCAAAAACTGCAACTGCTTATATTTTAATGTTAGGTATTGTTTTAGAAAGCCTACATAATAAAGACTGAATACTTTGCGTTAATATATCAACTACAGTAGATCCCAGTGAAAGAACAGTGAACACCTTTGTGAAATAGGATTGATGCATAGAAAACAAAGCCCCACAGAGGTAATATTAACTGAGGAAATTAAATAACACTGACATTTCAGAAAATAATAAACAATGCTTTTAGTATTTATACATATTTTACCAACTGAAGCAACATTTAAGTAATCCTAACTGCTACTTTTAAAGAGCTGCATCAATATTAGGGGTTAGTGGTTCTTCTTTTGCCCAGCTCCAGAGGGTACAAAACACACCAGTGTGTCTTTTAACTTGCACAAGTAAGTATTAGCACATTGCCCCCAATTTTAGTCTCCCTCCAATGGCTTCCGGTACATTTTAGGATTCTTTTTATAATCATTGTATTTGTTTTTAAAGCCCTCATCTCTTTGTTTTGGCTTTTGGCACCTCTTCAGATGCTGAGTTTTACTCTATTGTGTTGTTTTACCTGTTTTTTTTTTTATTGCATGTTTGCTCATACCCCTGTTTTGTGTTTCTTAGTTCATTTTGGTGTCTTTTAATATGTATTGCATATTGGTCCTGTATGGTGTTTTAATGTGCTTTATATAGTTGGATTGGATTAGACTACAATCACCAATTCACCATATTTTAATGGGATTTCATTTGATAGGTCCAACACAAACTATTACCTAATTGTGGAGTAAAATGAAAATAAGGCATTGTTTTCAAACCTTTTCACAAATAGGAATCAAAGAATTGTGGCATGCATTTGTATTCAATCCCGTCTAGAACTCTGAGGAGCTACAAAGATCCACAGCTCAGGTGGGAAGCTCCTGTTGACAAGTCAATTATTAGCTACAAATTTGGCAACATGTGGATGAAGCTTTCTGGTCAGATGAGACTAGAGATGTGCTTTTTGTTCTGAATGCAAAATGTCATATGCAATGAAAGACTAACACTGCACATAATCCTCAGTAAATGTTGTAAAAGTCGTCATTTTGTGGTGTCTCTTTAAGGACAGTTCAACATATTGATCAGTGATGTTGGAAGTATGCAGCACTACTTTGTTGGGAGTTATGGGAGCGTGAGATGGACTTTTATAATTAATTCCCTTAACTCATAGGTACAGTTAAAGGTTCTGTGAGGTGTGGATTGTGTGGACTCTGTTCGCTTTATATATAATAATACAGCAGCTGTCCAACCACGCATTTTAAGGTCGATGAAGAGTGTGTTCAATAAAAAGACAAGCATTGTGGAATTCCCAGTACCAGTGCGGCAATGACATTTTGAGTGTCGTGATATTTGCAAATTCCTCTCAAATACTAAAGACAAATCCAGCCCACGTTGCAAAGTCCACAGCTAAATCTATTTGAGAATGTATGGAAAACCCTCAAAACTGACGTACACAGATGCTTTGAATCAAATTTTATTGAGCTTGAGCTATTTTACAAAGACAAATATTTAATCTTCTAGTCGTGCAAAGATGCTAGAGACGATCGCCAAAAGACTTGCGGCTGTAGTTTCAGCGGAAGGTGGTTCTAAAAAGTATGGATTCAGGGTTGTGTTCCACAAATGCACGACACAGTTTTCAACGACATTGTTAGATCTTCTCTACCTGTAAAGCTGTGCTAATTCATTTTTATGTCTAATACCACAGCAATACTCCTTCCAACTTTGTAGCAGGTCTTGGAATATTTTGAGAGGAACCGGTAATCATATAAAAATACCACTCTGTGCTGATTTTATATCTGATTACATATAATGCATTTGGAGGAGCATGTGCTTGACACATTTTTTCCTGGAAAAGCTTGACATTTTCTTTATAATATCAATTTTTATGAGCACTGCCTTTTTTAACTTGTAGGTAACTAATAATATGGCGCCATCTAGTGGCTGAAAATGTGTAAAAGGTTGTAATTGACAGAAGCTATTGTGAGAAATCTGTTGTAGAACAACAGCTGCAGAGACCTCTTTTTGGAAGAGGCTGCAGGGTTTGTTTGCTGGCCACCTGCCCAGACCTGGATTGTTTTTAGCCAAAATGGACATGCTGGCATCGTTACCATTTGCTATTTCATGCCTAGGATAAAGAGCTATTTTTGGAGAAATTATCTGTTTTTCAAGAAGAGTTCAAATCAGATCAGTTGAGACAAGAAGCATTAAAAAAGTTAGAAAGGGTTAAATAGCTAATCTGCTTTAATCTAAACAGAGCAATGTAATCATACTATACATCTATGTTACTAGTTATGCAACAACTGTAAAATGACTGCTCTGGAATTACTGCTCATCCTAAAGAGAGAGACAGTTATTTCCAAGATGCTGTCTCAGATAACTTACATTTTCTTTCTCTTCTATCAGCTTTACTGTAGAAGCTGCTGAGTTTGCACATTCCCCTGCAACATCTTGCTTCACTGCCTTCGACAACTTTTATGTCTGTGCTGCAGACTGTGCTGCACCAGACACTCTTCAATCCAGAATATTAAAACAGAAATGTGCTCACTGTTGTGTTTTAACCTTTAAAGACTTGATGCAACATACTGCTACAGTGGTTTTCAGCAAACTGAAAGCATGTGAAGTTGTCCTGTTATGATGCTTCAGAGGAGGCATTGTTAGCTGTAGTAGTTTAAATATAACGCTGTATAATATGATGTAAACATTAAGAAAATAACAACAGATCTACTGTTTTGTGTGAAAATCTAGAGTCAATCCTTATTTCTTTCTGTAGGTCTTTCTGAAGGTCTTTTAGATGTTTTTCTTTTGTACTTTCTTTTCACAAATTTTAAGTGTTTGCTGAGCCACTTAATTCATGATTTATTCAGGCAATAAGGTTCTAAACTAAAGGGATGAACCTGTGTTGTGTCTACAAAGAAAACTTGGTTGAGAAATAACCAATTTAATTTGGATTATTTGGCATTTTGTTTCTAGAATCGTGTCACAATAATTCATTTTGTTTTATTTTGGCAGTCTGAGAGAGAAGATGAATTTAACACCAGCAATGTGATCTTCAAAGAGCTTTTACCTGAGAACTTGGCTTATAGTAGATGGTTAACTCCATGATGCTCAGGTCCTGTGTCAGGTCTTTACTCAATTTTTTTTTTGTTACTTAAAGATGTGACTTTTATATATTGCTGATCTGCTGTGGGTAGTTTTTATTTTTAGGTTTTTCTTGTTTTTCCCTCAAATTTTCCAGTTTTCTAGTTTTTAAGCAGACTGTGTGCAATATTCTATCTTGGTCAGGTACAATGTCAGATCAGAAAGTAAAAGAAAAAGCAGCCTAGGGAAAACTTTAAAGGAGCCCCAGAAATCATGAAATAACATTGATCAAGATTCCTTAACAGGATCACAAGAAAGTCTGTTTTCAGCAGGACAATGTAAATAAATTAGTTGCTTCAATCTTTCGCAGAGTATTGTGGAACCAAATGTTGTATGTTTACGGTTACCTCAAATTTGAGAAGGCTTCAAGTGGATGGTGAATACCTATTAATATTAATTTATTGTACATCAAAATTATGATGTTTTATGCCTCCCTGAATACTAAAAATGATCTAGCATTCAGACAGTACAATTTGTGTTCTTAATATGTTTAATAAAAACCGCTTTTGAACAATCAAAACTTATAACAAAATATGTAAGCAAGAGAAAAAACTAAACAGACCATCAAAAATGTATTCATTGTTTTCAAATGTCTTATGCTTATTTTGGACGCTTAAATTATTTTGGTACTGAAAATGACTCCACAAATACTAAAGTCTGCATTATTAGTCTCTCTCATTTGATTAGTTATTTCTGTATCTTTTTTGATGGATAACAGCCTGCAGTCATGACTCAAATCTCTGTCTCAAATCATGAGGAATCCCAGCCCATTCTTCTATTGTCTTCAGGAGGTAGTTCTCTACCAGCAGTGATGTATGTTTTTGGCCATTGTCATAAAGACAAATGTTTAACTTTTAAAATCTGCACACATTCTTCTCTCTTCTTGATTCCTTCCACCTTGAGGAGATTGCCAGTTCCAGATGCAGTGACGTGTCCCTAAAGCATAATACTCCCACCACCATGTTTCACTGTAAAGACAGGATGCCTCCCTCTTCTTTAAAAAAAAAAATATAAAAAAGAAAAAGAAAAAAAATAAACAAAAAGAGTTAATGTTTTCAAAATGCAAATAGTATTTAAGATCTGCTAATTTCTTGCCCTGGTAAAAAAAACAACATGGGATTTTTTTTTTTCAAACATAAATAGTTTTTATAGTATAGTATATAATCATTATGCACCGAACTGCTGTGGAGAGAAGAACAAAGAAATAAAAATGACCATGACTGTAAAAAGAACAATATTAGTGTTTATTCAAGGGCCTAAATTAATGACTTTTTTAACCAAAAAATGTTAAACTTCAGTTCCATAGTACTTAGCCTCACTCAAAACTGTATTACAAAAGACATGGTTCATCAAAAATATATCAACATATTCTCAGATTACCAGGTCTAGAGGAGGAACAAGTAGCACATTTATAATATCAGATTCAGTGCGGAAAGGATATTTTTATATTTTTACCTATGTCTATTGCAGTACTTTTGTGTTTGGCATACAGCAGAATTTTTTAATTCTTTAAGATTCATCCTATTAAATCGGCTATTTGGATCAAAATATTGAGTCAAGACAGGGTAGGGCTGGGTAACCCGCACAACTGAAATTATACGTAAGGTAGTTCAAAGTAAATTACTGGAAAATAAAGAAACAAATGAAAGAAAATTACAATAAAAACAAAAAAGTACTTGAAAATATGAATGCTCATACCACCCTGAATTTATTTGTCATTTTTTTATTTCTTTGCTGTATAACTATGTAAGAATATAAAGCGAGATAGTGCTTCTGCCCCCGAAGACAACTTCGCCTTTTAATATCTGGCAGTTACTCAGTATTAGTGTGTGGTTCTGACTGTGCAATAACAGTTTAAAGGTGGGGAACACTCCCGCTAAATCCTGACTTGTTGATGATAAAAGAGTCAATAGAAAAAAAATTATTAGCTCATAATAGGAGGAAAACTGTATCATGCAAATTTCAGACAAACAGCTAAGACATGATTAAAAATGTTTCACTAGACAGTCATTAAAATAATCTTGTGTTGGACTGCTTTTTTATTCTCATGCTTTTAGAGTAAAAGGGTAAAACAACAAGTATCATGTACCATATGGAACCCGGCCTGCATAGGCTAATAAATATAATCTGTTTGTGCCCACTAGTGTATCACTCTCACTTTTATTTCACTTATAAACACAAAAACACTGTAAGAAGCAAAGCAGTCATTGTTGTCAATAGATCCTTGCATTTGGGAATGGCCTGCTGGCTCCATCCCTCTCTGTCTGTGCCAGATCAGCTGGGTCTGGTGATGAATCATTGATGACTAGTTCCAACAGCTTAATGGCCTCTAATGTTCTGTAATGATCCCCCGTCAACGCCACGCGCACGGCCTTAATGGATCCAATACCATGGGGACTTCTGCGGGTTGGACTCCAATAGCTTGGCCTTTGTCCGTGGAGCGGCGCACAACAGGAAGTGCGAATAGCCATGAGCACACGGCCGCGGAGGAGCTCCATGGGTGCAGCATGGCTTTTCCTCTCCGTCGATCAACCTCAGGTAGGGCCAGAAGCGAAAACTGAGAAACTGAGAAATCTGAAGTGTTGTCATAAAGATGAATGGATATCATCTGGATTTCAAGGACAAGTTATTATTCTTGGGTTTAAGGTTCTGTGTTTTTATTTGTAAGTTATAGCTGTCAAACTGTTCTTAAATACTTAACTAAGTTTAACTACCATAATTGAAAAACCTTCATGTTTAGGCGGTATATACGGGATAAAACCTGTGTTTTTTGCTTGGAAAAAGTCTTGAAGAGCTGTCCTTGGTGCTGAAATTGCGCAGGACGCACCCTTTATCCTGACTGTGAAGGATTCTACTGTATGTGCTGTACACATACTGTGCATATGGAAACACTCATGTAAACTGTGAATTATATAAACTGTACTGTTGATTGTAAATATTTTTTTTAAAGTTTGTTTTATTTTTGCATTGAGAATGATCTATTCATTTTAGGAATTTAAGCCTAAAACTGCATCTTTCCTCTAGGCTCATAGGGAAAAACCTTTTACCTCTAATAAAAGTTATTATTGAGCTAAACTAATACAGATTCCTGTGATAAAAAGTAAATTATTGATTAATTTGGTTATTTGTTGATTATTGCCACAATTTCCCTGAAAAGCCAAATTCTTTGCACTTGGACTAATGTCTTTAATACCTTATTGCTATAATCTATCTAATTCAATTCAAGTTTATTTATATAGCGCCAATTCACAACACATGTTGTCTCAAGGTAATTCACAAAAGTCAGGTACATACATTCCAATTAATCCTAATCATTGAACAGTGCAGTCAGATTCAGTTATTTATTCAAATTGGATAAAATAAATATCTATCTATCTATCTATCTATCTATCTATCTATCTATCTATCTATCTATCTATCTATCTATCTATCTATCTATCTATCTATCTATCTATCTATCTATCTGTCTGTCTGTCTGTCTGTCTGTCTGTCTGTCTGTCTGTCTGTCTGTCTGTCTGTCTGTCTGTCTGTCTGTCTGTCTGTCTGTCTGTCTGTCTGTCTGTCTGTCTGTCTGTCTGTCTGTCTGTCTGTCTGTCTGTCTGTCTGTCTGTCTGTCTGTCTGTCTGTCTGTCTGTCTAATGATGTCTATTTTATACAGCCTTAACTCGTTTCACATTCTGTTTGATTTAAAAGTTAAAGTTGTTGAGCCAACAATGAATTCTAAAAAGCAGTAGTTTGTATTTACAGTCTAGAGTTTATCAAAGTGATGCTAAGAGCACAGAGGATTTGTACCATCTTTAAACAACTGCAATATCTAAATTTTCATCACAGTTTAGGATAATGCTGTTTTATCAACCTCTAAGTCATTGCCATGTGTTAACTAGAATATTTTAATCTTGTCTTGTAGAAGTTCAAATGTTCTTAGGGCTCCCTAAGCAGCTGCATGTACTGTTTATGCTTTGGGCGGGCTCTGACAAATGCCCTTATCCATCGTCTTTGGTACAACTATGAAAACCATCAGTAGGAGGCACTGTAAAACTCTAAACAAACATAAAAGTTTCTGACTTGCGAACGAAACTGGTTGAATAACAGTTAATTGATTATTTTTGTTTTCTCGTCTTATCTTTGGATTAGGGGATCGGTAGTTCTTTGCTTGCTTTTGTTTAGCAGCTTTTAGTAACATTTCACTTTGTCATCAGCTAGAAACAGAACTGATGAACTGGTTGGTGTTAGTGCTGTTCAGAATCACCTTGTGTCTGATTTGTTATCAATGCTCTTAATTTAATATATTTCCAGTGATTTGCAAAAGCACTCCCATTTTCTTACATTACAACCACAACTTTCAAAGTATTTTATTTAAATATTTGATATACTAACAAAACATAGTGCCTAATTGTTTATGTAAGGACAATAATATATGGTTTTTACCAAATCAACGTATTAACAACTTATAAAACAAAAAATTATGATGTGCATTTGCATTTAGCCTCCCTAAATCAATACAATGTAGAACCACTTTTTGCTGTTATTACATCTACCAGTCTTTGGAGATTGCATAGTGTGTCTGTTTTATTAGCTGTCTGGTAAGTATTGACACAGATTCTCAATTAGATTTAGGTCTGGGCCATTTCAACATATGAATAGGCATTTATTTAAACCATTCCATTCGAGCTCTGGCTGTATGTTTTGGCTCATTGTAAACCTTAGTGCCAGTCTCAAGTATTTTGTAGCATCTAACAGGTGTTCATCTATAGTATGACCCTGTACTCAGCTCCAACCATCCTCCCATTAACTGTGAGCACCTTTTCTGTCCCTGCTGAAGAAGACCATACCATAATATGCAGTACCCACCATATTTCATGGTAAACTAAAGAGCGGACAATGCCTTTCTTTCAGCTTTCTTTGGATTCAACAAACTTGTATATCTCTCACAAAGGTCAGATTTTTGGAGTGCATTGTCAATGGATGTTGTGTCAATAGATCCCACCCCCACACACACCATTGAGGTGTGGATTTCTGCAGCTCCTTCAAAGTTACAATAGGCCTCTTAACAGCTCGTCTCTTTAATGCACTTGTTTCCTCTTTTCTATAACCACACTAAATGTTTTAGTTTTAAATATATTGCACTCAGTGGTCGAAGAGAGACTGCTTCAATAACAATTTGTGATGTGTGTTCTTGGTTACTTGGAATGTAGATAAACACTATAGAGCATACGGCAATAAAAAATACATTACGTTTCACGGCCTATTTGTGTAATGACCACCATTTAGTGACACGCTTCAGATTTCTACCAACTTACATTTAGATTACTTTCCACAACTACTAAAGAGCAAGAACCAGTTGTATTCTATAGTTTAGAATGGTTAGGAAACAATGTTTGCACAAATGTGGATTAAAGGTACAGTGAAGACTGTTTTTACCTTCCTATTTTAAAGTTGTAGACATAGCTTTCTATCAGTGTCCATCACGTTTTTCAACTTGTAATTCTTTTCTACGGAAGGTAGTAGATCATGTAATTTACCCCTTACAATCTTTGCTTGATGATTTCCAGCATCTATTCCTTTAAGAAGAACATGTATTGGCTTCTATTTAGCCTCTTAACCTTGGCTGTTAGACTATTAGTCCCTTGTCCACCACCCCCTCTCCATGTTTTGGGGTGCTCGCTCTGCTCCATCCTAGCTGTATCCGGCTAAAACAGTTGTGCATCTGTTTTCCTGTGGGGGCCGCCTGTAGGCAGTAGACATGCGTGAAGTGGCTGATTGCTGCTCTGTGCTTGTCTCCACTCAAGTGCTAATGCAAAGGAAATGTCTACAAAATGGCACACCTCATCTAATCTGAATTGCTCACTCTGTTATTCACCTCCTTCTAGCTGCTGCGTTTCAGCAGTGGTAAACCTCTGCACCAAAAGGTAGTTAGAGGCATCTCCTCTTTGTTTTAAAGATACTATCCAGTGGTGTGTTTTTTTAACTAATAATTGTACTCTGCCAATGAAAACAGAGCAGGGTAATGAAGTATGGATTTTCTATGCAGGACTTCACAAAATTCACAATATTTTCAAAAATGCATCACAAAATAACAAATTCTGATTTTTGTGTATTTTGGTCAGTGACTTGCCATTCCAGTGTGTCCTGCTCATATTGACTCCTGCAGGTTTTATTTAGTGATGAGAACGAATGAAAAAATAACCGAATTTTATATTGGCTTTGCAATTAATTCATCTTAATTAGGCGTATTTTATCAGGTAGCCATATTTAACAGAATACGTTTTTAACCCAAATTAATGCACTTGAAGATATACACAAACTTAAACAGTCATGTCAGACAAAGAATTACTTTGTTCGGGTTCTGAACCAGGCCTGCATGGCACAGTTGGTAGTGCTGTTGCCTTGCAGCAAGAAGGTCCTGGGCTCGACTTTTTATAAAACTCAGAAGTGCATGAGTTTATATTACACACTAAAAATGCAGGAAGCTCTTAGCTTTTATGCATTAAATGACAAAATTGATTGCTTATTATTTAAACTGACGACCACGCATTAGAGCCAATGGTGGGAAATTGGCTGATTTCAATATCTGGCTTGGTGCAAATATTTGCAATCATTCTTTACATTTTCACTTTCTTTACAAAGTGCCTTCACATTAATATGATTCTTCCTTATCCATTCCATCTCTCTCCTGTCTCTTGCATCCATCATTCACTTTTAAATCCTATTTGCGGGTTCATTTTTGCTTCTTTCTCACTCAGCCACACTCAGTATCTCATTTTCTCCCTCAACCCCTCCTCTTCTATTATTCCTCCTCTCATTCATTCACTCAGTCTCGCCTCTCCCTCTTGTTTTTCTTGTATATTCTCCTCCTCATATATTACACCCCCCTCCGTTCTCCGAACACCCAGCCCTTCTGTCTAGCCCTGCCTATCACAGATCAGTGGAACATGTAAATATCATGCCACGTGGGGTGCAGGGCTACAGGTGTCCTATATCTGACAGCTTCCAGAACCCCCTCCTCACCCCATCCCCTTCACCCCCTCCTCTCCCTATGCATGCCCCCACCGCCCCCTTCATCGCTCCTCTTCCTCTGAGTGGGCTGGGCTGCAGCAGTTTTATGAACGGCACGGCAGCATCATGATCCCCTTCCAGCCGATCGCGCCCCAAGTTGTTTCATTGATAAACATTGCGGCTGCTGCATTTCTGTCACGGACGGCGTCGTGGTGCGGAGTGTCTCCGTGGAGAGGAGCAGGAGAAGAGGACCAGAGAAGGCAGCAGCTGCAGTGATCATCAACAACAACACAGCCGGCGCCGTTCACACCAGTTTAGAAGCTGTTGATTCGCCACTTGGACTCGAAGTGGATCTTTACGCAGCCTCTGCTCTCCTTCCACGTTCTCTCGGGACACTTGGGGGGGGGGAAAAATCACCTGAGCGGGTTGTCAGACAGCTTTTGCCACTCAAGACCCCCCACCTCCCTCCCTGGGGGATGGGAGGCGTCGTCGTTAAGGTTCAGGCACTGGAACATTTATGCATCTACTTCCATGAGGCGTCCGGACGCGCCGATGGAGGATTCTGGATGTTTTCCCCCCCAAAAAAACCCACGGAAATCTGCGAGCATTCACCGGCCCGGTGTGTGATGCGAACTGAGTCGTGGGTGGCATAGAACCCCTCACTTTTAGCCCTCTCTTCACACACATACACACACACCCCTACCGGCTTGTCTGCGAACACTCCCTCCAGCCGGGACGCACAGCCTCGTTTCACGCAGCCGGGGTGAGCAGCATGTCCCGCGCAGCGGCCATCGCCAGCTCCCTGATCCGCCAGAAGCGGCAGGCGAGGGAGCGGGAGAAGGCGAACGCCTGCCGCGGCAGCAGCAGCCCGAGCAACAGCAAGGGCGCCAACGAGAAGCCGAGCAAGCTTAATGTGTTCTCTCGAGTTAAATTGTTTGGATCGAGGAAGAAGAGGAAGAGAAGGCGACCACCAGGTTTGAGGGAGGGAGGGGGAAAGAAAGAACCAGCCATCATCATCAACACCATCACCATCCAACTCCATTTTTTCTTCATCACCAAGGCAGGGTCATCATCTCTTCAATTGTCACCATCTAGATGGCTATGGTGTTATTGAGGTTGAAATGTACAGCCTGCATTTATTTAACTTTATTCCGTCCCACTGTGAAGTCCTGTAGCAGCAGGTGTCTGCAAACATCTTGCAAAACAGAAGACTGAGGCTCTGTCACGTGACATCACTTCATATTCATCTGATTTTAATAAAAGCAGCAAAGACTGTCGATATTAACACTTCCTGCCTCTTGGAGTCATGGCTTTGACATGAACAAATAGATTTAATGTTTCCTTTTCTCGTCTCTCCTTTCTTTCAGAGCCCCAGCTAAAGGGCATAGTGACCAGGCTTTCCAGTCGGCAGGGCTTCCAGCTACAGATGCAGCCAGATGGCACCATCGATGGAACCAAGGATGAGGACAGCACCTATGGTAAGACAGCATCCAATTTCACACCTTGTCTCGAATACATGCCAATGTTTTTTTCTTCTCACCAAGCAAGGAAAACAGAAAAATACTTTGTAGTACTTCTCTAAAACGTATTTTTTCCATGTACAAAAACGGGAAATAAGGTGAGATTTGTAGTTTAGTATATTCTGATGTATTACCTTTACAAAACATTATTGTATTAAGTAAAGTTTTGAAATATTTAAGTATTAATCAGATTAGTATGCTAATTAAAGTGTGCTATTTTGTTATAACTTTATATCTAGTAGTATACACTTTTAGTACATTGGCTAGTATAAATATAATTGAAAATTCAAATACATTAAAATTCAATTATTTTTTTAATAGTATATATATTAGTATTACATGTTGTTCTTCCTCAAGTGGAATATTTTTTCAGTGGAAGGACTTCTGGAATTAAATGCGGAGGGTCAGAGGATGCAGGGAGTTTTGTTAGGAATAACCTTGAGAAATGGGAGCTTTGTCCTGCTGCCACATGTTTCTAAGGGATAGGGCTAAGGGATCTGAGGTTTCAGCCCTGAAAATCAGAGATTCTTCAGGGGAAGAAGAATCAGAGGCGAAGGAGCTGTGTTTACACAAACAAATATAAATATTTTTCGCTGTTAACACATTGCAATGGCACAATAACAATACAATTTCTAGTTTGAACATTTTTATTATCTGTAGGTATTTTTGTTAATCAGCATCACAAACAAAAACATTTTTTTTCAATAAAATATTTTACCATACCCATTTTTACCAATACAAATGTGTAGTTTGATGTATTTTAATTTACTGCAATAGTAAAAAAACAAAGGTATAAACTCAACCTTTTAAACTTTTGACAGTGTATTAGAGGCCAAGTGATTAAACTAGGCAAACAGAACACATCAAGATAAGAACATCCATCCATCTATTGTCTACACCTGCTTATCCTTACAGGATCGCATGGGTGCTGGTGCCTATCTCCAGTGATCATTGGGCGAGAGGCAGGGTAAACCCTGGACAGGTCTCCAGTCTGTCACAGGGCACCACAGAGACAAACAGAAGGAACAACCATACACAGAAACACTCATACCGAAGGGTAATTTAGAGTGACTAATTAACCACACATTCAGCCAGAGAACCCACCTATGCATGTAGAGAACATGCAAACTAGATCATTTCTAACATGGAAGCTCTGCCTTCTAGCAAGCTGGACCTGTGCATTAGTGCCATTGCTAGACAAGCTAAAGCAAGGTTCTAACTTGAATTCTTGCTGCAATAGAGCGCTTTCTCAAATACAATAGCCCTTTTCATAGCCTCTAGAGTCAAGTAACATAAAGAAAAACGCATACCCTATTTTGTGCTCTCCATAGTTATAGCATGGATTTAACTTCACACAATTGAAGAGTATTGCATCATGGTAAAAGTTTGGTATCTAGCAAACACTATCTCCAATTTAATTTAGCACCTTTATAAGCACTTTGGGGTTAGCATCTAACTCTGGTTAAATCCAATTTAAAGATTAACGTCACTCTATGGAAACGCTGTTGGATCCTGAACATTTAATTCAGGGAGTCGCTCAACATGTCAAATGCTCATTTAATTAGTAAGATGGAGCACGTTTTTTCTTCCAAATGTCAGATGTCAGCGCTATCTGTGAAATCTATCCATGCTGGTTAAATTAATTGACTAAGCATAAACAGAAAACATGGCATGGTTTTCCAATTTCAGAAATAATGACAGAAATGGGGCTGCACCAGAAAAACGTTCTCCTTCACCTCTTCTGTTGCATTTTCCCTCCTCCTTCACATGAACGCATGCATACATACAAAATTATTAGATTGATACAGCTAAATTCAATTTTGTTGGTGTTTTTAAGATGACAATCTTGTCTTCTTGTGCAAAGTTGATTTGGCAGCATCTTGCATTTATCTGCTGCTTCTCGGGCCACTAACTGCTGAGCACAAATGAAAACACAGGGAAGCGTTTGCTTTAAATAAATGATTCTATGCAGTATACATCATGTAAATGCCTACATGAACCCGGTCACCCATGTTAGGGGTTTGGAAAGATTATCCCTGTAATCCAAGTCTCCAAACAACTGCAGTCATTAAAAAGAACATGGTTGGCTGGTTGATTGTAATTAAATAAAGGCTCCACACACAAAAAGCGAGAAATAATCATATCCCTTCGACAGCTTCTCTTACTGTAGTGACTTTTCAATATGAATGGAAGATATCACAAATAAATACTGCTGACAGTATTTATAGTGCCTGTTAGTTTACCTATGTAAACAGGGATGTGAGTGTCAAATTAATTTTGGACTTTTAATAAAACAACATTTTACCAGGGTTAAGTGATTATACATTAGACAACTTCAATAAATAAAAAAAACCAAACACTCAGGTGCACAAGTTTAAATTTCATGAATATTTTGCTATTATGCATACATTATGCATACATTTGTATATGTCCCTTTGTCTTGTTCTGTGAGGACTCGAATGCAGAGAAGCAGGCAGGTAGGTAGGCAGAAATATGAATGAAACTAAACTGAACTAAAACGAAACTCAAGTTCAGCAGGAACTGGAAGCAAAACCGGTACAAAATGGAGAGCGAGAACCAGAAGGTTCTCACACTGAACTGAGACAAACCAGAGATATATACATGCTCTGAGAAAGGTTACTGAAGCAAGGAACAGGTTAGACTGATTAAATGAGTGGAAGCAGCTGGGAGACAGGAGGCTAGAGGCAACTCAGGACACCCTTATCAAGTTGCAGAACAAAAATAGATGGGTTTATAGCAATTACCAAACTTCTGACATAATTCTGGCTGATTTTTTTTACTTATCTTCTTATAAGAAATAAGCGAGCTCAATTAAATGAGTGGGTTTCCTGCCATGGACTTTCAAACTTCAGAAGAGAGTCTCCACTTTTTCGATAGGTCAATCCTAAAGTTTCATTTACATATGCCTGCTTTATCCATTTTAAAACCTAGTTATACTGTTTGTTGGGATCATAGTTAAACCATCTAGCTTGATTTCATGTAAAGATGAATTATGTAGAGGTAGTCAACCTTCTTTGTTATGCCACTGACTTTAAAGCTATTTATTAACTTCTCCATTTTTCCTGTTCTTGTGGCCGGATAACTTCTAATCAGAAGGCAATGGTTTCTGCTTAGTGGTACTGATTTTCTTTCTTGGTTTGATGTAAGAATCACTTCATCATGGACACTGGTGTTCGAGCACCTTTCAGTTTATAATGGCTCTAGCCTTGGTGGTTCCTGGGTTTTCCCTAAACATCATAAAAAAAATCTTCCTTCGTATGAAGGTGACAGCTTGGGTCAGATGGCTAAAACATCAACATAGTTTGATGTTCCCACAGGCTCCAGTCTTGCAACTGCAAACCATTCTGATTTTAAGAAAGGGGAATACTATTATATTTATGTTTATGCATTTGGCAGATGATTTGATCCAAAGCAACTCATAGATAAGGATATAACAATGCAGTTAATATCAAAGTGAACAACAAGCTACTTAGAAGGAAGACCACTAGTCAGGTTCCGTCAGAGGTGACGGGTGACTGTCCTACAAAGTGATATTTATTTTTGATGTAAATCTGTGAATTGTAGGTAGTATGACTTTAACACGTGGACACAGTGACCTTTTTACACCAAAGTACAGCCATCTCTATAACCCAGGTACCCCCTTGCTGTCAGCATCACACATAGATATCGGCAGCTCAGGACCCAGAGCTTTGGGGTGTTTCAGAGAAGCCCGGCTCATCAGTCTACCTCAACATACTTTCTCTACGTCTCATTAGCCTCTTGTTAAAATGAATACAGGAAATCATCAAACCTTAATCACGCCCCTCTGTCTTCATAATTGCCTATGGAATAATCTAGCACTGCATGAAACTATTGAGTTACCAGAAAAGCAGATCACACTTTGACCAAACCTTTTCATTTGATGAATTTTGCAGCGATGAAGTATGTAGCTCAGCCTTTGTGAATGGAGATAAGGTTAAAAGAGCCATGGAAGATGGCTAACTGTTCTCTACTACATCTATCATTGCCATAAGTGGGGCATTTTAAACCTATCACCAAAAACATTAAACAAATTTGACGCAAAAATCTCTTTCAATTTATGTTTTATAGTATAGTTACTTTAACTCATTAAATCTGATGTACTAACTGGTTTATTTACTTTATCTGAATGCATTCAGCTGAACTGTATTGGTATTAATTGGAATGAGTTGATTTTGAAATCACCTGGATTGAATTCAGCTGCATGTGTTTAAATTTCAGTCTTATTCTTATACCTTGAATTGTAACTGAAATGCACCCAAACCGAATGAACTGAACATATTTGATCCTTTTATTGTGATTAGATATTTTTCTATTTTTCTATTGTGCCCAGTGATGAGTATCGGCTCTACATAAATAAACTAAACTGAATCTCCATGATATAATGCCTGCCTGGGAAAAAGCTGCATCTCAGCTTTCTCTTGCATTTTGCTTTGAGACTAAACCTAAACATTACTGCAGACCAATCACACCTCCCACTCAGCAGCAGCACTCCCCTGGAAATGCAGCCCCTTACTCTAAGAGATAGCAGTGGTGCTGCAAAAATCTACTTAGGAGTGGCTCAAATCACATAGAGAGTTCATGGTGTTTTCCAAGTTCCCAAAATACCAATCTGATGTCATATCAACAATAGGTGGATGCTCAGAAAAAATGGCGTCATACTCAATAATAAGTGGGAGGTCGTAACTTCATGGCTGAATGGTGTTCATTGACATGGATGATTTCCCTATGGAATTACACTGCAACCATTCCAGAGTTACAGCTGTTTTGCCCAAATTTGTAGTGATTTTTTTCAAATAGTATTATTGTTTTAAATAGGTATAAAATCAACAGATGGGGATATAGCACTCACAATAAAAAGGCCAGAAACGCTATTCTTGTATTCAAGTTAATTATTTTGCAGTCACTTCCAACATGTCTAAAATGGCTTTTAAATAACTTATTAATAGATTGAAGCATGTGTTTGTAATGTGGCAAAATCTGAAAAAGTTCAAGGGGTATGAATATTTGCAAGGCCATGTACCGGCTGATTAACATAAGTATATTTCATATTCTTTATATCAAAGAAAACAGCTTTCTCTCCTTTTTTGTAATATGTTTTACAAACTTTGTTGGCCATACCTACCTATTTTCTTGCATATATTGTCCAGGAAGCTAAATGGTTTGTGCCATTCAGTGGCGGCTGTGCCTGACTGAACTTTCAAAATAGCTTCTCTGTGGCAAAATGGAAGTGCCATTATGTCAGTGATATTGATGAGGATCGTTCTCTGCTTTCCTCCCTCTGAACATCTATTTGTTTTCTCTGTGTCTGTGTTGTTTGTTTGGCTCTTTGTGCAGCCGTGTTCAACCTGATCCCTGTGGGGCTCCGTGTGGTGGCCATCCAGGGTGTCCAGACCAAACTCTACCTGGCAATGAACAACGAAGGCTTTCTCTACACCTCTGTAGGACACTAAAAAAGGCACGACTCATGACTAATATACTAAATCTCTGTCACATTGAGTAATGAAGCAAAAGCTTCCACTGATTCTTGCGCCATTGTCACATCAGCACCTTAGTGACACACCATCTGAGCCTAACTTATATGTCTGTTGATATTCTTCTAAGGATTGATTTCTTCTGCTCACCCTCTTGTTTATACGCCTTTGGTCATTCTTGATGAAAAGATTTCTCCTGAAATTTGTCCTCATGTCGTTTCTAGCTCGACACACACAAAACTCGGCAGTGCTGCGTTTATTTAATCAGACAGGCCAGAAGGTTGGAGTTGGCTGCCGGGCTGTGCTTCGAGCACCTCGTTTTAGCTCTTCAGTGCTGGTGGTGGGTGGTGTGGAAGCAATAACAAGAAGAACCAACAAAACACACACAAACACACACAGACATAGTTCTAGCAATCTGTACAAGCAAAGCTACAAGACCAAGTGATGAAAACTGACAAAGAGGAAATAAAATAAAAACGATGCCCACCTCCGCTTTTGCAATCAGGTATACTAGCGCAATATCTGGTCCATCATATTCTCTGTGCTTTCTGCTGTTTTTCTAACCTCTGTCATAACACTGATATCACTTGTTCCATCTTCTACCTTGATATAAAAAAAAACAGAACACAGCACATTCTTCTGCTTTTCACACCAGGGCTGTTCAGATGTCTTGCAGCACAAGCCTAATCAACATTCTTGCTGTATTAACACATGTGAGTAAGAAACAGCGTCCTTTCTATATCTTCTTGTTTCCCTCAGCAACCTGGCCACCATCTTTCCCAGTGGGCTGGTTGGTATTCAAGGGAGTAGCTGGTTGCTATGGAGACCCAGGAATAAGGAAATGCAAATGTCAGCTGTCCTAAGTTGGCGCAGCTTGTTTCTTTGCGACCACAGCCCGGCCGAGATAATGATTCTTAATGCAGAGCGCCTGATGGATGAAAGGAGGAACTGATTAGAAAGTTTTTTAAACAGAACTGCTGTTACAAAGCGCATGTGTTTTGTATCTTTGCTCTCTTGCTGCACCTAACACTTCCACCTTTTTACATCCGCTAAATCACCCCGCTGCACTTTTCTTAAGCAATTTGTTCTAATATACTTCACATTCTCCACTCAGGAACATTTTACCCCGGAGTGTAAGTTCAAGGAGTCAGTGTTTGAGAACTACTACGTCACCTACTCATCTATGCTGTACCGACAGCAGCAGTCAGGCCGGGCGTGGTACTTGGGACTCAACAAGGAGGGAGCAATCATGAAGGGAAACCATGTAAAGAAGAACAAGGCCGCCGCACACTTCTTACCGAAACCACTCAAAGGTAGGAGTGCACAAAGGTTTTGAAAAATGCTCCTGTTCTGCTTATTTAAAAGCATATTTAATTGTAGTGTCTGCTATACAGTGTTGGTGAGAAGATAAATACACTGATCATGGACATGAAAGGACACAACATCCTCTGTGATTTTTAAAACCAATAATTGGGTGTACAAGTTTGAATTTATGAGACCTATCAGAAAACAGCCAAAAAAAGATTGTGGTTTCTCTGCAGCATGTTAATACCCATATAACAGTATTGTGATCTGCATTTTGTCTC
This sequence comes from Girardinichthys multiradiatus, assembly GCF_021462225.1. Lineage (NCBI taxonomy): Eukaryota > Metazoa > Chordata > Actinopteri > Cyprinodontiformes > Goodeidae > Girardinichthys > Girardinichthys multiradiatus. The sequence continues at coordinate 18,295,136 of NC_061804.1, forward strand.
AGTGGCGTAGGAAGAAACACTACCTTAGATAAATATCATCATCCAGCAGTGTCATCCTACGTATTTAAAACTGAAACACATAATTTGATTACAAACTAAGCCAGGCTGCAACAGATTCTTTGGCCCTGTTGGAAAATTCTCCAGCATGAACACTACTGCACTTGCATTTCATATGTTAGCCACTACTGGAGCATTTAAAAAACTGCTACTCTAATATTGCAGCAATGACCCAATAGTTATAATACACAATGTCTTGGAACACTATGCAGACACTCTGTCTTCACTGATAAAGATTCGCTCAATTTGGGATGCCAGACGCTTGAATCTGAAACGGACAGCATGACCCACTTTCTGGTTAATTAGGCTAATAATTATTTGGCCACTTGAGGGCGCTCATAGAGCATCAAAATTCAGTCGGCAGTTAATTTTGAAAAAAACAAAAACAAGATGGCGATGCCATGGCAAAAGCAACGTACCGTGTCCTCATACAGCAGAACATTGGGAGCCTTGATGCCAATGGACATGCACTATTCAGAACAGGAGTGCATCAAAGAGACACATATACATTAGAGATTTCCTCATGGTTTGACCTAACAGACGTTTTTCCAGTATGTCAACATACATGGCAGGATAGGAAACAGTGAGACAGCAGCCTAAGAGACATTTAACTAGATGTTAGTAGAGGTGTATGCATATAATTCTACTTGTATGGAATGAGGAAAATTCCCAATATATTGACATATGAGTAGTTAATTCTTGTTCTTAAAAACATTGAATTTGCATGTCATCATTTAACCCTGTAAAAACAAAGTCCTTCCATATATTGATGCCCACAATGAGTGTATGGTAAACGTCTCGCAGGCACTTAATGTCCTTTAAAGGTAAAAATTCACATTATTGTATACATCCTGTACACTAGTGTGGCAAGTCTTATGACGTCTTTGAAGTGCTCTGTTTTGGTTTTATTTTAGTCTTTTTATAGGTCCTCAATTTTAAAAATCTGCACTGACTGGTCAGCCATTTGTTTAGAAAATGGTGTAATAAGAGGCAGCTGTTCAGTCCTTGCTTAAGAAGTGCCAAGCTAGGCACATGCTGATGCATAATAGTGAGAGAAGAAAAATCTGGTGTGCTATTAAAGCATTTCATGCAGTTCAGAAGCAGAGTCTTGAGTGGCGGAAAATTACTCCCTTGCTGTGGCCTTTGTGACTTTGAAGAACACCAAAGAGAAAACTTAACTTAAAAAGCATAAAATGGAATCCTAACATCAGAAATAAAATCAAGTCTTTTTCCCTAATGAAAAAAATCCCCTGAAAATGCATTATTTTCATTCTTTATTTACTTTATTGTTTTAACTTTATTGTACAACACAATGTAAGCTTTGAGCAGCGATTTAACATATTTGACCGATTTTCACATGAATCTGTTGCTGTTCCTTTGAAGATAGCCCTAAGTCTGATAAAGAGAAAAACAGTTGATGTTTGTATTGGTTTAATTCAATTTGCAGCTTATACAACTGTAACGTGGAAAGGCGTGATTTTTTTAGAACAAACACAAGGTACGGTAATTAACCTTTTCCCTCAAGATGGCCTAATGTAACATTATGAATGTTCATGATAAAATATATTAACATATTTACAGATATGAAAGTTACAAAAAGCTGATTACTTATAGGTCTTAAAACATGTTTGGATTACATTTTCAAATATGTACTAAAAAATATGCAATTTTCAAAGTAAATATAAAGAATCATCATTTAATATGGTGGAATAACCCAAAGCAAACTCTTGAATTGGCCTAAGGTCATATGGCTTAAATGCAAGTCTCTCTGCTTTTTTCCTGGCAGTTTGATAAGTAAGGATTTTTGAAGAAAACACTGCAAAAACATACATCCAGGAGGACAAAGTAACAACTAGGATGTTTAACTTTGGCTTGAAGTTGTTTCTGCTTAAACTACTTCATTTATTAAAACATTTCCAACCAAGTCAGTTTTGAAAGTTATAGACTCAACCAGAGCAAAATTGTAGTAAGTTTTGTATTTTAATTAGTTCATTTCATTCTCTCATAGATCAGTTGATAGATTGGCCTCATAAGATTAGCCCTGATCAGTACAAGATTTTTAATATGCTGAAAGAGAAAATGGGTTAACAGTGATCTTATTTTTTGACTGATAACAGTAGAAAATGTGTTCCAAACAAGGTTGTCCAGCTTTGCATGCATTGTAGAAGTAGTGGCTATCTGCTCTCCTCTATCAGACACTTGACGCATCAGTGACAGTGGTAAATCTCGGAGTTTGTTCAGGCAGACATACTTATTTATACTTATATTTAATTGGATCTGCATTAAAGAAAAACTTAAAGGTTTTTATCTCCTACAGTGCAGATCAGTGACTCATAACTAAACGTAACTTTCATCCTTGGGTTAGTACTGATTCTGTTTAGCCCACTGTAGCCTCTGATCAACTGTTAGCGGGGGGGGGGGGGGGGTTCTTGTTCAGATATTTTGCTTGCTTCAGTTTGAGTATGTCAGTTGTTATTTTGGTGTATTTTTAAGGCCATTTGCTTTCTGTCTTCCATTGTCTTCCACAGCTCAGGGCCCCTAACTATTAGAAGATGGCAATGAAAAAAAAACATGCACTGGGACTGGTGGTGGCAATGAATAAAGCATTCAGTTCACAGCTTCCAAGATAGTGTTATGTTAAAGGGCTATTTACCTATTATTAAAAGCTCCAGTCTTCATTTGATCGTTTCTATTTCAATATTTAACATGTAGTTGAGTAAACAGGGTGTAGCCTTGCAATGCTTGCTCATGGCATTAGTCCCAAACATAATGTAGTCCTGCTACATTGCTAAAGGGACCGCAAGCTACCAGGAAATTACATGTATTGTGTTTCATAACAAAGATTTTTGGCCAGGTCAAAAATCGAATGTGTCGAGTCACTGTTTATCACAATGCCCATACATGTGACAACTGCCACCAAGAGTAGCAGCAACCTAAGTAATAGCTACGACCTAACCAAAAATCATAATTTCCTACACTATTTTTTAAACTACAAAAACAAGAAAAAGACATATCTTCTCTCTTTCAGCCTGAATGAACAGCAGACATCTCCTGACCAACAAAGGAAATACAGTTTCTTTCTAAATACACTCTAAGCCCCAAACTATTCCTACTGCTTCTAGATAAAGGTTTAAAATTTTCTTTAAATTTTACAGCCCAATGTTTCTAATATTAGCATTTTGGAGTGGCCAAGCCAGAGTCCCGGGATGAATCTGATTCAGAATCTGTGGTGGGAGCTAAAGATTAGGGTGATGTGAAGGAGGCCTTCTAACCTCAAATGCTCTGAGCTCATCGCAGTCTATCTGTCTGTCAATAATATATCTAAAAACAGCCACTGGCTATATGTTGCTCTTTTAGCAAAATTCATGCTCCAAATGTTGGAGGCAGCTTAAAGGAAACTACTTTCATACACTCGAATTACTTGTTCTAAGGAGTTTTATAATCCTTTTTCCATTGTCTCCGGCTGACAGCTCTCTTGTTAAGGCCCATGTTTCCTGTCAATCAGCCGGCTGAAAATGCTCATAAAAGTCTGCAAGCGTTCTCTCTTCACTGTGGAATCATTCAGTAATATTCAGTTTATTCGCACAGCACCAATTCACAAATGTTTCACCAAACGTCATCTCAAGGCACTTTACAAGATGAACAGATCCAATTTATATACAGAAGTAAATACAGTAGTTGAATCAATTCAATTCATAAAGATTATGTGCAAACTACCATATTTTGGAAATGTAAAAAATCATTAAAACTCTTTTTAAAAATTGTATTCAAAACATCAATTACTCCTTAATTTTTAAGGGATATTTTACAAAGCCAAAGTATAATGTCTAAATATATATATATTTTATTATATTAGTAATTTACATGTTTTTTCTTAATCAAAATTAAACAGTTGAAGAAACATGCTCCAAATGCAGTTATTCCACATTTCTTTTAGCCTGGGGTTCTAATCAATATTACTGTGTGATCAACAGATCCAATAACTATTAAATGACTAACAGCTACTGTCAGTAATGGACCCTTACTGAGCTAAGGACTTCAGTGTTTAGCATTTGCCTGCTTGTCTGCTTGACTTGCAAATGCTTCTGATTTGTTTGGATGCCTGCTTCTGTACACAGCAGGCAGCAGCTTCTAATGGCAAAGCTCTAAAAGCAAGTCAAGTAGCTCTAAAAAGCTCCTTGACTTACCAGATGCACCAGGTTAGCGTAAGAGTGGTAAATTTCCCTTGGGAATCAGCGGAGAGCAAAACAAAGCTGAAAATGAATTGGCTATGGGATTTGCATCATTAAATGGACGCAAACCTGACTCAAAACAAGTGCTAAGGCTGCTTCTGATCTGCTTGTTTGTTAATCAGCAACTGTTTACTAATTGATTATTTAATAAAGTTATTGTTTCTTTGTTAATTTCTTACATTATTGTCAATTAATTACAGGAAAAATCTTAATTTATTGCACTCAAATGCATTGGACAGCTCAAACCTATCATTAAGGAGGAACTGAAGCACACTAAATGCACCGACTAAACATGGCTTGCGCACTTGTGAATGCGACTTGAGGTGTAAAGTGCTCCGAGTGGTCGATAAGACCAGAAAAGGGTTATGTAAATGCATGCATGAGTGGTACAGTAACCGAGTCAATAATTAATGTGTGTGTTTGTGTGTGTGTTTGTGTAGTGGCTATGTACAAGGAACCCTCCCTCCATGACCTGACAGAACTCTCACGTTCCGGCAGCGGGACGCCGACCAAGAGCCGCAGCGCTTCGGCCCTGCTCAACGGTGGAGGGAAGACGCCCAGCAATGATGACCTATCCTAGCCTCTTGACCTCCTCACTGATGCTTTCAAACACAGGCACTTATCCCAACAGGAACAAACACTCACCCCCAAACACACAGATCTCAGGCCAACATTCCCATTACTTCAGAGAGGTAGGAGGCGATGAGGTCAAAAAGCAGGAAGAACAAGTTCTTTCTCTTTTGAGAGCTCACTGTGACTGACTGTGATGTAGATAAATCAAAGACAATCAATCCTTTCCGGCTCTGCTGCCCCTGGCAACGGGAACGTGACTTGTGGATCTCTTTCCTCCAACCCAAACACAACACTACAGAAGAGGGAGAGATAAAGAACGGACAGACAAGTTCAGTCAGTCACACAGTACGTTCAACAGACTGTTACAGAGAACCAAAGAGTTTAAGTATTATCTAACTGGGTATGAAAGAGGCCAGAGAGTTACACAGAGTTACAAAAGTGAGGAGGACAGTCTTTATCTATAGGTGCATATCAATAAATTTGAAATCAGAAAATTTATTTTTCAATTCAAAATGTGAAACTCCTATCATACAGATTCTTTACACAAAGGCACATATTTATGGGGTTTTATTTTAGTTACAACTTGACTTAGAGCTAATTAACAATCACAAAATTCAATTTCTTAGTTAATTAGGATGTCACGAGAACAATTAAAAAAGGATTTATAAAAGTTATCCCTATTGCTTGAGCATCTTTTTCCACCTCCCTTTTTCCTTCCACTCAATTTTACTGTAACATACTTGGATACAGGTCTCTTTGAATAACTAACTTCTTTAGCAATTTCTCTTTGTGGCTTAACTTCTTTGTGGAAGGCATCAGCTACTGTCTGCTGGACAACTGTCAAGTCAGCTCCATTATTGTTTGGCCATATGCATGGCAATAACAAAACATTTCTCTATTAATTAATTCAATTTCTTTTTTTTTTTGCCAGACAGTCATTGACATCCTCCATAACAAGGGTAAACCAATAAAAAGTTATTGAGAAAGAAGCAGGCTCTTCGGAATGTTGTATCTGAGCGTATTATTGGAAGGTTGAGTGAAAGGAAAAAATGTGGTAGATAAGGCTGAACAAGCAAAAGGGAACACTAATATAATATCCTTATTGTGGGAATAACTGAATTTTGGATTTTCTTAAGCTGTAAGCAATATTTCACCCTATGTGCAATGAATCTATTATTGAAATGCACCTGTATTCTACTGTATGTTATGTTTACACACAGCTCATAGGGTTAAGTCATAATTTCAAAAATGACGGATGTATTCCTTGTAAGCTTATGAGGATTTATATGTTTGCATGCATGTGCGCCTGTGTGTGTGTGTGTGTGTGTGTGTGTGTGTGTGTGTGTGTGTGTGTGCATGTGTGTGTGTATGAACGGTGTTTGCAGTTGGCATGTGTGAGTGCGCACGTATGTGTCTTTTACCTTTTTAAGGTCTGATGGAAATAGATGAACCTCCCGAGGGCTTCAGCAGGTCACAATTAAGGTTTACTGTATATGCTTCCATGCTCACTTGTTACAGGTGACGCTGTTGTTTATCCTTCTGTTGGTAGCTGTCGTCCTTTGCTGTTTGTTTGTTTGTTGTTGCATGGACGCTCGTGGACCTCTGCTCAGTAGCAGCATGCCGAAGGTACCCCTGGCCTTTTTTTCTTTTTTTACATGTTAACGACCACAAGTGAACACTAGTGAGCCAATAGTGTGATGCCAGAACACTAGTGAACCAATGTGAGGGTGTTAGATCACTACTGGACCAATAGTATTGCACCAGTGTGGACCAATGGTGTTTAACCAGAACTTTGTTAAACCAACGGGAGCACAGATTAACTTCATATTTTTGTTCCTGCTGTGGACAAACTAGAAATGCACTAAATAAACTTTGTAAAGAAGCAAACTGTTTTTGTCTATTTTTCATGTACACCTAGTTAATATAAACGTTGTTTGTGATTAAAACGTTGCTGGGCGCCCTGCTGGTTCTGCACCGTGGGTCCAGGGGTGTTTTGGGCTTGCCGTTGGTGTGCCCTCTTTTGCGTGGTGTATTCTTGTTGCGGGTGTTGCACTGGGCTAGCTGGTTGGCTCTTTTTGTAGCAGTGGGGCTGTTTTCTTGGTTGCTGCTGCATGCGTCCAGCTGGTACCTCTTCGTTGGGGCTTGGCATCTTCTTTGGTCGGAAGCCAGGTGTCGGGGCTCGGGGTTTGAGGCTTTGGGCTTTTCCTGGATGTTGGACCCAGTTCTGGTTAGTTTTTGGGGCTTGGTGGTGTTGCAGCCATTGGCCCTGGTGTGGATGTGCCAGTGCCTCCCTTCCTTGGTGGATCTCGGTGAATGGGGGTGCCTGGGAGAGCATTTTGCCCCCCACTCCTTCCCATCCCCAGGTATCTTCCTCATCCACTCCATCACACTACCGCTCATACAGGGCCTTGGGGTGCAGGGCGGGTCTTCCTTCTCAGAGGTCCCATGGTGGCCTGGGCTCCACATTTATTGTATAACTTACTTATAACATTCTCACTTATAACATTTACATGTGGGGCCTTGGAGGTGGGCATACTTAATGGCATTCAGAGAGGGATCTATTTAATTAGCCTCATCTCTGGTGCCTACGCCGACCTCTAAATGGTAAATTGCATGTAGACATTAAGGGTTCTGGGTGGGGGGGGCGTGCTGGTACCAGCTGCTGTCTGGTGAGGAGGTGGCTGCTCCATCTAGTGCTGGAGGCCAAGGGAAGGAGCCGTCTGGTCTGGATTTGGGCTTTGGCTGGGCATCAGACGTATCGGGTCTCCCTGGGTCATTTGGATTTTTTTGGATTTTGGTTCCTGGTTTCTGGGCCTGGTCTGATGACTAGGGTGGCTGCTGGGTTCCAGGCGGAGGGGTGGGGCAACTGGGCAGTGTGCGGCAGAGATTAGTGGTGTGCAGCGGTGGGGGTGGGGGGTGCATGGGCAACATGCTTGGGTGCCTCTAGATTTGTGGTGTGGGGTTGGTGGGGTGCCCTGGTGATTGGGTGGGCTCGACAGTATGCTGCACTGCTCACTGTCAGGTTCATAGAAGAGGATGCCGCAGAGGGGTGGTGGGGGGTTGCGTCCCTTTTCGGATGTGGAGTTGCCAGCATTTGGATTGGTCGTGCGGTGACGGTGGAGCTAAGCTGGTTGGCGGTTCTCACTGAGTTGACGTTGCAGTAGCGGTGATGTTGTGTACTTGTGTGTTGATGGTGGCATTGTGGGGGCCGTTGGCCCCAGGTGCATGAAGCCTTCCAGGGCCCGTTTGGCAGGTGAGTTGATCCCATCTTGGTGTGGGGTTGGACGTCTGGTGTAGGTGTGGGGCACAATGGTGTCTGCTCAGTTGCACTTGCGTGCGGGGGTTGCTTGTATCTTCATCACCTTTTCGGTGTCTCTGCCTGTCGGTGCATTGGTGGTGCTCTGTGTCCAGGTGTGTCCCGGTTCACTTACAGTGAACAGGGAGTTGCTTGGTGGGGCCTGGGCCCCCTTGTTCTGTCGGCCTCTGCTGGGGTGTGGTGTGCCCTTGGGCCTCAGATCTCTGGATCTGGATCTGCTCCAGTGTAGCCGGGTGCTGGCAGGGCCTGTGGGCTTGTCGCTGCAGCTCCCTAGGGCTACAGCAGTGGCAGAGTGGTTCCCCCAGGGCTCACTGCTCTTCTCTGGCAGAGTGGGGGTAGTCCTGGTGGTGGGCCTCCCAGGGCCCCCTTGCTCTGGGGACCTTTTGGATGTCTGTGGCTCCGATCTCCTCCATCTCTGCTTGGGCTGTGGTATGACCACTGTTGTCCTCATCCCCCAGCTTTGGAATGTTTCTTCTCTTAAAGAGAAGTTTCTGCATAAGATTTGTTTCGTATTCCAGTTGATTTGTAATAAAGCTTTTTGTATAAATCAAGTGCCAGGGACATGCACAGAGAGACTCTAGATGGTGCTATAGAGCACCTACCCTTTTTTCGTCTGGGCAAAAAAAGTGCCCCACTGAATCAATTTATTATTTTTTTTTTTACAGTGTATAATGTGTGGCCCAAGATAACATTTCTGAATTTAAAGGCCTATAATACCAGTGCCCCACGTTTTTGTAATTTTGCATGACAATCCCTCCCCCTAACCCACAAAGGTGACGTGCCCTGTCTCGTGTGTCTCTCAACGGGGACGGGCTGCGCACAGAGCGGAAAGGTGTACACGTACTGGTGCAGCAGGTTAATACCTCCTCTCTCCTCTCCTCCGCCGTCAGACAGAGCCCTGCCCTGCCGACAGGCAGGCTAAAATTCCAGATAACAAACAAAAGGAGTGCATTTGTTTCCTAAACCTCAGATGAAAAAGTTAAAACTTCACTTGACTCAATTTGATCTATACAGACCAGGCCAATCAATGGCATACCTTAACCTGCTATGTCTACTATGGCCGCCACCAGGCACCAATAGAATGTTTACAATTTAGTCTTAGATTAAATTTAAAGAGAAACATATATTCAAGAGTATCTCATAGATGTAGTTACTACACTTGCTATAATGGTCCCTGCTGACTTCTATTTCACTCATGTTTTTTATTGCAAATATAGTAGACAAGTTTAATATTTCATTTAAATTCATATAAGCCCAAATGTGCTGGGTAACATTACAATTCATACATATACAATTTCCTTAAATAAAGTTCAGTAAATGTGGAGCATGTAGGCTAAGTTGTATTTTCTATTTCTGTGTGCGTAAAAATGATGATGTGATCAGAGTATTTTAATATGTAAATAGACATCTTGTTATCAACTCTCAGGATTTGTAGTTATTTTCACTAAGAATAATTTCTCTCATATATCACACTGGCTACATGCAGAAGTATAGACCATTCTTCTTATAATCATATTATCTGCTGCTGGTTTCATTTTGACTAAAAATTTTATAACTCTTTTTCTGGTTATATTTGATTTACACTGTAGAATAATCACTGGTTACTCAAATTTCTGAGGATAACTCATTTAGTGTGACCTACCTGGTAAATTTGGAAGGGTAACCTGCTTTGCTACAAGATAAGGTTATATGATGCAGAAGATGTTTTGTAATAATAGTACAGAAAGATATTGTCAAGACAAACATGTTGTGCTCGTTGTGTAAAAAGAAAAAGAACTGAGGCAAATGTAAGTTTCAAATTTGACTCAGAAAGTTCAAGTAAAAGCCTGGTTGTGAGTCAGTAATCTTACTTTTAATCAGTCTATGATCATTTTGTTGCTTTATTAATCTTAAGAATTTTGTAAAATGCACTTAAAATGCATCCTTATTATGAGTTAATATTTTTTCCCGGGTGGTAATTTCCCTAGATCCTACAGGACTGCTTGTTTTGTGGGTGCTTACTAATACATAAAGTAAGATTTTGAAAATTGTGCAGGAAGCTCAATAGAAAATCTTTCCCAGTGCACCAAATTGTCTAGGGCTGATTTTGTTGTGAAGAAAGTCTCATCTTGTACCTTTTTAAAAGGGCTTAGTCATGTACTGTGACAATAAAAAAACAAAGTATATGCCAAGCGTTTGTCCTGATAGTGTTTTTTAGTCCTTTTAGAGTCTGAAAATATTTTTTTGCACTTGGTTCGATCAGCAGAAATAAACATTGGTGTGCGAAACTCTGCTGGCAGTACCGCAGAACTAAACACCAATAATGAACACCAACGCTCATATTGTATTCCCAGCACTACTCCTGTCTTATGCCTCTTGGCATCAAATATTTATTTGTGCCTTTTTGCATTTGATCTCTGACTTTTCCTTTTTCTGTTTTCACCATTTATATAAACTGTATACCTATAGGTGTATATTCATGATGTGCAAGCTGTGTCTGTAATAAATCTTACACTACAAAGGCAGCCAACAGGTCTATGTGCCACACAAGGTGCCCTTTTTTTCCACTTGAGCACCTGCCCCCCAAAATGTTTGTGTACGCTACTGTCAACTAAGGCATTATAGCGAAAGCCATTTTACTCCACTTGTGAAGTAAATCTGTTGGGCTTCTGCTTTGCACTCAGACACCTACACTGCCGGACAGAACACGTAAAAAATAAAAAGAAATGCTTGGCATTTGGTATAGAATTAAAAGCCTGATTTGGACCCTGCGAACATCTATAATATATGGAATCATTATTATTATTATTGTACTGTTTAAATGTATTTAGAAGGTAGGCATCTATTTGTTATTTTTCCTCTATTTTTGTGGCACCTTGTAGGAACTGCTCTCTAAATTTCCAATTACTATGTACAATGACAATAAAGACATTCTTCAGGCATTCATTCATTCATATCTGTACACAAAGGTCATTGAAGGTTTGTTGTATATTCATACCACCCTCAAAGAATAACAGTTAAAATAAATAATTAAAACCCCTGGATTAATGTTATTTATGCCAATTATGAGTGGGTGCACACTTTTGACTAGAAGCTAATTAGACATTAAGAGCACCAAGTTGTTCAATTAATGGTTTTATTTCAATTGCAGTGATGAGACAAGAAAATACTTTTCTGAAAAAAGTTGCAGTTATTGTGAATTTCTCCCTTAGAAGAAAGATAGAGCAGGAGAAACGCAAGCTTTCTGTCTTAAAATTACAAGTTCTGAATATGTAATATGTTTGCAGAATAAAATATAAGGCAGATTGCGAGGCACTCCTACCTCCCATGATGTCCTTTCTAAAAGAAATTGAGGTCTACGACTTATGAGAAAAATCAAGGGATAATATTTAATTGTGAGCTGCTTTTAAAAGAAAGAGCAAAAGCACAGATATATTGTCTGCATTAGATTTATTCTACACAATATTTACAAAGTAGGTTCCAACACCCACTTTATTTTGATGTTGCCACTAGATGGTGCTTGTAGGTCCAAAGTTTAACTTAACTCTGGGTTTTTTATTTATAACTTATAACCTCCAATGCAGAGAAGCTTAACCAGCAGAAGTCTTGCAGTAAAACAAAATAACAATAAAAAATAGCAATGAAGATCTTGTGAAACAATCGTTTACTCCATCATGTGTGTTTTGTTCACATCTGTGCAATGACCATGAAAAGCAAACATGGCATTTTTTTCCTTCAAATAGTTTGGGAACAAGGCGCATGTATGCAATAACTGAAAACATTTAGATAATTACAAATACAGCATAAAGTGCAAAAGTTAAATATATATATATAAACATACAATGTTTAGGGTAATCACTTCACATTGCAACAATAAACTTTGGCTTATTTATTTTAGGTGCAGTGTCACACTAATTAGAATGAAAAAAACATGAAAATATGAGATACCCATCCCAAAATCTCAAAGACATTGCTTATTTAGGACATTTTGTTTTGATTTTTAATTTTAACTTATGCGTTTTGTATTAAAAAAAAAACAAACAATATATTTAAGAATCATCCGTCTATCCCTTTACTTTCTGTTAAACAGTTACATGTTCACTTTTTGCAACCATGTGCAATAAACATGTAAACAGTCATGAACACGAGACTTAACTCATGGTTAGAGTGATCCCATTAATACTGTGCTGGTTTTAATCGGTCAAGTCTGTCACATTTACAGTAGCCGAGTTAGCATCAGCCTGTCCATGTAGTTCCGTTATGTTGAAAGAGCAAAAAATATCCTCTTTATCCTCTTCCTTCCTTTCTTCTCATCATCTTCGTTGATAGGTGGTCTCCTCATGCTTTTATCTGGTACAAATTCTCCTGTTCCTTTCTTTTCTCCCCATGATTCCTGTCAATCTGTTTGTATAAAGTCTAGGTCCCCTTCTTTGATTCCCACTCCTGAAAACCATTAGAGAAAGACCAGGACTTCTTGAATAATTTTCTTTGGACACGTTAGTCTAAAGTTATTTCAATCTGTTACCGTGCATTAGAGGGTGCTTGAGGAAAATGTGAGACCGTCTGTTAAACATTTCAAGCTGAACCATAAGTGGACCCTGCAACATGACTGTGACCCAAAGCATACCAGTAAATCCAACAAGAACTGGCTTAAAACTCTCAGGAAAATGCTGACTTGAAACAGGCTTTAAATGAAAGAAAACCTTAAAATATCTCACAGCTGAAAATGAGGAGTGGGGCAAACTTTCCTCAGACTGTTGTCAGAAACTGGTGGCAACAAAAAGCATTCTACTGACATTATCTCATCCAGAGAGGGTAAGACTAGTTATTACAGGGTAGGGTATCCTACATTTGTTCCCTATAGTATATTATTATAAACATATGTACATGCTCATCTATTGTTATTGAACTATACATCTTTCCATTTAGACATTTAGGCTTCTATATACTTCGAAGCACACAACTTTACACTGGTTTCTATTTGACTCAGGACGTCTTTTATTTGAGCTCAGGAGGACGGCTGTCTTTTTGATTCCAGCTCCCCTGGCATTTGCATCGGACTGGGACATTGAACCATGGGTTGGCCACAGTTTGTGGATCGATCTGCGAATGTGTGTGAATAGGCAAGAGTGGCTTGTAGTGTAAAACGCACTTTCAGTCGTCAAGGTGATTAAAACAATGCCATATAAATGCAGTTCGTTTATCATTTACTAATTTTCTTCATAATGAAAGAGGGAGCCTATGTCATGCAAAAGCCCAGATCCACATAGTACTCCAAATGTTTCCTTAAGGTTCAAACTGGGATTTTGAATCAGAACAGAGGGCAGCTGTCATCACTGTCCTATGCATTTAACATCAACAGAACATATTTTACCTTGGCTTTCTGCATGACATTCCCCCTGGAAGAAGCACAAAGAGATGGGGGGCGTTTACGAAGCTCAGATGCTGAGTTGACAGGAACGGTCTCATTGTAAACCTTTTCAATCTTATTTCCTGGAGTCTGTAGATGAAGAGAAAGCCACATGCAAACATACTGTAACTGTGAGATATCGAAAACTCTACCAATGTTTCAAATCAATATTTAGTTTCCAAAATAGTTTTGAAGTTGCATAAAGGATGTGTTGATGCCCACCTTGACGCTAATCTTTGTGTCCACGGGTGGACCCAGTGCGCCTCTAGCCAGTGATTTCTTCAGATTCTCTTTTACTTCTGTCAGTTGGAGCTCCAGCTCTACCCTCTCCTCCTCCTTCTGTTTGCACAGTGTCTCTATCTCATGTAACCGCTTTTCCATAGCATCACCTAAACACACATGCACACACGCTGAGAAATGGTATCAGTCCAAAGCAGGAGTCTAAACAGTGCTGCCTGATGTCTGTCAGACCTGTGTCACTCTTCATTTGCGCCTTCAACTCCTTCTTTTCCTTACGGAGGGAGATTAGTGCGTTTCTTAGCTCCTCCTTCCGCTTCTCCAACTCCTCTTTCTGTCTCAGGTACCGCCTGGCATCTTCCTCTGCACGCATCTTCCCATAGCGCCCATACTGATTCACATCTAAGGGAAAAAATAAATAGGCATTTGAAGAGAGCAATGCTGGTAATGAACTGTGAGAAAAGTAACATCAGTCATCCAGCTAAATCAACAAGAACCACTACAAGAACCAGCTGTGGCAACACTTTCTCCCATGAAATTTTCATGAGGCAAGACCAATAAATTATGAAATAAAAAGGTGACTCACTGGAGGCATGCCTCTTGATGGCAGCCTGTTGTTCGGTTTTTTCTGAGTCCCTGCTGGAGAAGGAGGCATGACGTCTCACTTGACCTGTTTTGCTCTCTACATCCTCATCCTGCAGCCATTGGAAAAATAAAACCCTTTTTACTGACTTTCCATGATGAATTTTATTGTTTAGCCAACAGCCAAAAGCAAAGGAGTTATCTGTATTTAAAACCCAGCAGAGATGCAATCAAAAGCAAACAGATTTCTTCTGTTTTTGCTTTTTGTCACATTTAAATGCTTCAAATGATGAAACGGGAATTAAAATCATACTAACATGACCTGAGTAAATTCAAAATGTGCCAACATACAGCATCAAGTGTTTGCAAATTTTTGAAATTTGACCCACTCTTCTATGCACAATTATTTTAATTGTGGAAAGAATAGTAATTATTATTAGTAGAAGAAGCAGTAGTAGTAGTAGTAGTAGTAGTAGTAGTATTACTATTGCTAAGCCATTTGAGGCATTCAAAGGTGGACTTGCTGATCCCCTTTAGATTGTTGACCTGTAGCATAATCTAAATGGCCTTGCATCATTTTTCTCCAGAATTTTCTAGTACAGATCAGAATTCAACGTTAATTAATTAAAGGCAAGTGTCCAGGTCCTAAAGCAGCAAAGCAGCCCCACACTATAACATAACCACTGTGTTTGCCTTTGAGTAGAACAATGTTTTTGGAAATGCTGTGTTTGTCTTACACCAGATGCAACAGGACACAAACATTCGCCTTTTATCTAGGCAGTCGACAAAATATTTTCCCAAAATCTTAGGGGATCTTCATTTGTGTTCTTTTTAATCAGCAGTTGTTTTAGCCTTGGAACTCCCCTATTTTTGCCGAGTCTCTTTATTACATCATGAACATTGTCCTTAACTGTGAGACAAGTGAGGCCTGCAGTGCTTTAGATGTTGTCCTGGGTTCTTTTGTGACCTCCTGCATGAGTCATCCATATTCTGTCGGGAGTAATTTTGGTTGGGCAGCCACTTTTAGGAAAGTTATTCAGTGTTCGATCTTTTTCAGTGGCTCTCACTGTGATTTGTTGGAGTCCCAAAGTCTAAGAAATGACATTGTAACCGTTTCCAAACAGATATAGGTCAGTTGCTTTGTTTGTCATATGTTCTTAAATTGCCTTTTCACCTGTTTAATGTTGCCAGACACATTCGGTTTAAGTGATTCCTTGATTCTCCAAGCCTAACAGCAATCAGGTCTGGGTATAGCTACTGAAATTGAATTCAGCTTCCCAAAAAATTAGGTAAATCACAGTAATTTACAAAGGACGCCATTGCTTTTACAGATGGGGCAGGCTGGTGTGGATGGTGAATTGACCTAAATCTGTTCAGATTACGTAATAAAACCATCTAAACATTTCAGGTTTTCTCACCGCAATGCTTTCATAGACTTCATCGTAAGTTTTGGAATCTATTGATGCACTGCTGGAGGAAGTAGCAGTGGTAGTAGCCCACCTACCAGAGGAAAGAACAGGGGGATAGTTAAAACTGAAGAAACACTCAGGGATAAAGGAAACTCTTAAGTACATGCAGTAGCACACTGTTAGAAATGACCCACAAGAAGGAGTGCCTGGCTGCGTGCCGTATGTCGGTGAGTGTGTCCACGTCGATGTAGTCGTAGTGCAGCTCTTCAGGGAGGGTGGTACTGCCGGTCTCAGCAAACAAAATGCCCAGCCAGCGGCCAAGATCCTCAGAGGAACTCGCCTAATGCACACACGCACATATAGAAATATAAATATCTAACTAGGTAACTTGATTTCCAAATAAATTTCATTCTGGCTGATCTGTACACGCCCTGACTTTATTTCCCATCTGGATCTATACTGATATGAAAAAAGTCATAAAAACACATCCGTCTGCCTACATGTAAATTCCTCTTCCAGATGGAGTTGTTCTAGATGTTTCAGTGCTACTTCAGTGAAGAGAATTTGGGCTATTAAAACTCATTTTACCAGACTTAACGAACAGCTAATTTACATAAAATATAGTAGAACATTTAAACATTACATAATTAGGGCAAACCTAACAAAAGTTAGAGATGTATGATGACATTGCTAATTTTTAAGTTAGAGATGTCAATGGTGTGCCATTGATTGGCCTGCTCGTTATTTTCTGAATCTGAGACAAATAGTGTAATTTCAATAGGAATGAATTAAAAATATGAAACTCTTGATGAAAACACAAATAAAGAAATTAGAAGAATTTCTCCCAGGATAAACACAAATCAGTTGTGTACAGTTCACTAATTATGAACTAAAATTTTCAGTCTAGGTTCATAAAATAAAATGGGAAAAAATAGATACCTGCACTGTTATATTGTGTATATAAAAGAACTAAAAAAGTCTCTTAATTCATAGCTGGCCGAGTAATTGAAAGGAAAAAAATTATAACAGAAATAACAAAAATTATTAATATCTTATGATTGCATTAGCTCATACCATTAGATGAGATATTTAAAATGTTTCTTGTCATTATTGCGTTTCTGATGTCAGCAACTGCAGATACCAAAATAACATGGCAGACATTTGACACCACACATCAACCACAGTTACAACTGCTCTCCAGATGAAGCCATTATAGAAATAAAAAGGTGTATATAACAAACAATGAATCCGGTTAATAAGTGTTATAGTAAAAACCAAAATACCAACACCAGAATAATAATTGTGACCCAAAAAAGTTTGTAAAACAGCATGTCCTGGTAAAACACTAAAATAAAACCAAAGGTGCCTTGCAAACGTATTTACATACCTTGACCTTTATATTGTGCCTGGCTAGACCAACAGAAAGTGTGGTATAACTGTTAAAAGAAGACTTTTTGTTGTTGTTGTTACAAATAAAAATCTAAAAAGTGTACCGTGCATTTGTAGTCAATGCTTTGTAGAGCCACCATTTATGGTTGTTTGCAAAACGTAGCTCAAGCTCAGCCAGATTGGACAGAGAGTGTCTGTGAACAGCCATTTTCAAGCAGTGCCACAGATTCCCAATTGGAATGAGGTCTGAACTTTGAGTTTTTTAATCCCATCAACTAAAACCAGCTTTCCTGTCCCTACAAAAGAAAACGGTGGATCTCTTTAGTTCCTCCAAAATTACCATGGGTCTCCAGGTAGTATCTCGGATTCATACTATAGTTTCCTGGAACAATGGTCTGTTAGATGTTCAAAGCTTGAGAAATTGTTTTATAATGTAACCCTGCTTTAAACTGCTCTACGCAACTTTCTCCCTGACCTGTCTGCTGTGCTCCTTGGTCTTCATGATGCTGTTTGTTCACTGAGGCCTTCACTGAACATCTCCATTTAACTAGAGAATAAGCTGCACTGAATTTAATAGGGTGCTATTAAAGAGGGTAATACACAGGCATGCCACACTTTTCAGATTTTATTTGTGAAAACAATTACAAACCATCTATTCTTCTCCTTCCCCTTCACAATTATACACCACTTTGTGTTGGTTTATCACATAAAATCCCGAAAAGATATCATTAAAGAAGCCAAAAGAATCTGTACACAAACCCTACAAACAAAATATTACATCACATAAAACATAAGTGAAATTAGTATCCTAAATATTAGTATTTTACCTCTAAAGCTGCCAGCTCATTGCCCCCTTGCATGATATGAAAAGAAAAGGGATGTTTGGGTCCCAGGCCCCCTGGCACCACCTCTGCCCCTTTGAGGGGCACCACAATAACTGGGGGCCGCTGGTCTCCGGGGTCCTTTTGCAAGTACAGGTTTCCACCTCGGACAACACACCAGCGCTCCTTCCAAGAGCCACTGAGACACACACTGAGATAACCTGCGGAGGTGGTTGGATAAAAGCAGGCAGTCAGATAAGCTCCATGTACATATTCCAATAAATACTCTCTGCACTTTATAAGAACCCGTCTATTTGTTACTGAGCACGTCATATGAAAGTGTTTAGTTCTAAGCACACATTTTAGTTAATTCATCTCAATAGCTGCTCATTTAAAGATGAGTAGTAAAAACATTTTGAAATTAGAAGACTTAAATCCTCTAATTCACAAAAGCTTAATATTTTTGAAAAACTGTACGAATGTGTGGTGAAATCATCAGTAAATGAGGATCGACCAGCTGATCATCCAACCAATCAGTGGAATAGCTTCTTGCTGAGATTGTGTCCTCACCACAGCGGGGGTTGTCATGGTGGCCAGAAGATGAGGGAGGGTCTCCTGGTAACGGAGGCTTCTTTTTGGAGAATGTGATGATCCGATTGATTTTCTTTCCTGCCGCTCGGCTCATCGACCCAGTCAGTTCTGAGAATGCGCCCCGCTTTCCCCTGTCTGAAGGCAAACATACACCTGAATAAAATTCAACACTATTGTCACCTACTGGTATTAGGTTAATATTATTATAGTCTTTCTGCATCAAAAGCACATGGATATAAGGATAAAATGTTAATAAGAATAATCAGGCTTAATGGAGCTTTTAATATAAATCAAGCATTTTGTTGATGTCTCTGATGATTTCAGACAATTCGAGTGTGTTTGCAAGTTTATTGTCCATGGACCAGGTGCAGCAGCAGTCTGTTCGTCCAGCTTCCTATGATGTCAGTGGGAGACAATTACAGGAAGAGAACAGGAAGGATGTCATATCTGCTTGAGCCTTGCTTCCTGTCTCTTCCTTACTCACTCTCTCATGTCTCTTCAGGCTCAGTGTTGCTTGATCAGTAAACAACACTGAAACAACATGACTTTGTTTGACTTATTATACATCGCTTATATCCTGGGTGTTTCCTTCCGAAATCAAAGGACAGAAGAACAAAAATATTTATTGTGCTTTTGATCAGTCTCTTGAAAGCATCAGTTTGTGTGTGTGTGTTTTTCTACACTCTTAGGGACTTGAGTGTCCCACTCTTAAAAAGGAATAAAATTAGACAGTGATGTGAGATATACACTGTTTAATTCACCCTGAGTGACACAATTGTGATAATTATATTCAGTGGTGGTTGCATTAATGGCGCCCTAGGCGAGCCCTTCCAGCTGATGCTTTCCATCCAATTAAATTATCTAAGATTCTGGGGCAGGATAAAATGCAGCACATTCCCGCAGAAAGCACCGAACTTTGTTTCCCTATCATTAGCCGCAAGCAGGGGACTAGAGAATGCAAAAGTATCTGTCAAAGTGTTGAAATGTAGTAATTATAGGCAATGCTTCTGAAATAAGTCATTTAGTTTTCTTTCTATGTGTGTCTCAACTGTTAGGTTGCCAACATACATGAAAATGTGCTGTTTTTGGAACCAATCCCACATTAAACTGATAAAAACACTTTTTAGTACATAAATATGTCAAGAATGTTTTACATAAGACAATACAGCGAGAAAAAAGCTTACAGAACCATGGTGTCCAACATGGTTTCCTATATCTATATTTATATACAGATGGTTAAAGGAAGCTGTTCTCACTGTACTATAAGTATTTTATTGATTATAATAAAAAAGTATGTATTGGCATATGGTAAAAGAAGTTCCATAAAGTTTGAATGGAAATGTATTTATTTGTTGCTTTGTTTTTATATGTGCATGTTTTATGTATTCATTCATTCATTAATGGTTGTGCTGCTGGTAAAAAAAAGTGAAGGAACTCTTAATAAAAGCACAACTTCAACCATCAAACATCTAATTTATGCTGTCAAATACTGAACTTTACCATTAATCACATCCCACATACACCAAAAAGTACTGAGTGAAAATACTGGGAATCAGCCATGACTTTGGAATTAAAAATTGCTCAAATTTAATTAATCTTAGTTGCAATTTTGCCCATTGCTGAAACATTTGTACAGCAGAGGCCAGACAGAAAAAACTGAGCAATCAACAGTAGTGCATTCTGCCAAAGCCATGCCTCTAACAATGTTTGCAAAAGTCTGTTCAAAAATCCCATAAAACTTTGCAAACTACACATTTTTTCTTTAAAATAAGCCGTAAAGACTTTAAATACATTGCTACAATTCTCAGGTGATCTAAAAGGAACATAAAGAGAATGTGGAACTTCAAAAACATTCGAAACAAATCACACAGAAAATATTGTTACCTTTCTGAAATAATGGCCTAAATCATTTTTGAAGTTTTTCAGGAAACACAAAATACTTCACAAAATATATATAATATTCATTAACAATTTCACCCAAAAAGGTAATAACAGAGTGTTGACAGCCATTTCCTATGGTCCTTTTTATAAAGCTACACATCTTTCACAATTAGATCATATAATGTGGAAAATTAAAAGAAAAACAGTTGATCAAGTAATCTTTAAAAAAAAAGAAAAAAGTTAAAGAAAAAACGATTATTTGTTACAGCCACAGGTTCTGGAGCTCTTCCACTCTTTGCTAAATGCTAGCTTCATGAATGGAGCTACTTTGTGGACAAAATGCTGACTGATAGACAGAATTAAAATACTAAATGTCTATGCAATATTTAGTGCCTAGCCAATATTGTGGTAATCCTTATCATTTACCAATAGTGGATGAGCCCTGAATTATGGAAATAGCTTCAGTGGCTGAGTAGATTTTGGTTTTTCCTGAAAGGGGTCGCCATTTTGAAAAGCCTGTAAAACTGTTTAAGTCACACTCTTGACATCGACTAATATACAACAGGCATGGAATTGCCTCAACTGAGGATTTAGACAGTTTTATCATCACTAGGAGATGATTTAGGCAAAAAAACATTTTGACAAAAAATGACTTACACCATTATATCAGGAAGGTGACGATATGAATCTAAAGGTAAATCTAACTCAGTCACATTATGTTTTTGGTGAATGTTTGTGACACGTACTGAGTGAGTCGGTGATGTCTCGTCCTGGTCCATGAGCATTGAACTGACAGTCTCCTATTGGACCGCTGTCCGAGTCTGACGTTTGTCTATCTGACTGCAGCATCTGAGTAAAAAATAAAATAAATAAGAAATAAATAAAAAGGAAAACCAAAACATCAGTGATTCATCTCTAAGTACTGTATGTATTAGTCATCAATATCACCACGTGTTTGCCTCGCTCAAAATCTGAAACCTTTGGAAAACGAGCCAGCTCAGCAACCACAACCCGTTCTCACTCATTACTTGCAGACTAAAAGCCAAAGGAACAGTTGTGTCACTGTTGTCTGAAAGGTGACTTCATTTAAGTCCAAACTGTAATCACTAAGAGAAACAAGGTACCGCCTACTGGTTCAGTAAATTAAATCAAACTGCAAAAGAGAGCTAACTAACTACACAGACTATTTAGTAGATAGACAGGCAAAACAAAAGTTAATTACACACAAAACACACCTTGTCGAGCTCCAGCTTCCTCTGTATTATAGGAGATGTTGATCCATTTAGTCCTTCTGTGTTGTTACACTGGCTGCCAACATTATGGACCACCTGGACCAGTTAAAGAAATAAACTTTTACTTCTGGACACAAACTTGATTTTCATAGTGTTTTCGTTTTTACTTTAAGTTTTGGTCTCAACACAAGCACTTGAACAAAGGGAGCAAATGTACCTTGAGCCAGCGCTGGGCCTGCTCTTTACTCTGAACGGCAAGGACCAGAGCTTCACCTCCAGGTAAGGAGAAGCGCAGCTCGTGCCTCTTTTTCCGGCCTTCCTTTGGGACGTAGATGACGTTGCATAGATTCAGGGGGAGCTCTGTGTTGGCAGATGTTTCCTTTATGCTTTTATAGCACTGAAATAGAAAAGACTGAGATTCAGACACAAATATAAGAGTAAAGTGTATGCTTCTGTTCTTTAGAAATTTAATCTTGAAAACTCGGATCATTATGGTTGAAACACTTGCATGCCTGCATTTATTGTGCGTGAAACTGAGCTAATAAAGATATGGAGCCATCAAAAATATCTTGGACAAAAACAATAAGCCAAATGTTCAAATAATGTACCTGCTGACTCTGTTTACCTGGAGTTTATTATCTCTGACCACTACTAGCTGCTTTGTCCAGTGGCCGAAGCGCTTCTTTCGCATCAGGAAGGCACATATGCGGCAGTCCTTGACAGGTCCGTCCGGGCTTCCCTCAGCCGTCCACCTCTGGGATGAGTCCCGCCCCTTTGCCTCCTCGTCCTCTTCCTCGTAAGACTCGTAAGAGCTGCTCAGAGCATCTGAGTCATTGTCTGTGCACAAAAAAACAAATACAGTGATTAATTCCTAGAAGACTTAATAAAACATTCTTATTCGGGTATGAGACTGGATTTTATAGCTGCCAGCATAATTGAAGAAGGATTGGGCAGACTAACTGGAGGATTTAGAGGGTCCATTAATCCTGGTGGTGGGATAGTTATTATCAGCATCTTCATAGTAAGCATCTTCAACAGAGTTCCTGGAATCTACAGGAGAGAGTGATTAGAAAACAGCACCATTAACCTCTATTAGCAGCCATTGTCAAGATACGTTGGTTGATGGTAATCTATATTAAACAATCGAAACTGTGTGTAGGTGAGTGTTCGTACTTGTGGTGAAATACTGAGGGGAAGATCCAGGATCAAGAGGAACAGCTTCTTCATAGTAGTCATCAGGAAGGGGTGCTGCTGGCAAAGGTGGTGGTGTGTCAGTGGGTGTCTATGGGTGAAATAAGGGAAATTATTGCTGAAATATCAGGTAGAAATATATATTTTTATGGAAAAGGTGTAAAAAAAACTTACAGATTTACTAGGCTGTGTATTCTCCTCTTTGTCTTTAGGTTCTTTCTGCTCCACTGGAGATGCTCGAAGCATGTGCAAATCACAATCTGAAGAAACAAGATCTTTTTACTTTAAAAACAATCTTGTAGCATGATATAAGATGTTCAAAATTGAACTAAACTGATTGGAAGCTGTTTTGACGGTTTACGAACCGAAATCCTCAAAGAGAGACTCAACAAAGCTTGTGCCATTCATGTAAACGTCTGATCCATTGACTGTGGAAAACACAGAAGACGAGTTAGTATTATTGTGGCTTTTTCCTGAACTATAACCACCAAATTACGTATATGGATACAGAGAATAGTATCAGTAAAAACCTTTTGCTGTTTATGTGGAAACAGTCATCGGATTACAAGAAAGAGCATTGAAAGCTTATGTACTCAGTAAACAAAGACAAGTGAAGACATAAAATGTGTGTGGAAGTCTTAAACGCAGACAGTACAGAGGCCAGATTAGACCTATTATTATTCCACTTGTCAGCCATCAGGATATCTTGCTCATCCCCTTTCTTTGACCTTGTCTCATTATCCTCTTTTAACTCTGCATTTCATTATCCTCTTACATCAATCCTTTTATCCTCTCTCACTTCCTCCACTCTCCTAGATAAACAAGGACTGGCTTTAGGGAGTACAGGGAGATTGCTGTATATAAATGCTGTGTTTACAACAACTGTTGTTACTGAACAGCCACAATCTGGCAGAATGAGCAGTCATTTTTACATTGTTCTCTTGTATTAAACCCTTTAAGGCATATCTGCACTAGAACAAATATTCAAAATTGCCTTGCAAAAGTATTCATACCTATTGAACTGTTGCTGATTTATTCACATTATATCCACAAAATTTAAAGTACTTTATTTAAACATTTAACCTTATTCTGTACAGACTGGCTAACTCTTATTCTCAATGTGAGATAAATACGCAGATCATCTGCTAAACAATAAAATACATAAATCTCAGTATAAACGCAACGGTTCTGTGAAGGCCTCCGAGGTTCGTTAGAGAACATTATTAAACAAACATCTTCATAAAGACCAAGAAGCACAGCGGACAGATCAGGGATAAAGCAGTGGAGAACTTTCAAGTAGGGTTAGGTCAAATATCCCAAGCTTTCAACATTTCAAGGAGCACTTGAAATGACTAAAGCACAACTGAAAACCTACCTCAACATGGAGGTTCAGACCAAAGTCCAGATTTTAAGCCAAATGAAACCTAAAGACCTAAAAATGTGCAGTTTGCAAAGCTCTCCATACAGTCTGAAAGAGTTTTAACAAGTTGGCAAAAAAGAATTGGCATGCCTCTGGAAATCGTTGTGCAAAGACGATTTCTTCATAATATGAAGAACATTATGGAGAACCCTGAGCATCCTCTCAATGAGACTTTCATACAACAACAGTGTTTTCAATCAGAGGCTTCTTCAGATCTGCTACAAGACAGACCGCTACAGGAGATCCTTCTTGCTCACAGCCATCAGCATCTACAACAGCTCATTGAAGAAACCTGCACAATATGAGCTACAACAACGTTCATTTTCCTTTTGGGATTAATAAAGTATTTTTGAATTAAATTCAATTGAACTTTCAATGGCTTGGTTTGTGTAGCTTGGAAAGAAATACCCCATAAAACTGCCGCTGTAATTGTAGCAAAATGTGGTTCTACAAAGTACAGTAGGATTGCAGAAAAACGCACCGCAAACTTTTCAGATTTTCATCTAAAATTCTTTTGAAAAGTATTTTCCCTCCATTTTACAATTCTGCACTACTTTGTGTTGGGCTATCACGAAAAAAACCCACTAAAACACAATAAAATTTGAGGTTGTACCATGACCAGATAGTATGATCCTGGGTGTAATAGAAATTGTCTAAGCACAAAACTGGATCTTTAAATCAAAGCAAGTCATTTTGTTGGTTATACTTAATAAAACAGAAATTGACGGCAAAAACTAATGTGAAACTTAAGTGCGAAAATTAAAAATTGTTGTGACACATCATACAATAGTAACAAGTATATCAGATGAAAAGCAGTTTACCTCACATTTGTTTAGCACCTCATGACAATTAGACAACAAACTGGCACATCTTTAACTCCTGTAAAAGCTGCGTAAAATGCTCCAAAATATTTTTTTGTTTTTATTAGAGAAGCATAATCTCAGACTGAAAAATGTTAGGAAAATTCATCCTGACTGAAATGCATTTACTTAGTGGGTAAATACCCCATATGGAAATTTATTTGCTTTTAACAAATTGATTGATGGCACAATGATTAGTGAATCAGCTGTAAAAAAAAATTTAACAGACAGATCATTGTGGTTTATACTTTGTTATGCTGATCACAGAGTCAATTATCTTTTTTTTTTATTCAGTTTTTATTGATTACAATTTGAATGGTTTCATACATCCAATACTTACATTTATCCGATGTACTGTACAGAATAACCAAGAAAGCAACATTGAGTCTACACACTAGTTAAATAGCTATAACATCCTTGGTATACATTACATTTTTCATAATACACAAAACCACCCGAACATAAGAGGATTTCCTATCTATTGTTTTCCACAGGATTTCTTCATATTTTTATTTTCTTATCAGCAAAAGATATCTGTAAGAGAACTTTTTATATTTTGTAGCACAAAGGAGCTCTCCCATACTCTTGTTATTACTCAATAAAGTCTGTTCTCAGTGGTGATATAAAATCCACCCAGTTTTTCCAAAATGTTTTAAGTTTGCCAGATTCTAATCTGACCGAAAACCTTTCCATCATATATCAAGAAACTTTTAAGTAGTATTCCATAACTTTGTGGGGTAGAAATTTGACAAATTAGGAAAGTCTCAAGCTGTCTCAGGTTTATGTTACCACCACATACAGTGAGAAGGATGGTAAAGAAGGTAAAACATGCTAAGAGTAAGATGCTATTTACTTGTAAACTGAGACTAAGATTGAGTTTTTGGCAGCAAATATTCCCCAGGGGTCTGCCCTGTAACAAAGATGAACATGTGGAAAGGCACCACATACTAACTGTTATGTAAGGTGAAGTGTCTGTGATGCTGTGGGCCTGTTTGAATCCAAATGCTCTGGAAACTTTGTTAGAATTCACCACATCAAGTACTCCTTGAAATATCGGGGCATCTTAAATTGAAATCTGGTCATCATTGGGCCAACTCATAATAATCCAAAACTGTTTCACCAGACACATAATCAAACTTCTTCCATGGCCATCACAGTCCTCAGTCCTGAATCCTACAGAAGACCTGAGTTGAAGAGAGAAGGGCATAAAAGAGGAACCAGGAGATTGAGCAAAGAGGAATGGTAAAAGATGCCTCTCTCTCTCTCTATGCTCCAACCTAACAGGAAATTATTACTGGAAAAAAGAGGCTGTATAAACAGGATTATTATGCCACACATATTTTAATGTAAGAAAAACAAATATCTTAAAGATCAGTGGATTTGTTTCCCACTGAATAAATAAAACCAAAACAAATGTAGGATTTGATCAAATTTTCAGCCTGAGATTATACTTTTGCAATTAAAGATTAATTTATCTCAAGCCAGTCTACACATCTTTGAAAGGTGTGCCAATAGGACTGTTGCACATTCAGGTTATGTGAAGTACCTCTAGGTCTGAGGCTTTATTGAGTACCTGATGCCTGAAGTGAGTCCAGGATGTTCCGCACGGAGGCCATCTTCTCTGCAGTATCTGGGCTAACCGTCTCCTGGTCCAGCATTTTTAGCAGAGAGTTGAGCTCATTCACAAGGCGCTCCATCACCACTGGAAACCAGTAAAAATAATTTTTATTGTTTGAGATTTTAATATACAAAATTCTTATAGGCTCAAATAGGTTAACAAACTAGTTTGCCATACCCATAACATAAATGAAATACACGCTGTAGCACCAAGTGCATTGAATACCAATTTACCACATGCATGAAAGGCAATTCATAGAAACTGGCAATGGGCAAAGGACATGAACTCAGAAGTTAGCGCCTGCTGCAACAGCTGACAGGGATGAGATATGAAACAGCCATACAAATCGCACATTACCAGGCTGCTTGAAATACTTAGCTCTTTCTCTAAAAAAAAAAGCAGTTTTTATGTTCTGCTCCTACATCCTGTGCAAGTTTGAGTGTGTGTAAATGTGTTTGTGCGTTTTGTTGACCTTGACATTGTTCCAAATATCCTGATATGCACTCACACATCCTGCCTGTTCAGAGACGACAAAGTGAAGAGAGGAGGGAAGAGGGTATGGAGAGAAAAGAAGGTAGGTGGGGAGGTCAGGGGGTTTCCTTCCCTGAAGGAAATAGAGCCGAAGAAAAGGAGAAAATCCATAGCTATCTTCAATGCTCTCTGCAGGCTTTACACACTGTTATAAAATAATAATGATACAAGCTAAGCCTCTTTTTATTTTTAACTTAATTTTACAGATGAGCTAATGTGCATAAAGTTAAACCGAAATTGTTCTTGGGTAATGAAATGCTCCCTTTTTCCAGTGGTTGCAACATAAGCTCAACACAAGTTATTTTACCCATGTTTCCATAAAAGCTTGTACCCTTTCTTTTCTCTGAAACCTGACTGTTGCAAGACCACGCAGTCAGTCTGTTACATCACTGTGGTGCAATTTTGTCCTACTCTTCTTTGCAGAATCTTTTTAATTGAGCCCCCTTGAAGGGCTTTCAAACATAGACAGCCTGTGTAAAGTTGTGCCACCGCATCTGAATTAAATTAAATTACAGACTTTAAAAAGGCCACTGAGGTTCAGATCACAAACTGATGAACTGATTTTCTCTTTAAGGATTTTCTGGTAGAGCGCAGAATTCATGGTTCCATTAATTACGTCAAGTCCTCAATGTCCTGAAGAAGTAAAGCAGCCCTACACCATCACCACCATGTTTGATTGTTGGTATGATGGTCTTTTTCTCAAATTCTATGTTAGTTTTACACCAGATGTGAAGGTTCAACAACTTTCCAGAAGGGTTGATGTTTCTCCTGATGTTTTTTCTTAATGGGGGGTGGGCCTTTGTGTTCCTTTAGGTCAATGGTGGTTTTGACTCTGGGTCTCTCCCACAGTTGCAATATTTGGCCTGTCCTTTTCTCATTGTTGAACAATGAACACAAGTATAACTGAGTCAAGTGGGGCCTGTAGAGCTGTTAAGGTTTTTTTTTTTTGCAATCTTTACAGTCTTGGAGTAATTTAAAGGCTCTCTTTTTGCAGATAATGATACTTTGCTTGTGCCTCAGGGCTTTAGAAACTGCATTGCAACCATTTCCAGAGTAAAACTGTAAAAGACTTTCTCATCTGTACTTCAACGTCTTTAGATCGGACCTACCTTTAGCCTATCTGTTAGCCTACTTGAAGCTGTCAGACAGATACTATTTAAGTAAATTCTTGATTCTACAGGTCTTGCAGGAATTAGGCCTGGGTCTGAATAGTGGCATTCGACAAAATAAAATGTAATTAATCACAGTTAATTCATAATTAAAAAGGGGGCAAATACTTGTTGACATTTGGCCAGGTTGGTTTAAATATTTTTTTCCCTTCATAACTTTAAGTCTATTTTTCGAAAATACTTTTTTTAGTAACACAGGTTATCTTTATCTCATAATAAAACTTGTTTTAAGATCTAAATCATTCAAGTATGGCAAAAACAATAAAACAGAATATATCTGTAAGGGTGCAAACACTTTATCTTTATCCCAGCACTGTAAATAAAAACCCTTAAAGAAACATTTCTAGACCAAGACCAAAAACATATACGAACATGTTTTTTTAACAATATCTTTTTTGAACTTTTGTTTTGAGAATAAGTACCCCCTTTCCACTCAACATTCATCATTGTTCTTCTCACTGTAAAAACAGTATGCCATTGAAAAAAAAGGAAGGGAGTCCTAGATGCATAAAAGTCAGAAAACAGAAATATATACAGTACAGACCAAACGTTTGGACACACCTTCTCATTCAAAGAGTTTTCTTTATTTTCACGACTATGAATATTGTAGCTTCACAATGAAGGCATCAAAACTATGAATTAACACGTGGAATTATATACTGAACAAAAAAGTGTGAAACAACTGAAAATATGTCTTATATTCTAGGTTCTTCAAAGTAGCCACCTTTTGCTTTGATTACTGCTCCGTACACTCTTGGCATTCTGTTGATGAGCTTCAAGAGGTAGTCACCTGAAATGGTTTTCCAACAGTCTTGAAGGAGTTCCCAGAGATGCTTAGCACTTGTTGGCCCTTTTGCCTTCACTCTGTGGTCCAGCTCACCCCAAACCATCTCGATTGGGTTCAGGTCCAGTGACTGTGGAGGCCAGGTCATCTGGCGCAGCACCCCATCACTCTCCTTCTTGGTCAAATAGCCCTTACACAGCCTGGAGGTGTGTTTGGGGTCATTGTCCTGTTGAAAAATAAATGATGGTCCAACTAAACGCAAACCGGATGGAATAGCATGCCACTGCAAGATGCTGTGGTAGCCATGCTGGTTCAGTATACCTTCAATTTTGAATAAATCCCCAACAGTGTCACCAGCAAAGCACCCCACACCATCACACCTCCTCCTCCATGCTTCACGGTGGGAACCAGGCATATAGAGTCCATCTGTTCACCTCTTCTGCGCTGCACGAAGACACGGTGGTTGGAACCAAAGATCTCAAACTTGGACTCATCAGACCAAAGCACAGGTTTCCACTGGTCTAATGTCCATTCCTTGTGTTCTTTAGCCCAAACTAGTCTCTTCTGCTTGTTGCCTGTCCTCAGCGGTGGTTTCCTAGCAGCTATTTTACCATGAAGGCCTGATTCACACAGTCTCCTCTTAACAGTTGTTCTAGAGATGTGTCTGCTGCTAGAACTCTGTGTGGCATTGACCTGTTCTCTAATCTGAGCTGCTGTTAACCTGCGATTTCTGAGGCTGGTGACTCGGATGAACTTATCGTCTGCAGCAGAGGTGACTCTTGGTCTTCCTTTCCTGGAGCGGTCCTCATGTGAGCCAGTTTCTTTGTAGCGCTTGATGGTTTTTGCGACTGCACTTGGGGACACTTTCAAAGTTTTCCTAATTGTTCGGACTGACTGACCTTCATTTCTTACAGTAATGATGGCCACTCGTTTTTCTTTACTTAGCTGCTTTTTTCTTGCCATAATACAAATTCTAACAGTCTATTCAGTAGGACTATCAGCTGTGTACTGTATCCATCTCCTGCACAACACAACTGATGGTCCCAACCCCATTTATAAGGCTTGAAATCCCACTTATTAAACTTGACAGGGCACACCTGTGAAATGAAAACCATTTCTGGTGACTACCTCTTGAAGCTCATCAACAGAATGCCAAGAGTGTGTGGAGCAGTAATCAAAGCAAAAGGTGGCTACTTTGAAGAACCTAGAATGGAAGACATATTTTCAGTTGTTTCACACTTTGTTGTTCAGTATATAATTCCACATATGTTAATTCATAGTTTTGATGCCTTCAGTGTGAAGCTACAATATTCATAGTCATGAAAATAAAGAAAACTCTTTGAATGAGGAGGTGTGTCCAAACTTTTGGTCTGTACTGTATAACAGCCGATTGTCCCTTATTTCTTTTACTCTTGTTGCACATCATTTTGTGAGTTGTAACGTTTATTTTTACAAATGTGTTAATTGAATCTCTGCAATTTTGCCAACTTGTCTCAAATACATTTGACTTTTAATATGATTACTTAGTCTGGGACTGGTTAGTCAACCTCAAGCTGAACAAAAACAACACTGAGGTCCAATGCATTCTTGTTGCATAGTTGCTAGTTTACAAAGCTTAAGGAAAAGAAGGAAAATAAAATGAATGCAGTTGTGTAAGAGCATAAATCAGCCAAGGACAGATTGTGCTGCATAAACAATAAAACAATGTTTAATTTATTTAATAAGCCCACCTTCGCCCCAGGTTAATCTTAGTTGTTTTTGTTTAATTGTTTCATTATGAATAATATCCCTTGTTTTCCTTGTATTGTCTATTTAATTATTTCTTTAGTAAGCAATTACTTACACAGAGTTATTGACTGCAGCTCCCACTGATTTGACGTTGAACTAGTCTGAGACATAATGACAAATATTAGCAGTTTCCTTGACCTCATCGAATAATTGCCTTAGACATAGTTGAACATTTTCAGAAAACAACAAAAAAACCTTATTTTCCAGCAAGCACATTATATTTTTTATTTTATTTGTAACAGTAACCCAAATTAGGACTCAGGCAATTATGGTATATGAGGCTAACAATTTGCAAGACCTGTACTTTGCAACAATGACCAAATGCTAGAATATAGCCAAGAAGGTAATTAGGTCCTCATAGTTTAGTAAAAAGCAGATATTGGGTCAAATTACTTGTTGTGACCAACCATGGTTTTAAAACATAAAAGTCAAGTAAAGTTGAACATCAGACATCAACTATGTATAAAATGTTGAAAAATAAATGTTATATTTTACTTGTTTTTGAACATCAGTTTACCTTTTATTGGTGTCTTGTTATAGTAATTATGGACAAATATCTACAATTTCTGAAAAAAAAAAAGAAAATGTTTTAATAGTTGGCATTAGAACTGTCACATTTTTCATGACAGGAAATTCAAGGACATATTGAAATAAATGGAGGAAAATCAACAAGGCTCCATCTATTCTAAATATGTTTTATTAAGGACGGACTCAGACTCGTGAAACTCAAATATGAACTTTGGTTTAATTTGTTTCAACACTCTTAGTAACTTTACAGCATTTTAAAGCAATGATAATTTGTTACTAGTGGGAAAATTAGAAACTTTGCAACTTTTGACTGATAAAATGGAGCTGCTGATAAATAAAATATATGAAAATATGACCATTCTTTGACTACAGTTTCTAGAGTGAGGCTGATCTAAGATCAAAATATTCTCACTTTGTTTCATTTTAAGTGGAGTCCCAGAGAGTGAGAATAAAGCCCTTACTCTCCCCCAAATGCCTTCCTTTCCCCCCAACTCTAACAATACTCCATTGTCTCTGCATGGGCCAAAATTAGATCACCACAGAGCTCTGCAAGACCAGAGTGCACAATTGCATTGTCAGAATCACAGACTAACAAAAAAACATAACAGGAACAAACAGTCATACACAGTGTAACGGGCGTGGTGCAACACAGCTGTGTTGTCTGGATTCCCGGGCATTCAGGGTTAAAAGATATATCTCCAGCAGCTGGTCGGTTTGGTGTGTGGGTGTGTGTGTAGGGGTGTGTGTGTGCAGCTGTGGTTTCCTGTCTTAGTTGTCGACAGCAGCGTCTCCCCGCTCCTTTCTGATCGCCAATCTCTACACCATCCTACTGCGAGCCTCTCCTCACCTCCTCTCTTTCTTTAGGTCTCACTTTTTGCTCTTCCATTTCGCTTCATCCTGCTATTTATCTTTCTTTTCCAACGTCTTCTATTGTTTCTGGTCTTTCTCAGGTTTTTCTTTAAGAACTTGAGAACTTTCCAAGCTTAAATTTAAAGATCTGTTAGTTATTTCCACAGGACAACTCACACAATAGATAAACTAGAAAAAATCCTTAAGAAATGCAGGCGCTGTATGCTGCTTGGAGCAGACCATAAAACACCATGAATGTGGAACTCAGTTTTTCAATTATCTAACCAATGAAAGACTGAGAATTTTATTTTGAAGAGTATGCATTAATTTTAATTTGAAAGTCCATGATAATGATGTTTTCATCGCACCTTTAATTCAACAGCAATGTGGAGCCTAATTCTTTTTTAAATAGAATCTGCAAAAGTTTATTTTAACAGTCCAGATTACAAACACTGCTGATTGCCAGTTTAGGTCCATCAGGTTTTTGGTAGCTTCTATGGTAACATTTTTGTCTCATTGACAAAAAAAAACCAAAAACGTTTTTATGTTTTAGGTCAGTTACAATTACCACAATTATTTCTGTTTGCTAACGCAATAATAATGGGAGAGACAGAGATTAAATTTTTTCATACAAGTTTTCATACATACCTAAGTTCTGTCTGTATGACTTGGATCAAATATTTTGGGTGTTCTTTCTCTTCTTCTGACAATAATTTGCTGGGATTCCGGCCCATCCCTCCTGACAGAACTGCTATTCAGGTTTGTAGGCTGCCTTGGCAGAATACATATTTCCAGCTTTGCTGACGCATTTTCTATTGCACTAAGATCAGAACTTTGTGGTTACACCAAACCATTGACCTTGTTCTTCTTGAGCCACTTTATAACTAATCTGACAGAATGTCTAGGGTCATTGTCCATTTGGAAAATTCATTTGAGCCCAAGCTTTAACTTCATGTCTGATGTCTTGAAATGGTGCTTCAATATTTACACATAGTGTTCTTTCCTTATAGTGCCATCTAATTTGTGAAGTGCACCAGTCCCTTCTCCAGCAAAACACCCACACAGCATGATGCTGCCACCCCCATACTTCACAGTTGGGATAGTGTTCTCTGGCCTTTTCTCTTCAAATGTGAAAAAAAGACATTATGGCCAAACACTTTTAGTTTCATCAGACCACAGGCCATGTCTCTGTCTATATGTGCATTTGCATAATGGCATTTTTAAAGTAATGCCTTATTCTTCACTGAGTGCCCTTTCAGCCCATGCTAGTACATTCTTATCAACTTCAGCCACCATCTTTACAAGGTCTTTTGCTTTTGTTCTGGGATTAACTCACATATATTGCACCAAAATATGTTCATTTCTGAGTCAGAAACCATCTCCTTCCGGAACAAATGGATATTAACATATTGTTTATACTTATCATTTCAGGAATCTAGAAATTGTATCCAAGGATAAAACTGACTTTTGGAGGTATCCATTTCTCTTCTTGATATCTTTCCTTTTTTATTTATTATGAATTATGTAGATTTTCCAAAGATGCCACATAAAGAAGCAGTGGGTCTAAATTGTTACCGTTAATACTGGTCAGACAGTAGGAAAAAATGTTTTGTGGATTTTTATAGTGTATGAAAACATCTGGTTTCAACTGTGCCTGAGACAGATTTTTTTATTCTAAAGAGTAAATCTTAGCTTAACAGTGACAGATAAAAATTTGCCACCACTGCTCATTTATAGCTATGCCGGGCACCAATTAAAACGACTCAGCATTATCAGTCTACAACGGGTAAACAAAGCCAGCTGTGCTCTACTTTAAGAATCTCTGGTATACATCTTGTTTGTCAGAATCCGACTCTATGCAGTCAAGGCCAGTTCTCTCAGGGGACTAGATGGTTTAAATGCTGAGAATCAGCTGTTCAGCAGGCTTGTGGCTGGTCTCACCCACAGAGGGATCTTTGTTACCTCATATTTAACAGACACACATTTCCTTTTCAGATCCCTTTTTTGTTACTGGCTGCTCAATTATTTCACTAAAAGGAAGCACACACACATTCCCATTAATCTCTCTTTTAAAGTGTCTTGCAAAAGAGTTCTTACTCCTTGAACCTTTTGACACTTTGTCACGTTGCAACCTTAAATGCCACAGTACTAATTTGTGAGATACACAAAGAAAAAGTACTGCACAATCCTAATGGGAAATTAAAATTATACATGTTTTCAATCTTTTAAAACTAAGAATTAAATGATTGTGGTGTGCATTGTTGTGCACTGGTGCCAGTGCACAACAATGAAGCTTTGAAACCAGTTTGGTGAAAAAAGGCTCATTCTGATGCCCCTAGATGCAATCTAGTGCAACCAATTGCCTTCAGAAGTCCCCTAAGAGTAAATAAAGTCCACCCATGCTATGTGTAATTTAACCTCAGAATAAATCCACCAGATCTGTGAATCTCATAGGTTTTTTAGAGAAGATCAGTAAACAAACATCATGAAGACCAAGGGACACACCAGGCTGTTCAGGAATTAAGATGTGGAGATGTCCAAAGAAGAGTTAGCTTATAAAACAATGTATCAAGCTTTGAATATATAACAGATCAATCTTGACTTGAAAATGGCCCTTAGTAACTCAGGAGGAGCTGCAGAGATCAACGGCTCAGGAGGGAGAATACATTAGCAGTACACTTAGCAAATCGAATGTTTATGCAGGAGATACAAAAGGAATGCCATGGTTGAAAGAGGTCCTGTTTGCAGTTTCCCACAAGCAAACATTTGAAAAAAGGTGCTCTGGTCAGAAAAGATCAAAAGTAAAACTTCTGGCCTATATGCAAAAAACTGTGTGGAGGGAAACTAACACTGAACATCACCCTGAACGCCATGCCTATGGTGAAGCACGGGGTCACACCATTATGCTGTGAAAATGTTTTTGCTAGAGGCTGCAAGAGACTAGGGACTGGGGTTGGAAGTTAGTCCTCCAGCAGGACCACAGTCCTAAACATTCAGCCAGAGGGACAATACAATGCTCAAAACATATTTGTATATTAGAACAGACCAGTTAAGTCCATATCTAAATCTAATTAAGAATATTTAGCAAAAATTAATTCTGTTTGAGTTACTTTATAAAATGTTTATAGGAGTGCATGTCTTGGGATGTACAAAGCTAGTAGAAACATACCCAAACTGACCACGTCTTCAACTGCAGTAAAGTGATCTGGGGATGCTGAATAGCAACCTAAATACTAGTTGTCATTTGTAAAACAATTTGAATGTCATGTGTTGTTTTTCATTTTCACAATTCACCCTGCTATGTCTATCAGATCAAAACCCAGTAAAACACAAGGTTTGTAGTTGCAACATGACAAAATGAAAGAAAAGTGCTAGCAGTATGAATCGTTTTGCAAAGCACTGTACATGATAAACAAACAGTCAGAGGAGTGCAAGTAAGAATGGATTTGTGTGTGTTTTCAGACAGACTTCCTAAGGGGGCCTGGTCATGAGATCTGGACCATGCGACTATCATTTGAACTGATTTAACGTGTTTGGTTATAGCTGAGAACAAAACAGCTACTCTATCTCACCACAGAAAAAAAGACACACTCTGTCCTCCTAACCTTAGGCTTTCACTCCCATCCATGACTCGTCTAACTATCAATCAACTCACATCCAAGGCTAACCTCTGCAACTTTCCGCTCATTTCAAACGCTCCCTCCTAGAATTTGTTTTGCATTTTGTCTTACAGAGGAAATACAACCTTTAAATGCTCTGAATTAATAATTTACTGCTTACACACATTGGCTGCTTGGAGCAGACATGAGGAGGAGAATTTAAAGATATGTTTCATGTAAAGATAAGCCTCAAAAGTACATGAAGCTCCTCTTAGTTCATTTAACTGTTCCTGTTTGCTCTGTTGTCAAAAGCTTCAAGAAGTCCTTCAAGAAGCCCTTCAAGATCCAAAGCTTTCTCCAAGACTCTTTTCTTTCCCAATGCTACCACCCCCTCTTAGCCTCTTAGTTCCTTTCCTTTTAACACCCCCCCCCCCCAAATTCTCATCTTTTCTCCAGACACCCATCCTCTTCAGAGGGAAGTCAGAGTTCAAGGCTCGGCATCTCCCTCAAGAGACAAAAGTCTGTTTCAGTATTTTAGCGCGTTTTTCATATTTTCACGACAACGATGGATATTGTGACTGTTCGCCTAGGGGTTAGCATCCAGCCAGAAACGTTAAAAAGACCACAATCAAGCTGGCAAGATCTGTAAAGAGAAACAGCTGTGGAAAAACAGTGGAGGAATTCACTTTTTCACATTCTTTCAGTATCTTATCACTCTGTGCAGATAATGAATGGCAAAGGGGTCCCAAGAAACACAGGGGTATGACACTGACCCTGTCAGTGAGTTTAATTTTAAACTCGCACTGTTACAGAGTTGTGTTTTCACAGAAAAAACAGCTACCTGATAGACGTTATGTGTCTTTCTTTGAAAATCTGCTAAAGAAAAGCGTAATTTCTGCATGTTTCCATTCAATCCTACTCATTATTAAATATTCTTTCTCTGTTGAGATGAGCTGCAGTTGGTACTTTCTCTTGAATGACGACTGTAGAACAAAAACACCCAGAACAATGTCAAGCCCGTCAAACATCAAGCATAGTGACACAAAAGCCAATTGAAAAAAACCTGAAAAAGCCGGAAATAGAAAGCGAAGAGGACAATGGAAATTCCAACGTCGGAACAATCAGTATTTCAATATTTACATTCTTGTGTCATTTATGTGATTTCTACATTCCATAATTTATTCAGTGAGTCTCTTTTCACTGTGTTCAGTTTAGCTTTACCCACTACTTTTTATGCATACTTTGTGTGCAAAACAATATAAAATCTTGCTGCTGCATTAAAATGGCCTATGAATGGCCTTAAAATTACAATTGAAGAAATGACATGACTCAGATGAATGCCTAATATGTTGATGACAGGGCATTTCTAAGATTACATTGTTTCATTGTAAGTAATTCACATCTTTATTCAAAGTATTAAGTCATGTTTCTTCTGACTGACTGTTTTGCAGTTACGAAGCATCTTTTCTACTTTTATACTAGATGATAATACCACAACTTGATGATAAAGGGACTTGCAAAAATAATCGTACTCCTTGAACGTTTTTATATATTGTCACATTGAAACCACAAACTTGTGTGTACTTTATTAGGATCTTATATGAAAGACCAACACAAAGTATTTTTCAAAGGTTTATAATACATTGATAAGAGTATGATATAACTGCAAAGCTAGTCAGACATGGTCCTCCACCTACAATGATATGTTGGACAAAGAGATCATTAATCAGAGAAGCAACCAGGAATCCCATTATAACTCTGGAGGAGCTGTACAGATCAAGAGCTCAGGTGGGAGAATCTGTTGATAGACCTTCATGGAAGAGTGGCATAATGAGCAGAGAGCAAATATGTAGAAGAATATACTCGGGTCAGAGAAGACCAAAATCTAACTCTTTAATTTACACGCATAATGCTATGTGGGGGGAAAAACTAACAATGCAAGGCTGAATACATACAGGGGTTAGACAATGAAACTGAAACACCTGTCATTTTAGTGTGGGAGGTTTCATGGCTAAATTGGACCAGCCTGGTAGCCAGTCTTCATTGATTGCACATTGCACCAGTAAGAGCAGAGTTTGAAGGTTCAATTAGCAGGGTAAGAGCACAGTTTTGCTCAAAATATTGAAATGCACACATTATGGGTGACACACCAGAGTTCAAAAGAGGACAAATTGTTGTTGCAGGTCTTGCTGGCGCATCTGTGACCAAGACAGGAAGTCTTTGTGATGTATCAAGAGCCACAGTATCCAGGGTAATGTCAGCATACCACCAAGAAGGACGAACCACATCCAACAGGATTAACTGTGGACGCAAGAGGTAGCTGTCTGAAAGGGATGTTCGGGTGCTAACCCGGATTGTATCCAAAAAACATAAAAAAACGGCGGCCCAAATCACGGCAGAATTAAATGTGCACCTCAACTCTCCTGTTTCCACCAGAACTGTCCGTCGGGAGCTCCAAAGGGTCAATATACACAGCCGGTGTCATGATTCCAGCCCTTCAGCTCACCTTGACTGTGCTGATTACTCATTGCCTTCACCTGCACTGGGCTGCTCCTATTTAATCAGCTGCTTGTCACCAGCTCAGTGCGAGATCGTCTGTTGCCTCTGTCACAGCTTTCAAGCCTTGATTCATGTTTCAAGAGAGTTTTTTCTGGTAATCTTATCCTGCCTGTTTTTTGACCACAGATTTCTGCCTTGTCCTTCTGCTGTTCGGAAAAGTCTTGACCTCACGTTGCTAAAACCTGCCTGTCTCTGACTGTGTCTCTGGATTACTGGACTATCCCTGCCTAAAACCCTCCAGTGCTTTACCTTGGATTGTCTCCCGCTTCTGCATCTGGTTGGTGGAAATATTCTCTGTCTCCTGTTTGTTCCTGGAACCCCCAAGACCTCCTGTTGTCCACTTCCCCTTCCTCCCCGGCTGGATTTCAATTCCCTGATAAACCTCCATTCCTGTCCTTCCTGTCTGACCGCTTCAGTGGAACTTCTTCTACCCAATTATTATTATTATTTTTTATATTAAAACTTTTGGTTAACCATTCTCTTGTCTGGCTGCGTTTTGGGTTCTGGTTGAGTTGCATCATCGTTACAGCCGGGCTGCTATAGCCAAACCTTTGGTCCCTCAAACGTCGGTTTCAATGGTGCAAGGAGCGCAAATCTTGGGCTGTGAACAATGTGAAACATGTACTGTTCTCTGATGAGTCCACCTTTACTGTTTTCCCCACATGCGGGAGAGTTATGGTGTGGAGAAACCCCAAAGAAGCGTACCACCCAGACTGTTGCATGCCCAGAGTGAAGCATGGGGGTGGATCAGTGATGGTTTGGGCTGACATATCATGGCATTCTCTTGGCCCAATACTTGTGCTAGATGGCCACGTCACTGCCAAGGACTACCAAACCATTCTTGAAGACCATGTGCATCCAATGGTTCAAACATTGTATCCTGAAGGCGGTGCCGTGTATCAGGATGACAATGCACCAATACACACAGCAAGACTGGTGAAAGATTGGTTTGATGAACATGAAAGTGAAGTTGAACATCTCCCATGGCCTGCACAGTCACCAGATCTAAATATTATTGAGCCACTTTGGGGTGTTTTGGAGGAGCGAGTCAGGAAACGTTTTCCTCCACCAGTATCACGTAGTGACCTGGCCACTATCCTGCAAGAAGAATGGCTTAAAATCCCTCTGACCACTGTGCAGGACTTTTATATGTCATTCCCAAGACGAATTGACGCTGTATTGGCCGCAAAAAGAGGCCCTACACCATAGTAATAAATCGTTGTGGTCTAAAACCAGGTGTTTCAGTTTCATTGTCCAACCCCTGTATGTCACACCTTTCAGATTTTTATTCATAACATCTATCCTTTGCATTCCACTTTACAATTATACAATGCTTTGTGTTGATAAATCACATTAAGGTCAAGTAAAATGTGGCAATTTTTTGGCTGTAACGTGTCAAAATGTGAATAAGTAGTAAGCAGTAATCACCCTAAAGAGTTTTTGCTGTTTTTAAAGCATCCCATGTAATGACACATTGCATACATGACACGAAATGTGAGCAATTTCCCTGTTTCGTAATATTTCCATCACTAGCCTAACTTCTGTGAACAATCACCCATTTTGAGTAACCTTTATACAGATCAACTGCTGTGATATTTTTCTGGTACAGAAAGGAATTTGCATAGGGACTTAGTCTCACGTAGTCTCACGTCAAGTGTTGGATAAGTGCAGTTTATGGACGATAAATATTTTAAGTGAGAATAGTATCCTGAATTTAGGAAAAGAAAAATTCCTTGCTCTTGCGGAATCTAAAATAAAATAGGAGATAGGGTGGGTAGAGGGAGGAGGAGGAGAAGGGTTTACATATTGTAGAGTAAAATTCGATTACGTTAAGGAATATAGACTTAAACTGCATGGAGTAAGAAACCTGATATTAACGATATCAAATGGAATTCATTTAAATAGAATTAGTTTTAATAATTTCTCTGCTGGGGGAGGAGAAAGCCGGACAGACTTGGCAGGCCCAAGCGCATATTGAGGGTCTGCTGGGAACGTCTGGCAGACCCCTTAGCCAGGGATGTATCCAACTCTCACCTCCGGGAGAGCTTTGACCAGATTCCGAGGGATGTTGGAGACATAGAGTCTGAGTGGACCATGTTCTCCACATCTATTGTCGATGCTGCCGCCCATAGCTGCGGCTGTAAGGTCTGCGGTGCCTGTCGCGGCGGCAATCCCCGAACCTGGTGGTGGACACCGGCAGTAAGGGATGCTGTCAAGCTGAAGAAGGAGTCCTATCGGCTGTGGTTGGCTTGTGGGACTCCTGAGGCGGCTGACAGGTACCGTGGGGCCAAGCGTGCCGCGGCCCGGGCGGTGGCAGAGGCAGAAACTTGGGCCTGGGAGGAGTTCGGTGAGGCCATGGAGAAGGACTACCTGTTGGCCCTGAAGCGATTCTGGCAAACCGTCCGGCGCCTCAGGAGGGGGAAGCGGTGCTTTGCCAACGCTGTTTACAGTGGGGGTGGGGAGTTGCTGACCTCGACTGGGGACATTATCGGGCAGTGGAAGGAGTACTTCGAGGATCTCCTCAATTCTGCCATCATGCATTCCCTGGTAGAAACAGAGGCTGGGGACTCGGGGTTGGACTCTTTCATCACCCGGGATGAAGTCACCGAGGTGGTTAAAGAGCTCCGCAGTGGCAGGGCTTCGGGGTTGGATGAGATCATGGTTGACACGCCTCTTCAACATTGCGTGGCGGATGGGGACAGTGCCTTTGGATTGGCAGACTGGGGTGGTGATCCCCTTACATAAGAAGGGTGACTGGAGGGTCTGTTCCAACTACAGGGAGATCACACTCCTCAGCCTCCCTGGTAAGGCCTATGCCAGGGTATTGGAGAGGAGAGTCCGGCCGATAGTCAAACCCCGGCTTTAGGGGGAGCAGTGTGGTTTTCGGCCCAGCCGTGGAACACTGGACCAGCTCTATACCCTCTACAGGGTACTCGAGGGTTCATGGGAGTTTGCCCAACCGGTCCACATGTTTTGTGGACCTGGAGAAAGCATTCGACTGTGTCCCTCGTGATGCCCTGTGGGGGGTGCTCCAGGAGTATGGAATCGGGGGCTCTTTACTAGGGGCCATTCGATCTCTGTACAAGCGGAGCAGGAGTTTGGTTCGCATTGCCGGCACTAAGTCGGACCTGTTCCCGGTGCATGTTGGACTCTGGCATGCCTGCCCTTTGTCACCGGTCCTGTTCATAACATTTATGGACAGGATTTCTAGGCGCAGCCAAGGGCCGGAGGGGGTCTGGTTTGGGGACCAGACCTACAGCATGCACTGGGGCGGTTCGCAGCAGAGTGTGAAGCGGCTGGGATGAAGATCAGCTCCTCCAAGTCCGAGGCCATGGTTCTCGACCGGAAAACGGTGGCTTGTCCTTTTCAGGTTGGAGGGGAGTTCCTGCCTCAAGTGGAGGAGTTTAAGTATCTCGGGGTCTTGTTCACGATTCAGAAGAATGGAGCGGGAGATCGACAGACGGATCGGTGCGGCTGCCACAGTAATGGGGGCTCTGTGCCGGTTCATTGTGGTGAAAAGAGAGCTGAGCCGAAAAGCGAAGCTCTCCATTTACCGGTCGGTCTACGTTCCTACCCTCACCTATAGCCATGAACTTTGGGTCATCACCGAAAGAACGAGATTCCGGATACAAGCGGCTGAAATGGGCTTCCTCCGTAGGGGGAAAAATTAACATGCATTCTTGTCTTTATACATTGTATGTAGAAGGCCTGAGGATGAATCTAAACATTGTGTAACCCTTGTAGGCTACGTGTTAGTCCCAAAGGGTCACCTTGGATAAAAGCATGTGAATATTACATCTACTTTACTTTTATGTTTGGTCAAGACAGATTCCAAAATTATAGGTTTGCCCCTGCACAAATGATTCGTGTTTTTCAATCTTAATTTAATAATAAGACTTGTGGAAAAAACTAATAATAATAATAATTCAAAAGTTTTGTGCATTTTTTTTGCAGTGCCAGTGAAACATTTGCATCCACTCCCAGGTCCAAAAAGATCACCTTTATGGTGGATTAAAACAGCCCGCCTGGACACTCCTAAAGCCAGAGGCGACAGACTGAGCTATCATGCTGAGGGTCTCTTTAGCTACTAGTGGTACTGCTGTTTTAGACAAAGTGGTTAAAATAATGAAATTGGAAGACAACCTCCAGTAAACCAAGTAATTTAAATAACATAAAATCTACCCAATCTTCCTGACAATAAGAGTGATCAACAACTAGC
This sequence comes from Girardinichthys multiradiatus, assembly GCF_021462225.1. Taxonomy (NCBI): domain Eukaryota; kingdom Metazoa; phylum Chordata; class Actinopteri; order Cyprinodontiformes; family Goodeidae; genus Girardinichthys; species Girardinichthys multiradiatus. The sequence goes on from NC_061804.1 coordinate 18,337,960, forward strand.
AGGAGTTATACCATGATCTTACATGAGTAGAGTTGGGCATTGTTTGAATTTGAACGATTCTGGTTCTTAGCGATCCTTTTAAGAGGCAGGGTCAAAACTTTTCACTTGGTTTAAATGTAGCTAACCAGTTCTTTCTGTGTCAAAATGTTAGAACTTTATTATGAATTTTAATTCTATAAATTTGTACTTTTTATGAACTTTACTATGAATTTCTCACAGCAATTCCAGGTCCTTGGTAAATGAAAAAATACACGGACTAACGTTAGCTGGGTATTTGCATTTGGATTGACCCACCACTTTAGGTGGAGTATTACTTGTTAGCCGCCTCAATATTGGTATAAGACGTATTTAATTGTTTTACTTAGTTGATCCTGACTGCAGGGCAGTGCTAGGCTGAGCGTCGGCGCCAGAAGAAGAGGCAGCGGAGGATGGCTGGCGCAGAGCGTCAGAGAAGGGGCACTCTTACTTCCACATGAATCCGAAGTGTTTAATAATGTTGGTCATGCACCCTCCTTTGCATGACATAATCTTATTGGAAATGTTGCACTTAGTCGACTGGTCATTTCTTTTTTACTTTGGATCATCGCTGCACACTGTCCATGGTTGCACAGACACTTCCTGTGGGTACGTCTCCGTTGGTGTCCGGTGGCTTCTTCTTCCGGTCAGCGGACTGGGTATCAAAACTAGGAATCAATATTTAAAATTTTGAACAGTTCCAGGAGAATCACAATGTTAGTTCCAGGCAATTCTCGAGACTCAATGCCCAACCCTATAACATATTCCAGTAATTTGCATAGTGGCAAATTGGAACACAGTAAAGATGATGGTCTATTTCTTAGACATATATGCTTCAAATAAAGTGACTTTTGACATGTTTGCAGAAAGAAGTGAAGAAAGCAAAGTTACCCCAACTTTATATAGTCAGTTAAAACTGTCTAATCAGAGACTTTGAGCTAAAAGGTTTAGGAGGGCATTAAATCTGTGCCCAACCCAGAGGTCACCAAATATGTTTTTTTTTTTCATGAATGGATGTTTTGCAAACAGTATTTCATATGCTTCCAAAGCATACCTACAAGCCTGCATCCCTGTTAGGTGTTTTAACAAGTTTGATTTTCAAGTAGATAACCGATCCACATCTATTTGAAAAAACCATGTCCATCCTAAAAACATTTTGGTCATAACAACATGCCTTAAGTGAATACTGTGTGAAGCCATGTTTGTTTATTTTACTGACTATGTTGCATTGTCAGATAGAGACCTGGCATTGTTAGTGTAAGATTTTGAGTTGTTTTTTGTATATATTAAGACATCCTGTGTCTAAAAGGACATTTTTGTAAAGGACACACACACACACAAATATATAACCATTGAAACCTAAAGTGGGCCCATACCATTGTTAATCTGCATGAGATAAAATGTCATTGATTAAAGCAGCAAATATTAGTAGTATCTTCAACCATTATACAACTAAATACTTTGCAACTTCTGTTTTAAATACCAAAATGTTTGGAATTTTAATTCTCAATAAGGAATAATCCTATTACATTAATTAGCAAGCATGAATAGTCTTGTCTGAAGACTTATTTCCTTTACTTTCTGTGGATAATTTCTTTGTGATTGACATTAGATAACCACTCTTGATCCTTATCTGCCAGGTTTAAACATTAGACCACTTCTACGTAGAGTCACATAACCCTGCTTCCTGTCCACATCCCTGCAGCGGTTCAAACAGAGCGGCCATTCAGGAGCTGCCGCTTCTCCTCCAGCGGCGCAGTTTCCAACAGGGCAGTCCTCTGTTGGTATCAGGTTGCATCACTCTACCTGGGGATACCTCCTCCATACACACACACGCATACACCAACCGGCGCGTGGCTGCATGACGTCACTCTCACCTACTACAACATATGAGCCGGGCGCGAGGGGCACTCGGTTTGTTACATTTGAAAATCTGTGTCCGCCCATTCACTCTTTTGTTCATGGTACATTCTCTTTAAAATTGACTTTCTTCTTCTAGCCATTCACAAACCACATTTCATCATTTGCGGCACATTTCACTAATATTTCCTAATCTCGGTTTTATATTTGTTTAAATTTACAAGCGCTTATTTTCGTTGGCTTTACTACAAACTCATGACTCCTCTCCTTTTTGTTGTGATAAACAGTTGCTGCTACTCACCACTCTGCCGTTTGGAGTCCATGTCACCTGAAAAGCGTTTTTATGTCCAAACTCGCGCTCAGTTATAATCCCTCTAACATTTTACTTGAAATGGTCTCGAACATGTGAGACGCGTTTCTCCACAGAAACAGCGGCTCTCTGTGAGTCAGAGTGACCGCTATGGTTTACAGCGTGACTCCAGCGGATGCTTGTTCATCATCCAGGAGTACTCTGGGTCCTAGCGCCTGCGCAGTTACGCTGGTCCTATTTGAGGAGATGTAATCCTTGTAAACCCACATGACGATTAGCTATTCAGCTTTATGTAGTAGCCCACTTTCAGTTACTGTTTTAATTAAACCATTACCTTTTAAATAATTCTGAGGTTTTACTTCCCTCCAGTAATGAGTGAGAGTTAACATTTTTGAGCCAAATTTAAACCGTAATAACAAATATAAACTGTTACTACTTCAAGCACTCAGTAGCGGTTAGTAGTTAAAGGAATTTGACAAATTCCCACTGAAATGGAATAATTTTCCAAAATGAGACATACAGTTGTAACCATATGTTTACTTATACTGTAAAAACAGCTAGATGACCTTTTTTACTTTTTTTCTCACAATCTATCAGTCACAATCTGCTACACTTTTCCTGATTTTGGATAATTTAAGATTACCGAAATTATTGCTATTTGCTTAAAGCTATGACAACTGAGAACTTTTTTTTAGTTCCCTGCAAATTCAGACCTTTCTATATATTTCCTTTCATAAAATTGCCTTTTCAGCAGTATAAGATAGGGAAAACATTTTCGGTATCCTTCCACAATCTTTTACCAAATTTTATATGGAACTGAGTTTAGGGCTTTGAGATGGCCACTCCAGAAATAATTTGGCTGTGCTTAGGATCATTTATCAGGCCAATTTGTGCCTGAGCTTTAACTTTAAGGCTAAGAGGTTGCGTCAGTATTTCCACATCATTTTCTTTTCTAATGCCATCTATTTTGTGAACTGAACCAGTCCCTTCTCCAGCAAAACACCCACACAAGATGATGCTACCATCTTCGTACTTCACCATTGGGATAGTGCTGTCAGGCTTGCAAGCTTCCCCACAAAGATCACCCAGACCTCTGAAGGTCTACAATTTTCTTTTTGAAATCTTGGCTAATTTAGTTTTCTCATGATGTGCCACAAGAAAGCAATGTGTTTGAGGTGTTGCCCAATCATATCCATGTGTGCACTCATTCAGTTTACATGTGATTTAATTGATCAAAAGCTTACAAAGCCATGACACAATCAGCTGTGCATATTAATCTCATTGTATGTAAACTTCAAAGTTTGAAAAAGAAAATCCTGAAAAAAGTCATTTCTCATCATGTTGGTATAAAGCAAATAGAAATAATGTTGGTGTCATGATCCACTGGTGTTTGTTTTGATTTTCATGTTTTCATTTGGTCCTTTTCATGTTAGGTCTTGCCTTATTAAGTGCACGTCTGTGTTATTAATAAGATATTGCCTTCTTATTCCTTGTGCTTTATGTCTTTTCCCCCTTTCTCTGCTCTGCTTTATTCTTCTGCCTTAGCTGCTCCACATACCCTATTATTGCTCACACTTCTCCCTGCCTCAGCTGCAACTCATTCCTCTGATTATCTCTTTTGGTTTGCCTGTCATTTCTCTTTCCCTGCCTTAGTGTATCTATACTTACCGGTTCTTTTTGCATTCCACTGGATCCTTGCAATTTGTTCCAGTCCTCTGTTCTCCTTCTGCTAACCTGTAAGTTTTTGTATTTTTATTGCTCACAAGTACCTGTCTGCAAGTTGGGCCAGCTCTTGTCTCACAAAACAAGGCAGTTGGCTGTCCAAACTGACCGAAAACAAGTACAGTTTGGTCTGATTTAATGTCAGAGTATGGGAAAAAAATTGGTTATGTGTCTTTTTCTTTACAGTTTATGTAAATAAGCGTTTTCAACTACATAATGTCAATGAAAGAGCAAAGTTGCTACTGATTAATACTGTTATTAGTAAAATATTTTTGAGTTATAAAAATCATCTAAGAGTCTACTAAGAGATTAAATAAACTTTAGTCAGGTGCAGAGAAGAAAAAAAGATAACATCTCCAACAAAAGGAGTTTTTATTGTGTAAAACTGGTAATGCAGCTGACAGAAAAGTTGGATGCTGAAACTAATCTGCCTGATGGTGAGACTGAGACAATCAGGTTTCTGTAGCTCTACCTATAGATACTAATATGATTAACCAGAATGAACACAGCCTGGAGCAAGGGTGACCAACTCCTGACCTCACATGCTGCCCTTCTGATATTAGATGCGTTTTGATTTCAGTACAGCTGATTTAGAAGGTTGAATTGCCTCTTGAACATGCCAAATGATGCTGTGAAGGCCTGGTAGGGAACCATCAATTCAGGCAGGTGTGTTGAGCCAGAGGAAGAACTAAAGCATGCAGGATACTGACCCTTGGTAACCAACTTTGGACAACACTGGAGCAGGAGTCTCATACTCTTTCCTCGAATGCTGGGTTACTGCAACTTTTAGATGCCTCTCATGCATGCTAAGGAGGGAATTTAGCCTTTTCATTCACGTGTAGCCCCAGGGACATTTTAAAAGCTGCAGAACACCAGCCCTTGAGGACTGGAGTTTGAGACCCCTGCATTAGTCTGCACTGCTGTAGTAATGTCTTACTGCTATTTCTAAAGATGTAACTCAGAATCAAAAGACTTTTTATAATTTTTATTTTGCTTTCCACACTATCCTCCTTACTGTGCATGATGAAAAGTAGAAAATCACTGTTTTTTTTTACATTTTATTACCGAGGTTTCAAATTACCGTGGAGGATGCTTTATGTGCACATTTAAAGTTGATGAAAATAATTAAATGTTGGGATTATGAATCTGAGATTATTTAATATTAATATTTTATCAAATAATATTTCGGTCTGTTAAGGGTTGTCCTGTGAATACCAGCCCAATAAGGCGATGGTATTAGGACAAAATAGAAAGGTGTGAGATGAGCTCTGACATTATTGAACAGCACAACTCTGCACACACATGGAATGAATTCACACAATTTCTTAAAATACAAGAATTTATTAACAAAAATAAGTCAACTCAAAGTCAAACATATTTCAATCAACAAACTCTTTACTATGCTAAAACAATCCAACTAAACTACCAAGCAGAATTAAAGAATAACAAAGACTAATGGACTATGTACAATATAAACAAGTTGATTAAAGATGAAAACCATGACCAAAAGAATGATGAAACATTACCATGCAATGTTTATGTTTGAGAACCAAGGATTATCTTGAAGAATCTGGAAGTGAAGTTAAGTTAGTCTTGGAACTAACTTAGACAACCATTCACAATGCAAGATCAGATAAAATATTTTATTAAAATAATGTTTTAAAGAATGATCTGCTGAATAAAACCAACCTTCTGGATGACAATTTTTCAACAGTGTCTAATTAGCTGCCTTTATTTATTAAAACATTTAAAGAAATATTATTAAAGGAAATGGTAAAATATTTAAGGGAATATTTTGGAAAAGAGCCAAATCTTTCTGGAGAAATGGGGCTTAATAGTGTTTACTTAGTTATCAAATTTAGTAAAATGATGTGAGGGAAATATTATTTACTGGATTGAAAACTAAACCTTTCTGGGTAAATATTATTTAGCAGCAAGCACGTTCTAAGTTGTTAGCAGTTGAAACTAACAAAGGAGGCTAATAGCTTAGCACCATAATCAAACACATACCTTTTAAAATACAGTTAATAAAAAGGGTTCAAATGCATAAGCGCGGACGGCGCGTTATGATCAATCTTGTTTAAAATCACCCTTTAATAAAGTGTGTCTTAACTTTAAAAACACACAAACAAAGAACACAACCTGAACACGTGGGCTGCAGATAGCCTGCTAGCACCAAGACAGCTGAGTTCAACACAAACAAAAACAAACTTCATAAAATGAAAAACGTTCAGATCATTTCATCCTAAATATCTCTCTATTACTCTCTGCCCAAAACCTAACCTCATGAACCATGCTGAGGAGTTGTCCGGGCGACGACGAAGTTTGAAGAAAGCTCTGAACAATGGATTAGCTTCCAGCTAACCTCCAGAGCAGTGGCTGGGCGGCCTCTGTCGGGCGACCAAACTGCACGTTACCGTAACCATGGTGATGCGGCTACTATTGTCCTTCGCTCAGGCAGGGAAAACCGCTTCACTCGGCTTGTAGAGACAACTTCTCTACTGGGGACTTCTCTGGGACAGTTTGCTTCTGCAGGCCTCAGAGAGAAAGTAAGCAAATGCTTGCTGCTAAATAATATACCTTAATTTACCCCTTTTTATGAATGAATACCGGATTCTTTCAACAGTAATTCATCAGTACTTAACTTAGCGCATATGATTGATGATCGTATGAGATCCTTGGATCCAGTTTGAAGAGTTTATGTCTGTTTGCAAGCAAAGAGACATTAGTGTGCTTGTCTACCTCACAGCGGTGTCCCAGGTAGAAGAGGTCGGACCATCTTCTTCTTCTTGTTGGTTTTATTGGCGGTTGGCAACAAACGTTTAGTAGCATTACCGCCACTTACTGGTATGGAGTGTGGTTCGTGTCGGTCTATCTATTTATATATATATATTTAATTCTACAAATTAAATAAATAAATATATCTTACCTATATGTATATATACAAATAGACATACTTACACTTTACATTGTATTCTACCCTTCTATATCCTCCATACTTTCACAATTTTATCTACTATAATCAAATTCTATGAAATAATTTTGTTTTCTTTAAAAAAACGAATCACTATTTGTATATGTTTACTCCCTAAATTCTTCCTCAAAATATCTAATAAATTAACATTTTCCTTAATAACTTCAAACTCTCTTCTCATATATCTTCTTTCTCTTTCATATTTATGACATTCTAATATAACATGTTCTATTGTTTCATATTTTCCACAGTAATCACATTTACCAGTATCATGTTTTTGAATTTTAAAAAGTGTATAATTAAGTCCTGTATGCCCAAATCTCAACCTTGTTATCACTCTTTCCTCCTTTCTATTTCGTCTTCCATTTCTACTTTCTCCTACTGTCTTCTGAATTTTATAAAACCATCTTTCTGTTTTTCCTTCATCCCACCTTTTTTTCCATTTTTCCATCAGCTTTCCTTGAACAATACTCTTTCCCTCAGATTTACTTGTTTTAACTATAAAACTAATAGGATTTTGAATTATCCTCTTTGCTATTTTATCTGCCCTCTCGTTTCCTTCTACTCCAATATGTGCTGGAACCCACACAAATATAACTATCAAGCCCATTTTTTGTATTCTGTATAATGTATGAAATATTTCTAATAAAATGTCCATCCTACTATCTGATTGATTATATTTTAAACTTAATATTGCAGAGCTTGAATCTGAGCAAATGACTGTTTTTAATGGTTTTATGTCTTCTACCCATTGTAAAGCTAATAATATAGCCAATATTTCTCCTGTGTATACTGATAAGCCGTCTGTAATTCGTTTTCCTATTTTTAGATTGAATTCTGGTACTACAAAAGCTATTCCTACTTTTCCATTTATTTTTGATGCATCTCTATATATTTGAATATATCTATAATAATTATTTAAATGTATCTGTACTGAATAACTATCTACTATGGAAGATTTATCTTGCTTCTTTTCCATTATTGACATATCTACTGTTGCTTCTGGTAGAATCCATGGTGGTATAATTGATATTGGTGATGTTTGACTAATTTCTAAATCAATCATTTTAAATTCTTTTACTTTATTTTCAATTGTCCATCCAAAACTCTTCATTTCTTTCTTTTCTTTTTCCCAACATGGATTTAAAATTTCCCAAATTGGATGATCCAAGTTATTACCTTGTAAATTTAACCAATAATTTATGAGGTCGGACCGTTGGAGAAGGAGGTGTTTTTATACAGCCAGTGGCATCATGGGAAGTCCGCTACTAGCCTCAGTTGCTGGAAGTCGGTTAAATGCAATTTATTTAGAAAATTCCAGAAAAGTTTGTACCGGAGTTTTAATGTTGTTTCCATGGCTGGGTCCCAACATGGAGGATGCTTTATGTGCGCATTTAAAGTTGATGAAAATAAATAAATAAATGCATGTAATGCATGATATTTATTCAGAAGCTGCAGTGAAACACAGGAGAGATGATAAATATTAACTGCAATAAATACAAAATAAGAGTTTGATATACCTACAGTGATAATATTGTAAAAGTGATTAATTGTTGCGATCTGTGAACACACACATTTTTTGAATGCAGTCCATACATTATTTGTAACATCTGTTTATCACACACTTGTTTTCCATTTTCATCTTAACACTCTTTACTTGATGTCCTACATCAACATATAATGTAATTACACACACAGATTCATTATCAGTCAGTCTGGTTTATTTCAGGAATTCAGCCCCTCAAGTGACTCTAAATTTGCTTTCTTGAAATATAATGTGTCAACGTTCGAGGTACTAAACCTAAATTTTTTACCTGAACACACTCAGTCACATCACTGCTCAGTCACATTAATTTATATTTCAAACCACACATCAGTACAAAAGTCCTGACACTGATATGGCTTTAAATAAGCTGGAATAGAAATTAAATACACAATTACACAATAAAAAAGCAATAGAGAAGTTTTGGTTTCCAGTAGTTGTAATTTATAAAAACCATAACTATTATATTCAGTAACCTTTACGCTGAGATTCTCACAGGATTTACTTTGCTAAGAATCTTGCAGGTCTTTGATGGCAGTTTCTGAGTAAAGCTGGATCATTGATACTATCTTCCGAACAGCTAATTTTCCAAACCTCTCCCTCATTTTTCACATGAATCTTTCTATATGGCACAATGTATTAAAGTGCCTCGGATTCTCACACTGCAATGCACTGCCATCTGTTGGTACAAGTTGGGAAAGCAGCTTCACGCTCATAATTTCTCTGTTGAAGTATCAGCCCATCTCTTGCAACCTTCCATCCTCCAATTTTGCCCTTGCTGCCCTTATACTTATTGCTCAATAAGCCATAGTGCATATCAGTTTCAGTATGTCAGGCTGAATGCTTTCCTTCAAGCGTACAGTCTCAGTCATTGTTAGGTAAAATCTTTTTGGAAGCAACATTCTGGGTGCTCTTGATGCTTCACCTGGACTGGAACACACTGGACTGGATCTTCTGGCTTTTCCTAGAAAAGACGGACCTGTTTCTTTAGTTCATTCTTTTTCCACTGAGCCAGGCGGTCAAAGGCAGACATAGACATGCCAAAGACTCTGTAAAACTCTTCTGGTGAAAGGTGACGCTGTGCGAGGAAAGATAAGAGCAGTGAAGACAATTATAATGCTGCGACAGGCAAAAAAATAAGTTCATTCAGTTACACCTGTTTGAGAAAAATCTTTAATCACATGGGGAATACTGTAACTCTGCTTAATATACAGTCATAGTAAAAATAAAATACAATTGTGCAGTTTTATGTACATAATAAGCTTTTTTTTTTTGGCATTCTTAATTTTTTTCTAAAATTTTAAACTTCAGCCTCATCTTTGTTTAAAAAAATAACGGCATGCCACCACAGATTGGTGCATGGGGTTACATTGAAATAATAAAAAAAAAATGTTAAAAACAAAACCCAAGCATTTTGAAATGGTGTACTTTCTTTTCACCATTTACATGTAAACTACTGTCCATCATATGTCAGGTTTTAACAAATTATGAGACGAACTGACAATAAAATGGCCTAACAATAAGCTGCTACACGGATCAAAAAAGTTTACAACAAAATAAAAAAAAAAACTTTGTTTTTTATTTTAAAGATAAAAGATGGAAAGATCCGCTTTGCAAATGTATTTAGAACCTAATGTAGTTCTTTACTTAATCACCTAAGAAAGCAACGGCGGTTCCAGGTGTTCTTAATAAGAAAGCTATTTTCTGCTTCAAAATGTCTGCATTATGGAAGACATATTAATACTTAACCTTATTATATTAGGAACATCTGTTTACATTTTTAATGGTTTGGCTCTATCAAAGATCAGAGCTTTCCTGAATTCTCCCCTTTTTCTCAGCTGTATGCTTTGTGTAGTTATTTTTTTGACGCATGTCAGCTTTCTAGATATCATCCTGCATCCATCCTTCAGTTTATCCTTATTAATCTCTCAGTCTTGTCTCAGGACTCCACCTCTACAGCATAATGCTGCCATCAACGTGTTTGAGTTCAGGGATGGAGCAAGTAAATGTATCTGCTTGCTAATGTCCAGCAGTGATGTTTTTGGTGAGGTTCTCATTTGTCTCCAAAGTCAGTTTTGATCTGATGGGGGACCTAAAGGTGACCAATAACCTGTTGGTTCATCAGATATAGATCTAGGTAGCGATGCACTGAGAAACCAGCTGGTGACCAGAATTTGAAATATTTTTAGCTTGATCAGCACTGACCAGCTGACACTCCAAAATCCAGTCTTTTTCTGATCAACAATGCACCATACTTCAGCGCTACCAGGCTGTTTTTACTATCACCGAAGAAGTACAGAGACAAAGGAAGCTATTTATAATGAAACCGAATTGTCTACAACATGTTGGGACATGTCTGCAAATGATTCAGTCTGTGAGAATGAGACTTTGAACAGATAACAGGAAGGCTGACACAAGAGCACCAAAGTTGCTTTGTTTTATTCTTCTGATGTTTCTCTTCTCTCTGCTATTGAACATCCTGGATTTGGAAATGTTACCAGCTTTTTTGATCTACACTATTTAGGGAATACACACAGAGACTGTTGTTTTACTAATGGTTGCTGCACTAACCATGCTAATTGCTAATATAAGAGGCTAAAGCCAGTTTAAAAAGTAATCATTCTGTATTTGTTTCAAACAGCATACTTCTGTTTAACTGTGACTGCTATTTGATGCACACCTCTGCTCTTAATATAAATAATTAATGACAACTCAGGTAAGGGAGGCTAGAAAAAAGTTTTTTAAGTGTTTTTGTTATATTATATACATTATAAATAACATTTAGAATTGGCCAAGCTTTGCAAAAAAAGCAAAGACTGAAAATCAGCTATAAAGTTTGTTGGTCTTGGATTCTTCATATTAAGATAATGTGGTGCACCTTTGCTTTTTTATCGGTTCAACATCTGAACCAAGAGACAGCCCTCCTCGCTGATTTTCTCTCAGCATCATTAACTGGGTTTCCTTCTGTCATATACCATCAGCATGGGCCATAAGGGGCATTTTATATGTTGATATTAATAATGATTATTTTTCAGGCATAGGTAGCCACAAAACAAACATAAAAGCCTATCAAGGACCAGAAGCACTTGATAATTAGAAGAAATTGTAGCTATAATTCTTTCTCAATAAGAGGAAAAAAGAGCTGCTCTGTGACCAATTTTGTATTTATTTGTTTAGTGTAACTGTTAAACTCCAATATCTCAATATTTTCAGCAAAAAAAAGTACTTGTATAGAAAAAAAAGAAGAATTTAGAAGCTATTTACCTCTAGACGGGCTCTATCCACATCGTTGGGAAGATGCTGCTGCCCTCTTACTGACACCACAAGAGCTTCATATGGGTAGATCTAACAGATATAGAGACAGTCATTTAAGCACTTGTCTGTTTTTTATTAGTTAGGATGTTTCATTTTAATATTTAGAAAAGAATATTATTAAACATCAGTTTACAAATATTAATATTTATAATAGCAGGAACTTTTTATAAGCTTTTAACCTAAAATGTACGGCTGAGGATTTATCTGACATGTGGATTAAATAAAAAAGGTGCTGTTCAAAACAAGGTTTCAAACAGAGTTCTAAGAAATCCACTTAACACTGACCCAAAGAAGCATAATACAAAGATTATTTTAATTTCTGTCACCTTCTATTGACCTGATCTAGAAACAGCAAAAATCTGAGACTATACATATATTTTTACACATTGGACAGAACATAGTTACCAAACATTTTCTTTGTGGTAAGAGGTCATTTCTATCCATTGAGACAAGGCTCAGGAATATCCCAAACAATGCTCACTTTACTTTTGTATAGCCTACTGTTTCCCTCATGTCAGTGCTGCCTTGCTTTTGATCTGAGAGTCATTCAGATCCTAAGAATACCATCACTAAGGAGAGCAGTTCTGAATGAGATACATTGGCCAGTCAATATAAACTGGACACACATCTTTCTCATCCATTATAGACTAATCCTGACTTTTCCCACTAGGCTTATTAACAGGTTTCTTGTTATGGTCGCTGTATTTTACCTTGTATTCTGAAAGACAGAAAGAGGAAAAGAAAATATGGTGAAGAAGAGCTGCACATCCTTGCACACTTAGAGCAAAACATGCATCAAGAGGCTTTAAGCTTAACAACAGGCGTACCTCTTATCTGCCAGTTAACTGCATTACTGCTGTCGTACTGGTAATAATCTGTGTTCGCACTTCCAGGCTGCGGGATGAGAACAAGAGCAGATTGAACAACACAAAGGGGCTGAAATAAGGATAATTCAGTTCTGCAAAACACAGCAGAAACTCATTCAATCTGCTTATTGTTGCGTCCAAAATTCATCACAGCAATGTAACGCCACTTGTCTCCCTTGGCCTTGGAAAGTAAACGGCTACAAATGAGTTTCAGCTTCAGCAGTAAATGAAGGACTTCACCATAGATTGTGGTTAAGTCAATGGGCCCAGCAGATTTATTCTCCATCTCTCTTTTTTTTCTTTTAAATTTCACAAGCGGATGCTGATCGTTTCGCCATTTTGCCATTTTGTACATTTGTGAACTGAGCACAAAAAGTAAGACATTTTGTGCTTGGTTGATTATTTCTTTGTTGTAATGCTTTCTTTACTCTTATATTATTGGAAAGCCTGTTTATTTCCCTTTAAACTGTGCTACATTTGTGAAGAAAATGCATTTGTGGATTGAGGAGCAGTGTTGAGTATGAGGGCTGGACTCATGTACCTGAACTCTGTTCACCATGACACTTTTCATACCGACCCTGCCTTTGTGAACCAAAACTTCAAGTGCCAGACTTTGCTTTAATTTAATTAGCAAAATATTTTTTTCACCTTACAGTAAGTTATACATTGATGTCACTAGATCATTAGTGAATAAATGTTAAAAATGAACGACTTAGTTTTATGGTTGAGAATATTTGCAAACCTCCCAACTTCAGTGCAAGATAATAAATAAAAAATCAGTCTTTAGGACATTACTTTGAAGAAATCAAAGTCTAAGCACAAACAGAAAACAAAATGCTATAGCAAAAATTATTGTAAAATTTTACCAATTAATGTTAGACATTAATCTTTATAAATTTGATGTTGCTTGCAAGAAAGAATAATAATGAGCAATTAAATCATAAATGGTGTTTCAGCATTATAATGGTTATTTCATTTTATAATGTACAAAAATTACTCTTTAACCAGGAGAGATGAACTCTTGGTAAACTCAATAATATTTAAAAATCCTCAAAGGAAAAACTGTAATAAAAGCAGAAGAAGCACACGCTCCAGAAACCACCACTGCTTACCCTGTTCAGTCCATTCCTGCCGTAGCCTGGCAACGAGGCAGATTTGGTAGAGTATGAGTCTAGAAAAAACAAACATAAAACCACAATCAGACCAACATCACATTATGAACAGACTCCACACCCTCAATACTTTTTGTTCATTTTGAGAGGAGCAAGCTTGCCAACTTTTAAATAGTTTTATTTTATATTTACTAAGACTTAAATACAATCACATTTTATGGAAGACAGGTTTGTTTTATTTTCTACCTCGTTGCCTTATAAAAATTATTTGTCTGAACATGTTTCCAATAGTAAGCTACCATTATTTACCACTGCAATGCATCCATTTACTAGGAGGGATTTACTAAACGTCATTTTTTCAAGTTTTTCAGGAAACACAGAAAACTTTACAAAATATATATAATATTTATTAACAATTGCACCCAAAAAGGTAATAACAGATGAGTGTTGATATAGCCATTTCTTATTGTCCTTTTTATTAAGCTGCATATTTTTCTCAATTAGATCATATAATGTGGAAAGATAAAAGAAAAACAGTTGATGGAGTAATCTTTCAAAAGAAAGAAGAGTTGAAGAAAAAACGATTACTTGTTACAGTCACAAGTTCTGGAGCTCTTCCACTCTTTGCTAAATGCTAGCTTCATGAATGGAGCTACTTTATGGACAAATGCTGACTGAAAGACAGAATTAAAATACTAAATGTCTATGCAATATTTAGTGCCTAGCCTATATTGTGGTAATCCTTATCATTTACCAATAGTGGATGAGCCCTGAATTATGGAAATAGCTTCAATGGATGAGTAGATTTTGGTTTTTCCTGAAGCGGTCGCCATTTTGAAAAGCCTGTAAAACTGTTTAAGTCACACTCTTGACATCGACCATTATACAACAGGCATGGAATTGCCTCAACTAAGGATTTAGACAGTTTTACAAGAGGTGGCAAGCATCATGAGCAGATGCTTTAGGCAAAAAAAAAAAAAAAATGGTCAAAAAATGACTTAGGTCAATATTTTAGGAACATGGCGATATGGTAGTGGCTCAGAATCATTTACATCCAAGCAGCTTCTTGACAGCTTAACAGAGTGTTACAGACATGTTGCTCAAAGACTAGAAAAGCACTTACTAATTTGTTTTTGTCCCCAACTTTCTAAGAATATCCTGATTGGCGAAACAATTCCTTCTCCTGGGAGTAGGAATTTCAAGCAGGAGCATTCTTGTCACATACTGTAACTACAGCTTCAGTCTTAGAGAACTGAATAATGAATCCTTCCTGGTGAAGCTCCTGTCTCAGAATCATTTTGGTCCCAAGGTATAAATGGCACATAGATCACACATGGGCCTTTTGGGACATGATGGAAAACTAAAAAAAAGCATGGATTATTTTTTTTGCTCATTCTAGATGAATATATTTAAATATTACTCTAAAAGCTCCTCTACTCCTCAGAGGTCCAGTATGGTTGCGCCTTTGTGGAAGGTGATGGATTTGCAGCTTGTACTGCTGCATCGGTGCCAGCAGAGGACAGTGGAGTCCCACATTAACTCTATTCCCTCACTTACCTTCATTGTTATTTATTTCAGCTTCTCCTTCCAAGGCTTCATCATTGACTCCTCCCCTGATATTAACTTATCCCACCCCCATTTTCTCGCCCAGTCTATCTCTTCTCCCAGCCTCAGTCTCCCTTGTTCACTTTCATGTTCAGAGGAATTGGATTCCACAGCAATGTCAGAGAGCTGAGAAAAAAACGCTGTGATGCAGCAGAATACTGACTGGTGTTTAGAGCAACACTACAGAATGTGGAAGATGATGAACTGGGATCAGTTTGTCATCTATGACTTCCTCTTTCGCCAACAAATTAGAAATAAGTGTTACAAACGCAGTTTTTATATTGATGTGTGTTTTGTTTAGAAAACTACTTGCCTCTGTATTTCATTCAATAACATCTGTAGGGCCACTAGGGAATTTGGGGGTCTACATTTCGTAAGCAAGGAGAAAAAATAAGCTGTAGTATGCAGAAAAGCACAATGCTTCAATTCAAAAAGATCTGAAGGATAGTGAGGAAAATAGAAGCATAATTAGGCCCGAGTAGGAAAACTGCAAGGGCCTATTGTAATCGCTCGAATTCTTATTATTATTCCGGGGACTATTGGCGGGGCAATATGGGGACTTTGCCAAGCCCCTACACGCACACGCTTTTACCCAAAATTGTCCCCCGCGTGAAATTTTCGTTCTTTAATGTCGTCGTCAGTAGGCGTGGCCAAACCACTTAGCCATGCCCCCAAACGTGAGATAGGCCGAACCGCAAGTCGTAGAGATATGAAATTCGCCACAATGCTAGAACTCCTCAAACCAAGAAAAAAAGTCTCTTGGGGGTATGTCCTAAAATGCACAGGAAGTCGGCCATTTTGGATTAAAGGTCGATTTTTGCCCGTTTTTCACTTTTACTCACCTCGAACTTTAACGAACTCCTCCTAGGAATTTTTAGCTATCGGGTTCATATTTCGTCAACATGCAGTTAAGGCATGGGGGATTAAAAGTTATCAAAATCCTGAGTTTTTGGCAATGTTTAGGGGGCGTGGCCGTGGCACGAATTTGGCGTTGATGCCAAAAGTGAAAAATTGCAATAACTTTCCCAAAAAAAATACAAATCACACCAAAGTTGGCATGAAGGAGGACCTTCGTGTTCCCGAAGATCCTATGGGGTCAAATGCTGACATCATCAAAGCCACGCCCCCTCAGAACAGGAAGTCACTTTTTTCACTTGGAAAGGTGCCTATCTGACCCTCATGACCCAATCAACTTGAAAGTGTGTCAGAAGACAGATAACTAGTGGGTCTAACTTCGTTTGAGGCACAGTGACTTTTCATAAAAGGGCGTGGCCGTGGAGGCGCCGCGAATTAAGACGTCACGCCAGGGCCATACTTTTGCCTCTAATTTCCACACACATCATCTGATCTGCACCACATTTAATGTGATTGATCCTTGTCCAGTCCCCCACAAAGATCTGATGACATATTCGGTGGGCGTGGCCTAATTCGTCCACAGCGCCCCCTAGAATACTTAAAAAAATCAGCCCCAAGCCATGCTTTGACCGAGGATTCTGAAATTTGGTACACTTATGTATCTTCTCAGGACCTAAAAAAAATGTCTCTTGGAGCATTGGTCTAAACCCCACAGGAAGTCGGCCATTTTGGATTGAAGTTGCCATTTTGACCCTCTGTCGGGCGTTTTTAGCCCGCATATCTGAGCGAACTCCTCCTACAGCTTTTGACTTAGAAATTTTAAAATCACTCAGTATACTCTTAAGGGATTGGGGATCAAAAGTTATCAAAAGCTTTTTGATACATGAAAACGTGTGGGCGTGGCCACGCCTCAAAATATGACTTCTCGCCATAAAACACTAAATTGATATAGCTCCTACAAGGAAAGTCACAGACAAATGAAACCTTCTGGGATTGATCTGCGTCTAGGCCTCAACAATATTCAGTGATCACATGCTGACATCATCGAAGCCCCGCCCCCTGAGAACAGGAAGTATCACGTTTTCCTTTACAGACTCAATGTTTGATGTTCTTCACCTAATCAATGTGAAACTGTCCCAAGTAACAGATAACACGATGCTCTTAGACAGTCGACAGTACTTACTGCTTTAGCTGGAGGGTGTGACGATGGCGTGGCGAATTCTGATGTCACGCCACGGCCATACGTTTGGCTCTAAATTACACATGCATGGTCCGATTCACTCAAAACTGAATATGCTTGATCTTTGTCAGCCCCCAAACAGCTCTATTGGATTACATTTAAATTTGGATCAACAGCGCCCCCTAGGACACTTCAAGGGCTATATCTCCCTCATACATCCTCGGATCCATTTCAAATGTAGTATACATGATCATGACTTAATGATGGACATGTTGACACAGTCAATTGATGATGTCGTTTTAGCCCCACCCACAAACAAACAAGTGAGTGCAGCTTCCATCTGGAAGGTCCGATTTACTCCAAATTTTGAATGCTTTTTGCCAGACTGAAACTCTGCATGACCGAAGATCATATGACATGTTGCTCAAAGTGCCACCTACTGGCGACGTGTTGAAGTGAAGCAGTGTCATCGTCGGTGGCGTGTATGAGGTGATGCCAGGGTCCTGCGGTCGCTCAACAGCCCGAGTTGCGCTGAGGGGTGCGAGGGACTTCAAAGCTGCTTACAGGTTTCTAGTTATATCTATGTCTACATAAGTAATGTGTCTGAAAAAAAGGCCACACCTCAATTACATCTCTAATCATTTGGTAAAACCTAGTTATAGCTGGTTGACCCAAGTAGCACATTATGTCTTACGCTCTTGATCCAATCATCCATCCCGTTCATCTTTTCTCACCTAAACCATCTTCTCTCCCGTTGGGACCCAGCCATGGATTTCAACATTAAAACTCCGGTATGAACTCTTCTGGAACTTTTCAAAATAAAGTGCATTAACCTTCTTCTGGCACAGCCAGGAAACGGGATAACCGCGGACTTCCTGTGACGCCACTGCCCAAATAAAAGCACACCTGTTGCTACATCCGCCCTCTTCCACACGGCCTTCGAAAGGGACCGGATAGGGGAGACAAGTGCACTGATGTCTCTTTGCTGGCAAAAAGACATAAACTCTTCAACTGGATCCAAGAGTGTCATAAGATCACGCGATCATATGCACAAGTTAAGTATGAGTGAATAACTGTGTACCCAGTTTTCATTCATAAAAACGGGAATTAAGGTATACGCCTGGCTTGACTTTCTCTCTCTGAGGCCTGCAGAAGCAAACTGTCCCAGGGAAGTTCCCTACAGAGAAGATGTCTCTATGAAGCCGAGCGGAGCGGCCTCCCAGTCTGGAAGGAAGACAGCAGAGACCCCATCACTGTGGTAACGGTAACGTGCAGTGTGGTTAGCGGACAGAACGGGCCGTCTTTCATCCACAGCCACGGAGGTTAGCTAGAAGCTAACCGTTTGTTCACAGACCGGCCAACAGAACAGCCACCACTCACACAGCTAAGGAGGTTAGTTGGAAGCTAACCCTTTGTTCACAGAGCTCTCTTCAAACTTCCTCGTCGCTTGGACAACGTTCCTCACCACAGTTCATGAGGTTAAGTGTTTGGGCCGAAAAACATAGAAGTGATTTAGGTTGAAATGATCTAAACGTTTTTCATTTTATGAAGTTTGGTTTTGTTTGTGTTGAACTCAGCTATCTTGGTGCTAGCAGACTATCCGCAGCACACATGCTCAGGTTGTGTTTTTTGTGTGTTTTTAAAGTTAAGGCAAACTTTATTAAAGGGTGATTTTAAACAGAAGATTGATCATAACACGCCGTACGCGCTTATGCATTTTAACCCTTATTAACGGTATTTTTTTAAAGGTGTGTGTTTGAATCTGTTGCTAAGCTAGCAGCTTCTTTGTTAGCTTAACTGCTAACAGCTAAGGACACCTGCTTGCTGCTAAATAATATTTACCCAGAAAGGTTTAGTTTTCAATCCAGTAAATAATGTGTCCCTAACATCATTTTACTAAATTTGATAACTAAGTAAACACCATTAAGCCCCATTTCTCCAGAAAGATTTGGCTCTTTTCCAAAATACTCCCTTAATAATATTTCTTTAAATATTATTTTAATAAATAAAGGCAGCTAATGAGACACCGTTGAGAAATGGTCATTCAGAAGGTTGGTTTTATTCAGCAGATCATTATTTAAAACAATATTTTATTAAAATAATATTTTATCTGATCTTGCATTGTGAATGGTTGTCTAAACGTTTGCTGATTATTGCCTAAGTTAGTTCCAAGACTAACTTAACTTCATTTCCAGATTCTTCAAGATAATCTTTGGTTTTCAAACATAAATAACATTGCATGGTAATGTTGCATCACTCTTTTGGTCATGGTTCTCAATCATCTTTGATTAACTTGTTTGTATTGTACATAGCCCATTAGTCTTGCCTATTCTTTAATTCTGCTTGGTAGTTTAGTTGGATTGTTTTAGCATAGTAAAGGGTTTGTAAATTGAAATATGTTTGACTTTGAGTTGACTTATTTTTGTTAATAAATTCTTGTATTTTAAGAAATTGTGTGAATTCTTTCCATGTGTGTGCAGAGTTTATGCTGTTCAGTAATGTCAGAGCTCGTCTCACACCTTTCTATTTTGTCCTAATACCATCGCCTTACTGGGCTGGTATTCACAGGACAACCCTTAACAGACAGAAATATTATTTGATAAAATATTAAAATATTAATACTAAATATTAAACAATATTCTCAGATTCATAATCCCAACATTGGCGTCCCTGGGTGGGCATTATTATGAACAGCTTGCACTGTACATAAATGCGAATGAATAAACCACAACTGCACATTATTGATGTACCGAGTGATTAGCTTAAAACCAGCTGTCACTGGTCACAATAAGACTCAAAACATCAGAGTTCTAACATCAGATGTCACTGATTATATTTAAGAGTGCAGTATCCCTCGTGACATTACAGGAGTTCACAATTTTAGACTTTTGTCAAATTAATAACTCCAACAGTATCTCCGTGCTAGTAACAATCAACTCTGCTACATAGGCAAAATTTTAGATGTTCTGACTCGGTCTGGTTTCTTCTGTGTAAGCAATGACTTGAGACTTGGTTTAACTTCAGTTAACCTCACTGTCCAGACAGTTGCTGCACATCTGTATCCAGAGGCTGTGTTTTGTGTACGACCACAATCTGAAACTGAATTAACTTTGCAGTTAATTTTAGTATCTGACCTAATTTTGATGCATGTATCGATTCAGGAACTTTATAGTTTGTTTTATGTTTTGAAAGAACAGGATTTATTGCCAGATTAAATCCCAAATTTAATCTAATCCACCCTGCCATAAAGGGGGGTGAACCGACAGTCAAATTGCAATTATTACCCTCAGGAGGTGTAGCAATTTTCTTTTTCCTTTGCATTTGTAAACAAAATCCCCTTAAAGTTTAAGAGTAGTGTCTAATCACTAGTCCTCCCAAGAAAGGTGAATGCTAAAATCACAAATATCCTTAGAGAAAGGAGTAGCATTGTAACATTTAGAGTATAGTGTTGTCACAAGTCACAGGTTGAATGATCAACTTCTGTGCCCATTTTACAATCATACAAATGTTTCCAATATATGTATAGTCAAATATACATATATAACTGGACATACATTGGTTAGATGTTGTTGCTTTTAGCAATTTCTCATAACTTTGTTGTCTGCCAGAATGATGGAATCAAACTCCATTATGAATTCAGCAGATGTGGAGATGCAGAAAGTGGTGGTTGCTGATCTCATCCGTTTGTCTCCAGATGAGTGGGATGCTTTAAATCAGTTTGACCTTGCCACCTGTGATGAGAGGATTTAGGAGTTGGTAAACTTCATTAAGTATCCGACCAGAGATGCTCTGATTTCAGATGTTCTTCGTCAGCTTACCTTGTTGTGTCAGACGAAAACACACCTGGAAGCTAAAAGATATCTTCAGTTACAGACTGACCACCAGATGGCTCTTCAAAGGGAGAATGCTGCGAAGCTTGAGCTCTCAAAAGCTGAGGAGAGGACCAAGAAAGCTGAAGCAAAGTTAGTGGACCTGAAGGCAGATGAACTCAAGAAAGCTTCATCCCAAAGGGGGAACAGGCCCCCACCTTTCAGGTACCGGATTTGCATTTTCACTCACATTAGCCACAGCAGGGACCAGACTCAGACAGCAGGCATTCAGCACCTAGGTCAAAGTCTCCCTTTCCTAAATTTAGTCAAAGTGTTCAACTTACTTCCACAGACCTTAACAAAAGTGTTGGAAGTCAGATGGTCTCCAGTGGTGTCCTGCCAAATCCCATTGCAGTGAACAACCACCAAGATGACCAAGTGCCAGACTCAGCGTGCACAAGTGGTCCAATTCGGTGGGAGGAGCACCGTTCTGGCCTGATCGGTACCCCTCTCCCTTCTGACTCTGTGTCGACCCCTAGGGGCCAGGAGAGACGCACATGGTTCTCAGGTGACTCAATCCAACCTGACCCACAACCACTTGCATGAGTCCATTCATTAGAAAGCTCTCATTTAAATCATGGGAAAACTTGTTTTCTTCCACCAGTTCATGAACCTAACCAGCATGACTTCTCAGATGGACGTGGTCCACCTTGGGAGCATGGTGTCCATTTCAAACAGCTTGAATCCCTTGCTAAAGACATAGAGGTTTTTGATCCAGGTAGCCAGGAGTCAAATATTGAGGCTTACCTGTTTGAGGATGAACATTGTCTTCTTGACTTGCGTTGTCCTTCTGATCGTGAGAAGCTAAGACGTATTTGGAAAACAACAGCTAAGAGTGTTCATGTGTTCATAAAAACTCTTCCTCCCGAAATGAGTGACAGTTATCCAGCTCTCTGTCAGGCTCTTAGAGAAGAGTACTATGTTTACAGAGATGAAGCCGCTGCCACTATTAATGCTTTGACAGTTTTGCAAAGGATGAACCTTCCAGAGAATATTTCCACCGTTTAAAGACTGCTTACTTTCAGGGATGTTATGCTCCAGGTCTTGAAGAAGGCCACACTTTTAAGTCGTTGTTTCTTCACAACCTCCACATTAGCGTGCAGTATGAAGTGACCATGCATTGCAGAACAGAGAATCTCTCCATGCAGGAGACACGTAGATATGCACAGCTTGTGTGGGAAACACGTGTTCATTCAGACAGAGCAGGAAAAGGCAAAGTTAGAGTGTTAAACATTCAAACTGAGAACAGGGCTAAGAAGAAGCGCAAAGTAACTTCCAAAGTGATGCAACAGAACCAGGGGGGTGGTAACTGGCGTCAGCCAAAAGACAAGCCACCAGTTAAAAGACAAACACCTTTTCACAGTGCAACATCGAACTGTAAGGTTGGTGGTAAAGAGTGGAACCACTCCAAAGATGTCATCACAAAGGAGGAGTTTGAGATGATCTTCAGGTGCATTATAACTGAGGTAACAGCGTTCCTAAAAGACATGGCAAGCCGTTGCAGTCCAGAATCAACCCTGTAAAATCTATCAAACAAGGTATGAAGATGGTTAGTAATTTCCAACACCCTATATTCTGTTTTAATCTTTTTCTTTCTTATGGTTTTGAACTTCAGAAATTAAAGTTTAAAAGCTGTATTATTATGGTGTGAAAATTATTGCCTGATTTTTGTTTTATGTCTTTTTTTTTTTTTTTTTAAACATTTTATTAGTGTTAGTGTCTGCCCAAACTTGCCTCACTTCTGTCCAAACACTAACCTCTGAACCAAAATGAACTGTTGAACTCTGCCTACCTACAGGAAACTAGTGGCTCTTTTCACATGGCTGAGGACCGATTGTTAGCCCCAAAGACTGTGGACTTCATCCCATTCTTCGGAACTAAAAGGGGGGATGTTGGGACCCAGCCATGGATTTCAACATTAAAACTCCGGTACGAACTCTTCTGGTACTTTTCAAAATAAAGTGCATTAACCTTCTTCCAGCACAGCCAGGAAACGGGATAACTGTGGACTTCCTGTGACGCCACTGCCCAAATAAAAGCACAGCTGTTGCTACATCTGCCCTCTTCCACATGGCCTTCGAAAGGGACCGGATAGGGGAGACAAGTGCACTGATGTCTCTTTGCTGGCAAAAAGACATAAACTCTTCAACTGGATCCAAGAGTGTCATAAGATCACGCGATCATATGCACAAGTTAAGTATGAGTGAATAACTGTTTGTGTACCCAGTATTCATTCATAAAAACGGGAATTAAGGTATACGCCTGGCTTGACTTTCTCTCTCTGAGGCCCGCAGAAGCAAACTGTCCCAGAGAAGTTCCCTACAGAGATGCGGCCTCTATGAAGCCGAGCGGAGCGACCTCCCAGTCTGGAAGGAAGACAGCAGAGACCCCATTGTTGAGCTGAGCTTCAGGGCCTGCCCCTTTCTGGCTGAGTGCAGGTCTGGGTGTGTCTTCCACCCTGGTGGCAGCAGCCTGTTTGCTCCAGGTGGAGATGATTAAATGAATTGTTTGGAGGTACTCTCTAACACATGAGCTGCTGACAATGTGTGAGAGAGGTGCTGGAAAATGGACACTGCAGGACTGAGAAAGCTTGTTTCAAGGAAAGGAAGGAGCCGGTGAGCTGCAGACTCTACTTGAATATATGTAGAAACATATATTTAATGCTTTAAATATATTTTTATATAGATTTTTAGGTGTTTAATTTGGGATGTTATACTTAGTTTCAACAATAATTTATAATCATTTAAAGGGCTAATTATTTTGATCATATTTAAATGTGGTTTATTGGATTTTTGCTTAACCCTTTTGTGTTTTCTTTGTGTTTAAGGTTTTTCACCTATTGTGACCACCTGTGAACTTTAAAAATAAAGGAAAGAACGAAAAGAAAAATTGTTTCTGGGTCATTGAGTGAAATCCAGTTTGAATCCTATTGAAGCAAGCTGCTTTTTCAAGTGGGGAAAACCTGCAGTGTAAGCCCAAAAAAGTGGTTCCCACTAACGGTAAAGGTAACGTGCAGTGTGGTTAACGGACACAGAAAACATTTTGCTGAAGCAGATAACGACATTTTGTGATATTTTGATAAAACTTCATCTGAATTTTTGCTGAGTCCATCTGACAAAAGTTGTTCTTAAACTCAGAGACACTATGTTTACTATGGGTCAAATAAATGAGCTTCTTTTCTCATCTACATAAATTACCTTTTTAAACGTTACACTGTCAAATTGTTCCACTCATGAGGCTCCACGGTTTTAATTTCTTACATTTTAAAAAAGGAAACCGGCGTTAAGATGATTGTCTTAATTCTTGGTCAAATCGCAAGATCCTAGAAACACATTTATTCATTGATTTTATTTCTGCTGAGAGCTTTCCAAACATTTGAGGTTGTTTCATGAACCTGTTTTGCTTTACTGCCATCTTTCCTGCCCTTCATTCCACTTATGAAGAAACAATTTTCATTTGGCCAGCCAAAAAAATGATACATGAAACATTTTACAACACTGTCTGCTGTTCTCCAAAAAGCACGATAGTCTTTAGTGCAGTATTAACTATTAACAATGCATATATATTTACCTCATTTTGATCATTGTTTTTTTTTGACAGCCATTTGGTTCTCTTTTCATGTTTTCAAAGTACAACCACTCTCACCAGAGACTGTATCAAAAGTACAGCAAATGGTAAAGCTCGCTAGAGAAAGCGGTTTGGATGATATCAGGTTTCTGGGAGGAGGAGAGGAGGGTTACATTTCCAGACGATTTAATATGATGCTAATTGTTGGCAAATGAAAATAAAGTCCACAAGTTATTCATGCATGTTATTTTTGAAAATCAGAATGAACAAATTTTATTTGGGGGGAGGGGGGTGTATATTGACTGGATCAGATTTTATGAGGGAGGTCATAACCCCCCTAACCCCCCAGGTTACGCTCTTGCTCCTCATCCCTCTTTTTGACCCATTTTTATCCCAACCATCCTCCTCATCCCTGTTCAAACCCCATTTTCATTCCACTTTTTCTTCCCAGCCCTCTTTTCAACCCTTTTTTTGCTGATCTAGGCAAAATAAAATCCTACTCATCCTTCTTTGTTGTCATGGTCTTCCTTCCCCACCCTTTAACAACTCCAATATAATTTGGTTTTATTTAATTACATTTCAGTAATAATGCTTTGTCACCTGAAGTATCCTTGGGTGCTGCAATCAAATTTTGCTTTAACAACATATTAATTATATTGTCCACTCTCAATCACACATAATGAATTTCATTTACAACATGTAATTCTTACTTTTCTATTTTCTGAGGTAATCCAACTGAGACAGAAGCCCTTCTAAGAGTCTCCTGCTTCCAAGCCAATTATCATGAGTCTCTCCAGATGAAGCTCAACCTTGTGATCCAGTGAACTCACATAGTTTTGACATGGTGCTTCCTAGTGAACATCTCTAATGCTGTACATACTGGGCTGTTACAAAACAAGATGTCGGGGGGGGTTTCAAGTCAGTGAATTTTGGACCAGTTTCCCTTCTTTAAAAAAATGGATAAATATAAACCTGAGATGCAGCTCCATTCATCCTCCCACCTGTAACCCACAAGACTGAGGTGTGTTTGCGAGTGCCACACCGAGTGGATAACAATCTCCCACTCAAAGCTCTGCTGCTTCTGTCGCAGCAGAAACAAGAGGATGAAGAAGGTAGGGGAAACGACTAGCTGAGGATGAACACACAGATAAAAGTAGCTTGATGAACCTTAAACTCACCATTATCTGCACTTAATGTGGACCTGGGAGCTGAAAAGACAAAGAGAGAAGACAAAGATTAGTTGTTTTATTTTTAACAGATTCTCACCCTTGAAACCTGTTTGCAGTTTGTCTCAGCTCCATTAATGATTTTCTGCCAATCACAACAAAAGGATTGCCTGGTAAATATTTACATAACTCCAATGATTTATACCAAACTATAAAAAAAAATAAACGAAATTGACATGTATTAATCATTCACTGGAATCAATTCTTCAGACATCTGTAGAATCTAAAGATGAAGATTAAATGTGATGGAAAAGATCTTATCCACTAAAAATCACAGCATTATAAAAGTTCTGGATTTCATTCTTTGCAGCTTCACTGTACCTGCACTGCAAGAAAAGATATTCAACATGCTATCTAAAAATCTAACAATGTGGAGGAGAAATATTATTTATAATGCAATCAACTGAAACAGCTTTCATGGAAAAAATCAAGGACAAGTCTTCAAAGAGACATTAATCGGTGGACAAATTAAGCATAAAAATGTCCTTTCATCCATCCATCTTCCATTCCCACTTCATTTTCCATCCATTCTCCTGTTCAGGGTTGGAAGGGATCTGGCATCTTTTATGAGGGCTCAGTGGGTGGGAGGCGGAGTACACCTTTGAAAAGTTGTACAAAGGCATACAAAGTGCCTTGCAAAAGTAATCATTACCTCCAACCTTTTTCACAATTGCTCCCATTACAACCATAAACATATAATCATTTCAGTGACTAACACAAAGTACCACATAACTGTAAAGTAAAAGGGTACATTGTGTTTAGTTGTTCTTACTAATAAAAATCTAAACCATGTTGCATAATTTTTTATTCACGTCAAAATACAGTCTAGTGACCCGAGATGCCATCAGAAATCGCTTGGTCAATTTGTATGTACTGTTGTTTTCTCCATATAGATACAGCTGTTCTGTGAAGGTCTCAAAGGTTTGTTAGAGAACATTAGAGAACCAACAGCTCCATAAAGCCAAGGAACAGACCAGACAGATGAGGGATGAAGTTGTGGAGAATCTGTTTATAGGGCAACTGCTGACCATGCACTCCAAAATAATCTCGCCTTAACAGAAGAGCGTTCAACAGAAAGCCACTTTTAAAAGAAAGCCATATAAAGTCTTCCTTGCAGTTTAAAAGTCACGAAGAGGACAAAGCAAACAATATGTGGAAAAAGCTGCTCTGATCATAAGGGATCAAAATGAAACATTCGGGCCACCATAAAAATCCTACATTTAGTGGGAAACTAACACTGCACATTACCATGAACACACCATCCCCTCTGAAATATATGGTGGTGGCAGCATGATGCTGTGGGGACCAGGGAAGCTAGTCAAAGCTGATGCGAAAATTGATGGAGCTAAATACAGGGAAACAGAAAACTGGTCACATTCACCCCCATACTACATCACAGGCTGAAAATGAGGCGCAGCCAAGAAGGGCGGAGGACCCTTCTTGGCTCCTTCCTTCTGGAAGGACCTCGAATATACAACCAGAGCAACAACAGAATAAAAAACCATGATTCCTTTTTCTTCCGCTATTTGACTTATGATATATGTAATAGTTGACTTTAGTGCTTGGAACTAATCTTCCTGATGGTAGTAATAAATCCAGCTGCTGTGGGACATCTATAAAACATCAGCTGTGTGAGGATTTGTCCCTCTAAGCATCATCATGCAAACATAATCATCATCCACATTTACACTTTATGTAAAATATGAACAACCACAGGCACCACAACTGCAGCTACAGAGCTATGTTTATGATTGTGCCATTCATGAATGATTTCTTTACTATTCAGTGATGCTATAGTAACTACATTTCCTGCATAAGATAAATTAGTGAGTTTTAATTTTCAGATTAAGTTTCATGTTAAAATATAGCACACCCAGAATGTAAATGCCATGTTGCTGCATTCATAATATTTGCAATGATTCAGCCTCAGCTTTAAAATAAAAAGTCAATTTCAAGCTGATTGGTTGACAAACCTTTACAAGTATACTTGTTTCCTTATACTGAGTACAGACTGTGTGATTCATGGAATTGAAAAGAAACCAGTTTTCACATGTTGAAAAATTGCCAATAGTCATAGGTTATATTAGAGTCATCTAGTAGTTCAGTGCAGCTAATGTTTCATAAACATGCAAGCTAAAGCCTATTTCTAAAATCTGTTCTGAAATGAAAACTTGCACATAATCAATTACTTGGTTGAAAAGAAAATGAGAAATTACTAATTTCTCTTTTTTGTTTGGTTTAATTCATCTTCTTGGGTTTCATGACATTGTATTATGTGGTTTGGTTGAACCAGGTTTGATTTGTTGCTCTCAATTCATTCTATCTTGCACCGGTTTGGTTTTGTTTTGTTTGTTTTGTATTGTGCTCCTCTCACTCATTAACTTCACGTCATGGCAGCTGTAAACCCTCGATCATACTTTTGATTACCGTCTTTTAAAACGGCACTATTTTTCTAGATAAAATTTGATTTGTCGACACCAGCCTGCCTCTAGAGTCCTGCATTTATTTGGGTTCTCTTTTAACCAGCATCCATTTTACAACAGGTCAGATAAAACAAGGTCTAAGAGATGGACAACTAGGAGGACAACAAAACAACCACATCTAATATATTTGACTAAAATAAAACAATGATAAACTAGTGTGGTTTTCAGGATGAGCATTGTATTAAATGGACCAATTTGAAAAACGAAGACATCCATATAGTTTTTCTCTGAAGTTTGAGTTTTAACACGACCAGAAATGTATCCCATTGTTGGATGTTCTATTCGAAACAGAAAACCTTAAATTTTATTCCACAGAGGTGTAAAGTTTGTTAACATGTCATTAACTATAAACATTGTTTTGCTTGAGAATCCTAATCTGAACCCAGTTATCGGCTCAAGGACCTGCTTAATGGATTTTTTGGTATCAAGAGTCCCTGTACGAAACTCAGCTGCTAGTAACTGCTGTTGGTCTGTCTCCGATCCCCTATTTTCAGGTGCAAGACTGAAATTTGGGGACATAATTGTTATTAAATTATATCATTGGTGAAATGGCTCTAACAAATCTTTAATACTCTCTCTCCACCTCATTTCCTGTTAGCTCATAAAAAAAAAAAAAGGAAAATAAAGGCCAATAGTGTTAAACAATAAGTGAGTAAAATTACACACTATTTGTCCACCATTTTTAGCTGTAATTTTGTGCAGACAAGTTCACAAAAGTCAGGATTAATCTAATCTGTATAATAACAGCAGTCACCATGAAACCCACAGTAATTTTGAATGGCACTTTTCTTTGTGACTCCCTCTTCTGCGCAGAGATCATTTCTTTCATTTGCTCTCTGACCCTGATCTACCTCTAGGGAGAATGTTCTACCTCCTCTTCGAGCAGCTCCAAATTGCTTTAGCTTCACATTACCTCTCCCTCTTTCTCAGTCTCCTACGTCTAATTCAATTTCTGTTGTATTTGCTTTCCTTGCCTCTTCGGATAAAAACCCTTCTTGCTGTGTCTTTTTCCTCACCTGGCCCCCACCTACTCCCACCCTCTGCTTCTTTATGAGACACTCTCTTTATTTCATCCTTTCAGCTGTCCTGCTCACAGAGGAGAGGGATTGAAGGAGCAGTTAAAGAAATGGGAAACTCCCCCGCAGAGGCTTCAGGTAAGTGGGGAAGTGTCACAGTCCTGGGTGACCACCTGCCCTGAACTTGGTTTTGTGAACAATGGTGTATAATTAAACAATGAAACTGTACTGTTAAATGTTTGATCAGTACTGGTTCATGTTTTTCATATCCCTATCTCATTTCTTGGCTACGATTGGACTAAGGTCCCAGAACTATTGTTCAGTTCATTGCTGCATCTTATAAAAGTGCAGTCAAATTGTCATTAAGTAATGGGTGTAGATTCATAAGCTAAAAGTAAGTAAGTATCATGACTCTTAGAACCAGGTTGCTGCTTTAGCTTGTTTTATCCATCTGTGCAGTTTCATTACAATAAGGGAAGCTGCCTGTGGTTGTTTTCCAACATTTCTGTTGTTCATCCATCCATCCATTGTCTCTACCTGCTGATGTTTGCTGGGTTGCAAGGGGTCATGTGCCTATCTGCAGCAGTCTTTTAAACAAGAGGTAGGTGGACAGGTCACAAGTCCATCACAGGTCACACTCTGATTACATGATTCTGGTGTGATTCTAGCTCGGTCTTTGACCAATCTTCCTATTAGAAGTAGCAGAGGTAACTTCCGACTGTTGAACTAAAATCCATAAAGTGGAAGTAGACTTTGTTAGTGTCTGGTTGTTCTGGTTTGTTGTTCTTTTAAATTTCATTTTCCTTTTGGAATGAGAGTGACTGACACTGGCCTCTGCTGGCTGAAAAAAAAAACTTTGGAAAGTTTCATTCTAGATAAAGAAAATATCAATACAGATTCTTCATGTGTACATGTGTAAATTCCATATTTTTCCATACTCCAATTACCAAAGTACCTAACCTCTTTCTGCCTAAATTCACTTACAAATATTTGAAAAACTCATAGTGTTTTACAAAAATGTTAAATTAAGTACAATTTTAATTTAAAGACAGCACAAAGATAGGTTTAAGTATGATGGAAATTATTTAGATTAGTCATAACGGACCATAGTAGTTAAAAGGATTTTTGGTCTCAGGTAGGCTTGTTATTGTATTAATGCTGCGGTTGCTAACCAGAGCTTTGGCATTCAATTAAATATTTCTGGGACAGTGAATAAATACACTTTTTTTTCCTAATCTTTCTCCATGTATGGAAAATATTTAAATAAAATTGCACACTTTTCAGACATGCACAGGTTGCGTAGGAACTCTTAAGTTAAAGCTTAATAAGCCCCAAAATATACAGTATATGACATCATAATTATATACCATTAATTTTGAAGAATTTTAGTCACAAACTGTGTTGAACAAGTTCGTCTTTCGGCTGAATGAAAGGGAAAGGAGATAATATATTTATTTTCACATATTACTGACCTTGCAGCCTAACAAAGTGACAAGTTAAGCCATGATTGTTATCCAACTGTACATAGGTCCTCAGTTCAGTACATTAACAAATAAATTGAGCCTATACTATAGGAGAGAGAGGACATCCTAATCAGGATCCTGAATTAAAAGATAAACTAGAGCAAAATAAAAATAATAAAGCATTCCCAAGTCATCTGCCTTTATTCTCCACATAGTTTCTCAATCTGCCAGACAAACAAAACACTTCACTTAATCACATAAAGTTGCCATGGTTCTTTGCTTGGCAGAGGAATTAAAATCCCTTAGTGACACATTCACAGTGTAAAACTATTAAATACAGAGACCTACAGCCATTAAGGGAGCCATATTCCAGATTGTTCAGTGTCTCCTTGCTGTTACTCTGGGAGCTGCGCGCGCTCCTCCATTGGTTGTTGTCCTGACCCCCTGATCGTGCTTTCATCTCCTCCTTTAGGATCATCCTGCCAACTCCCTGAGTGATGAAAAGAATAAAAATATCAGAAGACTGTTAAATGAAAAAAGAAAAATAATAACACTTGCATAAAGAGGAATGGTGACAAAGTATTTTGATTTATGAGCCGATAAATAATGACTAAATGTGATTATTCTTGTCATACAAGGTAGAAGCATTTAATTAACTCGCTCATTAAATATTAACACCCACTTAAATTATAAAAGAAGGAAGCATTCTTACTTTCTTACCTTGTTTATATTATGATTCAATCCATCCTCTTCTCCTCCGGATGAAAACCTCCTCACCCTGGAGACTGGAGGTGGGATGGCGGGAAGAAGAGGAAATGAAAGGTAAATGGTATGTCAAGTGAGAAAGAGGAAAAATGCAAAATGGTTCTAAAAAGTATTGAATTTGGGTTTGAAGGGGGTTGGAGGAGGTTATTACAAATGCTTTTTAGAATTCATTTGCAAAAATGTTGAAATCCGTGTAACGTTTTCCCTCCACTTGACAATTATACACTTCTTTCCGTTTATCTATCACATGAATTGGTAAGTAAATACACTTTAGTTTCTGATTATAACATAATGAAGTGTAAAAAGGGTCAAGGGTTCTTTAGCAATATGTTGCAAAGGTGTAAGAAGGATAGTTAAACTGAAGGAGATGTACCTTTCGGTGAGCCACCATAAGGAAAATAATTGGAGTCTGCATGATAAAGGCTGTTACAGTTAGAGGTGGAAAAGCGGCTGGAATTGACCAGATTCACATTCATCTTACTCCTATTGGTTGGAGTGCCAGGAATGTCTGACAAAGAGACAGAAAAAGTAAAATACAACATGCATACTTTCAACTTTTTCTTTACTCATACTGTTCATATTCAAACAAAACTGAAAAGGGAACTGGGGGCAATGATTTTGCAACCCATTTTAATTACTTTTATCTTGCAGTCTCTAATGGCACAATTTATTATCAGAAAAACCTATAACTTTAAGGATGGTATTGGGAGCTATCGCTGGCATTTTGTTTTTTAGTAGTAAGTCTCAGTGAAGTAATAAGAAAGATTAGAGAGGAAGTGAATGTGACAGATGGCAAAGGTCATGTGTTGGTTTAAGTTACATCAATGTGGCATGGTAGTGTTTGAACAGTCCAAAGATACAAAAATCCCTTATCACATGCATTACCAACAGGCTTTATATTTATTTGATTACAATATTTTGCCATAATGCAAAAAACGCTTTGCAAAATGATTCAAGCTGCAAATTTAAATTCATCCATTCAACCCAGATCACAAACTGCCAGCTCAGACTCAAGAGAAAGGTTTGTCAGCACTTTGGAGCACGGCGTAAATCATGCAGAGGAACTGTAACTCTGAAGGCCGGACTTCTGTGCATGCTCTGATGGATCACGTACACACTCAGTGTTTGGCAACACTTCTTTCAGTTAGTTTTACCTTTTAAATCACCTACTGAATCTGTAATATAATTTTTAATTTGGCAAGCACTGTCAGTTTTCTGCCTCCTTAAGTATCTGCTTTTCTTTAGTTAAGGTTAATTAGGCAAAGTCATCAGCAGTCAATGTATGATGTTAAAGCGATGCGTGTTGTAAATCTTTAATATACATGTTAAAATATTTAATAGGGGTGTAACAAGAACTCTAGTTTGATCTGGGATCACAATCAGTATTTTTTTGTAAGAATACATCCAAAATCATTTAATTAAAATATACATCAGTATTTTTACAACCATTTATCTCCACATTTTATGAAAATACTTAACTAAAGCAACACATAAACTGATAATGGTTTAAATATGTGGCTATAAAACGGTTTACTTACAGGTTCAAATTGGAAGTAGGAAGGAATGAATTGACGTTGACGTCACAGTTACAAAAGCCCATGGAAAGTCTACACTTCTTGGAAATTATTTGTGTGGCAGCATTGTGTGTAAAGAGTAAAATAAAGAAGGAATTATAATTATATATTAACGATTTGTGAGCGCTGACTTAAAAGCTATCTGGACTGCATTTGATCATCTCTAGTTCAAAACGTAAAATGCTGGTGACACCTGAACTGGATTACTTCACACTGAACAAAACATTTATTTCTCATTATTTTATTTCTAAAATGATCTACAATGCAATTGGACCTATGGCGGCATGTAACACGCAGCAGGTCTTGATGTGGTGCATCGTATGTGTGTTATTGTGTAAAAGTGTGAATTGCTGTAAACATTCCTACTCTCTGACTGAACTATGGACTGTAGGAGTTATGTGTAATATGGAAATTACAAGAGCGTTTCAGTGGTCTCAGAACATCCCAGAAGACATATCAAGATCTCCCTGGCTTGTTTTTGGGCCTGGAAAGTGGCACTGCCAGCTGCCCTTTGCAAACGTGCAGAATGGGCCTGGTAGCCACTCACCCCTGATCCTTTTGACCAGTCTGATTGTCCACAAAACTGACGACAGCAGGAAACGAACAGAGACTGCAACCCTCAGAGACTGCAGTTCGATTATTATCATGGAATCCTTGCTGCATCCACTCATTCCCGATGCCACTGTTCAGCTAACAGGACGCAGTCTGCAATGCTTCATTACAGCCAAGGAGGAGGACTTTGCATCTATAAACATAATGGCTGGAGCACTAACAGAATTATCTATATCCACTGCCGTCTTTACCTAGAGGCCACAATCATATGTCGACCCTTTTACCTGCCCAGAGTGTTAGGCTTAGAGCAACGGAGGAACCCAGAATGCAGACTAGCAGGCAGCATGACGGTAAGTGAAAAAATATTATTTAATTAACAAAAACTCACTCCAGATGAGGCAGGAACAAAACTATAAACGAGGACCCGCGGAGACTTGGGCCTGGCGTCTGGCTTGGACCCAGGCAGGTACCGCGGAGACTTGGGCCGGGCCCGAAGAGACTTGGGCTGGGCCCCAGGAGAACTGGGGCCGGACCTGGCCCCTGGAGACTTGGACTCCACAGACAGGAGTCTGGGCGACCCTTGGAGTCAGCGGCCTGGTGGCTTGCCACGGTGCATCGAGGACCCTCGGAGCTCCGGGCAGTCAGGTGAGTGACTGCACAGGGGCAAGTCAGGCGTGGAGTTCACGATGCCTGACGAATCCTCGGAGGCTGAATCAGTGCCGCCAGAGACAGGAACAGAGCCGATGGGACTGCCGGAGACAGATGCAGCGTCTGGGGGACCCTCGGAGGCCAGAACAAGGACAAGCTGCTCCTTGAACCCCTCAGAGAAAAGGTTTGATGGCGCTTCCTCCTCGAACCCCTCGTCTCTGGATTCAGAAGCCAGACCGAGGACAAACTGTTCCTTGAACCCCTCAGGAACAGGGTTCAACGGTGCTTCCTCCTCGAACCCCTCGTCTCTGGGTTCAGAAGCCAGAATGAGGACAAAACTCTCAGTGGCGTGAGCAGAAGCTGAGGTGTCGACGAGACCCTCAGTGGCGTGGGCAGGAGCTGAGGCGTTGCCGAGACCCTCAGTGGTGTGCGCAGAAGCTGAGGCGTCGCTGACACCCCCGTTGACTTGAGCCGAGGCGTCCCTCTTACGACGTCCTCTGCGACGTGAGGAGGAGGTTGTGGAGGACTTAGGTTGTGAGTCAGGCTGTGAGTCAGGCTGTGAGTCAGGCTGTGGACCTGGCGTGGACTGCTCAATAGCAGCGCTCTGGAGACCTGACGTGGGCTGATCTGCAGTAGCAGTAGCACCGTTCTGGAGACATGATGTGGACTGAGCTGCAGCATCGCTCATGTGGCTTGGTGTGGGTGAAGGAGGACGGCAGTAAAACTGCCTTACTGTCGTTTCATAATCCCTCTCCATCTACCTGATCCTCTCCATCAGCTCAGGAGAGGAATACACGAGGCTGGTCGTCCTGAAGCTTTTGATTTGGCGTGCATAGAACCTTAAGCGCTGCTCCAACTTGTCAGGTGTTGCCTCAGAACACCGGGCTAGAGCGAGCGAAGATGGCATGGGCGGAGATGCAGCGAGCCTGGGAAACTGTGCTGTGGCAGACGAAGATGTGGGCTTACTTGCTGCAGCCCTCACGTCAGCTGGCAGGGAAACCACCTCCTCGCCAGCCGAACCACAGGAAGGTGCTCTGCGCCGACGTTTCTTGCGGCGGGAGGAAGATGACGGTTTTGCTGCTGGTACGGGAGCAGGAAGGGAATGTCGGAGCTGAGGCGGAGGGAAAGAACAGCCCTCTCGAACTCCCCGGCACTGGGCCGCCTCACGCTCCATCTGCTCCAGCAGCAGTGGAGACGGCAGAACCTCCAGGTCCATCGGCAGATGTCTCATCGCTTCCTCCATCTGCTGCTGAAATCAGCGATCCCTGGCTCTCACCTGCCTACTGTCCGCGAGGTCCATTTTTGGCGGAAACATTCTGTTAGGCTTTGAGCAACAGAGGAACCCAGAATGCAGACTAGCAGGCAGCATGACGGTAAGTGCAAATGGATTTAATTAACAAAAAAAACTCACTCATAGAAGAGGCAGGAACAAAACAATAAACGGGCAGGCAAGACAGACATGGCATGATCCAAAAAACCAGACATGAGCATGATTTGAAAACAAGGCATGAACATGATTTGAAAATGATTCCGCGAGGAATAAACAGGACAGGTGTGTATATATGGAGCGTGATCCAGGTGTAGCAAGGAGACAGATTAGCTTGGAGCAGGTGAACCGATTAAAGTTAACAAACAGAACATAAACGTGGCTGGAGCAAAACACCGAAGCATGATTCAAGAACTTAATTGTGAAACAGACCAACAAAACCCAGAGACACCCACAAATCATAACACAGAGAGCTCACTTTCGCCGTTATAGTAATACATCCCACCGAATGCTATTGCAGCCCCCTCCCTACTGTGTGACTGCATGACCAGATGGAGCTTTTATTGTCACAGTGGACTTTAAGAAGGCATGGTTCAAATCTGTGGCACATCTCGAGGTCAAGACTCACAGGGAATGTGGCAAGGTATTCAGTACCTGACGAACTACAAGGACAGCCTGCTGAGTGTAGTTAATGCTGATACCACGCTAGCAGAAGAATTAAACCACTTCGTCAACCGTTTTGTCACATTCATATCTCCTTCATCACTAATCCCTCATCGAATCACTGGTCCTCCAATCATCAGGTAAGGCGAGCCCTGTCAACTGTCAACACACACAAAGCTCTGGTCTGGACCGAGTACCGGGTAAAGTCCTACAGGCCTGTGCCAACCAGCTAGCTGGAATCTTGACAAAACTTTTAATATATCCCTGGCTCAAGTTGAGGTCCTGGCCTATCTGAAAGCAGCCACCATCAGCAGAGGGCAACAATAGCAGGCCATATTGACTACAGACCAGTGGCACTGTTGCTTGTAGTCTTAAAGAGGTTTGAGAAGCTTGTTCTCCAGCACTTCATGTCCTACCTTCCCAAGAACTTTAATTCACACCAGTTCTCCTACAGGCTGAACAGAGCCATGCCGGACACCATCATCTTTGTTCTCCACTCTGCCCTCAACCACCTAGAGCTCCCAGGAACCTATGTCAGTAGGCTCTTTGTCAACTACAGCTTGGCATTCAACCCCATCATCCCTGTCATCCTGGTAGAGAAGCTGGACTACCTGGACTCCCCCCCCCCCCTGCAGCATTCAGATTAGTGGGGCTCTACTTGTTTGCAAACAGCAAGATATATATTTCTGGCAGAGTCTATAAAGGCTTTCAGAAAAGAGATTTGTCTGATTACTCCCCTTTCGAGATGTGACATTTCAAAGCTTTCTCCCTATCATTAGGTGAGTAAAATAGAAGTATTTTGCTGCGAATTCAATACAACATATTCATGAATCAGCAAGTTGGGCAGAAAGGAAACCTTATTTTGATAATAAAAGGCAGAACACTGAAAGACATTCACTAACCTTGTCTCTTGTAGATGGGGGGGTTTCTGTAAATGTTGCTTTCTTCAGATGCTGAGAAAAACAAAATGATAGTTAGTGGCTCACAGCAACTCTTACTTTGAGAGGAAAATGATCTTGTATGTACGGTGTACACATTTACTGTAGATGTAACAAACAAGTACTCAGGGTTCCTACAGTCAGAAAAATTATGGAAAAGTGTGGAATTAGATTTGAGTAAAAGAATGAAAGAGCATAGAAAAACATTTGCATGTACACAACCTATTCCTTTTCACATTGTTTAAATATTGTGTCCAGCCTTCAGTCTTTCTTTCCTTCCTTCCTCATGTCCTTCCTTCCTCCCTGCCTTATGTCTGACCACTCTGGAAATATTTTATGTAAATTCACTGAACTATTGCATTTTATGTTCTAAACTGAATATAAAGGACCAAGATCTCTGGAAAAGCGAGTCTGGAACGTATAGGAATCCTGGATGCAGCAAAGATGCTGCTGTGCGTCCAGACAGCCTGATTGGCATGCAGAGAGGATGCTTTAAACAGCTTTACAGCTCTCAATCAAAAAGAGAGGCAGATGGCAGCAAAATAAAGAAGAGGGAAGAAAGCAGTTCAAGGATGGAGAAGCTAGAAGAATCTAAGAATGGATATTAGGAAGAATTGGGAGAATCCTGATCATTGTTCTAGATTCACTTGTACTGATGTGGGGAAATCCCCACATTCATATGTCACAATAAATCACCACTAGTTTTTTGCTATAAATAAGCAAGTGTATTCAACTGGATGAACAGAGAGGGCCACCAATCCAACGTTAGAGCTTTAACTCCCAGCAGACCATGCTTGCTAAATGCGTGCATGTGGAACTGTGGAGCACTTTGGATAAAAGCATGTGGCAAATATGTATTTTTGCTTGCTCTTGTAGTGGAGGAGGAAACGATTGCTGATGCAGGGCTGGCCAGCATGTCCAAACAAAAACTAGAAGAAGAATGTAGCATACAGAGATGGGCTGAAGAGGGAATGACAAGGCGAAATCAAATGAGAGGCTTGCAGTGAAAGGATGAGGCCTTTAAAAGGGAAATGAGCCAGGATAAAGTGGATTTAAAGGTGAAGTTCAGCATTAAATTTATAAAGTGAAAGGTTGATGGAGTGTGGAAATTAAATTATATTCCATTAGCTGGTAGATAGAAGTGGTCACAAGCCACTCAAGAGCTCTAAATGTGTAAGATTTCCCACTAGAAAGACAAAAGAGGACCTAAATCTTGTTGGTGTGCATTTGTATTCAAACCCCTTAATTATGCTAACCTTAAACGAAATCCAGTACAACTAATTGCCTTCAGAAATTACCTAATTATTAAACATTGTCCATCCGTATGTAATTTCATCTCACTATAAATGTGGCAGTTCTCTGAAGGCCTTAGAAGTTTGTTAGAGAACATCAGAGAACAAACAGCAGCATGAAGGCCAAGGAAAAAAACATACAGGTCAGGAATAAATCTGTGGAGATAGTTTAAAGCTGAGATAGGTTATAAAAAATATCTGAAACATTTTACAGAGCATGGTAAATCCATCGTCTGGAAAAGGAAAGTATGCCACCACGGCCAAACTACCTCAACATGACAATGTACTTAAACTGATATGCAGAGCAAGGAGAACATTAATCAAAGCAATGAAGAGGGTCTTGGTAACTCTGGAGGAGCTGCAAAGGTCCACAGCTTAGTTGGGATAATATGTAGAACTATTAGTTAAGGACTTCATAAACACTCTGCAAGAAGAAAGCTCTAGTTGAAACAAAACCATAAAGTTTCCCATAAGGCATCTGGGGAACACAGTGAACACGTGGAAAGAGGTGCTCTGATCAGATGAGAACAAAATAAAACATTGCACATCACCCTGAACAAACCATCCCCATCTTTGAAACATGGAGGTGGAAGTAGCATACTGTGAGGATGCTATTCAGTTGTGACAGAGAAACTGGTGTTTCTCTGGTGGAGTTGATGGAAAGATGCAATACTGGAAGAAAACCTCGTAGAAGCCAAAAAAAGACTTTAGAGGTTCACCTTGCAGCAGAACAAAGACCCTAAACATAAACACAGAGTTACAATTTAATAGATAAAACCAAGGATACTTCATGTGTTAGGTGGCCCAGTCAAAGTCCAGATCTAATGCCAATGAAGAATCTGTGGCAAGACTTGAAAATGGATGTTTAGAGGCAATCTACATCCAAAATGACTGAGGTTGAGCTGTTTTGCAAAGAAAAGGGAGCACAATTTATTGTCTCTATACTGGAATAATACTTGTGATTGTAGCACAAAGTAGATTCAGGGGGGCTGAATATAGACATTACACACTTTTCAGATTTTTAGAGGTTGTAAAAATGTTGAAAACCTTGTATTATTTTCTTTCCACTTCACAGTTATGCACTACTTTGTGTTGGTCTCTCACATAAAATCCCAATAAAGTGCAGTGGAGTTTGTGGCTATAATATGACAAAATGTGAAAAAGCTCAAGGGATATGAACACTTTTGCAAGGCACTGTACCTGTAACCAGAGTGTAAACTTCAAGGGTCTTTTTTAACAAGAATTTGCTCTACCTTTTCTGAAATACTTTGCTCCGGAGTTATGTTGTTTTTGTTTGTTACATCAAAATCAGTATTAGTCCTACAGTTCCACGTGTTGGGTGCAGGTTTGAACCTCAAAATAACAGGTAAAAAAACAATTACAGCTGGTTATAATCAGTGAGAAACACCATAGTAAAAAAATTCTTTTGATTTCAGTTTAAAGATGATGATAACATTTTTACTCTGCTCTGGTTAAAATTGAAATTACAATATGTTAATATATCTAATTGAAAGGTATAGTTTCATAGTCTCTTCATTTCTTGATTTAAGAAGTGTTACAATTCCAAAAGTTCTCTCTGAAAGGATATAAAAACAAAAAGAATAAGAACAGGACCAGAATATTTGGCTTTCTTTCTTTAAATGGGAGTTTCATTTTATTGGAATTTCATTATTTTTTGAATGTATATGTATACCAGTATGCATTATTTAAAGCTTCATGGTCAGAGAACAAATAATTTAAAATGTTTTTAACTGTAATTCACAAGTTAATGTTGCCTTTTACAAACATGTCAACTGTAGTTTGGAATGCAAATGGGCTCATTCTGTGTTGTAAACAGTTTCGGAGGTCAGGGCAATCAGAGCCTACCTGGGACATGGAAATGCTTGGGAACTTGGAAGGTGGAGGTGGTGGGTGTGGTACACCTGGGCTCTGGCTGAGTGTAATAGGGTGAGCTCCTGCCGCTCACATTGCCTGCAGTCAGCCCAGGCAAGCAGTGACAGAACCCAAAGCATTGATGGCCCAAACAGAAAAACAGAGACTAATGAGACACACAAGGACTCACAATTTGATGAGTGTGTAAAGTCATATATGTCTGCCTGTGAGGTACTGGTCACAATACACCTACTGAAAGAGGTGTTATTTGTATTGCCAGGCAGGGACCTCATTTTCTCTGTGTGCGAGTGTTAGTCTGGATGGGCTCGTTACCGGGGAGATAACAATGCAGCGGGGATCCTCCGTGGTGACTATGAGCAGGAGACTCTGTGAAGGCAGAGGTAGAGGAAAGCCTCTTTCTCAAGTCAACGCTGTCCAAGAGATCCTGAAAGCAAGCATAGAAAGAAGTTTTCTTTCAGTGAACTTCCCAAACTTTCCAGGATTGTTCACAGATCTAAAGAATTGCAAAAACACTGAAAACAATTTGTCCTTCATTGTAACAAAATATCACACTGAAACATAAAATCCAAGCTTATGCTGAGCACATTTATTCAGTGGGTATAAATTTTGGAAATAAATGTTACACTGTTTATGGCTCCCCTAACAATTAATAAAACAAATAAATAAATGTAGAATTTTTATCATAGAAACATTACTTTTATAACTTCAAGAAATATCACTTCAAGAAATATGAAAGAACATAGACATTTTTCTTAGCCATTCTTCAAAATCGGAAAGATGAGAAAACATGCTATTCAAGATGAGTGTTGTATGTTGATCTCATATCTGCTGCATACAGGTGTATATGTATCTTTATAAGTGAGGAACTGGCTAAGTGAAAACACCTCCTTGGCTAAACTTGTCAGGGATTGTTTTCTGTCTGTGCGCTCTCTCTTGTTTTCCTGGAGTGGCAGTGTCACATGGTGGGCAGAGCTGAGCTGCTGAGTCCTGTGCACCTGCACCTGATCAGCCTCATCACCGGAGCAAAAGAGGAGCTGGCTGCTGGTCATTCAACACCAACTATCTGGCTTCACTCTCTGGCTCCTTTCTGATAACCTGCCCGGCTTCCAACAAACATCAAGCATATACACGCTGCCTCTCACATGGACAAACACCTCTGGACTCTGCTTACATCTCCCCTGGTCTGGATTCATCACTGCCAACAGTAAGAACACTATCATTTCTCAATCATTCTGCATGATTAATTATCAATCCCGCTCACCATCAACCCTCTTTGGATCAAGCTCCTTCCCGGCTGAAAATAAACTGTTGTACTTTTCATTGTCTTTTGAGTTTTTCTGCATGTGGATCAGAAAGTGGCTGAAAACTATTATAAAACTAGCCCATATTAACATTAAAAGCAGCAATTATAAAGTTTAAACAACTTAAACTGTGACAAACAAGTTGGGATAAATTTGTCTTACCACACACAATGTGGAGGATGGTAAGGGAGGTAAAAAAAATATATATATTCAAACCTCACTGTTAGAGAACTGCAGCAAATGTGATTTTAAAAATAAATAAATATACAGCAGCTTTTGGAGACTATTACAAGAGAAATGGTATCATTAAAATGAGGGTTTAACATAAAACAACTGTCATAAAATCTGTATAACACCAAACATATTTGGAAATTAAAAAATACAGGGAGGGAGATAAAAATGACAGATAACTATTGATAATATATAAATTGAACTAGTATATAAACACATTTCAGAGTGTAAAAAGGGACTACAAAATCTACTGGAAACCTAAAAAAAGATGTAAAATAGAAATTAGCTAAATGTGTT
Organism: Girardinichthys multiradiatus; assembly: GCF_021462225.1. Lineage (NCBI taxonomy): Eukaryota > Metazoa > Chordata > Actinopteri > Cyprinodontiformes > Goodeidae > Girardinichthys > Girardinichthys multiradiatus. The sequence goes on from NC_061804.1 coordinate 18,380,362, forward strand.
GCAGTTATGAGGAAAACAAAACATACTGGATCAAAAATCAATAAATATTCTGTATATTTCACTTCCTTTTCACACGGGATCCAAACATTGGTTATAATTCTTACAACCAATAATAATAATATTAAGAATATTAATGTGATCCGATCATTTGAGATCATGGAGGACAAATGGTTAAGGTACTTACATGGGAGTATGGTGATAAGGAGCCCAAGGACTGGAGAAGAAAGACAATAGAAAATTATAAACATTGTTATTCTGAATCAGAATTATAGTCCATCTCCTTTTTGTTAAACACAATATAACTTAGAATCAACAGTTTTACTTTTTTTCTGTGTATCTGTGTGTGTGTGTGTGTGTGTACCCGTCCACAGCTGTTTCTCTCCAGAGCATCTTCTAAGAGCTGAGTGTGTGCATGGTCAGCCTGAAAAGGGATGATGTCTGGCTGCTGGATGTCATATATGGTTTTGACACTGGGCAGAGCCTCCAGCTGCCTATAGCCTAAAACATCAGTGTCCCCCTGAGACTGTAAGAGAAACAGAAGGACGCACACACACACATTCACACGACACTAAGTACAGATGGAGTCCTAAATAGAAAACCAGAGGTAAGGGTTTTATTTAAATACCCATCTTATATGCCTTGCATATAGAGACACACAGGCAGTTGGACAGAGTGAGATCATTGTGTCAATGTGAGTGACATTTGAATGACAGCTGTAACATAGAAAGTAAAAGATGTAACCACTGCAGCTTTGATGCAACCATGACAGCAGTTACTTACACAGATGAGCCGGTGAGGGGAACCAAGGAGTGGAGAGGAACCTGAAGGAGAAATGGACGCAGTCTCAGAGGTTCGTCTCAGCTGGTGGGCCAAACAAAAGAGCAAGAGCATGAACATGCAGGAAGTTGACTCACACACAGCCAGTCAATGTGATGCAGTTAAATGTCACCACAGAGAATTATGGTCAAGCACAAATACACCTGTAAGGTTTAACTTATGTATTTTAGAAATACTTTAATTATTAAAAACATTCTGTTATTAATACTTACAATTTTTTATTTACACATATGGCCATCCAAATACACTAAAATATATTAATTCTTAAAAGAAAAAGAACCAAAACACACATTTTAAGCTGTACCAAACTCATCCACTGATTGTCATATTGTGGGGTTGAGTGTAGGACCAAAGCGCAGAGAAGGACGCCGGGAGCCAGACAAATGGAGGTAACCTTGAGATTTATTCTTGCTTACAGACCAGGGGAAAACAGCAGTATATCAAGCTCCAGCCACAACATAGAATACTAGATGCCAGGAGACCATAATCACAAGCAGGACAGAACCAGGAAATAGACCAGGACAACGACCATTGACTAGGAGAACGACCAGGACACAGTGGGGAACAAAAGGAACAACAGGGTTTAAATACAGTACAGCAGGGGGGAACCAATGGGAAACGAGACCAGACAATCAGGGAGAACAAGGAACAGGTGTGACACAGACGGCATGGAGACAGAGCAAAACACAAACAGACTCAGACACTGGCTGGGCATGACACTGATTGTTTGTTGTCGGTCGTTGTAGCTCAACCACTTACATTTCACATTTCAAAGACACATCTTTGACAATCTCTGACAATCACATGTATCATGTTTACTGCTTCATGGCAGGTTTGAAAAGCTCAGTAAAAGCAGGATTTCAGTTCGGTGGTGTGAAGCACTCAGGTGTCTGCTAACACAATGGTAAATATAAAAGACAATAGCAATAACATATATATATATATATATATATATATATCTATATATATATATATATATATATATATATATATATATGTATATATAGATATATTCAATATTTGGGATTTTATGAGTTGTACCAGAGTACATTGCCCTGTTAGAGGTTAAAGAACTGTTGTTGCCTTTCAGTCTGGGAAAGGCTAAAGGCTTAGTTTACATCTCTCACTTTACAGTAACAATGACTGTTTGACAATTGGAGAACATTCACAACAGTTGCTAATCTTTCCTAGAATGGACATTCCAGCAAGTTAATCTGAAGGTCAGATCATGTGATGCTTGTAATACTACAGGGATTACAAAAAACCCAAAAGCCACTGTGCATCTCAGATTATGAAGGTCTTCTTTAGCCAGCTGAATGCCGAAGCCTAAACTAATACACTAAGAAAAACACTGTATAGCAGAAGATAGCTTCCTCTCCTCAAACAGAATATGGCAGTAGAGCTTAGGCTTAAAAACCCTTCTCTAATCAAAGTGGACGTCTGCCATGTTTGGCAAAAAAAATAAAAGTACATTAGCACAACTGCCTCTTATTTGGGGTGTAACGGTACAAACATTTGTATAAGAATTTTCTGTATGGGCTTCGCACCATGTACCAGAAGAATACAGTTTTACATGTACAAATGCAGAAACTTATAAACAAATATGCATTTTAACTTCTTTAACTCTGCATTCCTCCCAAAAATTTAATAATGTAGCACATAATGCCAAAGTAAAACAAAACAGCACAGAGAGCACAGACAAGTCAGAGCCTATGGACACCCCACCATCATTACTGTCTGCTTTTTGGTAACATTATTTGTGAGCTGCAGATATGGTGGAGAAAGAAGGGGAGATCAAATAAAATCTTTTACAATTATAAGGAAGATAGCTCTCTTAATTTTAAACTTATTTACCCACTTAAAATTACATCGAATACATGTAAACCTAACTGGTATGATGAATAAAACACATACGCACAAAGAAAAAGCCTGTGGACTGGAAGTGGATGATTTTGAGCTTGATTGGCCCTGACGAGTTATTTCCAATCAGTCAAAGCAACATACATACAACTCTTTTATTAGGGCCACACATAATAATCTATATGAGGACTCATAGAAAGTTAATGTTATTATTATTATTACATTGTTATTAGTTCATGATACAGACAAACAAACTACTGTGGTTTACAAAGAAAAAACAACACATTTAGGCAAAAAACGAACAGAAACAGAGAGAGAGAAGAGCAGGGGGTTGTTGCAGGTATTCGGAGAATCACTCACCCTCAGTTTTCTCTCCAGACGAGCTGCTTCTTTACACATGGGGTGCCAAACCTCCGAACCTACACATACACAGAAACACACAATTATTCCCCGGTTAGATTTGTTTATTGTGTGTGGGCAACAGCCATACAGTTTTATGGGATCCTATGAGGAGCAGATCAACCTCTCTCGAGTGCATCAACATAAATCAATCACACACACACACACACACACACACACACACTGAAGAGACAGGCTTTGTGTCTTTGGAGGCAGTTTCTATGGTCTGAGAACAGGGCTTGTAGCTCTTTTGGCTTCCTTGCAAACACACAGACGAAGTGAAAGATAATCTTTAACACAAATCTGTGTAAGTATTGTTTGGTTGCCTGCTTTCCAAACCCACTTTAACCTGTTTGGTGCCTCTTTGAGTCTTCACCAGAATCAGACATTTTTTTTTTTCCTTTACTTTGCATCTCCTGAAATGTAAATGTGTTGCTATTAGTGGCTTTATGAAACAGATAGCTCAGAGACGACACATCTTGCTTTTATTGTTTTCAAATGCAAAGTCCTGTACATACTCCACAAGAAGAGATTGGCTCAAAGTGGCAAGAAGAAGAAACAAGCTCTTTCTAGCTGCATGGGAACTCAAAATTAAGCTCAAAATTAATTGGAAGTCCCTGTAGTATGCTCAAGAAGCATACATCAGTGAAGTGAGAATGCCCCGTTCAAATTTCTGAAACTGAAAAACAGTTCAACACTGAACATGTGCAAAAGGTCCCACACCAGGGGCCTCATGTACACAGCATACGTACGCACACAAATCTTGCAGCACAATGTATTACGCTTAACTTGGCAAGTACAAAAATGAACGTTGCGTGAAAGTGTGCATAAATCCACGCAAACTTTTGACCTGCCGTGAAAATGTGTGGAAGCCACGCAAACGTTTTCACTCGACAACAATAAACTACAGAAAACTAAAACTTATCTAAATACACTGAAATATGACTTCATTCAGCTTTATTTAATTCATGAAGCATCAAACCTGATGTTTTTTCATGAGTTTGAGCTTTTATGGTTTCCACCCAAGCGAACAAACTGAATCACATTTAGCCTCAAACAATACACACCTCAGAAAATGATGGAAACAACCCCAGTTGGATGGAAACTGTAAAACATCCTTTGTTTTTGTCACCTGTGAATGTAACTGTGCATCGATCTGTGAATTGAGGAACATAAAATGGATGCAAATCATCTAAGGGGCACTTTCATTCTCACTGAAAAAGAAAACGTTGTTGGATCAGCAGATTAATTCCTAACAAGTAAGGATTGATGAATCCTAAGGTAGACAAGTTGTAGACAATCACACATGTCCATAAATAGCTGCATAAAGGTGCGCGTAACTATGGAATGATGGCTTTGGCACAGCTGGTGGATGGAAGAAGTTGGAGGGAGCGTTTTAGTCAGAGATCGTACTGACCTGCTGGCACATGATGAGACATGGCTTATCAGCCAGTTTAGATTACCCAGGGCATGAAGCTGGCCTCAGTGTTACAAAGGGAAACCAGGAGGAATTGTGCGTCTGTGGTGCCAGTTCCAGTTCTCACTAGGCTGCAGTCCTTTCCACCAGAGCTTCTCAGAGGGAGCTGACCGACAGGTCGGGTTTTTAACAGTCATCCCTGAGCCGGGCCATGCCACCCATATGGGTCGGCCTCATCTGTATGTTGCCCAGATATAGAAAGTTACCCTAAACTGTGGCTCTCATTTGCTGCGTGGGGATGATTTTTGAAGGTAATCAGAGCTATGGACTGCACTCATACTGCTATAAGGGCCCGATCTGTAAGTGAATACGAATTCATGAAAAGAAAGCATTTTCATTAAACATATGTGCAACCTATTTATGATGCGCTAATGGATCTCATTAATGCAATGACACATTTGCCTCCTCAGCTCATGATTCCTTTATACTATAATAATAATATTAAGTGTTAGGAAGAAACCTCAAGCAGACTACGTGCGTGATGGCATCTTCTAGGTGATTTTCTATTTTTTATGTGGAGTCCTGAATGGTTATAAAGATACTTCACAGTGTGTGTGGTGACGGTCTTCCTAACAGAAATATGGGTGGAGTATTCACGTCATTATAATGAACACGGTGAGCTATGATAGACCTTAGTGCAGCAGCTAGAGTGCCTGTGGATCTGATGCAGACATTGTAGAACTAAACAAGTTCGAGCCGACAACCTTTTTATTTCAAGTCAGGTTTTAGTCGTTGATCTCATTCAAGAAGTTGTTGGTTTGCTTTAATTCACTTCAAACTTTCATCATGATGAGCAGACAGTCTCGTTTTTCCGGCGACAGGAACTGGTTCTTTGACTGTCACAGCACCGTTGCCATGGTTATTTGGACATGTAATGGGTGACTTCCGGCTATTTATAGAACTTAGCATATGTATTTGGGGACAGGAACTGGACGGTCCAAGCGCCTCGTGCAGCTATGGCAAATCCAACGCAAATTGGGATGTATGAAGGCTAAGTGTGACATGTCTACGCACAGTTTAATACATCTAAACTTTTTGTGCGCAGCAAGTTTCAGAATTTCTCCCTACCGCAAACTTTTAGTATGAAAGCTGTGGACTCTTTCGTACATGATGCCCCAGGGCTGCAAGAAAAGTAAGCGTTTTTTGTCCTTGTAGCCCTGAGAGAGAGAACAAAATTCCCTGTTCTTGTGGTGTATGTACAGGCCTTAATAGTTCCACAAATCATTAATGGATTTAAAGATCTCATCTCATCATCAACATGATATTTTGCATCAAAGTAAAATCAGTCTCATCCAGTATGAAACTTCATCTGGTAAAGTTGCTGGAATGGATTATTATGAGACCCAGTGCTGATGGTATCAACGTATTTTTCATTGCTTTCAAATCATTCATATTTGTCCTGTGTGGGGCTCAGGTGGCTCAGGGTAGGGGTTCGTCTTGTAACCATTGGGTTGCTGGTCCGAACCCCCTCTCTGTCTGCCCGGTGGCACCGATTGTATGGCAGACCCCGCTTCTGCCCTGCAGCTGTGGCTACAATGTAGCCAACCACAATCAGTGTGTGAATGTGTGTATGAATGGGTGGATGACTAATTGTTGTGTGAAGTGCTTTGGGGTCCTTGGACTTGGTAAAGCGCTATACAAGTGCAGGTCACTTACCATTTCTTGTCTGACACATTGTCATTAAAGTCTGCTATTTGGAAACATTGTGGTTTCTTACTCAGTTACAGTGAGAAAGGAAGCTGGATCTAAGCAAAGCTTCATGAAAGGGTTTTTTAATAGTGATAAGATCAGTAGCTCACTATTTACTGAACTTTTATACCCGCCTGGTATGATGCCACACAATCCAGCTGCCGGTAGTATTCAAGCAGCACTAAACACCTTGCAACCAAACAACAGAGCTTAATGCTTAGATAATAAATAAAACAAATATTTATGTATAAATAAAACTGTTAATAGATACATTTTAATACATAAAGATAAAACTCGGCCCATTCGTATATTTTCTTGAACTCTCTTAGCTCTGCTTGTCCCACACAGCCCCTCCCCTCGCAGAGGTGATCAAATTTAGCTAAGCGGAGTTGTTCGAGAAGTCACTCGGTGTGAAAATGGACAAATTAAAGAAACGCATGGAGGGCACAGAGAATGTAAAAGAAAAAAAGCTCAAAAGCCTTGAAGTACCAAAAATGCCAGGTCCATTTTTTGGTCCCGGTCCAACCCTGCCACACGACAATACTGTGTTCAGGTGACTCCATAAAACAGCTGAGAGGGTGTTTTCCCACCAGGTGTAATTCTATATTAACCCTCAACCAATCATTTCCTTATAAATTAAAACGAAGTTATTTAAACAGCTTTTAACAATTAAATGCCAACAGTCTTATTGAAATGTTTCTCAACTACAACATTGACCATTCTCAAGCAGTTTAATTGTACTACAATGACTTTACGAATAGACAAAATTAAACCAATCTTCTGTTAGTTCTTGTTTTTAAAATCAAACCATTGTCTAAAAATGTTAATAATCTTTGTTTACTGTTGCATAAAGTGAACACCAGGTTTTCCAAGTCTTGCAAATAAAATGCACCCACTCCAAAATGTAACTTCCAGTTCAAACTTAATGCACTGTAAACTCCTATCCTCTATCATTTATTTGAGTTAAAACTAAAATTCATTATACTTGTGTCTCAGATTTTTCGTTTTATTCTTTGCAATCTTTCACAAGTGAATTTTGCAGCTTCCAATTTAAGGTAGATACAAACTGATTCCGTAAACTCTTGCTTTGAAAGTTACATCAATACAGAACAAAAACTGAGAGAGACAGAGGCAGAAGGAGAGAGTGGCCCGAGAGAGCAGAAGAGGAAAGAGGAAATGAATGGAGGCGTGTACAGATTATTCATAACAATAAACCACTAATGTCAGGATGTTATATGCATGAGGATCTGATAGTGATAATAATGTTAATACATCCGCCCTGCGGCAACGCACACAACACACACTCACACAGAGGCCAGCTGACAGCCTTGCCTGACCCTGGGACAAAATAATCTTAGATGTGCCCACATCCACTCCAATCTGTAACTAATAGAAATTTGACTACTTTTACCATTTCAAGACATAATTGATATTGCATTCCAACCCCTTCAATCTTTCTCCTTAGATCCTCTTCCCTTCACCCTCCCCTTATCTGTTCCATGCTCTGGGTTTTTCAGTCTCCCTCCTTAGAACAGGTTCTAGATAATATTTTTTATAATTTATTTTTGCTTCCTCTGCTAAAGTATATCATGAAATTATTTAAACTGCTGCTGTGTATCACAAAAAAAAACCTAAGATCTAATTTTCTATCCTGCACAGCAACTCAGCTGCAGACCAATTATGTTCTGCAGCACAACCAAGAAGTAAAAATATATATGAAATAATTACTAAAGATTTAAACACAAAATAATGTTTTATTTAAGATAATGATAGATTAATTCTTTTTCTATTTCCCCATTTATAAATATCATCTGTCCCCCTACTGCAAGGACACACAGAACAAAATAGAAAGGGTTGTAAGTATTTTTTCTTCACAAACAGGCCTATTTGGTTTAGTTTTTGACCATAACTTGATGGTTGGAGTGTCCAGTTCTGGCACCCCCTCACACACACACACACACACACACACACACACACACACACACACACAAACACACAAACACGCACACAAAACCTGAAAGCAGAAACACACCCACATCAGTATTTATCATTTTCCCGGGTCTGGGGGCAATGCAGGCCAGCTGAACGGACTCTGAGCTGATCCTTACTCTACTATACAACCACCATCAACATCATAAATCTAACCTGCACATTCGCAATCATGTAAGTTCACACAAACACACTCACACACAAACACACACACGCACAGACACACACACAAAACTGCACACAAAATCAATACTGCAGACGGAAGCCATGCGTGGTGATTCAGTGCGCCCCCGTCCCACCCACACTTCTTGACTCTGCTGCTGAGCAGATGTGTGGCCTTGACATCCTTTATCTCCTGAATAAGAACAATCTGCATTTGTACAAAGAAAGTAATTCATTTTTGAGGAAATTTTCTGCCTAATAGTCTCCTACAAAAACACATATTGCCCTGTTTGTTTTTTCTTCCAGCTATTTATATTTTGTTGTTATGGTATGAGGGTTCAGCTACTTTAGATAGCTCTATGCAAAACAAGAGAAATCAGTCAGAGAAACTTGCTGTCTAACTCTTACCAGCAATATTCAAAAAAGACTGGATGAGAGCAGCCAGTGTTAAACTCTGGAAACAATATTGACATTTGTGTTTGTGTCATTTGAAATTCCAATGGTACTGTATAAAGCAAGAGATATGTAAATCACACTCAGATGAGTTTCCTTTGGCTGAATAATGCTGCCATTTTTATGTGCTGGATGGAAATTTCAGCTGCACCTCAAAAAAGAATGAAGTAGCAGAATAAAAGTTGCAATTGACAGTTCTTCCACGAGGAAGAGGAATGTTTGTCTGGGAGAAAAACAAAGATCCTTTTTTGGCAACCACAGATCAATCAGATATAAGCCTAAACCCATCATTGCTCACAGAAATAACTGTTTTTTTGAGGTCGAACAAAAACTATGAAACTCTCTCTCTATATATATATATATATACACAGTACAGAGCAAACGTTTGGACACACCTTCTCATTCAAAGAGGTTTCTTTATTTTCATGACTATGAATATTGTAGCTTCACACTGAATGCATCAAAACTATGAATTAACATATGTGGAATTATATACTGAACAAAAAAGTGTGAAACAACTGAAAACATGTCTTATATTCTAGGTTCTTCAAAGTAGCCACCTTTTACTTTGATTACTGCTCCGTACACTCTTGGCATTCTGTTGTTGAGCTTCAAGAAGTAGTCACCTGAAATGGTTTTCCAACAGTCTTGAAGGAGTTTCCAGAGATGCTTAGCACTTGTTGGCCCTTTTGCCTTCACTCTGCGGTCCAGCTCAACCCAAACCATCTTGATTGGGTTCAGGTCCGGTGACTGTGGAGGCCAGGTCATCTGGTGCAGCACCCCATCACTCTCCTTCTTGGTCAAATAGCCCTTACACAGCCTGGAGGTGTGTTTGGGGTCATTGTCCTGTTGAAAAATAAATGATGGTCCAACTAAACGCAAACCGGATGGAATAGCATGACGCTGCAAGATGCTGTGGTAGCCATGCTGGGTCAGTATGCCTTCAATTTTGAATACATCCCCAACAGTGTCACCAGCAAAGCACCCCCACACCATCACACTTCCTCCTCCATGCTTCACGGTGGGAACCAGGCATATAGAGTCCATCCGTTCACCTCTTCTGCGCTGCCCAAAGACATGGTGGTTGGAACCAAAGATCTCAAACTTTGACTCATCAGACCAAAGCATAGATTTCCACTGGTCTAATGTCCATTCCTTGTGTTCTTTAGCCCAAACAAGTCTCTTCTGCTTGTTGCCTGCCCTCAGTAGTGGTTTCCTAGCAGTTATTTTACCATGAAGGCCTGATTCACAGTCTCCTCTTAACAGTTGTTCTAGAGATGTGTCTGCTGCTAGAACTATGTGTGGCAATGACCTGTTCTTTAATCTGAGCTGCTGTTAACCTGTAATTTCTGAGGCTGGTGACTCGGATGAACGTATTGTCTGCAGCAGAGGTGACTCTTGGTCTTCCTTTCCTGGGGCGGTCCTCATGTGAGCCAGTTTCTTTGTAGCGCTTGATGGTTTTTGCGACTGCACTTGGGGACACTTTCAAAGTTTTCCCAATTGTTCGGACTGACTGACCTTCATTTATTAAAGTAATGATGGCCACTCGTTTTTCTTTACTCAGCTGCTTTTTTCTTGCCATAATACAAATTCTAACAGTCTATTCAGTAGGACTATCAGCTGTGTACTGTATCCATCTCCTGCTCAACAAAACTGATGGTCCCAACCCCATTTATAAGGCTTGAAATCCCACTTATTAAACCTGACAGGGCACACCTGTGAAGTGAAAACCATTTCAGGTGACTACCTCTTGAAGCTCATCAACAGAATGCCAAGAGTGTGTGGAGCAGTAATCAAAGCTAAAGGTGGCTACTTTGAAGAACCTAGAATATAAGACATATTTTCAGTTGTTTCACACTTTTTTGTTCAGTATATAATTCCTCGTGTTAATTCATAGTTTTGATGCCTTCAGTGTGAAGCTACAATATTCATAGTCATGAAAATAAAGAAAACTCTTTGAATGAGGAGGTGTGTCCAAACCTTTAGTCTGTACTGTATATATATATATATATATATATATATATATATATATAGTACTGTGCAAAGGTTTTAGGCAGGTGTGGGAAAATGCTGTAAACAAAGAATGCTTTCAGAAATATATATGATTGTTTATTTTTATCAATTTACAAAATGCTAAGTGAGCAAACACAAAAATACAGCCAAGTCTTTAAGAATTATGTTCAGCATAAAGAAAAACAAGAATTACTAGAAGTGTTTGTATTGCCCCCACAGAGCCCTGATCTCAACATCATCAAGTGTGTCTGGGATTAAATGAAGAGACAGAAGGATGTGAGAAAGCCTACATCCACAGAAGATCTGTGGTTAGTTCTCCAAGATGTTAGGAACAACCAACCAGCGGAGTTTCTTGCAAGTGTAACTAGAAGAATTGATGCTGTTTTAAAGGCAAAGGGTGGTCACGCCAAATATTGATTTGATTTACATATTTTCTTTTGTTCATTTACTGCATTTTGTTGATTGATGGAAATAAAGGATTAACACTTCCATTTGTGATAGCATTCTTTGTTTACAGCATTATTTCACACCTGCCTAAAACTTTTGCACAGTGCTGTATATTTAAAAAGACACATCAAATAAGAAATTGTAGTTGTGCCTTCTTCACCATTCTTTCTGATAATCCATAGTGAATACACCATTGTCTAACAGTAACTCTGCATGTAGATATGTATGAGTTTACTGTATCTATATTAGCCTACATATTTTAGTTAGAAAACTTTAAAAAGTGTAATTCAGCTATGCTACTCTGTTTTTTCTTGCCAAGAACTTAATAACCTATAACCTAATAATATTTTATTTTACAAATGTAAAAATCCCTAAACATTTTAAAATCCTTTAAAAATGATGAGAAACTGATTGTTCATGGTTGTCTAAAGAGGCAGAGTGTCCATGGACACACACCATTAGCTGATTTTATTAAGGTATTAGAGTATAAATAATGTACAACACAGTGATATTCAATGCAAGTTTAACAGAAAATATGAAATATGAACAATAGCTGACTGAAACATAATGCTGGCAATGTTCAACCAATGAGACATGTTAACACCTCCTTTCACAAAACTCCACTCTGAAGGGCCAGGGTAGTTTCAAAGCTAATACCTGACTACTAGGTTAAGAATATATACCATGGTACTCTGATTTTTACTTGGTTACTGTGTTGGAAACAACAGATGTAAAACAATGGGCCAGAAGGCTACATTGGATCCTAAAATAGGTTCCTACATGCTTTTGATTGCTTTATAATGTCTGTGACACAAGGTTGTGTTAGTATAGTAGTCTTGTAATACTCTACTATGTTTTCAGCATTACACCTACATGTCCGTCTTTGTGGCATGAGGTAGAAGAGTTCTCATGACGTCAAATTCACAAAATAATTGCACTTTTAAAAAGGGAAGCCTTCACCAAACAAAATCAAAACATCATGGAATCAAACTTCCTCCGTCCATCCATTGTCTACAGCAGCTCATAGGACTGGTGCCTATCTCCAGTGGCCGATGGGGGAGAGGACATGGGAGAGGCCCATGACATTTAATAACCAGGTTATGTCACTGAAAAGCACTGGATAACAGTAGTAAAAGTACATGGAACACTGGTTTATAGAGTAAACTTCAGAGATGAATGTTACTACAATGGCCCAACAAATAAAATCTTAAAAAGAGAATATCTGTAGTGGACTGTGACATCCCAAAAAGGTGAGAAAAGAAACCCAGCTGAACATGCTAGCTGTCAATCCAGAAAGTTTTTCTGTTTATACTTTGATGCCTTTTGGTTCAGACTGTAGGGTGAGGTGTTAAGAAAAATGTTGTAAATGTAGAGGATTAAAAAAAAAAAATTACATGTCCACAAAGATGCAATACACATTTGATTATAAAACCAAATGACTTAAACTCTGTTCAGTAAAATCTGGAAATAACTCCCAACATAGTTACATTATTTAGATAAGTATTAAGTGTAAAGCTGCTGGTTTTCCTACTATAAGACATTTTGAATATAACTGTATCTGGATATGTATGGTTGGATGTTGCATAAAAGCAAAGCCATAAAATTCTAGTTTCCAATAAGTTTAGGTAGAAATTCATGTACTTCATAAAATCCAGATTTTATATCCATTTATTGTTTCAGCCACGAACTAAAATTTGTGTAAACTAAAAATAGTGCTTATTGTGCCAAATACTGGTATTTGATTAAAACTTCAGATTAATCATGATTAATTAATTATAAAACTTCTAATTAATCAGATATATTTTTTAATATGTCCCACCAGTACTTAAAAGCTACCCTGAAAAACTTAGAAACACAATACTGCATTAGAAATCTGCATTCATTTCATAAAATTGAGCAACTCCATTAAACTGACAAATGAATGCGAGCAGGCATACATAGACACCATTTGTTATTTCAGATGTGCACCATGAGATTGATTGCAAAGACCTGCATGTGTATCTGTCAGTTTGGGTGTGCATGTGTCCTAATTGTACTTGTCTCATGAGGGTGAGTTTTCAGTCCTCCTACATGGCTGAAATCATCAAAAGGAGCAAATGTAACCTTGGGGCAACTCACTGTAACTGAGCAGAAACACAGACAAAGATACAACCACAAGTACACTTCAACACATACATGCATGTACCTAATCGCATATGCAGAAATGTTATAACATGCTTTAATTACATACATACACACAATGTACAACTTTTGAACACACTCTTTCCAACAGACTTGCTGTATTTTCTCTCTTTTGCTCACCTTCGAAAGAAAACTAGATACAGCAGTGAGGTTAGAGTTGATTTTGCAAAGGAATAAAGGTGCATCTTTAAATTAGAATATAATATAATTGAAAAGTTCATCTATTTCAATAATTCAATTAAAAAAGCGAAACTCTTACACAGATTCATTACACACACTAATATATTTAAATTATTTATTTCTGTTAAGTTATATGATTATGGCTGGCATATTAAATAGAAAATAGGATTATTGAACCTGTTGCTCTGCTGAGGTGTTATTGGAAGCCCAGATTGCTTTAATAGTGTCATTCTACTCAACGTTCCATTAATATGCTTATATACAGCACTCTGTGAAAAGCCAACTTCTTCAGCAATTACATTTTGTGGCTTATCGTGCTTGTGGAGGGCATCAGTGTCTCTCTACTGGAAATGTGTCAAGTCAGTGGTCTTCCGCATGTTTGTGCTAGAGATAACATACCATTTATGTGATAAAAATATTACAAAAGACCAATAAAAATTTCTTTGTTTTCTTAATGTATATCACTCTGTGTGCAACTACTTTATGGATTAGTTTCACGTTTGACTTAAATTGACTTTTCAGTGGTTTTCTGAATGACTGAGATGCACAACTGAAACCGTACAAATCCAATATATATACAATTCTTATGGATGATTAAGCCAATTCAAATATTTGTTCACAAAATTACAGTTAGTCTCCATAGTGTGAGTCATTCAGGCTTAATTAAACACACAAACATACACACCTATAAATACACACTCAGTTTCACAGATGCTGCATCACACACAGGGCATCTGGATTCTTGCAGAGTACAACTAATTCAATAAATTCGAATATGATGTCTATTAACTGTACAAATCCGGAAGCATGTTTGTATTTCTTTGACAACATATGAAGACTGGAAGTTTTTTATTGAATCATTTTAGCCATAGTTCAGAGTCATATGGCCGATTCAGTTGTCAATAAATAATGAACAGTTTCCTCACCTGTAAGGTACATTTCCTCTCCTTCCTGAAACATCATGTGGCAGCGGGCACACCTGGCACAACTCGGGTGGTAATGCTTCCCTCCAGCCTGTAGATATGATCATGGTGCAGAAAAGTTGAAGCAAATGAGATTAAGGAAAATGAGAAAATGAGAACAGGGTGATAGAAAATAGGAAACAAAAGAAGTGATAAATAGAGAGAACAAGAGATAAAAAGAACAGGTGGGGGAGATGAGGGAGTAGGATTTTCAAAGACGTCTCAACCAAAATCAAAACTTCTATTATCTAAAAAACAGAAAGCTGGACGTTATAATTTAAAGAAAAAATCACACAAACATAAAGACAAAGATCCTGGACAGACGTATTCCTTGTTTACATACATAATCAACATTTACACATATCTACACACATTGATCAGCAGTAACATTGTTGAATTGACAATGACAAATGAATAACACAAAAGTTTTCGATGTTGGAACATTTAATTTCTCTTAGGGAATGAGAAGGTACTGTTGAATTTCTGAGTTAAACTGAATTAAGTTGTGATGATATATTGTAAAATGCTTAAATGTCACCTATAATTTAGTTTGATGTACATTAATATCTAAAAACATTGTATTTATCTCGTTTTTCAGACTTGTTTTTCAACCTGTAAGGTTCAGCCTAATGACGTACAGGGCTTAAAGGACACGTAACTCATTGCAGTGTACCAGTGTTGGGACCCACAGCCATGGATTTCAACATGAAGACTCCGGTACAAACTTTTCTGGAACTTTCAAAATAAATTGCATTTAACCGACTTCCAGCACAACTTCAGAAGGGGAAAGGGTGGTAACAGCGGACTTCCCATGATGCCACTCCCCGTATAAAACCCCACCTTTCCAATGGTCCTTTCTCTACCACCTGGACTCCGTGCGAGCCTTGCCAGGGAGATAGCGCGCTAATGTCTCTTTGCTGGCAAACAGACATAAACTCTTCAAACTGGATCCAAGGGTGTCATACGATCATCGATTATATGCACTAAGTTAAGTATGGATGAATTACTGTTTGTGTATTCATTCATAAAAAGGGGAAATTAAGGTATAAGCATTGCTTTACTTTCTCTCTGAGGCCTGCAGAAGCAAACTGTGTTCCAGAGAAGTAGAGACGCTGTCTCTACTGGTAATGTTGCATTACTCTTTTGGTCATGATTTCCAATCATCTTTAATCGACTTGTTTATATTGTACATAGCCCATTAGTCTTCCTTATTCTTTAATTCTGCTTGGTAGTTTAGTTGGATTGTTTTAGCATAGTAAAGAGTTTGTTGATTGAAATATGTTTGACTTTGAGTTGACTTATTTTTGTTAATAAATTCTTGTATTTTAAGAAATTGTGTGAATTCATTCCATGTGTGTGCAGAGTTTGGCTGTTCAATAATGTCAGAGCTTGGCTCACACCTTTCTATTTTGTCCTAGTACCACCGCCTTATTGGGCTGGTATTCACAGGATAACCCTTAACAGACCGAAATATAATTTGATAAAATATTAAAATATTAATATTGAATAATATTCTCAGATTCATAATCACAACATCAGATACCACAGCAGAGCTGCAGATGTCTGTTGGAATCAGTGTATCAAAACGTCAGAGCTGTTTTGGTCTCAAAAAAGGGGAATGTGCTGAAAATCATTTGCTTTGTCACAATGGTATGGCTGATCAACACAAGTACCTCACCTCAAGGACTCTACCACTGATGTAGCTGCTGCAGCCCTCACACCTGATCCCAAACTGAGTGTGGTAGTCATCCTCACAGTAAGGAATCCCATCTCTGCCAGAAACAGGGATATGAATTTAATTTTGACTCCATACCTATTGCAATTATTGTCCTACTTTTCATCTTTTCCAAATATAACAATTCAAAAACTGTGTATTCCGCATACCAATTCTTACAGCATTTATTAAGTCATGTTTGGTCTAATTGCGGTAACGTATGAAGGGCATATTAAGCAGCTTACTTGCTGATGTATTCCCCAGTGAGAGCACAGCCGCACGTCCTACATTTGAAACAAGTGATGTGCCACTGCCTATCCAAAGCCAGCAGAGACTGGCCCTGTTTGATCTCTTGGCCGCAGCCTGCACAGTCTGGAGAGCAGGAACAGGAGAGGTGGCAAGTCACACACTGAGGAAGGACATAGCGTCTTCAAGCACTTATCTTTCTGTTGTGGTTTAAAGCTTTACTTTTTTTATTCCCTCGCTTTCTTCTCCCTCTCTCCTGTTGAGATGGTCACACTGTTTCGGGCAGGTGGAGCGACCAAAATAATGCTGCAAAGCTACCTGAAGCACAGGCCACCTTCTGAGTGAGTGTCTATATTTGAATGAGTTTAGCTGTAGAGAATGTGGCTCTCTTTTTGGTCAGGTTGAATGTTGTAGGGAAAAAGCTATACATGCTAGGTGAATGAGTAAGTGGGATAAAACTATGTAATGCAAAGAACTTGCATTTATACTATCTATAACAAGACTAAGAAATATAGTGCTGTGAAATCGTATTTGCTTCTTGACAGATTTAGTTTCTGTTTTTACTTTTTTGTCACACTAACAATAAATGCTGATTTAATTTATTAAGGGGATAAAAACCACCCAAACCAACCTGGCCCTCTGTGAAAAGGTTGTTGCAACCCTAAACATATTGACTGGTTCTGCACACCATTAAGCGTTTGCAGTAACTGGCGGTGAGTTTCTTACATTGCTGTGGAGGACTTCTGACCCACTCTTCTTTACAGAGTTGTTTTAATTTCAGCCATATTGGAAGGGTTTTTCAGTATGAAGGGTCTTCTTAAGGTCATGCCAAAACATCTCCATCAGATTTAAGTCCAGACTTTGACTAGGACACTAATCAAGGTCTCAGCTAAAGGTTTTAGGCTCAAACATGTTAAACCTTAAATTTAATACTTAATTTTGTTACGCCATTGAGAGTTGGCTTTGCTTTTGTGCTTCAGAATGTTGTTCAGCTGGATCACTTAAGTGTGAGTGAGCTCAAGGTCATGATCGGATGGCCAGACATTCCCTTTCACGAAGGTCTGCAAGAGAGCAGGATTCATCATTTCACCAGTTATAGCAAGTCATAAAGTTTGTGAAACAGCAAAGCGATCCCAGACCATCTTGATATGTTCTGGTAGTAAATTTTGTAGAACAACCAGTCCTCCATATGTGGATAAAGGCTCTCACTGTGGTTTGCTGGAATCCCAAAGACTTAGAAATGGCTTTGCAGCCCTTTTCAGATTGATAGATGCCAATGACTTTATTTCTCATCTGTTTGTACATTTCTTTAGAGTGAAACAATGTGTTGCTTTTGAGACCTACTTCATGTTGTCTGACAGGTTATATTTAGATGGTTCTCAATTCTACAGGTCAGGCAGTAATCAGACCTGGTCGTGGCTAGATATTGAACCAAAAACTAGATTAATCACAAATGAATCATCATTTTAAAATAGGGAGGGTAAATATGTTATTATAGGGTCAGGTTTGTTTGGATAGCTTCTTCCCTTCATGGATGAAATTATTTGAAAAGAGTATTTTGAATTTATACATGTTGCCTTCGTCGGAGATTAAAATTTGGTTGATGATCTGAATTAAGAGGACCAAAAAAAAAAAGAATCACAAGAAATTTGTAATGGGGAAAACACTTTTTTTCACAGCACCATATCCCACATTTTTCTCATTTGATAGAGAGATAACAATTGTGAACTCTTCCAATATTGAACATTCATTGAATTTAGCATACGAAAGTCCATCAAATCCTACTCCTCGCTAGATCTCTTATTGAACTTATATCCTGTTATTCTAGGAAAACATTTCAATTCATGGCAAAGAAAACTGAAACTTTAATTTACACTTTATTTTATTTAAATGCCAAAAACCGAATCACTTATTTGTATTTACTTTAAGGTGTAATGTGTAATAATCAGAGGAAATCAATTTATTGGAATTAAAAAACAGCAAACATTGTCTTTTCAACTTCATAAAAATAATTCTGGGTGTGATCCAAACGGAATTTTACTATTGCATTGTTTCAGAATATGAGCCAATAGCTTGCTTTGTCATCGTTTTTCTAGCTGCTTTGACCCACATGCAGAAATACACTCAGGAAACAGGAAAGGTTTAACAAGTTTATTATGAAATATTTTGAATGCTGGAGAACAAGGAACTCGCCGCTGTATGGAGGAAGGATCAATGGTAAGTGGCAGAAATAATGCTGGGTTGTTGATTTTGATATATATTGCTTACAGGTGGTGACATAGAGATCTGCCGAGGGGGTGGGGGTGTGTGTGGGGTGGGGGGGGGGGTGGGGTGGGGGTGGGGTGGGTGGGGGGGTGGAGTGGGTGGTGGGGAGAGACAGGAAAACCTGGGAAGGAGGACACGAGACACGAGAAGGTAAGTACTCAGAATAATCACAGAGAGATTTGTCTTGGCCAGCTAGAGTTACCACTGCAGGTTGACACTCAGGCACTGGAGTGTTGGCAGCATTGGGTCTTATGCTCCTCTGCTGATGAGGCTGATGGAGAACACTTGTGGACTCAGCTCCTACCGTGCGTCTGGTGCCATCTAGAGGTTGGATGGGGTTAGTAGCAGGCAAAAACAGGTGAACAGAAAAACTCCCAGATCTCCGACAGTACTCACTCCCCAACGGCGGCCGCCTGGCGGCCCAGAAGAAGTGGAGGGAAGGGAGGAGAGGTAATCAGAGATTAGGGACGGGTCGCAGATATTATTGACCGGGGCACCCATGTGGGGTCCTCAGGACCGTAACCCTCCCAGTCGACAAGATACTGCCAACCACGACCCCACCGACGGGACTCCACAATCCGTCCGACCACATAAACTGGGTACCACAATCCATCCAGGGTGGGTGGAGGGTGTTCGGCCGGAGGGCAAGAAGGATTTGTGATAACAGGTTCGATCTGAGAAACATGGAATGTTGGGTGAATGCGGAGACACGAAGGAAGCTTTAAGCGGACAGCTGAAGGACTGATAACCGCCTCAATCTCATATGGGCCAATGAACCTGGGGGCGAGTTTCTTGGACATCGATTTTAAAGGGATGTCACGTGACAAGAGCCAAACCTTCTGACCAGGTTGGTAATTCAATTCAATTCAATTCAATTCAGTTTTATTTATATAGCGCCAATTCACAACACATGTTGTCTCAAGGCACTTCACAACAGTCAGGTACATACATTCCAATTAATCCTAATCATTGAACAGTGCAGTCGGAGTTAACTTTTTAGTCAAATTGGATAAAAAGATGTTCTATCTAAGGAAACGCAGCAGATTGCATCTAGTCAGTGACTTGCAGCATTCCCTCCTCCCGGATGAGCATGTAGAGATAGTGGACAGTGACTGACGTTGACTTTGCAGCAATCCCTCATACTGAGCATGCATGCAGCGACAGCGGAGAGGAAAAACTCCCTTTTAACAGGAAGAAACCTCCAGCAGAACCAGGCTCAGTGTGTAATCGGGAGCTGGAATCCTTCTCCTGTCTGCAAACCTTTTGTTCTGCTCTGCAGTGCATTGAAGAGCTTGTGAGATGGCTGTCCAGATATGTTTGCATTTACAGATGTGATGGCGTACTCAAGTGACAGAGATCTCCTTTTTGTCAGCAGAAAACAATGGTGGTTGGTAGCCCAGAGCAGCTTCGAAAGTGGAGAAACCAGTGGCAGCAGAAGTGTGGTAATTATGAGGGTACTCGACCCAAGGCAGGAATTGGCTCCAGTCTGTGGGGTTGGTTGAAGTTAAACAACGGAGGGTGGATTCCAGTTCTTGATTCATTCATTCCGTATGGCCATTAGACTGTGGGTGATATCTTGAGGTTAGAGACACCTTAGCTCCCAATGCTGAACAGAATTGTTTCCAAACCTTAGCTGTGAACTGTGGTCCGTGGTCTGAGAATATCTCCAGAGGTATTCCATGGAGTTTGAAAATGTGTTTCACCAGAAGTTTAGCTGTCTGGAGGGCAGAGGGTAGTTTTCTGAGGGGGATAAGATGACAGGTCTTAGAGAAATGGTCGATAATAGTGAGTATGGTGATCATACCTTTAGAAGTGGGAAGTCCGGTGACAAAGTCGAGGCCAATGTGTGACCAGGGTCGATTAGGAATACAAAGGGGTTGCAATAGTCCTACAGGTGGTTGATTCGAGGAATTGTTTCTAGCACAGATAGCACAGGCTTGTACACATCCTTTAACGTCTCTATGAAGGGACAGCCACCAAACATTCTGGAGATGAGGGCGATGGTTCGGCTAGAGCCAGAATGGGCCAAGAACTTGGATGAATGGAGCCAGTGGATCAGGCGGGACTGAACAGTTGATGGGACGTAAGTCCAATTTGGGGGTGCAGTTCTGGGATCTGGTTCAATCCTGAGGGCCCGGGATACCAGCTTCTCCACATCCCATGTGAGGGCTCCAACAACACAACTAGGTCGAAGGATGGGAGCAGGTTCCTCGTTAGAGTCGTCCCTTGAGAACTGTCGAGAGAGGGCGTCGGGCTTGATATTGTTGGAACTAGGTCTGTATGAGATAGAGAGGTTAAAACGGGAAAAGAAAAGGGACCAACGAGACTGGCGAGGGTTAATGCGTTTGGCTGCTTGAAGGTAGGCTAGGTTTTTATGATATCTCCATACCACAACTGGGTGTTCAGCGCCCTCCAGCCAATGTCGCCACTCTTCCAGGGTCAGTTATATTGCCAGACGTACGCGGTCTCCCACATCGTAATTTCTCTCTGCTGGATTGAATCTGCGGGAGAAAAAGGCACAAGGGTGAAGTTTGCCGTCAGAATTAGAAACTTGGGACAGCACAGCTCCTGCTCCAATGTTGGACGCATCTACTTCTAGAGTGAATTGTTTTGAAGGGTTTGGGTGAATGAGAATAGGGGCTTGAGAGAAACTGTCCTTGAATATCTGAAAAGCAGCATCTGCCTGTGGAGTCCACTCAAAAGGGTGTTTAGTGGAAGTCAGAGCAGTTAATGGGGCTGCAGTTTGACTGTAGTTTCTGATGAATCTCCTATAAAAATTGGCAAAACCCAAAAACCGTTGAAGCTGTTTACGTGAGTCAGGAGTGGGCCATTCGAGTACAGCCTTTATCTTGTCTGGATCTGAACGAACCTGCCAACCCTCTGGGATGAATCCGAGGAAGGTAACAGAGGTCTTGTGAAACTCACATTTCTCAGCTTTTACATATAATTGGTTCTCTAGGAGGCGTTGAAGGACCAGGCAGACATGTTGTTGATGCTCTGAGAGGTTCTTGGAGTAAATGAGGATGTTATCTTGATACACAAAGACAAAACGATCGATGAAGTCCCTCAGGACATCATTCACTAGGGGCTGAAATACGGCCGGGGCGTTACAAAGGCCGAAAGGCATAACGAGATACTCAAAATGTCCCAAGGGGGTCTTAAAAGCTGTTTTCCATTCGTCCCCCTGGAGGATTCGGACGAGATGGTAAACATTTCGGAGGTCGAGTTTGGAGAATATGCTTGCATGTTGTACAGGTTCAAATCTGGAAGAAATGAGTGGAAGAGGATATTTGTTCTTTATTGTAATAAGGTTGAGTCCCCTGTAATCAATGCATGGACCAAGGGATCCATCTTTCTTTCCCTCAAAGAAAAATCCTGCCCCTAGAGATGATGAGGGATGAATGATGCCTGCAGCAAGGGATTCAGTGATATATTTTTCGAGAGTTTGTCGTTCTGGGCGTGAGATATTATATAGTCGACTGGAGGGCAGAGGAGCCCTAGAGAGAAGGTCAATGGCGCAGTCGTATGGCCTGTGAGGGGGTAAGGACAGAGCCTTGGTCTTACTGAAGACCTGTTTTAAATCCATATACACTTCAGGGACTGAAGTTAAGTCTGGGTACTCCACAGTTCCAGGATCAGGTTCAGGTTGTTTGGGAAAAATGGCTGAATGTAGACAGGATGAGAGGCAGTTTGTGAACCAGGAACATATTTGACAGTTTGACCAATTAAGGAGTGGATTGTGTTTCTGGAGCCAGGGAAAGCCTAACACTAGGGGATTCTGAGAAACAGGAAAAACGAAGAAGGATATCAGTTCTCGATGATTGCCTGAGATTACTAATTCTAGAGGCTTGGTCTTGTGTGTGATGTATTGCAGGTTCTTACTGTCAATGGCGGAAACCAGGTGAGGGAAAGGAAGAAGTTCTGTACCGATCTGAGCCTGCTCCAAGCGTTGGTCGATTAAATTTTGCTCACATCCTGAGTCAATGAGAGCAGATAAGTGGAGTGAATCTTGGGAGAACAAGATGGTAGCTGGTATGGTGAATCTGTTATTGGTAGGGGTGAAGTGATGGTCTGTCAGGTTCCCCTTTACAGCTGGCGGACCCTCTTTTTTGGTTGCACTGGACAAGAGGCGATGAAGTGTCCGTGTGTCCCACAGTATAGACACTGCTTGTATTCCATTCTTCGTTGCCGTTCTTCTGGGGAGAGTCGAGTTCGACCGACCTGCATGGGTTCTGGGGTGGGTAAAAGTGGTTCAGGGCGAGGTGCTGCAGCTGAGCTCAGAGGTGCCTGCGATCTCATAGCAATCCTTTCAAAACGTGACTTTCTTCTATCTCTCAATCTATTATCTATTCCAGTAGCTAAAGCTATTAACTCATTCAAAGTTTTGGGTTCATCTAGCAAAATTAACTCACCCTTCGAAGATTTGTCAAGGGACTGGAAAAAGGCGGCCTTAAGAGCGCAGGTGTCCCAACCTGATGCGGCAGCTGGAGTACAAAACTATAGAAAACTCTGAAATTGGTCTATTTCTTTATTTTAGCGCCCACAGATGGCAGGCTGTATTGGTCTGGTCAAATTCGGTGTCAAAAGTCTGCTTGAATTCACTTATAAAATCATTATAAGTGCAGCCGAAGCGGTTATGATCGGTAAAGCGAGCCTCAGCCCATCTTAATGCCTTTCCAGTCAGGAGTCCTAAAATAAAGGAGATTTTAACATCGTCATGGGGAAAGGATTGTGGAAAACGATAAAACACTAGGGAGCACTGTAGGAGGAAACCTCCACAACAACCAACCTCATCCGAAAACGTCTCCAGGTTAGGGGAAATGACATCACGGGAATGAGGAAGTTGCTGTGAGACGGCAGACTCACCGGTGCCCTCTGGTGCAGCGGGGCTTAGGCTGTTCAGGGAGAAAGATGGACGGAAACTCCGGGATTGTGTCAGGTAAGTGATTGGTCCAGGTAATCCTGTCTTACTTGCACTTGAGGTTGAGGTGGCACCAGGTGGGTAATCTTGAAGGGGGGCACGGTGAAGGGTGAGCCAGGTTCGTTCGCAGGAAGTCTGAGGAGCCTTGTAACCAGAATGCAGCCAACTGAGAAGATAATCTGTGAAGTTCTCTTGCAAAGAGTGGATCTGGGTTTTCTGCATAAGCAGACTGGACACAGAGGCTCGGGACTGGAGGTAACCTGGGAAGGAGGACACGAGAAGGTAAGTACTCAGAATAATCATAGAGATTTGTCTTGGTCAGCTAGAGTTACCACTGCAGGTTAACACTCAGGCTCTGGAATGTTGGCACCGTTGGGTTCTTATGCTCCTCTCCTGATGAGGCTGATGGAGAACACCTGTGGACTCAGCTCCTACCGTGCGTCTGGTGCCATCTAGAGGTTGGATGGGGTTAGTAGTAGGCAAAAACAGGTGAACAGAAAAACTCCCAGAACTCCGACATGCTCATTGTTTTGTAAATCAAGAAGCTGCATGAACGTGCGTCCATGTGTTAGTGTGTGCATGTTTGCCTCTTACAGCTCGGTCCAAGAACCTTAACAGGCTTGTCCTGTTCCAGAGAGTGGGAGCACTGCTGACACACACACTTTTTTCCACAGAAGGTCACTCTGTCTCCAATTGGGAATGGATGCCTAAGAAAACACACAAATTAAATCGCTTTCAACCCAAACACAAAAGTACCATCTGCGGAGCAATATTCATTGAAAAAAATCAGTCTGGTGTTTTATGTGCTAAACCTTTACCAAATAATATTCAAATATCTATTAAGATATAGGATATTATTTAATAAATAAGCAATATAATTTTAGTAACAAAACTTGTCATAATACAATGTGTGAAAAAACCTACTGCTAATAACTGCTTCACCTTGTAGCCCATAAAATAAAATGTTTCAGATCCTTATAATATTTTTTACATTAGACAAAGGTAACTGATTATTAATTATTGCCACAATTGGCAGCAGCTTGAGTTGCCATCAATTATTTGTGATAAACTTCAATTAGCATTTTTATGTCCCTGAATTTTGGTTCACTTTTCTTTGCAGAATTGAATTAATTAACCAACACTGGTTTTCTGACATGAATGACCTCTTCATGCCACAGCATCTCCATTGTTTTTAAAACCAGACTTTGTCTAGGCCACTTGAAAACCTTATTTTGAGTTTTTCTCTCTTTTTTGAGCCTTACAGGGGTGGACTTGCTGATGTGTTTATGATTGTTGTTCAGGTGCTTAAGTGCAGAAATACACTCGAGTTTCTCCTTTAGGATTTTATGAAGCAGAATTTATAGATCCATCAACGGCAAGCAAATCAGCTCATGAAAAAGCAAAGCAACAGCAGACCATCACACAACCACCACCGTGTTTTGCTATCATCACTATTTTCTTTGTCATGGTTGGTTTGAATAGTTCCATCCATGAATCCATCCATAAATACATCCATGAATCCATGAATCCATCCATGAATCCATCCATCCATCCATCCATCCATGAATCCATCCATGAATCCATCCATGAATCCATCCATGAATCCATCCATCCATCCATCCATCCATCCATCCATCCATCCATCCATCCATTCATTCATTCATCCATCCATCCACGAATCCATGAATCCATCCATGAATCCATCCATCCATGAATCCATCCATCCATCCATCCATCCATCCATCCATCCATCCATCCATCCATCCATGAATCCATGAATCCATCCATGAATCCATCCATGAATCCATGAATCCATCCATGAATCCATCCATGAATCCATGAATCCATCCATGAATCCATCCATGAATCCATCCATCCATCCATCCATCCATCCATCCATCCATCCATCCATCCATCCATCATCTATATTCCCCGGGGCTGGTATGGATCTCCAGCTGTCATTGGGTGAGAGGCAGGGTTCATCCATTTCAGCTATTTCATCACACAATCATGCACACACACACTCATACCCAAGGGAAATTTAGAGAGACCAGTTAACCTGACAGGCATGTTATTTGGAGTGTGGGGAGGAGCCCACACATGCACTGGGATGCAAACTCCATGCAGAAAGACCCCAGGCTGGGATTTGAACGTAGGACTTTCTTGCTGCAAAACAGCAATGCTAGTGCACCCCAGTTTGGACTGCTATTTTCCTGAATAAAATTATCAGTTGAAAGCTGTTTTTTCTATATTTAATAAGTTTATGATCTCATCTGACGATGCAAAACTTTTCTTGGCGCTCAATAGTTAAGTTAGCACATGACTTTTGCCATTGGATGACCTTAGTTATTACAGGGATGTCTGTTTTTAAGTGTGGGTGTATCTTTCTCCTTGCCCTAATTTTTATAACAAAATGCATTTTTCTAATAATTTGCAAACTATTTAAGCAGTCTGGTAGGCAATGTTCCAGTGAAAACATATCAGTGCCTCTTTCTGTTTCTAACATTCTGGAAAAATATACCCTAGTTTTTAAATAGGTGACTTGCTTTGAAAAAGTCAGTAAAAGGTGAAATAAAAATGTCAGAAGTTACAGGTCTACAGCAGAAAGCTGCATTTTATTTTCACTTTGAAACGAAGATATTTAAAGACATCTTTTCACAGTATGTGGTGCACCTTGTTAAACTTACATATTTGTTGCTGTTGTTTACATATATTAACAAATTGCACATGATGCCAGGAGAATATCTGATTAAGTGATAGAGCTCTACACAATGCAGCAATATGTGAAATGCAACATTTGATACACACACATAATACATTTTACTTCACCAAGTAAAATTAAAGTTCTCGACACAATCCTTTCTTTTTTATCTGTGTTGTTACATTTCTTTAAACTGCTGATTTGCAAGATAACACTAGGTTCTGTCATACAAGGTGTTACTTTTTTCAAGGTAGCAATGTTTATATTTTCATTGTTTGTTGCGTGTCTGTACAACAAACTGTATTAGCTTGGCCATACCTGCAAACACTGCAGACAAAACAGTGCGGGTGGTACGTCCTCCCCATGGCAGAGACCACCTCTCCAGTGATGTACTGGTCGCAGCTGTCGCACTGGGTCCCGTAGAGCCGCTGGTAGTCCTCCGTGCAGATGTACTCGCCAGAGTGGTGAAAGAAACCCGCCTGCACCAAGTCACAGCCGCACACTAACCATACAGAAGAACAGAGTTCAGTGGTTTGTTTTATGTTCCAGAAAGGTTGATGGACAAAAAAACAGAAAACAATACACCTTTTGAATAGATTAAGGCATGAAATATATAAGAGGACTCATCCAACTGGTGAGGTGTGATTAAAAACCTGCATATGTCGACCTTCTGTGGCAGTAACATTTATGTAAAGTATTTGACCTAAAAACTTTAGTTTTGTGCTAGATTAACAATAATCTTGATCTGATTGTGTTCTGTCTTTCATGGTGATCCTCTAGTCCCATCCATCTGATCTAAAATTATACAATCCTCTCTGGCTGTCATAAGAAAATGTGAAGTGTAAAACATTTTGTACACCTTAGATGGTGAGGTAGTCATCCATCGTGTAATATGGTTTAGAAAACTGCTGACTGGTCCAATGTGCAGCATTAGTTTATCAACAGGCACAAATGACAAAAACTCCAAAAGATCTCCACTTTCCAGCATTTTGTGTAAAGTGTGATCACCCTAACAGCCAATTTGTGTTTACAAAAAATACATACATTTATATGCATTAACGTAGGCATTAACATAGGCAGTTTCAGAAGAAAGTGCATGCTCTGTGTTTAGTGTTTATTGACAGCATGATGTATGGCTTTTATTTAGCAAATTCAGGGTCCCTCAGCCAAATGATTGTTTCTGGTCCAGTTGTGCCAACATTGGGAATTCCTCTGGTCTGCTGGATGGTTAAGCAGTTTAAATTGATCTGAAACCAATATGTGGTCAAGTTAGAATGAGCTTAGCCTCTTACCTTATATTAGCTGTAGTTTTTGGAAATTACATATTCAAAGTATTTATATCAGTTGAACTTTTTCACATCCTGTCATATTATAAGCCACAAAATCCAATGTATTTTGTTGGGATTGGATGTGAGAGAAAAAACAAGTATTTCATTATGCCATGCATCTGCACTCATCTCAGGTCTGTACCAGCTTTACACATCTAAACGTTTAAAGTTTTTCTCCTCTTTCTTTGGAAAATAAAAGAAACTTAAGACTCAATATAGTGCATCTATGAACAGCAATTTCCAAGTCTTGGCACTGATTCCTAATTGGATTTAAGTTAGAACATCAACATACTTTGATCTAAATCCTTCCACTATAGCTATGGGTGCATTTGATAAAGGTACTACAGCCCTTATATGATTGAAAGAACTTCAGAACCATTTTCAACTAATTTATAGCCTCCAACAGGTTGCTATCAGCACCTGCCTGTATTTTGCTCCAGTCATCAGCTTTGACCAGCTTTCCTGTACCTACTGAAGAAAAGCCTCTCCACAGCATAATAAAACCCAGGTAGGTGGGATGCTGGAAAACTTGGTAAGTTTTCTGTCAGACACGATGTTTCAGATGTAGCCTGAAGAGATCAATTTTGGTCTCATCTAACAAGAGGATCTTTATGGTAGCTATTTCCCCTACAAGGACTATGGTAAACTAAAAACGGAACTTATTATGAGTCTCTTTAGACAACTGGTTTCTTCTTGCCACTCTTTTATAAAGGCCAGATTTGTGGTGAATGATAGCTATTATATGAACATATACTACCACCTAAGCTGGAAATCTCAGTTTCCCCATCCAGAGTTACTATGACCCTCTTGGTTTCTTCTCTGATTAATTCTCTCTTTTCTTGGTCTGTCATTTCAGATGTCTTAGTAGGTTTACAGTTGTGCTACACTCTTTCCATTTTTGGATGATGGATTGAACAGCACTTACTAATTGGGTGACTTCAAAATGCAGTTGGTTGCAGTGAAATTTTGGAGTATCAGAATACATTGGTCTCAAAAGAAATGGATTCCACTGTTTTCAGATTTTTATTTGTGAATGGTTTTGTATAAATTTCTTTCCACTTCACAGTTATGCTCTACTTGGTTGGTCCATCTCATAAAATTCCAATAAAAAGCAATAAAAAAAGTTAGTGCTTGGAACGTAATAATATCCGTTAAGTGTATGCATATTTTTGTAATACACTGTATGAGTTTTTGTTTTGTTTTGTATGTTGCATGTGCATATTTATTGAAAGTAATTATGTTGATAAATAATAAAATCCGTATCATTGGTTTCCCCTTGAGCTTTGCAGAAGTCAGCACACCATTTATCTGTCAAAGTAAAATAATCAGCACCATACAGGCACAGGAAATGAGGCCTATACATCAGTATAAACAGCAGGACGATGATACAACCTGAATTAAACTATAGGTTAGACATCAGAAAGGCGGTCAAGGAATCAAGATGTCTGGCAGTGAATTGAGTGTCCTATCTGTAATTAAGGTAATGGCTCTAAACCCAGTGGGCTGAATGGATCTGAGCTGATCCAAGGCAAAGTGTTAAGAGGCTGAGATGGAGGATGAGACTGCAAGAGAAATATTGCACATTAAAGCCGAGTGGATTCAGTGTAGCTTTAGACAAGCCTGGAGTCAAATAAATTAGGGAATATTTATTCAACAGAAAGAGTTTCACAACCCTAGTAAAAACATTTGATCTCTTTGTAAGGTTATTTTTGTAAATAGCTAAACATTGTATATTTACCAGTTGCAAATGTATCCCCCTGTCCATAAACTGCTTATTTTTATTGGCAAGAATACAGTAACGGTAAACAGTGCAATAAAATCTGTATAGTCACAGCATGGCAACTTTACTTGAATAAATGTTGCAATTCACATGCTTAATGCATAAAAGGAATTAGACTATATGCCAAGTGGGATATAAAACCAATTATTGTATGAATAAGAGCACAGAGTGACTACAAAGCGCATCTAAATAATGTAAAATAAACTTACTTAAAGCAATGAACGCAGGCTGAGAAACAGAAAACTCTTTATATTCCCATGTACAGCATTTCCCACATTTTCTGAAGGATTGTTCCTCCTACAAATCAAAGTCCTAACTGAAAAAACATCGGATACAATTTCATAAAGCTTGGTAGCACATATGCTAAAGATAACAGTGTTAACCCCTTGTGGACAACCTTGCTCTTAATGCAGCCGAAGTGGTTTAGCCCACCAACCCTGATTGATGCCTATTCCATATATACCAAGGATTTTATTTGAAACACTTTGACACCACCTAGCAGTTGGATGTTACGCCAGTTTATGCCTCATTTCACACATACTAAAGGCCTGATCTTCAAAGACCCCAATTGGTGGGTGCTAATTTACATGTACTATAAATAAATTGCACGTGCAATAAGTGGGCGTGTTGCATGTTATTTTCAAATATTGTGTGTGCAATGGATAACAGGTGCAATCCAGGTGCAGACCGCCCTATTTAAATGCGGAAATTGCGTGTGCTACTGGCTGGAACAAGAGGAAAAGCAAACAGATCCTCTGCTGTGTTGCTATAAATATGCAGGGATTGCTATGGTTCATCATTATAAATGATTCAGTTGCTGATTTTTTTCCTTCCGTTCCGTTCGGCCCTTGCTTTTCTGGACTGTTACAGTTAGTTAACTTTTGTTGTGCTACTCACAGCAGGTTTGTCATCTGCCCTGACGAGATTATTTCTCTTATCTTGCTCGAAGTAACTTGCAACAAATTGGCCAATCAATATTAACAATATAAAAGACAAATATGTCTGTTAATTGTCTCCCTTGATCTTTTAATTTATTTCAGAGACTCACCGGGTTCTGTTGTTTTTTTGAGAGTATATGTTTGAAGAGTTCGGAGTTTATCATAAACAGCCACAATGTTTAAGACTGAACATAATATTAGCAACATAAAAATAGATTGTTGTAGGAGTTGGCAATCTGTATGTTACAGCTTTGCTAATTTTAAAACATAGTCAACAAAATCATAATCAAACTGCTCCAGCTCCAATTGCCCTCCAATGACATAGTGTTACCATCAAGAATACAATGTGTTTGTTTAGTGACTAGATTAAAGGATACAATGTCTTTGTCATCACATGGAAAAGCTGCCTTAAAATGGTGCTTTTTCACCTGCTAAGAAGTGATTTTAGCATCTAGTTTGCAAATGAAGGAGTTATAATGTCTTTAGTTCTTTCCTATTAATTATATTATCAACATCAAGGCACAGTGGGTCTTTTGCATGATGTGCAATTATAGGCTGTGCACGCTTGATCAGTTATGTACGCATTTTGCCATGATCAGGTTTGTGCGCGTTCAGCAGATGATCACTGACAGCGATATAACGCTGGAATGATGTTGGATGAAGTGTTGTTAGTTTTACCATAGGAGAAATATCATGGCTTTTGTTTGTGATTGGCTCCAAATCAGAGCTTAGATAATCCTACATAGAATCCTCTATTCTTATCTATTGTTACTATTTTTATTTTTGACATCCCAAATCTGTTGGCACATGTACAGAAGATTCTCTCTCCCTGTCATTTGTCATTCTATCTATGCCTCCTTCTGGCCAAAGTGACAGCACACATTTTTGCATCTCATTTGGTACATACATTTCACATGCATAAATTGTGCCCGCAAACAGTTTCAGGCTTTGAAAATTGCATTGCGGTTGGTAAGGGATGACATTTGCATATCCTCCTTCCATGAATTTGCGCGTTTGGGTTATTACCATATTTTTTGCATATTCATGAAGGCAGACACGCTAAAAAGTTTGCGCCCACAGTTCTGCTGATTTTGCACACGCAATCCGATTACCACCTCATTTGTGGATCAGCTTTGCTAACGCAAAGAGGTTTGCGTGCGGTTTTGCACATGCAAATCTTTTGAAGATCAGGCCCTAAATGTATAAATTTCTTCTTAATTGAAAATCTTCAAAACAGCAGAAATACATACAAAAACTGATGGGAAACAAAATACTGTGTAACTGTTTTTGGGAAGTAATTGTTTTTAAAGTCACCAGTTGCCTCTCCTCCACCACAAAGCTTGCCATCATGTCAATATTTGCCTTATATATCTATAAAGGTGAACAGATCCTGACCATTGGCTGACATTTAAGTCGACGGATGAGGTAACTATGTTGTATTGCTTCTAAATGTTGTATTGCTTCTAAAGAAGAGTAAAGATTAACCATCTGAGAATCCGCTACAGGTGCTCCCAAGTGGATAATTATAAGTAGAATGAATCAGACAGCAAGTGAAGCCATGACTTTTACTTTCAAACATCCAGCATCCCGAGTTGAGTGAAGCATCTAGAAAGCGAACTGGAAGATTAAGAAGTGTTACTGTTGGATCATTAATGCACTGTTTGTTGTAGTTGCACTGAATCTGTTACAGTGGCACACACAAGGCATATGTGGCATTTGAGAACTACAGCTCTTATTTAGCTGAATTTTTAACATGTTTAAAACATCTGTACCAGTCTGTCTTATCTAGTGATCAAACTGCGTCTGCTACACAATCAAATGTGTTCTAAGGCAAAGCCAAATTTTTAATTTCTGATTTGACCCTTTCCTCCAATGCAAAGAAATATTTCCATTTACACACTGCACGCAAAATAAAATTAGGTTTTCAATAGTATGATTGGGGCAAAAGCCACGAAACCTTGAAACTCTTTTGTTTCGATCTTGGTAGTGTTCTATTATTTGCATCTTTGAGTGTCAGCCCTAACGTGTGCCTGTGACATCAGAGACCTGGAGGCACGATATATATATTTTTAAGCATATTTTAAAAATTTTATAAAAAATTAATTTTTATTATCTTTTAGTTTCTGATTTTCTTTCTTATAATTATTTAACTACAGCTCTTTATGACTATTTGTTTTAAGTTTATCACATTGGTTTACATTAGGATTACTCCAAAAAGAGCTCAAAGTCTGGAAAGGTCTTTTTCATTAAGTTAAATGACAATTAAAAAAATTATAATTTTATGTGAACTTCTTCTTACTTAAAAATATGAGTCATTTATTTAAAACTTTGTTTTGTAATTTTACTGTTATGGTGCATTCATTTTGCGTTTGTGCAATTTTACCTAAAATAAACTCTTTAATCCCTCTCTATGCTTCATAATTTTTATAAGATGTTTTTTTCATAGGCAATAAAATCTAGGACAACAAAACAAAGTACGTCTGCTTCCAGACAACTTTGAAATGCCTGTCTGACCTTTATTTGCTTGCTTGGGACTAAAGCTCTCCTGAGAAGAACTCAAGCTGCTGAACCAATGTTTCATGCTCTTGTGTGCAAAACAATTTTTACACTGTATCACCACCAGACTCATGTGACATGTAGAAAATAAGTCAAACATCTCCAACTTTAGTGGATTTTAATGTATGTTTATGTGAGTCTTTATTTGACCTGATTAAAACAAATCTACACATAATTACTATTTCTTCATGCTGCTGACTTTAAACACACACTTGAGAATTTAATTTCTCATCCAACTCAAAGCTTTCACACATTCATCACTGTCTAAGTGAAAAACGATTAAGATGTAGAGGAAAGCAGGAAATATGAGGGAGCTGTTGAGACTTGGCCTCTCTGGAGGCTTCTCCGGTATTTTTGGTTTCAGATTCTTAGCCAGAATTGCCCTCACACACTAAAATCATTGCACAAATGTCCCTCTGTCAACTAAGGAAACCATTTCTCAAACGGTTTTCTAACATATTAGAAGTTCAGAATTTTTTTTTACTCTGAACCTCAACATTTTCATTTAATATTGTCTTGTTAGTATTCACCAACAAACATCAGATATATTCTCAGTTATAAGGGTTTATGTATTTAAAAGGGTCTAAAATAAAAAAAATCTTTAATCTAAAACAAAATATGTATATTCTTGCAGCTATTATTGGATTTAAGAGGTCAAGTCGCAGCTTGGCACTGCAAATCAAAGCAATCAATTCATTGATCATAAGCAGGTTTCATTAGCTCTATAATAGCAGGAGATTGGGCAGTTTGCTGGTCTGGAGCGGACATGTGAGTGTTAATGCAATGCCCCAGAGGAAACAACAACCAAGACTTTATAGAAGCTGTTCTAACTGTCCACCATTCTCTAAAGGATATAAGGTCATTTTCAAACTATTTACAGTCAATCATTCTACATTGTGATAGATTATGCATTTTTTGTCTGAGCAGCACAGTCTTCACAGAATATGCTACTCAGAGAAGAAACTGTAAGACTTCAGAAGCCTTTGTTGTAAGGTTCATGACCGTACAGTTAGAAAACTGAACAGAACAAGTATGACTTTATAGGATGGATTGCCATGAGAATGCATCTCTCTCTCTGTTAGGAAGACTGTAGCATGCTTAGGTTTGCAATGTTGGATCTTAATGAACAACACTGCAAAAAGAAGAAACAAGGGCTAGACACCAAAACATTTAGTTAGCAATTTATTGAAAACTGCATGGAAACCCTAGATGTTTATCACCTCATGAAAGGTTTAAGACTATAACCCTAAAAACTGAAGTCTACACTTACATCTGGCTTTCATGTTCCTGTCCTACTATCATGACCTCCTGATGCAAAAGCAAAATGGTTTTCTGTTATTAAACGTGGTACGATTGTGCAGATGCACAAGTAGGATTTGAATTTCTTTGTGATGATGGTGAGGGTAATAGGACAAAAACGTCAACTGGTAAACCCAAAGAAATTTCACCAAAGGTGACCGAGAAGATCCAACAGGCGGTCTGTGGAGACACATGCT
Source organism: Girardinichthys multiradiatus (assembly GCF_021462225.1). Lineage (NCBI taxonomy): Eukaryota > Metazoa > Chordata > Actinopteri > Cyprinodontiformes > Goodeidae > Girardinichthys > Girardinichthys multiradiatus. The sequence continues at coordinate 18,414,956 of NC_061804.1, forward strand.
AATTCTTGATGATAATTAATGCTCACTCAAGTCAAATAACAATAAGATGCTATCTGCAAGAGAGGAGCTTTAAAAAAGTATATTTAAATGCCATGTCTCATCCCAGGTCACAGACTCTCTGTCAGGATCTGGAGTTTTGTGTGTGTGCTTTTTTGTTTGTTCACTGTGTTCACTTCTCAGATGGTGCTGGAGTTCTCAGGTGTGCTGGGTGACAGGTGTAACTAATCTGCTGATTGCTTGGAGGTGTACTTAAGCAGGAGGCTGCCAGCACTTCAGGGCCAGAGTGTTTGCCTTCAGTGGTACAAGCTCAAGCTACAATTAATCCTTGCTTTGTTCTTTGCTCTAAGTAACATTCGTATGTGCTCCTTCACAGGCTGTTTATCTGAATCTTTGGATAACCCTTGCTGATGCCTCACTTCGCTCTCTGCATCGTTTTGCTTATTTGGATTACCGACTTTTGGAGAAAGGATTCCTGTTGTCGTAGGTTAAGATCCCAAATTCCTGTTTCCTTCATCTTTTCAAAGACCAGCTGGCAGCTTCTTGTTTCACTGTCATCCGAACCAAGGCATAAGTGTAACCTGTTCACCCTCCAACGCAAGTACTACCTTCCTGAACTCCTCACTGTCCTTCACAAGTCTCTCAAGCAGTTTCAGAGAACACTCAGACTCCAAAACTCCCCCCCCCCCCCAGCAGTTAGATTACTCCAACATAGTAAGCCTTTCCTTAAGTTACAGTCACCACGTTAAGTGTAGTGTTTTGATTTATTTGCCCTAGGTTTACTACAGCATTTTTGATTCACCTGCTTCTTCCTCTTCTTCCTGTATAGTTGGCGATCTACCTGTTCCAGAACAGTTCTCATTTATCCTTGTTAAAGAAAATAAACCTTCATAACCAAGTCTCCTCTTCTGAGTGTTTCTCTGCATGTGGATCAGGACTATCACGAACAAAATGACACTCTCCTCTTTGGATTTTGCATAGGAGCTCCAAACATGGGACATTGAAAGGTGGAAAAACGTTTTATTCTGGGTCTTTCAACGGTTAACAACACTGAAGGTCACAACGCCTACTGACAGAGGACCTCTTACATGATAATAACATCCCTCTTTTGGACCATTCTGCATGTTCCTCATATCTAAATCCCACTCAAAATATTTGTGGATGCATGGGAAAGGAGGGGGAGATGTCATTTTCAGACCATGGATATCTTTCGTGAAGCCACCTTAACCCCTTGGGTAATAGACTTGGTTATAGGAACATTTACACTAAGCATGTCATACCAAATTTTTGAAGTAATCAACAAGAGCAATGGAGCTCACTGCTCAGACTTTTGTTTTGACAATTTTACTTCTGTTTTGGTGTTTTGTGCTACGGCCTTAAAATTTTGATCAGCTCATAAACAGCCTATTCAAGTTTAAATGCAGTTTTCAGTAAATTGCCCCTTTTTATTTTTTGTTACCTCTTGAAAAAGGCGAACAGTCCCAAAAGAAAGTGGAAATTATCTCATTTGATTAAAAATATGATTAAATGCATTTAAAGCAGAACTTTCACAGAAGTGGAAAATGTCATTGCAAAAAAGGCCTGGAATATAAACGATAATGTCCCTGCCTGCTACCATCTAATACTCCTTCTAAGTCACATGACATATTACTTTTTCATGAACAGTCAGAACAAATCTTCCTGCTGCTACTAGAACTTGCTGACTGAGGCTCAACATTCAAATAGGTCAAAGGCCTGTTGGATGTTTCTTTGTGAGACCTGTCAAGTAAGACCTCAGGACCATGTGCCTTCTGCTGACCCCATCTGTTGTCCTAGACTTAAGGTTCTCTACATGTAGACAAGATCATCTGAGCATCATACAATTACTTTTTTATGTATCTCACTGGAATCTGGCTGTTACTAGTAAATGTCAGTCAGTCATTTTCTACTGCTTATTCCATAGTGGGTCACGGGGTAGCTGGTGCCTATCTCCAGCAGTCTATGGGCGAGAGGCGGGGTACACCCTGGACAGGTTGCCAGTCCATTGCAGGGCAACACACAAACAACCATGCACACACTCATTCATACACCTAAAGGCAATTTAGAGTTACCAATTAACCAAACAGGCATGTCTTTGGGAGGAAGCCAGAGTACCTGGTGAGAACCCACACATGCACAGGGAGAACATGCAAACTCTATGCAGAAAGACCCCAGGCCAGGAATTGAACCCAGGACCTTCATGCTGCAAGGCAACAGTGCTACCAACTGCACCACCATGCAGCCCCTAGTAAATGTCATTAATGGCAAATTAAGAGAATCTGGATAACTGACCCTCCAATACGGAATAGCAAAGCCAATAAAAGACCTGAGCCTGGACTGTACCTGGCCTCAACAGTGTCACTATTCAGGATTGCCAGATTCCAGTAACTCTGCTATCTGCTTGGACTATGTCAGTGACCCAAGAATTTGAGAATATATCATTAGAGGATTGTATTTTTCCCTGTGTTCCCCTCACTTATGTTTTAAAAGGTAGAATTTTTTTACCATTTCCTGTCATTTTTCTCACTAATGTTCTCACTTTAGGTGTAATTTACCAAAAGCAGCAAAACATCTAAATACTTCAATATTTGTTACCAGTAAAGATTAGCCTGTTTGATCTAAGTGCTTTAGTTAAAGAGATGCAAAACTGATTTTGAAGACAGCAAATCAATTGTATTGGTTTGCTGCCAAAACCAATTGACTGATGCTGTAAAAGAAAACCAGCCCTTACATAAGGAAGTGGTATCACTTAAAAGAGATAAAAGAAAATACATTGGAACCTTTCCTACTTGGCTGCAAAAATGATAAATCTTGATGAAATGTGATTTATGAAACCCTGCGTATATTGGCTAATCCAAGCATAAAAACATTCAGGTGTTAAAAAATCTCGCGGGTAAAAACATACACAAACACTGAGCCATTATGCATAAGGAGAGGCAGCGCACAAGAACCTAAATCTTTTTAAACCCGCTGGCAAGTAAGCCTACTACGAAGAATACTTGAATCCAAAGTTCACTACAATCTGATGTTAGTGTACCTGTTAATCAAAAGACAACCAAAATTTAAGCAAGTTCTGCATCCAGCGTTCATGCTAAATTGAAATTAAGATGAACAGGAATGATCTTTCTTATTTCATCTAAGAGGTAGTGTGGGAAATATAGTTTAGAATGAAACAATCTAAATACTGTTTATTTCATGGTGTTTTGCTTTTGGTGTTTTCTTGTAAGCTAATGCAAACATGCCTCTAAGCCTTGAGGCTAGTTTGTTTGTTCTGAGTTGTGATCAGGGGTGAAAGTAGTTTTAAATTTTTGCCAGTACTGCCCACAGTGTTACTCTCATCTGTGGCCCACTCAAGATCTCTCTCTCTCAGCAAACTCCAAACTTAGTCTTTTTTTTTTTTTTCTCATTTTCTACCACTTATTCCATAGTGGGTCATGGGGGAGCTGGTGTCTATATCCAGCAGTTTATGGGCAAGAGGCAGGGTACACCCTGGACAGGTTGCCAGTCCATCACAGGGCAACACACAAACAACCATGCACCTAAGGGCAATTTAGAGAGACCAATTAACCTAACAGGCATGTCTTCAGACTGTGGGAGGAAGCCAGAGTACCCAGTGAGAACCCACACATGCACAGGGAGAACATGCAAACTCCATGCAGAAAGACCCCAGGGTGGGAATTGAACCCAGGACCTTCTTGCTGCAAGGCAACAGTGCTACCAACTGTGCCACCGTGCAGCCCAGTCCAAACTCAAACTAATTAAAAACGTATCAATATTTTACTTCAATATAGGCTGTCTGTATAAGGCAGAAATTAGAATCACTTGACAATGTAGTTACAGTTGTTAAAAAACTCCCATGTATAAAACAACGATAAACCATTTTCTGATGCATAACTTTTCATCTTCAGTTTCCGTCTTTTCTTTTGAACAAAGAAGTTATTGTTCTCTGCATTGTGGTCAAGTTTTGATTTCATTTAAATAAAAAATTTGACAGTTCGGTTGTTTTCGCAGTTTTTATTTAAAAGTCTGTAGATGGTAAGTGATTTATTGTTCGTCCTGTCCTAATGCAAGCGGCAGTTTTTTATGTCTGTGCACCACCTGTGTAAAATCATCCCAGTCCATTAAATCGAAAGCACCGATGTCCTTGGCAACCGTTCTGTTTTGGTGGTAAGCGCGCATGAGCTCTCGTGTAGTGTATGTGAAATCTCTGGTCGTAAACAGTGTTTCGAGCAGTGTTGCCAGGTGTACAATAATTATCGTATTTGTATGATAATTTTGCTCTCTGTACGATGTACGATCAATATTACTAAAAAAGGCCAAATGTATAATAATTTGACCATTCCGTGAATGTGTGGTTGTAATCAGCCTATCGCCAAAGTCTGTCGGAGTTTTTTTGGGAACCTTGGAGGCATCTGTGTCCGGATTCGGAAACAAATGCTGGAAATTCCAGCCAATCGTGCTTTTCTAAATGACATGAATGCGTTGGCCTCAGAACAACAGCCATGATTGGCTGAATAGTCCACTGCGCCCGCCCATGATTGAGAAAAAGAAAAGAAGAAGAAGCAGAGCCCGGCACTGTGGGGCTGCAAATGTTGATAAATCCATTCCGTACTGACGCCACAAAGCTGCGAGTGCCTGTTAGACGCTATTCAACACATTAACAGACTTGTTATTTTGGTTATGACGAGTGTACGATAATTTCCCTCAAAATACGATAATTTTATGTCTCTAGTATGATAATCCTACATTTCTCACCTGGCAACACTGGTTTCGAGCTGTACTGTGTTGTTGTAATTCAGCAAAATTACATTAACCACAACTAGTTACTGGTTGCACGGTGGCACAGTTGGTAGCACTGTTGCCTTGCAGCAAGAAGGTCCTGGGTTTGATTCCTGGCCTGGGGTCTTTCTGCATGGAGTTTGCATGTTCTCCCTGTGCATGTGTGGGTTCTCACCAGGTACTCTGGCTTCCTCCCACAGTCCAAAGACATGCCTGTTAGGTTAATTGGTAACTCTAAATTGCCCTTAGGTGTATGAATGAGTGTGTGCATGGTTGTTTGTGTGTTGCCCTGTGATGGACTGGCAACCTGTCCAGGGTGTAGGTACCCTGCCTCTTGCCCATAGACTGCTGGAGATAGGCACCAGCTCCCCTGTGACCCACTATGGAATAAGCAGTAGAAAATGACTGACTGACAACTAGTTACTCTCCCTTTGCTTTTAACTGGGGTATTTAGCAGCGAGCAGACAGACATTAAACATAGCGGTGCTCATTTTAAAGGCTGGCCATTCACAACAGCCTCGGGCTCCGAGGGGATAGAAGCCAAGGAAGAGCTTTGAGGCTCCAGTATAGCAGAACAGTTCAGAAACTATTTGAAAAAAGCTACGTTCCTACCCTCACCTATGGTCATGAACTTTGGGTCATGACCGAAAGAACAAGATCCCAGATACAAGCGGCGGAAATGAGCTTCCTCCGTAGGGTGGCCGGGCACTCCCTTAGAGATAGGGCGAGGAGCTCGGCCATCCGGGAGGGGCTCGGAGTAGAGCCGCTACTCCTCCACATCGAGAGGAGCCAGTAGAGGTGGCTCGGGCATCTATACCGGATACCTCCTGGACGCCTTCCTCGGGAGGTGTTCCAGGCACGTCCCACCGAGAGGAGGCCCAGGGGACAGCCCAGGACACGCTGGAGGGACTATGTCTCTCGGCTGGCCTGGGAACGCCTTGGGCTCCCCCCGGAGGAGCTGGAGGAGGTGTCTGGAGAGAGGGACGTCTGGGCGTCTCTGCTGAGTCTGCTGCCCCGCGACCCGGTCCCGGATAAAGCGGAAGATGACGAGTACGAGTACGAGTACGAGGAAAAAAGCTATATTTATAAACAGATTAAGTTGTGTTTTAGACTGCCAATTGATAGGGGATCTGATCTTCTTTGTGTGCTCGTGGGTTTTTGCAGCTGTAACTGGTTCTGGATGACGGCTTCATAGCAGACAGCCGTTCTTCCCTCTTCCCGGTACTGTGTACCGGTGCAGAATCTTTTAGTGGTATGCAGTACCGGACCGTACCAGTTCACTTTCACCCCTGGTTGTGATGTAAAGTTAAGATCAAGACGATGTTTATAAACACTAACGGTCCAGCAATGTGACTTTGCTCCTTTTTATCTGTGATTTACCTTAATCCCTTGAACTAACCTGCTAAAAGTAGGTTCGAATATTGTTTAAAACATTCTAAATGTTGTCTTCACTTGCGGCTAACAAGCTAACAGCTCTGCCTTTACCACACGGTAGACAGCTTTGTTTACAATAGACCTAGTTTCCTTCACTTAGTAGCTGGTAGTTTTGAGTTGAATTGTTTCAAGCCGAAAAAAGAGGGTTTTTTAAATTAAATATTTTATCTTGGAGTTGAATTGTTTTTGTTAATATCTTTTTTTATTTCTGAAGAGAAACTGTTGTGAATTTATTCCATATGTGTGCACAGTTTGCTGTTTTGAGAATGCCAGTGCTCGAATAACTCTTTCATCATTTGTTCTAATATCACCGCCATACTGGGCTGGTATTTACAGGACAATACTTGACAAACCAAAGGTTGTTCAATTAAATGTTAAATAACTTAAGCATATTATTTCTAAACACTCTTGTTTTAAGGAACAACAATGCATGACAATCTGTATGGCTTAAAAACCACTTATGAAAAACTTATGTCATACCAAAATGGGTCAGATTTCGGGCAAACTTTTGTAAGATGAATAACAAGCATCCGATGTTACTGTTTTCTTGAGAAGTCAAAACATTCACAGCTCAAACACTTGGATAGGAATATGTCTTCTCAATGGTCTTAAAACAGTATACAGAACTTTATACTATAAACGGACTCCATTCACAGTAGAAATCTGAGTACTTTTATCTATGATGGCTGATGTACATAACTATTTTCACATACTTAGGCAGAACTGTTTCAGACACAAAGATGAGGTACAAGTGGAAAATAAAAGATAAGAAAAGGAGGATGTGAGTCAGGGAGAGATAAGATTGGTTAAAAGGCACCAATGTGATATGAAAGGGAAGCAGACAGCAAAGTAGCAAAGATCAGACAGAAGGACCCAAGAGAGGTATCAAAGAGATTATTGATCTGTTCATCTAACACACATCTGCCTTCCTGTCACTCTCTTTCCTCCTTTACTAGCATCATCAACACAGAGAGGATTAAGTTTATGACCACCACTCAATTTGCGTTACCTGTCATAAAAGTGGTACTGTTTGGATTTCACTGAATATACAGAACAGTACCTTGTAAAAGTATTGATACTACTTAAACCTTTTCACGTTTTGTTACAACTGCAAATTTAAATATCCCATTGGTCATTAGGCAGGAGGAGGGGTATACCCTGGTCAGATTGCTAGTCCATCACAGGGCAACACAGAGATGCAAAGGAGACACAACCATGCATGCACACAGTCATTCCTAAGTGCAGCTTTATGAGAACAATAAACCTAACAGCCCTTTTTTGAACAATGGGAGGAAGCCAGAGTACCCAGAAAATCTGTGATTGCATAGGGAGAACATACAAACTCCACGCAGGAAGACCAGAGGCTGATATCCAAGCCCAGGTCCTTCTTGCTGCGAGACAACAGTGCTGCTGTGCACAGCCAAGTCATTAGTGTGAGCTCCCACGGAAAGCTAATTTCTGTGTATACAAACTGAAGGTATTCAGAGTGCTGTTTTTTGCATGTGGGATTCTGACTAGTCATAACAACTCCACAGATCTCCACTTTAAAACAATCTGAAGTACCCCATAAAAGTTATCTTTTAATTTCGCCAACAGGTTTCTTCTGACTGGAAGTAATGTTTAGTGTTTCTGTTGGGCCCACAAAGAGCTCCGACTTGAATCTGATAAAAAATATGTGGAGGGAGAAAATAAAACCTCTGCAGTGTCAGCAGTTGTCAGGACCACTTGAGTCGGTTTCTTTAATGTAGCTGTCCAATAAACAGTTCAATCACAAGAAAAACAACTAAAAAAACATCTGCAATTCCACTTTAACACCATTTTCTGCCTCTGTTTGCAAAATAGTTCAAAATATAATTATGTTGTTTACCACAAAAAGAAAACAAAACTGCATTGTGACTGATATCCAAAGCGAAGGCTCAGGATGTGACAAGAAAACAGGGAGAATAGGGAACGAAGACAGAGGAAAACATAATGAGCAGCAGAGGAACAGAAACAGAGATGTCTGTGTAATGATCATTTCATCCTTGTCCATTTCATCAGTTGACACCCACTCAGCCAACTCCATTAGCCTGGTGTTATTAAGCTTACTCTGCAAGATCAAGTGTTCATTAAGAGAAATACCCTAACATCAAAGAAGGCCACTTCCATCAATAAATCTACTCTGTTTCCTATCACAAGGAATGAGTGCATCATTTGAGCAAAAAGTCAATTAGACGAGTCAACTCAACAAACAACCATAAAAATCATTTTCAGCTCAGACTATTTTTTAAAAACCCCACAGAGCAGCGCTGCTTGAGATGAAATCTGGTGTTTTATGTAAAAATAGAAACTCGCCCCTCTTTGGTGCTTTGTAACAGAGAGCAGTGAGGCGATGCTCACTGCAGATCAAACGGAGTGTGTTGTCTTGCAACATGCTTTGGGACTGCGAAGGTCCCAGCCTTTAAAAAGAAGGTTAGCTGGTTGGAGTCTGACTACATGGTGAAAACCTGCTGGCTGCACTGCAAACCTAGCTGCTGACTCCAGACCTCGTTTACTGTGTTTTGTCCCATTTGTTTATCTCAACCAAAGGAAAAACAGACAAATATAAAAGACAATTATATTCATAAATTGCATTTCTTGTAGAGGTTATAAATCTGTGTCATACACTGCTCAAAAAAATAAAGGGAACATTTAAACAACACAATATAACTCCAAGTAAATCAAACTTCTGTGAAATCAAACTGTCCACTTAGGAAGCAACACTGATTGACAATCAATTTCACATGCTGTTGTGTAAATGCAATAGATAACAGGGGGAAATCTTTGGCGATTAGCAAGACACACTCAATAAAGGAGTGGTTCTGCAGGTGGGGACCATAGACCACTTCTCAGTCCCTATGCTTTCTGGTTGATGTTTTGGTCACTTTTGAATGTTGGTGGTGCTTTCACACTCGTGATAGCATGAGACAGACTCTACAACCCACACAAGTGGCTCAGGTAGTGCAGCTCATCCAGGATGGCACATCAATGCGAGCTGTGGCAATAAAGTTTGCTGTGTCTGTCAGCGTAGTGTCCAGAGCCTGGAGGCGCTACCAGGAGACAGGCCAGTACACCAGGAGACGTGGAGGAGGCCGTAGGAGGGCAAACAACCCAGCGGCAGGACCGCTACCTTTGTGCAAGAAGAAATAGGAAGAACATTGGCAGAGCCCTGCAAAAATGACCTCCAGCAGGCCACAAATGTGCATGTGTCTGCACAAACAGTTAGAAACCGACTCCATGAGGATGGTATGAGGGCCCGACGTCCACAAATGGGGGTTGTGCTCACAGCCCAACACCGTGCAGGACGCTTGGCATTTGCCAGAGAACACCAGGATTGGCAAATTCGCCACTGGCGCCCTGTGCTCTTCACAGATGAAAGCAGGTTCACACTGAGCACATGTGACAGACGTGACAGAGTCTAGAAACACTGTGGAGAGCTATCTGCTGCCTGCAACATCCTTCAGCATGACCGGTTTGGCAGTGGGTCTGTAATGGTGTGGGGTGGCATTTCTTTGGAGGGCCGCACGACCCTCCATGTGCTCGCCAGAGGTAGCCTGACTGCCATTAGGTACCGAGATGAGATCCTCAGACCCCTTGTGAAACCATATGCTGGTGCGGTTGGCCCTGGGTTCCTCCTAATGCAGGACAATGTTAGACCTCATGTGGCTGGAGTCCGTCAGCAGTTCCTGCAAGATGAAGACAGTGAAGCTATGGACCGGCCCGCCCGTTCCCCAGACCTGAATCTGATTGAGCACATCTGGGACACCATGTCTCGCTCCATCCACCAACATCACGTTGCACCACAGACTGTCCAGGAGTTGCCGGATGCTTTAGTCCAGGTCTGGGAGGAGATCCCTCAGGAGACCATCCGCCGTCTCATCAGGAGCATGCCCAGGCGTTGTAGGGAGGTCATACAGACACATGGAGGCCACACACAATACTGAGCCTCATTTTGACTTGTTTTAAGGACATTACATCAAAGTTGGATCAGCCTGTAGTGTGTTTTTCCACTTTAATTTTGTACGTGACTCCAAATCCAGGCCTCCATTGGTTAATAAATTAGATTTCCATTGATGATTTTTGTGTGATTTTGTTGTCAGCACATTTAACTTTGTACAGAACAAAGTATTCAATGAGAATATTTCATTCATTCAGATCTAGAATTTGTTATTTGAGTGTTCCCTTTATTTTTTTGAGCAGTGTATTTATATTTACAGTATTATAGGCAGTTTATGGTTATAATGGCTAATATGAGCCTTTTGGAAACCTTTACAGTCACTTGCAATATATAACATTGTTGTGGGTAACTGCAATGACAATAAAATATTCTTATCTTAACTAAAGAGTTCATACTTTTCACATTTTGTCCAGTACAACCACAAGCTTCAATGTATTTTACTGGGATTTCATATGATAGACAATTTAGTGCACAACTGTGAAGTGGAAAAAATTATGCATTTAAAAAAAAGAAAATCTGAAAAGTGTGGTGTGCACATGTACTTAGCCCAGCTGAGTCAATATTTTGTAGAAACACGAGTATATTGTGGTATGTGCAGCTTTGCACAACTATAGATTAAACTTTTCTTCACATTATTGTTTGCAAAAATAATTCACCCTCAGGTAAATTAAATTAAATAAAGACTTGCAGCACAGCTTCCTTAAACCGCCACCTTAACGTGGTTTGAGTGCTCAAATGATCCTAGAGGCTATGTTGTCTGGGGCTTAAATGCCCCTGGTAGGGTCTCCCATGGCAAACTGGCTCTAGGTGACGGGTCAGGCAAAGAGCGGTTCAAGAATCCTTCATGAGCACTAATATATCGAGGCACGTGACGTCGCCCAGTACGGCGGAACCGGGGTCCAACCCTGGAGCCAGGCCTGGGGTCGGGACTCGCCGGAGAGCGCCTGGTGGCCGGGTTGCTCCTCGCAGGACGCGAGGCCATCCCCCAGTGGGCCCACCACCTGCAGGGGGAACCGTGAGGGACCGGTGCAAAGAGGATTGGGTGGCGGACGAAGGTAGAGACCTCAGTGGCCCGATCCCCGGATGCTTCGGCTGGATCTCGCTGGGGGGGAAGGAGCCTGAGCTTGTGCGGGAGGTCGAGAGATATCGACTAGAAATAGTCGGGTTCACCTCAACGCACAGCGTGGGCTCTGGAACCCATCTCCTTGAGAGGGGTTGGACTCTCTTCTACTCTGGAGTGGCCCATGGGGAGCGGCGGCGGGCTGGTGTGGGTTTGCTTGTTGCCCCCCAGCTCAGCCATCTCTTGTTGGGGTTTACCCCAGTGGATGAGAGGGTCGCATCCCTGCGCCTTCGGGTTGGGGAGAGGTCTCTGACTGTCGTTTCGGCCTACGGGCCGAGCAGTAGTGCGGAGTACCCGGCCTTCTTGGTGTCCCTGTCGGGGGTGCTGGATAGTGCCCCTCCCGGGGACTCCATTATTCTGCTAGGGGACTTCAATGCCCACGTGGGAAATGACAGTGACACCTGGAGAGGCGTGATCGGGAGGAATGGCCTGCCCGATTTGAATCCGAGTGGTGTTTTGTTATTGGACTTCTGTGCTAGTCACGGATTGTCCATAATGAACACCATGTTCAAACATAAGGGTGTCCATCAGTGCACTTGGCACCAGGACACCCTAGGCAGGAGGTCAATGATCAACTTTGTTGTCGTAACATCAGACCTTCGGCCGCATGTTTTGGACACTCGGGTGAAGAGAGGGGCTGAACTGTCCACTGATCACCACCTGGTGGTGAGTTGGATTCGCTGGAGGAGGAGAAAGCTGGACAGACTTGGCAGGCCCAAGCGCATAGTTAGGGTCTGCTGGGAACGCCTGGCAGAGCCCTCGGCCAGGGATGTATTCAACTCCCACCTCCGAGAGAGCTTTGACCAGATCCCGGGGGATGTTGGAGACATAGAGTCCGAGTGGACCATGTTCTCCGTATCTATTGTCGATGCTGCTGCCCGTAGCTGCGGCCGTAAGGTCTGCGGTGCCTGTTGCGGCGGCAATCCCCGTACCCGGTGGTGGACACCGGCAGAAAGGGATGCTGTCAAGCTGAAGAAGGAGTCCTATCGGCTGTGGTTGGCTTGTGGGACTCCTGAGGCAGCTGACGGGTACCGTGAGGCCAAGCGTGCTGCGGCCCGGGATGTGGCAGAGGCAGAGGCAAAAACTCGGGCCTGGGAGGAGTTCGGTGAGGCCATGGAGAAGGACTACCGGTTGGCCTCGAAGCGATTCTGGCTAACCGTCTGGCGCCTCAGGAGGGGGAAGCAGTGCTTCCCCAACACTGTTTATAATGGGGATGGGAGGCTGCTGACCTCGACTGAGGATATTGTCGGGCGGTGGAAGGAGTACTTCGGGGATCTCCTCAATCCTGTTCACATGTGTTTTGTGGACCTGGAGAAAGCATTCGACTGTGTCCCTCGTGATGCCCTGTGGGGTGTGCCCTGAGTACCTCAAGTCTCTGGATGTTGTAGGGCTGTCATGGTTGACACATCTCTTCAACATTGCGTGGCGGTCGGGGACAGTGCCTCTGGACTGGCAGACTGGGGTGGTGGTCCCCCGACCGGAGGGTGTGTTCCAACTACAGGGGGATCACACTCCTCAGCCTCCCTGGTAAGGCCTACGCCAGGGTATTGGAGAGGAGAGTCCGACCGATAGTCGAACCTCGGCTTCAGGAGGAGCAGTGTGGTTTTCGTCCCGGCCGAGGAACACTGGACCAGCTCTATACCCTCTACAGGGTGCTCGAGGGTTCATGGGAGTTTGCCCAACCGGTTCACATGTGTTTTGTGGACCTGGAGAAGGCATTCGACTGTGTCCCTTGTGATGCCCTGTGGGGTGTGCTCCAGGAGTATGGAATCGGGGCCCCTTTATTAGGGACCATCCGGTCCCTTTACGAGCAGAGCAGGAGTTTGGTCCGCATTGCCGGCATTAAGTCGGACCTGTTCCCGGTGCATGTTGGACTCCGGCAGGGCTGCCCTTTGTCACCAGTCCTGTTCATAATTTTTATGGACAGGATTTCTAGACGCAGCCAAGGGCCGGAGTGAGTCTGGTTTGGGGACCGGTGGATTTCGTCTCGTCTTTTTGCAGATTATGTGGTCCTGCTGGCTCCCTCTAACCAAGACCTACACCATGCGCTGTGGCGGTTCGCAGTGTGAAGCGGCTGGGATGAAGATCAGCTCCTCCAAGTCAGAGGCCATCGTTCTCGACCGGAAGAGGGTGGCTTGTCCTTTTCAGGTTGGAGGGGAGTTTCTGCCTCAAGTGGAGGAGTTCAGGTATCTCGGGGTCTTGTTCACGAGTGAGGGAAGAATGGAGCAGGAGATTGACAGACGGATCGGTGCAGCTGCCGCAGTAATGGGGGCACTGTGCCGGTCCATTGTGGTGAAGAGAGAGCTGAGCCGAATAGCGGAGCTCTCCATTTACCGGTCGGTCTACGTTCCTACCCTGACCAATGGCCATGAACTTTGGGTCATGACCGAAAGAACGAGATCCCGGATACAAGTGGCTGAAATGAGCTTCCTCCATAGGGTGGCCGGGCACTCCCTTAGAGATAGGGTGAGGAGCTAAGCCATCAGGGAGGGGCTCGGAGTAGAGCCGCTGCTCCTCCACATCGAGAGGAGCCAGTTGAGGAGGCCCGGGCATCTATACCGGATGCCTCCTGGACGCCTTCCTCGGGAGGTGTTCCAGGCACGTCCCACCGGGAGGAGGCCCAGGGGACGGCCCAGGACACGCTGGAGGGACTATGTCTCTTGGCTGGCCTGGGAATGCCTTGGGCTCCCCCCGGAGGAGCTGGAGGAAGTGTCTGTGGAGAGGGACGTCTGGGTGTCTCTGCTGAGTCTGCTGCCCCGCGACCCGGTCCCGGATAAGCTGAAGATGACGAGTACGAGCACAACTCTATTTAGGTCTGGCCCTTTCTAACACATGAAAGCGCCTCATACTAAACCACTGTAGTTGTGGTTGTATGTTTAAGGTTATTGTCTTGTTGGAAGGTGAACCTACACTCCAATCTGAAGTTTTTTTGCAGCAACTAACAGGTTCTCTTCAAGGATTGCCCTATATGTAGCATCATCCATCTCGCCAATTCTCTGCTGGGAAAAAAGCATTAACTAGGCTTGATGCTGCCACTACCATGTTTCATCATCAGCATTGTCTGTTGACTGTGATGTACAGTGTATGTCTATCACCCACACATAATGTTTTCAAATTATAAGAAATATTACTCATAGAATATTTCCTGCAGTTACAACAACACTTAACAATAGTGATCATAAACAGAGAGTATGGTGATCTTTGAGGCTGATTTTGTCCTTTTGTCCTTATTTAACTAACTTATTGGTAATGTTAGCAAACAACAACCTGCAATAGTTGGCGTCAATGGTTCCTGTTAGTTATTTTGTGGGTGATAAAAGTCTGAGAACCAGTGATTTGGAATTCAACCAGAGGCTTTTTTGATATGGCCAATATGGCTCAGCACCCAGGGCACCATTTCATTCAGGAGACAGCATCATTACTGATCAAATTTGGACTAAAACATTCTCTAGTAAAGATTCTTCAGTCACAGGTTTGATTTGTACAACCTTCACTCTGTTTGTAGACAATGTGATTTCTAAGTTTTCCTAAAACGTTCGCTGCAATCGGTTCTGCAAAAACCTTTTTCCAATGTCTCTAAGGTCAAAAATCAACTGTTTTCCCCCCACTGAACTTTACTGAGACATCAAACAGAGACCTCAGTCTGTTGCAGGTATGTTTTACAATTATTGACACTTCTTTTATTTATTTTTGATGTATTACATTTCAATGTTGTTTTAGATTCTGACTTTCAACTCTGGTACAGTCTTGGTTTGACATACACTGTATTTTATTGAGAAAACACATTAATATGGATCCGATAATGGTGGTTCCATCTTGTCTGAGTAGTGGCAATAATTTAATATTTAAACATGCAAACTGAATCTGGGTGTGATTTTACAAATGGAAAGCCATCCAAGACTAGAAAGTAAAACAAGTATGAAACATTTTAGCCAGTGAGAATGAGGGAACAAATGAAAAAGAAGATTAGGATTTTTTTTTACCTTGGCAGGTGAAGCAATGAACATGGAAGTGCGTGTTCTTGACACGCACCACCTCTCCACGACAAGCCTCCCGACAGCGCTCACACATGATTGGTGAATTTCCTCTGCTAGAGAGAGGAGAGCTGCTGCTGTTGTTGTGGTTTCCTCCATAGAGGCCTGACTGGTACTTAACTGGAGGGAAATAAGAAGAGAGGGATGGAATAAAAACATGCAACTTACTGTCATTTTCAGGTTGTTTCTTTCTTCTTTGTTTTAAATATTCTCAAGCACCTCAAAGTTTAATAAAAAGTGCAGAGCTTAAAAACAGAGGGTGCCTGATGTTTTTTATATAAGGCTGTTGTTTAATTAATTTGATTCAATTTATTTATATAGCACCAATTCAACCAATTCAATACTTCATTAAAAAGTCAGTTCAATCAAATCATACAGATTCCAAGTCAAGTACATGCATTCCAACTGATCCTATTGATAAAACAATGAAATCAAATTCAGTTTATTATTCAAACTGGAAAAGTTTTCTATCTAAGGACTTGCAGCATTCACTCTTTCAGAAAAATATTTTGCAGTGAATTAGGAACTAGCTTATCTGGTTCAACTTCAGAATCAAAGAATGGTATCTAAAGTTGCTCAGAAATTAAATTAGTAATACTGATATCCTATCTTTTCACTCAAAACAGAAATTCTTGAAAAGAAGCATTGTAGTTATATTAATAGGCTATGCAAACCTGCCACCAAAATGATCTACAGTGTGACGGGTAGTCATACAATAATCCTATGCATGGGTAGTTGGGTGTTTACAGAGAAAGGCAGCTTAGTGATTAGCTTTTTAACTAACAGTGTCAACTGAAAAGTCTGTTACTGTGAACAGGAGATCAGCAAGTCTTACAAGCTTTGATCACCATGTAGCAGGGAGAAATAAATGGGTGAAACGTGTCGGTTTTTAATGTTGTCTGAATTAAAGCACTTACAAGGTTACCTCAATCTCTGCAAGGTCAAATAACACAACAGAAAAGCAGCAAATTAATTCTATGCGATGGATTGATGCAAAGTAGGGTATACTTGTAAAGTGGAGGGAATTTGACAGCTGGTTTCTAAATGTTTAACAAATAAAAATGCATTTGTATTCAGCCCCCCTAAATCAATACTTTAAAGAACCATGTTTTATTACAATTAAAAAAGCAAGTCTCTTGGGGTATGTCTCTTACAAATTCTTCTCAACAAAATAGCTCAAGGTCAGTCAGATTAGATGGAGAGCATCTGTGAACATCAATTTCTAAGTCTCGCCACAGATTCTCAGTTGGATTTAGGTCTGGACTTTGACTTGGCCATTCTATCACGTGAACATGGTTTGATTTAAACTGCCTGACTGTATGTTTATGGTTGTAGCCCTGCTGGATGGTGAATATCTGCGCTTAATCGCAAGTCTTTTGCAGACTCTAACAGGTTTTCTTGGAGAATTGTTCTGTATTTAGTCCCTTCAGTATGTCCCTACTGAAGGGGTGGATCCCCATAGCATGATGCTGCCACCTCCATGTTTCATAGTGATGGTGTATGAGGATGACGTGCAGTGATATTTTTCCTGCCACACATTTTGTTTTGCATGTAGACCAAAAGTTAAAATTTTGGTCTCATTTCACCAGAGACCTTCCACATCTTTTTGTGTCCCCTACATAGTTTATGGCAAGTTATTGCACTTGCCTTTACTTAGGGGTATCAGAGTAAAAGGGGGGTGACTACAAATGCACATCACACTCTTGAGATTTGTATTCATGAAATAAATCAAACACTATGTATGATTTGTATTACTTCCACTTTTGTGTTGGTATTTAATGGGAAATCTCAGTACCACACATTTTAACCTTGCGGTATCATTGTCACAAAAAGTTCAAGTATGAACACTTGCACACTTACTGTTGTGCACAATGCACTGTGCAACAATCTGAGTTAGAAATTAAGCTCCATGCAATTTAGTTACAGTTAATGCTGCTGCATTATGCAATCACAGTAAACACAGTGTGCTGGCAGGTTAAGCTGATGACAACAGCAAAGGGGTGCACAGAGCACAAGCTGCGGGTGTGTGCATGTTTACAGGAGGGGGAAAAAAGGTAAAAGTAGGACAAAAATGTTTCCTCCAGAATGTGTGGGGCTGTGGGTGTGTATCACAGACGCTGGCTTTGGTTGCGCAGCCAGATGGCAGCACGAAGGTTGGAACAACAGACAGAGAAAGATCTGAGCCACCTGTGAACGACTGCAAAAGGAATGTGATATTTTTATATGTTTATTATTAGTAGCCTTAAATGTAGTTCTAGCTTCTGGAACTGATAAATGTGAGTACATATGTACAGCGGACGTGATCCACTCTTTT
The DNA here is from genome assembly GCF_021462225.1 of Girardinichthys multiradiatus. NCBI lineage: Eukaryota > Metazoa > Chordata > Actinopteri > Cyprinodontiformes > Goodeidae > Girardinichthys > Girardinichthys multiradiatus. Next base: position 18,432,628 of record NC_061804.1, read on the forward strand.
GTGATTTGCCTGGATACTGGTTCCAGTTTATTCACTGCTGCTCTCTGTTAAATGTCTTCAATGTCAGGCAAGGCTTTTTATTGTGCATCTTTTGACAGCGCCACTCTGACCATAACCTCATGACTTTGAAGTCTGGAAAGAAACCAATAAGCTCCAACATAGTGTGAGCCAAAGCAGTCAGCTAAAACATAACTCCAGTGATTTCTGATGGGTTCCAGTTTCATAGCAAGGTTCATATCCACCTGCTTTCCTGACAATGCTGCAGCTGAACCACTGAATCCACCTCAGTGCCTTTATAAGGTTTAAGACCCTCTAAGGAGCCAAAGAGCAGTAGCTACCTAAAAGATAGGTGCTGCTCTTTGCCTCAATGGATTGTTCCATGAAATCGGACCAGCTTCTCTGTTCCAGCTAAAGAAAAGCATCCCCACAGCATAGTGTTTCCATAAAAGCCAGACTTGTGGAGGACGCCATTTCTTGGTTGGTTAGCTGTATTAACTGAGATTAAATCACAATCAGATTGTATTTAGTAATTAGGTGCCCTCTGAAGTGATTGATTACACTATATTCCAGGGTACCAGAGTAAAAGGGTTGAACATACCCTTTTCATTCCACTTCACTAATGTGGTAAAATTCTAATATAACACATTGAGGTTTTATGAAGGTGCAGCTCTATCAGAGCCTTACGGGTAATAATGGTGTCAGGTAGATTTTCATTTTTTCAGTAAACACATTGTGGGATTTCATATTAATAACAGTAAAGACTTTATGCTGCCCCGTGTTTGGACAATTTTAACATGCTCTGACCAAAGATTTTGTCTTTGGACTATTATTAAAGACAGGAATATTTGTTCCCTTTATTATCTGATGAGCAGTCAGTCAGTTCCGATTCTTATCTGGATTTTCAGACAGCAATATCCCACAAAACACTAAGGATTAACTAATACAATTAAACTGTAATCAGTTAATTGGGCCAAATCGTTTCTACTCTCCATCCTCTCTGTTGATCGATAGTTCAACCAATATTTGTTACATGTCAGTAATCCACAGATAATGAAGCTTTTTCTAACCATATTGGCAAGAAATACATACTTCAGTATTAGACTAAAAGAATATTTCTGTCATGGAATTATTACACATCGCTCACCTTTTGTTGGTCCGCTCATCGTGCCAAGAGGAATCCCAGCAGCCTGTCTGCACAACTACAGTCGGTCCATATGACCACACGCTGTTTAACTCTCTTGGTCCGTGTCCGACTTAACCTGCTGTCCCTCCCCTCTCACTCTGCTTCAGTCTGGAGAGAGCTTTCCCCTACTCCTCCCTGGCAAGCGGATTACTGTCAGGCAGCAGAGCGCACCTCTCCTGCCTGCGTAAAGACAGCAAATTAAATGGAAACTGACGGCTCGCTGTTCATCAGGCCCCTCAGCTCCAGCGCTTCCCAACCAGACAAACTCCAGCAGCCCAGACGTCCATCCCGCTCAGTCCGATCAGCGTGCCTCTACAACCGGCTGCGTGCCCGAGCGTGCGCTCCTGCATCCAGGCTCAGTGCTGGATGGTGACTCGGGAGTTGTCAGTGACCCCCTCTTTGTCTATGGTGCGAGAGCGCCACGCAGCGTCAGAAAAACAAACTGCAACCTTTACTTTTGTTTACTTCGCTTTCCTCTTAATTTGCTGGTGTTAAACGTACCAATAAATAATTAACAAATAATTAAACAAAGGAACGAATCAATGTCAATGAATGAAAACAAATGTTTGAAAGAATGAAGATGTAAAATTATTAAATTCATTACTGAATTAATTTAAATAAATGCATGACAAAATATAAATGAATGAATAAATAAATGATTCCGTGAATGAATAAATGAAAGAAGGAACTAATAAATATACATAATTAGATTAAAGATTTTTACATAAATGAATGAATAAGGGCTGCATGGTTACCTTGCAGCAAGAAGGTCCTGGGTATGAATCTTTCTGCATGGAGTTTGCATTTTTTCCCTATGTATACGCGGGTTCAATCTGGTTGTGTGAGCTGTGTGTGTCTGTGATGAACTGGTGAGCTGTTCAGGGGGTTTCACTCTTCCCGTCCATTGACAGCCGGAGAAAGGCACCATCCATATGTGAGGGTGCCTTTCTGCTACTACAGATGAAAATTAGTCCTTGTGGCTAAATCTGGCATATTTACATGTGAACCTGTGCTCATGTTATTTAATATACATTGTCCCATTTTAAATAAATAAATTACTATATATATATATATATATATATATATATATATATATATATATATATATATATATATATATGCATGTATTCATGTTTGAAAAGCAATGTCTGACTTTCATTTGTTCATTTTCATAGAATTTTTATTCATTATTACCTTTGTCAGATTCCTTTGTCAAGTTATTTCTGTGATCATTGTAATAAAACTCCCAGTGGACTGCAAACCTCAATAAATACGTCTAAATACGTCTGCATGTACCTGTATATGTGTAAAGAAAAGAAAAATAAATTTATTTATATATATATATAGTTATATAGAAATTTATTTTTCTTTTCTTTTCTTTATATATATATATATATATATATATATATATATATATATATATACACATATACAGGTACATGCAGACGTATTTAGACGTATTTATTGAGGTTTTGCAGTCCACTGGGAGTTTTATTACATACATTATATTGATAAAAGTATTTGTCTGTCTACTTTTACATGTACATGAATTTTTATGACATCCTATTCTTAATCCATAAGGTCCAACTTGTTGATGGACCCACAGTTGCCAGCAGTAGCAACTTTAACTATTCTGTAAACATCTTCCACAGGTTTTAGGAGTGTGTTCACAGTTAGATCAGTAAACCAGAATTGCAGCCTCCACTCTAATTCATCCCTAAACTGTTCAAAAAGTTTGGGGTCAGGACTCTGTGTAGGCTAGTCAAGTTTCTCCTCACCAAACCTTATACACTCTCATCCATCCAGGTGATTGTAACACCTGAATTCATTGATTTGATGGTGTGACCCACCAAATGGTAATGTAGTGTATGTCCTTTGGTAAATATTGAAGATTATTCACATTTCTGATTAGATAAACAAGCCTCATATCTAGAGAGGTTTCTCACTGGTTAAAAAAGTCAAAAATATGTATGTCCTAAAGGCTAGAAGTTTGGATCACACAGTATGTTGCCATGTTGATTTATTAAGGAAAATATACCCAGAGTGTAAATATTATAGCATTGCATAAATTATTGTAACATCCAGAATTGTACCAACATCTGCTTCCCAGAGTGGAATGGGCTTGAATTATAGAGCCTATCAGTGATTCGATTATGCTACTTCCATCTGATGTCTTATTCTTTAAAAAATAAATTAATGTCAAAGCAATTTTTGACATTAATTTAAGTTAGCAAATTAGCAATCTCTTCCAATGTTGTTTTCTATAATGCAAATGGCAAATAAACTGAATCTGAAATTTTTATTTATTTATTTAAGTTTGTGGATTAAAACTAAACCTGTGAGTCAGTCATCCAAAGAGCTAAAGCTGTATATCAAGACATTTTTACAAAAGAAAATAATTGTATTTAGGTTAACTTTTAAAGTTGACAACTAGGTGACCAATCCTCTTAGCTTTACTTGTACAAACTGCTAAATTTCATACTTCTGTGTATACAGTAGTTCTCAATTGCAATGCACCACTGTGCAAATGAATTCAGATAGGTGGAGAGGAGGACAGTCATCGAAGGGGCTTATATTTAAACAGTGGAATCAGGAGGATTTTTCTCTTTGTGGAAATCATATTTACAGACATCTCAGTTTGTTTTCAAAATTAAGTTACAGAAAATAGGATAAACTGAAACAAAAGGGATGGAAGTTCAGCAAAACTAGGCCAAGAGGCAGCATACATTCTGCATCTACATAGAAGCACCAACAGAGGGCAGTATATGTTCAGAAAATAGAAGTATAATATTTTAAGTTCAGAGTATTCACAGTGTATGAAGGACCACAAATGACAAAATGAAAAATAAATATGTAAATAAATAAATACACATATAAATAAATAAATAAATACACATATAAATGTATAAATAAATAACTATTAGAAGAAATAAATACACAAATAAATAAATAAATATAAGAAGAAATAAATACACATAAATATTTAAATGCATAAATGAATAAATATAAAAATAAATAAATACACATATGCATTTATTTATTTATCTATTTATTAATTTATTTCCTCCTTTTTGTGCATTTATACATTTATTTATTCAGACATTCATTTATTTATACTTTTATTTATTTATTCCTACATTTATTTCTGTATTTCTACATTTCCACATGTATTTTTTTCTGCTTTTCTGTCTCCGTTTGTTAATGAGGTGGTGGTTCTAACATTTGTCTTCAGCACCATTGGTTAGAATTGTGTGTATGATCCCAATCCTGCTGCTACTGCCTGGAATCCGGTACCGAAGTTCTGTTGGTAGGCACGATGGAGGGTTCTCTTACATTTATTGCCAATGATTTAAGGTCATTGGCAAATGATATTGACCAAAATGACTACCTCCATTTTCGTTTTGCACAGGTCATGGAGGATTTCAATCAGCTCCAAGTTGAGATGGATGTGGAGGTTGACTCCACTGTATTGGACAGTCTGGAGGAAGTTGGTCTCCAACTTACTTCGGTAAAGTTAGAAAGATATTCACAGATTCGGCTTTTCCGGATCAATAACTCATCAGCCGAACATTGCCTCTAGAAAACCAACACCTCTCTGCAACCACAGCAAAGCAGACAGTGAGCTACAATCGTATTTTTCTCAAAACGAGCCTAACACCGCGCTGGGAGACTTGCATTGGCCTCTATGCAGAGATCGCTGCTCCTCTAATGCACAGAGACCGTCTGCAAATTGCAACACCAGAAAAATATGATGGAGAAATATTCAATAAAGTCGCCAAGGAGAGGTGTATTGTCATTAAAATCATTGTATGTGTATGTGCTGTCACATTTTTCATACTACATTTCTTGGATTGGAAATTAATACATAAAAAATTGGAATTTCCCAAAGCCTATAGCCTAAATACCCAAATATTCAGTAAAATATGCATAAAATGGTCAATAACTTCACTATAGCATGTTGTAGTGCCATCAAACTCATAGCACACATAGAGCACCTCATCTTGAATTTTTTGAATAAACATAACATTGCCTTTATTGATGCAGACTTGCTTATACTGATAATAATAACAACCAAATAATATTAAACTTTTCCTTTACTGTTTGCAATGTGTCACAACCTGAGATCGGACACCATTACATGAGCACACAAAAAAGTCTTACCGCTTGTTCATGCAATAAACATAAAATTACATAAAATAAAATCACAATGAATAATAAAAATCCCAATATTAAAGAAGCCCTTACAGCTGCACACAAAATCCTGTTCAGCTGAATACCATTTTCTGTCTTGTTTCTTGCATTATGAGGGAGACTGCAGTGGGAATTGCCTGTAGTTTTCAGTTTTGTATTTGTTAAAAAAGTTTGACACATCCAATAAATTTCATTCCACTTAACGATTGTGTCCCACTTGTTGTTGATTCTTGACAAAAAATTAGAATGAATCTTTATGTTTGAAGCCTGAAATGTGGCAAGAGATTGACCAGTTCAAGGGGGCCGAATACTTTCGCAAGGCTCTGTATCTGTTACTGCTTGTTTGCTCCTCAAAATATAACAGATAACACATTGTTAATTTATTTATTAATGTATTATGAAGCTACTATACATAAAATCATGGTTTTATTGAAAATACTAACTAGAACTAAAATATGTCATTCCAGTTAAATTCTTCTTTTGTCAGCGAGCAAGTTAGAGTGATGTGGGAATTTATGTCATATTGCATGAACAAGATGTAAGACTTTTTTGTGTGCTCATGTAATGGTGTCCGATCTCAGGTTGTGACACATTGCAAACAGTAAAGGAAAAGTTTAATCTTATTTGGTTGTTATTATTATCAGTATAAGCAAGTCTGCATCAATAAAGGCAATGTTATGTTTATTCAAAAGATTCAAGATGAGGTGCACTATGTGTGCTATGAGTTTGATGGCACTACAACATGCAATAGTGAAGTTATTGACCATTTTATGCATATTTTACTGAATATTTGGCTATTTAGGCTATAGGCTTTGAGAAATTCCAATTTCTTTTAAGTATTAATTTCCAATCCAATAAATGTAGTATGAAAAATGTGACATCACATACACATGCAATAATTTTAATGACAATACACCTCTCCTTGGTGACTTTATTGAATATTTCTCAACAGGATCGGGATCATACACACAATTCTAACCAATAGTGCTGAAGACAAATGTTGGAACCACCACCTCATTAACATACGGAGACAGAAAAGCAGAAATAAATAAATGCGGAAATGTAGAAATACAGAAATAAATGTAGGAATAAATAAATAAAAGTATAAATAAATGAATGTATGAATAAATAAATGTATAAATGAAACATGTATAAATAAATGAATGAATAAATAGATAAATAAATACATTTATATGTGTATTTATTTCTTTTTATATTTATTCATTTATGCATTTATACATTTATATGTGTATTTATTTCTTTTTATATTTATTTATTTATACATTTATATGTGTATTTATTTATGTATTTATTTATTTATACATTTATGTGTATTTATTTATGTACATATTTATTTTTCATTTTGTCATTTTTGGTCCCTCATAACAGTGCCTTGGTAGTTCCTTCTACACGTACAATTAACTTGCTGTGTTTTTTTTTCCATGAGTAGGTCTGATGGTGCTTTGTTTTTTATTTAAAACAGTAATATACTAGAATGTTGTCTAATATAAAACTCATGCTCTTTCAGTTATCTATTTATTTTTTAAATCAAATTTAAAGGCTCAGCATTCGGAACAATTGTTCTTTCTTTGCATGCAATGGCCTCCAGCAACAAAACATGCTTATAGAGTCAACTTCTAGTCCATGGTGGCTCACTTCCCTGTAATTGAGACACAATGTGCAGGACACTTCCTGCAAACACTGGCAAACCGACCGGTGATACTTTCCAACACCTCCTGCTGATGATTCCGTGGAAAAAAATTAAATGTATAAATTGCTCCTTCTCAGGAAAAGAACATCAAATCTCCCAATTTAAGGCTGCATCAAACAGCAGCGTTTTGAACTCTGCCCTGAGTGTTGTGTGTCTTAGATCTGACCTTTTTTTTCTGAACGGTTTTCTAGGCTTGCCTTTACACAGGTACCAAACGTTTGCATGTACACCTTATAACTGTGGAGCTATATTTGATTTGTTTGAGGTATGTAATTTCAGGCAAATATTGCTCTAATACCCTCTCAGGGCTTAACAGGTTAAAAGAGAAAAATCAGAAAAGTGTGGTGTGCCCCAGTCTAAAGTCTTTTGCTGCCTCTAAGAGGTTTTCTTACACAGCTGCCCTATATTTAGCTTTGTCGATCTTCCCGTTGGACAGGAAACCAGTCTTTGAGTCCCCTCAGAATGATGGTGCTAGCACCGGGTTTCAAGATGATGATAGCCTAATATAGGGTGATGTCCAGTGTTATTTTCCCTCTGCACACACCATTTTACATTTTCTTGCGCCTTCTTCCACATGTTTGACATGTTCCAAGAGGACTTCTCATAACTTTCCCTTAACAATGGCTTTCTTCTTGCAGGTCTTCAATAAAGGCCAGATTTGTGTAGTGCACAACGAATAATGTTAGTTACCATGGCCCTCTTGGCTTCTTCTCTGATCAATGATCTTCTTGCCCTTACCCACTGTGTGTTTTTTGATGCACTCCCAACTGAGGCCTTATTTCAGTCAGCATTTAAACAGTTTTCATGAGGGCTGGTAGGTTAAACCTTGGGAAAGATTTGTGCTGTGTATGTCAGACAAGCAAAAAAGAGGTAAACGATATTAGCGAGGAGTTTCTACATAGAACTCAAAATTGTAGTTTGAGAAAGAGAAAAAACACTGCTTGAAATAAGACAGAAAGACTACTGTGAAGCACTAACCCTTATTTTGGCATGAAGTGAAAAATGACTTTATGTGGGAACAAATAAAGGATTTGCTGATTAATACAATAGATAATACAAACACAGATGTTTTGCCTGAGCAGCAAGTAGACACATCCTCTTGGAAAGGACACAGTAAAGGAAATGTGGACCAGCACCAGGTTGTAAACACATTCTTTCTTTGACTACCACAACAATATATATACATGTACAGTGCCTTGCGAAAGTATTCGGCCCCTTTGAACTGGTCAAACTCTTGCCACATTTCAGGCTTCAAACATAAAGATATAAAATTCTAATTTTTTGTGAAGAATCAACAACAAGTGGGACACAATCGTGAAGTGGAATAAAATTTATTGGATGTGTCAACCTTTTTTAACAAATAAAAAACTGAAAAGTGGGGCGTGCAATATTATTCCGCCCCCTTGCGTTAATACTTTGTAGCGCCACCCTTTGGTGCAATTACAGCTGCAAGACGCTTGGGGTTTGTCTCTATCAGTTTTGCACATCGAGAGACTGAAATTCTTTCCCATTCTTCCTTGCAAAACAGCTGGAGCTCAGTGAGGTTGGATGGAGAGCGTTCGTGAACAGCAGTCTTCAGCTCTTTCCACAGATTCTCGATTGGATTCAAGTCTGGACTTTGACTTGGCCATTCCAACACCTGGATACTTTTATTTGTGAACCATTCCATTGTAGATTTGGCTTTATGTTTTGGATCATTGTCTTGTTGGAAGATAAATCTCCGTCTCAGTCTCAGGTCTCTTGCAGACTCCAACAGGTTTTCTTCCAGAATGGTCCTGTATTTGGCCCCATCCATCTTCCCATCAATTTTGACCATCTTCCCTGTCCCTGCTGACGAAAAGCAGGCCCAAACCATGATGCTGCCACCACCATGTTTGACAGTGGGGATGGTGTGTTCAGGGTGATGAGCTGTGTTGCTTTTACACCAAACATATCGTTTTGCATTGTGGCCAAACAGTTGAATTTTGGTTTCATCTGACCAGAGCACCTTCTTCCACATGTTTGGTGTGTCTCCCAGGAGGCTTGTGGCAAACTTTAAACGAGACTTTTTATGGATATCTTTGAGAAATGGCTTTCTTCTTGCCACTCTTCCAGAAAGGCCAGATTTGTGCAGTGTACGACTGATTGTTGTCCTATGGACAGACTCTCCCACCTCAGCTGTAGATCTCTGCAGTTCATCCAGAGTGATCATGGGCCTCTTGGCTGCATCTCTGATCAATCTTCTCCTTGTTCGAAATGAAAGTTTAGAGGGACGGCTGGGTCGTGCTAGATTTGCAGTGGTTTGATACTCCTTCCATTTCAATATGATTGCTTGGACAGTGCTCCTTGGGATGTTTAAAGCCTGGGAAATCTTTTGTATCCAAATCCGGCTTTAAACTTCTCCACAACAGTATCTCGGACCTGCCCTGTGTGTTCCTTGGTCTTCATGGTGCTCTCTGTGCTTTGAACAGAACCCTGAGACTATCACAGAGCAGGTGCATTTATACGGAGACTTGATTACACACAGGTGGATTCTATTTATCATCATCAGTCATTTGGGACAACATTGGATCATTCAGAGATCCTCACTGAACTTCTGGAGTGAGTTTGCTGCACTGAAAGTAAAGGGGCCGAATAATATTGCACACCCCACTTTTCAGTTTTTTATTTGTTAAAAAAGTTTGACACATCCAATAAATTTCATTCCACTTCACGATTGTGTCCCACTTGTTGTTGATTCTTCACAAAAATAAAAATTTTAAATCTTGATGTTTGAAGCCTGAAATGTGGCAAAAGGTTGACCAGTTCAAGGGGGCTGAATACTTTCGCAAGGCACTATATATTTCATCATGAAATATGTAAATAAATACAACATTTAATTAAACCTGGAAGCAAACTGTAAATGTGATTCTCTGATAAAAACAAACTAACAGAATTTGATCTATCAATTTGGTAAAACAGTCTGCTGACCTTTATTTGGGTAGATTTTAATCCAAATTTCTGAGCAGAAATTATGCAAGTTTTGGAGACAGTTAGATTAATTAGTTAAATTCCTATACATTTTTTAACAGTTCTTTCTCAACAATTGCCTAATTACTATATATATTTTGTCATATCTGGTTTGTCTTCCATTTTAAAAACAAACATAAATATATATATAAAAATAGGGTGCTCCCTGACATAATGCAATACTGAGGCACTAAACATAGAAGTCCAAAATAATGAGACACTTTTTTTGGAGAATTTATCACTTTTTGAAATTCAGAAATTGACAAAGATCTCCACACCTATAAACAATTAGGGAGTGCCCCAAAGATAATGTCATGCTTTCCAAGCTTTTGATTCACATTTAAAATAAATCAAAGTGAAGAACATGAAGAACCTGAAATGATCTGCAAACAGGACAAAGAAATGCTAATGAACTTTACATCCCAGAATCCACAGCTAACAACTCACTAGGCAACTCACTGACCAATTGTATGTGCTTTGCTGTTCATCTGAATTGGTCACAGTAAATGGTGGCGTCTGTGCACATATAATTAATTAATTAATTAATTAATTAATTAATTAAGATAAAATAATTTCAATTCAATTCAGTTTTATTTATATAGCGCCAATTCACAACACATGTCGTCTCAAGGCACTTCATAACAGTAAGGTACATACATTCCAATTAATCGTAACCATTGAACAGTGCAGTCAAAGTTAGTTATTTATTCAAATTGGATAAAAAGTTTTTCTGTCTAAGGAAACCCAGCAGATTGCATCCAGTCAGTGACTTACAGCATTCACTCCTCCTGGATGAGCATGTAGAGACAGTGGAAAGTCACTGGCGTTGACTTTGCAGCAATCCCTCATACTGAGCATGCATGTAGCGACAGTGGAGAGGAAAAACTCCCTTTTAACAGGAAGAAACCTCCAGCTGAACCAGGCTCAGTGTGAGCGGCCATCTGCCACGACCGACTGGGGATTTGAGAGAACAGAGCAGAGACACAAAGAGAACAAAGAAGCACTGATCCAGGAGTACTTTCTATGGGAAGGAAAAGTAAATGTTAATGGATGTAGCTCCTTTAGTCGTTTCACCTAGAAAGAAAGAACAGATACAGGTCCTTCTCAAAATATTAGCATATTGTGATAAAGTTCATTATTTTCCATAATGTCATGATGAAAATTTAACATTCATATATTTTAGATTCATTGCACACTAACTGAAATATTTCAGGTCTTTCATTGTCTTAATACGGATGATTTTGGCATACAGCTCATGAAAACCCAAAATTCCTATCTCACAAAATTAGCATATTTCATCCGACCAATAAAATAAAAGTGTTTTTAATACAAAAAAACGTCAAGCTTCAAATAATCATGTACAGTTATGCACTCAATACTTGGTCGGGAATCCTTTTGCAGAAATGACTGCTTCAATGCGGCGTGGCATGGAGGCAATCAGCCTGTGGCACTGCTGAGGTCTTATGGAGGCCCAGGATGCTTCGATAGCGGCCTTTAGCTCATCCAGAGTGTTGGGTCTTGAGTCTCTCAACGTTCTCTTCACAATATCCCACAGATTCTCTATGGGGTTCAGGTCAGGAGAGTTGGCAGGCCAATTGAGCACAGTGATACCATGGTCAGTAAACCATTTACCAGTGGTTTTGGCACTGTGAGCAGGTGCCAGGTCGTGCTGAAAAATGAAATCTTCATCTCCATAAAGCTTTTCAGCAGATGGAAGCATGACGTGCTCCAAAATCTCCTGATAGCTAGCTGCATTGACCCTGCCCTTGATAAAACACAGTGGACCAACACCAGCAGCTGACACGGCACCCCAGACCATCACTGACTGTGGGTACTTGACACTGGACTTCTGGCATTTTGGCATTTCCTTCTCCCCAGTCTTCCTCCAGACTCTGGCACCTTGATTTCCGAATGACATGCAGAATTTGCTTTCATCCAAAAAAAGTACTTTGGACCACTGAGTAACAGTCCAGTGCTGCTTCTCTGTAGCCCGGTCAGGCACTTCTGCCGCTGTTTCTGGTTCAAAAGTGGCTTGACCTGGGAAACACGGCACCTGTAGCCCATTTCCTGCACACACCTGTGCACGGTGGCTCTGGATGTTTCTACTCCAGACTCAGTCCACTGCTTCCGCAGGTCCCCCAAGGTCTGGAATCGGCCCTTCTGCACAATCTTCCTCAGGGTCCGGTCACCTCTTCTCGTTGTACAGCGTTTTCTGCCACACTTTTTCCTTCCAATAGACTTCCCACTGAGGTGCCTTGATACAGCACTCTGGGAACAGCCTATTCGTTCAGAAAGTTTTTTCTGTGTCTTACCCTCTTGCTTGAGGGTGTCAATAGTGGCCTTCTGGACAGCAGTCAGGTCGGCAGTCTTACCCATGATTGGGGTTTTGAGTGATGAACCAGGCTGGGAGTTTTAAAGGCCTCAGGAATCTTTTGCAGGTGTTTAGAGTTAACTCGTTGATTCAGATGATTAGGTTCATAGCTCGTTTAGAGACAATTTTAATGATATGCTAATTTTGTGAGATAGGAATTTTGGGTTTTCATGAGCTGTATGCCAAAATCATCCGTATTAAGACAATAAAAGACCTGAAATAGTTCAGTTAGTGTGCAATGAATCTAAAATATATGAATGTTAAATTTTCATCATGACATTATGGAAAATAATGAACTTCATCACAATATGCTAATATTTTGAGAAGGACCTGTAAACTCTGAGCCAGTTTTCAAGGTTAGAGTCTGAAAGAGAGCACATATAATTAGTTACAGTTAAGCTCAGTCAACCGCTATGTCTAGGAGAAAGAAAGGGTTAAACACAATTTAAAAGTTTTTTTATGGTGTTTTACTTTGTTGTTTTTGAAATTGTTCGGGCCAGAGCAGGCCCTGAACCGCTCACCTGAAGCTAGTTACAGGTTATGTTTTTGGAAAGTTGATGACTGGTAGTGTCGCTTTACTTAGGTAACATGAGCTAAAGCCCTGTCTTTACAACATAGTTTATTCTGTTTATGTCTTAATAGACCACAGCATGCCACCAGCGCTCATACACACCTTAGTATTTGTATTAGTGGTACTGAAAGTTAAATGTGGGACTCAGGGGTTGGTAAATGGCGCCACAACGGCTATTTCCTTTGTTTTTGAGCTGAGACACTAATTCCGGATGTGACATCACCGTGCCGTCTGTGCATCCATCTGCCAAATTGTGAGTCCATACGTGCTTGTCATTGGCATCTTGGTAGTACATAACTCCATTTAATGCGACACCGTGATGGCTAGTTACCACAACATTAAGAATCAATTGTCCAAAATGTGACTGGCTTCTAAATTCAGTACAAATTTTTTTAAACATTTCATCAAAATTAAGTTTTATTTTCCCTTCTGCTTTGCGTTGTGAACAGTTTTTTTTTGAATACCTAGCAACTGTTAATTTTAAAGCTAATTTGGCCTCATTCCCAACTCCTCATTACATACCTTGGTTATTAAATAAACACATTCACATTTAACTGTAATATTCCTACATTATCACATTAGGTATTAATGTTTTGGTTTTAGGGCTGCATGGTGGTGCAGTTGGTAGCACTGTTGCCTTGCAGCAAGAAGGTGCTGGGTTCAATTCCTGGCCAGGAGTCTTTCTGCATGGAGTTTTCATGTTCTCCCTGTGCATGTGTGGGTTCTCTCTGGGTACTCTGGCCTTCTTCCTCAGTCCAAAGACATGCCTGTTTGGTCACTTTAAATTGCTCTTAGGTGTGTGAATGAGTGTGTGCTTGGTTGTTTGTGTGTTGCCCTGTGATGGACTGGTGACCTGTCCAGGGTGTACCCTGCCTCCTGCCCATAGACTGCTAGAGGCACCAGCTTCCCCGCAACTCGCTATGGAAGAAGTGGTAGAAAATGACTGACTGTTTCTGTTTTATTCTTATTTGTTCCAATCATTATTCTTATTATTCTTTATCCTAGTTTTCTAATTATTCTTTTCTCTATTTGTTTAGTAGTTTAGTTGACTATTACTTACGTAGTTAAAGAGTTTGTGGATGTGAATTTTAATTATTTTGTTAATAAATTCTTTGGAGAGAAGTTGTTTGTGTTTATTCTGTATTTGTGTGCAGGGCTTGCTGTTTGAGAACCAGTGTGCAAATTCATTCCTTCTTCTGTTGTCCTCACCAGGCAGGTATTGATAAAACAACAATTGACAACTACTGAGAGCTGTTTGGCTAATAATTCCTGATCAGTTGGTGACAGTAACATTATTAATAATTGCCCTTGTTACTTATTAACAGTATTAATAATTACCAGTATTAATAATAATGCTTGAAGACACCAGGTTCATCTGCTAGAACAATTACATGCAAGTATACACAGCATTGGAATATCCAGGATCATATTGTTCAGGAATAAGGTTCTGTAAAATGAATCTATCAACACCACAACAAGACTTTGTGAAAATGCTGTCTGAACCTTGTAAGAGTGTGTCATTATCAACAGAGAAATGAGTCCTGACATGGGCTGAAAGGCCACTCAGCGGGAAATAAGCCATTGTTCCAAAAGCAACCAAAGCCAAATTACAGTTTGCCATTTCAAAATTGCAAAAACGCTTATGGAGAAATGGTTTGGTGAAAGTAAAATTAAACCACTTGGCTATTATGGCAACAGTTACATCTTGAGGGAAAAGGCAGAAGCCTGCACACTTGAAAACACCATTCCAACTGTAAAGTAGGGGGATGGCAGCATCATTTTAGGTTGGTGTTTTGCTGCAGGAGGGGCTGGTGAATGTTCCAAGAAAATATTCACATTATGGAGAGAGAGTAGCCAGCAGGACAATAAAGCTTTGGTCGAAATGAGCCTTGCCAAATAGACAATGACCCTCAGCATAAAGTTTTGTACCCTCCAAAATTCCTTTTTACATTGTAACATTTTATTGTATTCTTTAACCTCATCCGAGCTGAAATTCATGGCTCCTAATATGCTTCATGATCTGCTTCATTCCACAGTGGGTCCCTAACTGATGGCATGTGTTCCTGGAAAGACAGCTTCCAGCAGGAGCGTAAAGGTTTTCTGGTTAAAAGTGTTTGGAAACAACCCACATGACAGCAGTGAGAGCAAACCATGAACATTTAATGACAACCAAAACAGAGTGTACTTAAAACAACCACATTTTCACCCTGTTATACTGAATTTATAATTATGTAATTAATTACATAAAATGGGACGATATACAGAATTAAAATTAATTGTATTTAAAAGGAGTTCGTTAGTCTTTCTGAGATCCTCTGCCGGGTCACCCCATAGAAGATGGACCAGAATACAAATGGTCCTGCAAACTTTACTTTTGAAGTTTTAATGAGGAATGACCAGAAGAAACACAGTGTACCAGAGTGCCCTGTTTAAAGGTCTCGAGTTGCATTTGGGCTCATGGGAGGTCAGAAAGTCAGCTATATATTCTCAAGCTAACCCTCTGCAAGCCTCAACCTCATCCAACCTAGAGCCCCCTGTGCCAGGTCAGGAAGGGTGGTGCTATTTTTCAAAGGTTTCCCAACACATTCAGACAGAACAAGCTCTCATAACAGCATAACATTTGTTCAACTTGCATTTGAGGTGTTCAGTAACATAATTGGTATTTACTGTATAATGCTCTTCATGTTCTCATCAGGGAGTTTAAAAGATTTCCTTGAGTTATTTAAACTTTTTTCTTCCCTTCAGGAATAGATATGGAGTCAAACTGTATATTCTACTCTGTGGCTCTTATCTCTAGGTGGGCCTCATAGTTATGAATTTGTTACTGAAATGACTTCAGGAATGTTTCTCAAAGGAATTTTAGAAAACAGAAGATGCTTTTTAGATTTTAAGCAAAGCCTTCTGTTACTGATAAATGTTATATATCTATGGTTCTACAGTTCTTATCTGAACTTTACGTCCATTTATCATCACCATGAATATTACAGTTAAAAAGTATTTGTTCAGTTACATCTGGGGTAAAACTAACACAGCATTTAAGAAAAGAACATCATACCTGCAGTCAAACATGGCAGTTGTAGTTTGATGGTGTGGGATTTTTAATTTTTTTTTTTTTTGCTGTTTCAGGGCCCGGATGATCTACAGTAAATGATGGTACCATGACTAATCCTCTCTACCAGAAACTCCTAAAGGAGAATGCCCAGCCATCATCAATGAAGTGCTAAAAATAATTAAAGTTTTGGAATGACATAGTCGAAGGCTGTCTAAATATGATTGTAACGCGGTATGACCTTAAAGAGACTTTCCTGCTTGAAAACCTCCCTTATATTTCCCTTATTATTTGAAAACAGTACTTGTCATTTCATCTTTGTCTTATATTACAATTTTATTTGATGATCTTTGTGTGACAAAAAGCAAAAGCTATCTGTAAGGGAGTACATATTTTTTCATGCCACGGTTGATTACTTTGGGCAAAATACAGATTGATAGGAAAATTAAACCTTCAGACTCAAATACATTCATAAACCCACACAAATGGTTGGCTAAATGTCCTTTAGCAAGTTCACATTCTCTCAGAATAAGGTTTTGTAAATCCATTAATAAGCTTCTGTCTTAATTGTGACTGGATGTTTGACCACTCTTCTTGGCAGAATTGGCAGAACGCATTCAAATTGGTTGGTGTCCTGGCACAAACCTGGTATTTGAGCAGAGTTCACTAATTTTCAACTAAGTTGAGCTTGAGGCTTCAGGAAGGCCATTGAAAATATGTATTGTTAGGCTGCTTTATCCATCACAAAACCAGTTCTAATGCATGTTTGAGACGATTCTCTTTATCATTCTATTCACTGTGGGCATTGCTTGACTGTAAGTGCAATATTCTTAGATTTGAATAACTATTCCAAACAGACTTATTGCCAGTGTGGTTAAATATCTCAATCTATGTTTAATCTGACAATAAACATTTTTCTAGAAGACATTTTGAATATCTATGCAGGTAGCTGCAGACATTTGCAGAACCTAAAGATGTAAATTATGAAGCAGAGACAAATTTTGTTTGACATGTTCTCAGTCCAAGATGATGTAAAACTTACTTCACCCTGGACAGTGAAACCAGTGTTCCAGCAGTTTTCCGTTCATGGCAGGTTTGAGCCTTGGAGGTTCCTGGGTTATTCCCTGAACAGTTTCCACTCATCTGACAGACAGCTTGGTTCTTCTTTGAGGCATAGTGGTGACTCATTCAAATAACTTGTGTTTATTTGACGTGATGATCTTGGAATTTGTATTTGTTTAGAAATGGCTCGGAGAGACTTTCTGTGCTTGTTTAAATCTACACTTCTCCCTCCTCAATCCTTCCTGACTTCCTTGGACTTTCTCAAATTCTGAAAATGCGTCAATCCAATACCTACTGTCAAACTTTTTTTTTCTGCTGACAAAGAAAAAGTACAATCACAAAGAATTTAGGCGAAGGTGGTATGTATCTATTAGATCCTGTATGTACAATTTTGACTTTGTTGTGATTAAATCTACAAAACATTATGCTTTTGCAATCAATTCTTATTTTTGATAACCACTGCTGTGCTATGTTGTGCAACCATTCCACCCAGTTTAAGGAACAGTTCAGGTACATCATGAACTGCCATAAATAGATATGACATTAATGCCTGTTGTGACTTTAAGCAAACTTATCAAAGCAAATGTGACTCTGATTTTATTTATAGTTCCAAGACATTGCCTGATTGGAAGACAAACTTTGGTCTTTGTAAAAGCCAAAAGGTCTTTAATACACATTGTGTGTGTTTGCTTGTTCATCAGTCAGGAAATGGGGCAGGTTGAAGGTGAGGTCAGAGCCATTGTGTGCATGTGTGAGTGTGTGTGTGTTTGCTTCTGTAAATGTAATACCTGAGCCTATACTATACTTCGTATGATTTAACGGTCATATGTGGGGTCTTGGTGTCAGGGCTTTGTTGATTTACAGACAGATTTATTGTTGCATAAAAACAAATCCAGAGGTCAGAGGTGGAGGTGTACACCCAAAATTCTTCAAGATTTATAGATGTAGAAGATTAAAGTAGGAATGATAAATCATAACAAAATCATCTTCTTTCTTTAAATAGAAGACAGACCACACCTTATGTACAGTTCATGCAAAAAGAGTCTCAGATAACCAGATAACCCTGTATTCATTCCATACTGTGTTCTAGAATATTACAAAAATTATTTAATAACAACATTGTTCCCTCTCAGGTTTTTCTAGTAGTTTACTAGATTTCTTTTCAGAGCACACATTTTAGAGTATACATGTTTTCCATTAAGGCCATCTTTCACACAAGAGACCCAGTCCGGCTTTTTTACTGCAACAGCAATGTGAAGATTACAAAGCAACAACTCTTTGTAAATTAACAGGATTACAAGTAATGCAGTCCAGAGTTGCTGTAAGCTGTAGTTCTTACCACCCATTTGGTTTTCTTAAGTTTACACAGACTAGTAGGAGAAACATCTCCCCTGCCAGATCAGAGCCTCCCACACATTGTTTGAACATTAGTATGGAGTCAGCCTTCTACAGCTTTGGTACTTATCCAAAGTAGCTCCAGCAAATATGTTTGGACAGTCAAGAATTCTCTGAGGTCTTTGGTGAGCAGAGAACTTGCAGGAAAGGACTGTACATGACGTCCTAGAGTCTGTGCGCATCACAGAGAAAAATAAAGCATACCAATGCATGGACAGAAAAATGCTGCTATATAATAAAATCATTTATATACTGTTTTGTACTCTCAGCGTGTCATGTTTTCTGAAGTTTGAGCCGGACCAAAAAGCAGACCGAAGTACAGGAGAAACATGATTAATTTTAATATAAACAAAGAACAAAAACTTACAGTAAGACATAAGGCGAACAGAAGAAGAACAGGACAGGATGTAACGGAAGAAACAAGCAGTAAACTATGGAAACCAGGGAGCTGAGATTCAGGAAAGTGATCAATGACATGGGGACCAGGTGAGTCAAATCAGAGGAATGTTGAACAGCTGTAGGAGAGGACTGAGTAGGGGAACTGAGGGAAGGAGATTAATTAACATAGATAACACACAGGGAGTTTAACACAATAGGATCTACAAACCAAAAAGGGTAAAAACCTGAAACAAACATTAAAAGAATAAACCAAAAATGCACAAAGGAAACAAAACATGAAATAAGCAAGAAACTAAACACAAAGGAATGGACTGTATGGAAAAAAAACCCCAATAACAATAATATTAATATTAAGCAACACAGGGGCTGTACAGTGGTACAGTTGTTAGCATTGTTGCTTTACAGCAAAAAGGTTCTTGGTTCGAACCCCAGCCTGGGGTCATTCTGGAGTTTGCATGTTCTCCCCGTGCATGCATGGTTCCTCTCTGGGTACTCTGGCTTCCTCCCACAGACCAAAAATAATGACTGTTAGATTAATCGGTCTCTTTAAATTGCCCTTAGGTGTGTCACCTGTAGACACACCTAAGGGCACCAGTTCCTCTGCGACCCTGTACGGAAGAAGCGGGTACAGACGATGGATGTTCTCTCTCAGGTTGGAGAATCAGTAAGCAGGACAACAATCAGTTAAACACTCTGGTCTTTATGGATGAGTGGAGAGTTACTGATGACCTAAAGTCATAAAAAGTACCATTTTCAGTTTGCCACAAACCATATAGAGAACTAACAAACACGTTAAGAAGGGTCAGATGAGGCAAAATTAAAAACTAGCATTGAATATCACATTGAACACATCATCCCACTAGTGACACATTGTGTTGGCAGCGTCATGGTGTGGTGACACTTTTCTTCAGTAGTGATACAGAAGCTTTTTGATGAAAGCTTCTTTATTGAGTAAATAACTGTGTGCACAGGTTTCTGCAGCATAGTCGTATCATACATGAAAAAAAGAGCAGCATGGTCACCTTAAGGGTTTATTGAAGAACATATATTGATATTTTTGTTAAAAGCCTCATATCTGTTGGAAAGAATTGTAGAATAAATAATAATGAAGACATAAGTTTATCCAAAAGTGATAAGAACAATATACCATTGTTTCCTGTTGGTGCAGTTCCAGGAATGACAATTAACACAAGAGGGATTCATGGACACGAGCAGAAATGAGAACAAATGAAAGCTGTACGGTGCAGCATAAGACTTATGTCAGATAAAGAATGCAGTCACTGACAGTGATGAGAGCAAAGGCAGACAGGGAGTTGTGAACAGGAAGGAAGAGGAGGTGAGCATAATGAAGAAAAGAAACAAGGCAGATGGAGTGGAAGAAGGACTGAATGCTAAGCTCTCACTTCATACCTATTTTCGGCTTTTGAGTGCATACCATACACACAAGGCATGAAAATAAAGCACCTACTTATATCAACTCAAAAAAATCTCTTTAAATTGATAAATTATATGGTGCAGCATATGTAATGCAGTTTTAAAATGATGGTTTCATTTATTAAAGGAGTAAATATAGTGCAAAAACAAAAACAAACTGGCCCTATGTGAAAGTATTTTCTCCAAAACCTAACCACTGTTTAGGTTTAGGCGGCCTAAACAGCCAATTAGGTTTTTAAATAATTAATATGTCAGAAGGTGTGGTTCTTGGAGTGGACCCAAGTGCAGACAGGCAGACAGAGGCAGCATTGTGAGTAGAAAATGTTTAATAAAAATAAAACAAAACCTTACAAGGCAGGTATTGCACAAGGCAAGAATTTTTAGTTTGGAAGTAAAAGCGCTCAATAAATTCAGTTAATTCAGTCAAGTTTTCTGTGGCAAGTTAAAGGAGAAAAGAGCAGAGTGAACAAAGCCTTCTTACGCAAATTAGTCAGAGCAAAAAGGACAGAAAAAAGCAGAAAATGGTGTGAGCAAAAAGTATAAGCGTCAATATTTGTCAGTGCAATTGCAGTACAGACATAGGCCGGCAGAAGTCCAAGTAATGCCTTGTATATAAAAGTTAACCAATGAAGATTTGTTTCTGCACCAAACCAAGCCATCCCACCCATGAATATGAAACACAATGATATGTTTGTCACGATGTGACATTTTGGACTTTCTTTGTGGTTTTTGGTTTGTGTCTTTTTATTAACTAATCCCTTCGCCCATGTTTAGTCTATGCATTAGTTTCACCTGTTCCTTCTGTCTCCCTGCGTCCTTGTCTCACCTGTTCCCTCTTCCTTTGATTAACTGCCCTTTGTATTCCTTTAGTATATTAGTTAGTCTGTTTCATGTGTTGATTGCTAGTTCCTCATCTCTCAAATCGGGTCTCTATCCTTGACTGCCATGTGTTTCATGTTTCTGCAGTGATTTATGTTACGTTTGGATACCTCTGAATAAAGCTGAAGATCACTCAACATGCGGCTGCCCAGCTCTTACCTGCACTTTGGTCCGACAACAAATATTAATGTGACAATGTTGACATTTTGTAGCTTGTAATGAACCTCAGAGAAGAGAGGTAGACAGAGTCAAACAACCTAAGACATTGTGAAGAAGCAATCATATACAAAATATCTCCATAATTCAACACAGACATAAACATTGCAGAGGCAAGCTTCTTTTTAGCTGTGTATGAAAAACACAACTATTTTTCAAAAATAAAAACCCAGTAAGGAGCTAATAAGCGAGAACTTACTAAATGAAATTTAAATGACTCTGAAAACCAGGTATTGTCGGGGTTGGAGATCTCTGTGTCTTGTATTGTTTGTGTTTTGTTTTCTACAGGGCGCTGGAGAGCAGGAGCGGTGAGACAGGTGTGTTCCATTCACCAATGATGAGTCGTGGAGTATTTAAGCAGGAGGCAGCCAGTATGTCAGCGCTCGAGTGTTAGCCTTCAGTGGTAGTTACTCAAGCCAACCTTAGAGCCACTTCTTGTATTGCTTGCTTCAACTTATGTTAACCTATTTCTGTTTTTTCTAGTAACTGTGTCGGTGACTACCTGGATGTTGCCCAGGCCGGCCACCGACGGACTTTGCCTATGAAAGCCTCGTTCCAAGTTTCCCACAGATGAATCAACTAACAAGTGTCTTGCTAACGCTGTACTACTGGGTTTACTCCTGCTGGCTATTTCCTGGCTTCGACCTCCGATCCTACCTCTACGAAACCTGTCCACCCTCCACCGCTCCTCTGGTGCCCTCACACAATCCTCCAAACACTGTTATCGGCCAAGGAAGGAAGTATGTTTGCAAGACTCGCCTCTATAGTTCCACACTGTTTCCTCCGGCCCGACTCCCTCTCCTCCTGGTGGTTTGTCAACAACGAACTAGTAAGAGACAGTACACTATTAGTTTTCTATTTAGCTACCGTCTTTACTTACCTTGTGCTTCCTTTCATACAGCTTTGCCTACTTTGTCAAGACCGTGCTTGTTCCTGTGATTTCAATAAATCTGTTAAACACTTCCTGGTTTCCCTTGAGTGTTTACTGCATGTGGGTCAGATCAATCCATAAAACTATGACAGAACACTCGAGCCAACCCGACCCAGCAGAAACGTTCAGGGGAGTCCTTTCAGATCATACTCACCTCATTCAGACCCATGACTCCACTTTACGTTCTCTCGCCGAACAACAAAGGTTATCCAATATACAGCTTGAACAGTTAACCACCGTGTTCCAACACTCCATGAACAGTTCCACCGCCCCGCCTGTTGAGGTCGCTGCAGCAGTCCCAGTCACTCAGCGACTTCCTTTAGTCTGTGATGTCGTTTCTCCTTGTCCAGAGAAGTATTCCGGTGAGTCAACCGATCGTAAGGGTTTTCTAATGCAATGCACTTTAGTATTTAATCGCTCACCCCATTCTTTTCCTCATGATGACTGCAAGATTTCTTATATTCTAGGCATTTTGACTGGGAGAGCTTTGAGGCGGGCAGAGTCCTGTTTTCCCAGTTGGGCTCAGTTTGGTTGTTCTTTTTCTGATTTTGAAGAAGAATTTAGACGAACCTTTTCTTTCGATTCATATTTTGTGGCTTCTGGTCGTAGTTTATGGACCTTAAGACAGCGGGGTAGACCGCTTACTGATTTCTCTATAGATTTTCGTATTCAGGCGGCAGCGTCTGGTTGGGACAGCCGTGCTTTAAAATCAGCGTTTTTTCATTCTTTGGATGACTCTTTAAAGGATGAATTAGTCTTAGTTGAGAAACCAAAGCCTCTAGAGGATTTCATCACTCTAGCCATTAGGATAGATAACCAATTAAGAGAAAGAAAGCAAACTAGGTGTGAATGCAGCAACCCTAGCGTTCAGCCTCTAGTTATTTCACCCTCCGTTTCCATGGCTGCCTCTCCAGGACCGGTGGGTGTCTCTGAACCTATGCAGATTGGACGTACGCATCTCTCCAGTGAAGAGAGACAGAGAGGCAGGCAGTCTAGGCAGTGTTTCTACTGTGGTTCTCAGGAACACTTAATTGCAGATTGTCCTACCTGCCCTCCCCGGCCAAAAGAGCAGGTCCGTTGGTAGTAGGGGATATACCGGAGGGCCAGACTAGTTCTTCTCAGCCCCTCAGATTATGTCTTTCTGCTACCTTACTTCTTGGCCAACAAGTTCAGAATCTATCTGCTCTAGTAGATTCTGGAAGTGAGCAGAGCCTTATGGATTTAGAGCTAGTATAGGCTCATAGGATTGAGACAGTTCCTCTTGCCACTCCTTGCCATGTCACTGCTTTAAATTATCAGGAACTTCTACGCATCACTCATCAAACTAACCCTATTGTACTTCTGTTATCCAGTAATCATCGGGAACTTATCTCTTTTTATGTATTCCCAGCAGCTACTCATGCTTTGGTTTTGGGTTACCCTTAGTTGTGTAAACATAACCCGCACCTTAATTGGACTGTGGGTAGAATTGAATCATGGTCCACCAGTTGTCACATTACTTGTCTAAAGGCTGCAGTCGTACCTACTCCTGTTAATCCCAATGTTGAAGAAAATGATTTCCCTGATTTATCACACGTTCCAGAACTCTACCACGGCCTAAAGCAGGCCTTCTGTAAGTCCAAAGCACTTTCCTTACCACCACACAGACCTTATGATTGTGCTATTAACTTATTTCCTGGAGCCACCTTTCCTTCTAGTAGAGTTTATCCCATTTCTCAACGCGAACAACAGTCTATGGAGAAGTATATTAACGAGTCCCTTTCTGCGGGTTTAATTCGGCCCTCCTCCTCACCCTTGGGCGCAGGCTTCTTTTTTGTTAAGAAGAAAGATTGTTCTTTACGACCATGCATTGACTACAGGGGATTAAACAACATCACCATTACGAATAGTTACCCTCTTCCACCGCTTTCCTCTGCTTTCGAGCCTGTACGTGAGGCCACGGTTTTCACAAAACTAGACCTTAGGAATGCTTACCATTTAGTTAGGATCTGCCAGGGGGATGAGTGGAAAACAGCTTTCAAGACTCCACTTGGACACTTCGAATACTTGGTCATGCCTTTTGGACTCACGCACCAGCTGTATTCCAGGCTCTCGTTAACGATGTGCTCAGAGACTTCTTAAACATTTTTGTTTTTGTTTATCTGGACGATATTTTGATTTATTCCAGGGATGAGGAGGAGCACCAGTGCCACGTCCATCTGGTACTACAAAGACTCCTTGAGAACCGATTGTTTGTGAAGGCCGAGAAATGTGAGTTTCACCAATCCTCAGTAACTTTTTTAGGTTTTATCCTTGAGGGTGGACAGGTCCGCGCTGACCCGGAGAAGGGCAGAGCAGTTCTGAAATGGCCCGTTCCCGACTCAAGGAAGCAGTTGCAAAGGTTCCTTGGTTTCACCAACTTCTACCGCAGATTTATCCGAAACTACAGCCAGACGGTGGCACCTTTGACGGCGTTGACCTCTACCAAGACCAGTTTCCATTGGACTCCTGCTGCTGATCAGGCCTTCAAGAGTCTTCAGGAGAAGTTCGTCCAGGCTCTCATCTTGATTCACCCAGATTCTTCCAGGCAGTTCGTGCTGGAGGTTAATGCTTCGGACTCTGGAGTGGGATCTGTACTCTCCCAACAATCGAGTGATGATAGTAAACTTCATCCATGTGGTTTCTTTTTGCATCGTCTCAGTCAAACTGAACGTAACTATGATGTAGGTGATGGAGAACTGTTAGCAATTAAGCTGGCTTTCGAGGAGGGGAGAAATTGGTTGGAGGGGGCTACCCATCCCATTCTAGTCTGGACTGACCACAAGAACCTACCTTATTTGCAAACAGCTAAGAGCCTGAACCCTAGACAGGCATGCTGATCACTTCCTTTTTTCTCATTTTAACCTGTCCATCTCTTTCAGACCGGGGAGTGAAAACGCAAAGCCTGATGCTTTGCATTTCTCTCCCGACAGTTCGCACCAGATGATTCGGAAAGGGTTCCTGAGCCCATTGTCCCATCTATCTGAACCATTGGGACTGTCTCCTGGGAGATCGAGGAACAAGTAAATCGTGCTCTGAGAACAGAGCCTGACCCAGGAACAGGTTCTAAGAACAGATCTTTTGTCCCAGCCTCGTTGAGAGCATGGGTTATCCAATGGTTCCACACTGCTAAATTTGCCGCATACCCGGGAATATGTAGAACCATTGCATTAATTAGTAGATGCTTTTGGTGGCCTTCTCTGCACCAGGATGTCAGGGGATGGGTTCTCGCCTGCACGGTTTGTTCCAGGAATAAGAGTGGTAACCAACCACTGTCTGGATTACTCCAACCCCTGAACATACCTAGCGCCCCTGGTTGCATATAGCTTTGGACTTTGTAACCGGGTTACCTTCATCCAGAGGCATGACAGTTATTTTGACTATTATAGATTGTTTTTCTAAGGCTTGTCACCTCGTGCCGTTGAAGAAATTTCCCTCGGCTTTCCAGACAGCTCAGCTTCTCATTAAGAATGTTATGCGGCTGCACGGTATACCCCAAGATATTTTGTCTGACCGAAGCCTTACAGCTTTGCCTACTTTGTCAATACCGTGCTTGTTCCTGTGATTTCAATAAATTTGTTAAACACTTCCTGGTTTTCCTTGAGCGTTTACTGCATGTGGGTCAGATCAATCTGTAAAACTATGACAGGTATGCATGCGCTAAAACAAGATTTAGATAAAAAGACAGTTTTCTGACATTAAATCAGATTCAGTTTAGGACACATTAGATTTGTAAGCTACAAAGGACCTGTGGATGTATTTTAATGCATACAATAAACACTGCTTTTTTGTTTGACATTACAATATCAGGAAGAGAACTGTGGACCTCCACAAGTCTGGATTATTCTGCGTAGATCTGTTCAAACAATCATGCACAAGTACAAACACTATGACAGTGTCCAGCCATAATTTTGTTTAGGAAGGAGACTAGTTCTGCATCTGTGAGATGGATATGTTCTGGTCAACCACAAAAGCATAAGACTGTGTGAAGATGTTGGCTAAAACTGATAAGTGAGTGTCCTTTTCCACAGTGAAATGAGTCCTCTGCTAATATGGGCTAAAAGACCACTTAGAAAATAAGAATCAATTATCCAAAAAGCAACATAAAAAGACAGTTTACAGTTTCAAAATCCACTCAGGGACGAAGACATTTATTTTTGGAGACATGTCCTGTCAGCTGATGAAATTTGTTTATAATGACCATTGTTACATTTGGAAGAAAAAGGGAGAAGCCTGCAAGCAACTGTCTAAGACTTGTTACGATGTGGTCATAATATTGTTGGCTCCCATTGCTCAACAACTTAATAATAACACAGAAACAGCGACATCCATTATTACTTCCGTAAACAGTGCTGCTGTGTGACGTCTACATTCTGTTTTGATTTGGGGTTGTTTTGTTTCTGGTTTTTTCTTATATGTTTTTCACAGTTTTTGATTCATGTTTCTGTTTATTATTTTCCTGATCATACTTTAGCTTTTTCTTATTCATGTTTTGTCAAGTTAGGTTTTTGGATTTGGTTATGCTTTAGTTTCATGTTTTTCTAGTTATATTTCTATTAGTTTGTATCCTTGAAGTTCTGTTTTGCTCCTGTCACGTTGTGTTCTGTGTGTCAATTAATTTTATTTGGTTCACCTGCTCCAAACTAATCTGTCTCCTTGCTTCACCTGGTTCACGCTCCATAAATACACACCAGTTCCGTTACACATCGTGGAAACATTTTCAGATCATGTCACCTGTGTCCTGTTGTTCACACCAAGCCTGTCTTGCCAGCCTGCCCATATCTGTTTTTGCCGGTCTTGCCTGCCCGTTTATTATTTTGTTTCCTGCCTCCTCCTGTGAGTCAGCTTTTTGTTATTAAATATTTTTCACTTAACGTCATGCTGTCTGGTCATCTGCATTCTGGGGTCCTACACAGCACAAGTCCTAACAATGTTTCTGCCAATGATGGACCTCGTGAATGAGCATCAGGCTAGCTCCATGGAGCTCTCTACTTTCCTGTCTCGGGAGGCGGAGAAGACGCTGCGCCGTTCTGCAGGGCTGTATGTGCCTCAGTCGGCTTTTGACGGATCAAGGTTGGCAATTTCATGTCCAGGGACAGGTCCCCTCCGTCGCCATTCTTCTTCTCCTCCCCTTCATATGGCAGTGAAGCCCCCGTCATCCTCCCGCCGCAAGAAACGCCGGCGTGGAGCACCATCCTGTGTTTCATCCAGCAAGGAGGAGTCTCCCACGGCTGCTGCTGCCACGCCTGGAGCGGTAACTCCCTTGCTCACTGGCGGGAGGGTTGTGGCGAGTAATCCCGCGTCTTCGTCTGCCACAGCACTGTCTGCCAGTCTCGCAGCACCTCTGCCCAAGTCATTTTGACACTCTCCAGCCCAAGATTCTGAGGCAACACCAGAGGAGATGGAGGAACGATTAAGGTTTTTTGCTCGACAGATAAAGAGCTTTAGAAAGACCTGTCTCTTGTATTCCTCTCCTGAACTTAGGGAGAGAATAAGACAAATGGAGGAGGATTATGAGATGGCAGTAAGGCAGTTTTACTGCCGTCCACCTTCACCACACTAAGCCACAAAAGCACTGCTGCAGTCCAGCCCACATCATATCTCCAGAGTGCTGCTGCTGCTGCTACATAGCAGCCCGTGCCAGGTCTCCAGAGTGCTTCTGCTGCAGCTGCAGAGCAGTCCACATCAGGTTTCCTAATCGCTGCTGCCGCAGCACAGCTCAGGCCATGTCTCCTGACTGCAGCTGCTGTTGAACAGCCCACGCCAGGTCTCCAGAGCTCTGCTGCTGCTGAGCAGCCCACATCAGGTCCTAAGAGCGCTGCTGCAGCTCAGCCCACGTCATGTCTCCTGAGTGCTGCCATTATACAGCCCAAGCCTGTCTCAACCTCCTCCACACGGTGCAGAGGATGTCGTAAGAGGAGCGCCTCGGCTCAAGTCATCGGGGATCTCAGCGACCCCTTGGCTCAATTCATTGAGGGTCTCGACGATACTTCAGCTTCTGCTCACACCACTGAGGGTCTCGGCGAAGCCTCAGGTTCCGCTCACGCTACTGAGGGTCTCGGCGACGACTCACCTCCTGCTCACGTCACTGAGGGTCTCTGCGACCCCTCAGCTACTGCTCCTAGTCTGCAGGCCTTCCAGGGGTTCAGTGGGGAACTGGTCCCCATCCTGGTTCCTGAACCCTGTGACGAAGGGTTCGAGGAGAAAGCGCCGCCGGATCCTGTCTCTGAGGGGTTCAAGGTGCAGCTTGTCCTTGTTCCAGCCTCTGAGGGTTCGCCAGGCTCTGCTGCAGCCTCTGAAGGTTCGCCAGGCTCTGCTTCAGCCTCTGAGGGTTCGCCAGGCTCTGTTTCAGCCTCTGAGGGTTTGCCATGCTCTGCTTCAGCCTCTGAGGGTTTGCCAGGTCATGTTCCGGAGGAGCCCGTGGGCGGGCTGCCTCCATGTCCTGGTTCTGAGCACCTCCTAGGTTTCCTCTGGGGGGTGCTCATGGAACTCAAGCCAGGCTTCAAGCCCCCAGAGTTCAGAGAGGGGTTCGAGGACGGACCGTCTCTACTGCCTGTGCCAGATGGGTCCGTGGGTGGACTGCATCAGACCATAGGTCCAGGGCCCAGTGACTGTGTTCCAGGCCAGAGTGACGGTGCTCCCGAGCCGACTGACTGTGCTCCCGAGCTGACTGACGTTTTGCCTAAGACACCCGACTTAACGCCTGACTATGGGGCACCAGACTCCACACCTGACTCTGAGCTCCGAGGTTCCTCTACTCCGCTCGGCCTGAACTTTGTGTTTTTGTTTATTTAGTAGCTTGTATGACCAACCAAAAAAAAAAGTATTTCTGTGAAAAATCGTGATGGGGCATCAAGACGTACAGTGTGAACTTAGCCTTAGAGATGGCAGAATCATTCTGTGTTGTTGTTTGGTAAAGGAGGGACTTGTGCCCGCAAAAAAAACATTATGTGAATATATTAAAGCAACATCCAATGACATCAACCAGGAAGTTTAAGATTAGGTGTAAATGGGCCTTTTAAATGAACAATGACTCTTAAAGCTTACTGATTCTTAAAGCCTAAAGGATACCCAATACGTTTAAGTATGTCATACACTTTTAAACGTACTTCTGTTATATACTAATTAATTATATAGGAGCTTCTTAGTTTGAGGAAAATAAAAAAACACATCTAGAATTTTGCTCTGTAATTATTCTGTCTTTGAACAAATAATACATAATTTTGATAGTCCTAACTGACCTAAAACAGTTGTTGGACCATTTTGTTTGCTGAATGTTGGACCATTTGCACGTTGCTGGACACCACCAGGCCTTACGGCATCATCGGCCATTTTGTATCCAAGGACAGTCCGCTACTACAAATCCCAGCGGGCACCACGGCTGATAGGACGGGGACGTTGCAGCTCTGATGCCACAGTCAACTACACAACAGAGTATGAGACGACCCACCATTGCTTTTCAGCTTGGAACCGAAACGCGGTTTCCGGCATCTGAAGCGCATCATTCTGGAGAAGGAAATCCCACGTGGACTTTCATTCATTCTCCCCCTTGGCGAATGAGAACAAACTCATAAAAGAGGCTCCGGGACTACGAAGGCGATCGAAGGCATGGATTTAACACGTAACCAAAAAAAACCACAGAGTTTTCAAGGAAACACAATTTTTCCTCCTTGTTTTGTTTTGTTCCAGTCGACTAGTGATGGTCTGTCATATTCTTCACCTTTCTGCCAAGGAGGCCACAAAGAAGGAAAACGGACCGTTCTTCTCTAAGTTATCCACGGACAAGTGGAAACTCTTACCCCCTCCTTTCTCTGCCTCTCTGGCCCAAGGAAGACAACATCAAGTAAAATCCGTTCTTTTATTTTTATTTCTTTATTAGAAATAGCCTGGGCTGGATAGAGTAGGGTTTTAGTGCGATTTAGAATCCCCACTTATAGTCTAATGTGTTCTGAATTGTATGTGCATGCCATTGTTTTTGAAACTTGATTGCTGTTGAATTTCGGAGGCCACCCAGTCTCGCAAGTTGTGTTTTTACTGTCTGGACACCTGAACGCAGGTGCGTTGTGGAACTGAACTGCTATAATAACCTTATGGTGAAAATCAACCATTTTCTTTGTCTTCAACTTCGTGTTTTATTAGTTGCCGCCAGAAGTTTTACAACCCTTTGTGTGCTCGGACATCCACAGCGGTGGGGGATGTTTTTATGACTTACAGTGTAACTAAGCCCCACTTTGGGAGTGGCTCTTCCAAAGCTTCTTTCAAAACCATATTCCTCTTGTATTTTTGCCATAACTGCCATAACTGCTGGTTTGATTTCATACACACGCAAGGCTGTTGTTTTATTTTGGTTAGTTAGATATTTTACCCTTTCGTGTAGAACTTTGCATGTTTGATTAGGTGAAGATTACTGAATCGGAGGAGCGAGTTGTATCAGGGCTGTTGATTTAATACATTTCACATAGATAAAGAGAAGGCGTTTGTGTTTATTTTGTGCAAGAGTGATTTGTCAGTCAAAATAAGGTTAAAGTTCTCTACGTTTCGGCAGAAACGGTTGATTAAACAGTGACATGTAATAATAGTTATCAACTATTACTGAGAATTCAATAATTGTAATTATCAAGGGCTTTCGGCCACAATTACAACACCAGAAGACATCTCTGGTTTCAATTCATAAATGAGGATTTTTGGTTAAGAAATTTATTTTCTCAAATTATGATGTGTAATCATAATTCTTGATAAATATTAATTAATCATTAATCATAATCCCAACACAGTAAACATTTGGTCTGTTTTAAATTTAGACAGTGAAAAAGATTAA
The DNA here is from genome assembly GCF_021462225.1 of Girardinichthys multiradiatus. Classification (NCBI taxonomy): domain Eukaryota; kingdom Metazoa; phylum Chordata; class Actinopteri; order Cyprinodontiformes; family Goodeidae; genus Girardinichthys; species Girardinichthys multiradiatus. The sequence goes on from NC_061804.1 coordinate 18,463,844, forward strand.
TTGTGTGTGTGTGTTTTTCTTGTAGAGTGTATGTAAGTGTCTGGTTTCAGTGGTAAATATATATTTTTATTTTTGTTTATTTCTGTTTTCATTAAACTATTTTGGGGGGTTTTAGAAATATTTTTCTAATGATTATCTATGGTGTTTCCTCATTAGAAACCCTCAGTTACACAGCTTTAATGATTTCATTTGAAGCTCTTTGGAGAATTATGATTGTTCAATGCTCTTAGAAGGGCAAAGATAATATTAATTATCATTATCATCATCATGAAAAAACACATCACCAGCCACCACAGACATTGCAATAAAAATAGCTCTTGCGACAACCTGCAGCAGCTGGTGTCCAGCAGCATCTACAACGATATTAAGTTGCAACTAAACAAACAACCTATAGAGCAGAACCACCGTCTGCAACTATGGGTCTGAGCAGTAAAACTAAAATAACATGCAACCACAGTATTATATACAGTATCTGCAAGCAAACATTACAAACTGCTACTTGAGCTGAACCTGCAAATATAGCAGTTGGACAACAACAGCCCAGTGTTATGATTTGGGGTTGTTTGGTTTCTGTTTTTTTCTTATATGTTTCTCTCAGTTTTTGAATCATGCATCTGTTTATTATTTTCCTGGTCATGCTTTAGTTTTTGTCTTCTAGTTCATGTTTTGTCAAGTTTGGTTTTTGGATCTGGTTATGCGTCAGTTTCATGTTTTTCTAGTTTCTATTAGTTTTTATTCAAGAGTCTCTGTTTTGCTCGAGTCACATTTTGTTCTCTCCTGTCTGTTAATCAACTTTATTCGGTTCACCTTCACCTAGCTAATCTGTCTCCTTGCTTCACCTGGTTCACGCTCCATATATACACCTCCATTCTGTTTATTCCTCACAGAAACATTTTCTCGATCATGCTCATGTCTTGTTTTACAGATCATGCCATGCCTGTCTTGCCTGCCCGTTTATTGTTTTGTTCCTGCCTCTTCCTGTGAGTGAGTTTTTTGTTAATTAAATCTTTTTTCACTTACTGTCATGCTGCCTGCTTATCTGCATTCCGGGGTCCTTCATTGCACGAACCCTAACACCAAGTCACTGTAGCAGACAAACATATTAAGAGGCTCTGGAGAAGCCTTGCAGCTACTGTCAGCTTTTGGCCTGGGAAAAAAGAAGATACAGACACACGCTTGCTGCTGCATGGGATGTAGCAGTAGAAAACAGTCTAGCATGGTCTCAGCAGCCCCAGTGTGGTCATATGTACAGGATGTATCTCACAGAAGTGGCTTCCTCTGAGAAGAACAAACAAACTGCACATGAATCCTTTGAAGGGTTAAGAATTTGTTTTCTTCTGAGCTTTCACTTCCTTGTACATTAATGTTGTATTGCTTTTAGCTTAAGCGCAGATCTGTTTTTTATGACAAAGCAGCCTATGTCTGAGTAAAACTACCACTAAATATTGATACCCCTCCAGCTTTTATCATTTGTCGTTAACCACAAATAAAACATGATTTTCAAAATATAGAGACCCCTTTACTCTGATATTAGTCGAAGTCCAGACATAAGGACTTAGAAACTGCTCAGTGGGGTTGAATTGTCATAACATTAGGTATACTTTTGACCCACATGCAGGAAGTCACCAGGAGAATTAAACAGGTTTAAAAATTGGTTGAAACTGACAGGAGAGCAAATTATCAGGTCAAGGAAAGTCCCAGGGTTCAGACAGCAACTCACTTGGAAAGGGTAGACCAGGTGAGCAGAGTGAAATCTAAAGGAGAATGAAGGTTGATTAAAGAGTTGAGGCTTACTGGTGCAGGCAAGGAGTCCGGTATAGGAGAAAGGTCTTTCGGAGATTGCAGCGGTTCTGTGAGAGTAAGCAGGTGATCTTACTTTAGAGGGTAGACAGGGTTTGTTTGTAGGTTAGTCAGAGGAAACCAGTTGTTTGTCCTGATCAGCGTAAAGGGGATACGTGAATCCAGAAGGCTTCAGAGAAAGGTGGCTAGGCAGGAGCATGGAGGTAATCCTGAAGGAAAAGACAACAGCAAGGACTTCACTGGAAAACTTGAGAACAGGAATCTGAACCAACACTTATACACAGAGGGTAGAGGCACCACAAATAATGACACATGACTGATCAGGAACCAGCTCCTCTTATGCTTCAGCTGATGAGCTCAGATTGTATGCAGCTGCACTCCAAATAAAATCCAAATAAAAAACGTGTGGTTTTTAAATGACAAGATAAGAAAGAGTTCAAGGGGTATGAGTACTTTTGCAAATCATTGTACTGAAGGTTTTGATAACTTTTAGAGCGATTGGGATTATACAGTGGTGAGGTGAGGGTTAATGCAGCAGGGCTTTATTAGCCCAGGATAGCTCCATATTAGATGTAAGTGCAGAGGGTGGAGTGAAGTATATGGAGGGATAAAGGAAGGGAAAAGTCACGGACAGGATGAGGCACTGAGAGGAATGTGTTGGTCAGGAGGACAAGGCCATTCCAAAGAAATCATTTCTTTAGTCTTAGTGTGTTTTTTTAATAGAACACACTAACGTATGAACTAGACAAACCCAGCCTTCAACACATAGCTGGAAGTGGATGTACTAAATTCATTCGGATACCATCTCTGATTTCCACTAGAGGTGTTATAAAAAACCTTCCCTGAACTTCAGCATTAATGACCAGTTTTCAAAGGAGATCCTCAATCGGAGGCAAATACAGGTCCTTCTCAAAAAATTAGCATATTGTGATAAAGTTCATTATTTTCCATAATGTCATGATGAAAATTTAACATTCATATATTTTAGATTCATTGCACACTAACTGAAATATTTCAGGTCTTTCATTGTCTTAATATGGATGATTTTGGCATACAGCTCATGAAAACCCAAAATTCCTATCTCACAAAATTAGCATATCATTAAAAGGGTCTCTAAACGAGCTATGAACCTAATCATCTGAATCAACGAGTTAACTCTAAACACCTGCAAAAGATTCCTGAGGCCTTTAAAACTCCCAGCCTGGTTCATCACTCAAAACCCCAATCATGGGTAAGACTGCCGACCTGACTGCTGTCCAGAAGGCCACTATTGACACCCTCAAGCAAGAGGGTAAGACACAGAAAGACATTTCTGAACGAATAGGCTATTCCCAGAGTGCTGTATCAAGGCACCTCAGTGGGAAGTCTGTGGGAAGGAAAAAGTGTGGCAGAAAACGCTGCACAACGAGAAGAGGTGACCGGACCCTGAGGAAGATTGTGGAGAAGGGCCGATTCCAGACCTTGGGGGACCTGCGGAAGCAGTGGACTGAGTCTGGAGTAGAAACATCCAGAGCCACCGTGCACAGGCGTGTGCAGGAAATGGGCTACAGGTGCCGCATTCCCCAGGTCAAGCCACTTTTGAACCAGAAACAGCAGCAGAAGCGCCTGACCTGGGCTACAGAGAAGCAGCACTGGACTGTTGCTCAGTGGTCCAAAGTACTTTTTTCGGATGAAAGCAAATTCTGCATGTCATTCGGAAATCAAGGTGCCAGAGTCTGGAGGAAGACTGGGGAGAAGGAAATGCCAAAATGCCAGAAGTCCAGTGTCAAGTACCCACAGTCAGTGATGGTCTGGGGTGCCGTGTCAGCTGCTGGTGTTGGTCCACTGTGTTTTATCAAGGGCAGGGTCAATGCAGCTAGCTATCAGGAGATTTTGGAGCACTTCATGCTTCCATCTGCTGAAAAGCTTTATGGAGATGAAGATTTCATTTTTCAGCATGACCTGGCACCATAGTGCCAAAACTACTGGTAAATGGTTTACTGACCATGGTATCACTGTGCTCAATTGGCCTGCCAACTCTCCTGACCTGAACCCCATAGAAAATCTGTGGGATATTGTGAAGAGAACGTTGAGAGACTCAAGACCCAACACTCTGGATGAGCTAAAGGCCGCTATCGAAGCATCCTGGGCCTCCATAAGACCTCAGCAGTGCCACAGGCTGATTGCCTCCATGCCACGCCGCATTGAAGCAGTCATTTCTGCAAAAGGATTCCCGACCAAGTATTGAGTGCATAACTGTACATGATTATTTGAAGGTTGACGTTTTTTGTATTAAAAACACTTTTCTTTTATTGGTCGGATGAAATATGCTAATTTTGTGAGATAGGAATTTTGGGTTTTCATGAGCTGTATGCCAAAATCATCCGTATTAAGACAATAAAAGACCTAAAATAATTCAGTTAGTGTGCAATGAATCTAAAATATATGAATGTTAAATTTTCATCATGACATTATGGAAAATAATTAACTTTATCACAATATGCTAATTTTTTGAGAAGGACTTGTACATGGGCCTCTGGGTTCATGGCCGGATCTTCTCCGTCGTAGACGGCTGCCGGCAGGACCTTTGGGATTGTCGCTGCAGCTATCTGGGGCTTCTGCACTGTGGCTTCTGGGTGGCTCCCTTAGGGCTCTCCTCTGCTCTTCTCCCTCTCTCTCTCGATATATATAGAGCCGCAGTTACCACTAAATACATCTTACATTCATCAGTATCGTGCAGTTTTCAGTAACAATGCTGTTGTTTTGTATGTGTCTGCAGATGTAGAAGCAGTCTTCTAGGGTGTTACCTAGCATTTGCTTGACCCTTCTTTCTCTCCTCTTTTCTTTTTTTCTTCTCTCCCTTTTCGCCTTTTGCCCCACCTCTCTATCTTTCTTCTTGTTCCTTTTTGTTTCCGTCTCTGTGTCCATTGCAATTGAAATAATCCCAAAGCAGTTTCTAATAAAATTTATTTTATAAATATCAAGCGCCGCATTATAACGTTAGCAGCAATGCTCCACTTGTGAAAGTAAATGTGTTGAGCTTGTTCTTGGCACTTACACAACAATTCTGAGTGCTACTCTGCCTGACAGGGCATTGTAAAAAAAAACAACTAAAAAAACCTGCCCCTCTTTATGGGATCTTTAGATGGTTGGCAGTATCTTTGGTTTTGCATGAAGAGATAATACGTTCCCCTGCCCAAACAATGCAGAGTGGGGATCAGCTGGCAGATCAAAAGAGAGCTGATCCAGCCTCTAACAATGAATCTTAGACTTCAAATAGTCAAACACGTCACTGATTAGGTCTTTTTACTATTAACGTTTCTCTGGGCGGCTTGGCAAATATGACCAAAAAGACGTCATCAGGAAGAAAGAGCTGATTAAAGGAGGAAGAAAGATGGAAAATAAAAAAAGAGTCTGTGTGAAGCTCTTTCTCTTCCTGTTTCCTTTAAGCAGCTCAGAGCAGAAACCATGACTGCACTGTCAACACACAAATCATCTGGCAGATGTGATGTGAATTGGGGGGCAGGGGTGGGAGTGAAGAGGTGCTTTGCTTACCTGTGTGAAGTTGTTGACTTTTAGCTTGCTGTATGACTGTTGAAGGATTCAGAAATAGCAGCCTTATGAAGTTCATGTATAGAGGCGATTTATAAAGTGGTCATTTGGAGACTCCAAATGACCCTTTTGGGAAATGCAAGGACATACCCACAGAAAAACTCTAGAAGGGGCAGTTATTGCTATTGCTATTGTTATCAAATTTCAACTTGTAGTAGGCAGAACTTGTATCTAATGTCTCATTTGATTTGAGTCCATATTTTACGCCATCCATGTACAGTTGCATTAAAACACACAAACAAAATCCAGAAAAAAAAACATACATTTCAGTGTAATCCAACCTACAAAATTGTTTCAGTTACAATTGGTTTAACTGCTCTGGTTAAATATTCTGTGTTACCTTTAAAAATTGACCAAGCTTCTGCACGTGCTCCAAAGAGCTGAAGAGCTGCATCTAATTTAATTTGGATAGGTATTTGTTTGGGTATGCAAGTCTTTTTATGTGTTTTTGGGGTAATGTTAAGAATAATGCTTTACTGTTGAAAATCTTACAAGTGTGGCATGCATATATCCTTTAACCTGCAATAATAAATAAACTCATGTGCAAGATTCTTTCAGAAGTCACCTAATAAACAAATAAAAAATCAGAAATCAACCTGTGTGTAATTTGAGCCCAAATAAATTCACATGTCCACTAATAAAAAAATATTAGTAGACAAACTACCTCAATAAGCCCATGATACACAAAAGACATTTCAGGGATAAAGTTGTGGGGAAGCCTAAAGCAGAGTTAGGTTATAAAACAAGACCCAATGCTCCCAGAGCTCTGTTCAATCCATCATCCACAGATGAAAAGAGACAGGTACCAGCACAAACCTACTATACAGGACTGCCTACCTGAACTGACAGGCTGAGTTAGGAAAGCATTGATAGGGGAATAAGCAAATGTGTACAGTGGAGGAGTTGCAAAGATCCACAACTAGGAGGGAGTTGATAAGGCAACTATCAATCTTATTCTACACACATCTGGCCTTCTTGGAAGAATGTCAGGAGGAAACAACATTGTTGAGGGAAAGGTGTAAGAAGTCAAAATGTTTGCAGTTTGAAAACATGTGGATGAAGTTGTTCGGGTCAGACAACACCAAAGTCAACTCTTTGGCATATGTTTACTTGAGTTTCATACTTAAAAGCATTTTCAATTTACTTAGACTTTCTACTCCACTGCAGTTGTATAGCAATCCCGGTTTCTGTGCAGTTGTGTTTATTGATAGAAGTTGCACAATATGTAAACTAGTTTGTATCCTTTTATTTGCAGTTACAGATTAGCTTGCTGGCAGAAAATCTCACCTAGCTGGACTATTGCAGCAATTACTAATGTCAGTTTGGTCTCATGATAGGTAGTTAGTCTTTCGGACAATTTAGCAGTTTAGAATTCTTTTTACATTTTTACCAGAAATTCCCTTTTTAAAGCTGTTCACATATTTTCTCCTTAATCATAAGTCAGTATTAACAAACTTTCTTGCTTCCTCTGGGATTTTGAACGAATCCTATTTTTCAAACCATCCTTATGTCTCTGTCTTATCTATGTTCCTTCCAAACATTTCAGATGTGAAAATGTTTTGCACTCAGGCTAGCCGACCTCAGGAAGTGAATATTTCCGTTACACATTTCAACAACACCCTTTTTTTCATCATTGCCCTGCTGGGAGTATCAGTAATGCCAAGGACGTCATTTTTCTCCAGACTGCTTGATGTTTTTTCCCATGGTTTCATTGTAACATCTGGCCCAGGAATAGGGAAGGCAATGCATGCAACCACCACTTTCATACAATTACTATGAGTATTCCTGCCCGTCGAGGCAGAACCTAAGACTTTGCACAATACTTTAGTGACGGCTACTAGTCCAAAGCTCCATGACAATCCATCAGTTCCTGAATCTGAAGTGTAATCAACCCAACAGTAGACCAGAACTTACATAATCACAAACACCACATCAATGGCTAAAATTAGGTGCAGTTTGAGGCCCTCACCTTAACCTTGGAGTTAAGATATGCTTCTCATCAATGAAGTGTCTAGTAAGCTTACCTTCCAAAAATGATACCAAAGAGGTGTTTTGTCCCATTATAAGAAGGCCTGCCAATGGATGGATGGATGGATGGGTGGATGATAGCACTTGTGTAAACAAAAACATTTAAATTGGAATAGATACAGTGTCTTGCGAAAGTATTCGGCCCCTTTGAACTTTTCAACCTTTTGCCACATTTCAGGCTTCAAACATAAAGATATAAAATAAAAATTTTTTGCAAAGAATCAACAACAAGTGGGACACAATCGTGAAGTGGAATGAAATTTATTTGGATGTGTCAAACTTGTTTAACAAATAAAAAACTGAAAGGTGGGGTGTGCAATATTATTCGGCCCCCTTGCGTTAATACTTTGTAGCGCCACCCTTTGCTGCAATTACAGCTGCAAGTCTCTTGGGGTTTGTCTCTATCAGTTTTGCACATCGAGAGACTGAAATTCTTTCCCATTCTTCCTTGCAAAACAGCTCGAGCTCAGTGAGGTTGGATGGAGAGCGTTTGTGAACAGCAGTCTTCAGCTCTTTCCACAGTTTCTCGATTGGATTCAGGTCTGGACTTTAACTTGGCCATTCCAACACCTGGATACGTTTATTTGTGAACCATTCCATTGTAGATTTGGCTTTATGTTTTGGATCATTGTCTTGTTGGAAGATAAATCTCCGTCCCAGTCTCAGGTCTCTTGCAGACTCCAACAAGTTTTCTTCCAGAATGGTCCTGTACGTGGCCCCATCCATCTTCCCATCAATTTTGACAATCTTCCCTGTCCCTGCTGACGAAAAGGAGACCCAAACCATGATGCTGCCACCACCATGTTTGACAGTGGGGATGGTGTGTTCAGGGTGATGAGCTGTGTTGCTTTTATGCCAAACATATCGTTTTGCATTGTGGCCAAACAGTTCGATTTTGGTTTCATCTGACCAGAGCACCTTCTTCCACATGTTTGGTGTGTCTCCCAGGTGGCTTGTGGCCAACTTTAAACGAGAATTTTATGGATATCTTTGAGAAATGGCTTTCTTCTTGCCAGTCTTCCATAAAGGCCAGATTTGTGCAGTGTACGACTGATTGTTGTCTTATGGACAGACTCTCCCACCTCAGCTGTAGATCTCTGCAGTTCATCCAGAGTGATCATGGGCCTCTTGGCTGCATCTCTGATCAGTCTTTTCCTTGTTCAAGATGAGAGTTTAGAGGGACGGCCGGAAAAAGTCCAGATGGTGAAGTTATCCATTTCAATTCAATCCAAATTAATCCAATTCTGTTCAATATCTCATTAATCCCAAAAGGGAAATTGAATGTTGTTATAACCCAAACTATCAAGATTTCTTAAAATAGTTGTTCTAAATGGTGACATCGGGGGGCAGGAAGGATCTCCTGTAGCGGTCAGTATTACAGCTGATCAGAAGAAGCCTCTGACTGAAGACACTCTGTTGTTGTAGTTTATGAAGAATCCTTCTTAACATAAGGCATCACCAGAGGTTCCAGAGCAGTCCTGAGAACAGAACCAGCCTTCTTTATAAGCTTTAGTTTTTTTTAAGTCACTGACTCTGATGCTGCTATACCAACATATGATGGCAGAACAGAGACTGTACTAAAGGTTTGTTGTGCAGAGACTGTAGGCTGTATTGGAGACCAATAGAAGATCTGCAGCATCTTGTTGCAAACACTATGGGACCAGAAATTTCTCAAGTACTACAGTCTGCTACCTGGCTTCTCCAGGTAAACATTAAGGTATTTTTACTGCTCCACCACCTCCATCTGTCCTCCCCTGATAGAAATAGTTTTGACATATTTTTCCCTAAATGTAAAATAATCTACTTTGCTTTCTTCACCTGAGATAAGATGATGTTTCCACACCATACCACAAAGCTGTCCACCAGCTTTCCGTACTCAGCTTCTCTGATACACCCAACAACTGCAGGTATTTTGCTGCAGAAGGGGACAGTGTGCTTCACAAAACAGATGACATCATGAGCATCAAGAATATCAAGAACATTATGTGGAAATGGTCTAGCAACATATCAAGACCTCCAGCAGTCATTGCATAAGAGGAAAGATAAACCCTGGGTGGGTCGCCACACAGGACAAACAACCATACATAGATACATACCATACATACCTGAAGGCAATCTACAGTAACTAGTTAGCCTAACAGTCATGTTTTTAGACTGTGGGAGGATGCCAGAGTACCTTGTAGGAACCCATGCATGCATGCGGATTCAAACTCAGGACCTTCTTGTTGCAAGGCAACAATGCCTACATCTGCCTCACTATGGAGCCCTTACATTAAAAATACAGCACAGACCAAACGTTTGGACACACCTTCTCATTCAAAGAGTTTTCTTTATTTTCATGACTATGAATATTGTAGCTTCACAATGAAGGCATCAAAACTATGAATTAAAACATGTGGAATTATATACTGAACAAAAAAGTGTGAAACAACTGAAAATATGTCTTATATTCTAGGTTCTTCAAAGTAGCCACCTTTTGGTTTAATTACTGCTCCGCACACTCTTGGCATTCTGTTGATGAGCTTCAAGAGGTAGTCACCTGAAAAGGTTTTCCAACAGTCTTGAAGGAGTTCCCAGAGATACTTAGCACTTGTTGGCCCTTTTGCCTTCACTCTGCGGTCCAGCTCACCCCAAACCATCTCGATTGGGTTCAGGTCCGGTGACTGTGGAGGCCAGGTCATCTGGCGCAGCACCCCATCACTCTCCTTCTTGGTCAAATAGCCCTTACACAGCCTGGAGGTGTGTTTGGGGTCATTGTCCTGTTGAAAAATAAATGATGGTCCAACTAAACGCAAACCAGATGGAATAGCATGTCGCTGCAAGATGCTGTGATAGCCATGCTGGTTCAGTATGCCTTCAATTATGAATAAATCCCCAACAGTGTCACCAGTAAAGCACCCCCACACCATCACACCTCCTCCTCCATGCTTCACGGTGGGAACCAGGCATGTAGAGTCCATCAGTTCACCTCTTCTGCGCCGCACAAAGATACGGTGGTTGGAACCAAAGATCTCAAACTTGGACTCATCAGACCAAAGCACATATTTCCACTGGTCTAATGTCCATTCCTTGTGTTCTTTAGCCCAAACAAGTCTCTTCTGCTTGTTGCCTGTCCTCAGCAGTGGTTTCCTAGCAGATATTTTACCATGAAGGCCTGATTCACACAGTCTCCTCTTAACACTTGTTCTAGAGATGTTTCTGCTGCTAGAACTCTGTGTGGCATTGACCTGTTCTCTAATCTGAGCTGCTGTTAACCTGCGATTTCTGAGGCTGGTGACTCGGATGAACTTATCGTCCGCAGCAGAGGTGACTTTTGGTCTTCCTTTCCTGGGGCGGTCCTCATGTGAGCCAGTTTCTTTGTAGTGCTTGATGGTTTTTTTGCGACTGCACTTGGGGACACTTTCAAAGTTTTCCCAATTGTTCGAACTGACTGACCTTCATTTCTTAAAGTAATGATGGCCACTCGTTTTTCTTTACTTAGCTGCTTTTTTCTTCCCATAATAAAAATTCTAACAGTCTATTCAGTAGGACTATCAGCTGTGTACTGTATCCACCTCCTGCACAACACAACTGATGGTCCCAACCCCATTTATAAGGCTTGAAATCCCACTTATTAAACCTGACAGGACACACCTGTGAAGTGAAAACCATTTCAGGTGACTACCTCTTGAAGCTCATCAACAGAATGCCAAGAGTGTGCGCAGCAGTAATCAAAGCAAAAGGTGGCTACTTTGAAGAACCTAGAATATAAGACATATTTTCAGTTGTTTCACACTTTTTTGTTCAGTATATAATTCCACATGTGTTCATTCATAATTTTGATGCCTTCAGTGTGAAGCTACAATATTCATAGTCATGAAAATAGAGACAACTCTTTGAATGAGAAGGTGTGTCCAAACTTTTGGTCTGTACTGTATATGTAAAAAAAAGTGTGCTAAGATTTAAATTTAGTTATTTTTCTGTCAGTCCTAAAAGCATGGTTGCAGTTTGATGGCCAGGTTATTTAAGAAAAGAATGGCATAGGAACTGCTTGAAACAAAATGGTAATGTTTGCTGCCTGTTTGCACCTATTACCAAACTAACATGTTTAACAAGAAAAACACAGAAAGTAACTGTCATTAAATACAAACAAACAATTTTTACAAAATCTTTTAGCCAAATCTTACTCTACACAGCAATGTGAAAGAGCATGTTAAGCTGAATGTTTAAAATTTGTCTGATGCTGAACCACTTTCCAGCAGCCGAGGCAGGTGGTTTTACTTTGCTGCTGCTGCATGTGACCGAAAGATCTGGCTCTGAACAAAGACGTTGCCCTGCATGAAAAAAGGCTATCACATGGATTCCTAAAACCTTCAATGTACTGGCTACTGTTGAGTTGTCAGAAAACCTCAGACATGCCATATACACTATAAGTTGTTCCTTGCACTCTGATAGGCTACTGTTTTGCTGTGATGTCATGAGTGCTTGCTTAAAATAAGGGCAACAGGCTCAGCTGCTTCAAAGTGTGGTTGAGGGCTGAAAAGTACACACATGAGTGAGAACAAAGAGGAGGAAACGAGACAGTCCCATGTAAGTTTCAATACCTCGTCAAAAAGCCAAGTCTCAGCTGCTGAAGAGCACAGTTCGAACATGTTGTGGATTTAAAAGAACTACAAGAATGAAATCACTGGACTGAAAAGAGCCAAGCCTGGAGGTAAGAAAACAAGCGCTGCAAGTCTGCTTTACATACATGAGGTTCACACACACACACACTGTGTGGCCATGGGTGCATTTACACATGCATTAAAAAACGGACTTTTATTCTTGTTGGTCCTATTCCTGTTTAAATGTTTTAGTACTAATATAATTAAAATCGTTAAAATCTTATAGCTAAATTTAAGGATTTTGTTTCAAATTAGACATTAGAAATTAAACAATCTACATAATTTTTTTTGTATTTCAAATTAATTAAACATTTTAGATTATCTTAGTCTTCTAATCTTACAGCTGCTAAATGGAATAAAATAGTCTGATAGAAAGTCAAAATTGTCCTGACAATTCAAACTTGCATTCATCATACATGGTTTATGTTAAGTGAACAATATGTTTTAGGTCTTGTTATCTGAGCATTTGTACCCTTCACAGTTTGGTCTTTTGGTGTGTTTATTCTACAGAGTACAGCAAAAGCTGGGGGTTTAGGTGCTTCTGAAAGCTGTACAGTTTGTGACTGTGAGTCTGTTGTTTTTTTATTTAGTGCTGCAGGTACTTCTTCTCAGCCTTTGCTGAAATAGTTTGATATTTTTGCTTCAATTAATCTTTTGGGTTTGATCAAAAGTCTTAGATAGGTGGTCAGACTTCCCTTTTACTGACCTCCAGTATGGGGATAGTCAGAGTCTGTTACAAGCCGTGTTATTGCAAGTAACTACCAAGACTATTATTGATCAGCTGCTGTGGGCAGCAAACAGTTCAAAAGTCATCAGTTTAAAGGGTAAGAGGGGGAGCTGATAAACACTGGTCCTTGCAAATATTTACAAATTTATAATAATGTAATGCGTTTTATGTTTAAATAATGCCTGCAACTGTGAGCACGACATGATCATCTTTCATAGCCAGTCTTTCCTGTACACATTCAGTATAACTGAAAGGGCCATGTGAGCACAGGTAATGAAAGATTGATTTTTAGAATGAGTCTGGAGATACGTTTCCTGCTGATCCATCATTTTTCCAACATGGAATATTTCCTAAATGTAAATGTGCAAAGATAGGGATTGTTTTTTAAATAATGACAAATCTTCAAATAAACTCACAGAAAGATCTTCAATACTGACAATATACAAAAAACCAAGATCTTTTTGAGCTATGATGACAGCATTGTTTACATAGGAGAGCAATTTATTCCATCTGAGAGAAGGTTTTCATAAAACAACAAACCTGTCATGGTTCCCCCTGGCATTTTTAATGTGTCCTAAATATTCAGTGCATTTGCTCGTTGGCATGCTGTAGAGCTGAGTAAACACCCGCGAATCAATGCTGCTACTTACAGATGCCATCAAATTGCACTCTAAGTGTTGGAATTATGTTGGAATAAAGCCAGTTAACGTTTTAAGCCAAGTGTGTGAGCACACAGAAAAGTTGACTAACCAAACAGCGTTTACATGTGCATTAACAAACATACTGTACATAAGAAAGTTAAATAAACAATGATACTCTGCAACCATTTAACGGGATAGTTTGGATTTTTTTTTTTTGTAAGGGTTTTTATCTTTAATAATTCCTTTACATGTTGAAGAAAAATATCATAACACAGTGAGATTGTAGAACAGTGCAGAGGTTAAGGGCAAACAGCCAGTCAGACGGACCCTTCATTTTGGCAGATTTTAACCATTTAAACCAACTAAACTTAAAACATACTTATCTCCACATATATTAACAAAGTGTTGTACCATTTCACCCTGACCCGGAACAAGTTCAGCATCTAAACAGTATCATATAACTTCAAAGTCCCACTGTAGTAGTTTTGTGAGCTAAAGTCTTCAATAAAATACAGATTATGAGATCACACAATATTTAGCTTGCTGATTGGGTGTCTTAATTGACTCTCATTTATATGCTTTAGTTTTCAGAAAGCATAACTAGTGTTTGATCATGATAGAACATTTACCCATTAAGGATACGTTTTAATTTACAGCCACTCATACTAAAAGTACTATGAGGTTGATGCTCCTTCTTAATGAACTCCAGACTCTATTTCAACACGTGATCTGAGAAAAATCTTCATTCAAATAATTCAAATTAATAAATCTGTGTTGTTATTTCTTCTAGATTTAACTCTATGATGGTCATAGAGCAAAGTTTAAAGTGACTAAGTGCATCAAACAATTGCATCATTCCTCTAATTGTCTCTGCGGTACCTGCAAACTCTCACTATCTGCCTGTTTTTACTCATGTGTAGTAATAATACACAATAGGTCCAGTATAGAGGGCTTTGAGGGGATAGGTATACATTATCAGCAACAGGTTCCCTCAAAGACAAATATACCACAAACTTAAACATGAACAAAAGCAAAGTTGTCACCAAGCATTCCATTCAAATAATTTACCTCTAACGGTGAATGATCTGCATAAAGAAGCTAAATGTTACACCAAAAGTTTGTCAGTTTATGCTTTTTGTTCACTTCCAAATAGAGCTCTGCGGGGAGAGCTGCGCTCAAATCAAATTCATCATGTAAAAAATAATATTGTTATGTTCAAAGTTCTCTGAGCTTTCACTTTTGTAAGACATTGTTATATTTGTTGCTATTTTCTCAGAAAAACTACTTCTATGCTATTTCGCCAAAGATACGTTGGCAGAACCTTTAATTTACCTGATTAGCTGATCGCAATTAAGACCATTCCCAAAAAACCACGAGATTGGGAAATGCACAGAAAAAATATACAAAAATCCTAAAGTTTATTCTACTCAAAAAATGCAACTTTAGTCGTAACCCGAATGTTTCGACAATGTCTTGAGAAAATATTGCCTTTAACCGCTGTTAACATAGCTTTGCATCACATGGATTTGACCATTTTCTGTCTGAGTTGTTTAAAATGGGGAGCTCTGACCTGTTAGGCTTACTTTTCTACAAACTCTCCATAACATGACATGACATCTGTCTTCTACAGTTATCTAAAACCATCACCACCATAATAATAACTTTACAGAACTTCACTTCAGAAAACCAAACTATGCTCTTTCACTTTTCAGTTAGAAGCAAGTGGGAAGATCTTTCTTACAATGACTTACTTATTCTGAACCTGTGCTGACTTAACAGTGCCAGCTATCCTCCGATGTTTAAAATGGATAGACAGAATAGCAAACAACAAACAGCATGCATCTGCTGTCACTTAGGGCACCTCAGTAAAAGAGCTGTTATGCTCAGTCAGACGGCCCTGTTTAAATAAAGGCAGTTTGCTCATGCATGAGAGTTAATAAACAAATTCTCATGAAATCAAAAGTTAATAGTAATGGCCCGCTGCAGAAAACATCACCATGTTCTACTACTATCACATGTCAGTGTCCAGTATTCCACCTACTGCAGCTGCAGAGTGCATCCAGCATGACTGCAGCAATAAGGGTGCATTTCATGACCATTTCCTGCACTGCCATTTTGCGACCTGCGTAAAGTAATGCACATGTTCCTGTGGCTGCAGCCTGTCACAGGTCCAGCTTGTTCCCAGCTTTAACGTGTTTGCTTGTTGTATACTTAAGTGGACCGATTAGTTTAGAGTGTACAAAAGTAATGTGTACAAAGTGTACACTCTGACCTATGATACAGGAAAAGGTTTCTGACTCCTGATGGCATGAGGATTTGAACTGTCTTTAATATCATTTTCTGTAATTTACAAAAATCTTGAACTTAATACAATCAATATAGGTGGAATGAGAAAAAGTGAAGAACAAGCAGGATAATAAAACACTATTACATGCTGCCAGTAGATTCATGTTATCTGAGGTGATAAAAATGCAAAGACAGGCAAAAAGCTGTACCTGATGAACTCATGATCACAAAGTACATTTGGCTTCCTCTGTGAAAGATCACATATGTTTCGTTCATAAGACAGCGAGAGGACCACCTCCTACTGATCTATAACACCAGTAAAAGGTTTGGTAAAAGCTTTTACTTTAAACATGACCAGTTTCAAACATTGTTAAGCCTTTGCAAATATAGGCCTTTACATATATACAGAGAGTATAGTTGTGTAAAACCAAGACATTCATTTGAGAAGAGAAATGAGCACAAATGGCGAGTCTGACGGGGAGTTTTGCATTCAGGCCACTTGTTAGAGGAGCCACCCTTCCTCCCTTTACAGAACATATCATTTGTTATACACCGCGGTTATTCTTGTAAATGTGTCACCCACTTGTAAAATGACAGACAGACAGACAGACAGACAGACAGACACAGAGATAGATAGATAGATAGATAGATAGATAGATAGATAGATAGATAGATAGATAGATAGATAGATAGATAGATAGATAGATAGATAGATAGATAGATAGATAGATAGATAGATAGATAGATAGATAGATAGATAGATAGATAGATAGATAGATAGATAGATAGATAGATAGATAGATAGATAGATAGATAGATAGATAGATAGATAGATAGATAGATAGATAGATAGATAGATAGATAGATAGATAGATAGATAGATAGATAGATAGATAGATAGATAGATAGATAGATAGATAGATAGATAGATAGATAGATAGATAGATAGATAGATAGATAGATAGATAGATAGATAGATAGATAGATAGATAGATAGATAGATAGATAGATAGATAGATAGATAGATAGATAGATAGATAGATAGATAGATAGATAGATAGATAGATAGATAGATAGGTAGATAGATAGATAGATAGATAGATAGATTTTCCAAGATACCATTTAAAAAATCTCAATCCTTCATTATATCAAGCTTTATATGATGTGCAGACATTTTAGAAGACAAGGCAAGGCAGATTGTTTACCACCAGAAATGATCTCCATCTTGTTTAGAAGAGAAGGAGTAAAGACTCAGTGATACTTAGATCAATAAGCAGCATGTTTGGTTGTTTCATGTGTATGCTCACTTAATTTAATTTAAAGAAAATTTATATAAAAATCGTAATATCAGATCCATAGCAAAACATTTAAGGTGCTCTCAGGTCCTGTTTTGTTCTTTCCAAAATGTTGTCAGATTCCCTCTTCTTTCATCTATATCCGTAAAACGTGTATTATTAGTCTCTGATTCTTTTAACCATTATTACCAACAATGTTTTTTCTATTGTGTGTTTTGACAGTAGATCATGGCCAATGTGACTTCAGTGCCACCACCTATGAACCAGTCACAGCCCAACAATGTCACCAATTCCTTGCATATACCACAATATAGTGATGTGGAACTTGTCCTGCTTGGTGTTGCAATGGCTATTCTTGTTCTAGCAATAGTTTTTGGTAAGTATTGAAAATGCCAGTTACTGTGCCCTGTAAAATTATTCACACACCTGGAACTTTTTCACAGTTTGCATTATACCCATGAATATCATTTTATTCATTTGGATTTTATGTGATGGATCAACACAAAGTAGCAGAGAATTTTGAAGTAGAAGGAAAAGGATGCAAGTAACTTCAAATATACAAAACATGTGGTATTTGTTTGTGTTCAGTCCCACTGAGTCAGTACTGTATAACCACCAGTTGCTGCAATTAAAGCTGCAAGTGCATGGGGTCATGTCTCTACAATCCACATACATATAGAGACTGACATTGTTAATATTTGTCTTTGCAAGATAGCTCAAGCTCAGGCAGTGTGGCTTGAGAATATATGTCAACAGCAAATTTTCTAATCTTGTCATAGATTTTTTAATTGGTTTCGATCTGGACTTTGACTGGGCCATTCTAACACCTCAATATGCTTTGGTCTAAACCATTCAATTCCAGCTTTGGCAGCATGTTTAGGATCATTGTCCTGCTGCATGTTGAACTTCCAAGTCTCACAGGTTTTCATCTACAACTGTCTTGAATTTAGCTCCATCCATCTTTACAGCAGCTGTTACCAGTTTTTCCGTTCCAGCTGAAGAAAAGCACCCTCACCGCACGATCCTGCCGAACACCATGTTTCATTGCGATGATGTGGTGTTACAGTGTCAGTTTTCAGGCAAACAGTGTTTTGTATATAGAGTGATATTCAAAAATATTTATATTTTTGAAAATTTCATTTAGTACAGTAACTCAGTTCCCTATAAATTAAGCATTATATAGATTAATAGCATACAGACTGATGTTTTTAAACCTTTGTTTTTGTTAATTTGATTTTCTTCTTCAAGCTAATGAAAACACAACATTTGAAATTAAAATATTACATCAGACCAATAAAATAACATTTTTATTACAGAAATACGGGTTAAATGAAAGGTATCTTTAATAGTTGCTTAATGGCTGTTATTTTCATAAGATTTTTGGAATCTGACCAATGAGCACATTTCTTATCATTGCTGCTGTGTTTACATGTCTTTACAAGACAGATTAAATTATACACTGATGGACACTTTTTACTAGTTAAATAACTTCTGAAGGAGATTGACTACAGTTGATTTAATTTAGAGGTACCAGATTAAATGGGGTTGAAACTAAAGGCATGGCACTCTTTTCAGATTTTTTGCTGCAAAACAATTGATCTATTTTCTTACACTTTACAATTATGCACCAATTTGTGTTGGTCTATCACTAACAAAATTCCAGTAAAATATATTGTGGTTGTAGCATAACAAAAATAGAAAATGTTCAAGCGGTGTGAATACTTTTACAAGAAACTGGATTTTCAGTGGATGTATTGTTGAAGAATTAAAACTGATTGATTTTATACTTTAACTTCAACAGTTATTGATTTTTTGCAGGTAATGTGATGGTGATTACAGCCATCCTGCGCTTCCAGAGGCTCCAAACTATCACCAACCTTTTCATTGCCTCACTCGCTGTTGCTGACCTCATCATGGGTGTCATTGTGGTCCCGTTTGGCTCCAGCAACATCCTGCTGGGAATCTGGAAGTTTGGAAACGTCATGTGTGACTTCTGGACAGCAACTGATGTGTTGTGTGTGACAGCCAGCATAGAAACACTGTGTGTGATTGCCCTGGACCGCTACCTCGCTATTACGAGGCCGCTCCGCTACCCAATACTGCTCACCAGGTAAGACATCTTTCAAAGGATAAATAAAGTATATTTATAGTGAATCATATTGATTTTATGGTGCAAATATTGTTTAACATCTGTCTGTTGACAAACATTTGTTTCTTTGGGTGCAGTCAGAAGAGCAAACTAATGGAAAATGTTACCCCATTAAGACCTCAAGCACTCTTTGGAAATGCATGCAGTTGACCTTAGCTATCCCTTCCCCAATAGGTTAAGCTCTGCCATGGTAATTATTAACCCTTTTAACTCTGCTTGATTATGTACTTCCACCAACGCAGGCAGTTGTTTAATGGTTCTTAAGAGCATGAGTTTGTTTTCACCACGGCTGATTCACAGTATTATCTTTTCAGAGATTATTGCTGTGTTTTACCAAGCATGCTAAATCTTTGAGCATACTTGAGGTTTTGTATTGCGCAGTGTGGATCATTTTAATCATTAATACTGATTTTAAAATAACAACAATAGTGGAGTCGTAAAGTTCAACAGAGTTGAGATTAGCAGAGTTTTAAATTATTTGGATTTGGCCAAAGGCTTGAAGTATCTAGTGCTGCATGCCAGGCTATAGGTTTTGATTATGAAAAGTATTTTACATAGAATCAAAAGGCGCATTAAACATCAGGTCTCAGTCAAGTCCCGATGCCTGTTTTGCTTATTAATGTCATGTCTGAAAGTAACAGAACAAACTGATGATTTCAAGTTAATACATTGCTAATATTTTCAATGGCAATAACCCCAGTTCACTATTATCAAAGATTTATTTCAGTGACACGATGCAATTGGCTGGGCTTCTTTAGATGAAAAATTCTTTATTTCAATAATAAACTGAACTTGACGGCATTTCTTTTACCTAGCATTGAATTGGAATGTATGTAATTGACGTTTTATCTGTTATATGATTGGATTGAATGTACTACATATTTTTGAATTTAAATTGGATCTTTTTGTAAAGGGTCTTGAGATGGCATTTGTTGTGAATTTGTGCAATTAAAATAAACTAAATTAAAATATTTTAAGTGTCATGGATGTCCCAATTAGATACCCATTACTGGAACTGTAGACTGGTTGAAGGAATCTCTTTTTTGCCACTAACTAAAGTGAAGTCCTTTTTACCTGTGGTGTTGATGGTGTTGGCCAGTGAGTCTTGGATCTGTATCTTGCACAGTCGATTTTAAAAATCAAACTGTACTTTCATGTGCATAGCTTACAAAATTATTATATGTCATTATTGTGTTGATCTAGTGTTGTTCATCCTTTGCAATGATAGTCAAAGTGTAAGAGTTAGTGTTGCACTTCAGCAATTTGCTCCACATGAAAACATCATCAGCAGGAGACCTGAAATTTTGTGCAGTAGAGTTCACTTGGTCAGCTGACCTGCAGTGCACAGCGGTAAGTGAGGGATGAGCAGGACTGCAGCAAAGAAGAAACTCTGATCACTGCAGCTCTTCCTCTGGCATCACAGTTAAAGGACTTTAAACCATACAATTTGTATGAAAATTTAGGACTTTTTTAAAGAGTAATGTTTTAAAACCTTGTTGTATGGGGCGGGGCATGTTGTAGAGGTAGTGTGCACCACATATACAGAGGCTATTAGTTATTAACATAGCTGTCCAGGGTCCAATTAACGACCTTGGGACCTTTGCTGCATGTCTTCCCACCTTCTCTTTCTGAGCATTTCCTTTCTGAATGCTGTAAATAAAGACCACTAGTACCACAAAAACTCACCTAAAAACTTTGTTGTACTTGATACCAGTAACAAGCCCCTAATTTTAACCTATTTTGACATTTAAAACTGCAGATGTATATCTGAACATCGTTAACTCAAACTAACATTGTTAGACTCCAAACGTTCATTGTTTCTAGCTTTTTCATTCTGTGTCACATGAAAAGGCCTTTTAAGAAAGGAGCATATTTTATAAGGTGGATTTCTTAAAAGTTAAATTTACAAGTATATGTTTGGCCCCTGATTTATAACAATAACTTTTACTGATCTGCATGGTCTTTATCATCTTTCACTTTTAAACTTTCTTGTCTCTTGATGCTTACCAGGGCTCGGGCCTTCACGGTGGTGTTTGTGGTTTGGGCAGTGGCCTCCCTCATCTCCTTCCTGCCCATCTATCTCAAGGTCTGGGTGTCGGACAAAGAAACAGCTATTATATGCTTAAACAGTGAGACCTGCTGTGAATTCAACACCAATGCGGCATATGCAGTATCTTCTTCAATAGTGTCGTTCTATCTGCCGCTGGTGGTGATGATTTTCCTCTACACCCGTGTATTCCAAGAGGCTCAAAAGCAGCTGGAAAAAATCCGGGGGAGGGAGCGGCACTTCTACCACCTGCATAAATCTGCACAGCTGACTTACCCAGACGACAGCCCCTCTCTAAACAAACTCAAGACAGGAGCGGATGGAGATGACAGACTAAACATGCAGCAAATTGAAAGTATTGACTCTAGGCAAGAAGAAAAGGGGGATGAAAATAGAGTGAGGACAGAAAAAGAAGGAAAGCAGTCTGCTCCAAAGCGTCTTAAGTTCTGTCCCAGAGAGCACAAGGCTGTGAAAACTCTGGGGATCATCATGGGAACTTTCACCCTTTGTTGGCTACCTTTCTTCATCCTCAATATCGTCATAGCCATTGTAGATCTCAATGGCAATAAGGACCTATTTAGTTTCCTAAATTGGCTAGGCTATTCCAACTCAGCATTCAACCCCCTCATCTACTGCCGCAGTCCTGATTTCCGTCATGCCTTCCAGGAAATCCTTCATTTAAGGGGCAGGAACTCAGGATGGAAGGGGGCATGTGGATGGTGCACCGAGAGACAAGGTTACTCCAAGTCCCCACAGAGGCAGAATGGAAACTCTGACCTGGATCGTGTCAGGGGACTGGATGGTCAGGAGAAATCAGGGTGGAATGGAAGTCTGGAGAGTTCCATCCGAGACAGCTCACTGACCCTTGCTCTACCAGCATCATGTTGTGAACAAGTTCTAGATGTAGCTCCCGGTTCCTTGAATAGTTGGCAGGAAAACAGCTCTGGCAGTAAGACTTGCATGGAAAATATTTCTTCTATTGCTTGACCAAAAGAAAGTAGATGTTAGACCTCAAATTAAAACTGCAGTTTCATACAGCTTTGGCTAATTTGTTTGTTTGACAAATTGACTGATCTTTCTGGTCTATAAGGTGGCTGTATAACGTTGTATTTAGTCAGTATTACTGTGGTTTTACCTAAGATATCTGTTCTTCTCTACTGCATTTAATAGACTGAAATAGTCCAGCCATCCGACATAAAGTTTACATTGATACGTTCACCAAAAGCCAAAAATATAAAATATTTCAAACATAATATAGAACATGTCAACAGTGTTCTGTGGAATCCGTTTAGGAGGTGACTTGGTAAACCCTTCACCTAGAACAGTGAAAAATATGAAACACTGAAATATTTTATGTATGTTGTGAAACAGTCCATTTAAACCCAAACCAAACGTAAGTCTGGTACTTAAAGAAATCAATCTGTAACTGAAACTGAAATTAAGACTAAAAACAAGGCTTGAATTTACAAAATAATCTACATTTACTAAAATATTATATAATCTCATTGTGTATTTAGGTATTCTATCATGCATAGAAATTATGAATGGTACTGAACTGGATTTGCATCAATCTCTTTGGTAGAAATACTTTGTGTGATATTTAACAGCAAAAGATGCTATCCACAAGGGGAGACTGTGGTTTTACTGTACCTACTGTGCCTTGCAAAAATATTTAAACCCCTTGAACATTTTTTTAAAAATTGATCACATAAAAACAAACTTCAATGTATTTTAAAGATCGACACCCAGTAGTGCATCAATGGAAAAATGGACAAATAATGACACATGGCATATAGATATATATATATATATTAATATTTTTACATATTAAAATCTGATAAGTGTGGTGTAGATTTGTAATCAGCGAAATTTATTCTGATACCCCTAAATAAAAATGCTGATTTTTTGGAGAAGGGATGCATCTAAAGCTGATTTTATCTCCGATCCGTAGCCGGGGAAAATCTGCTTCATTCTACACTAGCAGTTCAGAACAAAAATCAGTTAGTGTGAGAAGACAGGATTCAGGTGTGTGAGGAGAACCGACCCGATCTCACCACAGTTGCAGTCAAACAAACATGTTTGACTTTTTTGAGGCGTATCTGGATACAGTCGGGTTGTGTGAACTAGTCACCAACCTGACTGTAAAAAGAGACATTGTGATATGATAACAGTTGCGTGCAAACTTTTTTTAATACTTTGTTAAAATGTGAATGGCCTGCACTTGTACACAGCTTTATCAAGTCCAAGTACCACAAAGCACTTTGCAGTACAATCAGTCATCCACCCTTTCATACACATATTCACACACACAGCAAATACTGCGACATAACAGTTCAAAAAACGCAACAGATTATGGAGAAAACTGAACGGACTGAAAAATATGACCAAAACAAGAATATAAAGATATCCACACAGCACCTGGAGAGACTAAATTAAGCTTTTCTGCACTCCTACAGACTCCAAGTACACAACAAAAAAAAGGCTAAAAAAGTGGATTTTGCATAATATGTCTCCTTTAAACTGTGTGATAAAGTTAAAGGGCTATTGATATGTTTCCAAGGCACTCACAGGTGCACAGAAGAAGGCATTTGCTAGTCATACAAATAATATTATTTAAAAAGTCTAAAATTGGAAGTAATACAATTTTGAAGCCTTTATTTAGAAAATAATATATATTTTATGTTGAAATAATAGATCATTTGGTCATTTTAGTGGGAGACTGGGTTGCACAGGCAGCTACAATGGTGACTGTATTTAAACATATCCTCTTCAGATTCTGCCTAACTAAGAGTCTTACATGTAAACTGAAGGTACTGGTGTGTGTCATAGCCAAAAACGTACACATGTATATGACAACAAATTGGTGTTACTATAGTGATGCTTTTTGACATAAACAGTTTTAAGAGCTGCAGAGAAAGTACTTTAGTATTTTAAAGAGTGATTCGGATGCTGTGCAGGCTACTTCATTCCAAACTGTTCATCAAAAAGATGTTTACATTAATACAAATGTTTCCAGTTCAAGCCCTTACTTATGGTAAAGCTGAGACAGAAAATATTGCACGTTAATTGCAGATTAAATAAAATTACTCACAAATTTGGTGGTGTCAGGATGTATTGACCTACGTCTACTTTTCTGGCTGTGCCAGATGGGAATGGTTAGATTGGATTAGATTGGATTCAAACTGCTCTTTGTGTTAGCCGCTATGTAATTCACTGTGGTTGATCATGATCTCATTGATCAAAACAATGCATCAGCAAATATTTTTCTTAAATATCCGAAACGGCCTAAAACCTGGTTGATTTGATTATTTATTTATAAGAGTTTATTGTCACCGGTGGATAAAGTGTGATCGGATTTAATTTTCAGATGACCAACCTCATTCTAACTTAAACACATATACCTCGTTAGTTTTGCTAATCAAAAGCGCTGATTATAAAGGCATGGACATAGATTAAAAAATAATCAATAAATAAAAATATTTTAAAATTAAAAATAAACTTGCTTAGAGCTTTAGCTTTTCAGCAGTAAATCCCCTTGGAGCTTCAAGTCACATGTTTCTTTTTTATTGATTACATAAGGCAGAAATAAAGCACCATCCACAGTTATTGGCATCCCTAATAAAAATGTGTACAAAGGTCTTAAAATAAATTGTTAAAGGGATATAAGTTTGACTGTGGGTCTAAGCTAAATAAAGTTAGGAATTCATTCGTGTTGGTTACAGTTTTAGTTCTTTTAAACTTTTTAATGATTCCGCTGACTCTGACTAACGTCAATGGCAATGAATAGTGGCGATGAGTAACGTGTCATAAATTTGACAGTGTGAGTTTGTTTGCTACTACAACAATGACAAATTAATTGTAAGGCATTTCCCTTATCTTAACCTGGAGCATCTCTTGTAATTCCCATTTTAAGGAGTTTTAAGGAGAGAAATGGGTCTGAATGTTTCATCATATTTATACTTCAAGGGAACAGGACTAATGGATAACAAAATAAAAGTGCAGAGACACTCTTATCAAGTTACAAAAGTAAAGTATAAAATATAAAATGCTTGCTTTACATTAAATCTCATAGGATTTGTTGGGTTGTCAATAAACATGGTTCTCCCCTTTCTGTAAAAAAAACCAAAAATGTTTGTTTCTCAATGTTGGATTTTTTTTTTTTCCTAACCAAAAAGAATAAGGTGAGATAATGCTACTGCAGTAACAGATTAATTTATTCACCATTCTTAATTACATATATATTTATTTGTATACATCTTTACCAGGTATGGCCATACATGTGGAGGGCACTATATGGTCAGTAATTAACTTTCATCCGAAAACACAAAGCTGGAAAATGTTGTTATTTGCATTGCTAATCAGTTTTTTTTACACTTCCACAAACCTCAAACATCCAGACAAAACATCCATTAAGCAAAAAAAAAAAAAAAAAAAACCTTGAGGCTCCACTTATGATAAGGTTATGAAGAACAGCTCCTCTGTTCGGAATTCCATCCCTGTAAACCTCCAAAGCATTTTTGGTGGCATTTTTGTGTATGAGATAAACATCTGATCCTCTAAACTTGTGACTATCAGATGGTTTCTATTCTCTGAATTCATGTTCTATCATCACATATTGGCTGGGTCTATTTTTTGCTTCTCCAAACATCACTGTAAAGCCACACTTTCCTTTTGTTCTGCTCTCTTTAGCTGCACAAACACTGCAGCATTTCAGACAGAGCCGAGGAGACCGTTATCGCTCAGTTGGGGCCACTGTTTAGATAAGATTGTCTGTCATGCTCACTTTACAAACAGTGTTAGGGTTACACATGTTGAAGTGCTTACATAAAATAAAATAGTCTGATCAGAAGCTTGGTTAATATGGAAAACTAAAGACCTTGTTTTTTTGTTGTACAATTTCAATATTTTAAATAAACTTGCAAGTCTTACGTTTAATAAAATTACATCTAAACTTGCATTTAACTGTAAATATAAAGTACATATGTTTGAATATTTAAATAATTGTGATTGTACGTAAGTGTAAGTTTGAAACATGCCTCTGCATCCATGGATGTCTTAAAGACACTTTTGCTGTAGTCGCATTTGCCTGATTTTAACTTTATCTAAATTCAAAGTGATCCAAATTTATTCCTGCTGTTCTTTATAGACCAAAAAGAAAAACATAGATTTACTTTGCAAAAATGTCTGACCCTAAAGCCCTTTGTATTGGATGTACAGCCAAAATCTCAAAACATCTAGACTATTTTAAATGATGCTTGTGTTATATGTTTCAGAAGCTCATTAGAGGAAAGTGTTTTTTGATTTCTACCTCATGATCTAAATGAATGTCATCTCACTGCTGTAAATATGTATTCATATGATGTTGTATATGTCTGTAAGTAAAAGAACAAAGTTTAAAACTGTCATTTAAATATGTTCCTTTGCTTGTCCTCGGTTGGTGTGTGGTTATTTCTGAGTCAGTTTTGTGGTGCTGTTTGAAAAGGAGGGGAAGCAGAGCAAGTCAGATTAAGTTTTCTATATCTAAAATACCCACCACTTGCTTTCTTAAAACACAAATTAGCACAAAACACAACAGATTTGGAGAGTTTCTGTGCAGCACCTTCCACAGCTAAAGGTGCTGCTGTTAAATTCTTAAAGAGACCGTTGAAGCAGCTCATATGAGAAGATAACAAACGGCTCATTCAGTAAGCTAGTCTGAAAAGTAAATGGCTTGTCCAAGAAACTAACGTCAACTTGAAGAAGCTTTCTTGCACAAGAAAATAATGGCTATTTTGAGAAGCTAACACCTAGCCCAAAAAAGTACAGCTAGGCTGACAACAAACAGCTAACCAGGGAAGCTAACAGGTAGTCTTAGCTTATCCAAGAGGGTTTCTGCAAGTTTTAATAAGGTAAACTTATGACTTTTTAAATAATCCTAGTGATAGTTACACATAAATTATTTTTGTGACAAAGAAACACTTCGTAAGTGTTCTATTTTGCGGTGCCTACTACTGTAATGCATTATTTATCTCAGCACTGGCACACAATATCCATAACCGAAACAGTATTTGTCAAGTAGCCAAGAAGATTTAAGAAGAAATTGGCAAACGGTTTAATATTTTGTTGACCAAGCACAGACAACATAGATTGCACTGGTCCGCCATTAAGTTGTTAAAGAAATGTCCATAAAATCGGGATACCTAACATCAGGAAATGCGAGTTCCTCTGGAACTTCAACATTTTTTTACTAAGCTACTGAGACAGAGCCCTTTTGTGCTCATTCAGTCATCCACATTATTCCATAAGAATCAGTTTGCACATTTGCCTCTGAGAGGTTCCTCATGCTTGTGTGTGCAAGTGCTGTGTGAGCCATGAGGAGGGGTGACAGGTGCAGGCGCTCACAGCGGCTACAGTATCAGCTGCTGCAGAGGAAATACCATCACATGTATTGCTGCAGTATACACAGAAGAAATACGCTTCCGATGTAAGATCGTATTTGTATTTAAATGTTCGTGTTGTTTCCATACTAATCCAGGTGCGCTAATGTATTTAACGTGCCCCTTTTCATTGCATGAACTGTATGGAAGATTTACCTGATTGTGCCACTTGGCAAACAGTTATTTTTGGGATAAAAACATGAAAGGTTATAGGAGTCTGATGTGTCAACATACAAGTAGAAAAGGATGTGTAATTCCCTAATACTTACTAGTCAATTTATTATTTATAAAACTGACTTCAATGTTACAAAAGAAAAATAATGTTCTTTATTCACAAAACGCTCTTTAAAACTGATCTGGAAATTTAAAAAACAAGATTAAACTCTTGTTTTTTGGGGGTTTTTTGGAATGTGACCTCGCTGGGGGGGAAGGAGCCTAAACTTGTGCGGGAGGTTGAGAGATATCGATTAGAAATAGTCGGGCTCGCCTCCACGCACAGCGTGGGCTCTGGAACCCATCTCCTCGAGAGGGGCTGGACTCTCTCGTCTGGAGTGGCCCACGGGGAGAGGCGGCAGGCTGGGGATGCAGTGCTTCGCCATCACTATTTACAGTGGGGGTGGGAGGCTGCTGACCTCGACTGGGGACATTATCGGACGGTGGAAGGAGTACTTCGAAGATCTCCTCAATCCTGCCATCACACATTCCCTGGTGGAAACAAAGGCTGGGGACTCGGGGTTGGACTCTTTTTTCACCCAGGCTGAAATCACCAAGGTGGTTAAAAAGCTCCACGGTGGCAGGGCTTTGGAGGTGGAAGAGATCTGCCCTGAGTACCTCGAGTCTCTGGATGTTGTGGGGCTGTCATGGTTGACACTCTTCTTCAACATTGCGTGGCGGTCGGGGACAATGCCTCTGGACTGGCAGACTGGGGTGGTGGTGTGTGGAGGGTGTGTTCCAACTACAGGGGAATCACACTCCTCAGCCTCCCTGGTAAGGCCTACGGCAGGGTATTGGAGAGGAGAGTCCGGCTGATAGTCGAACCTCGGCTTCAGGAGGAGCAGTGTGGTTTTTGTCCCAGCCGTGGAACACTGGACCAGCTCTATACCCTCTACAGGGTACTCGAGGGTTCATTGGAGTTTGCCCAACCGGTCCACATGTGTTTTGTGGACCTGGAGAAAGCATTCGACTGTGTCCCTCATGATGCCCTGTGGGGGGTGCTCCAGGAGTATGGAATCGGGGGCCCTTTATTAGGGGCCATCCGGTCCCTGTACGAGCGGAGCAGGAGTTTGGTCCGCATTGCCGGCACTAAGTCACCAGTCCTGTTCATAACTTTTATGGACAGGATTTCTAGGCACAGCCAAGGGCCGGAGGGGGTCTGGTTTGGGGACCAGAGGATTTCGTCTCTTCTTTTTGCAGATGACGTGGTCCTGTTGGCCCCCCTCTAGCCAAGACCTACAGCATGCGCTGGGGCAGTTCGCAGCTGAGTGTGAAGCGGCTGGGATGAAGATCAGCTCCTCCAAGTCCGAGGCCATGGTTCTCGACCGGAAAAGGGTGACTTGTCCTCTTCAGGTTGGAGGGGAGTTCCTGCCTCAAGTGGAGGAGTTTAAGTATCACGGGATCTTGTCCACAAGTGAGGGAAGAATGGAGCGGGAGATTAACAGACAGATCGATGCAGCTGCCGCAGTAATGGGGGCACTGTGCCGGTCCGTTGTGGTGAAGAGAGAGCTGTGCCGAAAAGTGAAGCTCTCGATTTACCGGTCGGTCTACGTCCCTATACTCACCTATGGCCATGAACTTTGGGTCATGACCGAAAGAACGAGATCCTGGATACAAGTGGCTGAAATGAGCTTCCTCCATAGGGTGGCCGGGTACTCCCTTAGAAATAGGGTGAGGAGCATGGCCATCAGGGAGGGGCTCGGAGTAGAGCCGCTGCTCCTCCACATCGAGAGGAGCCAGTTGAGGTGGCTCGGGCATCTATACCAGATGCCTCCTGGACGCCTTCCTCCGGATGTGTTCCAGGCACGTCCCACCGGGAAGAGGCCCAGGGGACGGCCGAGGACACACTGGAGGGACTATGTCTCTCGGCTGGCCTGACAACGCCTTGGGCTCCCCCCGGAGGAGCTGGAGGAGGTGTCTGGGGAGAGGGCCATCTGGGTGTCTCTGCTGAGTCTGCTGCCCCTGCGACCCGGTCCCGGATAAGCGGAAGACGACGAGTACTAGTATGAGATTAAACTCTCTAGCCCCTCTGACCTGACTTGTCTTCAGAATGGAACATGTAAGAAAACTGATTACTGTCAGCTTTGAAGTCTTTTAGTTTCACACACAAAACATGGCATATCTGAATGCAATGTTTTATATACATTTCTGCAGGTAGGGGTTATGTGACTTCCACTTTTGCACATTTAGAGACTCTGAATGTTATGTTCATGTTGGTTTGTGAAGTACCCAAGACTAAATTGCAAACAACAGGTCTAAGGGAGAACAGGTCTAAGAACACAGGCGGGTACAGGCAGAGAAACCGAGCAACAGAAAATATAGCAGTCCAGTGAAAGAATCCAGCAATAAGTAATGACAACCAGAAAGCTTATATACTGAGGGAAGTGTGGAGAATGGCACAGAATGCAAGTGTGAGCAATCAGAGGAAAATGCAGAACAGCTGAGACAGAAAGAAGGCAGAAGAGCCAAGGGAGGGAAACTAATTAACACAGAGAAGCTAAATGGAGATGCAAAGAAGCCCAAAAACTCAAATACATAAGGATCATAACACTGAGCTATTTGTCGTTACAGAATATCTAGAACGTGAAAAAAGAATTAACGAAGAGTGTCTGTGACCATCAGTTTTCAAGTCTTGCTATGTGTTGTATGTTGGATCTAGGTCTTCACTTTGACAGGGCCATTCTAACATATGAATATGCTTCGATCTAAACCATTCCATTATAGGTCTGGTCATATGTATAGAATTTTTGTCCTGGTACAAGGTAAACCTCTACCTCTGTCTTTTGTCTTTTTGAACCTCTAACAGGTTTTGTTCTGGGATATTTAGTTCTAGCTCCTTCAGTCTTCCCATCATATCCCTGGTCATCGTTGCTATCTCTGGTGAATATCTTTGCCCACACATAGCAAATGCATGCAAACCACAAGGTTTGCTTGTCTGCTGTTTCCTTTACATGACTTGTAGTAACTTTAAGCTGTACTTCTAATGGCTTTCTATTAACATTGGCTTGCTTCTTTCAACTTCTCCATAAAGTCCAAATTTGACATTAGAGTGCACAACAAATTTTGTCCTGTGAAAAAATTCTCTCACCTCAGCTGTGGATATCTGCAGCTCTTCAAGGGTTACTGTGGGCCTTTTGACCGCCTCTCTGATTAATGCTCTACTGGCCCAACCTATCAATTGTTTGATTGTCCTGTCTTGGTAGGCTTGGAGTTGGAGCATACTTTTGCAAAGAATAGGATATTGTTTTTTAACCCAACCTTGCTTTAGGCAAGACCATATTTCTGAACGTCTGAAATTGTGTGCAGGTTAATTCTCATAATAATTACAACAAAATTACCATTTGAAGTGGGTGTGAGTTACTTAACTTCCTTTTTTCATAAGAATAAATTTTTTTCTTTACTTTTACTTTTCTTCTCGGTGTGTCAACCAATTCAGTTTGAAGCTTTTGGTTGCAGCAGACCTGACCTGTTCCCTTGATAAACACTCAAATGAACATATCCCCTCTGTTTTTCATTACTATTAAGTCTGAACCTGTTATGCAATTATGCTCCATTAAAATGCTGACAAATATGCCCATATGTACTCGTGCATTCAACCATGCATGTATGATGTGTCATGTAATATGTGCAAACATACTTGCAACACATCAAGCCAAGCTATGTGGGAAATGCAGATCACACGTTTCACAGATACACAATGTCCTGAGGGAGTGTGTGTTACAGAGAAGAAGGTTGTGCCAAGTGTATCTTATGATCGGACAGTTTATAGTTAGTGAACTTGTGCTGCTGCCTGTGCTGCTGCCGACCCAACATCTCCTGCCAAAAAGGAAGAAAAACTGCAAAAGCTTTCAAATAGGTTGTGTTTGTTCCAGTGTGCTGGTGTCACAAACCTTCAGACCTCGTATTTTTTTTTTAAAAGGCAGGAAGTCTTGCTTTGCTGCACATTCAATGGTGCAGTAGCTTTGTAGCTGCTAAACTCTGCAGGCTCAGTGTATCAGTCTCATCAAATGTCAACAACCAGAACGGTATCTGACATACATGTCGATTTTCTTTTGCAGAGGGGAGGTTAGTTTTGCACGTCTGAGTCATACACACAACATGCAGAGAGAGACGTGCACACAGTATCTAAATAAAGGACATTTAAAGATGCTGTTTTCCTCAGCATTTCCAAAACTGACATGCATTGGAGTGCACTGCATGTCTACATAGGTGTAGACAGGGTGACAGCCGTTTGTACAGATACATTAAATAATGTTTGCAACATCATATTTAAAGCAATTTGTGGGTCATTATACATGTGACTTCCCTGAACCTAGGTAATAATAGGAAAGTAAGGGAATAAGAGACATTGCGCAGTAAAGGTGCTACCTGCAGGGCGGTGGTTGTGAACCACCTGGACAAGATAAAAAAAACATTTCAGGTTATTTGCTTACTTTAATCATTAGGATGGCTGCTTTGGGAGTTAAAAGGAAATTTCACCGATTTAAATATACTTATCATGGTTTTGAGCATATGGTTACATATTAAAACCTGCTTTGAAAAGTCACAACAAAAAAAACTTCCCACTGACGTTTATACTGCAGTATGAAAGATAAACTCCCTCAAATGTAAATTCAGGCAAAGGCTTTTATCACCCCTTTTAGGGGCATGATATTGATACCACTTCTCTTTTTTCAAGGTGGTATAACTACAACAAATAAGGCACTTTTTAAAAAATAAAAAAGTGGTTGCAGATGTTTGAATTCTTTGTGGAACATCTAACCTACACAGCTTCTAAATTATACACACATACATATACATCCCCTCTGATATTTGGCTAAATGTCGAGATGCTTTTTATAGCTCACTGGACACTCTTCTTATCTGAAAAGGTAGAGCTAATTTATTTTATATTCTTCATTTAAAAATGTGTTACTTATGTTTCCAGATGTGTGTTATATGCAATAGCAAATTTTGTTTAATCTCTTCAATATAAGTGTCTTTTGTTAGGTTTTTTTGTTATTTTAGTTTGTCTAAATTTAAAACATTCTGCCATGGATGGAAATAGGTCAATCCTCGCTTTTTATGGATCACAGCAGTTGTAGGAAACATGTAAAGGCAAGTTTTGAAATCATAATATTTCTAAAAACAATATCTAATATAAAATTATGCATGCAAGAAACTTAAAACATTAGATCAGTCAGAGCTGATTGTGGAACTGCTTTGCACAAAATTCCACAAAAAGATTTAAAAGTGTTGTTTGCACTGTTCAAGTGTTGACTATATCCAGAATCTCAGTTCACAGCTAGCTGATCTATTGCTTGTCCAGAGGGAAATGATGACTGGGTGATCAAGAAGGTAATTTAGGACCCAGCCAAACAACAACACTATTGGTTGCAACGTGAGAGGCACCTGCTCTCTGCCGCTCCACATCTCACGCAAGCCGCGCTCACAGCAGCAGATAGTTTCAGACCGGGCTGTGAAGCATTGCAGATGTCATATACAGCAAAGTAAACAGCACACACAGATCTTTAGATCCCCAACACAGCTGTTTGGATCGCTGTACAGTAAAAACCTAACCTTTAGCAATAAGCTAAGAGGAGCCCTGTTTAACTTGTGGATGACATCTGGGACCCTGATGGTATTCTTGGAGCTATGAGTCACGTAGCTATCTGCTGAGGGTGTTCCTATATCATCTGTATAGATTTACGTGCAACTGTGGATGGCAGATGACTCAATATAGCCCACTGAGGAAGATTTTAAGTAAGGTATTGTGAAAAGTTTAAGATAGTAATGTCATGTTGTGGTTTATTAGGCTTTGCATTTTTCTATTTAAATAATGTTGTACATCCAAGAATGCCTGTTAAGGACACATCATTTACAATCTATTGCAAAAGTATTCATACCCGCTAGAGCTTCCTGAACATTACAACCACAAACTTTAACTTGTTTTATTTTATGTATATTAAGAGCCACTGGGTATGAGCTAAAGAGCAGCATGTTGCTCTGAAGCAACAGATTGAAGACCCCTGATTCAGGTGGACGGCCACGTCTTGGTACATTTGCATTTATACTATTTCCATTTTGAGATGAACTGAACAGTGCTCAGTGGATATTGCTTTATGAACTACCCCTGACCTGACTGCTGTGTTTCTTGGTTTTCATGATATCATATATCTGAAACATTCAAAGAACAGTTGTATGTATAAGAAATGATTGATTGAAAAGACTAATTAGAGGATTTCTGAAGAAAGTTTCTTGCACATTTTCTTTAAGGATAATAAGGGGGCAGCATACAAATACACAGCACAAGATTCAGAGTTGTATTTATTAAAATTTTTAAAAATACGTTTCTTTTCTTTCCACTTCACACTTTTTAGCTGCTTTGTTTTGCTCTATCACATAAAAGCCTAATAAAACACTGTGAAGTTTGTGCTTGTAACATGACAAAAAGTGAAAAAGTTCCAGAGACACGAATATGGTTGCAAGGCACTGTAGGCAGCTTGACAAAATGTATTATTTTTCAGTCATTATTCCCTGTTTAACAGACACCTAAGAGTTTCCTCAGTGTTAAGCTGTCAGCTGATATCATTTTCTGTTACTCAAAATCATAATTTTCTCATCGGTGGCATCAGCTGTCAAGCAGCAGATTACAGGGTTTTCCTCATCTTTAAAACCAATCTCATTTACAACTTTAATAAAAGCCAGGCACATAACACTGGAAAAAAAAATTCAGAGAGTGCGTATCTGCAGTCCACTAGCAGAGCATTTTGGGTACTGCTAATACAGCAACATATGGTGTCACACCATCTGAAAGGCCTGCCTTGGCAACAGGGTTTATTTGTGCATGTGTCGGTGCATGGATTTCCATATTCATCAGCTGCTCTTTCCATGTGCATATTTGTACTTGTTGACCATAATTATAGGTTTGTGTGTTTGTGCGTCTATGGTACAGTTCCAGCAAAACAAAGGAGGCTAAATACTCCTGTTTGTCTAGCTGGTGGTGGACATTTGGCAAGCACTAATACACAATCTGTGTGTTATTCAGTCATTTCAAATGCAAGGTTTATACTGGATAACTTCAGGCTTCATTAGACTCAAAAATAAGAATAGCTACCTCATAAACACAATCTATTATGCTGTGACAATGATGGGTGCCACTCAGAAATCACTTGACAAATCTAATTAGAGTGTGATAATGGATCACATTACATCAGGCCTGATTAGATCTAATCAGATTAGGATCAGATCAGCACTCAGACACCTTCTTAGCCAGGCACACAGAGCAACACGCTGACAGAGAGGAAGATGGATATCCTCTTTAATTCATGCAGACTTTCTAAAGCTGACTTTCTTCCTCCTGTTTCAATGTTAATGTCATTATCCAGTCTTGCCAGGATGCATGAGAAGACACCTCAACAGTGAAAACCTAATTTGACTTGCACTGCGATGGAAGAATTCAAACGAGACGTACAAGGTGTCTGCCGTTCACTTTATGGTCACATTTCTTTGTTGCCTGGATGCGGTCCAGCAGCAAGACACAGTGGTAAAACCCATAAAGAGAACTCACACAATTAGGTGGGTTATGGTTGCATGCGTGAAATCCATTGCAGACATTTCAATGGATGGATCTTTTAAAACATTTTGTACAGAATCCATTTAAACAGGACATCGCTGGTTTGTTTCAATGATGTTACTAATTGCCCTTTAAGCTTTGCCAAAGCCTTCTGGATTTTTCCACAACCAAGCTGCATATTACAGAGGTGAAAAGAGAGCAATTCAGCAGACACATTGTATGGGGACACTTATTGATGACATTTCATTCAAAAGCACTTCTTTATATTAAATGCTTTCTCGTGTTAGGAGGCATTTTTGTTCCTGTTTAAATGTCTACATTTAATTCCTTAATTTCACTTGGAATAAATGCATAAAATGTATGAAAGTGCACAGCAGAATACAAAAAACTAACAGCTGTATTAATTCATTTAATTACAAAAAATATAAAGTATTACAATTCATGTTAAGTTTAAAAATGTATGCAAATGAAGCCTTTTATTTTTTTTAGTTAGTGATCTTGTCTTTAAAAATATTCTTTACAGATGTAGGTGTCCACTCATCATCTGCAAGAATGCCATTTAAAGTTAGACTTTTATTTAAACTTTTATTGATGATTTATTATACTGTTTATTTTTACAGAGTGGAATGATGAGAAACATGCAATTTCAGTGCAAAATTATAAACATAAACTCAAGCAAATGCATACATCCACACTTATGTTTGGTTAAATGTCCCTTTCCAAGCTGCAGTGATACCATGTTGTTAAGGTTCTGGCTGGACAGTTGACCACTTTTGTAATCTAAATGGTAAAATGGTAGGGCTCATTTTAATAGGTTAGTATCTTGGCATGTAATACAGGAGTACCACCAACTGAACCTCAGCATGATGCTACCACCACCATGCTTGACAACTAGTGCAGTGTTTTTCAGCTATACACTGACTTTCCTAAGCATATTTATTATATATATACCTGACCAGTATGTATAATACTATAATTATATATGTACAATAGATTGAAATTGTAAACACAAATCTTGTTCCAAAAAATATGGAAGTCATATGTTGTATCATAGTTCAACCCTGAAAAAGAATGGTTCAAATAAATCACTAAAAGCCCATTTATTTCCATGATGAATGGATGTATACCTCTGAACTATAGAGGTTCTTTCTTTCTTTTTTACTTTTCTTTCAGCGAGATTGCCGCAGAAAGTACTTAAAAATGTTTTTCCATATCCACCAGTATCTTTTGAATCATTTCTAACTCACAGGCACCTATAAACTCAAACCTTTAGATGAAACAGCTGCACATAAATGGTTAAAGCTGGATGAAGCAAGCTCAGTTTTAAAGTGGACACTGTGGAGAAAGTGACAGTAACATCTAAAAGTATTCCATCATGCAATGACTTAGCAACACTACCAGACATGGCAATCATGCTGTAACAAGATCATATAGGCATATATGGGTGCTTGCCTCCAGATGTGCAGTGCACGTTCTGTGGCAAGTATGCACAGAAATGGGCAAGGTTAAAGGCTACTAAGGGCAAGAAAAGGGACTGCAAGAGAAAAAAGAAAAAGAAAAACAGCAGAAGATGTTGAAGCTGACCTTGCTTTATAACTGGAAAATATCCCGCAGCATCCACACCTCAGAACTCAAGCCAGAAACCAGTGGTAGCCAGGAAAAGTTACAGCTCCCAGTATGAAAACAGTGTATTTTAGTTAAATCCAAAGCCAAAAAGCCCATGATGTAAAATTACAGCCAAATTACTCAGAAATGCATGAAAACATGCAAACATCCATGGAGAAATCAGATGCTCTGAAATAAACAATTGTTGAAAATCACAAACGGAAGGTTTGTTAGCAACTGCTTCTTCACCTAATGAAGTATGCAAAAAGTGAGATGCAAAAATCAACATATGAACTATGATAAGAATAATTAACCTTTCCCGGAGCATTGCAAAGTTAGTACTGTTTAAAATGCTGGCACAACAAAATCCTACTTTGTATAAACTGGTTCAACCTTAATCCTTCACTGTACTTTGCACAAACATTAAAGATAAAAATGTTATTGTTAGCATTTCACATAAATTCCATGTTATAAATCAAAGGAACAATCGTTATCACTGGGAAAGAATAGATACATATATATATATATATATATAATATTAATCTACCATACCACCAAAAATATTATTTTTGAGAAGGGTATTTCTTAAACTTCCACTTGCTCCACAAAGTTTGTTCTTTTGTTGGATAAATCTACTGTATCGAATCCTATTTTTGTCTCACGCCCTCACGTACTACTACACGTTTCATTTTAAAGTCAAAGATGGCAGCCACCACCTCTTCAGAAGTGGAGTTCTCATGAATGTTCTTTTCTAAAATCTTTTTAGGAAACTAAGATAAAAACGAATATATGCCAAAATATTTTTCTTAAATAGTGTCATACAGCTTAAATAGTAAAAGCTTAAATATCATTAAATATTTTAAAGAAAATCTTTGGGGAAGATTATGTGTATCAGTTGAAATACTTAAGGCATATTTTCTGGATCGGTTCTTACGTTGTTTTTTAGTGAAATTCTTAATTTACTTTCTACTTTAAAAAAAACAAACTTTAAACCAAAATAGATGTATTTAGTTAGACTTTAATATACAGGTCCTTCTCAAAATATTAGCATATTGTGATAAAGTTCATTATTTTCCATAATGTCATGATAAAATTTAACATTCATATATTTTAGATTCATTGCACACTAACTGAAATATTTCAGGTCTTTTATTGTCTTAATACGGATGATTTTGGCATACAGCTCATGAAAACCCAAAATTCCTATCTCACAAAATTAGCATATCATTAAAAGGGTCTCTAAACGAGCTATGAACCTAATCATCTGAATCAATGAGTTAACTCTAAACACCTGCAAAAGATTCCTGAGGCCTTTAAAACTCCCATCCAGGGTTCATCACTCAAAACCCCAATCATGGGTAAGACTGCCGACCTGACTGCTGTCCAGAAGACCACTATTGACACCCTCAAGCAAGAGGTTAAGACACAGAAAGAAATTTCTGAACAAATAGGCTGTTCCCAGAGTGCTGTATCAAGGCACCTCAGTGGGAAGTCTGTGGGAAGGAAAAAGTGTGGCAGAAAACGCTGCACAACGAGAAGAGGTGACCGGACCCTGAGGAAGATTGTGGAAAAGGGCCTATTCCAGACCTTGGGGGACCTGCGGAAGCAGTGGACTGAGTCTGGAGTAGAAACATCCAGAGCCACCGTGCACAGGTGTGTGCAGGAAATGGGCTACAGGTGCCGCATTCCCCAGGTCAAGCCACTTTTGAACCAGAAACAGCGGCAGAAGCGCCTGACCTGGGCTACAGAGAAGCAGCACTGGACTGTTGCTCAGTGGTCCAAAGTACTTTTTTCGGATGAAAGCAAATTCTGCATGTCATTCGGAAATCAAGGTGCCAGAGTCTGGAGGAAGACTGGGGAGAAGGAAATGCCAAAATGCCAGAAGTCCAGTGTCAAGTACCCACAGTCAGTGATGGTCTGGGGTGCCGTGTCAGCTGCTGGTGTTGGTCCACTGTGTTTTATCAAGGGCAGGGTCAATGCAGCTAGCTATCAGGAGATTTTGGAGCACTTCATGCTTCCATCTGCTGAAAAGCTTTTTGGAGATGAAGATTTCATTTTTCAGCACGACCTGGCACCTGCTCACAGTGCCAAAACCACTGGTAAATGGTTTACTGACCATGGTATCACTGTGCTCAATTGGCCTGCCAACTCTCCTGACCTGAACCCCATAGAGAATCTGTGGGATATTGTGAAGAGAACGTTGAGAGACTCAAGACCCAACACTCTGGATGAGCTAAAGGCCGCTATCGAAGCATCCTGGGCCTCCATAAGACCTCAGCAGTGCCACAGGCTGATTGCCTCCATGCCACGCCGCATTGAAGCAGTCATTTCTGCAAAAGGATTCCCGACCAAGTATTGAGTGCATAACTGTACATGATTATTTGAAGGTTGACGTTTTTTGTATTAAAAACACTTTTCTTTTATTGGTCGGATGAAATATGCTAATTTTGTGAGATAGGAATTTTGGGTTTTCATGAGCTGTATGCCAAAATCATCCGTATTAAGACAATAAAAGACCTGAAATATTTCAGTTAGTGTGCAATGAATCTAAACTATATGAATGTAAAATTTTCATCATTACATTATGGAAAATAATGAACTTTATCACAATATGCTAATATTTTGAGAAGGACCTGTACTGGAATAGATACATTAGGATTAGAATTTGAGATTTATGCCCATTACAAACTGCAATATTTAATTTACTGTATCAATATACTAATGTACAACAACCAGCATCTGTCTGTTCACATCTAGTAGACAGTTGAATTTTTTTAATGTTTGCACTACTTTTTAAAAGTGAAAGTAATAGATCAGTGCCTAAGGGCATCAGATCAAAATCATCACTTAATATAATGTATGAAATAAAAAAAACTTTAATAACCATAAACAAATAAATAGCAAGATTTAAAAGCATGTTGATGCTGTGCAAACCACAGATTGCATTGATTAGTTTCTGTTAAACGTTATAACCTGCGGGGATAAAATATTCAGGGTTTATTTGCTTTTATGGAGTGAAATGTGTCGGATGGCAGGAGAAGAAACAGTTCATAAGCTGGGTGATAGCAGTCTCGTCCACAGTGCATTTTCTTTGGATCTGTCCTTCTAGACAATAAAATCCATGCCATTGATTTTACAGTTAACCTACTTTAACTTGTATTTCTATAAATGATATCTTTTTTATGCTTTAAACAAATGATATGGGAAGTGAAAAAACAAAAACACTCTAAAAGCTAGAATAAATTTCAAAAGAGAGGAGACTGTGATTGTGGAAGCAGAGGGGGCCACTCTGTGGATAACACCTGTGGCCAGCTTGATCAATGCTTAAATGTCACCTAAAAAAGACTGTTCCTCTTGCATTGCTCCCCTCCCTGCGGGGAGTTGCTCTTTGACACAGCTATGCTTTGAACTAAACGACAACATATTCATTGCAACACTGCACAACATACCGGTTTTTGGTCTGCACTATGTACATCCCTGTTTAGCATGTTACCGTACCATAACAAGCTCTCAATAGTGCTGAAAACAAATTGCAGCTGGTTGATGTTTATTGATCTGTGTAGGATGAATCGCTTCACAAAATCAGTCCTTCTCATGATTGTCATAGCGACCACAGTAACGATTAAAGGATCTATAATGTGATAACCCTAAATATCTGTGAAAAAGTTTATATTTTATTTGATTATTAAAGCAACTGACTTTCATTTGTCACTGGGAAAAGACATTTTGTTTGGGCCTCTTTGTTGGAAAGTCATTGAATTTCAGAAACATGAAACCAGTTGTTTACTTACACTCACCATGAGCATGAATGTCACATGCATTTTGGTCCTTTAAACAAATTTAAACCTTGGAGTGATCATAGAACTTCAAGGTATTTCAAAACCAGGAATTGTTTCCCGTGTTTGAAGTTATTGTGGATTTTCCAAAAGTTTACATACAAGCTAAAATATGCATTCTGGCATTATTGTGTCATATTGTTTGACTATACTTTTTAGCAGAGATTGTAGAGTTTTTTTTTATTGACTTGTTTTGGAAACAATTTTAACTGGGATAATATTGGGACCATTATACAAGCATAATGTCTTGCTGCTTTATCCATTCCAGAACCAGTTTTGATGTCAATTTTGGATCATTGTCCTGTTGGAAGGAAGCCCGGTCGTGTCTAGATTTCAACTATGTAGCAAATGATTTATGGTGAAATAGCCCCCCTTCATCTTTATTCCACTCAATTTGTGTAATTTACCTGTACTACTAACAGGAAAAGAGACTCCAAGCATGATGCTTGCCAGTTGTTTACTATTGAGAGCCTGACCTTTCATTCTAATAGTAACTGTGGCCAACATTTTAAAATTATATTAAATAGCTTATGATTAGACAGTCAAGGTATCAACTTCCTGTACTTGCTGGCTGATTATCTGTTTTTTTTTTTTGTTATTCCAATTAAACTTTTACTACAAAAATGTTGTCTCTGTTTGTGCTGTAGTTGTCTGATGAGTTTACCTGAAGATAATTAAAAAGAAGAAAAAGTGTGTTGATCAGTATTTAGTAGCTTTTGTAAATGGTCAGTGTTTTACACAAGTTGTAAAACAAAAACTCTGGCCATATAAAGGTTGGTAAAACGTTTAATGTAAAGTAATTCTTTAACCCTCCTGCTGTCGTGGCTAAGCGCTAGTACAGAGTGAGGCAGATGTCACGGGAGGCCCCAGAAAGAATTGCACCCGGAGTTGCTCTGACCCCGCAGGACCAGAAATCTAGAGTAATGGTCGGAAATGTGATGTGGAGGGCTCCCTGCAGCCCAGCGTGTGGGAAAACCATGAAAGAGATGGGGGAAAACTCGAGTAGTGCACGCGGGGTCCGTGCGACCCCTCCAAGACTGCGGGATAGTTAAAACATTTCCTGCTTATGGATCCAGAGCAACTTAAGGAATAATGGAATTCAAGAATCAACTAACTCTGAAGTTGCTTATCATCTTCTATTATTTGTCAGTTAGGACCAAAAATATTTTTAAGCAAAGTTTTTTGAAGGGAGTAAAGATTTAAATTTTTTTAGGAGACAATCATGAAACCACCATTATTCACTCAGTAAAGCTTTTTTATGATCAAAAAATAAAAACTTTAGCTTATTTTAAAAGATTTCTACTTATGTTTTTGATATTTGTCAAATTAACATTTTTTCTTGATTTTACTATCCGTTATACATTTGAGAATAATCACATTCCCAATTAGAACAGTACCATTTATTGAAACTCCAAGAAAGATATAGCTGAGATATCACTAAATACGCTCTGTTCCTCTGTTTACCTCAGACCTCCAGTGCTTTGCACAGTAATGCTGTTTTTACTATTTGACGTTTTTGCGAAAGTTATGCATTTACAGTTTTATTAAAGATGCTAAAGAACCTTTAAGTTGTCCATCATTTATTCACACAATGCAACCATATTTTCTGGATCGGTTCTTACGTTGTTTTTTAGTGAAATTCTTAATTTACTTTCTACTTTAAAAAAAAACAAACTTTAAACCAAAATAGATGTATTCAGTTAGACTTTAATATACAGGTCCTTCTCAAAATATTAGCATATTGTGATAAAGTTCATTATTTTCCATAATGTCATGATGAAAATTTAACATTCATATATTTTAGATTCATTGCACACTAACTGAAATATTTCAGGTCTTTTATTGTCTTAATACGGATGATTTTGGCATACAGCTCATGAAAACCCAAAATTCCTATCTCACAAAATTAGCATTTCATTAAAAGGGTCTCTAAACGAGCTATGAACCTAATCATCTGAATCAATGA
The DNA here is from genome assembly GCF_021462225.1 of Girardinichthys multiradiatus. NCBI lineage: Eukaryota > Metazoa > Chordata > Actinopteri > Cyprinodontiformes > Goodeidae > Girardinichthys > Girardinichthys multiradiatus. Next base: position 18,506,641 of record NC_061804.1, read on the forward strand.
GTTAACTCTAAACACCTGCAAAAGATTCCTGAGGCCTTTAAAACTCCCATCCAGGGTTCATCACTCAAAACCCCAATCATGGGTAAGACTGCCGACCTGACTGCTGTCCAGAAGGCCACTATTGACACCCTCAAGCAAGAGGGTAAGACACAGAAAGAAATTTCTGAACGAATAGGCTGTTCCCAGAGTGCTGTATCAAGGCACCTCAGTGGGAAGTCTGTGGGAAGGAAAAAGTGTGGCAGAAAACGCTGCACAACGAGAAGAGGTGACCAGACCCTGAGCAAGATTGTGGAAAAGGGCCTATTCCAGACCTTGGGGGACCTGCGGAAGCAGTGGACTGAGTCTGGAGTAGAAACATCCAGAGCCACCATGCACAGGTGTGTGCAGGAAATGGGCTACAGGTGCCGCATTCCCCAGGTCAAGCCACTTTTGAACCAGAAACAGCGGCAGAAGCGCCTGACCTGGGCTACAGAGAAGCAGCACTGGACTGTTGCTCAGTGGTCCAAAGTACTTTTTTCGGATGAAAGCAAATTCTGCATGTCATTCGGAAATCAAGGTGCCAGAGTCTGGAGGAAGACTGGGGAGAAGGAAATGCCAAAATGCCAGAAGTCCAGTGTCAAGTACCCACAGTCAGTGATGGTCTGGGGTGCCGTGTCAGCTGCTGGTGTTGGTCCACTGTGTTTTATCAAGGGCAGGGTCAATGCAGCTAGCTATCAGGAGATTTTGGAGCACTTCATGCTTCCATCTGCTGAAAAGCTTTTTGGAGATGAAGATTTCATTTTTCAGCACGACCTGGCACCTGCTCACAGTGCCAAAACCACTGGTAAATGGTTTACTGACCATGGTATCACTGTGCTCAATTGGCCTGCCAACTCTCCTGACCTGAACCCCATAGAGAATCTGTGGGATATTGTGAAGAGAACGTTGAGAGACTCAAGACCCAACACTCTGGATGAGCTAAAGGCCGCTATCGAAGCATCCTGGGCCTCCATAAGACCTCAGCAGTGCCACAGGCTGATTGCCTCCATGCCACGCCGCATTGAAGCAGTCATTTCTGCAAAAGGATTCCCGACCAAGTATTGAGTGCATAACTGTACATGATTATTTGAAGGTTGACGTTTTTTGTATTAAAAACACTTTTCTTTTATTGGTCGGATGAAATATGCTAATTTTGTGAGATAGGAATTTTGGGTTTTCATGAGCTGTATGCCAAAATCATCCGTATTAAGACAATAAAAGACCTGAAATATTTCAGTTAGTGTGCAATGAATCTAAACTATATGAATGTTAAATTTTCATCATTACATTATGGAAAATAATGAACTTTATCACAATATGCTAATATTTTGAGAAGGACCTGTACTGGAATAGATACATTAGGATTAGAATTTGAGATTTATGCCCATTACAAACTGCAATATTTAATTTACTGTATCAATATACTAATGTACAACAACCAGCATCTGTCTGTTCACATCTAGTAGACAGTTGAATTTTTTTAATGTTTGCACTACTTTTTAAAAGTGAAAGTAATAGATCAGTGCCTAAGGGCATCAGATCAAAATCATCACTTAATATAATGTATGAAATAAAAAAAACTTTAATAACCATAAACAAATAAATAGCAAGATTTAAAAGCATGTTGATGCTGTGCAAACCACAGATTGCATTGATTAGTTTCTGTTAAACGTTATAACCTGCGGGGATAAAATATTCAGGGTTTATTTGCTTTTATGGAGTGAAATGTGTCGGATGGCAGGAGAAGAAACAGTTCATAAGCTGGGTGATAGCAGTCTCGTCCACAGTGCATTTTCTTTGGATCTGTCCTTCTAGACAATAAAATCCATGCCATTGATTTTACAGTTAACCTACTTTAACTTGTATTTCTATAAATGATATCTTTTTTATGCTTTAAACAAATGATATGGGAAGTGAAAAAACAAAAACACTCTAAAAGCTAGAATAAATTTCAAAAGAGAGGAGACTGTGATTGTGGAAGCAGAGGGGGCCACTCTGTGGATAACACCTGTGGCCAGCTTGATCAATGCTTAAATGTCACCTAAAAAAGACTGTTCCTCTTGCATTGCTCCCCTCCCTGCGGGGAGTTGCTCTTTGACACAGCTATGCTTTGAACTAAACGACAACATATTCATTGCAACACTGCACAACATACCGGTTTTTGGTCTGCACTATGTACATCCCTGTTTAGCATGTTACCGTACCATAACAAGCTCTCAATAGTGCTGAAAACAAATTGCAGCTGGTTGATGTTTATTGATCTGTGTAGGATGAATCGCTTCACAAAATCAGTCCTTCTCATGATTGTCATAGCGACCACAGTAACGATTAAAGGATCTATAATGTGATAACCCTAAATATCTGTGAAAAAGTTTATATTTTATTTGATTATTAAAGCAACTGACTTTCATTTGTCACTGGGAAAAGACATTTGGTTTGGGCCTCTTTGTTGGAAAGTCATTGAATTTCAGAAACATGAAACCAGTTGTTTACTTACACTCACCATGAGCATGAATGTCACATGCATTTTGGTCCTTTAAACAAATTTAAACCTTGGAGTGATCATAGAACTTCAAGGTATTTCAAAACCAGGAATTGTTTCCCGTGTTTGAAGTTATTGTGGATTTTCCAAAAGTTTACATACAAGCTAAAATATGCATTCTGGCATTATTGTGTCATATTGTTTGACTATACTTTTTAGCAGAGATTGTAGAGTTTTTTTTATTGACTTGTTTTGGAAACAATTTTAACTGGGATAATATTGGGACCATTATACAAGCATAATGTCTTGCTGCTTTATCCATTCCAGAACCAGTTTTGATGTCAATTTTGGATCATTGTCCTGTTGGAAGGAAGCCCGGTCGTGTCTAGATTTCAACTATGTAGCAAATGATTTATGGTGAAATAGTCCCCCTTCATCTTTATTCCACTCAATTTGTGTAATTTACCTGTACTACTAACAGGAAAAGAGACTCCAAGCATGATGCTTGCCAGTTGTTTACTATTGAGAGCCTGACCTTTCATTCTAATAGTAACTGTGGCCAACATTTTAAAATTATATTAAATAGCTTATGATTAGACAGTCAAGGTATCAACTTCCTGTACTTGCTGGCTGATTATCTGTTTTTTTTTTTTTGTTATTCCAATTAAACTTTTACTACAAAAATGTTGTCTCTGTTTGTGCTGTAGTTGTCTGATGAGTTTACCTGAAGATAATTAAAAAGAAGAAAAAGTGTGTTGATCAGTATTTAGTAGCTATTGTAAATGGTCAGTGTTTTACACAAGTTGTAAAACAAAAACTCTGGCCATATAAAGGTTGGTAAAACGTTTAATGTAAAGTAATTCTTTAACCCTCCTGCTGTCGTGGCTAAGCGCTAGTACAGAGTGAGGCAGATGTCACGGGAGGCCCCAGAAAGAATTGCACCCGGAGTTGCTCTGACCCCGCAGGACCAGAAATCTAGAGTAATGGTCGGAAATGTGATGTGGAGGGCTCCCTGCAGCCCAGCGTGTGGGAAAACCATGAAAGAGATGGGGGAAAACTCGAGTAGTGCACGCGGGGTCCGTGCGACCCCTCCAAGACTGCGGGATAGTTAAAACATTTCCTGCTTATGGATCCAGAGCAACTTAAGGAATAATGGAATTCAAGAATCAACTAACTCTGAAGTTGCTTATCATCTTCTATTATTTGTCAGTTAGGACCAAAAATATTTTTAAGCAAAGTTTTTTGAAGGGAGTAAAGATTTAAATTTTTTTAGGAGACAATCATGAAACCACCATTATTCACTCAGTAAAGCTTTTTTATGATCAAAAAATAAAAACTTTAGCTTATTTTAAAAGATTTCTACTTATGTTTTTGATATTTGTCAAATTAACATTTTTTCTTGATTTTACTATCCGTTATACATTTGAGAATAATCACATTCCCAATTAGAACAGTACCATTTATTGAAACTCCAAGAAAGATATAGCTGAGATATCACTAAATACGCTCTGTTCCTCTGTTTACCTCAGACCTCCAGTGCTTTGCACAGTAATGCTGTTTTTACTATTTGACGTTTTTGCGAAAGTTATGCATTTACAGTTTTATTAAAGATGCTAAAGAACCTTTAAGTTGTCCATCATTTATTCACACAATGCAACCTAGGTACACTGCTTTCTACGTAACACAAGTTTCACAAAGCTGTTAGGGTTTACACTTTCAAAACAATACTGGGAGACCTACAGCACACTGTCACAATTTTGTCCAGTAAAACCATCTCCTCACCTTCACATGGCAGCACCATGCTCAGTGGCATGTTACCCCACAGCAAGGTGTGTAAACATGACATCTATGGTATTTGTGAATGTGGTGGACACAGATGATCAGTCGATGCAGAACAGGTGTGCCATATGCTGGATGGGAAGATTCAGCCTCAGGTGCATTAGAGTCAGGAGGAGCATCTGGAAGGGTGATAGTTTTCGGGCAGTCTGTGATAAACAGGGAAGGATCTGAGACAACACACCCATCACAACAACAACACACAACTTTATATCAACTTTCGGCCGCTGCAAACAAATAACAGACAGCAGAAAATCACAGAGTGACTAGCTGAGGTCAGTCTGTGGTTAGTGGGGAAAACCCCCTCCAGGCGCCTGCTGAGCCTATTGCAGCCGGTCTGCGGAGCTCTGCTGCTCCGAAAATACCAGAGCACATTTCAAACTAGGCTCACTCTTGGTAAGCAGACTGCATGGATGAAGTTTTGAGGTTGACTTTCTTGCCTTAAAACTACTTCCTCTCAGAAAATAATAGTGGTATAAAAACAATAAATGTCTGCACTCACCTTCTCAATTGACCGCTGCTGGTGAGTGCATTATGGGAAACCTAGCTTACCCAAGTCCGCAGAAGGATGCATCAATGCATCCTCGATATGGGCGGAACAAGAACTGTGCCAAAACTTGCTTTGATCCATCCAACAGCGCGGTCAACCAATGAGCATTGTTGTCTCATGTCTTCCACTGGTAACTACCTTTTCCGGTAGGTTAATGTTATTGTGGCTTTTGAAATGTTGTGGTTTTTTTTTATGTTATTGTGTTTTTTGATTTGTTGTTGTGCTTAGTTAATGTTGTTGTGTTTTTTAAAATGTTGTGTTTTTAATTTGTAGTTGTGTTTAGTAACTTGTTGATGTGGTTTGCACTTCAGGGCCACCGTAATTGAGCATAACCAAAAAAAACTACTTAAATGCATACTCAAAGGCCCAAATCCATTATGATATTCCTACACAATGGTGGTTTATGATATGGACCATATGAGCAGTTGTCCAGGATGGCATTGGAATAGGGGCTCACAAGCGCAAAATAAAAAAATATATATATACAACTTATTTGACAGTCTTGCCTTGAACAAATTTTCTAATACTTTTAAGCATGTGCAGTCAATTGGAAGTAAGCGCCGCCTCTTTTCTGCTGAGAATTTGGAAACTGTTTTTTGTGTTTTGTGCATTTTATCCAGCTCCAGAATTTAGATTAGTCGAGGGGGGTGGCAGAAGGAAGGATCTGCAAAGTGTGCCATTCATGAAAGAACCGTCACTGTTCCTACCCATTGTGAGTGTATGTAAACCATTCTCCTCAGTTCGTTTTGACTACAGTTGAAACACATGTGTTTATTGTTGTCCAAGTTCGCAGATTTAACACTGAGTTCACCTCAGTGTTAATATATATATATATATATATATATATATATATATATATATATATGTATATATATATATATGTATGTATAAAATATATAGGATTAATATTATGATTTATCTTCTAGCACAGAATGAATTCCATACCACAGAGGACTTAATTAGCTAATTACCTCTATTAGAAAGATTGGATTAGAACCAGCTCTTACCAGTAAACTCCCAAGGATAATTAATGTCATTTGATTTGTTTTTCTGTTGTTTGATATTCTGTATCATTGTAATGCTTTTCCTCATGTACAGTGCTTTGAGTGCCTTGTTGCTGAAAAGCGCTATATATATAAACTTGACTTGACCTCCTGAAATATTGCATTGTCCTAAATGACCGTCTAGAACAAACATGTCACATAATGTTTGTCCTGAACATCAGTGATGCAGATGAACTGTGAAGCTACACATGCAGCTGTGTAATGTAAGGAATGTCACAGTTTATACAAAAAGGGATTCCACCAGTGTAATTAGAGCAAAATGAAGCATGTACAATGTAGGACTGATATAGGAACTTCTGACACAACCAACTAACAGACAAGTCTCGCTGTAACTGAGCTCTTATATAACAAATCAAGTCCATGTTTGGGCTTTGCTCATGCAGAGACAACAAAAGAGAGAAAGGCAGGCTCTGGAACGATATATGAGGCCACCAGTACTGCAACAGTCAATGCCCAAAATTAGTAAAAGGAGTTAAACTCTTCATCCCTCTCACAGCCTCCCCCCTCTGTTCAAGAAGAGCCACAGTCCCCTGAATCACAACCTCGGTAATTTAAGATTTATTGGAGGCTGTGCAGATAAATTAACAGCATCTCTTCAAATTGGACTCATGTTATCATGTCATAGCTGACAAGTTCTGTGTTTGTTGATATTAAAAGTAATGATAAACCGATTGTTTTATATTAGCTCACATACAAAAAAGATTTAAGTATACATCTCCTAATAACTCCTTGACAGTCCGGTTTAAGTGGTCATAAAATTTTCTGTATCTCTGCAACTGTTTTACAGATGGAAGGAAGTTCAATTCAGTTTATTTATATAGCGCCAATTCACAACACATGTTATCTCAAGGCACTTCACAAAAGTCAAGAACATACATTCCAATTAATCCTAAACATTGAACAGTGCAGTCAGATTCAGTTATTTATTTAAATTGGATAAAAAGTTTTTCTATCTAAGGAAACCCAGCAGATTGAATCAAGACAGAGATTTGTAACATTCACTCCTCCTGGATGAGCATGTAGAGACAGTGGACAGTCACTGGCGTTGACTTTGCAGCAATCCCTCATACTGACCATGCATGTAGCGACAGTGGAGAGGAAAACCTCCCTTTTAACAGGAAGAAACCTCCAGCAGAACCAGGCTCAGTGTGAGCAGCCATCTGCCACGACCGATAATAAAGTGGTAAATTCAGTAAAGTATGCTGATTTCCAGTACTGTGGCAAGTATTCATATTCCTTGAACATTTATGCATTTTGCAACATTGCAAACACAACCTCAAAATGTGTTGTGCATTTGTATTCAGCTCTTTTTACCCTAATAACCTCGAATACAATCCAGTCCAACCAAATGAGGTTACCTAATTACACAGGGTAATTTAATCCAAGTACAAATGAAGGTGTTCAGTGAAGCCTGTAGTGGCTTGTTAGAAAACAGTACTGAACAAGAAGCATCATGAAAACCAAAAAAGCAGGCAGGTCAGGGATAAATTTGTAGAAACCTTTAAAGCAGGGTTAGGTTTTCAAACAACACCCAAAGCTTTAACATCGCATAAAGTACTGCTCAATCCATCATCCAGAAACAGAAATAGTATGGCACGACTGCAAATCTACCAAAACATGGCTCCCTATATCAACTAACAGGCCGGGCAATAAGAGCATCTGGAGGAGCTGCAAGGTTGCACAGCTCAGGTAGGAGAATATGTTATCTTATCACAACAAACATTAGTCATGCACTCCATAAATGTGGCCTCATAGATGTGACCAGAAGCAGGACCTTGTTGAAAGAAAGTCATAAGGGGTCCTGTTTGCAGTTTGCCACAAACCATGCAAATGTGTGGTAGAAGTTGCTCTAATCAGATGACCAAAACTGAACTGTACACAAAACTGGACAATGTGCAAAATGTTGTAAAATAACACTGCGCAACACTATTAACCCTCCTGTTGTCCTCGGGTCAAAATGACCCGCCACTGTGTTAAAACCCCCCAAAAAATCCACTAAATGCTATTTTTTTAACTTGAAATTTTATGACTTTTCCTAGATTGGCCCCAACATTAGAAAAAGTGAAATGTTGCTTTTATTCACATTTCCATATAAGCTGTACAAAAAAAGGTACAAAGGTGGTCTTCGGGTCAAAATGACCCGTGAGACAAATAGAGTTGAAATCAAGGTCACAGAGTTATTTACAAACAACAGAATGTTACAATGTTTTAAATGTGTCTCAGATCAATCAGTAGCAGAAGTAAACAGGTGGTGTTCTCGCAGACTTCAGAAGACCACCTGTTTATTTCCAGAGGTTATAAAGTTGCTGCAGATAACAGGAACCTGAATTGTGTCTTTGCTGAAGCCATGAGTGTGCGTTATACTGCTGAAGACCCTGTAGAGCTGATTTTCTCAGATGTCCAGCAAGACAACTCTGATTCAGAAGAGGAAGTGGAGGATGTATCTGAAGAAGAAGATGGGGAGGAATACAGCCCAGAGCATGATGAATCATCTTCAGAAGAAGAAGAAAACACTGAAGCTGAAAGAGAGACTTTCCTTTCAAAAAATGGCAAAATAACATGGTCCTCAGCAGCATATAACCAACACGGCAGGCATGCAGAACAAAACATCATAAAGATGACCCCAGGACCCACAAGGTATGCCGTTTCTCATGCCCATGATATTGTCTCTACATTCTACCTGTTTATCACAATAGCAATAGAAAAAATAATCCTGGGGATGACAAATCTGGAGGGTTTTCGCAAATATGGAGACAGCTGGAAAAAGATGGATGAGATTGACCTGCAAGCCTACTTAGGGCTGCTAATCTTAGCAGGTGTATACAGGTCCCGAGGTGAGGCTGCAGCTAGTCTATAGGATGCTGAGAGTGGAAGGCCAATTTTGCGAGCCACAATGCCACTCAAAGTCTTTCACCCCTCCTCAAGACTGCTACGATTTGATGACCGTGAGTCAAGACCAGCAAGACGTGTGACAGACAAACTTGCAGCCATAAGAGTGGTATGGGACAAGTGGGTGGAGCGTCTGCCCTACCTCTACAATCCAGGGCCTGACGTAACAGTGGATGAGCAACGGGTTCCATTTAGAGGTAATCTGTTTACATATTTGTAATAAAAGTGATTTTCACTATTGATTTCTTTGACTGTTTTCTGTGACACTGATACTAATCACTGATGCTAATGTCTTTTGTCCAAAGGTCATTGTCCTTTCCGGCAGGATATGCCCAGCAAGCCAGCAAAATATGGGATCAAGTCATGGGTGGCTTGCGATGCCAAATCAAGCTATGCTTGGAAAATGCAAGTCTATACTGGGAAGCCGACCAGTGGGTGCCCAGAGAAGAACCAGGGGATGCGAGTTGTGCTTGATGTGACAGAGGGACTGAGGGGTCACAATGTGACATGTGACAATTTCTTCACCTTTTATGAACTCGGACAGCAGCTCCTGAAGAGGAAGATCACCGTGGTTGGTACAGTTCGAAAGAATAAGCCTGAACTCCCACCTGCACTGCTTGCGTCAAAGGAGAGAGAGGTCTTCTCCTCAAAGTTTGCCTTCACGCCTAACACCACTGTAGTTTCCTACCTCCCAAAGAAAAACAAGAATGTAGTTCTTCTGAGCACACTGTACACAGACGGTGACATTAGCGATCGTGAGGACAGGAAGCCAATTATCATCCTAGACTACAACCGCAACAAAGGAGGTGTGGACAACCTGGATAAGGTGATTGGAACGTATAGCTGCAGAAGAATGACTGCCCGCTGGCCCCTGGTCATCTTCTACAACATCATTGATGTTTCCTCCTACAATGCCTTTGTGATTTGGAGAGAGATTAACCCAACCTGGATGTCTCATAAGCAGAACAAAAGGAGGTTGTTCCTGGAGCAGCTAGGAAAGGCACTTGTAACTCCACTCATTGCAAGAAGGAAGCATGTCCCCCACATAGAACCCTCAGCAGCAGTTGTGAAAGCTATTAAGAGTGCAGGAGCTCCTGATCAACCTGAGGATCCATCTACCACAGCCACTTCCCCAGCTAGGGCAAGTAAGAGGAAGAGATAAACACATACTGTGTGGTGCAGGTGTAAGAAATATATCTGCAAGGGCTGTGCACTTGTATACTGCCCTACATATGCTAATTAGTTGAATGGGTTATGTTATTTTTCATATTTTTGTATTGTACATTGTCTTAAATTGTTCACTGGAGAAAAAAAATGAAACTGAGTCATTGTGATGAATAAAAATGTATTCAAAACTCCTTTTTGCACATTTATTTTCTTTTCTTAAGCTATAGAAATTCAAGTGAAGAGGGAAAACTCAAGTATTCACACATTTTGAGCTCAATGACAATATGCAAGATGAAATTTGGTGTTTAAAATTCAATTAAGCTGTTTATATCGGGGGTTTAGTGAAGACGGGTCATTTTGTCCCAGAGGACACAGGGTGTATACAGAAAATGAGAACAACAGGAGGGTTAATACACCATCTACACCTTAAAACATGACAGTGGCAGCATCATGCTGTGGGGATGCTTTTCTTCAGCACAGACAGAGCAATCCTGACAAATCCTGGTCGTTCCAGCAGGACAACGACTGTAGACATACAGTCAGAGCTAGAAAGGAATGGTTGATATCAAAGAATATTTATGTGTTAGAAGTCTCAGTCGAAGTGCAGGCCTACAATTAAGAATCTGTGTCAAGACTTAAATTGAGGCTCACAAATGCTCTACAACTAATCTAAGTGAGCTCGAGTTACTTTGTAAAGAAGAATGGGCTATGGTTTTAGTCTCTAGATGAGCACAAAATATGGCTCCACGGAGGACCGTTTGAAGGGGCTAAATACAAATGCATGTCAGACTTTTCTAGATTTGTATGTGTAAAAAGAATTATAAACCATATATAAATCTTTTTCCACTTCCCAACTGTTCACTACTTTGTGTTGGTCTATTACATATAACACCTGTGAAATACATTGAGGTTTGTGAATGTGATAAGATACGGAAACGTTTTAGAAGTATGAATATTACTGTATGGCGGTATACAAGGCATATTTACAAAAACTGCTAGAAAAGGTTACATGTTTCTGATACTGTAAATTGTTGCAGCACAATTTATCATCCCGTCATATTACATTAACTGCCTTATGGCTGGAAATTGGTCCGACAATGCTCCTATTCTCAGTGCTATCATCAACATCTTCAGCCACATGCTTCTTTTATCCTGAGGGGGCAGCTTGACCTGAATATCTTCCTAGCCGAGCTGTTTATCATCTTGTTTCTCCCACTTTTCATTCAGATTTTAAACCCTCGTCCTTTTCATCACAGCCTCCTTTTTGTTTTGAAATATGTGACTGGTGAAATGGTAGAGGACTGCAGCTGGTTAAGACTAGGCGTGAAATTGTAAATCAATGAAAGTACAATCTACTGTGTGCACGTGTGTCAATTTAAAAGGTTCAAATGGCCCCAGTTTATCTGGAGCACTTCTAAAGCTGGGAAGTAAAAGCCAGGAACACTTGAAAGATAACAATAAATCAATGGGGCCACAGACAGGCCCGTCTTCGACGCAGATGGGGCAGTGGACATCATTAAACGCTTCGACAATTGAAACCTCAGCAACAGATAATAGGGCAGATGCAATTCTGCAAACTTCTGACCTCTGCTTTCAGTTAAGCATCAATCAATCAATCAGTCAGTGGCAATCCTATTAACCTCGATGTCTACTGCTCTGCAAGTGACAAGCAGAAAGAGGAAGAAAGAGAATACACAAAAGTTATTACAGTACAGTTAGTACAAGTGCAGTAAGACAGAAGACCACAAGATCATTTCACAAATCTCAATAATGCAAAAACCAACTTATGTTTTTTTGTGAAAAAAGAGGAACTCAAAAAAAGCTTGGGTGGCAGCGCAGTCTGCGTGCAAAAAGGTTACAGCTCCTGAAGTTGGAACAACCAACCAACTAATGAACAATCATTGTGGCTATTTGCAATGTTCTGTTTTTAACCAACATGCTTTACATCATGAAAGTCCCATCCATTTCACAACAATGCGACATGCGCGATCCTGCGCTGTTTCTTACGTAAATACACACAGATACAATATTGTGGCACCAGTAAGGTACTTAAATGTGTTTTTTTATAATCTCGCCAGCACCATCTACTGTCTGAGCAATGAACAAGCAGGAAAAGAGCAAAAAGGCAAACAAGAATATGGCAACCTGGAGACTAAAAAGCATACTGTCAGAAGCTTGAGGTAAATGAACACAATATTTGTGCAATTTATATGAAATCATTGCAGAGCTAAAATATATTATCTGTGTACCTGCTTTAAACTCATGAAACACATTTGATTGGCATTTAACATATTCTGATGACATAAGATCTACTGCAATAGTTCATGCATGGTCCAGATTATACAGACAAGCTCTAATGTATACCTACATCCCTGCTATGATGCTGGTAAATGTCCCACAGAAAGTCACAAGAGGAGCAACAAGCTTTTTGCATAATCCTAACTGTATGTTTGACCATTCTTATTTTCCAACTTTTTAGCTTTTCTACCACAGACTGAGCTTTTGAGCACAGCTCACAAATGTTTTAAATGGTTGAGGTTCAGGTTCACTCCAAAAGCTTCAGGCTAGACTACTTTATTAATTTCAAAAAAGGCTTTGAAGTCTGTCACAGATCATTGATCTGTTCGAACACCTGTATAACCCTACTGTATTCTCAGATGAAAAGAAACTGGTTAGGAACAACCAATAAACCACCTAGACATCAAAATGAACTAAGAGAGAGTAACAATCAAGCCTTGATTTTGCTTGAAAATCGAAACCTACAACTTGACTAAAATTTGCAGTCAGCCATATGAACAATCCATATTGCCTTCTGTAGATGAGATTGGGCTGTTTGACCACAATGACAGAAATATGTTTGGAGGAGTCAAGGTGAGGCTTTCAAACCAAAGAATAGTGCACCAACTATTAAGCATGATGGTGGTAGCATCATGCTGTGGGATTGTTTGGCTGCCAGTTGTACTGGTGCATTGCAAAATGTCTGTCTGTCTGTCTTTCTTTTGAATAAGGTCACGAGAGGTCACTGTGGTTCTTAGTCATCCCACTTTTCCATGCTTGCTTGGTCAACAGTCTTTTTTCCCATAAGCGCTCATCTGATTAATATTTCACATCTTATTATGGTCTTAAAGCATCATACAGAGGACCAACAGCTCAAAGTTTATTATCTGAACAGGGACATACAACAGCATATTTGAAGTTTTCATTAAATCTTTAGGGCTTCTTTAAAAAGAATGTGGACGGCGAAACACTCAATTTCTGGGAAGTTACACCGTCAGGAAAATAACTTTGTGACATTTTCCTACACTGAGAGAGATATTCGGTTGTTTGTACAACAAAAAGGAATCTTTTATACTGAAGGCAGTACAAATGATCCCCTGAAGTTTGCTGCTCTGACCTTGATAAGAGAATTAGGGGTGAGCTCACATGGCGTCATTGACAACATTCAGCAATTCTCTTTTGGGGGTTCCAAGAAAGCTCCGACCTGTACAAACATCTCTCTTCAGTTCCCAGCAATGGGAAATAACTGTAATTCCAGACAGCTTTGTTGTAAAATTACCCTTGCTATCCTGTTGCTATTCTGTGTGTGTGTGTGTGTGTGTGTGTGTGTGTGTGTGTGTGTGTGTGTGTGTGTGTGTGTGTTTGCGTGCAGCTTAACAACTATGTGTCTAAATGTGCATGTGTGTGTCTGTCCTGGCGTCTCACATTACTTCCAAGTCTCTTTAAGACCTAAGATCCTAAAGATAGTCCCCAGGCAGGAGTTTGTTCATCTGGTGTGAAGAGAAGAGAGCAGTTTACCTACGAGGACTGAATTAATTTCTTAAATACTGTATGTGCATTAAAAGAAGTAAAGATGTCAGGCCTTTTGATGAAAGAAGAGTTAAGAGAATAAGTTAAACTAAAACATTACACAAAGAACAACTTGCACTGCATTGGAAAAATATTCATACAATATATTTTATTGGGATTTGATGTGACTGACCAATCAGAGGCTGCAAAAGACCTGAGATTCACATTCCAGCAGGACAATGATCCAAAGCATACAGCGCAAGCTACAATGTGTGTTGAAATTTTACACAGATATCCTAAATATGAATCTGTGGCAAACTGGAAATTGGTGTGATAGACACACACCATCAAGTGTGACAGGGTTTGATCTATTATTAAAAGAAGAATAGGCTAAATATGTCAATCTCTAGATGTGCAAAGATGGTCAGGACAAACTGCACTGCTCACAAAACGTTGGGCAGAAATTATGGCCAATGTTGAAGACGTCAACAAGAGCACTATGCATTAGCCACGGTTGTCACCAAAACGAACCTTTGGTGGTGTTAGTGTGGGCAGGTGTATCCAGTCAATACAGAGCTGCCCTGCACTTTGTGAATGGTACAGTGACAAGCCCACACTAACTGAATAACATCATTAATCCAGTCATTGTGCTCCTGCATGAACAACACATGTCTAATTTCATCTTTATAGAAGACAATGCTCCAGCTCATTGAGGTCACATCATTAAGGAACGGCTGCTGGAGACTGGGGTACCTTGAATGCAGTGGCCTGCACTTTTTCCAGACCTGAATCCTATAGAAAATCTATGGGATTAACTGAGTCAACGACTAGAGGCTCATAACTCTGTGCCCAAAGTACCTCGGTGACCTGAGGGCCCCTATTCAAGAAGAGTGGGATGCCATGCCTGAGTAGACAATAAGTTGACTTGTGGACAGCATGTTTTTGAGTTATTAACCTTTTTTGTTATGGTATACACACTACTGTCTGCTTCTATTTCAATAAACTGTTTGAAGTTAGGAAATCACCATTGCATGCTTCTACTTAAATGCCCTACTTTCATGACATATCACCTTTTCATTTTCCACAAATAATTGCTTATATATAAGTTTGATGCAGGACAACTGTGGGTAAAAAAAAAAGGTACCCATATGGTTCCTATATGTGTTGCACTATTTAAACAGATTTTCGTAACACAGATTTAAGACCTAGCTAAAAAATATGCATGTCACTTTCTGTTTTATTTTAATAAAAAACTTTAAATAACTCTAAAAACCATGTCTTGTTTTACTTTCACTTCACAAATGTGCAGGTCTATGGTGTAAAATCCCATTAAAATGCATTAAAGTTTGTGCTTGAAACCAAATGTTACACATTTTTTCAAGGCAGTGTAAGATAATCAGCATTTCATTCAGATTTTTAGATTAAGCACATATCAGTAGTAGAAACCACACTAAAGTCTTCTTATCGCAAAACAAAGCCAAATTCTATTAGAAACACACACATAGCTTTACCTTGAACTGCTACATAGACCAAAACACTACTTTTTGTCTACTGACATTTCTGAAAACCCAGAATGGAGCAGAGCCAGGCCCATGTGTTAATGTGCAACTGAGCCACTGCAGTATAACAGCAGGAGAGCTCCCTTGACATTAAAGAAGACAAGGGTAAGTATTTTGGCATGTCCTCGTCAGGACAGCAAACAGCTTCTCTCTAAACATGACAGCAAATGTGTCAAAATGCATCATCATCACCAGAGCAAACATTTGGTGCCTTAAAGAAGACAGCAGTTTTTTCTCAAAGTGCACTTCTCCTTTGTTGAGTCTCCTCCTGCCTCTCTTCATTTTTTCCTCCTTCATTCCTCTCTCAGTCACCTTGTAACCATGTGAACCCTCTTTTACTTACTGCTGGGATGAAGCAGCAGAGGAAGACTGCGCAGTTGCTGAGAGAAAGAAAGAGGAAAGAAGGAAAGGGTGGATAGAGCAGGACATAGTCAAGAAAGAGAAGACGGGAACGGGGGAAGCTAAGAAAACAGCAGAGAGAGAGACGGAGAGGAGGGGGTTGGTGGATGTAGCTCTAGCTGTGGGCCGGGGGGTGAGCTACTTAACCCGGGCTGCTCCGCCGAAACATCCATGGGTGGCTGTGTCGGGAGCCACCACGACTCTTCGGGCAGCTTAAACGAGAACTCGGACGGCACTGGAGGTAACTTAGCGGGGTCTCATGGTGTAGTAAGCGGAAAGCCTGGCTGTTTTGAAGGGCTTCCCCCCTACAGGCTTTGTGCTTGCTGTCCTGGCTGGAGGTCTCCTATCCTGCCATTATAATATCCGGAGCCTCAGACAGACACGGTGTCTCCGTCCACACAGCGGAATTTAAGCCGAGGGGAAGGCACTCTGCCAGCTCCGTTACTCTGCAAACTAAACCCCGTTTATTGCACTGCGATGCCTCCCTTTGTTCTTTGCTGTTGACTGAGCTAACCGGCTAAAATGGAGCTAGTTAGCCTGCTAGCTGCTGTATGTACAACAAATATGGGTCACAGTCATCAGGGGCAGGCAGAGAAGTGGAGTGATTCGGTGTGATTTAAATTGGGCATTAACTCCAGCCACCATCGGCTACATTTAGGGATACCCTTGTCTCTTTTATATTTTTGTAAATCATCAATGTTTTCGACCCTGTTTCTAACTGAAAAGTGATGGAAGAGAGTAGAGGAGGTGTCCCCAACTTATTGCAGTCTCTTACCAGCAAATGTAGTGTTTGTTTTTAGCACCATGATCTTGACCATACACACCTCCTGCGGGATACGGTTATTGTTGTGAGGGCAATAAATAGTGTTGCATGTTGTAAATAATAAGATTGATGTACTAGAGCGGGATAGAGTTTTAGACAGCTGACTTCAGGTGGTAGGTTCTTGCAAAGAGTTTAGTGAAGCTGGGACAAGTTTGTGGGGTAGTTTCCCGGTTTGTCCTTTCTGAGGAGGGGATCCACTGCTCGCCTTTGAGTTATTTTAATTACAGACTGGGGCACAGATCTGTGAAAAGAGGGGGAGGAGGGTGAGCACTTAGAGACGCAGATATGAAGCCTTATATCCTGTATGTCTTCCTCTTAGTTTCTGCATCTGCTCTTAGCATTGCTGGTGTTTGACACCTCTAGAATTAGCAGCAGAGAGCATGTGTATAGTAAGTTGCAAAAGTTATTCACACCACTTTTTCACATTTCGTGGCGTTACAAAACTACACTTCAGTGTATTTTGAGATTGTCTGTGATATACCAACACAAAGTGGTGCATGGTTGTGTAGTGGATGGAAAAAGATACATGGTTTTCAGAATCTTTAACAATTATCTTTGCAAGCATTACCTTCCAAACAGTCCTTTGCGATATTAATATTGCACTCACTGATACTGTGATTATGATGTTTTTGCTATATACTGCAGTGCACAGCAGTTTCTAGGGCTTGCCCCACATTCTGAGTTGCATTTAAGTCTGGACTGTCTTAAGTCTTGTAATTTGAACATGTGGAAATGCTTTAATCTAAACCATCTCATTGTAGCCCTGGCTGTAGGTGTAAGGTACACTGTTGGAAGATGTAAATTATTTTGCAACATCCAACTCCATCCAGCTTCCCATCAACTCAAGAAAAGAAAAGCATATTTACAGCATAATGCTGCCACCACCATGTTTCATAGTGGGGATAGTGGGTTATGGCTGATCAGTGTCTTTTACTGAAGAACAACCAAGTTAAATAGTATTTAAAGATACATTTCTGAAATAAAGTCAGGCACATGAGCTGGAAAGTGGGCTAAAAAAGTCCGCAAGTGCTACAGACCTCCCTTTTTATATTTTACTTAATACGTAATTGATGTTGTGTCACTTTGCAAATAAATGGTAAATGGCCTGCATGCTTTATCTAGTCCGAGGACTCCAAAGCACTTTACACTACCATCAGTCATCCACCCATTCACACACTGACAGTGGTAAGCTACATTGTAGCTAGTGCCACAGCTGCCCTGAGGCACACTGACAGAAATGGGGCTTCCATACAACTGGTGCCACCGGGCCCTCTGACCACCATCAGCAGGCAGGGCGTGAAGTGTGCGCGGTATTAGAAAAACATAATGTTCAATATTATTGGCAAATATTGCAATGATGCTCTTGGTTGTGACTAATCCACATTTCACTCACTCTTCCATTTCTTTTGCATTATCATGATGACACTATCACTCTCTGCGAGCCTCAGTGAAGGTCCATTCAACTGGCCAAATCTATTATTGTCGATCAAAGTCTGAATGCATGGAACATGAAATATTGTAGCCTGCCAAATATCGCATCCCAGCAGTGTGACTCCCATCTGACACTGATTATATTGCCGTGATGATTGCAATCACATATATTGTGCACCTCTAAACTTAATTGATACTAAGTTAACTCTAAACATGATCTATGATGTCTGTTAAGCATATAACAAACTAACTAAAACTACATTTAAAATGACAGAATGTAATTTACTTAATATGCATATTTAGCATATATTAATGTCTGTGTGGAAGAGAAAAACTAGCTATAAAAACAGGTTATGACAGAATATATGTCACTGTAGAAGAATAAAGACAAATGAAAGGATAAGAGAAAGCTGAAAGTGGGATGAAAATATGGCTTTTTTCTTTTCTTGATCTGGTAGTCAAAGCCTACCTAAAGCATAAGTGAACTAAGCCCTTAAGTAGGGCCCCAGACAAGCAGGGACCCCCAAGAGCTATTGAATTCACACAAAGAGTATTAATCGGAAACTTCAACTTAGGGTGGAGCATTTTAAATAAAATTAATAATTCAGTGAGGATATAAAATAATTGGTAAATTTATATTTGTAGTGATGCAAAGAAAGGTTTTGAATGTTTTGTCAACAGTTAAAATGTAATTGTACTAATTTCTATTGCGTGTGTGTGTGTGTGTGTGTGTGTGTGCTAGGATGCTGCACAGTGTTCGCAAATAAATCTCGACAAGTTAATGACAAATTTATGTAGTTGCTTGTAAGCACATCTAATTCAACTTGGCCCTTCCTTCTGGAGTCTGAGTAGGAAGTGGTGTATACTGGGCAGGACTGCCAGATCAAATAAGTAAGTCAGAGAAATAACCATTTGTAGTTAAGTGAAGCTTTTGCAAATGAATAAAGTAAACGTAAGGGCTCCAGGTCAGTTCATTCCTTCAGCAATTCGACAACCATTTCATACCTACGCATTTCCATTTTTTGTACCCATAAACTAAAAGTCTCAATCTCCAATCCTCTGTTGCCAGTCTCCCTGCTTAAACACACTTGAGTCAAATAATTAGGTCATCAGCAGGACTCCATGGAACGTGATGGCATGCTGAGGAGTTAATTGAGCCATTTGATTCGGGTGTTTTGGATCAGAACACATTTAGAAGTTGGAGGACACCGGCCCTTGAGGACTGGAGATTGAGCCCCCAGCTGGAACCGATCCATTTCGTACCCATGTACTTAAAACATTGCGTGTGCGTTTATCTCTTTTTGTCGTTGAGGAGATTTATAGTAATAAAAATCCTCAGATTTGTATTACTTGTAAGGCACTTTATCCTGTAAACCTTGCATTACACCCTGTGCCCTTTTATTTTTGTTCCGATTCCCATTGGCGTCTGTTGACTGCTATTAAAATTGACCTCGGATCAAGAAAGGTATTACGTATCCCCGGCACGGCAGGTACGAAAATAATGTGTGGTCGGCTGTAAAGTATGATGTCATCAGTGCACATGGTGCAAACAATTGACCGTGGTTGGGTGCTGGTCATTACACCATTTCATACTTTTGCAGTTTTGGCTACGAGACGTTTCATACTAACCAAGCACCGATTTGTACCTTTTAGGGGGTGATGAGTAGTTATTTTGGTCTGATCAGTTTCAGATAAAACATACAATTAAATCGTACATGAGAGTTGAGCATTTCTTTGACAATTTATCTCCACAATTGCTGAAAATAAACTCAAAAACTGTGGTGTAGGTAAATGGGC
The DNA here is from genome assembly GCF_021462225.1 of Girardinichthys multiradiatus. Classification (NCBI taxonomy): domain Eukaryota; kingdom Metazoa; phylum Chordata; class Actinopteri; order Cyprinodontiformes; family Goodeidae; genus Girardinichthys; species Girardinichthys multiradiatus. The sequence goes on from NC_061804.1 coordinate 18,526,442, forward strand.
ATAAAATGATAATGTGTAGGTATGAAACGGATATCCACATTTGGCGAAGATGTGAGTTGACTTGGAGGTAGCATGTTGTGCTACCAAATGAAATTCCCTCGAGGGCCCCATGCAAATTTGAGTCAGCCCTGCTGTTAATACTGTTGGGTGGAAGTAATTCCTAGAATTATTTAACTTCATCAAAGTCAACTCCAACAACTGCATAAATAATATTCTGAAATAAAAACCGCTGGTGCGGTTTGAGCCAGTTGCTTTCTTAGCTAATATACACTTTCCCTTCTAAAACTAAAATAAAAACTGTTTCAGAGAGAAACCAACTCCTGCTTCCTGCTCTGATCGTCGATCATTGTTTAGTAGTTTAATGGATTATATTTGTAAGGTATTACAATTTTAACTCTGCATAACCTTTGTTAACTAAAGCTTGAAAAGGGTCTGTCGGTTTGAGGCCTTGTTTAGTATAAGCTGTCTGTTGAAGTTGAGTCTGATTAGAATGTGCCATTTGATCAGTGAACATGTGTACCAGCGGCAGGTGGAACTCAACACCTTGATCCTCCTCTCCTTTCTGTTTTGTACTCGGATACATGCGCGTACACGCTGTCCTCTATCTGCGTCGTGTTGATGGCTGATCCAGATGGTGGTATTCATCAGCCATTCTGCTGCAGATGGAGCTCTGTTTGCTGCAATCATCCTAATATTTTAACTGGGTTTGGGACATATTGTTCGTAGCTTTAGCTCAGCTTATTCTGAGTGCATGCTCCACATCACTAATGGTGTAAAATGCTGTGTTAAATCTGTTTGTAAGGCTCGGCTGAGTACCAGAGCAAAAGAAAAAGGAATGATTCCTTATTTAACTGTGTATGCCCACTCCAATCTTTCCTCTACTTCTTCTTCTGTTTTTTGTATTGTTTTTTGTCACACCTAAATGTTTCAGATCATCAAACAAATTTGAATATCAGACAAAGATAACCTTAGTAAATGCCAAGTTAAGTTTTTAAATGAGGATTATTGGAATGGCTGCCCCCCAAAATTACTCAAAGAGGTCACAAAAGCTCTCAGGGCAGCATCTACAGCATTGCAGGGATAATGTGCCTCAGTTAGGTTTATGTTGTGGGCAAAAAATGGATCTATCAGAGTTTCAGAGCCAAAACCACTGCTGATGGGAGGGGAAAAAAACTAAAACACTCAAAGGCCTGTCTCACACTAAAGAGACAAAAGGGGTACTTTTTGGAAAGTGCATCCTGTTACATCTGGCAAAAAACTAACAGAGCATTGTACAAAAAAGACCAGTACACTGCCAAGCAAACATTGTGAAGGTAGTGTGATGGTCCTGGGGCTCTCCTGATGCTTCAGGACCTGGATAAGTTGTCGTACTTGATGAAACCGGGAATTCTGCCCTTTACCAGAAAATCTTGAAGGAAAATGTCCGGCCATCAGTTTGGGACCATGAGGTCACGAGCACGTTGTTTACACAGCAGTGCAATGATCCGGAGACCACCAGAAAATCCACCTCTGAATGGCTCAAAACAAATAAAAGGAAGATTTTAGAGTGGCCTAGTCAAAGTTTAAATTCTATTGAGAAGCTGTGGCAAGACCTTAAATAGGCCATGCTGGAAGTCCATTCAATATTGCTGAACTAAAACAATTCTGCTTAGAAGCTTGGGCCAAAAACGTCACAACAGATTCATTGTTTGTTATAACCAACACTCCATGGCATTTGTTGCTGCCAAACGTGGCACAATCAGTCATAGGATATAGGAGGTAATTACTTTTTAATCGTGGGCCAAGTCGGTATGAATCAATTTCTTTCTTCTTTTTTTTCTGTCGATTAAATCGTAATTTTAAAACTTGTTAAAACTGACCTGGCTTCCTGTCTAATCTCTCTCTCTTTTCCTTGCCTTCAGTGGCTCTGGGCCGTAACCAGCCCCTGAAGAGAGAGCGACCTAAATGGAAAAGCGACTACCCGATGACAGAGGGCCAGCTGCGCAGCAAGAGAGATGAGTTCTGGGATACGGCGCCAGCCTTTGAGGGCCGGAAGGAGATCTGGGATGCACTGCGTGCCGCCGCCAGCGCCTTCGAGAGCAACGACCACCTATTGGCACAAGCCATCCTCGATGGGGCCAGCATCACACTGCCGCATGGTAAGACGCATTGTAGATACCGAAATGTTATGGCTGCAGTTATTAGAGAATATTATTGGTATCCTCAAAAGGAGGTTGACCTAGAGGCTCACTGTATACTTGAATAAAGAAGTGTGCTCTGGAAAGCTGAGTGGAAGAAAAAAGTGACAGAAAAAGTTGCAAAACCAACATGGATAACTATAGCCTTGAGAGAATTGTGAAGCAAAAAATAAGCCCTATACTAGGACTATTAAACATGGAAATAAGTTACAGTAGGCTGACATTTTGGCCTTTTTATGTTGGTCTTATGTAATATTCAAATTTTGCGAGCAACAGAATTTGGGGCTTTCATTACCTGTAAGCCATAGCCATCCAATTTAAAATAACAAAAATGCTTAACAAGTATCACTCTGCATGTAGTTAATCTGTTTAACATGATTTCCAAATTTTGAATTTAATTACCGTGTTTGAAATAACTTTACAGTGATATAGCATTTTTTGAGATGAACCTTTCAGCTGCTGTAACTGCTTTTTGTTGGAATAACTTTGAGATGGTGCTAGCATAAACAGTCTACATGTCAAAATCGAGAACCTAAGTCAGCAGTGCAGCTTCCTTAGGAAGTGTGCTTTAGTTTCAGGTGTCATCTGATGAAGTACAGCAAACAGGAAGTATACTTTATCATGTATTGTTGGTTAATTTCTGCCTTGGTGAGCTTCTTTTTCACTGCTCTTTTTGCAGTGTCATGATTTATGGTTTTGTTTTTGTTAATTGTTCAACCTGTAGATTAAACGAGTGAAGGCTGTCGGGGAAATGTGAATGTGCCACAGAGTGAATCAATACATAACAATTAAAAATGCCCGTGTTTTTAACCTCGTGTGTGTAGGACTAAATGTAGCAAGGTGGGAACATACACAAAAAGACACACCTCAGGGACATCACCCACAGCTGCAATCAGTATACACCTACTTTGACATTTTTTTGCCGAAGCATCTTAACTTCCTACTATTTTCTTGTAATGCCCTGCAGGGGGCTCTTTTGATACCTGCTTCTGTTTTATTTATGACTGTCATATACTGTAGTGTTTGCCGTGTGAAGTCCTATGTTAATTTTAATAAAGTGGGAAAGTCCAAGTAGCTGAGTAGAATTAACTTTAATTAATTTAGCACCAATTCCCAACAAAAGGAGGCAAGATAAAGCGGACATAAAATATTAACTTTGCTTCTGGTAACAAGGCACAATTCAATTTCATTTATTGCTGTTTAATTCAATTTTATTATGATTCAATTCAAAAGCTAAGTAATAACACAATATTAAAAAAAGAAAACTTGAATTTGTTTAAAGCTGTATTCATTACTTAGATTGGCAAAAATGGAGACAGATACATATGCAAAATGAGCAGGCCAGGAACCTGCTTCACAAAAGATTTAGTGGAGAGAAAACAAGTTAATGACATCAGCATTTAATATATGCATATATGAAGAGTGAGGAGATTAAAGGCAGCAGGGTTTGGAAAGGTCCTCTGTTCATATTGAACATCCCCCAGGCGTCTAATATTATTGCAGCAGAACTAGAGTAACTGCTTAAGGTCACTGTAGGCAGCTGAACTCATGTTAATTTTCAGAGAAATCTGTTGCAGTACTTTTAGACTTAGTTGTTCAATTCAATTCAGTTTTATTTATATAGCACCAATTCACAACACATGTTGTCTCAAGGCACTTCACAACAGTCAGGTACATACATTCCAATTAATCATAACAATTGAACAGTGCAGTCAGATTCAGTTATTTATTAAAATTGGATAAAAAGTTTTTCTGTCTAAGGAAACCCAGCAGATTGCATCCAGTCAGTGACTTGCAGCATTCCCTCCTCCCGGATGAGCATGTAGAGACAGTGGACAGTCACTGGCGTTGACTTTGCAGCAATCCCTCATACTAAGCATGCATGTAGCGACAGTGGAGAGGAAAAACTCCCTTTTAACAGGAAGAAACCTCCATCAGAACCAGGCTCAGTGTGAGCGGCCATCTGCCACGACCGACTGGAGGTTTGAGAGAACAGAGCAGAGACACAAAGAGAACAAAAGAAGCACTGATCCAGGAGTACTTTCTATGGGAAGGAAAAGTAAATGTTAATGGATGTAACTCCTTTAGTCGTTTCACCTAGAAAGAAAGAACAGATAAACCCTGAGCCAGTTTTCAAGGTTAGAGTCTGAAAGAGAGCACATATAATTAGTCACAGTAAAAGCTCAGTCAATCGCCATGTCAAGGAGAGAGAAAGGGTTAAACACTAAAAGACAGGGCTATGTGGGTCATCGGTAGGTGAGCATTAAGTTGTTGCAAGCAGAAGCTCGGACAAGCTCAATTCCAAGCTCAATTCCAAGCTCAATTCCAGGAATCTCAGTTGAATCTTAATCACTTCCTGAATTTCTAAGGGATTTGTATTTTATTTATTTTTTTGGTCAATTCTTGTTATTCTTGAGCCATCTGGACTTCGTGGCAAACTGTTTAAAATTTTGGTGCCAATGCTCCCGGATGTATCCCGTGCTTACATGGGTACTCCGAATGAAGCCCTGCCCAACCAGGCACATACCAGAGGGTACAGCATGGTGCTGCAGAATGCCATTGTCTGCGTTCTGGTTCAACGTGTCACTCACACTATAAAGGTCACCGATCTTGGATCCAGCTAAACAGGCCCAGATCATCACGCTTTCTCCTCCATGTTTGACAGTTGATGTCACACACTGAGGATCCATCCTTTTGCCTTCTCGACGGCATACAAATAACCTGCATGATAAACCAAAGATTTCAAACCATTATAACACCTTTTTCAACAGTCCGTTGGTAGTGTTTTATGGCCCAACCAAGCCTCTTTTTCATACCTGTGCTGTAAATAGATGCAGGATTAATCTAGGCTACAGTCAGGTGTGGAGGATGTAGGATGATTTCAAGGTTGTTGGTGAGAGAAGGAAGGCCAGGGTGTAGTTTCAGTTCAGGTTTTGTTTTTCAAACCCAAGTTTTTAAACTTCCGCCTGGAAATTTAGCAAATCTCTTAACACAGAATTCAACTCCGATTTAGTAAATAAAGCCCTCTTAAGTGTCAGCCGCAGGAGTAGGCACTTTGCGTGTGAGTTATTCTCCAGTACTCCTTATTCCCATGAGTCATGTTGCCTCAGCTGAGGACAGAGATGGTCCCTTTTGTTTCTCTGGTAAGATGCTCTTTCTGTTGTGGGCATCAGATGTTGTAATGTTTTTCCATGGTATCCGTGCTTGATTTCACACATCTTGTTTCATTGTAAGGGCTAGTGTGAAGGTGTCTGAGTGAGACAGAGAGACGGACGACGTGCCAGACAACCAGACAGATTCTCATTATGTCAAAAGTATAAATGACTGATTTGTTGTTTTAACTGAAGTGTTAAAACCGGAGAGGATATTGGATACCTGTATTGTTTATTTTGTTATGAAAACACTATGTTCTGTTACTCTGTTCCTCTTGGTAGTTTGGGAGGTCAGAACAGATCCTGCTGGGCTGCAGCTGTGAATTCCCCACACTTGACATCACTGTTTCAGTCAATCCAAGGACCAGGCAGATCAGAAAAAATTCATTCTTTATGAACTTTGCGCCCCTTTATTGTTGCATTTCACCAGAAGTCGCAGAAGGAGATGGCTCAAAACCGAGCTGTGTAGTTTCTTTTTATTTTTAAGTATGTTTTTGTGATTCCTGGTTTACTTTACTCTCCATGAATGCTTTTTTTTTTCTTCTGCAGCTAATAAATCAGGTTTTGGTTCTGAATTGGATTTAGGTTAGGACTTCTTCCTCATGTCTGCCGTGTCCACTACATGCCTAATGTCAAACTGCATTTCTTGCGACTTCTCTTCAACAATGGCTTTCTTCTTGCCACTTTTCCATGAAGGCCAGGTTTGTAGGTTGTGCTTTCCCACCTGATCTGTGAGGCTCTGCGCCATGGTCTTTGCTGCTTCTTTGATCAGTGCTCACTTTGCCCAGCCTGTTGTTTTAGGCAGACAATGTCTTGGCAGTGTTAGGGTTGTATCATACTCCTTCCATTTTGCAGATAAATTGAACCCGACCCTGCTAACCCTTCTTTTAACTGTTCCACAACTTTACTACTGACTAATTTACTACTTTACTAATTAGGTCACATCTAAAGGAAATTGTTGGAACCACATTTTATTTAGGGACATGAGAGTAAATAAAAAGGAAGATTACACACTTTCCATATTTCTATTTACTAAAAAAATGTATTCTTTCCTCCCACTTTACAGTTATCTCCTTTTTTGTGTTATCTATCATAAACTCCCAATAAAATGCATTGACCTTTGTGACTGGTCCGTGTACTTTTGCGTTCATTCATTGTTCTATTTGTGAAAGTGAAATCAAATTCTGGAAAATGTTTCAGTTTGGTTTTCTGATTTGTATGAATCATCAGAAAATCTAACTTGCAGAAATATGAAAGAATGAAACGGTTTCAGATGAGCTTCTATTGCAAATAAATAGACATCTACAAATACAGGTTATCGCTGTAAACATCTTGTTTATAAATAAGATGTTTGAGTATTTATTATATATGGCACAGTCAAAATGGGCCCACCGACCTCACAGGTCACACTGCACCTGAAATGATAAAGTGACAGATACAAAATAATCAATACTCAAAAATATAGAAATGTAGTATAATTAGAGGCACAAAATAGACAATGTTTGTCGTGATTTACGTGGTTGACGCTAAACAATGGAAGTAATTGTCGTTTACATAATAATAACGATATTACAGCCGTCAAACTAAAGTCATTTACAATTATGCTGCAAGTCGTTTAAACCTAAAACAAGAAGTAATACAAAAACTCAAGGAAAATAAGACATACATTAATTTAAATAAGACTTACTGTAACCTTCGACGGAACGAAACTTCCACAGGTACGACATCTTGATAAGAGGTCTTTCAGGCACGCAACCTGTGACCTATCATCGGTGGCAAAGGCTGCACTCAATCCCTGCATTGATTACAGAACTTGTGTGAAATTGTGTTCCCCTAAAATAATCTGTCCCCCTTCTATCTGTATATTGTGACTCCAGGAGGCGCTGCTGCTTCACATAGGCCGTGTTTTTCAAATTAAAAAACGTAAAAATAAAAAACAAAAGGCCTTATTCTTTTTTTCTCGTATTATTTCGAAACGGAAAAACGAATCGTACACTAATACGTTTATTTTTACAGCAAAATACTTTCTTTAATTCATAAAAATCAGAAAACCAAACTGACACCCTTTCCAGAATTTGACTTCACTTCCAAAAATGGAATAATGAATGAATGCAAAAGTACACGGACCGTGGTTGAATCAAAATGTAGAAACGTTGAGTTTTGAACGATGTTGTAAGAAGCTCCAAGTTCTGATTCATTTGTAAAATATCCCTCACGGCAAAACGTCTTCTTACCCTGACAAAGTGATATCAGGGGTTTGCTTCGGGTTGTTTTTGGATCACTGTCGCAGAATTCGATGGGAATTTGCTGCAAGTTGTAATAGTTGGGTCTTCATCGCTGTGTTCAGGTTCATGTTGATCTGTTGTAGTCCACATTGTTATCTCAATCACTGGATGAGTTTCCGTCCAGTGATGTGACAGCAAGCTGGGTGCTTTCCCTCGAATGCCTCTCCGTTTCTTTCAGACAACGTTTCCCCCAAAACACTAATGTGTGAATTTACTTCTTTATTGTTTTGATTCTGTAACTTTTACTCAGTAATAATAACATATTAATGAAAGACAAGTTTAATTTTACCAAGTATTTTTAGGTTACCAAGTCAGTTCATAGCAGAGGCGATGTTCGTGAGCAACTTATAAAACTAATAATTCATGTCAATAAAATATGTGATTTCACTACTGATCACAATTCATACTGATTCACACAAGGTAGGGTGAAAGTTTCAACAATGACCCACATACCCACAGAGGTTTCCAAAGCATGCTATTTTTTATTTTTTTATTTTAGTCGACCTCTTTCAGCAAATCTTTCAGTAGCTAACCCAAAGATCCAAATCTGGTATTATATAATATTTCATTTTTTCAAATAATCAGAGTCTAAAACATTTGCACATTGTTTTTTAAATCTGACAATAGCCCGGGAAACATGGAAAAAGCATGGTTAAAAATGTCGGGTCCCTTTGGGACGTGTCGGTAATCCTTAAATTACTCATGGAGAATTTGATACTGCCATTCAGGAAATCGAATAGCTTTGGAAAAGGTTTCCATTCCATACTCAGTAATGGAGAAATTTCACTGTCTCGCTTCAGTAAATTAGAATCTCTTGAAAAAGTTCATTTATTTCCCTGAATCAATTCAAACATTTAAAGTTTCATATAATATAGATTCATTCATAGTGACATATTTCAAGCTTTTATTTTTTTTTAGGATTATAGCTTACAGCTAATGAAAACCTAATAATCAGTTTGTCAAAAAAATGTATATGATTTTAAAAAAATGTATGTGATCATATAATAAAAGACATATTATGTATACTTCCTTAAATAGGCACTTTCTGCATATATCATTTATATTGCCTTAAAATATTTGCCTCCTTTTGTAAGACATTTCTTGGAAATTATTCACAAATGGCACTTTTGTTCTTAGTAGAGGAAGTGCTCCCTTATACCCTCAAGCAAGGTGACTCATCATATACTGAGGGAGGTTTGTACTACAAGTCTGGGTGTAAAGTAGCTTGGTATTTATTCCCATTGTGGTTAGTAACACATGACTGATATTTATACTTCTTTGGTGCTACTGCAGCCAAAGTTCCAAATGGGCCCAACTGGGGCAATGCACTGACATCAATATGCTGCAAACCACTTAGTGGTGAGAGAGAACCATCACCTGGGGCATGACCAGACAACTGGAACATTTCCTTGTTTTATCAACTCTTAAAATTATTACTTCTTCTTTTTGTTTTAGTTTATGTAGTAAGTCACTGAATCAAAGTGTCTCTCAAACAATGTAATCAAATAAACACACAGATTCAGGGAAGTTGTGTTTCACTGCAGCTTCATGCATGCCACAATGGTAAACATCTGATGCTGCCCAGGTTGAAAGGTTTTGGTCTGCAGTGGAAAATGACGCAGTGCAGAGCTGAGCCAACTAAAGCTTTACTCTGCAATGGAAACATGTTGTGTGCCCTGGTCATTATTTGGCTGCATGAGCTAAAAGATTTCAACAGCTCAGGGCTCCTGCACAGTCTTCAAAAGAGTGATATTTGCCTTTAACGTTTTCCATGTCCGCTTAGTTTGGAGTAAGTTAATTATTGTGAACATGACTTTCCCTCTTTACTTTTCTCTATTACATTTCCTAAAGGATAAAACTCTGATTATATTTCAAAAGATGGAAACGGCATTTTTCCAACTGAACCGGTTCCAGTGGTATTTCTGTGCCAGTGCCTTCTCACCACCAGTTATTTACTGGTTTACAAAAAACAAAATACCTGCTTTCATCAAGGTCTGGTGGTGCTTTTATGATGAGTGCCATGGTTACAACCAATGAGTTGGCTTTGTGTTTAGTTGTAATTAAAACATTTAATCAATAAAGCTAAGTCACCATTTGATAAAACATTGACTTAGTTCTATGTTTAGGATTGTTGTCCTACTAAAAGGTGAGCCTGCAACCCAGTCTTAAGTCTTTTGCAGCCTCTTCACAGGTCTTTCTTATCTCCATCTTCCCATCAGCTCTGATCAGGTTTACTGTTTCTGCTGACGAATAGCATTCACACAGAATGGTGCTGCCACCACCGTGCTTCATAATGGGACAGGTGTGTACAGAGTTATGAAAGGTTTTTTTTTCTGTGACACGCATCGTGTTGCATGTTTGCAATGTGATCTCGGAACCTTCTTTCACATGTTTACTTTGTCGTCTTCATGGTTTGTGGCAAACCGCAGACAGGACCTCTCCTGGCTTTCTTTCAACAATGACTTTATTCTTATCAATTTTCCATTTAGGCCAGATTTGGGGAGTGCATGGCGGTTGTCCTGTCTGCAGCTTCTCCCAACTGAGCTGTTGATCCTGCAGCTCCTCTAGAGTTACCATTGCCCTCTTTGGCTGCTTGTCTGGTTAGTACTCATCGTGAAAGGCTTGAAAGCTCTTACCAAGGCTGTCAGGAAAGGTTAATAGTCCAAAAAAGTGGCCTAAACCAGATCTAAATCTGATTAAAGGCTGTGGCATAACTCTAAACAGGCCTCCAATGTGGTTGATTTAAAATGATGTTTCAAAGAGTGGATAAAAATCCCTCCTCAGTCATGTAAAAGAGCTGTTGCCAATCAAGGCAAATGTTTTATTCCCACAAAGTGCAGCACAACCTGTTATAAGGTTTAGGGGGCGACTGATGTGTCACATAGGGTTTGGGTGGCTTTAATAAATAAAATCATCATTTAAAAAGTACTGTTTGTATTAGTCAAGTTCTCCTTGTTTTAATATTAACATTTGTTTTGATCTGAAACATTTAAGTGTGACAAAAAAGTAAAAAACAGAAGCAATTTTTATTAAGGGTGGGTATTAAATTGAAATTAAAATGGCAATAAATAAATATTTTAGGTAACATCAATATAACTAATAGTTTGTTGGAATATTTTAGCAGCACTAGGAATAATTGTTCCTTTTCTTTTTTTCAATAACATTGGGGGGTTTTTATGTTTTAAGTATTTGTGTAAATGCTGTGATACTATAGTACTGTAATATTTTACTCAACGTTATCATACCAATAGATTCTCCTGCTGGCCCATGCGTACTCGCAACAAGATCGAACCCTGTGTTTATCGTTTTCTTAGACAATAAAATCAGTAGGAAATAGGTGACCTTTTTTTTGTTTTTAATTTTTCATTGTGTTTGCAGGATACCTGGAAAAAATCCGTCAAAATATGTACAGTAAATTTTTCGAAAACGGTTGACTCAAATATTTTGTTCTTACAGTTGTCTTAAATTATTTAACGTCTTTTGTTTCCTCTTAATTCTCTTTTATCTTCATTGCTTCACCCTCATGCCTTTTTAACTTTCTGGCTGCTTTTGTTTAGCTGTTTTAAGTTGTTTTTTCTGTCTTATGTTTTGCATATACTTTTTTTAAATTTCATTTGGCCTACTTTGGCTGATTTCTACTTGTCAAGCACTTTGTGCAGCATGACTTGTTGGAAACGTGCTACATAAATATATTTGACCTTGACCTTGATACATTGCTTAAAATGGGTCCTGATTTACCCTTGTAGTCTGTAAATTCAAGGCTGGAAAAGTAAAGAAGTTTAAAATAAAAGGTTTTCACATAATCCGACTTTTTTTAAGGGGCCTAAAACACAGTGTTGATTTCAGTACCAGCCAGTTATAGATGAGCTCCAGCTGTTAGCGACGTCACCACTCAGAGACAGAGTAAGCTGAGCTTCCCTTCACTCCTACGCTGAGCTGGTCAAACATTTCCCGAGTCCTGGTCTTACTCTGATGTCCCCTCCTGGGCTGCACCTCGACAACCGAGAGCAACATCCTGTGGGCTTCTCAACTTAGTTTCAGTTACCACAAAACTCAACTTCTCTCTCTAAGTCATAAAACATGAGCGGTGGAGTGACCTTTTCAAAAAGCAGTTTAAAGGAGGTGGGCTACTTTCAATTCTGGGTAGTTTTTTCACCAATCAGATTTGTACAATATGTAACTTAAAATTGGTTCTAATCTTTTCAGATCTTCTTAGATAAAAAGACAACATGGATATGGCTGTTTGGGTGTGATATTTGATTTAATTAACTCTGGACAATTTTAAGAGTATGGAAGTAAAACCTGCAGACAATGCCAAAATAAAATGACTGTTTCATTGGGTATGAGAGCTAGTCACCTTAATGCATTGTGTGTTGGATTCGTCTGCCTGAAATCCCCCCAACAATTGTTGGGGGTCTCCCATATGAATAATCGGACCTCTACACTTTAAATTATTCTCCCTGGTGATATAATGCTTGATACACAGCACATCCAACACATGATGTTTCCTAGCTTTCACTCTGTGCTCCTTTCTTTCAGCCTTGGGTTTCTATTGAGCTTGACTTTCATTTCCCCATTCCGTCATAAAATAATGGGAATTATCAGCTTTGTTAAATGGAAAAATGATTGAACTCTGGTACTTCTAGTTTTTGATTCCAATAATGAAAGTATTTACAAGTATTTAACAGCAACATAAATGTGCCAAAAGGTAGTTAATTCAAGGGGAAACAATATCCGGATTATTTCTACTTTGTAAATACTAATATCTGTGAAGAAATAAGGGCATTTCATTCAGTTTAACAGCTTTGCACTAGAAGCTGCCTATTAATTATTTACCTATGGATTATAAAAATTTCCATCATACAGTTATGTTTGTACTGTTGTTGTGATGTAAGTTGCTGTAAGTGGTGGTTTGGTCTTGATGAGGAGTTATCACTTCCAGTATGCATAAAACCTGGATGTGGTTGTAAAATAAATGATAAATATCCCTTAAACTCTTTTTTGTTTACGTGGGTGTTTTGACCTCTTTTTAAAGTACTGCATAATTATAAAAAAAAACAAAGAAACAGGATACACGGATAAACACAATTTTCAAACAAATCTGAAAACTCTGTGGGGCATTTGTAGCACTCGGCACCCTCTAATATGATAGCCTCAAATAAAATCCAATGGAGCCAATTGCCTTTTACCACAAGCCATGTAGGGAGCAAAGCAATGTGAAACAATGAGCTCTGTTTAAATAAGATCAAAATGTAATTTTTTTTTTGGCCTACATGGTAGTTGATTTTGTGAAGAAAGACCAGCACGGCACCTCACCCTCAACACACCTTCCCATCTGTAAACACGGCGATGGCAGCATCATGCTGTGGGGATGGTCTTTTTTGGCTGGGACATGGAAAGCCAGTTAGAGTCGATGGGAAGATTGCTGAAGCTAAATTTAGATCTATCCCGGAAGGAAACCTGATAAGAGATGACAAAAGCACAACAACAAGCCTTAACATACAGTCAAGGCTACAATGGAATGGTTTAGATTGAAGTATATTTATGTGTTAGAATGGTCTAGTCAAAGTCCAGACCTGTTCAGACACAATCCATACAATCTGACTGAGTTTGCGCTGTTCCACTAAGGAAAAGCTGGTAGAGAAATACTCCAAAAAACTTGCAACAATATTTGCAGTGAACGGTTATTCTATTGACTCTTAAATTCATGTATCATTTTTCTTCCACTTCACAAAAAAAGTAATTTTTATGTTGGTCAACATAAAATCCCAATAAAATACACTAAAGTTTGTAACAAAATGTGAAAATGTTCTACTGGAGCGAATATGTTTTGCAAAAGCTGATGTGTTTGTGCAAAGAAAGCAAAACTAAAGGTTGTTTTTTTCCCCTCCAGGCGCTCTGACCGAATGTTATGATGAGCTGGGGAATCGTTACCAGCTGCCCGTGTACTGCCTCTCTCCTCCTATCAACATGATCGAAGAGCGCTCCGACGAGCCCGACGGATCGGATCCAGACTCCATGACTGCAGACCCATCCACAGGCAGCGGCAGCGACCCCATTCCGGGGGGTGAGTGCCAGCTTCGGCTCCGGCTCTCCACGGGACGCGATCTGCGGCTGGCGGTCCGTTCCACCGACACGGTGGGCATGATGAAGCGGCGTTTGCAAAGTCAGGAGGGTGTGCCTGCCGCAACCCAGCGCTGGTTTTTCTCAGGTCGGCCGCTCACAGACAGGCTACGCTTGGACCAGCTCAACATCTCCAAGGACTACGTAGTTCAGGTGATCCTAAGCCAGCGCCCTCCACCAGGGCCTGTGACACCACCCGGACACACAGCGGAGGCCTCTATGCCAGCGGTAGTGGAAGGAGTGTCTGCTCAGCCTCAAGAGCCCACGCCAGTGGAGAATTAATTGAAGCCAGGCCCTGGTAGTGTAAACCAAGGAGGATGACGAGGGACAAAGCTGAATTAAAGGCAGTTTTTCTCCTCTTCTGTGCTCTTCAGTTGTTTTCGCTGAGAAGGGCTATGTCCAGGCAGAGAGCATAAAGACTCTTCTATGGAGAAAAGACTCCTTATTTTGGTTTAACACATTGAAATGTTGACCTTTTTTGAAGTCTTTTTAACTGTTCCTATGGAAACCAAACTACAAAACAAGAACTTTGTGAGCTGGTTAAAGGGTTTGCTTTGCAGCTGAGAGGTCTGCTCACAAAGGGTCAGTGACATGAACTCTGTTCTTCAGGTTACAGTGTTAGAACCTTTCCCAGAACTTATCTCTTTAGTTCAGACAGCTAAGACAAAAGGAGACAATTCAACAATCAAAAGTTTTTTAAGCATTTTAGCAACTAATGGGGGTTACATCTAATCATTTCAGCCAGGGTACATGATAAAAGTTTAGGATCTTACATTTGCTCAGATATTTTGTCTTTTTATATTGTATTAAGCTAGCAGTCTGGAACTATGGCTGGGCTGCTGCTGGATTCCATACTTCACTCTGATTCACTGAACAATCAAATTAATCATTTAAAAAACCGTAAGTTGTTTCATCTTTGGCTGTAAGTGTGTGTGTGTGTAAGAGAGAGAGAGAGAGCTCACACAACCAGGCAACAAACCACACCTATTCACGAGGAAATGGATGAACCTCATAAACACAGTCGCATATTTTGAATAAAAAGAGAATCTTTTTAATAAAGATTTGTCCGGTGTTTATATTCCTTCTTTGTCTGATTGTTTTATGTGGGCTGACATACTGTAAATTTACATTAGACAATTTGCATTAGGGAGGAAATTGTCTGCACACACATCTTTATAGAATATCATTCAAAAACTCCTAGACAAAATGCCCAGACATCTGTTTAAATGCCAGGCTTTTGAGATGCAACAAAGGAGGCTTCCATTTTTTATTTTTTTTTCAAATTTATTAAAATTTAACAAACGTTCTGTACAATTCAAGTTAAAATTCAATTTCTTGCTTTCCATCTATTTGCTAAAGACATTGTTTGCAGAGAGGTTACAAAGGAATAAAACTTTTACTGTATAAAAGTTTCAGACAGGAGATGTGAAACAGAAAACTTATAGCATTACATATATACTATGGTATTTGTAGCTTTTCTCCACATATACTAGTCAGTATTGGTCTAAAACGTTCAGGTATCGGCTTGAAAGCTGAAGATGAAAGCGGATTAAATCTTTCAGAATCCCTGCGAGTCCAAATCAATAAAAAATGATTTCATTGCTAGAGTTCAAAGCTAATTCAGTAAGAGAATCTGAACTGTAAAGTCTTGACGTGGAATGCTGACTCCTATCAAAGAAGAATAGAACCTGAAATTAAATCAAAAGGTGCTTCAACAAAGGTTTATTTATTTGAATTAAGCAGAATGAATGTCACATAAAACTTTGAAAAAACTTTGGAAATGATTTATATTGGTCTCATTTTTTACATCATATATACCTGGAATCTTAAATGGGTGTGTACACTTTTGGGAGCCGCTGCTGTCGTCTACAGTTTATCGCCAAATAACAATAAATTAAGTTTAGAAAAACAAATATCAGACCTGTTGAAACGCAATTGTGAGTTTTTTTTATGGTGTTTCATACAAAAGTTGAAAATGTTCCCTACAAAATGCAAAGCTGAGCAAATCATCTACAGTATTAAAATCAATAGTTCCTCATCAACTAATCTTTCATGTAGATTTGTTATGTGATTTTAATGATAATTAAAATAAAAAATTCTGATAAACATAAAAGGAAAGTAAAATTGTGATAAATTTCTTGTCTAGGTTTTGAATCTTCTCTAGGTTTGAATCTTTAATATTGAAGAAAAGACCAGGAAATACTACATAAATATGCAAGTTTCCAACTCCAGTCCTCCAGAATCACTGCCCTGAAACATTTACAAGCATCCTCATCCAGCACACCTGACTCAAATGTTTAAATTACCTCCATATCTCATCAAGTTCTGCAGAGGCCCGGTAATGAGCCATTCATCAGCTGAGCTGAAAAAGTGTTGCATCTAATAGTGGAGGATGACAGATCTTGAAGTAAAGTTGGAGACGCACGGGTAGCCTGATTTATTTTGAAAGCTTAACATTCCTTATTGTTACACCTTTCTAATCAAGCAATCTTTGATTTTCAAACCTTTCAGCTTCTGACCCACAGAATGTTGCAGACATTTAGCACTTCAGCAATCTTAACTGAAACATACAACCGATGATAACACCCCCAAAATATTGTGAGAAATTGTGCTTTTTCAATTCAGTTAAAAAAAGTTTAATAATCCTAAAGAGAAACTAAATGTTGTAGCTTTTGAAGTCACTAGCTCTGTCACCCCAACAGATCATTTAACTTGATTTAAGGAGATTTCTTCAGTATGACCTACAGTGGACCTCTTACCTTGACTTTGGGATCTAGTATCTTAAGTATGAGTAAAATAAAATAGGTTATTTTTGCTTTTTTTTTCCTCATCATTTTCCATCTTTTATCTTACTCACTCCTCCCTGATAGAACATGGAAAATTCCTCTAAAAACTCAGTGATACAGAGATGTTCTAGGAGAAGAAGGCAGGTAATGTCATATACAGTTCCAGTTCGAAGTTAACATCCACTGATGTTAGCATGCATCTCATAATAGATTTGGACTTTTAATAAATGATTTGAGCTGGGTTTTTTTTGTTTTTTTTAATGCATCTATATTGGTAGCCAAAAGACCCTCATCATGATACTACCACCACCATGCTTGACAGCTTGTACAGTGTTGTTTGATTTTAAAGCCTAACCTTGATTCTTTCAAACACACTTCTTGTATATTTAGCCACAGAGCTCAATTTGTGTCATGTCTTCTTCGTCATCAGCCTCTCAGTCCATGGTAAGACTGAACTTCACTTTTGACAATGACCCTAATGTTCCAGTGTCATGGAATGGCAGTCTTGAGCCTGGTTGATTCCTGGGATATTCTCTAACACCTAACAAATGTCCTTTAATCTAAGGTGACATTGTGGGTCAGATGTTTAAACATTAGTTGTATATATGTGGAATATGTGCACATGCCAAGTCAGTGCGCTAAAACCGATTGGTTTTAATGGACTTCATCAATTCTGCCAATTATAGAGCCCAAATATCCAGCCAGTGTTAACCCAGACGGTTGTTGATGGCTACAAAAAGCATGTGGTGGAGGTTCAGTTTGCTAAGGGACATTAAGCAGATATTATTGAGTATGTTGTGGCTGTATGCAAAAGATGATACTAAATTCATGCTAGAGACAGATAATGGCAGAAAATAATGAATGCTGTATTCATACTTGTCCAACTTAAAATTAAGGCAGTAGCTACACAAAAGGGACAAGTTTGCTGAGGGGAAAGGTTTGCTTTTATCCACAAAAAGAAATGAGATCTTCCTTCATTAGAGGGCATATAACAAAGCTGCTGTTTTTTTGTTTTTTTTTTACTTTTGTCCCATATTTGAAACTGTGCATCTGAGTCAGAGGGAAAAGGTTTTGGCAATTCCTTTCACAGCAAGAAATTAAGAGAAAGTGAGAGTTCAGAGATGATTTAATTTGAAACCACGAAACACACTCCTCCTGTCACAGTCATCTGTCAACTTTTTTGTACACAGGCTGAACAGATTGAAAAGAAGCCACACCTAAGTCAAAGGTTTATTTATAAGAAGTGGTCTCATTACAGAAATGCTCACTAAATGTTAGGGGTCAGATTGCAGGCTGGTAACTATTAGGAAAAACCCCTATTCATACATGATTATTATAAACTTTTGTTCGTCATGTTTATCAATTCTTCTTTCCTAATCAAATCCAGGGGTTTCTGTTTGTGATTTTTTCCAGCTAAAAGGGATCTAATGTATCATTACGTAAATCTAAACACTGTGTTGTTCCAAAGAATTCTTATGATTGTGTTTTAGTGTCATCAATCCAACAATTACATGTCTTCAGTTCCCTTCCACAGACATTTCTTGTGGTGCCCTCACTTCCCTTGCTGTGGTCAAGTGTGGCTGCTCAATAATCAAACACGCAATTTTTATTTGTTGTAAACATGTGTTGCCTTCTGCATGGCAGTGAGTAAGTTGACGCTACCAAGGAAACCAATCACACATCAAATGTCAAAGGTGAAACCTTTGCTACTGATTAACGAAACACAAACACACAAGTTGATGGATCTGCTTCTTGGTCCGACTGAATGAAGAGACGTGGAAATTTAACCCATCCTCTGCATAGACACTCTCACACACACACACACACACACACACACATAGAAAGAAACACAATGGGGTTTTTTGGTCTTCTGCTTCTGTGGTGCATAAATACTGCAGCGGCATGCTGTGTGCAGACAGACAAGACAAACCCTCTCTTCAATCTGCTGTCAAGTTCAACATTTTGGATCGAGCCACAGAGTCAAGGTAAAGCAAACTATATTCAGCCTTTTTATTTTCATTTGTTCTGGTATTTGAAAGTATAGTACATAGTGTTGATTTCATTCAGATATCAGTTAAAGAAACAAATGAAGGATTGTTTACATTTTATTCTAAATTATTTATCACATGAGAAGTATTTAATATCAGTAACTGAAAAGTGAAGAGAATTTTCTTGTTACCTCGGCCTTTATATGAGAGGACATTTTTGCTTGGTGGTTAAAGCCTGCTCACGAATTCAGATATTTGTAAATATTCTAATGCTTCTGTCTTGCTTTAACCCACTGGTCCTAAACCTGAACTCACCAGGTGAAAATATGTATTGAATGAAAAGAAAGACTATATACTGTATATATTTTATTTTATATATATAGCTTATTTCTTTTACTCTCCTCCAAATGTGATGTTTTTGTCTCTGCAATTATAGACACTTACTATTTGCAGCTATTGAACTTTGAACTTCTGCTGATGTCATTTAACCTCACATAACATCACACACCTCAGGGATATTCTAGTCATCTCTTCAACTCTTTCACGTCTCTTACAGATGAAATCGTTGCTCCTGTTGGTCCTGTGCGCTGGTCTGTGCTTTGCCAGCTCTGATATCCACCAACATAACATCCAGACTTTAATGGACAATGGTTTTTATCTCTTTTCTTTGCTTTTCTCTTTTTTTAGTCACCATCGTGTTAAATATTAACCAATCTCTTTTTTTTTGTTTTATGTTCTACCAAGTTGTTGTGGTGCGAGTGCCTTATGCTCATGGCAGCATGGTTGAAGTTCCCCTGACCTGTGGAGACACTTATGAGCACAAAGATGTGTTTTGGAAGAAAAATGGTAATAAAATAGCTTAATATTCATTTCTGGTATTGTGTGGAGAACAGCTTCCCTGGTAAAAGCATCTGTGGCCTAACACAGAGCGTCAACTTAAACAATAAAAGATAATCTGATATTTTTCCCAGTAGTATAAGTCAACAAAGACATCTGAAGTTCATAGGCCTGAGAGGAACATCACTGATACTAAAACTCCTGAATTTCTCAGGGGAGGAACTGACACCAGCTCTGCAGGGGAACCAGATAACAGTTTTGGTGAAAGAGATGAAAGCAGGAAACTACTCCTGTCACCTCAGTTCCAGTGGAGAACACCTGAACTACACGCTGATCCTGGTCCAGCTGGAACCAGACAACAGAACCGTCATACTGGAGTGGAATTCTCCCGAAGAAGGTGAGATGGGAAAAATGAAGGGAGGGAATCACAGATTAGGAACGGCAAGAAAACAGATAAAAAGGGATGGATGTTGCCAATCTACTAAAATAAGAGTAATGGAGAGAAAGGGGTTGTTAAAAAGGTAGAACTGAAATGTTATGCTGTAAAAAAGCATTAACTTATCTACAGATTTATTCTGTTTGCATCATCAATGCATCATTCCAGAAATGGTTTTATTGGACTAAATGCAGTTTTCAATTGATGGTTTCATTTAGTAAGTAAAAAAACGTGATCCTATCCACCTTTGCCTAATAGAAAAATGTCCTTATCTCCCAAACATGTTAACTGGCATGGTAACGGCTGCCATCAAGTGTTTGTGATAACTGGCAATTCCTGTGGAGGAATTTTGGCCCACTGAATTGTTTTATTTTCAGCCACAATGGAGGATCTGTAGTCATGCCACAGCATCTTAATCAGATTTAAGACCCTCGGGTCCGTGGGAAGGGCCTTTATATTTTTTCTGTAAGCAGTGGTTGTAGACTTGAACTCACCCATGGATGCCATTTTTTTCCCAGTCTCTTTCTCATTTTTAAATGAACTTAACTGAGGCAAGTAAGGCTTGTAGTGCTCCAGATGTTGTTATGGATTCTTTTCTGACCTCCTGGATTAGTTGTTGATGCACTCTTGGAGTAATTTTGGTAGACCTGGGAAGACCTGGTAGACCTAGTAAGATTCTCCACTGTGGTCCACTGGAGTGATTTCTAGATTCTACAGGTCAGGAAGACTAGTGAAACTGAAGCAAAATATCTAGTTATATACTTTTGATTAATGATTTAGCAAGGAGGGGGGGAGAGATAATATTTTCACATAAACTAGGTTGGTTTTGATAGCTATTTTCCCTTAATAAAATGATAGATTGAAATGGAGGAAAAAGATGGGAAAAAATGAAGAAAAATCTAATTTAAATTTGGCAATTCTTATGCTAGGTAATCAGTCAAAAAATAATCAAATATTTATATTATATATACACATTGGAACACTTCAAACTAAACATTGCAGTGGTTACTATGCCATTAAAAATATACATGGTGCAGTTCTTAGCACAGATGCCTTGCGATAAGAAGGTCCTTGTTTCAAATCTTGGCCGGGGCCTTACTTTGTGGAGTCTGCAGGTTCTACCCATTCATTTGTGGCTTCTGTGCTGGTACTCCAGCTTCCTCCACATCTGTCACAGTCAAACAACCATTTTCCTCAACACTCATCCCTAAGAGTGATTCGGAGTCTCCCATTTATCTGACATGCATGTTTTTGTAGTATGGGAGGAAACTTGAGTACCCTGGCTATGTAGGAAGAGTAGTCTCTGGCAATCAGAAAGTTGTGAGTTTGATTCCAGCTTTCCTCAGTCACATGCCAAAAGGCATTGAATAAGTTACTAACCGATCTGTGTATCAGTGTATAAATGCAACTCACAGCATAAAATGCTTTTAATATTTGTATGACTAGAAAAGCACTATGTACAGTAAGTTCAGTTTATTTACCATTTTTGCATTCCTCCAGGTCACATCCACTGCTCAGCAATGAACTACAAAGGCTCCTTCCACTGTACCTGGAAGAAAACGCAGCACAGATCACATGCTGCAGTGCTCCTGATAAAGGCAAGCCGGTACGGACAGAAGCACCCCTGAACTAGTTTCCCACTCATTTAAATCAAGATCCTAAGTATCACTTTAAAAACACTTGTTGCAGTACAGTCATAAAGGCCTATTACCTGTTCTAAATAGTATTTTATCAACCCATTTGTCTTGAATCCAGTTATCTGGATGAGATTTCCTGTGTGGTGGATGCTGATGGATCTGGGATTCAGTGTCAGGATGTCAACTGCCCTTACAAGGAGGAAAACAACCCCATCCACCTCACCATTTACATGCACAGCTCCTCTCGTCTGGAGGCCTACACAAAGTCATTCTACTTGAGAGAGATCGGTAGGTCATTTTATAGAAATATCACTGTTTGCTGTCATATGTCAAGAATGCATGAGGGTATTTAATTTGCATTAAGCGACTGCATGATCATGTTTTTAACTATACTTTCTGACTTCTCTTACTCAGATTTACTTAATTTTCTTGACTTCATCTGTCCATTTTCTGTCTAGTAAGGCCAGAAAAACTCCCCAACCTGCAAATTAGTAACGGCCAGGTGTTCAGCTGGGCCTACCCAGACACATGGGAAAAGCCTCGCACCTTCTTCAGCCTCCACTTCCATGTCAAAGTTGTCCACAATGGACAATCCTGTAACAGCGACAAGAACATATTGGTAACAGAAATTTAAATACAATTTTAAGCTTTCAGTTTACCCAAATTTCCTGTATGCTTAATCTGTTGTGTCACATTTTTGAACAGGATAAATTCACAGAAGAAACCAAGTATGACGTCAATGTCAAATCTAAGAAGTATGTTTTCTGTGTAAGAGCTCAGGACAAATATGCCCAGGGACCATGGAGCCAATGGAGTCAGTGCATGTAAGTGCATTAGTCTATGCTCTAGAAACAAGACAGAAAATTGTTACTGACACTAATGTTAGTTTAAAATAAAATGATTTCTTTCATTTCTTTTAATCAAATTGTTTTATTTATTTCTCTCTAGAGTGAACAAAACAGAAGTGAACTGCCAACTCCTCTAACTACCAGCTATACAATGAAAGAGGAAAAACTGGATGGATGTAAAACCCTCACCTTTTTTTAAAAAATCAGGTTATTTTATTTTTTTTAGTCTCGTTCAAAGTGAAGGCAATGTATAATGTACAGTATTTATTCATCCTTTATTTAAGTTACTTTTATGAGTTTATAGTGGATAACAACTTTTGTGAATAACTAAAATCAAATACTGTTCCCCTTTTTGTAACTATTTTTTTAAAAGTTTTTCAAAAAAGCTTTGTCTTTATATTTCATAATAAAATCCAAGCATCTCAATTTCTTGTGTGTACCTTAATTTAATATTTATTACCTCAAAAAAGGTTAGGTGGGCCATTTCACTGTACCGGCCGAGCAAGTTCCCCCATGCTAAAAGAAGCCTCTAGAAACCTTAAAATCTCATCACAGGACTCATACTCTTGGTGCTGTTGATATGAAAAGAGCCTGCACAAGTTTAACTTCCATGGGAGGTGTGCAAGGAGAAAATCATGAAGAACAGATTAAAGTTCGTTAAGCAGACAAAGACAAAAACCAGGACTTCTGCAATAATGTTCTTTGTTCTTTGTCTAAGGCTGAATTAGTTGGACACCAGAACAGCAATCTGCCATAAACTAAATGCTGCGTTCCAGAAACAGAACCTCAAACAAACCGTAGAGCATGGAGGTGGAAGTCCTGTGGTTTGGGGATCCTTTGCTGCAGTAGGACCTGGTCAGCTCACCATCATAGAATTGACTAGGAATTTCTCAGCTTTTGATTAATGAATTTCTGACCTTTAAGTCCTATTAAATCATTTTCTTCCTCAGAAAAAAAACACTACAACATCCATTGCCATATGCGCATATCCTAATAAATAACCTAAAATCAATATTTCTTTTTTCATGATTGTATGTATTCCTTTGATTAAAGTAATTGCTAAAAACCATAAAATAAAATTCATTTTAAAGGGTTTCAAGAGCAACAAACAGAGACGGGCTTGGTACAAAAAATGTTTTATGGTTAAATTTACAGGAAGGTCATAAGAATACAAAAAGGCAGACACTGACATCATCTGATGAAATGATAAACTACACCTCCTTCATCTATAACTTAAGATTAATTTTGGTAACGACTGAAATAGTCAAAATCAAGCTTACACTGTTTGGTTAAAACTTTAAAGAAAACAAAGAAAACTGAAATAATACCCTTGTTTGTATGAAGGGGCCATTTCAAATTCAGCATGTACCAATTTCATGCCAAAAAAAAACAAAAAACAGTGTAAACACATTTTTGGGCAAATTCACATCAACACCCATCCAGCCATGGATAATTGACCATCACTGCACACCTAGCTCATGAATATACTATAGCAAAACATGCAATGAAACCCAATGAAAGGATCAGTGATATAGCAAGTACCAAAGTCCTTTGATTATTATTTTTATCCCATGGTAGCTTTAATTATTGCATATTGTTGTAGGGGAAATTGTGTATAACGGTGATGAAGTCTACTTTTGGTTTCGACCACTGTTTTCAAAAAATTAAAAAATCTAAATTCTTCATTACACCTTACACATAACTGAATTCCCAGATATGCTATGTACATCAACAAGCCTGAAACTAGAAATGACTCCCTCCACTCTGAAAACACTTTGATATTTGTGATGAAATGTGCTATTACAGCCTTCCGAACCGCAATCCAAATCCATTTTGCCTTACTTGGTCCGGTAAAGAGAACTGATGGACATACAGAAACACATTCCTTCATTTCCTCAAACAGTTATGTAACAAAGCAGATGTAAATGATTGCAGATATCAGTAGGCCACCATAGACTTGATCATGTGTTAGTAACTGTCCTTTGTGAGCTGGTAGTCAATCTGGAGTTTGTCACCTTTCACTGCAATAAATGTAAAGAGTATATTTGGGGAAAAAAAATGCTCAGACTAACGAGACACCATGCAAATACGAAGGAGGAAGGACACGTCAGTTATGAGCTTAACAGTGTCAGTGTCTGCAAGGGTTAATTAGTGGTCTAAATACAACAGGGTTGTTTGGAGAGGTGGACAAATGTGTGTGTATGTGTGTGTGTGTGTGTGTGTGTTGTGGAGAATGAAGGATGGGGTTGTTTTTTTCTAGCCCAAGCGTTTTGTAGATAATTGACTCCTTCCTCAGTGCTGCTGCCTCTTACACAAGTACCTACACAAACACACAAATAAGATCACATTCAGTCCACACTCAAAACATATTCTGATTATACAGTACCTTTAAAAAGCATTCATAAACCTTCTTCACAATTTTCTAACAGAACAACCATAAATCTCAACGTATTTTGTTGTGGTTTGATGTGAAAGACCAACATAAAGTAGTGCATACCTGTAAAGTGGAGGGGAAATGATTTATGGTTTTGAAACAATTTAATAAATAGCAGACCCCTTCACCGTGATACGTCTAAATAAAATCCAGTGTAACAAATAGTCTTCAGAAGTCACATTTTGTGGGGAGAACAAGTATATGATACACTTCCGATATTGCCGGTTTCCCCACTTGCAAAGCATGTAGAAGTCTTAAATTTTTTATCATCGGTACTCTTCAACGGTGAATGATAGAATCTTAAACAAAAATTCCCCCCCCCCCAAAGAAAATAACACTGTGTGATTTTTAAGCAATTAATTAGCATTTTATTGCATGGCATAAGTGTGTGATACATCAGAAAAACAAAAATTAATATTTGGTACAGAAACCTTTGTTTGCAACTACAGATATTAGACATTTCCTGTAGTTCTTGATGAGGTTTGCACACACTGCAGCAGGGATTTTGGACCACTCCTCCATACAGATCTTCTCCAGATCCTTCAGGTGGGGGGCTGTCGCTGGGCAATACGGACTTTCAGCTCCCTCCAAAAATTTTTGATTGGGTTCAGGTCTGGAGACTGGCTAGGCCACTCCAGGACCTGGAGATGCTTCTTACGGAGACACTCCTTAGTTGCCCTGGGTGTGTGCTACTGGTTGTTGTCATGCTGGAAGAACCAGCTACGACCAATCTTCAATGCCCTTTCTGAGGGAAGAAGGTTGTTGGCTAAGACCTCCTGATACGTGGCCCCTTCCATCCTCCCCTTAATATGGTGCAGTCGTCCTGCCCCCTTTGCAGAAAGGTATCCCCACAGCATGATGTTTCCACCTCCATGCTTCATGGTAGGGATAGGGTTCTTGGAGTTGTACTCATCCTTCTTCTTCCTCCAAACATGGCGAGTGGAGTTTAGACCAAGAAGCTCTATTTTTGTCTCAACAGACCACATGACCTTCTCCCACTCCTCATCTGGATCATCGAGATGGTCAATGAAAAAACTTCAGACGTGCTGGCTTGGGCAGGGGGACCTTGCGTGTGCAGCAGGATTTTAATCCATGGTGTTTTACTAATGGTCTTCTTTGAGACTGTGGTCCCAGCTCTCTTCAGGTCATTGACTAGGTCCTGCCGTGAAGTCCTGGGCTGATCCCTCACCTTCCTCATGATCATTGATGCCCCACGAGGTGAGATCTTGCATGGAGCTCCAGACCGAGAGAACGACAATCATCTTGAACTTCTTCCATTTCCTTATAATTGCTCCAACAGGTGTTTGCCTTCTCACCAAGCTGCTTGGCTATTTTCCTGTAGCCCATCCCAGCCTTGTGCAGGTCTATTTTATTCCTTGATGTCCTCACACAGCTCTCTGGTCTTGGTCATTGTAGAGAGGTTGGAGTTTGATCGAGTGTGTGGACAGGTGTCTTTTATACAGATAACGAGTTCAAACAGGTGCGGTTAATACAGGTAATGTGGATAACGAGGGCTTCTTAAAGAAGAACTAACAGGGCTGTGAGAGCCGGGATTCCTATTGGTTGGTAGGTGATCAAATATTTATGACATGCAATAAAATGCAAATTAATTACTTAAAAATCGCACAATGTGATTTTCTGCATTTTTGTTTTAGATTCCACCACTCACAGTTGAAGAGTACATGTGATAAAAATTTAAGACTTTTACATACTTTGCAAGTGGGAAAACATGCACAATTGGCAGTGTATCAAATACTTGTTCTCCCCACTATAATAATAGAGTTCACTTGTGTTTACTATAATCCCAGTATAAATGCAGCTGTTCTGTGAAGGCCTCAGATGTTCATCGGAGAACATTAGTGAACAAACAGCATCATGGAGACCAAGGAACACCATGCATAAATGTCAGGGATAAAGCTGTGCAGAGGATTAAAGCAGGGTGAGATCAGAAAACAACATTTCAGGGAGCACTGGTCAATCCATCATCTGAAATTAAAAAGAAGCACTTTAAACCACAGCATCTGTAAGACAGGGTTACGTTATGAAAAAATAGACCTAGGTTTGAACATCTCACAGAGCACTGTTTGTTCCATGAAAATGGAAAGCATATAAAACAAATGCAAGACTACCAAGACATAACAGTTAACCAAAACCAACAGGCCGTGGAGGAGAGCATTAGTCAGAGAAGCAGCCAAGAGGCCCATGGGGGAGCTGCAGAGACCTACAGAGTGATTGGGAGGATGTCTTTAAAGGGAAACGGTTAGTCGTGCACCCCTCAAATATGACCTCTATGGAAGAGTGACTAGAAGACAAATGTTTTTGAAAGAGAGCTGAAATCAGTCCTTTTTCCAGTTTGTCACAAGCAATGAAGGGGGTGCAGCAAACATGTGGAAGATGTTGCTCTGTTCAGGTGAAAACAAAATGGACCTTTGTGGCTGATATGCAAGCACTGTATGTGGTGCAAATCTAACACTGCAGATTACTCTGAACACACCATTCCCACACCCACCAACATGGTGGTAACAAGATCATGCTGTGCAGATCTTCCTCTTCAGCAGAGGCAAGGAGGATGTTCCTAACAGAAAACCTGTTAGAGGCTGTAAAAGACTTAAGACTGGGGTGGTGGTTCACCTTCCAGCAGGACAACAACCCTAAACATAAAGTCAGAGCTACAATAAAAAGGTTTAGATCACACTATATTCATATGTTAGAAGGGCCCGGTCAAAATCCACTCCTAAATCCAATCAAGAATCTACAGCACTGCTGAAGAATTGATGCTCTATTTTGTAAAGCAATCTGGGCAAATATTTTGTTCCCTAGATGTACAAAGTTGGTACAGTCATAACCCAAAAGACCTGCAATCAGAGCTTAAAGTGGTTCTACAAGGTAATTACCTCAGGGGGTCACCACACATCTCAGATTGTCTTTATAAAACTTATTTAAAAACCATGTCCTTCCTCTTCACAATGATGTGCTACATTGTGCTGGTTAATCACAAAAACATACAGAGGTTTGTGGTTGTAATGTGAAAAAACGTGAAAAAGTCAAGGCCTACCTTTACATTTGCAAGATACTATACTGCATATCGCTTTCAGACATTGTGTTTGTGATAAAAAAAAAAGTATACTTTTCAGTGCAATGCTAACACAGTTTAATCCTTTGTCAGCTTACCTCTCCCAATGCTTATGATTAAGTCCACTAAAGTCATCAAGCTTGGCAATTTCTTTCAGGTACTGAGCCAGTTTAGAGAGCTCTCTGTCCCTCTCCCTGTTGAGATGGGCCTTCATGAAGGGTCGGATCTAACAAACATCAGAACAGCGTAGGTTATAACAGCATGTGTGCACCACGGCGACTATGAAGAAGAGAAGAAAGTACAGGCTACCTTTAGTCCATTCTGTGGATTCATGAGGAAGTTCCGTCCAATGTCATCAAACATGATTGTGTTCTTTCTGTTGTAAAATTCTCCATACTTCCCCCATATCACACCTAAAGGCTTCACCTGGAGATGCATATGTAATTGAAAACAGGAAGTCAGAACAACTGTCTTGCCAATCAGCCCAAACAGGAAAACACATTTTTCACAGTGCCTCGCAACTTCCAACTTTGTCGCATTTTGTCACATTAAAAACACCAAACAAATAAAATGTGGTGCATACCTTAAGTAGAAGGAAAATTGTGCATGCTTTAAAATTCTTTACAAATAAAAGTCTGAAAGGTGTGGCATGCAATTGTATTCAGCTCCTGTTACTTGAATACCCTTCAATAAAATCAAGTATAGTCAACTGCTTTCAGAAGTCACCTTAAACACTGTATATGGTGGAAAACTAATATTGCACATTACCCTAAAGATACCATCGCTACAGTAAGGCATGGTGGTGGCAGAATAATACTATGGGGATGTTTTTCTTTAGCGGGAACAGGGACGCCTGCCAGAGCTTAGGAGAAGCTGGATGGACCTTTATGGTTTCTCCAGGTTTTGTGAAGTTAAAGCTTCGAGACTTTCTGAGACCATTTAAAGACCCTTAAGATTTAAATAACTTACATCAACCTTCCCAAACTTAAATGCCTATTTAAACAAAGTGAGCCACCTGTACCACATCACCTCCTACCATTAACACATAGAGGAAGTGTCCTGCTAGAGCACTCAAACAGTGTGGATCACTGGACTTCAGTCACTGGTAGTTTTTGCAGAAATATTCACACTTCGTGATAAAAGTGTGCCGTGACGGGTAACTTGGTGCTGTGCTGTGAAATGGCGAATGGTGTCCAGATGTTATAGATTTCACTTTATTTGTGTTTTTAAAACACTGCAGAAACCCCTGAGCTAAATACAGGGCAATATGGAAGGAACACCTGTTAGATGTTGCAAGAGAAGAGATTGGGGCGAAGGTTCACCTTCCAGCAGGGTAACCACCCTAAACTTACAGCCAGAGCATATCCTGGGGGGTGAATACAAATGCACGCCATACTTTTAAATCTTTACTTGTAAAAAATGTTGAAAATGATGCATCAATAATCTTCCACTTCACAATTATGCTCTACTTTGTATCGGTCGAGTACATGGAATTAAAATACGATACATTTAAGCAGGGGATCTCAAAGTGGAGGTCAGGACCACCCGGGGGGTCACGAGAGGATTTTCAGAATCATTGTGATGTGACCTCTGAGGGCCAAAAGGGACAAAAATTAAATAATTAAAAATTAAAATTGAAGAAATAAATAAAAATAGCATGAAATAAATGTAAAAAAAAAAATGTACAATTAAATGTACCATTAAATGTCCTATTAAATTATTTATTTGTTACTTTTATTTAATACATTATTAAATAATTAAATATATCCTTAAATTGTGAAAAGCCATATTTATAAATAAATATAGAGTGAAATAATTATGTATTTTTAGCGGGACGCCAATCTCTGGTACTGTTAATCTGGGAGTCACAGGCTGAAATGTTTGGGAATATTAGGTTTTATCTTCACTGTATGAACCCCTTACAGTTTGTTTTTAATCAGTGAAAACATGGTGAAAAAGCAACACAAAGAAGAGCATAGTGCCCACTGCTGTGAGGAAATGAAATGAACCAACCTGGACAAAGACCAGAATGAAATATTTTACATGTACCAACCTCCACCACCCCTCTCTTTGGGGTGTGTACTGTGATCATGGCTGCACTGTCCAGCATGAACGTAATCTTGTAGTTAGGGTTGTCTGTCACTCCCAACTCCTACACGTATGCAAACAGACACAGATACAGTAATTGTATGCACTCAACTCATTTACACCAAAGAACTATGTTAGACTCTTCAACACTGCCACTTTCTGGCAAGATTACGGTACTGCAAAATAAGAGACACTTGAACTTTGGGTTGATTTAGATCCACCGGAAGGAATGACCAGGCAATACAATTCATTTTTTTTAATAAAACAATGTTCATGTTAGTACACACCAATTTAGTGATACCTTCATTTCACTACATATATTATACAATACATTTCATTGGTTGGGGTAGATTTCACAAATCCTCTGCATGCAGGCATAGGAGATGGTTTAGGAAAAACTGGTTTAGGCACAATTAAGTTTTTGGAAAAACAACAACAAAGTGAATACTTGCTTTCATCTTGGCCTCTATCCACTTCATACTTGTAGCGGCTAAAAGGAAAAAGCACGGGTATACATTAATAAACCAAAGAATCTGGAAGTAAAGACAAACACACAAACCTTTTGGGATTTCCTGAATATTTCCTCACTTTTCAGTTCATTAGAATGCAAAATAAAATAAAGTAACACTGACAACAAACGCTTTAGTAAATCAATTTCAAAATTGAAACACATATAGATGCATTACACACACAAAGGTTGACAAATATCAAGGGCTTCTGTTCATTTTGAACATCACAGCTTACAGCTACTGAAACTGTGGTTTATTTGGCTTCCTCAACACCTCAGCAGAGCCCTAGGCTTATGCTGTCCGAGACCCGCTGCAGTGATGCAAACATTATGCAAAAGCAGCCCTGAGCCCTAAATGTTGAATGCATATGCTATACAGTACATGGAAATACTGTTTATTAGGATTTCAAGATATTTTTTTCTTGGCCTGATGTAATATGTAATAATATTCTAATTTCTAATCTGAATTGTGGGTTTTTTGTTTTTAGCAGTAAGCCATACACCTTAACATTTACTCAAAATAACCTTTAAATACATTACTCTGCATACAATTAATCTACATAAGAGTGTTACTGTTTGTACTGAATTACTGAAACAAAGTGATATTCTGATTCATGGAGATGCAGCTGTAACAACTAAACTTGGAAGATTTGCTGAATAAAATTTAAATTTTACTTTCTCACAACAGTCTTTACAGTTCATCCGATTGCAAAAAGTCTAATATTCGGCACATTTTTTTTCACATGAAGCCACCCTAAGTCATTATGCAGTCATATTCAATAAATTCGAATATGGTTTCCAATGAGGCTCGTTTGTCAGATTAAAGGTACCTTTAGAAAAAAAAAAAACATACTTTTCATTAAGCCCACATTTCTGTATTAAAAATGTTTTTTTCATTGTAATAATGTTCTAATGTAGTAATATTCTAATATCAAATGTTGTGTTTAATTAATCCATATAATGTGCTTCACTTAGTGAATTTAGTTACTGAAACAAACGATTTTGTTTAATAATATTCAAAATCACTGAATGGGTCTGTAGCTGCTGAAGACCTGTTTCATTTTTTGTTCATCTTGAGAGTAAACCAGAAAGTCATTTGTTATCATATTTATAAAAAAAAAACACAGCAAACAGTCAGTAAATACTAAACCCATTCCTCTAATCTATATGACTAAAAAATAGAAGAGAGGAGAGGAGACATACACCAGATGACAATGTCGTAGTTCTCATAGGCAGATGTGAGAAATTCATGAAGGTATGGTCTCATCAGCTCCTGACCCGTTTCGGCACACGACTTGTGATCTAAGCACACACAAGAATAATCCCGAGATTCAACTGATTGTAGTTAAGGATTTCTGTTTTGCAAAGCAGGCTGATAAAAATCACTGCAACGAGGCCAAATATTTGAGCAAAAGTGAATAATAGTCAGTCCGATTGTGATATCTCATCTTAAACTCACCAAACAGAGTGTAGTCCACATCCAACACCAGGAGCCTCTTGCCTTCTCTGGGAGGGTTCAGTTCCTCAACTTTATAGTCTTTGACTCTGCGAGCTATTTTAGCAAGATTCTCCTCTCTGATGACCCGGGAAAGAAAAAGTGATAAGTAGATATCTCCTTTCAACATGTTCTCAAATTTTATAAACCATCTACACTCAAGGCCATTAATTTTCTTACCTGTTCTCCACCTCTATGACCTCCTCCTCAATGTCAAAATCATTTACAACGTCGTCATTGTCTGGGGGAGGAGCTAAAACATCTTCCTTTAACATAAAACATACATGTGTAATTCTTGCCATATGAGTCAATAATAAGAAAAAAACCCTAAAGATGTCCAGTCAAAAAATGTACATACATTGATCACAGTAATAAACATAATAATTTAGCATTTAACCAGTTATTAAAATAATTTAACTAATTCTTAGTGCAAAATAATGTTTTTTTCCCCCTCAGTTGAATCAGTATACAACAAACAAATAAAACTCGAACTGTTTTTAAAAATATAAATTGAGTGGAGAGTTTGAATTCTGGAGTTTCACTACAGCAAACAGGGTCAAAACATACACATACAACCTAAAATGTATACATACACCTCTACTAATATCTGGATAAATGTCCCAAAACAGTTTGCAGAAGAACCACCCTCGTTCTGCAACATCTACAAGTCAGAAATGGTAGAGTTCATTTAAATCAATTGGTTTTCTGGCACTGACACAGCTTTTAGGAATAGCCCATACATTTTAAAAATAGTTGAAGTGGAGGTAGTTCCAGATACTTAATGATAGCCAGCAATATCCGTTCCAAACCCAGTACTGATGTGGGTGTGGAATGATTATCTTGTTGGAACGTAAATGTTGTCAAAGTATCAACTGCCTAGCTGTTGATTTAAGGTAAAGTTGAAGAAATTGAAGGTGTTCCTTCTTTATTATTCCATCCACCTTGTGCAAAGCACCAGTTCCATTGGCAGCAAAACAATCCCACATTATGGTGCTGCCACCACCATGCTTGACAGTTGATATAGTATTCTTTGGTTCAAAAGCCTCACAATGAATTCCCCCCCAAACCTATTTCTTGTAAGACCCAAAAGGTCAGAGCTCGTCTTCTCTAGTCATCAAACTTGTCTGCAGAACTTATTTGGTTTATTGAGTTCAGCGATCTTGTTACCACTCTCTCAGTCCATGGGAAGGTAAACCTTGCTTCACGGTGGACGGTGTTTGTGGTGGCTTCCTGCTTATTTCTATACATCCCAACCAGATGGTTGAAACGTACACAACTGGGTGTTGCAAGAGGACAATAATAGCACATTAAAACTGGTTATGGAATGTATATGGAAGGAAAAAATTAAACCTTAAACATTTTCTTCTGTATTAGCCCACAAATGTCACCAAATATGTTACTAGAATGGAAGTAATGGTAAGCGGCCTGCACTTGTATAGCTCTTTATCTAGTCCGAGGCTCCTAAAGCTCTCTACACTTCAATCAGTCATCCACCCTTTCACACACTGACAGTCGTGGTCTACATTGTAGCCACAGCTGCCCTGGGGCTGACTGACAGAAACGAGGCTGCCATGCAATCGGTGCCACTGAGCCCTCTTACCACCATGAGAGGGCAAGGCGGGTGAAGTGTCTTGCCCAAGGAGACGACTGAGACGGACGGAGTGGGGGTTTGAACGGGCAACTCACCACTTACAACCCATACAACTACTAATATTTATTGCTGTCCAGACAGTTCTTCGCGATATGGGAATTGCATACAGTAATATTGCAATAATATTAATAGTAAAATTGCAATATATTGTGCAGCCCTATGCATGATTCCACTCTGAAAAAAGAATACTTCAGATGCATCCTTAAAGGCCAAGACATTCCTAGCTATGATGAGTGTATGTAAACTTCTCAGTTGAACTCTAATTTAGTAGCATGTTTCATAAAACCTCTTGCCCCTATGCAGTAGTTCGGTAGAGTAATTGCGATATAATGCATGCCACTGTGTTCTCATCCCTCCACTTACCAGGCTTTCTTCTCTGGTACCCATCATCATAATTTTGGTGTTAGGCTTTAGCTTTAAAGAGCCCAGCTTAACCTCATCCTCTGCAGGTTTCCCTAAAAGCAGGGATTAAAAAAAAACACAGAGAAATATTGTGACAGTAGGAGTAGTAATAATGTTACGGTTTGTATCAGTGGTGTCCCCTCACCTTTAATCTTTAGCCCCAGTAGTTTTTGTCTCTCTGGCAACACCCCAGTCAAACTCTTAATAGACTGTTTGAGGTCCATCACAGTGTCCTCCTCAGAAAGAGAACTGATGGAGTACTCCTGTCCTCCCCACTTTATGATCACTGACACAGACATGGCTCAC
Source organism: Girardinichthys multiradiatus (assembly GCF_021462225.1). Classification (NCBI taxonomy): domain Eukaryota; kingdom Metazoa; phylum Chordata; class Actinopteri; order Cyprinodontiformes; family Goodeidae; genus Girardinichthys; species Girardinichthys multiradiatus. The sequence goes on from NC_061804.1 coordinate 18,560,668, forward strand.
ACCGGCTCTTCACACACAGGCACGATGCAGACCTTTGTGCATACACCTGCTGTGGTTTCTAGCAACACTGACAAACATCCACACCTTACCAAAAGAGGGGTAAAAAGCAAAGTAACAGAGAGGGGTGTTCAATGACCGGCAGCAGCTCGAAACAAAACACGTAAATTATTGAAACAGCGACGGAAAAGCACAGCAACACATTTCTTCATCTGGGTATTTTAAGATAAACAGATGAATTCCGCCTAATGAGAGAGGACACTTTGATTATTTTTAGTATGCGGTGGCTAACAGTGACTAGCAGCATTGTAAACACGTAGGATATCCGGCAAACATGCAAGCATTAACTAACAGAACTCCGCAGCCTGGATGCTCTAACAGCTCAGAGCAAGCTAACCTGCAATGTTTGACTGAGACTCCAGAGTTCTGAGAGAAACGTAAATGAATGAGGTTTGTGGTTGAGCTTCATTCATCGGCAGATGAACACCGTGCTCTTCCTGGCGTCCCCCAGCCTTTCCGGTAGTGACGTAAAAAAAAGACCGTTACCATAGTGACTGCTCGTCAACAGATTGACACCGGTTTGAAACAGGCAAATATTACCCCTAAAGACAGGGAAAAAACACTTTTTTCTTTTTTCACATATCCGCATTATTACACACTTTGTTTGCATTTAATGAAGAAGAAAAAAAAAATCACAAAAAACAACGACAATAAAGTATATATTGGGGACTACAGCAAACCAAATTGAAAGCCATTATCCACAAATACAGATAATATGGCACATTAGTGAACTTTCCCAGGAGTGTCCGACCTACCAAAATAACTTCAAAAGCACAGACTCATCCAGGATGTCATGAAAGAACCCAGAACAAAAGTAAGCACTCCAAGCCTCACTTGGAGGTCAGAGTTCATGATTAAACAACACAAAGGCCTCATTTGTCCTAATGCATTCATTTGCAAAAAAAAAAAAAAATGAGGAAGATGATGATCCCTAAGACCTTAGGGAAAATATTCTTTGTACTTGACAAGACAAAAGAGGACGTTTTTGGAAGGTGTTATACCCATTGAGTGGTGTAAAACTAACACAGAAGTATAGGGAAAAGAACATACCAACAGTCAAATACTGTGGAAATATGAAGGTCTGGGAATGCTTTGCTTCTTCAAGAAATGGAGGACCTGCCGTATTGATGGAACCAAGAATTCTGCTTTGTTGCTCAAAATCCTGAATGAGAATCTCCATTGGTCAATTTATGACCTTATGTTCAAACCCACTTGTGTTATTGCAGCCGGACAATGATCAAAATGACACAAATGACTCAAAAACAACAATAAAAAAACCTGCAGGGTTTGGATACGCCGATTCATGAATAGCTTTTTTCTTTATAAATGACATCATCAGGTTAAAATTGCATTTTGTATGTACTCAGGTTACCTTTGATGATCTGAAACATTTAAGTGTGACAAAAAAGTAAAAACAAATTTAATCTGTAAAAAAGCAAACATTTCCCCAGCCCTGTAAATTATTCTGATTGCATCCTGAATATGTATAGCGAAATATATATAAATATATAAAATGTATAATTCTCTTGGAAAATAACAACGTTTAAAATACTTATTTTGATTCGCCTTACACGCTTAAAACGGTTCGGTTAATCCAGCTTGATCTCAGTCACATCTTAGTCTCTTTGTTGAGAGACCTTAAGTCTTAACAGCTTCTTGTAAGTAAACTAATTTTTCGTAATAAAGTAGGATACCTTTTGCAATATTAACGGGACAGGCTACGCTGCGCATGCCCAGTGCATCCTCACGTACTTTGGTAAATGGCTGCCAGGAAGGATGTACGGATGGGCCGCGTCTTCTCGCTGTGAAGCACACCCATCTGGAGGACCGTTATCTCGGGTGATTCCGAGTTAAAATGGTCGATACACAACCAACCAGGCTCCCGGAATCAGTTTTTCATAGTTGTGAACATCGCATTTGAAGCGTAAGTTGTCTTACTTCTCTGTTAAATGTTGCCTTAGCGCTGTAGCTACAAGCACAGTGTCTGCCATTCTGCTGCTCGTTAACTGCGCCGCAGTTGGGCTCTCTGACGAGGGCTTCCTCTATTTATTAAGCGGTTTATTGTGTTCGCTTTCACGTGTGTATTTGTGGAAGAAAATTGTGTGTGAGACGTCTTTATCTCCAGTTTAGTGGAAGAGTTGGTTTGTGCTGGTTGTGAGTTTGGCTAGCTGACAGCAGTACTAGCTAACTACGTCGGCTTTAATTGTTGGCACGGAGCCTCTGTGCATTCGGTGCAGCTCATCACCTCCACAAAGCACGTATACTGTCACTGCTGGTTGTTTTTCCTCGTTTAAACAGGTAATCTATGATAGCTTAGTCTAATCCATAGCCTTCATTTACTTTGTTTTCCCCACATAGCAGCAATCCATAAGCTTTGATCTAGTTAGCAAAGTGTTGCATTCTTTCTTTTGCGGCTTAGCTTGAGGGTTTGTTTCTGTCGAGACGGGTTACTAGAGTTCATGGCACTTACAACAGTTAATGCAGCACTCGGTCATCCATAACGTTTTAACTTCAGATAGAAAACAATCTCTGATTAACCCGTCAAGTTTCTTTCTTTTCGTTTGCCTCGTAGCGTTTTAAGTTACTTTTTTGTTTGCATCTTACAAGTATATTTATTTATATTGTGATACCGAGATGACAAAAAAATACAATGGAATTTGTAGAACTGGAGTAATACTGTTAACAATAGGCCATAAAAAAGAGGAACACTGTTAAACTAACATTACGCATTGAGCTGTTGGGAGAAGGCATTTAGATTAATGGCTTAAAGGTTTTGTTCTTTTTCTTATCCACATACTGACTAGCTGTATAATAGCTACATGTTATTATCTGGGCGAAAGTCTGACAGGTTGCTTAAAAATATTATCATACACACCTACAGTTTAGCCTAAGAGATGGTTATAGTCATCTATATGCTTTACGTATTATTTAGAAATAAAAACATATGTACAGATGGAAACAAAATGTTAATAAATATCAATAAATAACACGTTCATATCTCTCACACTTTCGAAAAAATCTTTAGGTTAATTATTGTTTATTCCCTATCACAAAAGTCAATCTTCATAATTAGCCAAGTACATGGTTTGTAAAAACAATGAAATGCCGTGAGATACAGGTAGCAAATGCAATTATGCATGCTCTCTGGGTAATTTAACAATTATTAAGATCATTATGCAGGCGATGCCACAGCTTCACTTTAAAAACAGTAATGCAGAAAGTTTTGAATGCTTGCACTGCAGGTTGTAAGGTTGTCAAAATAATCCAAAAATCGATATAATCAATATATAAAAGAATTACTCTAAGATACTTATTTTTGCCAAAATCAATATGAACTGACCCTTTCTTATTTGTCCAAATTGCCGCACAGCAGTGCAGAGATGCTCAGCCTGAACTGCTGGAAGTTTGAACTCTTTCAACTTTTTTTAGAACAACAAAACAGAACATGGCACACATAAAGTTGGCAAGAACACAGAAAGGAGGAGCACGGAGGAAATAAACGAAAGTAATACATCTTAAGTCTACCAGAAACACAAAATGCCAGGGGTGTCAAATCGTTCTAACACGCAAAATTAAAGAAGTATATCAAATGTTTTACGGCTTTTTTATTCTTGCTGTCTATTATTGAGCAAATAAAATTCTTTCTGAAAAGAATTATATTTTATATCTTTATTTGTCCCTCAGCTGTAACATTTATTTGTATCAACAGCAAATTTACAGGTAATTTGAAGCATACAGTGGCACCCTAAAGATAGTAAAATAAAATAATTACACAACTGAATCACAGGTACATACTTCGAAAAAGGATATTAACACTTATACAAGGTGTTATCATGCTTACTGTTTTGCCAAATAAGTGACACTTATTTTCTAAATGAGGGCTGAATTGTTTCATTGTTAGTGATTTCGCCCTTTTGAAGTAAGTTTTTAAATATTGCCATTTTGTAATTAATGATATTTTTTTTCTCTTTAACGACAAAGAACCCGGTGGCTTTTAAAAAATGTTGCCGCGGTATTGAAAATGGCATTGAATATTTTTCTTAGTATTGGTATCGAGTTTTAAATGTTAGTATTGTGACAATGATTCAAAGTACTGTCCGACAAAGTCGCTTTTTTTAACTCTTATGCAGAGTGACGTATCAGAAAAAAAAACTTTACACTGAAATTGAAATTTCTGACTGTTTCAGTCATTTTCATGACTCTTTCTGTTGGTTTCTTTGCAATGTTGATTTTCTGTGAGGTTCAGCATCAAAACGTGGACATCTGGTATGGGCATTCGATGTATTGGCTTGCAGAGTGTGAATGCGTTGGTCTTTAAATATCACACACAACAACAAATTGCATTCAAGGCCATCGGGATTGCGATATTGTAAACATTGATGTTGAAATGATGATTGCAATACGATCTATTATGCAGCTCTACCTGTACTTATTGAAGTTGTTTGTAATTTTGAGTAGGTGTAGCAGTTGCCTAAAGATTTAATGATATTTTACGATAAATGATTGTTTGTAAATGATTGTACGTAATACTGCATAAATGTTACTTATTTGTCGTTTATTCATGTGTGAACCTGCCACCAAAGATTACATGGACTCTGAGGTTGTGTTATGTAAAACATTTAAATTTAAGATAGTTGTGTTTTCATGTCATTCAAATGTATAAATATTTGAGAGTAGGTTAAAATATTTTTCAGGCATGAATGTATCAGGGCAGATACATTGTTACAGTCATAGATTGTGGTGCTGTTATATAAGGTAGAATTCTGCAAAGCAGTCTCTGTCCGGTGAATTCAGTTACGTAAGTTCTTCGCATCCTGTCCCAGTGCTGCAGGGGTATTAACTAATGAAGACTCTGAGAAATGTGAACACCAGAAAAGTCCTGCAGCTTTGCACAAATCACTGAGAATACAAGCATATTTTAGGTGTCACTTTACTGTTTTGTGAAATGTATAATACTGATATTTCTACTGAGCATGAATTGAAATATTTTTAGGTTGCTCAGGTGTGGAAAATGGCATCTTATATGAAATGTTTTTTTTTACATGTAGACTTCAGACAGAAATCTTATGTTACTGCAGTCAGCAGTTGTGAGGGATTACTAGTTTGCCTTCAGGATGGCAACATGTTGCGCCTTACATTTCCTGTTCTCTTACCTACATCATCTGCATCTACACAAAAGCTTGGTTGACACTATGGCTATTATTTAGAGTTCTATAGATCTATGAATCTGTGTAGTGTGTCTATGCAAAAACAGCTAAGAAAATGAGTAAGTAAACAAGTATGAAATACTTTGTGAAAAAGTTCAAGATTTCGGTTACTCATTTCTGAAAATGAAACTCATGTAATATAGATCCAATATAAACAGAGTGAAATATTTCAAGGTGTTATTTTGATGATTATGGCTTATGGATAACAAAAACCCAAAATTAAGTGTATCGGAAAATTACAATATTATGAAAAAGTTAAAAGCATATTTATAGAAAGTTGAGTGGAAGGAAAAAGTGTGGTAGGAAAAGTACACCAGCATCAGGGATAAAGGCAACCTTGAGAGGATTGTGACGTAATGTCCCTTCAAGAATTCACATGTGCAGCAAATGTCACATTCATTGTGTCAAACCAATCCTGAACCAGAGACATCAAGAAGCACCTTATCTGGGCTAGGAAGTGGAAGAACTGGGCTGTTTCTTAGTGGTCCAAAGTCTTTTCAGATTAAAGCCAAGTTCGCATTTCATTTGGTAAACAAGCTCCCAGAATCTGGAGGATGAGTGGAGAGGCACAGAATCAATGTTGCTTAAGTTTCAGCCTGAGGTTTCCACAGTGAGTGATGGTTTGGGGGTGCCATGTTATCTGCTGGTGTTAGTCCACTGAATTTTCTGAAGTCCACTATCAACGCAGACATCTACCAGGAAATCTTGGACCACTCCATGCTTCCTTCTGCTGACAAGCTTAATTGAGATCCCTATTTCATTTTCCAGCAGAACGTGGCACCTCCCCACTCTGCCAAAGAAACCAAAAGCTGCTTCAGTGACCATGATGTTACTGTGCTTGATTGGTCAGTAAGCTCACCCACCTGAACCCCATAGATATTCTATGGAGTATTGTCAAGAAGATGAGACACGAGACCCAGAAATGCAGATGACTTAAAAGTAACCTGGGGTTCCATCACACCTCAGCAGAACCCGGGCTGATTGCCTCCATGCCATGCTGCATTGATGCAGTAATTCATGCAAAAGGAGACCCAACCAAGTATGGAGTGCATAGAAATAAACATACATTTAAGAAGCCTGATATTTCTGTTTCATATATCCTTCTTTTTCATCTTATAAGCATGGAGTGGTTGACATGTACTGATAGATGGCTGCGTTGACTGTGGACTTAAGAAAACACAGTGGACTGCCACCAGCAGATGGTATGGCACCCCAGTTCATCACTGACTGTGGAAACCTCTCACTAAACCTCAAGCAGTGTGTATTCTGTGCCTCCTCACCCTTTCTCCAGACTCTGGGACGTTGATTTCCAAATAAAATGCAAAAAGAGGACATTGGACCACTGAGCAACAGTCCAGTTCTTTTCTTCTTAGCCCAAGTAAGATGCTTCTATCATATCTGGTTCAGGAGTGGCTTGACACGAAGAATTTGACAATCTATAGTCCACGTGTAGGATTCGTCTGTGCATAGTGGCTCTTGATGCGCTGACTTCAGCCTCAGTCCACTCCTTGTGAAGCTCCCCCAAATTCTTAAATGGACTTAGCTTGCTTGTATTTCTGTTTTTCCATTATCAGCGGAAAAAAGTAAGCAAATAGTGATTTGAGTCTTTAGTAACGTATTGCAGTGATGATTGCAACAAAAGCCCTGATGGGCAGAAAGACATTATTGAGGGAATGTGTTGGATCATATTTTAAACTTCTTAAATTATTGGTGATATTAAATAGGGTATCTTGTTTTTTTTCTTCTAAAAACCTAAAGGCGCTTTGATAAAGGTGTTTTCAGAGTCATTTCTGAGGACTGATCAGTTGATTCTTGCCTTAAATTCTGGCGGCAGCCTCTCGTCTGTACTTGTCGCTCTCCATAAATAGTTTGTGGTGTGCTTTTAATGTGCTTTTATGATTTAAGACTGGTTGGTTTTAGCTTTATAGTCAGGTCTGCAAACTAACTGTCTTGTTCCTGTTGCAAGGGGTCATCTGTCCAAACCTGAACAGAATCCCATGACTGTATTGTGATATGGAAAAGTTCATGTATAGCCAGACATACTAATTGGACAAGTTGAGGGTTGGGGCATCGAGCTAGCCCATTGGTATCATGAAAGTGGATTTACTACAAGAGTACAGGGCTTCAATGGGCCGGAGTGTCCTATAAAAGGAGTGAGTAAACTGTTATGTCTACTCATGCATCGTTTATATTGTACTGTGATAATACATTTGGCTACTGTTTATACGCATTTGGTTCAATAAGAAGGTGATGACTAGGAATGGACAAAATGGACTTAAAATTTCATCACAATATTTGGTGATATCTATTGGATAAGGACTACAGACACAAATTCTGCTCTTAAAAAAAAGACAAACCTTAATGATATCAACAAGGAACAACATACTGATTATTGAATAGGCTACTTCAGGATAACATCAAGTAGTGCAATTATATAGCTAAATGGTACACAATAAATGCATTTAATGATTTTTTTTCCAGATGTTGAGATTCATTGCTGGATTTGAAGAAAATATATTTATTGCATATTATTAGCCTTATATTTAAGTCATATTTTAGCAAATATGACTTAGGCAATTATGATATGAGGCTGATGATATACATATTAAAAAATAGTTTTTTTTCCCCCTGTAAACTTTTTTTAAGCCTCTTTGCAGCATATTTGAGTGTCTTTTATTTCTTTCTTCTCATTCATTCTTCACTTCTCCCATGGCTCCTCAGATTCCTGTGACCTTCATTATTCCTGCTCTTTTGTTGCTTCCTGCCTTGCGTCTTCTTTTCGTCCCTTCTTTTCCTCCTGTAACTGCTCCATATTAAATTTCGATTCTCCTTTTGCATCGTCTCTCTTTCTTCACAGAGCACCCGCTATCCACTTCTCATCTTAGAGGTGAGTTCCACCTGCCAATCATTGTTTAACCTGAGGCCATGGCAGTGAAGGACCGTGTAGAAGCGGTGCTCAACGTGGGTCTGCGCGTTCCCAGCATTATGCTGCTCGATGTGCTGTATCGATGGGATGTAAGCTCCTTCTTCCAGAAGATCCAGCGCTCCAGCCTTTCAAACAACCCTCTGTTTCAATACAAATATCTGGCACTCTACCTGCACTATGTAGGTCAGTACTGGTCTAACCTATACACACACACACACACCCCTACACACACACACTCATTCAAGGAATTTACGGTATGAAAATCCCTGTAAGTACACCACCTTGCAAAAGTCTAAATTCCTTTTGCACTTCATATTTTGTCACATAATTCCCACAAACTTAAATAAACTTTATTTGGTTTTTTTGTGATTTATAAATACCGTATTTTCCGCACTATAAGGCGTACCGGATTATAAGGCGCACCTTCAATGAATGGCCTATTTTAGAACTTTTTTCATATATAGGGCGCACCGGATTATAAGGCGCATAGAATAGAAGCTACTGCAGTCAAAGGTTTGACTGGGGTTGTGTTATGCATCCACTAGATGGAGCTGTGCTAAAGAGAATGTCAACAAAACAGTCAGATAAGTCAGTCAAACTTTATTAATACACTACAAACCAGCGTTCTGATAACTCCATTCACTCTCATGGTAAGGTCTCCTCTACATAGAATTCTATTGAATAGAGCCAACCGCACGTTAGGAATGCATTGGAGTCTATGAAGTTGAAATCAAACGTTAGTTAAAACGTGAAAGGGAACTTTTCCCTGATTCAGTAAACATGTAAAAGAAACAGTTTGATGCACTAAATCAAACGTTAGTACTGTTAACCTTTCCTGTTTCTGTCCCCTGACCGTAGTCTGATGACACAGGGGAGACGCTTTCTCCAGGGCCGAAGTTACTAGTTTCCTCGGGGTTAACTCCCTCACTCATACGTTGCTGAGTTGAGCATGAAGAAACAGCATCAAAACACTGAGTTGTTGACGAGATTCGGGGTTCTTTTTAATGACTTTGCAGCACATAAAAACACAGGGCTTACAGACTCATACACCGTCTCTACCCACCCCACACACACAATAATACCGACGTCACTCCTTCACTCTTGATTCTCAGCTACGGCAGCACACAGCGCCACCTCTGTCCGGAGGAGTAATGTCAACATCTTCCATACACACACACACAAAACATACACCCCACACACTGAGCTTCTAATCACATATAGTTCAGGCAATTCCTGCAACAGTACATTCAAACGTTATACACATACAAGTGGTGTTGGACTAGGAGTAAGCACAGTACAGGTGTTTACCGCTATTACTTCGGCGACACCCCTGACTACGGTAGCCGTAATGCTGCAAGCGGTGCGGCTTTGTAGTTTACCGGTCGTACTGAAACATTTTGACAGAGCGCCGTGTACAACCAGTATGGATCAACCAATTAACCAATTGATCCATATATAAGGCGCTCCGGATTACAAGGCGCACTGTCATTTTTTGACAAAATTAAAAGGTTTTTAAGTGCGCCTTATAGTGCGGAAAATACGGTAAATAATAAAACATTTCTTTTAGCTGCTTAACAAAATTTAACTCCCCAAATTTCTAACATTCACGAATTGTAGCCAGGGACAGGACAAAATCGATCCAAGGGCCACAAATGGTCCTGGAAGCACTGGTCTAGAACCATCTTTTTTGCCTCAAACAGCTGCAAATGTTTTAAAGGTTTGCCACCAGCAGCTTTGTCGGTTCTTCATGTGTGTACAGCAAATTTCTTCTCTTACCAAAAATGACCAATTAGATTTAGGTCTAACACATGAATGTGCTTTGATCTAAACTATTAAATTGTAGCTCTGGTTGTATGTGAACTTCTGCCCCAGTCTCAACTCTTCAGCAGCCTCACATTTTTTTTCCATGATAAATCTGTATTTAGCTCTTCCAGTCATCCCATTTTTTACTCAGTCTGGTTTTTGTCTCTTCAGCTTTTTCTTTCACCACTCAGCAACATGCTTGAGTATAATGTGCAAAAAGACAAGGATAATAGTGGTTTCTTTTGCTTAACCTCTTGCTTTGAACTCACAGTAATATAGAAGTTCAGTTTTTATGTTTTTATTATTTTTAATTAAGGAGAATAAAAGACAGTTTTTAAAGACTAGTGGTTTTCTTGCTTTTCTGAAGGAAAGAGCTGGTGTTATAGCTCCAGTCTTTCAGGGCTGGCGAGAGGGATTTAACAGTCTAAACAGGTCTGATTTCTGTCTCTTTTCTGTCTTCAAACCAGCAGTGGAATTATTTGAATGGAAAGACCTCCTCAAAGCACGATTCCCATTTGGTTTCACTGGTAAAGCCTTTTCTGAGTTCAGCTTTTTCCACCTCATAGGAAAAGATTTCTGGTGAAGACAAAAAAGAGCTTTTAACCCAATTGTTTTTTTAGAAATTGTGAGTTCCAGTATTAGATCACAGCTATTCTTTTCCCATCTTTAATTCATTTGTTAAATGTTCCTGAAATTCATACAAAAAGTCAAACTGCCAGTGAAATACCAATTTATCACTACCCAACCTCCACTGCTCAAAGATGTCCCTTTTTAAAGCATATCTTTACTATTTCTCTTCCCCTGTAATCAAATTAAAATGGAGTAGATGTCAGTTTTGGGTTTAAACATAAGCCTATGAGAATATTATGAAGACACAAAAATGACCAGAGCAGCCAAAGTTTCCTCTTACAGAAAAAAGAGCTGTTTGCATGGCTGAGAAAGAACCAACAAGCAAAGTATAAACTTTTCTTAGCTTGTTTTTTTTTTTATGGCTGCTTTTTTCCCTCAAGCTTGGCTGCAGTTTGTTGATGAGCCAATAGGCTCGGTATGCACTGATGAGCACTTCGGCTGGACCTGCAGAATAAAGAGGGAGCAAGCCAATAAAACCAAATTAGCTGTTAATGTGCAAGGAAGAATTTCTGGACATGCTTTTAGGTTGTAGAGTAGGATAAGGTTGTTTTATTGCAGAAAGTTTCAACATTTCCAGATAGTTGCATAAAATGTCTCAAACACAATATATGGATTTTATGACTAAAAACAGATCTACTTTCAAGAAATGCTAGAATGCTTTAAAAATGTCCTCTGTTTTTTGTAATATATGTATATTTTTGTGTAGGTTACATCCTGAGCCTGGTGCTTTTGACTCTGCCTCGTCAGCACCTGGTTAAACTCTACTTGTATGTTCTGACGGCCCTGCTGCTTTTTGCTGGTCACCAAGTCTCCAGGTATAAACACACACAAACCGTCCTATTCTCTCAGGCTTGGAGAAACCTTATTATCAGAAAAGCGCCGATCAGAATGTTGTAGCCGTTTTCCGATCTTAGACTTTGATTTCACTTTAAGAACTATAATTTCTGAAGCTATGAGAACAACACTTTAAATGTTCTTTCTAACCTTTGTGTCACGTGCTGTGATTGTATATATTAGGAGCACAGGTGACATCTTGCTGCATGTGTGAGAGGGAACAACTGCTGTAAAACAGGCCTTGGTATTACTTTTAGAACCAACAAAAAGAAATACGAAGTTGTAAACTGTCTTTAGGATCTTATATCACCAATTAATAGGTTTAGCAAGGCTAAAACAGCATTCTTTGTGTTTATAGAGTGGTTGCAATAGTACGTCAGCTAACTTCCTGTCCGCCACACTTGGGGACATGCAGAACAGAGCGATAACCAGACAGCTACTGAACTGACACCATCAAGGTTTTCTGATGCAGAATTAGGATTTTCAGCTGTTGCAAACAAAGACAAAGAGTTATTATTTATCAGTCATGATCACAAATCGAGACAAGTAAACAGAGGGATATCCTTGTCTGCTCATATCATTTCATGTCCGTTTAGTTACTTCTATATAAATAAACTTACCTTACTGTCATATGTTCTTGAAGGAAGACTGGTTGATTTTTTATTTTTATTTGGCCATCACCAGGCCGGTCCTTGGGTTAGATCAGAGGTGCCCAAGTTCAGCCCTCCTGAGCTACCATCCAGCAACGTTTAGATGCATTCCTTCTCCAACACACCTAAATCAAATAAATGGCTCGTTACCAGGCAGCTGCACAGCTGAAGGACAGCTGATGAGAGAATTCAGAAATTTGATTCAGCTGCTCTCAAGGACTTGGGCACCACTGGGCTAGATCTATGTTGAAGTCTACTGATAATTTATTGACAGATGTGAGTAGAGTATTCTGGTTTGGAAAATTTAACAATTTCAAAATGCACTGCCTGGCCAAAAAAAGACACATCTTTAACATCTTAACACATTTTTGGTAGTTTCTGCAATCCCCTTAAATGTTTTCTCTGCTTGATGCATGCCAATGATTTGACTCTTCTGAAACAGACAGACATCTTTTCCACGACCACAGGATGTGTCTTTCAACAAGGTTGTTTAAGAAATGAGAAGCAACTCATTGCACCAGTTGGGGTTAAATAACTTGTTGCCACCTGAAACATAATCGGCCATGCAGTAATTATCCAATGGGAGGCTCGTACCTATTTGCTTAGTTAAATCCAGGTGGCGACTTTTGTTTTGGCCAGGCAGTGTATTGCCTATGCACATAAATTTGCAGAGAAGATCTAGATAGTAACTTGTCAATTTGATAGTTTTAGGCATGTTAGGTATATGTTAAAGTTAGGCACACTGCAGTGCAGGTTATAGACAAGTTGTACGTTTCCAAATCAAAAGCCTGTGACCAGTTGTGCTTGCTAATAGTTACTAAAACAAAAGGAAAATTCACATCTTGCTCATATACACAACTACTACAATTCTCACCCAGTTAGATGTAAACTAGTTGTGTGCTTTACTGACAACACCAAGACAGACGGAAATTGAAAGTCCAAAACAACAAAGGGGAAGCTTTGTTGAACTCTGCGGCTTTCTGTAATCTGCAGAAAGCGTTGCTCTCTCTGCACCTTCTTTGCAACATAAATGAACCACTGATAAGTCTCAACATTTTGTGGAAGATAAAGTTTCCATTTGAATACCTGATGGAAAATGGATAACTTTTGAGTTTAGTTCCTTAATTATTAACAGGATCTGAGCAAAAGAGTGTTCTCAGTATGGCCTCGTAGCGCTTATGTATGGTTTGTTTACCTATCAGAAAAGGTTTGTTCGATTCCGGTCAACGGTTGGTTCCTTTTTTTGTTCAAAACCAGCCACAGGATATATGTGACCATGCTCAGCTGAGAGACATAAGGCTCGTCTGTGAGATACATGATGTAGCATTTGTTGCTTAGCATGTATAAACCTCTCTGTTCATGCGTAAATGGCAATTCCTGGACTGTCTCTACTGAAGCTACAGCCTAAACCAGCTCAGTTTGGCCCATTGGAACTTTTCATTTAGAAATAAAGTGGCAGAATTTTCATCCCAGGTTATAAAAAAAAAAAGGGAAATAAAATAGATCACAAAAATACATATGATTGCCATATGTTTTTAATATCAGCATCTTAGAAAAGCCCATCTTAGTCGATCTCTACTCAAGAAATATCAATGATAAGTGTGAATGACTAGGTCAGTTTTCAGGTGGTACTACACTGTAAATTGGTGTTATATAAAATCTCACAATAGATTTTATTTATGCTCCATGCTCATTTTTTTTAAACTCTTTTGTCAGAGATTATGTTCGCAGTGAACTGGATTCAGGCTATGAAGGACCGGTCTACCTGGAACCACTTTCCACGAACAGATTCACCACTGCACTCATAGGTATAATGTTACATATTTATGCACGATAACTGGGTGCACAGAATTTCCTGATGTATTAGACCAAGTCATACTCTGGATGTCGTGCGCACAAACCGCTGTTACAATGCTAGTTTTTTGTTTGTTTGTTTTTTATATCAAAAAGTCACAAATCATTTCAAACTTTTTTCCATCTTTTAACGTGATGTGTGTCTTGTACAATCTGATGAAAAAGCAAATAAATGTGAATGGGCCTAATTGTACAAAATAAAATTGTTGCAATATCCCGTTTGCAGAGGTCTGCATACTGTTACTGCTTGCAGAGTCACCTTTTGACTAAATTTTAGCGTTCAGACTTCTATGGTGCACAGAAAATCACAACATCAGTGATAATGAATTTAATGACCATGCTATGGCACAATGTGTTCTGGTCTGATGAAAATAATGCTGAAATTTAGGGCCACGGTTCCAAATGGTTTGCTTGGCACAAACCACTCGATGGCTGTACTGAAATATGGTGGAGGCAGAACAATGCTGTCTCATTACTCTTAAGATAGTTCTCTTAAGTTTTCAAACGATTGATCATAATATGTTTTATTTTTTTAACAACTTTTAGGTCCACTGTAGGAAGAAGAGCTGCAGGAGTAGTAGTTACGTAATTTTTCTTATTTAATTTAATCTCTTTTGAGTTTATTATTTATTCCTAAAAATGGAAGGTATGCACAGTGAGCTGTTTGATTTAGCTCTCGTATTGGCGTCTAGTTTTCTTTTGAAGAGCCAATGCTGTCTAAAAAAACATCTCCTTCCTTTATTTACCAGTTGTTAAAGATGCCTTTACTAAAAATAAACTATAGATTTTAGTGGCGTTAACTGATATTAAATAGACCAGCTACCACATCTAGCATATTTATGTTGGTTTGTTTTAAGAGTATAAAGTTGCAGTGTTTCTGCATTGTAAGACCTTGGTGTATCAGACAAGTGAAAGGAAATAGAGTCTGCTTGGTTATTAATAGACCTCACAAAGTGCTGATTTCACAGATGATGCCTCAGAAAGCAAATATAGGAGAGAAGCTGAGGATAAACAAATCTCTTTTTCTCTACTGAGCATATTTCAAAATGACTGAGCATGATTCAGAATGACTCAACGTTCTGTGCTTATTAATGTCCATGATTTAAATTTGAATACATTTGCCTTTCAGGTCAGCTTGTGGTGTGCACTCTATGTTCCTGTGTGATGCAGACCAAGAGGATTTGGCTTTTCTCTGCACACCTCCTCCCACTGGTGGCCAGGCTGTGTCTGGTCCCACTGGAGACCATTGTCTTCATCAATAGGTTTTCAATGATCTTCACAGGTCTGGAGGTCATTTACTTCCTGGCTTCTAACTTACTGGTACCCTATAACTTGGCCAAGACTGCCTACAGGGAGCTCGCTCAGGTAATACATTATTAATGTGGCCTTTTGGTGAAAGGTTCTCACGTTTTTCTCATAAAGCTTCAGTTCTGAGATGTATCCTCCTGATATGAATAATGTGCCTAATTACCTTCTTTTCTGTACTTCTCTGTCTCCCAGGTGGTAGAGGTCTACGGCTTGCTAGCTTTAGGTATGTCCCTGTGGAACCAGCTGGTTCTTCCCGTTCTCTTTATGTGTTTCTGGCTAGTGCTGTTCACTCTTCAGATCTACACCTACTTTAGCACCAGAGATCAGCCAACCTCAAGGGAGAGGCTCCTTTTTCTCTTCCTTACAAGGTAAGACAACAACAGCTTTCATCAAAGCGTGAGGGCCTTCCCAGTTTGTGTATAACAATTTTTTTTTTACTCTGTATGCTCTTATGTATAATTTCACTGACAAAAATAGTCATTCATAAGGAATGATTGGATTTCGCTGGAATTTGCCCCCCATGCAGACCAATGCTTGATATTTAAATGATTCAATCTACCAGAAGCTAAAACTGGCACCAAAAAGGATTAGTGGTGGCGTCACGAATGGATCAATAATATTTTTGCTTCCTTTGAGTCTTCACTCAATTACAGCTTCCACACTGAAGAGGAGTGTTGTCTGCATGACCTAGTTTTGTTTAATATGGAAAACAAATATGAATTTCCTTCATTAATTCAAATTAATTTGTTCAGGGACAGCATATGGTCATTATTACAGAGTAACTCTTGTCCTGTACATTGGTATTCTCGCTGCTAGCTTATTTGCAGAACCAGTCCCTGTTTGGGCTTTCTTTTTTTTTTAAAGTACCAAAAATCATGTAATATAGTTATTCAGAGAAAGGTTATACAAAAAAAGGTACTATAAGGGTGAAATCTCACACACTTCCGAAAAGAATTTAAGAACAGAAATAAAAAAAACATTGACAAAACAATATTCATTTCAACAGATGCCAGAGCTACAAGGGTTGGACAATGAAACTGAAACACCTGTCATTTTAGTGTGGGAGGTTTCATAGCTAAATTGGACCAGCCTGGTAGCCAGTCTTCATTGATTGCACATTGCATCAGTAAGAGCAGAGTGTGAAGGTTCAATTAGCAGGGTAAGAGCACAGTTTTGCTCAAAATATTGAAATGCACACAACATTATGGGTGACATACCAGAGTTCAAAAGAGGACAAATTGTTGGTGCACGTCTTGCTGGCGCATCTGTGACCAAGACAGCAAGTCTTTGTGATGTATCAAGAGCCACGGTATCCAGGGTAATGTCAGCATACCACCAAGAAGGACGAACCACATCCAACAGGATTAACTGTGGACGCAAGAGGAAGAAAGCTGTCTGAAAGGGATGTTCGGGTGCGAACCCGGATTGTATCCAAAAAACATAAAACCACGGCTGCCCAAATCACGGCAGAATTAAATGTGCACCTCAACTCTCCTGTTTCCACCAGAACTGTCCGTCAGGAGCTCCACAGGGTCAATATACACGGCCGGGCTGCTATAGCCAAACCTTTGGTCACTCATGCCAATGCCAAATGTTGGTTTCAATGGTGCAAGAAGCACAAATCTCGGGCTGTGGACAATGTGAAACATGTATTGTTCTCTGATGAGTCCACCTTTACTGTTTTCCCCACATCTGGGAGAGTTACGGTGTGGAGAAGCCCTAAAGAAGCGTACCACCCAGACTGTTGCATGCCCAGAGTGAAGCATGGGGGTGGATCAGTGATGGTTTGGGCTGCCATATCATGGCATTCCCTTGGCCCAATACTTGTGCTAGATGGGCTGCCAAGGACTACCGAACTATTCTTGAGGACCATGTGCATCCAATGGTTCAAACATTGTATCCTGAAGGCGGTGCCGTGTATCAGGATGACAATGCACCAATACACACAGCAAGACTGGTGAAAGATTGGTTTGATGAACATGAAAGTGAAGTTGAACATCTCACATGGCCTGCACAGTCACCAGATCTAAATATTATTGAGCCACTTTGGGGTGTTTTGGAGGAGCGAGTCAGGAAACGCTTTCCTCCACCAGTATCACGTAGTGACCCGGCCACTATCCTGCAAGAAGAATGGCTTGAAATCCCTCTGACCACTGTGCAGGACTTGTATATGTCATTCTCAAGATGAATTGATGCTGTATTGGTCGCAAAAAGAGGCCCTACACCATACTACTAAATTATTGTGGTCTAAAACCAGGTGTTTCAGTTTCATTGTCCAACCACTGTAGATCAGGGGTATCTCAGGGAATATCAAAACAGAAAAAAATCATTGTATACAAAATTAAACATTACTACTCAAGTTGAAAATAATCTGATTCCAGTAACCAGCCAATTTCTTGCTATGTCTCTGGTTTATAAACTTGCAAAAAAATATTATTAAAGGCACCCTGTGATTTACTGGTTCAACAGTTACTGCTCTTTTAAAGCCTGCTTGTTCTTTCTTCTTCTCCAACCATGCCTTCAGTATTGCAGAATGTTGTAGTACACCGTACTCTCTGCTGGGTTTGGTTTTCACCGTCTCATTCATCGCACTGGGAGTTCTCACGCTCTGCAAGTTCTACCTGCAGGGCTACAGAGCCTTCGTCAATGACAACACCATGCACAGGTTAGGATCTTTGCTTGTTTAGTTGAGGCTGTGTGTTGGAATGCATCCCAAATGTTATATCAGTCTCCCGTTTATGCAGAGGAATGACTGAAGGCATCACGCTGCTTATCCTTGCTGTGCAAACCGGCTTGATAGAGCTACAGGTCATCCATCGAGCCTTCCTCCTCTCGATCATCCTCTTCATTGTTGTTGCTTCCATTCTACAATCCATGCTGGAGATCGCTGATCCCATCGTTTTGGCTCTGGGAGCCTCCAGAGACAAGTAGGAAAAACTCATAATGCACTTTTTTTTATTCATTTAAAGATATTTTGTTATATTTATTCAAACATTTTAATTCTGTGTTTTCAATCTTGTAGGAGTTTGTGGAAGCACTTCCGTGCAGTATCTCTTTGTCTGTTCCTGCTGATCTTTCCGGCTTACATGTCCTACATGATCTGTCAGTTCTTCCACATGGACTTCTGGCTGCTCATCATCATCTCCTCATCAATCCTCACCTCACTTCAGGTAGATCACAAGCATACTGATGTTAAATGGATTTATTTGATAAAACGTCTATCAGTTGTTGACCAAAGAGCTTTCACAGCTTCATTAAGAAATCACATTATAATATTACTCCATGTCCAAACATAGAAGGAAAATAAGCTACATTTTCAGCTGTTCAGCATTGTTTAGCTGTCTTCTTTGTGGCAAAAGTCTTTTAATACACCCTGATTTTCCATACTAGGTCTTAAATTACATTTAGCTAGGTATCATATTTGTACACATTATGGCTTCCTCCATCAACTTCCTTTTTCCAGAAATAAACAAGTGGCATTCATATGTTCTGTGATTTGTAAGTGTGGTTATATAAATGGTCTTTTTGAGGGGAATTTTTATCCAGACATTCAGCTTTCCTTGCCAATCTGTCAAAGCCTCTGAAACATCCTTATTGAATGAAAACAGCATTAAAATGGTGTTTGCTTATCTGCTACTAGCTCCTTCATCAGGGAAGGTGTCTTATTTACCAAGGTTTGGCTTATTAACAGCAGTGAGCACTGAAGTTTAATAACCCAGATGTAAAGGCTCTGCAGTCACGTGCTACAGGTGAAAAATACCAATTGAAGTTGTCGACGCTTTGTTTTATTTTGCTAAAGTTAATAATTATAAAGTAGTTCATAAATGTAAATAACGGTGTTAAAAAGATCTTTAAAAGTCCTACGTTTAACCTTCATTCACCACCAGGTTCTTGGTACTCTGCTCATCTACGTTCTCTTCATGGTGGAGGAGTTTCGTAAAGCTCCGGTGGAGAACATGGACGAGGTTATTTACTGTGTTAATGGGACCTACAGATTGCTGGAGTTTCTGGTAAATGTTTCCGAATACATTCTGATTGTGACGGTTTTTACAAAGGAAACATCACACATTATTAGAGATAATGTACCAGTCAGTTAGCCAGAGTTCAGAATCAGCCGATTTTCTCTCGATCGGCTCTGATCAGTTATTGGCAGCTCATTCACCTATTCATTAAAAGCATCAAAAACTTTTTTCTGTTTAATTAAAAATGAAAGGTTAGGTAGATGTACTTTGATGCATAAATGTGAATGATCTTTTTTCCACTATCAAGGAATCTACATCACGTTTGTTCCGTGTTTTAGTCCTTAGTGAAAAAATGATCATTAAAAACAGCAAAATCAGTTTTTTGTTTTACTTACTGTCATTAATTTTTGTCTCATCAGGTCGCAGTGTGTGTTGTGTGCTATGGCATATCAGAGACTGTATTTGGTGAGTGGAGTGTGATGGGCAGCACCATTATTCTGGTCCACTCCTACTATAATGTTTGGCTCAGAGCCCAGCTGGGCTGGCAGAGCTTCCTGCTCAGGAGAGATGCTGTAAACAAGATCAAAAGCCTCCCAACTGCAACCGATGCACAGCTGGAGCAGTATAATGACATCTGTGCCATTTGCTTCCAGGTACATTAGTGTTTATAAAGTGGCTGGTTTTTGTTTTTATCCTCACTGCTATAGACAATGCTATTTTTTAATAGAATTGTAGTCAGATTCTATGTTATGATTATTATCGGCTTGTGACATAGGAAATGACAATATTATTAAATTTGTAAGCTATTGTTTTTGTTTTTTTCTTCTTTTGGTGCATATTTTAACATGTTATTTGTGTTACAACGTCCTCTGAAGCGGTTCCTGACATTATATTAAATCAGTTAAAAGGAAGCTTCTTGTGTCAATCTCTCATGCTGTAATTACTGTTGGCCATCATTTGCCACCACTTCAATTCTTAATTTTCTTTGGCATATTTATTCAAAGATATAACTTTATTGTATTTTTTATGTATTTTTGGGGGGGGTTTTCTGAGTAAACGTTAGGTGGTGGTTACTTTTCTCATGATATTTAGTTGTCTTTATTTCCTGTTTGCAGTAAAAGGCTACATGAACAGGAAGGAATATGAACCCTGGCCTCATGTTGTTGTTTTTTTTCTTGCAGGACCTGAACAGCGCGGTGATCACTCCTTGCAGCCATTTCTTCCACGCTGGCTGCCTGAAGAAATGGCTGTACGTCCAGGAGACGTGTCCTCTTTGTCACTCCCAACTCAAGAGCCAATCACCAGCCAGCGGAGGTCCCAACCAAGACATCCCTGCAGCCGATCCGAGCCCTGCTGGACAGGAAGGAGCCGCTGCTGTTGATAAGGAGGGGGATTCTCCTGATAATGATGTGAAAGAGGAGGGAGGTGATGGAACAGCCACGTTGGCTGAAGAAGCCTCCTCTTCCTCTGGCATGCACTCTGCTCCTCTGTACCTTGTCAGGCCTCTGCTATCATCCTCCTCATCTTGTTCCTCTTCCTCATCAGTGACTGATTCCATTGAGAACCAGTTGCTAACAGATCACCCATCTACATCCTCCTGCTCTACCTCTAACACACCGGACATTCCCGCCAATCTTCGGTTTCGCCCCCACATGGTTGCCCCCTCCATCCTTCACCACTCCTCTTCCTCCGCCCCACAAGTACTGAACCCTGCAGAGGTAGACCCGCAGGAGATTTACTGATCCAACATTGCACTCCGAACAGCTCTTTTGCCAATCTGAAGATGTTCCTTCTCCATGCTCATCTAGAGCTACACATATATAACATACCAACATGCATGCACTTAGAAACAGATTCTCCACACTTCCCTTCCTTTTTTTTCTTCCTTTTAGCTTTTGCTGGGAAAACCTTCTTCTTATCCAGGGTTCCTATGCAGTTTTGAAAAGGATGGGATTTGATTTCACAACTTCTCAGGTTAGATTCATTTATAAAAAGGAGATAAGGTTTTGGAAAACATTTCTAATTCCAGACTTTATTCCCAACTAATAAATATCTAATATTCCCCAAGCAGATTTCTTCTTATCTCACTTCGCCTTGGGTTTTATTTGTGTTTGCTTGTGATTTACATGTTAAACTCAGCCCAATACAGAAACTTTGGGGTAACTTTACATTGATGTGCTTTACTAGTACTATGGATGGGTGATGCTGGCCTAAAATAAAATATTATCTTGGTTTTTCGGGGTATTTCCTTGCCATACTCTTAATGACAATGATTTTAAAAAAGTATTTTATGTCCCTTTGGCAATAAATCTGTTACTGCATAGAGTCAACTTGCCTATTATCAAATGGTTTACTACAATACAATACTTGCATTAGGTTGTGCTTTTGTACGGCTACACAGCACATGATAATTTCATTCAATCTTATTTTTAAATGTAAGGATAGATATTGATGCTCATATTGAACCAACAGTGGAAAAAGAGCAAACCATGTTGTTTGATTTTGGGGTTTGTAAATGACTTAAGTTCTTATCACAATAATCTGCTTTCCTAATAACAATAAATGAGATGATAATTGCCATTCTCTAATTCATAGATTAAAAATGGGACAAAAGTCGACAAAGAAATTTGGAAAAGAAGTACTTCTGAAAACTGCATAGGAACCCTGCATATCAGTTTCTGAGAGAGAGAATAATTCGGTTCTTTAGCCTATATTCATTAGTGCTTAAAACAGAAATGACTGGATACACATATTTAACTACATTTTGGTAATTTTATCATGAAACGTTACCTGAATCTATCCCCCGTTAAGACATGCTGGGAGTCTTTTTTTTTTTTTTTTTTTTTGTCCCCCTTTATTTTCTCGAGCGTTACAGTGATCCATCTCAGAAATGCTACATCCTGTCTACAAAATGTGAAATATTTTAGTACAATATATATCTGACTCTGAAGTTTAGTTTCATTTCATCAACCAAATCATACCTTGATTCTCTTACAGCAGTCATATTTACTTGTTTAGTCCTCCCCGCCTTGGATTTATCTGATGTCCTGTCCGTGCCATGACCTGCAGAAAGTGATCAGAGGCCGAGACGGCTACGAATGACAATGGATAACTTATGGTTACATTTTAAACTGTGACAGTCTTAACATTTCATAAACTTTAAAAGTGTTTTTCTTTTTTTTGTTTCTTTCACATTGACATTTGTTTTTAACTGCGGGGTGAAAGCGGTTGGGAGTATTGGAGAAAACAAAGAATTAGCAGATACTGAATGTCGTTTCTTGTGGCCATCACATGACCTGAAGCCTGGTGCTAAGCAGAGGACACGTGACGTTGTCCAAACCGTTTGTTTCGATGTGAACTAATCAGTGGTTTCACATGGGATGTCTAATTAATTTTGTATGTCAAAGCTTTTGCTATAACACCTCTTCAATGTTTGAATCAGATTTGCATGGCTGGTCCCAGCAAAAAGCATCTGTATTCCTCTCCGCCAAAGTTTTGCATCAATGTTGTTATTATTATTATTATTATTATTATTATTAAGGTCAATTTTACATCATTTCTTAGGACAGTGCAGTGCACCGTGCAAATGGACAAAAGTTGGAAGTTAAAGTTTTGTGACATTTCAGAGTGTAAATACAGTGCCTTGCAAAAGCGTTCATACACCTTGATATTTTTTCCCCACGTTTTGTCATCTTCCAGCAACTTTGATGCATTTCATTGGGGTTTTATGCTGTAGACCAACACAAAGTTGTGCACTTTTTGTTAAAAAAAAAAAAAGAAAAACTGATTCTTTTAACGAAAAAGAAAAAAAATCTGAAAAGCATGCGTATACTATATATATACATTCAGCACTTTCTAATTCAGTACGAGGTAGAGCCACCTTCCACTGCAGTTACAGCTGCAGGTCTTTCTGGATATGTTTCTACCACCCATGCTCATCTAGTGACTGACATTTTTGCCCCATTCTTGTTTGCAACAGTGATTTTCAGGACTTGCCACAGATAGATTTAGTTCTGTTCTGAGTGTTTGGGATCATCATATTCTGGAAGTTGAACCTTTGCTCCAGTCTTTTGCAGCAGCTGACATGTTTTTTTCTAAGTTTGTGTTTGGCTTCATCTATCTTTTTATCAAACCTGCCCAGCTTCCCTGTTCCTGCTAAAGAAAACCTATAGCTATTCTGCTACTGCCATGTTTTACCCAGGGCATGTGCTTGGGATGATATGCAGTGTTAAGTTTCCCACCTTACGTTGCACTTTGCATCTAGGCCGAAAAGTCATTGGTCTCATCTGACCAGAACTTCCTCATTTCCTGTTTCCCCCACATGGCTGATGGGAAACCGTAAATGGAAACTGATTGATCGAACAGTGCTCTGTGTAATGTTCATAGTCACTTCTTGTTTTAAAGCATAACTCTCTATAATTACTGAGATTTTCATTTGTAAAAGTTGGTAAAATGCATTTATTTTCCTTCCACTTTACAGCTTTGTGCAGCTTGCTGTTGGTCTATTGCAAAAAATCCCAATAAAATCCCTTAAAGTTTCTGGTTGTAATGTGAATGAAAAAAAAGTGGAAAAGTTTTAGGGGTAGGAATACTTCAAATGCAAGGTAGTGTGGGTCCGCATAGCTGACATGGAGCCTCCTGCTTTATTCACGATAAAGCTCAGCTGATGAATCATGCTTTACCTGATACGCTAACGAGAGCTGAAACCTGTTCCTAGCAGGAACCAATCACTATGCTTCATCTGGGCGATCGGTATATTCCTGCAGCTAAGTCACCTCCATGAGATGTTATTACCAGCAAATCAGGCCATTTAAGTTCTTAATCTTTGTCCACCAACCCTTATATATGCTCAGATGCTCAAGTTGGTTCTGGAACTTAGACAATATGCCAGGATGGTAGATGAATGAGTAATGAGTGTTTAATTAAAATACTAAAACCTTAGGGAGTTCTGATGCACGCTGCCACAGAACTTGTGTCCTCAGTGTTCTCTAACCTTATTATTGATGTTTTTCAATCTTTTGTTTTTCCTCCCCTTTTACGTTTTTGGTTGTATTTGCACTAATCTCATTTATACTAGCAATGCTCCAAAGCGGTCATGTGGCTGTCAGCTACCAAATACCCTCCGTTGTTTACGTACGAGGAAACAGGCCAATCTGCGTGTGAAATATTGTTCTGTATGACAGTATCTGAATTGTTTATATAGTCAGAACTTGGTTTCTTCCTAGTTTCCATGTTGCGTTGGCCAGAAGCTATGAAGAAACCAAACTTTTCTGGTCTGAGGAGCCAGGCAGTGTTGCTGCATCACCTGTGTGCATGATGCGTCCCTAGGCTGATGTGATCACTCCAGTGCCCTCTATTGGTAGGGGTGGGATCAGCATGGCGCTGACAAACAGGAGATCATTTGATAGTGTTGCTCATTACCACAATTTCGTAAGATCTTAATACTCTTGAGTTTATTTTTTGACTGTACAAAGCACTGCTTACATGGCTGAAAATGAATACATGATAAATGTAGGATCAGACCTGTCCAATGCTGTTTTTTGGTTTCTTTTTTTTTTTTTAAGGGTTGAGATGTTTGATCTGATGTATTTTGTGCATCTTTCTCTGAAAGGTGAACTCAAGGACTGTGTTTCTTTGCTCAGATTTATAAATGAAGCCCCGTTAATGGCTGCACAGATTTGTTTTTCAATGCAAGGCTTTGGAGACTGCATCATGCAGAAGAATCACCTGCAGGATAAAATGTGTGACGGTGAAAATTATTAGCAGTCGCATTTGAATCTGCATTGCAGTATTAAATCGTAACAAGCACGAAGGTTTGTCAGCTGTTGATTCAGTGTATATTTGCACAGTTCTTATTCTTGCACCAGACAATGCTTATTTTTGTTTTTAGTTTAAAATCCAGTCTTTTGACATATTCTGAAATGAATATGTAGCTCATGTTTTCGTGTACATTTTTCATTCAGTGACTGTCAACATTGTGGTCATTACAGTGCATGTTCATATTCTCTGAAAGGCCAGTATTGCAGTGCATTATTTGCAGCTGCAGGATAAATTTCAGAATAAATGTGCCAACATTTCAACTTCTTTTCCTGCAACTTTAATTTATATTAACAGTGTATAAAGAATGTTTCTAAAAGTGGAGTTTTTCTTTCTTTTCCACCATCTTACAAAGTGTGTACCTCAAACAGGACTCCAACATCCCCCCCTAAAGTTCTAATTAGCATTTGGCCTGAATTTCTTGAAGATTTTTAGAGCATTATTAATACCAGAAAGTAGAAAGTGTTGGCTTCTGGTAGCCAAGTTCCTTGAGGTCAGTATCGTGCTTGAAATTAAAATAAAATTTGAAGCATATGCAAATATGCAAATTGGATCGATAGCTGCCACAAGCATGTTGTAAGATTTACTGTATTTGATGAGTGCATTTTAAACACAGCTGCACAATGCTATTACTTCAAAGTGAAAATGTATGTTTTTATGCTCAAGCTGAGCCTTCCTTAACTGTTTTGTTTTATTTTGATTTATTTGTCTGGTTGATTTCTGAACCTGCAGATTTAGGACCTGCTCAGTAATGCCTGGCTCTGAATGCCACTTGTTGAATTAAAAATGTCCCACAGCTGGTTTTCGGACTGGATGCCTATGGCGTTGCCTTGGTTATTTTACAAAAACTGAATGTCAAATAAAATGAACGATTCTCTGGAAAACTTTCCGCTCTTTTGTTATTATTATTATTACTGCTTGAATTTACAATATATGAAAGCGTATAGTATAGTTTAATATGCTTGTACATTTTGAAATTTGTATTTATATTCAGCTAACTTTACTATTAAATAAAATCCAAGGAGAAAGTTGTGGGGAAGTTTAAAGCAGAGTTTGGTTAAACAAAACATCTCAGGGAGCATTGTTCAATCTACCATCTGAAAATGGAAAGACAACTGTAAACCTAACAAGACATGTCCCCTAAACCAGCGGTGTCTGTCCTCTAGGGTTGGTGTCCTTTTTTTATGTATCCCTGGTCCAACACATTATAATATGGGTGAATTCCCTCCTCAGCATGCAATCGACTCTACATCGACCTTGCGGCGCATTGTTTCACGGCCAAAAATGAACGTTGCGTGAAAGTACGCGGTAATCCACGCAATCTTTTGACCTGTCGTGAAAAATTCCAATCGACAATAATAAACTACAGATAACTAAAAGTCACCTAAATACACTGAAATGGCTCCATTGAGTTTATTTACATCAAGCAGCATCGAACCCGATGTTTTTTTCATGAGTTTGAGCTTTCATGGTTTAAACCCGAGCGATGAAACTGAATTACATTTGCCTTATACAGTAACGTAACACATCTCAGAAAACGATGGGAACAACCTCAGCTGGATATGTATTTAGGGGAACCGGGTGATCTAAGATGCACTTATAGCTGCGCCCAATTCCACGCACGGTGGGATGCATGAAGGAAAGTTGTGTAGCAACATGTTTATGCACAGTTTCATACATTTTAGTGTGCTGCAAGTTTCAGAATTTCTCCCTACCGCCAATTTTAGTATGACGGCTGTGCCCCCTTTTGTACATGAGGCCCCTGGCCTCAGCGACTGGAGAGTGACACCTGTACCTGAAACTGACAGGCACAACCAATGAGAGCAGTTGAGGTGTAACTCGCTCTGGAGGAGTTAGAGAGAGCTACAGCTCAGGTGGGAAAATCTGTTGACAGATACTTTGCAGTAATTCTAAACACAGCCAGAGTGACATGATTTTGGTCAAACTATACCATTGTGTTAGAATGGCCTAGTCAAAGCCAAGACTTGAGAAGTCCAGTAGAGCAGACTTAAAAAAGGATGTTCAGATCTGCTCCATTTACTCTGACTGAGGTTGATCTGTTTTGAAAAAAATGGGCAAGACATGGCTCTAGATGTGGAAAGCTGGTAGTCATATCCCAAACACCAGGTTTAATTGTAGCAAAGGGTGGTTCTACAAAGTATTACCTCAGTGGAGCTGAACACACTGTACATTTCTGATTAATATTTTTAAATAATATTTTTTTTAAATCTGAATCCTTTTTCTTTCACTG
Source organism: Girardinichthys multiradiatus (assembly GCF_021462225.1). Lineage (NCBI taxonomy): Eukaryota > Metazoa > Chordata > Actinopteri > Cyprinodontiformes > Goodeidae > Girardinichthys > Girardinichthys multiradiatus. Next base: position 18,587,967 of record NC_061804.1, read on the forward strand.
CACAGTTATGCACTAGTTTGGGTTGGGTTTGTCAAACAAAATGCAAAATGCATAAAATAAACTTCTAACAATAAATACATTTATTGCAACTTGGGAAGCAATCGGTCCTGAAAGCAGGTACCGGTGATTTAAAGCAAACCGATCCTATTAGCACAGCGTCATCATCTAAAATAAAACTGGTCATCTGATGTGAAAGGTCAATTTTCTTTTTAGAACATTTGGATATTCGATGTGCTATTACGCAAATCAGGCGCAAGATGGTGCTGTTGTGTCACTTTTAGGCTGACAGGGCTCAAACAGACAAATTGCTGCTGAAGCGACGCAACCACACGACCATCTCAGTCAAAGCACTCACTGAGCACATCAGGGAGTCTTACGTCGTGGTTTCTGATTTTCTCATGCGTGTTTCAGAAGCATTGCTTTATATGTGTAAATTACAGAGTCGTATATTAGTGGATTTCATTAATAATCTTTAGATTGACCATTTTTTATATTTTATCTTTAATTATTTTATCAATGAGATCAATATAATTTTGAAGTCATTTACGTGCAAATTTTACAGAATAATTTCTGCAGTTTATATTAGGTAATATTTATCTGCAGCTGATTTGAGTCAGAAAAATGTTTTCTGATAAAACCATAATTAAATCATATAGACCTGGCATGTTTTATCTCCCTCCAACGATGTGACTCTATGTGTTTCTGTGTGCTGTAAAATCTACCCAGGCCCACCCACTACAGTCTCTGTGTCACTTTATAAGCAGGAAACCAGAGCATAAAAGACTTCTTCTCCTTCTTAATCAAGGTCAAGAGCATTTTCCAGCAGCCTTTTGGGAATAGGAGCCTGGAAAAATGCCAGATTTATCTCTGCCAATCATTGTCACACATAGATAAATAACAGGAAAGTTGTTGACCTCCTGACCTTTTACAGATCAGGACATTGTTGGTTTTAACACACTTCACTGCATCATCTATTAATATTTGTATTTTGTTTTGGCTTCCCCCACCACCACCACCTCCTCCTGGCGGTGTGATAAATAGTATCAAATAACAGATGGTGCCGGCGGGAGAGACAATGCAGGGAAATCTGGTAGCAATTATCCTCAATTATGTTCATTGTTATTTTGAGCTAATTATTGTTATTGTCGCTTTTGTTTGCGTGTCTTGCTGCGCTAGGTTGCAAAAGGCAAGGCCCAAGACAATAGAGAGCAGGAATAAAATGGTAAGATGAAAAATGCCTTTTTAATGGAGCCTGTAACCAACTGATGTAAATAAATGTCAGATCAGATTTAACAAATGAATGCAGGCAGTTATTTAACTTTTACTTTCCATTTTATAAGATGTAATACCATTAAATTCAGTAGTTTTATTAGTGTAATAATTTTGGAACAATGGACAACATCATGTAAGCCTATGTGGAAAAGTCAGAAGCAAATTGCATTCACTTCTCCATACATCGTACAGTGCTGTGCAGAAGTCTTGAGTCGTCTTTCATGTGTTTACATTTTTTTTTTTGCTAGGAGTCTGACTTTTTTTGTAGACCCTTTTCCAAACTTTCTGAGGATGATTTTTTTTTTTTCAGACATTGGTTTTCTTTTCACTTATTTTCCAGTCCAGTACCTGTTTTTTTTATTTTTTGGAATAGGTGAAAAGAAGAGTTAGTAGATTTTGGGAAACTTTACAGGATTTATAGGAGAAGTTATAAGAAAACAAAAAACAACTAGAAACTGGTAATTAATGGAATTAAACAATTAATTTATTATCAATTAAACTAAGATATATTTAATGATGATATAAAAGTAAAATAACTACTAAGAATAATTACTGAGAGGGGTACTTTATGACTAGATAACTGAATCGTCAGAATTGTGATCAAATCCATTAATATCTAAGATTTATCAGGAGTGTTTTGGTATCTCAGAAGTCTAACAAAACTGACTTTGCAGCCTAATTTTGAGTTATGTTAAACTAATGGTAATCTGAATTGGAAACAGCTAAAGAAAAAAGAGAAGAATTCAAAGTCTCAGAACGAACTATGGATCTATAAGCTTTCAGCACCAGAACCGCCAGGGATATAACTGGAAAAAGTATCCTATTTCACATGGGTTGGACTGTTTATTCTTGGAGAACAAACTTGTGGTTTTGCTCAGATGTTTCCACCACCTTCATCTCTCTCTCTCAGCCAGAGGGACATTGATGAATATTTCAGTGGTTCCTCACTTTCGATTCGGAACCAGGTGATGAGCTTAAAGAAAGCTACTGAATGACACGAAGCACAAATCCAAAGTGTACTGGAAAACAAAACAAAAATCTTACAATTAAACAATTAAATTAAACAAATATAATTTAGCCTAGGATGATAAATGAAAGGGTGAACAGTGATTGCTCTGGCCTGGTTGAGCAAAGCTTTTTTGGTGGACTTGCTGTTTCTTTTCTTTCTCTTACTGAGTCAGAAACCTGCTCTCCTCTCAGCAGCTCAAGCTTCTGGGAGAGGAGACGTCAGAAGAACTGATCAGCCTATCAGAGGCAGACTTGGGGTAATATGAGTGACACATGAGGATAGACAACCGATATAAATGGTCTTCTATTATGCTTTTAAACCACTGTTAACAATCTATTACAGTAGCCAAGATACTATCTCCTAACTGTGGCTGTTTTCATAGTTTCAAATATGTAACAATTCTACTGAATAAAAAGACAGGTTAAAGATCTAAATATTCACTGGTATTTAAAATTAATCAAGAATTACCAATGGATTATTAAAAGCTTTCTGGATGTTTGAATTAGTAAAATAACATCTTTCATTTTAGGAAGGACTTGAGATCATAGAAACAAATGTTTTATTATAGATTTCAGGAAGCCATCTGCAAGAAATTGGAGGTAATTTTGGCCAGATCTAAAAGGTCCAGCAAGGACATTTTGAAGTGGTCTGGATAAAAAACAGTTAACGCAGGTAAAAGGTAAAAATCTGAGGTGTTTGTGTACACCACTCAAGTTCCACCTTAGGAAATATAAAGTGTAAAGATACACCTTAAAACAGCAGTTCTACAACACTGCATTTTTTTTGGTTTGTTGTGGTCTTTAGTCATAAAAACAAATAAATACAAATAAAAATGTTCCTGCTTATAGCACTGCAAGTCTGAATGAAGGATGTGGTTTAACTGTGAAATCCGTTCCGTTTACGGAATTGGAAAATTCAAAGTTCAGAGTTGTAAAAATGACCAGAAAGGACCCCTAAACGTTGGAGGTTTATCACCAACCACTACCTACAAAAAACAAGGCTACCACAAAGTAAAAACGTATCAATGGCTGTAGTGATAACATGTTTATTTCCACTTCAGCTTCTATTTCATCAGTTCTGTCACCAAACTCCAGGACTGTGCAACCTATGCTTTTGTCAACATGTTTAATGCATGAAATGTTGGGAAAGAAAACAGTGTTTATTGCTTGTTATTTTTGCTAAATAAGCACAGCAACCGCCAAATTCCCTTGAGTTTCCAGTTTGCAGCTGGAACATTGTTAAGCTGGGTGTGATGCCATCACCAGATCCAAGTTTCAACTTAGCACAAGTAGCCAGCATCAGTCATCTGTTTGGCTGTTTGTGCTTATTAACTCTAAATAAGAGCTCAACTTATACCAGTCAATTTGCTTTGCATTTATCTTGCAAGTGGTCAGTACCAAAAAGATCTTCTGAGTACCACTGATTGCCTCTCCTGTGGTTGCATGATGCATCTCTCAGTTCCTGTGCCTGGTTTTCTAATAGCTCTTTCCTCTTATAGAAATACTTTTGGATGCTCTTAATAACGAGAACGTTTTTATTTTGTAAGATGTAAGATAGTCGTTTGCATTCATTTGCTTGTATTTTCTGGTGAAATCCCGTTTTGCTTTCAGGAAACTGTTCACCGTGCGTAAAATGAGATATTTAATAGGTGACTGGGAGATGCATGTCCCCCTCCTGAAGAGCCGCTGAGGTCTTTCTTTGCTTGTTTCCCCTCACAGTTTCTGTTCTCCAACAACAGACACAACTTCTTTAGTATGAAACAGGCAGTTTAATGGACTGTTGTGCGCGCAAGGGTTTCACTTCATAGCCGCCTTTTTATATCAGATTAAAACCGAGTGTCTGAACATAAGATGAGGACAGTGAAGCTCCAGATGGTTGCACGATGCTGACCTGACACCACTCTTGTTTGGGGGCGTCTCTTCTCCTCATGTTCCCTCCTCCTGTATTTCCTTCCCTTTCTATTCCACTCCCACCTCTCTCTCTTTCTCTCTCTCTCTCTCTCTCTCTCTCTCTTTTTCTTTCTCCTGGGGCGGTTGAAGCGCCCCCCTTGTTTGGTTCTCAGAGAGAGGGGTCCTTTGGGAAGAGTCACAAAGCGATTTCCTCAGAGCTAGTACGGAGCTTCTAGAGCGCAGGACTCAGCGCTGATCTGGACATCACCCACGCCACGGCACGTCCCGCGGACCGCAGAGCTGCAGGCAGGGAGGGAAGAAGAGTCTGAAAGATGAAGAAAGAAGTGTCAGACAATGATGACATCTGATCTCCCTTTTCTACTCGCTGACAGCTCAAACTGTGGATCTCAACGAACCAGGAGTGACTTCTTGAGGCTCAATCTGGTTCCCGTCATTCTTTGAGCAGTTTAATACATCTTTGTAAATGTTGGGACAAGTCGAATCTCAGTATTGTAAGATTTAGTTTCCAATCCCTGCTCAGGACGGGAGGCTGAGGAGTAAAGAGCAGCAGCTAGGAGCGCACCCACGTTGTCCGAGTGACGGATCCACAGCAGAACAAGTGCGCAGCTGGGGTGGATAAAGACCGGGTTTTCGGAGGTTTTGTTCATGTTCGGGATCCAGGAAAGCATCCAGAGAAGCGGCAGCAGTCTGAAAGAAGAGCCGCTGGGAGGCATGAACGTCCGGAGCTGGATGCAGGGAGGCGGTGTGCTGGACGCCAACACGGCCGCTCAAAGGTGAGCTCTTCCCGGCTGAAGGAGGGCGCTTCCACGCCTTGATCCATGGTCAGGCTGCAGAAAGATGGAAACGACGCGCGTTTTCTCCGTGAAGATCCTCTCCGGAGATGGATTTAATCACTGTGGAGATACTTTTGGAGATGAAGACCCTTATTCAGATTAACGCTAGACTTCAACACAGGCTCACTTTTCTAAACACTTAGTGGCAACACGTGCTGTTCTTGATTTCTTGATTTCTACGCACTTTTAGTTTATGTCTAATGAGCATGAGATTATCATGAAATCAGCATAAATAATAATAATACATTTATAACTATTGTAAAGGTTTAAACGTAACAAAAGATTATAATAGAATCATATATATATATATATATATATATATATATATATATATATATATATATATATATATCTTTAATTAAAACCATCTAAATCTTAATGGGAACAGCTTAGTATGTGAAAAATGCGAGTAATTAAAGGAGCTCATTTTTTTAAAACACAAAAGCTGTTTTGAGCATTATTTCGCTTTTTTCGTTTTTATTCTTCATTTAATTAGTTTTTTTGTAATTTTTGCATTTTTTGCTTAGTCATTTTTTAGCCATTAAAAGGGAAAACAAGCCAAGAAACCAAACAAAAATCCCCGACTCTCTCTTGCCTGTTTGTCCGCAGTGGAGTGGGTCTGGCCCGGGCTCACTTTGAGAAGCAGCCGCCCTCCAACCTGCGGAAGTCCAACTTCTTCCACTTCGTCCTGGCTCTGTACGACCGGCAGGGCCAGCCGGTGGAGATCGAGAGGACCAACTTTGTGGACTTCATCGAGAAAGAGAAGGTGAGTGGGAACACTCGTGAAAATGTGTCGTGTCAAGATGAAACACGATTTTCTCAAAGGCCCGATTTATTTCAGTTTAGGAATGTATTTTGCTTATTATTATTATTATTATTATTGCAGTTTAATGATAATAATAATAATAATAATAATAATTTGCTTGTGGAAAAACTCCTAAATAAAGGACAAAAACACATTGTAAATAATAAAAACCTCCTTGTATGGATGTGTCTATAAAACCTCCAGCTCTCCCTGTTCGTTTTAAATTCTTATTAATTTACGGCTCAGTTGTACATAACCACTTGTTTTATATAAACAAGAGCGCAGCGAGCGCCTCATCAATTATGCCATCGCAATGCAGCGGGAACCTCAGTGTCGGATTTATTGTCCCCCCCCCCCCCCCCCTCCAAACATAACCGGTAATTACAGAGGAATTAAAAATCCACAATAACACAGTGAGGGAAATTACAAGGCGGCGCTCCTTTCATACATCAGCAGGGAACATAATTCACTCTGTTATTTAATATATATGGCTGGACTCGCTCAGTCTGGCCATCATTACATGTGCAGCAAGTTTCTTTAAAAAAAAAAAAAAAAAAAAAGTGCGTCAAAATCTCAATGAACAGCTTAGTGTTTGTTGTTTGTGTGTTTAAGGAGACGAGCGGAGAGAAGACCAATAACGGGATTCATTACCGGCTTCAGCTTCTCTACAGTAACGGTGAGTGTCCGCATTATTTCTCATCAGTTTGAGCAAATCAGCATCATAGCATGCCTTTATCAAACATGCTCACAAGTAATGTTTTTCCATAGTGTTAAAACAGTTTTCTTGTAAAAAAATGTTTTCATCTTCCGGGAGAAAATATTGAAGAGGAGCATCCCAGCTTGCTCCTTGTCACACAGACGGAGGAGAGCTTCAGGAGTGTCATGAGACCTATTAGTCAAATTTCTGTGCAGCTGTTGCAGGGATTTGGAGCAGCTAAGTGGCTTTATCACCGTCACTGTCCCTAAATTAGGGTGCCCTGTGTGGAAAAGTGTTTGAGTTCCAGTAGGAATATTATACACTGTAAGCCCGGTTATAATGTGAGGCCTACAGCTTGTTGACAGCTCTAAATCAGATATTAAGAAGGATCTTACATATTTTTAACATCTGCTCATTTATTATCTCTATTGTTCATTGTTTTATATATTAATGTCTTGTAAGGCAGAGCAATGTGAGGCTGCTATGGGCCAAAACGAAACTAGTCTGAGTCTCTGTTTAGCTGTGAAAGGACATCAAGGAGCTCAAGAATATTTTATTGTATTAAACACACTTCAGCCTAGAAAGACATCTATTATTTTCACACCTAAAATAAAATAAAATACAAATAATAATCCAAACTTTCAGTGGGGGAAAATACATTATGGTGAGAAAGAATTGTTTTTACCAAATCCACTGCTGGCACCATTAATGGTACTTCTTACAATAAAATATATGCAACAGAAGCATTTTAATTTTTTCAGAATAAATGAATGACATTTAATTTTAATAGGGATTATAGATATTAAAATGTAGTTTGATTACATAAAATGCAACTGGTGTGGGATACCATAGTTTATAGCAATGGCTAAGTTTCAACCCCTGTCTCTTGCATTAGTCATGAATAACCTTCTGGTTACCTGGGATATAGATACGGTGTGACCCAGAGGCCCATATTGTTTTAGCAACTAGTGCCTAGGCTGGATGAGAACCAGTCATAATCCTGCCACCATATACGCTGATTAAGGTTCACAAGGGAGGTAAAAAAATCTCCAAGGCTCTCTGTTAGAGACCTGCAGCAAAAAGTGGCAACTTGGGGTCAATAGGTCTCCACAGCAACCATTTGATGCTACCTAAATGCCAACAGGTTGTTGTGGAGGCATGGCAGAGAAACAGTTTTTTCCTCTGTCCTACCTTCACAAACATAAATATGTGGAGTTTGATTTAATTGGAACTGAATAAGATTAAGACTTTCAGCAACAAACACTGCAGTTGTTTTTTTTTTTTTTGGCTTAAAATAAAGGATGAATACTTAGAGAAGCACCTGATGCCCACTGTTAAGTGTAGTGAAGGATGTGTGGGCTCGATGCTGTGGGCCTTTTTTCCTCTTCAAAAGGCCCTAGGGACCTTGTTAAAGTACATGGCATCATAAAAATCTTTGAAATACCAGAACATTTAAAAATCTAGTCCTCCCCGACAGAAAACTAAAAGAATGAGACATCTTTCAGTCTTGCAGCAAGATGACTTAAAACGTATGGCCAAATCAAAACAGAAGTTATTCACGAGCCCATTCCTCAGACCTGAACCCAAAACGTTATGGGCGAGCTCAAGAGAATAGAGCATACACAGGACTCTGGATGGTCTGGAGAGAATATGCAAATAGAAACCGTCAAAGCCCCCTTCTCTTTATGCGTCAACCACATGAACTGTTAGGAGAAGACTACATACTGTGCCATTGGGAAAATTGGTCTTTAGAGAGTATTAACAGAGGAACCACAAATGTTGAGTTTGTTAAATAAATATTTCTTACCATGGAATTGTTTCTCACTGAAGCAATGTGCTAAAATAAAGGTTGGATTTTCCTAAAAGTTTCAGTGAACTATGAATTTATTTTAAGATGCCATCACATTCTTCCACATCTTTATATTTTTACATGGGGTCAGATTGTGTGTTTGTTTTTGAATCAAATTGCTGCACCTTAGGTACCTTGAGGGAATAAAAGTACATAATTTAAAACACAATTACATATAAATAAGGCAAAATGTAGGAAAAAATACAGATTTCTGTCACTGTTTATTTAATTTTAATATTTGTCTAATGCAGCTTGTCTTTATCTAAAATCCATGAAAAGTTTCTGATTTCTGTTCTCTCTCTTCCTCTGCATCCCGGCAGGCATCAGAACAGAGCAGGACTTTTATGTCCGACTCATAGACTCCATGACTAAACAGGTAAACACCCTCACACTCCCAGCAGTCTGTCACCTCACCTGTTACCTTGCTGACAATAAGCCGCTTTACTGGTCCACCGCCCTCATGTGCAGTAGCTGCACACACAGAACGATGAGCGTTTGTGTGTGTGTATGTGTGTGTGTGTGTGTGTGTGAGGTTCAACGGGTGGGTGTTTCCACAGTGTGAATGTGGAAGATGGTGGCACACACACACATACAGACGCTGCATGGCTCCAGGCATTTTTTTTTTCTCCTTTGCTTGTGCTTCTCTCGCTGTGATTAGAGCAAAGAGGCATCGAGCTGGTGTTGAGGAACAGGAACGGGAGTCTGCTGCTCACAGTGGGAAGTGGGAAGATGTAACAGCACCTCTGGGATTTGGTCTACCTGGTGGCAAGCATCATCTGATTGGATCCAATTTGTGTTGTTAATGTTTTTGTTTATGTGTACATTAATGAGAGGCAGAAACAGGACGAGTTTGAAAAAAGAGATGGCAGATGGAGAAATTCCCCCATTTGAAATAATTTAAAATGTGTTCTTTAAATTGTTAAAATCGTGCGTCGGTTTAGGAGAAACTGAAAGTGAGAGTTGTCCATGTGTTGTTTGGGGAGCCAAGAGGCCGTGCCATACACTGAATACTCGCTAATGTGGCTCCAGGCTCTGACAGAGTTTCACATTACCACTGCCACACTGCACCCCATACTGTGTGTGTGTGTCTGTGTGAGACTGGCAGGCCCGCAGGACCACACGGCTGCAACAAAAGCACGGTTTAGCTCGAGCTCAGTGGTGTGACTACCGGTTGCACACAGCGGGGGCACATTGCCCACTGGACGTTTAAAGAGGCGTTAATGCAAGTGCACACACACACACACATGGTCATGGTCAGCCATGTGTAAAAATTTTACAACAGTAGTATGCTTCGAACTGGGAGCAAACAACTGGTTTTCAACACATTCTGTGCAAAAGTCTTGGGTCACCCCCTTTAAAAAAAAAAAAAAAAAGAAGTATTTAGGAGTTTGGTTTTGGGGCTGCATGGTGGTGCCGCTGATAGCACTGTTGCCTTGTAGCAAGAAAATCCTGGGTTTGAACCTCTGCCTGGGGTCTCTCTGCTTAGAGTTTGCATGCTCCTACCATGCATGTGTGGGTTTTCTTTGAGTACTCTGGACTCCTCCCACACCCCAAATAACATGAGTGTTGGATTAATTGCTATAGGTATCAGTGTACGCCCGCTCTAAATTTTTCTGTGTAAGTTACATCACTGAAATATAGGCAAAAGCACCTTAGCTTTTTTGTGGCACTAGGGGCCTTTGTTTTGAAATGGGGTGGAGAGAGAGAGACCCATACATGGGTCGCACACTTTACGCCTACCCTGAGCACCTTAACTTTTAATTGAGGTAGAGAATGTGTGATGCTGTGGGCTTGGGAAATTATAAAAACTATAAAAATAATGTTTTAAAGTTTTATGCACTTCTCCACCAGGCGTGCCAATAAACATGTCTGTGTCTATCACTCTGTTTGGATTATGAGGAAAAAAGTCATATCAAGTCAAGATGCCTGTGATTCTCAGTCATCCGAGTCATGGTAACTACAACAGGCTCTATTCAGAGGCAACTGGACTTTTCTTTTGTTTACAATCAGAAACAGAACAGAATGGTTGCATTTCAAATCAAGTTTTCAGATAGGGTTAGTGGTGAGGTGTGAATTTATTAGTGAAGTTAGCAATGAACAGGAATCAGTGTATTGTTTCAGTAATGTGTGTGGGTCTCTCCGTTTGGGTGCATTAAATTCCCAGCATTAGATGAATAGGACAATAACAGGTGGTGAAACCAAAACAGCCGTGTGGTTGGCTTAGTCGCTCAGTGATGTCATGGCTGCTGTCTTTCTAGCCACAGACAGTTGTTCCTCAGCAATGTTGTCCTGCCAAGCAGGGAAAATTAAGTCACATTGCAGCATGGAGTGGTACTGGTGTTTATGGATCTCCTCATTGAGATAACATCAAAGGCATAAATGTTGCCTCTGTCATCACAGTTCTGCACAGATTCTGTGGTTACACTTATTTTCTGTATTTTCACAATGCAAGAAGAAACAAGCTAGATTTGATTGTTTTAAAGTGCAATTTAGTGGCAGAAAAGTCAACTGGGTTTGAATTTGATTCGGACATTTGTGCTAATCTCTCTTAGATGACTTATTATGTTAATTAGTATTCGAAAAATGAATTGAACTGAACTGAAAGTAAAGTTAAAAGGCAACACCAGATTCTGCTTAAGTTATGTTAGACAACAATAACCTAAAAATTGTTTAGAGTCTGCATTCACATGGAACCTTTTAACTGTACTGAGTTTAGATAACGCTTTTTGCATTACTGTTACACGGCGATCTATATATCAGAGACAAAAAAAACAGTGACAATTCTGATAATAAGAAGGAGAGGCAACATCCAGCCTCATTTCCCCATACAAGCATCACAGGTCCAACACCTCCATCTCCACATCGTCTGCTAGTGATGGCTTTTCAGAGGGGACCTGTAAATCTCCGTGGTCTAGACATGGCAGCAGCAGTAGCATACCTCTTGCATTCTTTAAACAGCGTTGAAGTCTAGAAATAGCCAGAGATGAGAGAGGATAAGGGGGAAACAGTTGCAACGAGGCTTAATACGCTTCCTGCAATGCTGGATGAACTGCGTGGATCAGTAGGGATTTGAATGCTGAGGGCAAGTGCTGGAAATATTACTTACTTTGAATTGGAGAGCAAACCTTTGGGACGGCGTTTAGTGTTTCAGACGGCGTAAAGGAGGAGAGCCTGCGTGAAAGATGCCACATAATCATAGAGAGCGGCTGCTATGTATGGAGCTGCTACTATGGTGAAATCTTACAGAGCCTTGCAACAAATATTCATACCCCCTGAACTGTTCCACATTTAGTTTTACATTACAACCAGAAACATTAATGTATTTTATACGCAAAGTAACAGATAGGCATGATATGAATGACAGTTTTTTTTTTATTAATACAAATCTGAAAAGTGCGTTGTGCATTTTTCTCTGTTAGCCCCTAAATGAAATCCAGTCCAACCAAATGGCCTCACAAGGTTCTCAGTATATATCCAGTTGTTCTGTGAAAGTCTCTGAAGTTTTCCACAGAACATCTGGGAACAAACATTATCATGAAGAGCAAGAAACAGCAGGCAGGTCAAGATCATGTCCATCATGTCCATTATGAAACATGGTCATTTTAGATGTGTGGATGGTTGGAGATAAATACTGGACAATACTGCAGAAAAGACTGTTAAGGCTGCAAAGGTCTTGAGATTGGTTCCTGCCAGGAGGACAACAGTCCCAAACATATAGCCAGAGCTAAAATGGAACAGTTTATATTGGAGTATGTGCATGTGTTAAAATGGCCAGTCAAAGTCCAGACCTGAGTCCATTTAAGCTTTTGTGGCAAGACTTGAATATTGCTGTTTACAGACATTCTCCATAGAATCTCAATGAGCTTGTGCTGTTTTACCAAACGCTCAGTGAGATGTTTGAAACTTGGGATGATCTTTTAATACCTAAGCCTGATCTAAACGTCTGTAAGCTTTACCCCTGCGGTTATGACTTACCAGAGAAGTAAAACCAACTCTAACGTCTGGTGTGTTCCTTGGTCTTCATGATGCTGTTTGTTCACCAATGTTCCTCCAACAAACCTCTGAGGCCTTCAAGGAACAGCTGGATTTATGCTGAGATAAAATTAGAGACAGGGGAACTCTGTTTATTGTGAATGCCTTGATTTTTGAAGTCAATTGGTTGCATTGGATTTTATGTAGGAGTAACAGGGGGGCTGAAAAAAATGCACACCACATTTGTTGAGATTTTTATTGGTAAAATTAAAACCCTGTGTCCTTTTCTTTCCCTTTCCAGTTATGCATGACTTTGTGTTGCTCTATTTCACGAAATCCCTAGAAGACACATTGAAGTTTATGGTTTTACCACAAAAAAATCTGAAACGTTGATAGGGTATGAATACTTTTGCAAGGCAACATACACATAAATTTCCGATTTTTACCATTGGACGTTATTTAGGAACTGTCTTTCATCAAACTTTTTGCAAGTCATTTTGAGTTTTGCGGTTATAACTTACCAGAGAAGTAAAACCAACTCTAACAAACCTCTAACATTTGGCACTTAAATCAAACTCTTAATGTTTGGATGCTTACCTGCTTTGTTTGTCAGTGCTGAGGTCCAGCACAGATTATGTTAAATGAAGGAAAGGCACCCCTCCTTGTCTTCAGAAGCATCATATGGTGCTTGTTGATCACTGCCTTGTCCCTAAGAATATGTCTGTCACTGTGGGCCCTGCTGGATCGCTACGGATCAAACAATACCACAGGAAGAAGTGTGTTTCCCTGCCTAACGGATTCTGGTTTAAAAGCCACACATGCCACACTACTTCTGAGGCGCAGAAGAGTGCAGCTAAGATGAGAGCAAAAGACCTGGTTAGATGGATAGAAAGAGAAGTAAAATCTAATGAATCGGAGGAGAAGAGCAGGCGGAGTGACAGAGATGACGAGTTCATGCTCAGAAGTAACTGTCAAGGAAAGTAACAAAATAAACCCACATGTAAATCATTTTAACATGGTCGCTTTTTGTGTCTGAAGACAGTTACTGGAAAATTTAGACTTCAGTTTAATACATTTTCCCTTTTATTATCCCCAAGATTGACTTCCATAATAAATAAAACTGCGTCTCTCCCAGCATTTTAGCCTCACATATTTGAAACTGATCCCTATTTAAGACTTAATGTCTTAACAAGTTCTGAGCCAAACTGGCACAACAAAGCCAATCATGGAAGTAATATAACGCCTTTCAAAAGTATTTATACCCCATGAACCGTTTTGCAATTTGTCATGTTGCAACCACAGTGGACTTTATGAAGAAACTGAAATGATTGCCCAATTCCTTTTGCAAAACAGCTCAAGCTCGGCCAGATTGCATGGAAACATTAATTTTCAAACTCTGAATGGATTAACATCTGTACTTTCACTTGGCTATTCCAACACATATGTCTGTGGAGCGCTTGTATTCTTATTTTTTTAGTTCTGCTGCAAGGTGAAGCTCCTCCCCAGTCAGAAGTCTTTTGCAGCCTGTAACTCTTTTTTTTTTTTCCAGGGTTACCCTGTATTCATCTTCCTATCATCTCTGACCAACTTACCTTTCGCTGCTGAATAAAAGCCTCCACACAGCATTATGCTTCCACTACCATGTTTCAATGTGGGGATGCTGTGTTCAGGATGATGTACAGTCACATAATACATTACAGTGCAGTGAAGTTGTAACGTGGCAAAATGTAAAACCAATGTTCAAAGGGTATGAATACTTATACATAGCGCTTTACTTTGCTTTTAAGGTGTAGATTGATAGGATTCACTAAAATATCTCTAATATCTTGGTTTCTGGATCAGCCTCAGCAGTATGTCAACAGGAATGTTTCAGCTTTGCCTCAGTTCAAATATTTTTTAAGTGTGTTTTTTATTTTTTATTTTGTGTTCTAGTGAGACTCACTGCTGTGAAAACGTCAGCATCCGCTGAGTCTGCATGTTGACACACTTTCTGCTTCAGGCTCATATTGTTTTTGTTTCATGTTACACATCATGCTTGAATGACCTGGGTGTGCACATCCCCTGAGTTCTGGACCACCAAGACCTGTTGAGGCTCCGGATTTGTGTGTCAATGCATTAGGGTGTGCATGCATGAAAAATTATAACTGACAAGGGCCCTGGGTCCTGAAGCACATGGGATCTCCAATTCCAGAAAATACAAATGGTCCCAGAGACAGCCAGCTATTAGTATCAATTGCTTTAGGCTAAAGTGAGGTTGTTCCTGAAGTGTATGCCTGCTCTACATTAACTGTTGCAGCCATCCAAGCTAGCTTCTGGGGGCTTTAGGGGACTACTCTCTACAAATGAGGGGCTCTGTCTGCAGTCTATGCTCAGGCAGGAGCCCCATAAGGAACACACAGGCCTGGAGGCTCCTGGAGGACAGTCATGGGTTTAAAAATACAGGCCTTTTTCAAATGTTCTGAAATAAAGTTCTACCTAAATTATTATCAGTTACCCCAAAGCACTGAGTTTTATGGAAGTGCTTAATAATGAAAACAGCTCAAAATCGAGCTGCTGGTTGATTTCTTTGTACCTTTTGTACTTTGTACCCTATCAACTTTAACACAACAACTGATATGTTACTTATGAAAATGTTTCCAAATGTGGCCTCATGCAGAGTTGTATTGTTCAGAGCAGGTGTGCTTTTCGCCACAGGTACTTAATTTACTAACGACTGCTTGATAGCAGCGGGTAGTCTGAACCTGAGTTGAAGAATATTGCAGAGGACAGAGAAACTTCCTCGCTGCTCCCTGAGAAAAGTGAGCTTGTCACTCGGTGAGACTTGCAGCAGTTCAGAATGACAGATCAAATGGACTGGAATAGACCAAAGATAGACAAGGCGTACCTACTGATTGATGGATAGCTTAGTGGTGTACGACTTTATTCGGAGCTCCCTTACACAAGCAGGAAGGCTGCATAATGGAAGCAGTTGACGCCTCACCTGGAGCTTATTTTCAGTAGCAGAAAGTGTGGGCATCATGAAAAAATACAACTTAATTTTAGGTAAAAACTCACCTGCACTGCATGTCAGCTGAGATGATGTGATCGTTTATGTGCAGATGTTGAGCACATCCAGTGAGGTGGGAACTTTACCTGTTAACCCCATAACCACTTTCCCACAGGTTTATTTCATGATACGATGGTTTATGAATGTAATTACACAACTAGTGCATCGAAAGTAATCCACTTTTCTCAGTTTGACAATCATTTCCCACAGAAAATGTTATCATTGCTTCCCACTAGTTTGTTAGAATGCAGTATGAGGAGGAAAAAAATGCAAATACATCTTTATACATCCATACGCTGGCGAAGGCAGTGACTGGCATCTCTCAGCAAGTCTGAGTGACAGTGTAGCTTCATTGTGTGCATGATTATGTGGTATTTTATACATCATGTTGAGGGATTTTCTCACAGTATTTTCTGGGTAAATTTATACTACTTTTAGCCCAAACAGTTAACATGATGTTCCCAGTGCATTGCAAATATATTCACACCCTTGAGCTGTTTCCTGTTTTGCTAAGTTACAACCACATTATGCTGGGAAAATGATAAAAGTGTTGCATTGACTTGTATGTACCGCCTTTTCGCTGCTACGCTAAAAAAATCTTAGTATAAATCCATATGTTCTGTGAAGGCCTCAGAGGTTTATTAGAGGACATTAGTGAACAAACAGCATCATGAAGACCAAGGAACACAGCAGACAGGACAAGGTCAGGTAGTGGAGAAATTTAAAGCAGGGTTAGGTTATAAAATAAGATCTGAAGCTTTGGAAACCTCCCAGACAACTATTCGGTCCATCATCTGAAAAGTGAAGGATTACAGCTTATTTGCTCTTCTACCGAGACACAATTGTCCACCTAAGCTATGCAAGGAGAGCATTGGAATCTGTTGACAGGATAACTATTAGTCATACACTTTACAAATCTGACCCTTATGGAAGAGTACCAAGAGCAAAACCATTGATGAAAGAAAGCCCTAAAAGTCTCTTCTGTGGTTTTTCAAAAGTCATGTAAGGCACATAGCAAAACTATAGAAGCTGCTCTGGTCAGATGAGACCATAACTGAACTTTTTGGCCAACATGAAAACACTGTGTGGTGGAAACTCACACTGGGCACTGACCTGAACAAACCACCAATATTGTGTAACACAGTGGTAAGATCATCTTGTTGTGGGGATAGGGAAGCTGTTCAGAGTTGATGGGAAGAAAGATGGAAATACAGGGCAAACCTGGAGGAAAACCTGTTAGCGGCTGCAACTGACTTCCGACTAGGGTGGTGTTTTATCTTCCAGCAGGACAACAACCCTGAACATACAGCCAGACCTACAGTGTAATGGTTCAGATTGAATGATATTGACTTGTTAAATGATCCAGTCAGAGTCCAGACCTAAATCTGATTGACAGTCTGTGATAAGACTTAAAAACTGAATTTCTTAGATACGGTCCATCCTATCTGATTGAGTTTTTGTTACTCCCCAACGATCTTGGAGCTATTTTCCAATGACAGGTGATTCAACAACGTGTTGTATGGGGGAGCTGAATACAAAGGTATGCCACACTTGGCAGATTTTTATTTGTAAAGATTTTAAAAACCATCCAAATGTTGCACTAGTTTGTGCCGCTCTATCACATAAACTCCTAATAAAATACAATGGAGGTTGAGGTCATGATGCAACAACATGTGGAAAAGTTCAGGGGGTGTGAAAACTGTAATAAAGCACTGCTTGTGATGTATGAACCTTAAACGTGAGACAAAATGTAACATTATTCTTTGTCTTTATCTCTCTTTTTAGGCAATTGTGTATGAAGGACAAGACAAGAACCCAGAGATGTGTAGAGTGCTGCTGACACATGAGATCATGTGCAGGTGAGACATCTGTCCTTACATCTTATAAGGAACTCAGAGTTTCAGTCCCCTGTTCCTTGTGTTCCTCCTTACCTCTGCAACATGTTTTGTTAATCTGCAGAAAATTCTCACCACTCACTTTGTTGTACCTGTATTTTGTACCTTTATTCTTCTGTGGTCCTCATTACGCACCCAACTCCACCCCCTCCAAACACACACCCTCTCCTAGTTGCACACATATGTATAAAGATTTATGTGAAAGAACAAGAGTTTGGGCTTGCATGGTCTTTGCTTTAATTATAATTTGAGATGAATTTCTGCAGAAGTAGGTTGAGAGGAAAGAGGTCTATTTATAGAGACATTTTACCATCCTATCCTATACTAAAGAAAGTGTGTGTGTGGAAACACAAGTGTTTTGTTGGTGTGTATGTGCTTTTATGATGCCTGGTTAATTAGGACACAGAGAAACTCATTAGTCAATCTGAACCCTTCTGTTGTTTCATGGCTAACAAATAGGCCTCCTTCCACAACCTGACTATAAAATATAAGCAGGGACACACACATACACACACACACTCATGAGCAAATATAAAGACACAAAAGAAGCATGCATATGCACGCACAGGCCTGCACACCGCAGTTATAAAAATTCAAATTTAGCCCATGAATTAAGTTGTTCCTGTTCCCTGACCTTGTCACTGAGCAATTTTTAACTATAACAATATAAATTGGGGTTCATCTATATGCACAAGCAGGGACTTTAGCAGTGAAATCGGGCACACTAATATTTTATTCTATAGATTGCTGAATATCTGTCGACCTGCTAAGCTCCAAAGTCTAATGAAAGGGATCCTTTGAAAATCTAAAGTTATTCACAAGGATTTTAAAAAAAGCATTTGGCGACGTCTTATTGTTGTTAGGCAGGTTTGGAATAAACTGTGGACATGAATTCATAGAGTATTATACTCTAGTCTGCGCTGTTATGGTCCTGGTGGATTCATAAAAGATACTTCCCAGTGTTATACTTTTTCACTAACAAATGTACAATGATAATAAAAACACAGCTAGGGAATAAAGTATGAATTCCTACTGCTAGATTATATGAAATACAAAGTTTTTAATATGTGTAAGGAAGAAACTGCTAATTCTGCTTTTTTGTATTCTGGTTGATGACATCACAAGGAGCACAAGAAATGAGCTGGCATTTGTAAACATTATGTAGACAAGGGGCTTTTATCAGATTAAACAGATTCTCAGGCATTCAAGGTGCATTTCATTTAAAAGAGGTTCAACCTTATATGTTTGTTGAGTTAGATTATTTATGAAGGATGCTGCCATGGATGACATCGCTGAAGCAAACGGTAATGATGACAAGGATCTTCTGAACCTTAACTGGTACGAATCTGCTCATACTCCTGTCTGGGTTTTTCCGTCTGATTGGTTTCCGTGCATATTCTCCACTTTTAGCATTAGTAAACAGAATGCTCTGCTAGAGTCACAATAAATTCCATGTGTTTTACTCTTGCCAAATTTTCTTAAAATCCCTGCAGCATTCTTACATACAGCTCAAATGTTTTACTGCAACCTTACAAAATACAGGTCAACACCTTTTGAGATAAATAATGTAAATCAGGTTAAACAAACAGAAATTAGGATTGTACATTCTCTGACCAGATGTTTTATGCCTTTGGTGAAGTAACCAGAGGCATGTGTGAATGTAGGTTGTTTGGTTTGGGTAGCTGTCTGGTTAACTTTTTGCTCTGAAGGAGCAAAATGCAAAACCTAAAACCTTATCAACCACTATGCGAGCCTGTCTTTGGCAATAGCTGAGGTCAAAGTTAAGGCTATTGTCTCAAGTTCTCGTGTGCTCGTTCTGCAGCAGCAGCTCCACCCAACGTTGAACGTGTGCACAGACAAAGAGTCTGGGGCGTCCATTAATCAGTGTGGCTTATTGTCATGATGAAGCTATTAGCCACATGCTCTCAGCCTAACCTGCCACATCCCTGGCATAAGATTTTGCACAAATCTTAACCTTTAAAAAACATTTTTAGTTAAAACAAAATGCAAAAACTTTGGAAAAACATTTCTTTGCTGCTACATAGCTAATTAGTCACTGTATGTGGAGGTGGATACTTGAAACATGAAGAAATCAACATTTAATTCTGGAGATTCATCCAAAGGGTCTCGAAGGAGATGGGTGAACACTGACAAAAGGCATTCATTTCATAGCGTATAAGACTAGGCATTGGAGATTCTTACAGTGGGATAACATTGATTAAAAATAATAATATTATATTTCAGTATTTACACAAACATAAAAAATAGAAAAAGATATAATATACTGATACTGATCTTATTAAAAACAAATAGCAACAATTATTCGTACTGTTGTTAAAATCTTATTTAAAAATCTTATTTAAGTTAAAATGATTCTTATTTGGACTGTAATCAGAAATATATAATAAAGCTGACTGTAGCTGGGTAAATAAGTGTGGGCATCAAGTGTAGCCAGCTGAACGGCAGTGCACGTCCAGCATTGAGAGAAGCTACATGCAGCTGGAGAAAACTCTGGTCACCCCAGCATTCATCTGGCATCTCAATATAGAGATTTTATACTTTTGGGTTTAACATACAGTTTTAGCAATTTTTAATCTGTAAATGTTTAAAACCTCGGTAAACCCGGATTGGCGACCAGTCAAAACCCCACCTACTCCCGGGTTCTGTCTTTTCTATTCTGCTGCAAAAATGGCAACAGAATACGGTTAGGAATAAAAAATATATCAGGATTACAACCAGAGTAAGAGTTACGCCCAGATAGAAATGAAATTAATTCATTAGAAATGCATATATGTGTAGAAAAACTATCCTATTCTCCCTTAATCTTCATCTCTTCATCCACCCTACCCCCTCCACCCTCACCAGTTCTCCCCATACTTTCTTCCTCCCTTGCTCTTTGCTCTCCTCATCTCCCACATTTTCCAATTGCCTTTTCTCTCTGCTTTCCTTCATCTCCTACCCCTCACCGATGCTATGCTATTCTCCAAAAGTTTCAGTGCAGTGACCCAGTTCATAGTGTGGCGGAAAGCGAATGGCGGGGAAGAGCTGAAAGAGCAGCCGAGGAGCAGATTGTGGAGACAATGAGGAAGGTGTAACATGTCAGTCCCTTTTTTTCCCCACCTCTGCCATCTGTGACAGTGGGAAACCTGAGATATCTCCCCTTCCTGTTCTTCCCACCCAAACCCCTCTTCTTCCCTCCTCTTTTATGCCTCTCACGCCTACTCTTCACTCTTTATTGCAGATTCCCCCATGACCTTATCCTCCTCTACCTGACTTCCACCTTTATTCATAATTAATGCAGGCAAAGAAAATCTCTTTGACACTCTTGTAGTACATATGTGTGAGTTTTTGTGAACTTGCCAGGTTTTTTTTTTTTTTTTCTTTTGCTAGTGTTTCCCACCTACACTTTATATGAGCTTTCATCTCCTCCAACCTCCACCTCACCTGTTCATCAGGGCAGTAGTCAACATACTGATTTACAAAACATGCTTGGCCACTTTCTGTTAAAACTGAAGTGAATTTGAGTCTATTTATAATAAACCCTTAGGATATCACAATAAAAACTCCAGATCAAGCCAAAACAATTCATGTTGGTAGATTTTTGTATAGGAGACATACAACCTAATTTTCTTACAGCAGACCATTAGAATATAGAAAAATACTTTTTCTTACAAATGAGATGGCCTCTTGATGGGTGCATGATTGGAAAAGGTTGTGTATAAAACAACCAAAACTACAAAGGTACCAAATGGCAAAGTGTCAAAATGGCCAGCTGTCATAGGAATACTGCAGGAAGTTCAGACAAATAGGCAACTATTAACAACATGATATTAAACGTCATTCAACAGTTAAACTGTATTCGCTCATTTCACGGTATCTAATTGTAAAAGACTTGAACACAACTATAAACAGATTTGTACCCATGAAAGTTCTGAAGATGATTAATTTAATTGACAGCTGATCTGTTCTATTTTTGTACCTCTTGTGATATCATCAACCCAGGTGGACACAAAGCGGAATTGGCTGTTTTAATTCTGTGGGCTCTTTAGAAATGTTTTGTTTTCTAAACTTAACTTCTGCATTAAAAATACATACTTTATTACCCAGTTGTATTTTTAGTGCCTTCGTTAGTGTTAGAAGAACATGATGTTGACTGTATCTTTAATCAGGCTCTTTAAACATCTGACAATTGGAAGCATGTGCAAAAAGTTTTGCTGGCAGAAGATGTGTAGCTATCTACAAGTATTGCTGAAAAAAATAAATAATGGGTGGTTAGTTAAGCTAAAACGACACTGCACAAAACAAACATAATATTTAAATCCCTTATTTATCACTAAAAACAGCACTGTAGACTATATACGACCTATGATGACGCGTTGTGCTATCAGGCAACCAGACATGAGGAGCATTTCTCTTAAATCCTACAAGCTGTCAAAGGGATCATGGAATCTAAGTTGATCTTCCTTTACATCACCTAAATGCTGTATGGTAGTGATCTTCAGACTTTAAAGGCCAGGTCACCACCCTGAACCTTCTTTTTTATGTCCCACCAACCACTCCTGAACAGCCATTCAGCATTTTAACAGCTTAAGGCAGAAAGTTGTGTTGCAGTTTTCTGGTTCTGCGTTTGATGTTGCAGTTTTGTCTGATGGCAGCAGTTCAAAATGTTCATAAAGATGAAACCTCAAACAATATTCAGAGTCCTGTTCTTGCAGAGGCCAAAGGGACACAATTTTCTTTTCACATCCCTTCACTATCCTTTGCAGGGCCCTCCAGTCTGCCATATTGAAGCTGTAGCATCATGCAGACACAACGTTTTTTAAAACAGTCTGAACTGAACCACAGCTCTGTAGAATGCTTGTAGGGAGTAATGCTTGTTTTACTTCTTTAGAAAGTCCAGTCTCTAATGACTGTTTCATGACAGAGCGCTACAGGAGATCCTTCCTGCCCACAGCCATCAGCATCTACAACGGCTCTTTGAGGAAACCTTCATAATATGAGCTGCAACAACATTTAATTTCCCTTTGGGATTAATAAAGTATTTTTGAATTGAATTGAATTGAATGATCCTTGTGAGGTCATCAGCAATTACCTCTGCAGGAATTTAAAGTCACCCTTTTTACTGCATGTTGCCTGAGGTAGTTATAGAATAGAATAGAATAGAATAGAATAGAATAGAATAGAATAGAATAGAATAGAATACACTTGAACATAACAAAACATTTACAGACAGTTTTATACAGCTAAAATGTAGGCATTTTACTGTACACATATATGTTTTTTACGTTTGTCGTGAAACAATAAAAAATCAGCTAACCTTTTAATCCAAAGAGTTGTTTTTACATTCACTCTCACTAAATAAAAACTTGTCTGGGTGCAAAACCCATTCAGTCCTAAATCAAATAACTGTGTGAAATTAAGAAATCTTATTTTCTTAAATGTCTTATTTCAGATTTTAAAACAAAGAAAAGTAAAACTAAAAGCAAGCTGCAATTAACAGCATGAAAATGAAACCAGTCCATCACAATACTGACACACACAGAAAAATAATATAAAGAAACTTTCAACTGATTTAAAATCATAAGTTAATCTAGTTTGAATGTGTTTTGTCCAAAGCACACTGCAATACGTAAAATAATTGTTTCCCAGCAGGTATATGTAAATGGATTCTCCGAACTTTGATGCATTGCAGAAGTATCCCTTGAACTCTTACACAATTTGTGGTGTCACAACATGGTTGTTGTCTGAACCTCTGCTCTAGTCTCAAGTCTTTTGTAGCCTCTAACTGTTTTCTTACAGTATTGTCCTGTATTTATATCTATACATCTTCACATCCACTGTGACCAGCTTCTCTGTCCCTGCTAAAGAACAACATCCCACAACATGAGGCAGCCAACACTATGCTTCATTATGATGTTCAGTGTTAGTTTTAGTGGCTTTCTTCTTGCCACTCCAGAGAATTACATTTTTGCCCATTTATTTTCAAGGTTTGCCCTAAGAGTCTCGGTTGTGTTTATCTCTGGACTTTGCCGTTCAAACGCAAGAATATGCTTTGATCTAAACCATCCCACTGTAGCTCTGTCTGTGCGTTTAGGGTCATTGCCCTGATGGAAAGTGAACCTTCACTGCAGTCTCAAGTGTTTTGCACCCTCCATCTAGTTTTCTTCCAGGATTGCTCTGTATTCATCTCCATCTCCATGTGCCTAATAACGGACCATCTTCCCAGGGTCTACTGAAGTAAAACATCCCCACAGCATGATCCTGACACCACCTTGTTTGCTGACTTCAGAAATTTGTCTAGGTTTATTCTATCATCAGGACTGAGGATCACCCCTTGGTGGCTGGACAGAATACTTCCTTCCCACATCCATGATACTTTTTAACTCCTTCCTCATCGTCCACTTACATTATAACCTATTTAATGCTGCTGTGTAGCACATATGTATCCTTTACATGTAAATGCAGTACATTGTGCTACAGTTATTATACATTCTCCTCTACAATTGCATTATTGAACCACAAATTTATGTGGCAACATTCATTTTCAACCTAATTGTAATTTAAGGTAATTTTAAAAGAAATCAGTAGTATGAATACTTTTGCATGGAGCTGTACCTCATTGTCTTCTTCTCAAAACAGTCATCTGCAGTAAACCCCACATGGCTTTGACAAATATAAAGATATACCAAGTATTTCTGTGCACAGCTCTTCACTCCTTGTGTTCCCCAGCTGGCTAGTTCCTCTGAAATCTGGTATGTTTCTTTGAGGTGCCGCCGTGCGCTCACTTTCTGTGTCATAGGTGCCTATTTTTAAACTGCTCTCAGCGATGATCTCTATGACAGACTTTCGGCAAAACTTCTGTTGGCCTGTTTTCGGGCTGACTTGATCAAATGTGAATTTGGTAATAAGTTCTCTATCGCTGCTGTCAGAGTGCGTTATGTGCAAGAGCTCTCCAATTTAAACTTCTAATAGGAAACTTTCATTTAATGCAGTGAATATTCTGTGCGTCAAGCTCACTTTGCCCCGTGTCTTCTTCTTTAACTTTTGTCTCTTTTCTCAGTCGGTGCTGTGACAAGAAGAGCTGCGGAAATCGTAATGAGACGCCCTCAGACCCTGTTATCATCGACAGGTACTGACTTTCTCTTTGTCCTGTTCTTTGTCTTTCTCTCTCTCTAAAATCCACCCAACCACGCACACACACACACACACAGACCAGACACATAATGGCACAATGATCTGACTTGTTTGAATGGCAGCGTGGGACGGGATGTTTGTGTTTTTTAAACGATCGGCTGTCGCTACTGAAATAGATGCTCCTCAGACTGAATCAGCCCTTCTTATGTGAGGCGGAATTAAACATTTGAGACCCAAACTTTGCATTTAACATCAGAAATGATGAGCGCTGGTGTTAGCAACAACTTTAGAAAAGAACCCCACACACACTTTTTTTTTTAGTGTGATTCAGGAAAGGTGTGGATCTGCTGAGAGAGGACACAAATGCACATCAGCAGCTCTGTTGCTGCCTAATATCTGGAACATAGACACTAATGCTCACCTTCAAATGTAAGCGGATGTATTTTCTGGCTCTCTAATGCAAAATATAAAACTGTTTATGCATGTCTGTCAAAGAGGAGGAATGAAGTTATCCATCCCTCACCACCCACACCTCTTCCTATCACTCCTGCAGCAGCACAAAAAAAATGGGTCACAAGCAAAGAAAAAAGTGACAGAGAAAAGGTAAAATGAGATCCAACAATATTTTAATCTGAGTCTTTTCTTGTCTTGGTTGTTGTTTTAACCCTGTGTGAACACACAGAGAGAGGGAAAGGAGTGACATTTACTCATCATTGTCACTCTTCTCTGTGTTAGTTGAGACATAAAATGTGCAACATCTTGACTTCATATATGTTTTTCTGGAAAATGAGTGCATGTTTTGTGGCAGTGTGACCAGATGTAGATGAGTTTGGGAAAATACATTCCACTCTTTCAGTGTAGAAAATATACAAGTGACACCACTGACTGGATGTTATTGTATCCTAAGTTGATTCTTCAGCACTTCTTGAGTGCTTCAACTTGCACCTGTCAGTCAAACTGCTGAGTTAAGGTTCAGGTGGCTATAAGTCTCCTTCATTTCCATTTTTTTCAGTTTTTCATGGCTTTATTTCCATTGCAACATTATATTTAGGTGATCCCTTCAATGTTCCCTTCGAAACTCATTGTATTGTCAATCAGTGATGCAATCAGGCCTTACAATAGAAAGCAAGAAAATCTAGACACAAATTGCATCCTCATGAAGATATACAATTTTGGTTCTTTTTCAAGTTCTAGTTCTTGCTGTTATTAGAGAAGATTTACCAAGTTGTAAAATCAAAGTACAGCTGCTGTCAGTCTATTTCTTGTCTTTCTGGGTATGTCTGTGTATCTAAAATTACTTTTATGTGGCTTTAAACATGAAGAAATTAAGCTCACTTTGTGAAACAACAGGTTCTGTAACATATATAAACTGTATGTATCATTTGTGACATTATTACATATACTGCATGTTTATTGAACGGTGTAAATGTTACTACTGCAATACTGCACAGTAATCGTTTTGTTTTTTTTTGCTGTAAAATCACTGACTTATTTTTTTTTCTTTTTCCATATTTAATCATTGCTTCCTGCTCATTTTGTTCTGAAATTTCAATGCTCTATGAGGTCTCCATGTGCCCCCAAGTGGTCAAATAATTGGCTGAATTAATCAAGCATTCAGTTTGCCAAGGTGAGTGGATCGTCTTCAACGCAGACAGAGTGTTCGCATGGCGTAGCATGGCGTAGCATAAGCGGTATTATCAGGTTATTGCTGCTGGATTTGCGTAGCACTTACATTGTTAAATATGTAAGGCATTCCGTAAGTTAATTTTGACATGTGAAACTGCAAGTGCTTCTTCAAATTTGCAGCAATGACCTGATAAGAACATTACTGTATCTCATGCAACGCTATGCAGACACTCTGTGTGCACTGATGAAGATTTACTCCCCTCGTAATGCAAAATACTTGAAGTGGCTCCTACAGGAGGACAGTTCAATCTTTTATCTCATTAATTCAGCTATTTCACTCAAAAACTGTGTCAACCAATCGTTAAGAGAGATGCAAATATTAAACAATTCTAATATCCATCTCAATTTTATGGAGGATTAAATGATTTGGGGGTTCTCATACTAATGTGTGTATTGCATCTGTTTGTGTGTTTGTGCAGGACATTGTTCTGACTCTAAACCACAGCCATGTTTTTGTTTTACTACTGTCTGCCCTCTCAGATATCTCAGCTTACCTCCCATTATATACATGCCTAGTAGGTGTGTAAGTTAATGTCTAGATCTGTGTGTGTGCAGGTTGTGAAAGAATAACTGATACATTAGACACATGGATACATAACCCATTATGTGTCAGCTGACCTGGCTGAAAGCGAGAGGCAGTGAAGTGAATTCTGGGAGATGTCAGGGAACTTGGTCAGGAAAGAATGTCAAGGTTACTCTGAATACCGTGGGATACTTCCTGTCGAACCCCCCACTTGCAGCATCTTGGTGCAACATCTGGAACTCTGCTGTCTGACCTAAACATGTGGAAGGAAGGACAGAATAAAATCTTTAAGTGAGACACTGATTGTAAACTTACATCTACCTAGAATTAAATCTTTTCTAAGCTTGACTAGACAAATTAATATTTTCCTTCCATCTTTTAGAAAGTAGTAATAATGTTTCTTTTTTTCTAAAAACTATGCAAATGCACAAAAGTTACGGCAGCCAGTAAATGTGTGATGATATAGGTTGTGCAGTGTTAGGAGGAAACAAAACAATGTGAGAATAAATGTGAGAAAACAAAACAAACTGAAACACTGCACAAACCCTGCAGGCTAATTGCAAATCTGGAATATCAAAATTCAACCCAGTAAACAACAAAATATACTTTTTAGCTCAAATGTTGGACACAGTGACATGTTTCTTAAAGTAAACAAACCTGACACGTGTTACTGCTGACGTCAGGTAAACAGTGGCTCGTTAGCAGTGGGTAAGAACATTAACGTAAAACATAAACTAAGGTTTTGAGAGGAAGTGTCCATGCTTTTAAATTTGATCAGAAGAGTTGGAAAAACAGTACTGAGAAGATATTTTCTTATGTGCATCAGCTTCACTGACTTTTATCTGGATTGGGCCAAATCTTAACAAAATGACCTCCCAGGTCATATATACAAACAAACACTTTCAACTCAGTCATGGAGTGTGTGCATCACTGCTACAGGTCTCCAAGAAATTAGGGAGCTGAGAAAAAGGTGATTAATTAAGTAAATAAGTTGTTTTTTGATTACATTCTATTTTCTGTAATCAATTTATTGAAATGAATGACTCAAAGTGTAAAAGACCTGATTGAGAGTTTAAACCCACTGAAACAGTCAAAAAGAAGGGTTTATTTCCAGAATGCAGAGTGAGGATGATAGTAAAGAAAGTAACACATCTCCAAAGGTTGCTGTCAGAAAAGATAAATAAGGAGAAGCATCTTGTGCGTGCCAGGTCTTCACAACAACATTTTACCAACATTTCTAAGAGTATTAAACAAACATTTCTTAGAGGTGCCAGTAATTGTGGAGGATGCTGTAAATCTATACAATCAGTTCTTGTAAACCCAGTGGGAAGCAAATAAAAAGCTTTCAGTATGTTTTCATTGAAAGTGTGGCATTTTAGATCAGCATTACTGAACAGGAAATGCATATAATTAAAGCAAGGAAATAGAATACTTAACAGAATGTTTAACATTTAACTATAAAAGGGCTCCCTATGTTTATCAGGTGGCACCTTTAACTGTGGGGATGAACAGGTAGCAAAACTGGGAATAAATGACTGACTGGCAGCTCATTGCTCGTTGCCAGTAAGAATGTTTGAGTGACAAGTAGCCTAACTCCATGCATATATGTGTGTGTGAGTGTGAAAGAGTGTGTGTGGCCCAGCCAATCCCTGTTGTGGGGCTGCGAGTGTCTCACTGTGTCGCAGGGTTAATATAGGGTTAACAACATGCAACAATATCCTATCATACGCCTGCTTGACTCCTAAAGAGCCACATTCACTCCTTGCTCCTCTCTAAGTGTGTGTGTGGCTTCCTTTCAGCTGTTTTCTCACGTCTTTAACTGTCTCCTCCAACAGCATCCTCATCAGCTCTTGTGCCTTTCTTCTTCAACACATCTGTTTCCCTCTGCTGCATGTGTCATTTTCCCCTCTTCGAGCTTGGCCTTCCTCTAACTCATTCACAGCATCCCTCTCCTTCACACCTTTTCACGTTCTCCCTCTCTGACTGTGTTGGTCTCTCTGTGGCCCTCAGGGGGTTACCTACCTCACTGCTCAGCTCACTGCATGTTTAGACATCCACAATTGGCTTAATAGGCTCAGGCTGTGTGTCTGAGGGAGTGTGTATGTGTGTATTCTGGGGGGTTATAGTATCAGGCACTGTGTTCAGGCCTTAAGGACTTAAGGAAGGCAGTTTGTGGGTGTTTCTTATGTTTGCCAGTGTGTGTCGTCTTGCGTTGTAAATGGGCCCACATAAGCCTGAGGGTTTAAGGGGGTTCCCCATATGTGTGTATGTGTGTGTGTGTAATCTGCGGGGTTAAGAGGGGTCACAGCTTGACGTGGAGATGATGGGAAAGAGGAAGGGATGAAGAAATGGTAGAACGAGGAGGTGATGTTGATGAGGCAGCATTTACAGGGAAAGGGAAAAGAGGAGGCGAAGGAGGGGTAGGCTGTTAGAAGTAGACACAGGAGAGGAGAGGAGGAGGAGATCAAGATTTGTTTCAGGGGATAAGAGCCTCCATCTGGGGAGCCCTGTCAATCAAAGAGCAGGGGGAAGGAGAGGCGGGGGTGCTGTCAATCAACTGGAAGAGGAGGGTAAGAGGCGGGGGGGTGGGGGGTGGTTGAGAAGACAGAGGGAGCGAATGGGATCTTCTAAACGACCTCTTCATCTTTTCTCCTTTTGTCTTCCTCACTGCCTCTTTTCTGGCTTGTCCCAGTTACTAAAATATATCTTCCAGCCTGATACGTCACCACTACTGTTCACTCTACTGTCTCTGTCTGACACACACACACACACACACACACACACACACACACACACACACACACACACACACACACACACACACACACACGTCTAAAATAGAACGTGTAATAATTTTCCTCCTTTCTTGACCTGTTCTCATTGCTCCTTTTCCGTGGCCTCTTTTCTACCAGACCTTCCACCGTCCTAAATATAGATTTGTTTGAATGCTTAACATGACCGCTTGTCACTGATTTTTCAAGCCAAACGTATTACAAAAGCGAGGTTGAAAAGGATGGAACTCTGTTCAATCAATCATCTATGTGTTTTATTTGTAAAAAAAATGTATTTGAAAGTTATGCATTACTTTCTGGGTGGCTCAGGGATGCAGTGGTTAGCATCGTTGCCTTGCAGCAAGAAGGTTTTGGGTTCTAACTCCCTTAATCCTCTTTCTGCATGGTGTTGGCATGCTCTCCCTGTACATGCGTGGGTTCCTCCCGGCTCCCCCGACCTTCAAAAACAGGGTTGCTCGGTGATGAACTGGCAACCTGTCCAGGATGCCATCCAGGATATGCCTTTCCCCCATGGATGGATTGATCACTTTCATTCCCACATTATAATTGTCTAGGTCCATTATATAAAAACCCAATAAAATACATACAACTTTGTGGTTGTAACATTACAAAATGTTAAAAAGTACAAGGATTTTGTTGTGTTTTTCCAGATATTTTGTTCTCAGTTTCTTAATTTACAGAATTAAGTACACTGTTCTAATACCTAAAATAAATTAGACCAGAATTATGTTTGTTATCCATTACATGCTATGTTTCTGCAGTCCAAGGTGGTCATAAACATTGATCTCCTTCATTTATGGGACCTTTTTTCAACTAACCAATGGCAACAATATAAAAGCTTTGCATTTGCATTATTTGCAGCGGATAATACCCACTTACTTCCTTACTTACTTTATAATGTTTCAGGACCACATCCTGTGTTAAAGGTCAGTGTTTGCTTAGAGATGAGGCCCACTGGGAATTATTCATACCAGTGCCATAATGGCAGCGTTCATCTTGGTCACTGTTTAAGTGTGTTTATGTGTGTCTTTACGTGTGTGTCTGTGTGTGACCATTTGAGATGGAGAAGAAGGGAGAGAAAAGGATGTTTTATTCATTCCTCTCATTTAGTTTCTCCATGGGCACCTGTCCTAGCAGTTAGAGGCTCAACATTCAGTTCACTAGCTGATTTAGTCTAACTGTCTGTTTTAATGAACACACACATACATATTTACAGAGTCTTTTGAGGGTCAAAGCTGCAGAACTGTATCATTTTGTGTTTTTTCTTCCGTCTGTGGGTGTGTGTTCCTTTGATGGTGTTTTTTTTAATTTAGGTATACATTTATTCCCTTTTTTCCTTTTGAGATAGAGGATTTACATTTAATTTCCTAACTTTTTTATTCTCTCAGCAAATATGTAGAAGCCAAGGTTGTAAACTGAAAATATCCGACCATAGAAAAGTTTGCTATATGCACTTATTGTCACTCAGAGCTGAAAATAGCAAGCCTTTACATATTACATAGGTCTCTGTACAATTAGACAGGAAATATGATAAAAAAAAACATCCACAGAGGTTGTATGAAGAGGGTCCAAATAGATGTATGTGTACCCTGATACCGCCTCTCCCACACAAACAAAGACTTAGCCTTTTTCTGTTCTCCTTGTTTTACCCTCCTTCACCCCTTTCCTCCTCTCCTTCCTCCCTTTCCTGCTCCTGTGTGCTGCAATACACACCACAAAACACACAATCCTTAGGCAGGGATCATGTTACCCTAATGGCTACAAAACACTAACTGACCTCACATTTTCCCATGTCTCTGCTGAAGTTGTTGTGATGCCACCATTATTTTAGAGGGTGGCATGTTGTCCAAAGTTGCAATTGCCTTAAAGCACTGGATAAGAGGTCTGATGCACTCTTCTCCAAAATTGCTCAATGTAGAAGATTTTTCCATGTTTATGCAGGAAATCCAGCCATGCCTGCATCAGAATGTGAAATCTCTCTCTCTCTCTCTCTCTCTCTCTCTCTCTCTATATATATATATATATATATATATATATATATATATATATATATATATATATGTATATATATATATATATATATATATGTATATATATATATATATATATATATAACTTATTTTACTTTATTCAACAGTGAACAAACAACAGTCAATCAACAGTTTTGCAACTTCAAAGAGTAGCTAGTATAGAGCTGCCTAACTTTGATTATTTTCAATTCATTAAGGATAATCGGGTGTTGTCAATCTCTGGATAAGTTATGCACCAATAGAACCACCTGAAAATTGTCAGTGTTGTTATTTAGAAATCTTTCATTAAGAGTAGTCGAAAATACAAAATACAGAAATGAATCACTTTGGACTTGTTTTGATATATAGACAATCCGGTGTACGAGCTGTACCTGAATACACCTTAGAGGTTCAGCTGTTGGAATATCCCCTCAGAGGGAACCCTGAAGACATGTCTGCTGCTGTGCAGCTTTTAGGCTGCTACTACAGGCAGCAGGATTGGACCTTAGCTAATTTCTCCAGTAGCATTGGTGTTTTTTGTTCCACATGAAGTTGTTTCAGGTGAATAGTTAAGTGTTCAAAAATGCAAACAAACGTTAGTTTGTACCTTCTTTCTGTCTCTATCGCCAGTAAAGCCGAAAAGGAACCCTAATGTTCCTAAAATAACAGATTTTAGGGATAGCTGGGTGTCCACCCGGTTTGTTTTAGTGTTGCTTTTTAAAGTTGCACAACGGACCATAGCTCTATGCTTAAGTTCTGCACATAAACACTCTGCATGCATTCAGCATTAAAATAACGCTTTATCTGTTCGGTACATGTACAGTGCCTTGCGAAAGTATTCGGCCCCCTTGAACTCGTCAACCGCTTGCCACATTTCAGGCTTCAAACATAAAGATATAAAATTCAAATTTTTTGTGAAGAATCAACAACAAGTGGGACACAATCGTGAAGTGGAATGACATTTATTGGATGTGTCAAACTTTTTTAACAAATAAAAAACTGAAAAGTGGGGCGTGCAATATTATTCGGCCCCCTTGCGTTAATACTTTGTAGCGCCACCCTTTGCTACAATTACAGCTGCAAGTCTCTTGGGGTATGTCTCTATCAGTTTTGCACATCGAGAGACTGAAATTCTTGCCCATTCTTCCTTGCAAAACAGCTGGAGCTCAGTGAGGTTGGATGGAGAGCGTTCGTGAACAGCAGTCTTCAGCTCTTTCCATAGACCCTTGGATTCAGGTCTGGACTTTGACTTGGCCATTCCAACACCTGGATACGTTTATTTGTGAACCATTCCATTGTAGATTTGGCTTTATGTTTTGGATCATTGTCTTGTTGGAAGATAAATCTCCATCCCAGTCTCAGATCTCTTTCAGACTCCAACAGGTTTTCTTCCAGAATGGTCCTGTATTTGGCCCCATCCATCTTCCCATCAATTTTACCATCTTTCCTGTCCCTCCTGACGAAAAGCAGGCCCAAACCATGATGCTGCCACCACCATGTTTGACAGTGGGGATGGTGTGTTCAGGGTGATGAGCTGTGTTGCTTTTACGCCAAACATATTGTTTTGCATTGTGGCCAAACAGTTCGATTTTGGTTTCATCTGACCAGAGCACCTTCTTCCACATGTTTGGTGTGTCTCCCAGGTGGCTTGTGGCCAACTTTAAACGAGACTTTTTATGGATATCTTTGAGAAATGGTTTTCTTCTTGCCGCTCTTCCATAAAGGCCAGATTTGTTCAGTGTACAACTGATTGTTGTCCTATGGACAGACTCTCCCACCTCAGCTGTAGATCTCTGCAGTTCATCCAGAGTGATCATGGGCCTCTTGGCTGCATCTCTGATCAGTCTTCTCCTTGTTCGAGATGAGAGTTTAGAGGGACGGCCGGGTTTTGGTAGATTTGCAGTGGTCTGATACTCCTTCCATTTCAATATGATTGCTTGCACAGTGCTCCTTGTGATGTTTAAAGCTTGGGAAATATTTTTGTAACCAAATCCGGCTTGAAACTTATCCACAATAGTATCTCGGACCTGCCTGGTGTGTTCCTTGGTCTTCATGGTGCTCTCTGCGCTTTGAACAGAATCCTGAGACTATCACAGAGCAGGTGCATTTATACGGAGACTTGATTACACACAGGTGGATTCTATTTATCATCATCAGTCATTTGGGACAACATTGGATCATTCAGAGATCCTCACTGAACTTCTGGAGTGAGTTTGCTGCACTGAAAGTAAAGGGGCCGAATAATATTGCAAGCCCCACTTTTCAGTTTTTTATTTGTTAAAAAAGTTTGACACATCCAATAAATTTCATTCCACTTCACGATTGTGTCCCACTTGTTGTTGATTCTTCACAAAAAAATTTGAATTTTATATCTTTATGTTTGAAGCCTGAAATTTGGCAAGAGGTTGAAAAGTTCAAGGGGGCCAAATACTTTCGCAAGGCTCTGTATATGCTGAACTACAACACACAATAATTTTTCCTTAATCATAAAATAATGTTAAAAGCTTAGAGCATACACTTTGTTGCGTCAATGTCACATGGCTCTCGTGTTTCTTTATCTCTTCTTATGCAAAAACAACTCCTTTCAACCAACCAGAACAGTAATTCATTTCCACAACTTCATTTAAATAAAGATGGGAAGTATTTAGTAGACTGATGCGACAGCATCACCAAAAGGATCTAAGCATGCCTTCTTTAAGGCTATGATCACAATTGTTTAAAATATTTACCTTATTTATTGTTTAAAATTATAAGCAAGTTAATGTTTAAACAAGGACCACACAAAGACTCACATTAAAACAATCCTTCTCCATCTTCCTTACTTTCTCCCTTATTTAGATGGATATACAGAGAAACCCGATACACACTAAAAAAATCATACTTCTGAAATTCAGCTTGAACTGAAAATTGCTGAGGTGCTGGATGATGAAGGATGCTGCCATCAGTGAAATAAGACACAGTTGTTTAGTTTCTCATCAAATGTTAATGGCTTGCTGCTATGAAATATCATCCGGTTAATGCTATACAAAAATAAATATGGGATGGAAGGTAAATTTTTGAATATGACACAAAAAAATCAAACCTTAAGTAGAAAACTTTACAGGATGTTTTACAGTGTCCATTGAGTTTTATATAACTGAGCCTTTTGGTCACATTAGGGTCACAAATTTTTGTTTTATTGGGATTTTATGTGATAAACCCATACAATGTTGTACATAATTGTTAGAAGAAAGAGCAAATATGATTTGAGAAATGAGAAGTTTGGTACTTCTATATTCAGCTCCCTTTACTCAAAGACCCCTAAATAAAACCCAGTGCGACCAACTGCCACCAGATGTCCCTTAATTAGTAAACTTAGTTCACTTGTTCTTTTTTCACTTGTTCAGAGAAGCTACTAATTGGCCCTTTGTAACTCTGGAGGACTTGTAGAGATCCACAACTCAGCTGGGAGAATCTGCTGACAATACAAACCCTAACCCAAGGCCCAGAAGACTTACAGCTATAATTTCAGCAACAATTACACAAAACATTCATTCAGAAGGCCAAATACAAATGCATGCTACACTTCTGCATTATAATGCCCAACTTTGTGTTGGTCTGTTACATAAAATCATAAAAAAATACAATAACGTTTGTGGTTGTAATGTAGCAAAAGGTGAAAAAGTTAAGTTTTTGTACAAGATGACAGAGAAAAAGGTTGGAAATAAGGGACATGAGTTTTTTTTTTATTTGAAATAACTTTTAATGTAGTTAGGTAATCTAATATTGTGAGTGATTTTATTGATTTAACTTATTAATCAACAAACTACGGACAAACTAGGTCACAGAGTGAAAATGTAATCTGTTATTGGAGTGGCCCTAATACCTAGAAAAAAAGTATTTGGCATATGTATGTGTGCATTCAATTGATGCATAGATAACCCCCTGCTGAGCATTAGGGCTGGAGTCAAAGGCCTCCTGGAGCCAGCCCAGATATCTCTCCTACAATACTCTCTTTACTCGACAGCCATTAGAGCCTCATGCTTACACATACTTACACACACTACACTACTACAGTGCCTCATTCATGATAGGTGGTTGCCGATGATGTGTGTGTGAATATCTTAAGCGCTGTCATTAAAAGGCAAACAGATTTGGTCTACCTGGAAACACTCTGCACACACATGCACGTTAACAGACTCGCTAGCAAGAGCGTGAGATGGAATTTTCCCCTTACCGCAAAGTGAACTGGTGGTTGAGGTGTTTTGGGAGGCCAAGCAAGAGTGTGTTTATTTACTGTACGAAAGTTTGTGCAACTGTAGAGAGGAATTTGTTGCGGAGAGGAGAACGGTGAAGGGGAGAGGGGAGGGGAGCGGAGTAAAAATGTGCGAGCCATGCATCATTTCATTATTAATAGCCTTGTCGGAATAAAAATGCTAACCTTGTCTGTTCTAACGGACTGAGTCTGCAACCGCTACAATCTTCCCTGTGTGTGTGTGTGTGTGTGTGTGTGTGTGTGTGTGTGTGTGTGTGTGTGTGTGTGTGTGTGTGTGAGCATGGCGGGGGGGCATTAGTCCGCAGCAGGGTCTTGTTTCCCTTTGTTAGGCCTGCGCAGGGCGAGCTGGTGAAGTCATTGCAACCTACACAGGTAAAAATATCTGTGTGTGTGTGTGTGTGTGTGTGTTGTGGCAGTGTTTCCTGTGTGGAGCGCACCAGGAAGAGAGCGCCAGTGTCCCACAGAGAGGGGCATTGTTATCAACCTCCGAACACACAAATGCATCACCCCTCCCAGAGTGAGCAGCCTGATCTGCACACTGTCTGTGTCGCCACAGCAACCCGTAGCACACGCCCAAACAACAACAAACAACATGAAAAAATAGAAACAAATCAAAAGCCCTCACTGCTCACTTATGTAGTTCTTTGAAATAGTATTTGTCTCCCTATTGATTTTTGCTGGCTTTGCTTTTTTGTTGCACTTACATAATTCAAATCATGATATAAACAAAAATATCAGACAAAGGTAACCCGAGTAAGTACAAAATATTCTTTTGGATGATGATTTCATTTAGTATGGAAAAGCTACTTTATGTAAAAATATAATTGCACCCGTTGTTCAATAATGGACTAACAGGAAATACGCACATTTTCTGGAAAGCTGAGTTTAATTTTACCCACGTCTGGTTATTTCCTGTGGAATCAAGAATTTGCTTAGACACTGTCTAACAACATGAAGTAGACTAAAAAGTGGCATCATGAACCAATCTAAAGCTACTGAAACAGATGAGAAAATCCTTGACATCTTTCAGTCTGGAAAGGGTAACAAAGCCATTTTGAAGTCTTTAGGACTTTAGTTAACCACAGTGTAAACTCATATCCACAAATATAGAAAACGCAGAACACTGGGTAACCTTCCCAGAAGTGGTCTTAATTAACACCAAGACCTTTTTGGAAAATATTCTGGTGACTAATGGGACAAAATTGAACTTTTTGATGTTTTTGTTGTGCATCATGTTACATCAAACACAGCATTTGAAAACAAAAACCCAGAATACTGACAGCCAATCATGGTGGAGGTAGTGTGACTACCTGTGCTGCTCCAGGAACCTGGACAACCTGTAGTAATTGATAAACTCTAAAGGAAAACTCTGTCTGACCATCAGTTTGCGACCACAAGCTCAAGCACATTTGGGTTATGCAGGACATTGATCCGAGCACAATAGCAAGTGCATCTCTGAATGGCTAAAAACATTAAGTTTCTGGAGTGGCCTAATCAACATCTAGACTCAAATCCAATTGAGATGCTGCGTCACGGCCTTGAACAGCCCATTCAACAACCCTCCAATTGGGCTGAATTAAAACAATTTTGCAAAGAAGAATGGCTCAAAATTCCTTTACAGTGATTTAAAGGACTCATTGCCAGTTATCGGAAACATTTGTTCACAGTTGTTGCCACAAAGGGTGGTACAACCATTAATGGTTTCACATAGGGCCAGTTTGGTTTGGATAGCTTTAGTACCTGAACAAATTAAATCATTATTTGAAAATTTAATATTTTGACACCTTTAAGCATGACAAAGAAACAAATAAAGAAGAAATCTGTAAGGGGGCACATTTTCACACAACAGTGTGGCGTAACATTACACGTTTAATATATTCATGTAAGTAGAGTTCTGAAAGAAAATGATGGCCATTTGTATATATTTTTGTGATGAACTAAGCAACCAACACCAAGAGTTAGAGGCAGGAGAGCACGGTAGGATAGAACTGCGGAGGTGTAATCTGTCAGATAGGAAGCCAGCAGAGTCAGAGGTCACTGAGAACTAATCGATTAGTCGTCAGTTAGTACTGCACTCAAGAGGAGAGCGCAGCTGTGGCCAGCTTTCTTACAACATATATGTGTGTGTTTTAAGCTTAAGTGTTTATGGTTTTAAGCTCATGTGTGGTAGTTAGGAGCAGCCTGTGTGATTCTCCTCATGTAACACTGTGTGGGTGCATGTGTGTTTTCTCTGACGAAGGAGTTCAGCTGATTTTTTGGTCTGACCCCTTTCAGGTTCAATGCCCCCCCTCCTTTCCTCTCTTCTTGTATCTTTCTCCGAGCTGAGAAGGCTAGATAGAAACACTTGAACTTGGGTCACGCTGTGTAGGTGTTATGCAGCTCAAGTGTCAGACTTGCAGCAATCATCTGGGTGTCTGTTTAAAATAAAAGACAGTTTCAGTAAATCTGCATTTCTTGTCTCTGTGCCCCTTTCTTTAGAATAAACACATTTGGTCTTCTTTGTTATTTTTACACTCGCTTTTATAAGAAACTGGCCTGGAAGCCATATGGTGACAGCGACATGGTTCGATTGCTACTTGCATTTACAAAGAAGATGCACAGATAAGGAAAAAGCTAGTTTTTTTTTTGCCCTTAATGATGCTTTTGTGTGCATTTTGTGGTTTTAATTATCTAAAAAAACTGCCTTTTGTAAGAGAATAAAAGTTCTAACCTTAATAATTACTGATCTGTTTTAGTCCTTCAGTTACAGCTTTATTAAGGATGACATCCATGAGATATTTCTGGAACACAAGTTTAATTTCATTTTAACCACTGGCTAAAAATCTGCTACAAGCGACATTGAATCAATCAGTCAATTAAACCTCTGCTACAGCACTTTACAGGGTTAAAAACAGAACCTCCCAGTAAAACATATATTAATGGGCTGTTGTGACAACTGAGGAAGGAGTAAGGCTACAGCTATGCTATGAAAGTATAATTAGTTTCTTCTTAAGTCTATATGAGGAACTCAGTGTTTTATGTTAACAAATGACCAATAACACAAGACGCTTAGAAGTAACTTAGAATAACATAAAAGAGATAGAATCAGTTACTCTTATCATTACTGTTAGTCTTTTTATTAGTTGTAAACCCATCTGCAGGATGTTTTCTTACTGGTATATGCTTCACGGCTATATCCACACACATTTCTTCTTCTTTTCAGATACTTAGACTAGAGGATCTCTAATAATAAGAAAAACCAAGGATCTCCAATCTTTAGCTTTTGTCAAGCTTTAACCTGCTGATACCGATTTTAGCCAATTACAATTTCTATTTAATAGGTATAAAAGGATGTAAGAACAGAATACAAATCTTTTTCTAGCCTTACTGTCGTAAGCAGTTTTTAATGTTTATATTAGAAGAAACATCCTCACACCATGTGTGAGAGAGCTGTCACTGTAAAGCTGGCTTTCTGCTGGTGTTTTAAGACAAATTTAGCACAGTTAGCATTGACAAAACATCATTCTCTAAGCGTATTTCCTCGACATTGTGGACCCTTTTAATATTTTCAAAAGACTGACATAATTTCCAAGTTGTGCAGATTTTATAACATACAATTCCTGGTACCCCAGAAGGAATTGACAAAACAACTGTGCTGGAATATCTTCAGCCTTCCTGTTTTCTTCTGAAAGTCTTGTTCTCCTGCAAACTGGATGAACCGCAGGTGTGTCTTAACACATCATAGAAAATGTTGTTTCCTTTTAAGCAACTTCTTTGATATCTGTGTTTCCCCTGACTTCATTTTAAACTCCTCACTGATACTAAAAATAGCTAACTTTTAGTCTTCTTCGCTCAGTCACAGATTACACACCGAAGAGTGTTTTTTGTTATGGTGCGTTCACTAATCAGAAAAGGATCTAGCTAAAAATAGTTTGATTCCGGTCACAAAACAACTTCTTGTTGCAACCGATTTATAGTGGATTGTGCCAATACATTTAATTCCTTTTGCAATATTGAGAAAATAAAATACAAAGATTGTTAAACATTGAAAGAGTTCATTTACTGAACAATTCCCAACAAGAAACATCTTATCCAACATTTTATTAATTTTTTGGAAAATTATTGACGTGAACATATCCCCAAAACATTGTAACATTGCAAACAGCTAAATAGTTCTCGTTTTGCAGTATGTTCCGTGTCTCTGCATCCATACTGTATGAGTCTCCATCTCTAATATTTGTGTCTTTCCTTGTGCCTAATTACGAGACCCCCATATTAAGCGCATCTAATGGAGGGTGGCAGGTGAGACTGGGAGACATTTGTGTTTGGAAGGTGACCACCTCATTATAAGACTTCGTGTTATAATTATTTGTGGTATGTTGGGTCTGTTCATATGTGTGTGTGTCTCCCTATAGACAGCAGTTTTTGTTGTCTCCCTCTGGGGATTGGAGCTTGTGACCTTTCACCTTCCTAACTACACCCAAATCCAAGTGCTTGACATTCTTCAGACTGGAAACACATCTCACCTTCCCCCCACACTGAAACAGACTAATTTTCCTTTATGACTTGTGAGCGATTTTGAAGACATTGCAGGTAGTAACTGCAGCTGAAAGCCAGATTTATGCCCATCTCTGACAATATGCTCATTCTCTGTGTGTGTAGGGCGGCTGTTAAGCTGTAACAGATAGCCTGAGCGTGCTGCGTGGTGATGCTGTCATTACCGTTGTGCTTCCCCGCTGATGTGCCGCGGCTGATGTCACACGCTCAATTGGCCCCGCCGACAGCCGCCATCACTCAGGCTGTTTACTACACTTTTACTACAGTTATCACTCACTCGTTTGTCGCTGCCGACGCTGGAACCAAGCACTGAGATAAAACACACGCGCTTTCACAAACAAGCACACACAGTGCTTTCTGGGCGCTTTGTTTCGCCATCAACACACGGAAACACTCATTTAGGCAGGAGTGTGTGCTTTGAGGAGTTAGAGGAAAAGCTGGGGGGGAGGAGGAGGTGCCAAAGCAAAACAACTGCGGCATTGTTTTTAGATTTGGGATTACTTTTTCATGTTGTGTCGGTTTAGATGATGGATTGGGTTGGAAGTGTGTGGGTAGCTCTGAGTATTCTGTGAGCATGAATGTTCAGTTGAGATGTATGTACAATAAGAGCTGATCTCTTCTGTTTCTGATTTTTTTGTCTCACTTAAATGCTTTAGATTATCAAACAAATTTTGATCACGCAAAGATAACTCAAGTAAATGCAAAACCAACTTTTAAATGATGATTTAATTTATCAGGGTATTAAAGCTATTCAATTCAACCCTCCCCATCTCCTGATAAAGTAATTGCCCATAAACCCATTATTTGGTTGTGCCACCCTTTGTGGCGACAACTGCCATCAAGAGTCTTTTCCATGACTGTAGAGAAATTTTGGCCCACTCCTCTTTGCAGAATTGTTTAATTCAGCTCCATAAGGATACACATCCTGTTTAAGGTCACACCACAGCATCTCAATTGGATTTAGGTCCAGACTTTGACCAGCTGTCACTTTTTTCTCTCGAGTCCCAAATCCTGAGAAATGACCGTGCAAAGCTTTCCAAACCGTTAGATGCCAGTAATTTTGTTTGTTATTTGTTGTTTAAGTACTTTAGATATGGGCATGATCTATTTGCTTTTTGAGATATTTTAGCCTACTTAATCTTGTCAGACTTTTATCAGAGCTCTTTTTAATGGATTTCTTGATTCTACGGGTGTGGCAGGCACTGAAATTTAAGCAAACACAAAATAAAAAGGTTAATCAGCTTATTTAGTAATTTAACAAGACAGTCTGAATATACTTTGATTTGTATAACTGTTTAACAACTGCATTTTGTATTTACTCAGGCCATCTTTTTTTGCTGTTATAATTACTTTCATGATCTGAAACAAAAAGAGCTAAACCAAAATAAATCTGTAAGGTGTAAATAGTTTTTTTTACAGCAGTGCATAACTGTGTATTTGGGCACACACATGTTTGTTCTACTGGTGTATGAGTGCATGTGAATGTGGGTAATGTGTCTTATTTTCAGATGATTAACTAACTCGCCTACCTGAGACTGTTCCTTCTACCTTGGCCCGTGCTTGCCCATAAGGCTGAGCGTCAGCGGGGAACGCTTGATTTATGCTGCCTGAATATGTAACGAGAGGTTGTAAATTCACATATCCAGGCCTACATGCACCACCATTCTGTACTGCCATAATTTAGGCACCACCTTCATGTCTGAGATGCTAATTGGTTAAATTACCGGGTTAGCTCTGGAGATTTATGGCTGACTAACGAGAAGAGTGCAGGGGGAAGAATAACAGAAGAGGAAGGGTGGATTCAGGCTGAAAGGCAGGACAGTGTTGAAGATGTCCTGTCTTAGCAGCAGGAGAGGAGGAGTTAGATGGTATAGAGGTGGAGGGAAGTGACAGTTGTATGAGGGCTTTGTTTTACAGGCCAGTTCCTGAGCTTAAAACCTTTGTGGAATCTGTTATTATATTAACAAAGACGTGATAAAAGTGTCAGTATGCAGCTGTTTTGCAATCATTTTAAGTAAAATGTTTATGTCAAGTGGCATCTATGCTAAGTGGTGTTCATTTGTGAGCCAAAAGTTTCATCATTACGGCCACAACTGCAAACTTTTGTAACATTGTTTATGTGGTGGATGCATTATTTTGCAAGTTCAAAAATCATAAAAAAATGTCTCTGCATTTAATTTGGGAAGTGCCACAGCGCAATTTTTCACCTCCCATCAGACTACTCCACAAGCCCAGTTTCTCTTCCAATGCTTCATACAACTCTCTTCAGGCTCTTTCTGTCAGCTTTGCTTTTTCAATGCAGAGCCACCCTGTAAAACGATGTATTTTAAGCCAATTCATGTCTAAAATCTAATCACAAGGAGGTCCTTTTTACACTTCAGAAAAGCCATTTTAAGTTAAATCTTATTGCCAACTTGAATCTAAACATCAAAAAGAGTCATTTTAACCCCAAAACATAGGTCAAAATCAACTCTTCTCCTACAGTTTTATGCAGACTCTGTCAGGTAATCGTGAGCAAGATTGTAGGGTAGTGGTTGGACACTGGGTTTTTTCTTGAAAAAGTAGGAGAAAAACAATAACAGTTCTTATATTGATCTATACAATCTTCCAAGTTGGCCGATGAGCCACTTTTCCTCGTTCTTTTTGTGTTCTTTATCAATTCAGTTGAGTTTTATGCCATTAAATAACTGCCGCACTACTTATCAATTAACAAAAGGCTCTGTAAGCAGGGCAGACAGCAAAGATGGATTGAGTACTTGGTGACACATATCTTCTTAAGGAGCCTCATGTTTTCCAGCAGCAAACGTGTGTGTTTGTGTGTTTTTGACTATTTTTCTGAATCAACATGTAGCCTGTTTCTGCTGCACACAGACTCAAAAATATGTCCACTTGTGCCTACATCAAATCTTTCAATCTTACTTTATATTGCAATCAACATA
Source organism: Girardinichthys multiradiatus (assembly GCF_021462225.1). NCBI lineage: Eukaryota > Metazoa > Chordata > Actinopteri > Cyprinodontiformes > Goodeidae > Girardinichthys > Girardinichthys multiradiatus. The sequence goes on from NC_061804.1 coordinate 18,631,129, forward strand.
CATTTTGGCCTGTAAACAGCTTACAAGGTTTTATGATTGACATCTTAACTTTAGATTTTATTTGTTTTTTATGTTATATTTTTGTATGTTGGTTAATGTTTTTATTGTCACTTTGAGATTTACATGTAAAGTGCATTATACATAAAATCTATTATTATTATTAACACTATCGCCTATGTAGGAACAGATTCTACATCTATAGTACTGTATAAAGTGTTTACTATGAAAACATTGAATCTTGTGGGCTATCGTAAAACAAGACACAAAATACAGTATTCTTGTATTTTAAGTAGGTTAGATCATTGTAATGATGTCCGTACCAGTCTCAGCTCATCCAAAATGCTGCAGATGCTCCACAGTACAACAGTCCTCCCATCCCTTCACTGGGTCCCTGTTTGTATAGAGGCATATAGACCAGTTTACACTGGACTATATGGTGCTGATTGTCTTGTGTCATACATGTCTGAGTGAATGGTCAAGTATGATTTATGAAGACCCCGTGGGTCATCAGAATCTTGCTCACTGTGTGTTACCAGGACCAGAACTAAACAAGCAGTTCAACTTTTTAATTTCTCGCTCCTCAGTTCTAGAACCAACTGACTGAAAACCTGAGAAATGCAGAAATCATTGGCTCCTTTAAATGAGAACTAAAAACGGTACAGTTTACTGCAGCTTCGCCATAAAGAACAGAGATTATTTTATCAGTCTCATGCCATTTGTATCATGTCATGGTTATTTATCATTTAAATTTGCATTTTTACGTTTCTTTCACTCTATATTTCTTTTATACTGTAATTATTCACCAATTCCTTTAATTTTAACTATGATCATTAATTTTCTTAATAATAGGAATCATAATTGCCTGTTATTGTGATTCCACAAATGCCTTCTTAGATAAGTAAGGAAACCTATGGTTAACTTATTTTTTTATATAACATTTAAAATAAACTAGTCAGCATTTACTGATTAGAACCAGATCTTACATGGCCCTGTTGACCTAGTAACTCATGTTTATTTCGTTTTTTAAGATAATATTTTGTGTCTTTTAAGTTTTTGCTCTTTCACAGTTGGACCACAAATCACTCATACCCCTGGCAGATTTAGATTTAAATTATTTCCATTCAATAAAGTTTATTTTAGGAAATAAGGCCGTCATCTCTCCAAAGATAACAACACAATCTAATTAGTAAATCAATTTGAAAAAAGAGGACAGATAAGTCTTTATTTACATTTTATTCAAAAATGGCATGCCAAAAAATTGTTTATACCCTTCTGTATAATCAATTGAAAAACCCTTTTTTTAATTGCTGGGCTGTTTTTCTCATTATTTCCAACAGTATTTTGACAATTTATCTTTGGTGATGCCTTCCAGTCTCAAGTCTTTGAGACTGGAAGGCCTCCATGCCATCGCCCTAATCTTTAGCTCCCTCCACAGTATCTATATCAGATTTAATTCTGGACTCCATTGTTTCATGCGAATACAATCATTTTTACACAAACCTCATTTAATTTGTACTCTCTGGTCCTTTAAACTATCTGTAACTGCAAACTAAATAACAAAACACTTTTTACTAAATTTTTTTAATGGTAAGAAACAATTTCTTAGAAATATCTCTGCTTACCATTGAAACCTAAGGATTTCACATCAGCAACGTGGAGATGTGCTAAATTGAAGTTGAAGATGCAAATAGTTGTCAGACATAAAACTGATCATCTTCTTTGGCTTGTTTGTTGTGGATGGAAGCACACAAGAAACATAAACTTGTGTAACAATATATACACATATCTTATCACTCCCGTTCTCTGTGCTATGCCTCTACTTTTCTCTGCACCATGTGTCTAAACACAATGCCGGCTCATAATTAGTCAACCTTGTGAAGAGTCCCTGCATTGATGAAGGGAGGCTGAGGTGTTTTCTCCATCAGCCATGCATGATGCTGTTACGCAACATTCTCCTGGGTTCTCAGGAGATGCAGCCAGAGAGTTTTGGCTTTGGGTGCTTTTTTGCTTTTGAAATTTGTTTGTTTCACTCAGTGAACAGGTAGCAACAAATAAAGGCAGACTGACAGGCTTGAGGTTGGTTCTTACCTTTTAAAACATATATGTGCTTTGAATGTTTTTTAAAAAAACGTAGAAAGCTACCTGTTATATGTGGGCTAATGACTACATCCTATTACTTAAAATTGTTGCTCCCTGGTGCAACAGTTTTAATGTAACTGTGAATTATGGCTACGCCAAAATCTGCTAAAAAAGTACATTGATACTTGCGTTGTATAAGGTTACATTGAACATTATAATTTCACAAAGTCTAGGTGACCTCAACTTTGCACAGAATATGTGATAATGACTCTCTTTTCTCATGTCATACCATGATCCTAATATATTTTTATTTTTTGTGGCCTTTTTTTATTAGAAAAAAATTGCTGATTCTTTTTAAAGGGCAACTTTTCGAAATCCTCATAAATGGGTGGTAGTTTTGTATCTACTATGTATCTACTAACTGAATTTGTGGTTTCAAGAACCTTTTCAGAAACTGGTTTGGGATTTTGATCCGGTATATTGTTACTGCAGGAACCTCGGATGCAATTATTATGGAACCAAATCGTTACCATATTTCAAATGAAAAAGCATTTTCAGAAATGCTTTTTCATTTTAAGAATGTGGCTGCATTGTTTGACTCATAAATGAAATTAGTTATCAATAATCCTATTTGCATTTTAATTTTCTTCTTCAAGACTGCTCATTCTTTCACTTAATTAAAATGAAAAAGAAAAAGACATTTGAGATTTATTTTTCAAAATGTACCCCAGCAAATAGATACCAAAATTCAATTTGAAATGTAAAATTTGAAAATGAAAAAGCATTTCCAGAAATGCTTTTTCATTTTAAGAATGTGGCTGCATTATTTGTCCCATAAATAAAATTAGTAATCAATCATCCTATTTGCATTTTCTTCTTCACGACTGCACATTTTATGCCATAATCAAAAAGAAAACAAAGCAGACATTTTTCGTTTTCGTGGTCTGCCCGCAAAGTACTGTCCAGAACTCGAAAACGAAAAAGCATTCCGAGCCATAACATAAGGTGATTGTATTTACTTGACATGCAAAATAAATAGCACTATGTGTATGTGTGACGTGTTGAAAGGATGACGAAGATTTATTGCACAAACAGCCGGTTTATTATAGAGCACGAGCGGCTATTCTGAATTGTCACTCACAGAAAATTATAAATAAATGCTTAAAAACACGCTGGATGTCCCAGGCCATAAGGCTGCCACCGGAACTACCAGTTCTGCCTGTCACTGCCACAAATTGAGCTCGACCCTGCTGCAATTCAACCAGTTTCTCGGCACGTTTGCAATGTAATGCTTTTTCGTTTTCGAGTTCTGGCCAGTACTTTGCGGGCAGACCACGAAAACAAAAAAGCAATGTCTGCTTTGTTTTCTTTTTGATTATGGCATAAAATGTGCAGTCGTGAAGAAGAAAATGCAAATAGGTTGATTGATTACTAATTTTATTTATGGGTCAAATAATGCAGCCACATTCTTAAAATGAAAAGCATTTCTGGAAATGCTTTTTCATTTGAAATATGGTAACGATTTCCTTCCATAAATTATGGGCCTTTGCTTCACCTTTATGAAGTCAAAATTCTTTTATGGAACATTCACACTGTCAGGATGTTGGAATTTAAATGAAGAATTGACAGTTTGAGAAAGATAAATAAGGAAAAGTAGAGTTTAGCTTGATAAATCTGAACAAGAACAGCATTTTTTATATGATTCCTATCAATGGTTTGTGAAAAGATCTCATAGACAGTAAAGATCCCTGAAAATAAAAAGCTTGAGGCTCAGGTGACAATATTGGGCAAACTGAAAAAGACTGGGTGGTGGTCCTTGCTCTTTGTGTGTGTGTTTGTTTTTCCATATATTTGGGATTCTGTTTGTGTGCGTTTGCATGTGGTAACACCCTGGGCAGCTAATGAAACAGATGAGATTTCCATCCGAACAGGAAGTAGATCATTGCCACTTCCTGCACAAAAACATTCAGCCCACAAATACTTATTCATCACACACACACACACACGTACACACACACACACACACACACACACACACACACACACACACACACACACACACACACACAGCTGCTGCAGAGCCTAAGAGCCTGACGACGTATTTTGCACACTGATTTACTGTATAACATTCACAGCTTTCATGTCTGTGTATGTGTAAATGCATCATGACATTTCCTCTTCCAGAAACTCAGACAATAGGAGGTGAGTTCATAGTGGTGTTTCTAGCTGTTCACTGTCTGGCCTTTTCCCCCTTCATCCCCCCTGCTTTTATATCTTACTGCTCTATACTCCTTCGTTCTGTGCAGAGAAATTGAAGCATAATGCATTCTGTTGCCTTCTTCTAAACATGCATTTCTGCAAACAAAAGTATTGTAAATTTAAAGCAAAGATGTAATTTTTTAGTTTAAAGATACAAAATAAAATCTTAATCAGCATTTTAGAAGTGTTTAAAAGTTAACAGACAACTGCAGTTGCGACAGACAGGGTCTCACGCAGGCGGGAAGACAGGGTGTGTGAGATATTGTTGTTACTTTTTATAATTAGTTCGGGAAGCTTCGACAATTGTCTGTCAGTAAGAAGAGGCGGTATCAATCTCTGCCTGACAATAGCAGGAAAGACACACACACACACACACACACACTTCATTCCTCCCTTGTGTATGTGTGTGCGAATGAGTGTTGAACCAGAATACCATAAAGAGCAGCATATTCTTGGGAGTATCTAATGTGCACCTACATTTAAAGAAACTCATTGTGCCAAAAATACAGTTGCTAGATTAATTTATTCATATATTCTGTGTTCAGCAAAACAGACAGGTCTGAAATTTGTCTGCCATCAAACCAACATTTTAAGATGCTCACAGAGAAGCCATACTGCACTTCTGCAAACAGTGATAAAAAAAACAACAATGTAGCATAATAACAAAATTCCCTTAGTAAGTTCATTTAAATTATGTATGATGTTCTGGAGGTAAACTAAAATCATTCTTAGACAGTTTCATTCTGAACGTATTGTGGAGTCACAAAAAGCATGATTTTCCACCATGGTTCCACACACCTTTCTATAACAACACAGTTTGTTTTCAACAATCACTGTCCCTCAAAACGTAACCATAACTAAAGTCAAAAAGTCTGTGCATGTTTTAACACGTTTTAGTGTGTTGTTGTTTCCTATGTGTGTTGTGTTTCTCAAATTAGAAAAATCCATCTCTTAGACAATACCTTTTGAAAGAGGCATGGGCTTGTTACCAGGGTATACCAATGTTTTAAATAGTTTTCCTCAGCTCTTTTAAGCACAGAGAAGCAAACAGCAGTAGGAATAATTCATGAATTTCTGTTTCAAATTAAAGTGAATACATAATTTTATACATTTCTGTTTAAAATCTTAGTACAAGTACAGTGATACAGTGAAACTGTGCCATTTTATCTCAAGGGTATACTGTGAGAATCACCATGCCTACATTATGATGCTATTAAACAAAGCATCTTTTGGCCAGTTATACCTTGATAATAATAGTGTGGCAAAGATGATTCATAACTTTTCTTAAATGTCAGTTATCTGCTATCTGCACAAAAGATGTGCACTGTTAGGCATCTAAATTATAAAAAATTACCACCCTTACTGTGTTATATTGCACTCTCTAGCTACTCCAACATTAACTGAGAGCAACAATGGCAAGGACCAAATATATGCTGTTTCCAATCACAATTTGTTCCCTAAAATTGCAATGTAAACCTGATTATGGTATCTTGATATCTAGTTGACAAAAAGGTCCTCGGTTCAACTCCCTGCCGGGGGTCTTTCTGCATGGAGTTTGCATGTTCTTCTTGTGCATGTGTGGGTTCTCTCCAGGTACTCCAGCTTCCTCCCACAGTCCAAAAACACAACTTTTAGGTTAATTGGTCTGTTTACATTGTCCCTAGGTGTAAATTGGTGTGTGCATGGTTTTTGGTCCTGTGTCTGTGTTGCCCTGCGATGGATTGGCAACCTGTCCCGGGTGTACCCACCTCTCACCTGTAGACTGATGGAGGTAGGCACCAGCCCCCCTGCAACCCTGCACGGAAGAAGTGGGTATAGAAAAATGGATGGATGGAGATCTAGTTGATGATAAAAGATTACTTCGTCTTATCATTTAATCATCATTGAAAAGTTGTTTTTTTTTTTTTTTAATATAGTGGGTCTGAGGTGGGTCAGTGGGTCTGAACCCTCTGGGTCAGGATTTATTAGATTTTAATGGCATAATATACCTGGAAGTCTTTGTTGTATGCATTTTCAGAAGCTGCTTTTTTAACAAATTTTAATTAGTGGCATAGCTAATACCGTTGTAAAAAAACACATGACAAAGCCTTGAAATAATATTTTATTGCAGGAGCAAAATTTCCTGTTTCTCTGAAATAAGGATGTTAGTTAAATGTCTCTTCAAAATAGGAAAGACAAGAAAAAATGCAATTCAATTTAGACAGATGCTAGTTAACTTTCATAAGTTAGGCAAAGGCTACAAGAAAATAGCTATGCCTAAGCTAACCCATATCTAATGTCAGGGAAATGATTCAGAAGTTTATAGCAACTTGATTTGTGACCAGCAAGGCTCACTGTTTTACAACTTCAGATAAAAGTCTTATTAACAAGAGTTTTAAGGCTTTAGTAAATATCTATACAACTAATAATCATGGAAGGCGCTAGTTATGACATGAAAACTCAAGTCCAAATGTGCTTAATGCAGAAAAGCGCCTGCATATTCTTTGCCTTTATGTCTGCAGCTGAAGTGAACACACAATAGCAAAACGCCAAATCTTTCTGCTAAAAGAACAGATCATTGACAGATATTACTGGAGTCATTAGTAGACCTACTGATACTTTTTGTTGTTCACAGCTGGCTGCGTGTTGCTTAACCTATCAGTTGATTTATATTAAAAGAGAGGCAAACCGAGTCTTTGGTTATTCATGAAGTACTTCATGTTTTCTTTATCAACACCAGATAGATACGTTAGTCAGAGATAAGAAATGTATAAACCATTTGACCTCTACAATGCTGTTTATTCATTGCAATAAAAATGATAGATGCATTGAACTAATAGATGCATTGAATCTGTTGCTTGGCACTCTTTATGGGCATCCAATTTTCTGTCTCCCACCAGAGCAGAGCTCCAGTATTTAGTCAATAAACTGTGAGTGTATTTTTTAAGAAGTGTTTGACAGAAATCCCACGCTGTGTTTACGACTGCTCTTGCCCAGGAGGAGAAAATCAGAGCCAGCCCAGAGAGGAACCTTTGAACCATTCCAAGAAGCTGCAGAACTCACACGAAACCTGCCAAAGTGAAAACACTTCCACCTCCCTCGTTTCTAGAACATAGATTTATTTTACTCCATCAATTTTCATTAATTTCTCAATCTTAGTCATCTTCTCACTGTTCATGTTTCTTCCTCCCTGGAGTAGAAACTTTCTCCTTTTTTTTCCTCTTCTTACCCCTTTGTCAAGTTGCAGAAACAAACGTAAAATTATTTTGTTCTGATTTCAAGTGACAGATCCAGTGTTTGCAACCTGTAGTTCAGGAGCTCCACTTGACTGTGGCCAAAGATTATGAGTTCAGCACTGGTTTTAAATATAAAGATGGTTTTAAAAGGGTATTTTGGCAGTTATTTAATTGTTTTTTTTAATGCAATGTCTGCATAGAATTTCCACAACACATGGAACAAGAAATAATTTTTGTGTCATTAGATGGTTCATGTTCTAAAATCTAGACATAGTGGAAAAATTGAAGTTAATTTAAACATATAACAGATAAATTTTATGTGGTAGGTTTATGTTAGAGCACTTTTTATTGCAGTATGTTTCAACCGGCTGTCTGCTGTGTTCTTTGATCTTCATGATGCTGTTTGTTCAATAATGCTCGCTAACAAACCTCTGAGTCCTTCAAAGAACAGTTGGATTTACACTGAGTTTAAATTACACACAGGGGGACCCCATTTTAAAACCAAGTATCATTTTCCTTCCTCTTCACAATCAACCAACACAAAGCGTTACTTTGTGTTGGTCCATCACACCCCAATAAAACTCACTGAAGTTTGTTGGTTTGATGTGACACAATCTTAAAAAGTGTAAGTGGTACTTTGTGAGGCGCTGTATGTAGAGGGATTTCAACATGCAAAGCCTCTCCTCCACAGAAGAGGGAGGTTGAAAAAGAGCAAAAAATGCTGCGTGTTCTTTTTTCTTGTAGTACAGCTTGGAACTCTCCTCATCTTCATCTTAACATCTTTCTCCTCTTATGCACCACCTTCTGCTGCTTCCGAAGATGTACTAAATATTTCTGTTAGTCGAGAAAGCGCCTCCTCTCCACAGCTCGCTGAGTACTCGCCAGCGTTTTCGCCAACTTCCCAGCCCTCACCCCCTTGCACCCCATTGCACCGCATGTGAAGTGCCTTTTTTATGGACTAAGCCAAATTATGAATGTTCAGCTGTGTTTATGGCTTATTAGGCATTTAGAGAAAGGAGGGGAGCATGTGTTTTATTAGCTTAATTGGAAAAGAACAGCTTCCTTGCTGCATTAGCACTATTTTCCTCTCATCATCAGCGTTGGCTGGTGAGATAGCACTAAAAGGTGGTGTTTGTAAGCTGTTTCTTCCTCTGAGGATGAAGAAAAGGCTTCTATGTGATTAAGCAGCATGTTAACATGGAGGAAAGGTGGGGCTTTGACAGTGAGATCCTCGAAAGCTAAATAAAATCCTCTCAATCGTGTGAAGTGAGCTGAATTTGTTTGTACGTGTGCTTGTGTGTTTGCAGGCTCTCTGTGCTTGACTGCTCCTTTCATTAGTCAAGGAGAGCAGATACTGGCTATTCCTTTGAGTCTGACAACACACAGTGATCTTTTAATGTGTTTTTATCCTATTTTCCATCCCTCCCTCTCTTCTTCCACCACTCTATCTCTCCCAAATCCTTTTAATTCTCCCAGTGCTCAGCTCCCTCCCTCCCTTTTCCCACGTGTTTCTACTATGTCCCGCACCACACCACCACCCCCCTAGTGTCTGAGGTGGAGACTAAACAGCCGAGTTATTTATTGTGATGTTTTCGTGGCCGCCTGGTTTAAATAACAGTTTGGTCTCTCTGCAATCTTCCCTCTCATCTCTCCATCTTTATTCTTCCTTTCTTTGCTGCTTGCTGTCGCTCTTCTTCTCGCTCTGTGTTTCTCTGCGCTTACCCCTCCTCCCATCATGCTCCAGATAATGGTACATTGTTAACAGGCTGTCTATTGTTTGTGTTGTTGGGTAAGTGGAGGGTGAATAGTTTTTAGATGACAAACATGTAAGTTCGCTGCCAGCCATTCTGATCCGGCGGGCTGGGCCTAGTTATACACAGAACCGTCTGAAGCTCACTTACCCTCTAAGAGTGGAGATTTATGGTGCAACGCTTTGTCATAGAGAGTGTTGTGTGTGTGCATAAGTGTATTAAGGGGGGTGAGTCTTTGTGCGGTTTTGTGTTTTTTGTGACACCATTGTGGTTACAAGTTTGAAATATAGACTTGGTCTCAGTGCATTGCCATTCAGAACTGATAATGATGCTAAGAGTCTGTACAAGAGGGTAGAACCCATCAGTCACATCTGCAGAGACAAAGAGCAGCTTGCTTCAGTTCTCATCTGACACTTAAAGAAGATAATGCAAATCCATTATGTTTTTTTGTGAGCAAGTTACCAGCTATTATATCCAACAGGCCTTCAACAGTCAACTATAGCCCTGACAATTGAAGGATAAGAATATAATGTATTCAATTGAAATTGGCCAAACAATTTTCAAAAATGCAACTACAGAAATGTTTCATACGCTGTTTTTCTTGTTTTAAATACATGCACACTTAGTTTTATTCTGTATTTGTTAGTAGCAGCTATGGGTAGCTAATGTTTGAGTTGTGTTAACAGTTCCTTAAAGGTGTAATTTATATAGCTCATGAGGTAATTCTTGATCTTGAGTTCTCAAAACGAGACCAGAATGAATCACGTTTCATTGTTTTCACAAAATGCAAAGGTTTTACATATCATACATTGCAGTCCAGGTTTTGTGCTTGTAAAATACTTAATTCCTGTTGGGGGCTGTACCTCTCATAGTTGGACCTTTTCTTCCTTGCTGATACACAAAACCCAGCAACCTCATAAACTTTTTTTAAACAAGAAATATCTTTTTAATGGTTTAAGCATTGAACCACTTTAGCTGACCCTTTAAAGACTAAGAAGGCCTGACTGCTTTCCAAGCTTTCCCTTGATGAAGGAGATCATTTCAGCTTCTGACATGTTTTATATCATATGACCTTTAACAGGCTGGAGTAGTGCCTGCATTTTGGTAGGACAAGGTCTCAGTCTGTCTGTCCATCTTTCACTACATCCTGCAGTTGCTTGTGAACAAGACACCAAGTTGTTTGAACTCCTTTACTTGAAGCAACGACTGACCCTTGACTGAGAAGAGTTGTCTACTATTTTCCAGTTAGGAACTATGGTCTCAGACTTGTAGGGGCTCACATCTCAATGGCAAAAGACCACAAGAAAATAATGGACCTTTCCATGAAAGAAAGTCCAGATTTAGTCTTATGGATTCAGGTTTGTTTTTGTTGCTAGAGAACATCGGGTGCAGGAACTGGCTTCAAAAATACAGAAACTATGCCACAAGCAAATGCAATGACCTTTTTAACTGAGGCTGCTTGTTTAAATTGGATTGAAGTTAAATTCACTGCACTGCATGTAAATTGGTTAGATTTATCATTTTTTTCCTTGTCCTTTTTTTGCTTTTAGGCCATGAGTTTAATTCTTGCTAATGGGCACCATTTAGCTAAACCTAGCTGAACCAAATTTTTTGCTGCATCTATTGTCCTTGTTTCATTAAATGTAGACATGAATGGCAATAAAAGAAACTTGGATAATCTAATCAACTGTAACTATGGGCAGAAATAGTGATATTTAAAAAGAAGAAAAGAAATGTACTCACCATTAATCCAGATCCCTTTTTTTAAGTTAGTTGTCATAAGCTCTGATGTATCATATCCACAGTGTTTAAATGTGCAAAGTAAACATGCATTTTTCATACCACCTTCAACTTATCATCAAATAGAAATGTATTGGAAAAAATGGCATACTTTAAACAATGCAAAGCCTTCCTAATCCACTCTTGTTGCCTGAACTCACAAATCTTTGTAGAAATAAAGTGACCTGCCACAAAACCCTAGGAAGCCTCTCCTTCCTCCTCTCTCTTCTGGCTTTTTAAAGCTGGATTTATCATAGCTGTGTGGTGCACAGGTGAAAGTGTGCTCATAGTCACACACGGTTTATGGCAGCGGCCTCATAGTGGTCGTGATAGAGGGTGTGAAGCTGCATTTTAATGGATGATTATGTTTTATGTTGTCTCTGCAATGACCTGCACTGGCAGAGCAATATTGTTCCCCTCCCATCCCATCCCACCACTCACCAACACCCTCACACATATACGCCAACTGCCCCTTCTTTGACTGCCTCCTCCGTGTAATATCCGTCCACTATATACACCCCTCATCCCAGCAACTAGGCTTGCTTTCACCTCCGGCACCTTCCCAATCTAACCCTGAGCCGTGATGACATCAATGGTGACATCAGGTGCTCCCCTCTCTACTCAGAGCGTGACTTAACATCCAGCCTTTATAGTAAAGGACGTTCTCCTCTCGATTACCTACTGATGGAAAGGTCAACCAGCATGAATAGAAAGGTTGGAACCACTCATAATGTACAACGCATGCCCTTCCCTCCTCCTCCTCTCTTCTCCTTCTCCTCCACTTTCCTCTTCTTTTTACATGCCCTGTCAGCACTCTGAACTGCTTTCCTCCTTTAATCTGACACCCAGAATGAGTGTGATAGAAAGACACACTGAGAGACTGACAGGACTCTGTCAGAATCATATTCTTTCAGTATGAGGTGGAGGAAGAGGGGGAAAGAGAGATACCACTCCTCTATCAGCGCTTAGCGGCAGAGCAACACAAAGGAGAAATTATTTTGAACTCAGGGGACCATTAGCATGACTATAGATGCATTAAAATGCTAGATAGTTGGGGGTTTAGGGGGCAGGAGAAGAGGATGGAGGAGCTTGATGTATGAGTGACTATCATCATCTCTATTCCTGGGTGGAGCTGCAGTCTATTCTAAATGTTTGATTTAAAGCTCATGAAAAGTTTCATTTTTACATAGACTATTCACCATCATTTTAGTGTTAAGATTCACTTCACTTCTAATGTCTAAGATCAACGAATCCCAAAACAAAATTATTTATAATTGCATAAATAAATAAAATAAATTCTAATTCAAGATGCAACAATCAACTTGCCAAAGAAAAATCTGACTTTATTCCCCGTTTTTTGTTAAATGCATCAAGATAACTCCCACTATTTTCGGTTTATGAACAAATAAAGCAAGTATTCATACAAGGCATGGATTTTTTTACTTGATAAGAAAATCAGACAAAGGTTAGGGCATTTAGTGCATAATCCAGTTCAGTTCAGCTATACCTTGCTAATCCCTAAGGGAAATTAAATTAATAAATCAGGATAATCTTGTTTGATTGTTCTTTGTTTGATTTCCTGTTTGATTCAACACTAATATCTCTATCAAAGCCCCTTCAGCAATTTTCCCCCTTTTATATGTCTATAGTCTTTCTGAAAAACAAAATAGAGTTGGCTGGTTAGGCCTCATAGAAAACAAGGAATCGGTATTGGCCTGGAATAACCTGATCAGTTAATTTCTAATTACAATATATCGTGTTGCAAGTTTGTTGCATTTTCTGGACCCTAAAAAAAGATAAACAAATGAAAAAACGTATATACTCAACACAACTAACTACAGCATAAATAGCAAGAGTAATTTGTGGGGCTGCACAATATTAGGAAATCATGAAATTGTAATATTATCTTTGAATGATTACAATGTATTTGTGATAAATCCACATTTTCCTTACCCCTCTATTTCTCATTTAACATTATGATGGTCCCAAGCCTCTCTGTGACCTTTAGTGTCTTGGTCATTATGATCTGTGTTAGGTGTTGTTATCTACTCCCTCCAATAGGCTGAATATCTAATTGGCATACAGAATGTTATGTCTTGACACCTGGAATATAGTAGCAGTTAAATATTACATTTCAAGAAATTCTTTGCTACTATGACAATATATTTTCGACAACTTGTGCAGCCCCTGAAGTTTTCTGCATTAGCCGTTTTTTTAAAATTATTATTATGGAGCCTTTACACTGGTTCAATACCCCACTATTCCTCCCAACCTACTTTAACATGACGGAACCACAAATTCTGATGCCAAAGTAAGTACCCCCCCGAGCTGTATATTAGTGCAACTCTCTTGGACCCACTCAGAACGCAGCTATCCACTACATTGATCACCCAACCATCACATGTACTACATTTGCGCTTCTCCTTTTAAATCTCGACAACAAGGCATCGCTGTGACTGCTGGCTCCACATCACTGATGCACTGTCATCACAACATTCCCTCATGCCTTACCCAAGACCCCAATATGCCACAATAATAAACCACCATGCTCGCTGCAGAAGATTTGTGCCTGTTCATAACCCGCGGATAAGTTGCGTATATGGAAGAGCACTGATTTCTTAATATACTTCAAAAGACTATACCAAGAGCAAGCCAAGACCCTGCATTTACCATCAATGTTCTGGCAGATTTTTTATGTTGCAGAATTGTGTTAATCCAGGGAAATCCCTTAAGGTATAATAACAAGCAGCACTATTGACTGCCTGGCAAATATATCAATCTATTTGTGGTGGCTAAATGTGTGCTAGCCTGAGTTTGCATGTCCTTCTATTTCTGAAACTAGACACAAAGGCAGATTTGCTCTCAAAATAGCTCTCAGCAAATAGTCTCTCTGCACTGATAGAGTTTGCCAACATTTAACTGAGTTAGAGGAAACTCTGTCCATATTAATGTATAGTTATGTAAGTTACATCCATAGCAAAAAGTGTTCATATTTTCACAGTGCAGAGGATGTAGCAAGAATGTAGCGAGGATGTAACGAGCACAAAGCCTGCACGCCACAATAGAATCTAATGATTCCATTTTATTCTAAAACATAAAACGACGTAGTACAGTATATTAGTATAGAAATCTTTTCATATTTTTATAATCTGATCATTTTAATTCAATGATGCTTTTATCTCCATATGAGTCCTTGAAAATATTTTGATTAATACAGTGTGTTTTTATATAGGCAGTTGCCCAGGACCACATTAGAAAGGGGAGGTGCATGAAAACAGAATAATTAGATAAAATGATATGAAAATGATCAACGAAGAATCTCATCTTCTTGCATTTAATTGATTGGGGGCTAGCGTGGTGTGTGATTTATATAGGAAATGTCCCTGGATTCATGCATCTATAAGCTAGAACAGTCTCACTAGCTAACGACCACAGTATTAGAGGTTTTAGAGATAGTGCTTTTTTACATAACAGCTCTCAGAATACTGACTGATCAGTAAACCTGCAGATATTAAAATACTCGTACTCGTACTTGTCGTCTTCCGCTTTATCCGGGACCAGGTCGCGGGGGCAGCAGACTCAGCACAGATGCCCAGACGTCCCTCTCCCCAGATACCTCCTCCAGCTCCTCCGTGGGGAGACCAAGGCGTTCCCACGCCAGCCGAGAGACATAGTCCCTCCAGCGTGTCCTGGGCCTCCTCCCAGTGGGACATGCCTGGAACACCTCCCGAGGAAGGCATCCAGGAGGCATCCGGTATAGATGCCCGAGCCACCTTAACTGGCTCCTCTCGATGTGGAGGAGCAGCGGCTCTACTCCGAGCCCCTCCCGGATGGCCGAGCTCCTCACCCTATCTCTAAGGGAGTGCCCGGCCACCCTACAGAGGAAGCTCATTTCAGCCACTTGTATCAGGATCTCGTTCTTTTTCAAATAAAAACTGTGAAATAAGATCGAATGAAATCTTTTTTATAGTAATGTTTGATGAATTATAGTTGGTCAGGACATTCATTACAGATGCTGATTAAACACTGCAAAATACTGAAAAGGTAAGAAAGAAGAAAGGAAACACCAATGTTTTCATCCTCATGGTGTAAACATTATGTGCAGAAATATGCTCATTTACTCCCTCATCTCTGTCAGCTGAAGAGTCCACAGTGACCTCATCAGACTTCAGTAGATGCTAAAATCTGCTTCATGAAGGGAAGTGTTGGAGCTGTTGGTGAAAAGCAGGTCTACCTTGATGGTTGTACTTTAAGCACAGTCTTTGTTTCAGCATCAGACTCTGCTGTTATCTGTTCCTTGGGTTTGAGCTTTAATCTAATAAAGCATTTGTATGCCTGTGAAGACATGTGTGTGTGTGTGTGTGTGTGTGTGTGTGTGTGTGTGTGTGTGCAAATCAATAGTGATATATAATTCACTGCCTCCCAGCCCCTACACTCTTTATACTCACACATACTGACTATTTAAAATTGCATGAGGACACACACACTTACAGAGCTGGGGGTAGGGGGAAGGAATATATGTGTGATGTATTTGTGTGTGTATGTGTGTGTGTGTGTGTGTGTCTGTGTGCACCCCTTAGGATCGTAAAAGAGGGTCGTTTACACCCTCTAACCTCCTCTCCCTACGTGATCTGAGTACAGTTTTTTTCCTCTTTAAACTTCCTTTCCTCTCTCTTCCTCTAGCTCGTCCTTATTTCTACGTATTCCCTATTCTCTGTTTTTCCACTTTCTTTTGTGCATCTGTATTCATCTGTTTCTCATTCACTTTCTCCCAGTTTTGTTTTGAACCTTACCCTTGGGGTCCTCACACTCACTCTTTTTGTGTGTGAATATATAAGAATTCATCTCCACATTTAAATAGCTTCAGGCCTTGTGGGACCCGCATTATCACGTAAACGCACACACTTCCCAGTGCTGTTTATAAATCATTAGAGTCTGGGGGTCACCACAGGTCGCGTCTCGATCTCTGGCCACCGTGCTCCATCCTGATTGGTTGTTGACACTGCGGCCCGCTCAGCATGCCTGTTAGCTTTGCTTTGCTTCCACCCTCACCTTGCCTACAGTGTGTGTTTGTGTATGCTGAATTATTTAACACTTACCGCCTCTGTGTATATATTTCCATATGTGGATCTGTGTGTGGGTGTGTGTGTGTGAGTGTGCAAAAAAGGCTCAAAGACTAAAACATCCCATCCCCTGTCCTCCTCATCCTTTTTTGTTAGAGCTTCATCAGGTTAAAATTGCAAAACACACAGAGAAACATGCACACACACTTTATCCTGATCTTCAGGGCTTCTAGATTCACATTTCACTACCTTATGAGTGTCTATGAGTGGCTTCAGTGTGTTTTATTGCAACATGAAAGAGCTGCTTCATAAACAAGTTAATGGCTTTGATCACATAATGAGTTGAACAAATAGGAAACAACAGGGAGATTAAACAAAGAGGAAGAAAAGAAAGTGTATGCTCGCTGCCTGTACAGTCTTGGTTTGTCTGAGTGGGAGCTAATTAGAGGTTTACGCTCTGCCGTTTTAAAAATTGAAAGACTTGGCACAACAGGAAAGAGTACTGGCACAAGTTATGGACTCAGACACACTGCAGAACAGAAACCTCATACATCAGCAGGATGGTTTTACAGTATGTCACTGTAACATAACATCAGAGTAAGAGAAGTTATTTATGATTTTAAATGATTAATAGTTTCAGCAACTGGATAGAACAGAATGGAAAGACTTCACCGTCATGGCAAACAGTGTACACAATAGGGTGTGGGACACAAAAAACACGAAGATATATACTATAAACAGGTAAGAAACTACAGAAAAAAAATTTCAAAGTCCTTTTTGTTTTTACCTTTCATTTTTACATCCAAAAAGTGTGATGATATTAAATCAACCCCCATTCTTCTTCTTTAAAAAAGAAGCCAAAATTTGTTTAGGGTGTTTTTACACCCTATCAGACAGAACATTTTGGCTACTGACAGGTGAACTGAATAGCCCAGATTATCTCTTCATCAGGGGACCTGTTAGTGGCTGGGGTGAATTAGACAGCAACTGAACATCCTGATCTCAAAGTTGATACAAAATGACAAAGCATATGGATTTCAGCAAATTTGGCATGGGTCAAATTGTGCAATTGCGGCTCTTGTGGGACGTTTCCTGCCTGTAGTGGTCAGTATCTGTCAAAAGGCGTCCAAGGATGGAAATGACAACTGGATTCTGGTTCACTGTTTCAACAGCAACAGCTGATTTCTGTAATGTGGTCCAACAGACAAGCTACTGTTGCTTAGATTGCTGAAGAAACTCATGCTGATTCAGATAGAAAGGTACCTGACTTCACAATGCATCAAAGTTTGTTTAATTTGTTTGTTTAATATTAGTCATTCTCAATGCTACCAACTGTGCAACCGTGCAGCCTTTATTGACAATAGAACAAAATCTATTAAACATTTCCTCCATGTCCCTTAATTAACTTGCAAGTATAATTTTTATGTTTGCACCAACAACACTAGAATGCAGGTACAGTTAAACACAAAGCTTGCCACATGAAAGTTCAATAACTATGCAGAATATGGAGGATGAATAGCACAATGCCACCACCGAATGACATGCAGGACACAGATAAATCGGTTAACAACATTTTAATACTTCGGCATATAGCTCATGCTCAGTATTTTCCCAAATGTAGATTTATCTGCTAAGTAATTCAGCTTAGATTTCTGCCCTAAAGATAAACAAGATGGCACCGACGATGGCAGCCTCGGAGCTTCGCTCTCTCTTTGTTTTTGTATTTTGTGTGTTTTTATGTTTTTCGAGCCACAGTTCTGTGGTGTCATTCAGTAGAGAGAAACTTCTCAACATCAGAGAGTCCTCTCTTGGGATTTTTTCACCATCTTTCATCGATCCGAGGTTCACTGAGCTCCTGGCAAGCGGAGCTGCGGCTCTATATGGGATTCAGCGCCGAAAGCGGCGGAGGAGAAAGCGTGCTGGCGCGCTGGTAAAGCTCCGCAAAAGAGGACTTCGCACACCACTGCCTTCAATCCACCTGGCAAATGTCCGCTCTCTCAACAACAAGATGGACGAGCTGCTTCTTCTCACCGGTAAAAACACGGACCTCCGCGGATCAGCGGCTCTCTGCTTCACCGAGACATGGCTGAGTGAAAACATCCCGGACTGCGCACTGCTGATGCCGGACTTCCAGCTGCTCAGAGCGGATCGCATCGCGGAGCTATCGGGGAAGAGGCGAGGAATCTGCTTTTATATAAATGAAGGTTGGTGCAGAGACGTAAAAGTGCTGGGAAAAACATGTAGCCCGGAGTCATTTTGCATAATCTGTAAGCCATTTTATTCACCGAGAGAGTTTTCCTCGTTTATAATAATCGGCTCATATTTTCCACCGCATGGCTGCACTTCTGCCGCGGAAAAACATCTTGCTGAGCTGATTACAGACCTGGAGAAAAAATACACGGACTCTTTCATCATAATACTGGGAGATTTTAACAGAGCAAACCTCTCAAATGAACTCCCCAAATACAGACAGCATATTAAGTCCCACCAGAGACAAAAACACACTGGACCATTGTTACACAGCTTTAAAGGACTCATATCATGCTGTTACCAGGGCTGCTCTGGGTTTTTCGGATCATTATCTAATCCACCTCATCCCAACCTACAGACAGAGACTAAGAGCTTCCAAACCCAAGGTTCACACTGTTAAGAAGTGGACTGAGGAATCAAAGCAGATGCTACAGGCCTGCTTTGAATGCACAGACTGGACTGTTTTTGAAACCTCACCCACTGACTTAAACCAACTAACTGATGTGGTGACATCATACATCAGTTTCTGTGAGGACATGTGTGTGCAGACCAGGACCTTCTGCACCTTTGGGAACAATAAGCCATGGTTTACTCCACAACTCAGGAATTTGCGCTGGGAAAAGGAAGAAGCTCACAGCAGTGGAGATTGGGCGCGGTACAAGCAGGCCAGGAACAAACTAACAAAGGAGATCGAAGCAGCCAAGAGAAGCTACAGTGAGAAGCTTAAGAACAGCCTTTCTACTGGTGACACTTCAGCTGTATGGACTGGTCTGAGAAACCTGACTGCCTACAAGAGCCCCTCCACCCATCCTGAACAGAGTCGTCTCCTGGCCAACCGTCTGAATGGCTTCTACTGCAGACATGACAAGAAGCCATTCACACCTCAAATCATCTCCTCTACATCCCATTGAGGAACAAATTCCTCCCATAAAGCTACCAACCCCCTACCATCAGATCTTCTGCCTGCACTAAAGATCTCCGAGGAAGAGGTAAACAGGCTCTTTCAGCGCATGAAAACAAAGAAAGCTGGAGGACCTGATAACATCTCCCCATCATGTCTGAAAGCCTGCGCACATCAACTCGCTCCGATCTTCACAAGGATCTTCAACAAGTCACTGGAGAAATGTGAGGTCCCCTCCTGCCTCAAACGATCCACCATCATCCCGGTTCCCAAGAAACCCACCATCGTAGGATTAAATGACTACAGGCCTGTAGCCCTGACGTCTGTGATCATGAAATCCTTTGAGCGGCTGGTGTTGAAGCACCTGAAAGACATCACAGGCCCCCTGCTGGACCCCCTGCAATTTGCTTACCGAGCAAACAGGTCGGCAGATGATGCTGTTAACTTAGGTCTACACTTCATCCTGCAACACCTCGACCACCCAGGAACGTACGCCAGGATCCTGTTTGTAGACTTCAGCTCGGCCTTCAACGCCATCATACCAGACATCCTCCACCAGAAGCTCAACCTGCTCAACATCCCAGCCTCAACAGCTTCCTGACAGACCGACAGCAGCAGGTGAGACTGGGGAGCATCTTCTCCCGAACCAGATCAATAAGTACTGGTGCCCCCCAGGGGTGTGTTCTATCCCCACTCCTCTTCTCTCTGTACACAAATGACTACACCTCATCGGACTCGTCCGTGAAACTCCTTAAGTTTGCAGACGACACCACTGTCATTGGACTGATCCAGGACGGTGATGAGTCTGCATACAGACAGCAGGTGGATCGGCTGGTACACTGGTGCGGTCAGAACTACCTTGAACTCAACCCACTCAAGACTGTGGAAATGGTGGTGGTCTTTTGGAGAACACCACCCCCATACACCCCCCTCACCATCCTCAACAACACTGAATTGGCCGTGGACCACTTCAGGTTCTTAGGAACCACCATCTCTGAGGACCTGAGATGGTCTTCACACATAGACGCTGTTCGAAAGAAGGCCCAGCAGAGACTGTACTTCCTGTGGCAACTCAAGAAGTTCAACCTTCCACAGGAGCTGCTGGTCATCTTCTACACTGCCATCATTCAATCTGTCCTGTCTTCATCCATCTCAGTGTGGTTTGGCTCATCCACAAAACAGGACAGGTCCAGACTGCAACGAATAATCAGGACTGCAGAGAGAATAATCAGGGCTGACCTTCCCTCCATCCAGGACTTATACAGGTCTAGGGTCAGGAAAAGAGCTGCTAAAATCTCTGCAGACCCCACACACCCTGCACATAAACTGTTTAGAGTTTTACCTTCAGGCCGCCGCTACAGAACACTGTTTACTAAAACCAGCCGCCACAGAGACAGTTTCTTCCCCCAGGCTGTTTCTCTGATGAACATTCAATAGAGTACAAAACAACAGCATACAGATGTTGCAAATGCACTTTTTTTATTAGATATGTGTATATTGTACATTGTAAATTGTAAATTTGTATATTCTGTAATGCAAAAACAGAACAAAAGAGCAAAGTGTACCGGAGGCAAATTCCTTGTTTGTATGTACAAACTTGGCAATAAAGCTGATTCTGATTCTGATTCTAATGGAAGTTAAATGTAACTGTGATTGAGCACAAAGTGTTACAATGAGCCAGGATGAGGCCAACTTGTTCAGTAAAGTCAGTCCTCAATTTAATTAAGCACCATTAGAGTACAAATCATTTGTTGACATTTTATAAAACACCCTGTCTCATAGTGGCAACATAAGGGGAATATAAAACACAAGAATGAAACAATCAGGATAGGTGGGGGAGTGGAGGCTTGCTTCTATTTTCATCATTATTCAGCCCTCCTGACTGAAGCTCCTCGTTTAGGAGTATGAGCTTGTTTTCTTGTCAGAGTCTCGTTTTTTCTTCTCGCCTCCTTTTTTTTTGGTGGTTTTGTCATGTGTCTTCCTTGTTTTCTGTCTTCTGTGTTCTTGATCCTTGAGGTGTTGTGAGTTGTTTTGTCTGGTTAATTACCTGCACAGGAGTCGGGAGGTGAGAGTTTGACAGTTGTCAGCGCTGCATGTGCAAGTGTGTGTGGATGTTAGCGGAAAGAGAAGAAGGAAGCATGAGGAGAGGAGGAGTAAGTAAGTCTGACTGTACTGCAAGCCCTCACTTATGTGACAGCATGTAGACACGATGGCTTTGCTGTTTCTCAGGCATTAGGCGATGTTGCTGTCGCTTCTACACACACACACAGACACACACGCATACACACACACACACACACACATTTACACAGTGAGGAGTCTCCCGTTGTACACCAACTCTTGCTGTCTCTTAGGAGGAGGTGGTATTTCTTTGATCACAGCAACGTCGCTGATTAAAAGGAATGATGTCTGTAGTGAAGGCAGCTGTATTTATAAGACTAAAGGAGGACAAGTAAGCATCTTTCTCTATTATTGCTCTTGGATTTTATCCCCACCTCTTCTTTGCACTGTCCTATCTTCTTCCTCTTGCTTTTTTCGCTTTAAATCAATTTGCCAGACTTTTCTGTAAAATTAATCAAACTCACTCAAAATAAAAAATTTTTTGACTACATTGTTGCAAATCGTATTACTTTGTAGTTTTCTTGTTGCTTTCTTCCATTTCTTTGCATGTTTTTTCATCTAATTCTTCCTTAAACTAAAAATCAACTGTAGTAATTTTCTTTCTCTAATCATGCTGCTACACATAAAATTTTCCCAATTTGTTTTCCTTCCCTTTTTCTGTGCTGTTGTTTTTGCTCACAGTCAGGGGAGATGATTGTCTTTAGAGGGAATCAAAGGCAAAAAGGAAGGATTGTCGAACTCTGTTTGGCTCTGACCCTGTAGACCAGGGGTGTCCAAAGTACTTCCCGGGCCATCTGCGGCTCCTGGGCTGATTATGTATGACCCCCCCGCTGCATTTCAAGAATGATACAGACTTAGCTCGCCAGAAAGGGTGGTTGATGCAGATGCAGGCATTATTATAACCCAGATAAAAGGGTAAACGGATTTTTTTGCCATGTGCAGTGAACTTTTACATGTATTGATTTATTTTTAGTAGACAGTTCATTGCTTACCACGGTTTCTGGATGTAAATATGATCCAATAACTGTGACAGATGCATTAGTCTCCACAAATATATCTTTTCCAAAATTTACAAACATACGGCCTCCATGGCGCCTTAATGGGGGATGTCTTTACAAACAGAATATAATCTTATTAGCTTTCAAAATGCCTCTCGGCTTCTGCTCCATTCAAGATCAAAGTTTTATGAGCAGAAAGATAAAACTAATAAACTAGTTTGCTCACCGTTTGCATCAAAATGTATACATCCCAACTAATTCCACAAGTGAGAACAGAATCTGGTGTCACATCAGACCCAATATAAATTAATACAACATTTATGCAATTTTATAAAAAATTGTATGCATCTGACCATTTTCATGTCCTTGAAAAACTTGAACCCTTTTTTTTTTTTAGAAAGATGACCCTTACAGTTCTAGATCAAAGTATGAGGGAAAGAGCACCCTATTATAAACAGAGCTGTTAAATCTTTACTAAGTGGCAAAAGCCCAGGTCTGGACGGTTTTCCGTCTGAGTTTTACAAAACATTTTGGAAGCAGCTCCTTCCATATTTATTAGAAATGTTTGCAGAAGCTTTAGCTCTTGGTGCGCTCCCTCAAACTTTAAATCAGGCAAGCATCTCTCTGCTTTTTAAGCAGGGTAAAGATACATTAAAATGCAGCCCTTATCGCCCTATTGGTTTGTAAAATGCAAATTTTAAACTGTTATCTAAACGTCTGGCTCTTTGCATAGAGGGTATCCTACCATCAATTATTTCACCAGATCAGACTGGGTTTATTTGTAACCATTTCTAATCTTAGAAAGATGTTAAATGTATTTAACTCCGCCTCAAAATCTCTTTCTGAAACCTTGTTAGCCATTGACGCTGAAAAGGCTTTTGATAGAGTAAAATGGGATTACCTGTTCTTAATTTTGGACAAATTTGGTTTAGGGATGCAATTTGTGTCTTGGGTTAATTTACTGTAGTCATCTCCACAAGCCTCCATCAGAACAAATAACAAATAATATTTTCCACTGTCTCGTTCCACTAGGCAGGGCTGCCCGTTGAGCCCTCTTTTATGCGTTATGATTATGGAGCCTTTGTCAATTGCTTTAAAATCTCATCCTGACCTCAGTGGTATAAGAAGAAATGAGATGGAATTGAAAGTTGCTCTTTGGGCAGATGACCTTTTATCGTTCCTGTCCAACTTAGCTCTGTCAGGATCTGCCATTTTGGGTTTTGTGTTTGTTTACTTTCTCAGTTAGGTGTTTCAATTCCTTTGGGTTTAGTAGTAATGTTTGTTTATTCCTTCTGTCATCCCGATAGTTTTGTTCTCTCTCCTGCCCCTTAGTTTTAGCAGTTCTTTCTCCCCTCAACTATAGTTCCTCTTGTCCGTGCTTTGTCTAGTTAGTGTTCCTTCCAGATTTAGCCTTGTGTTTTATGTTATGAAACCTATATATTATATAGGTTTCCTTAGGTCAGTTTTCCATTAGTTTAGCTTTTCCTCATGCCCCTGTTTAGTTCTTCCAAGAATTACTATTCATGTTAGTTTATGTCTAGGTTTCTTTTCCCTAGAGTTGTCTCTAGTTTAGTTTAGTTCTCCCTTCCAGTCTCTGCATTCTCTAGCTCCCGTTTCCATAGTAACATTTTCCCTCAGTTTCCTGCAGCCTGGTCCACCCCTGTTTCATGTTTCCTCTCATTACCTGCCTCCCTGTCTCATTGGTCCATACTCCACTTCCCTCAGCTTATAAGTTTTCTAGTTTTCATTGTTCCCCGCTGGTTCCTCACGTTAACAACCCTAGTTGTATTCCTGAGTTTCTACTAGTGGTTTGTTTTCTGGTCGCCTCCTGAACTTTTGCTGTACGGATTTCCAGTCTGTGAGTCTACCTTCAGTTTCATTATTAAACTTCTTCTACACACCATGATCTGCATTTTGGTCCTGCCACCAAACCCACAACCCTGACAAGCTCGATCTATTCCTGCTGCCCTCTCGGTTTTAGATAACATTCATTAAAAAAAACTCCCATTCAAGGTATTAGATTCAGGCTTTGTTTATCTAGAGATTTATGTGGCTGACACATTGGTTAATGTTCATAAGATAAATTTTAACATCTTGGTTACTCAGATCGAGCAAGATTTTGAAAGATGGTCTTTACTTAAGCTCTCTTTTGCTGCTAGAATCAATTCAATCAAGATGAATATTCTTCCTCGTTTTTGTATATGTTTCAATGCATCCCAAATTTTCTTCCTCTTTCTTTTTTCAAAACAGTAGTTAGCCTTATCGCAGATTTTATCTGGAACAAAAAACACCCAGTCTACAAAATCAGATTTTACAATGACCTAAGGAGCTACAGGGAATGGACCTACCAAACATTTTGTTTTATTACTGGGCAGCAAACAGACAGACTTTAAACTATTTGCTTCAGTATGAAAACATTGGGTGCCTTCCATTGTGGCTGATTGTCGAATCAAATTCTACTCATCCGGTGACTCTGAAATCCTTATTGTGTTAAATTTTTTTGTCCTCCACTTCTCTTTATTTAAAAAAATGTATTGTTGCCTCCTGTCTGAAAATTTGGACCCAATTTAGATGCTTCTTTGGGCTGCAAACCTTTTCTGTACTGGCTCCAATTTCAGCAAATCAAGCCTTTCCTCCATCTTTATTAGACAGTACTTTTTCCATGTGGGCTGGACAGGGCCTAAACTTTTTAAAGATTTGTATATAGATTCAACATTTGCATTTTTTCAGCAGTTGGTCAAAAAGTTTTCTTTGCCTCACGGCCATTTTTTAAGGTATCTGCAAATCCGTAATTGTGTCAGTTTGTTGAGTGTAATTTTTCCTATCCTCACTTCTGCCTCAGATTTAGATTTCTTCCAGGAGCCTCATCTGTCAGTGAAAGGTGCAAAATCTGTTGTCTTTCTGAGATCAACAAAGTTAGCTCAATCTCTTCTCTGAATACCCTTAAAAGTGTTTGGGAGACTGATTTGGGACAAAAGAAATCAGATGGTGTTTGGAAGGGAATTCTACAGGGAGTACATAGATCTTACATTTGTGCTAAACACAGTTTGTTTCATTGCAGGATTTTACACCGATCTCACTAAAAGTTAGGCTGGCCAAAACTTTCAATACAGTTTCTTCTCTCTGTGATCAATGTGCTCAGGCTCCAGCTGACTATATACATACATTCTGACACTGCCCCCAATTAAGTAGTTTTTGGTCAAAAAATTTTCTTTGTAATGTTTAAGGTCACTGGGAAGCAAGTTGCTCTAAATGCTCTAACTGCTCTGTTTGGCATTTTGCCCACGGCACCCTGCCTTCCCGCGAATGAAAAGGACTTGGTAGCACTCTTTACCTTGCTGGCCAAGAGGCTAATTCTCCTGAAATGGAAATCCTCGACCCCACCTTCATATGTGAACTGGATTAAGGAGATGCTTTATTGTCTAGAACTGGAGGAAAATTAGACTAACCTTGTCTGGATCTGTGAGGATCCTTTGAAAAAACTGGGAACCATTTCTTCTCATATGTTAAAAGTACAGAATGTCCTATCAATCTGGACTGATGCTCCTGACTGAAAAAGCCTGCAATATTTAGCTTGTTTTATATTATTTCAACCCTAATTTTTGTTTTGTTATGTTTTTTTTTTTTAAGGGGATACCTTAACATTAACCACTTTTCATATAGAAAACCAATAAAGAAAGTTGGCGCGGTTGGAACTACATTTTCCCCATAACCCCCAGTCAGTCGTGGTAGATGGCCGCTCACACTGAGCCTGGTTCTGCTGGAGGTTTCTTCCTGTTAAAAGGGAGTTTTTCCTCTCCGCTGTCACTACATGCATGCTCAGTATGAGGGATTGCTACATGCTCATCCAGGAGGAGTGACAGCTACAAATCTCTGACTCAATGCAATCTGCTGGGTTTCCTTAGATAGAAAAACGTTTTATCCAATTTGAATAAATAACTGAATCTGACTGCACTGTTCAATGGTTAGGATTAATTGGAATGTATGTACCTGACTTTTGTGAAGTGTCTTGAGACGACATGTGTTGTGAATTGGGGCTATATAAATAAACTTAATTGAATTGAATTTTCTGAATTTTTGCAGTCCGGTGTGTTTTAAAATTTTCAGTGGGCATTAGTTTGCAAACAAAAAACTACAATAGTGGATAGTATCTTATCTTATCTTATCCTCTTTCTATCGTGTGGTTTACCTGCAGCTGACTGAATCAGGTGACGTTGTTGACGTGAGTGTTCCAGGAAGCTAAGCGTTGTGCCTGATCAGGTAGTTTTGAGCAGGACAACAGAACCTGTCTCCTTCTTCACTTTTATCTCTCTTTAACAAGTTCATTTATTCATGAACGTGATATAAACACGCTCACACACTGGCACACACACTGTAACACACCTTGGTTTGGTGGCAGATGAAAGAAAGAGTTCCTGAGTTGTTGTTGAAAAAAATCTTTCAGCACGTGTGACACACACAAAGCACACTGAAAGTGAAAAAGAGATGCTTTGTTTCCAGATTTATGGATTTTAATTATTAAAAATGTATAAGGGGGGAAATAATAGTCATTAATTATTCATATGCGGCATGTTAATTGGTTCTTGAATATTCAAAACAAAACAATCGTATGAATATTCAAATGTCTAAAGAGAGGATTAGATAGCCCAAATGAAGAAAAAAAACCTGCTCCTCTAATGAAAGGAAAAAATTAAAAGAACTGAAGGGAGGATTGGGGGAGGAAAAGGAAGGAGAGTGATAATGAATGAGGAGAGGAGGAGCGAAAATGAGCAGAGGAAAATGCATTGGTTGCAGAGAAAAGCCAAAGAGAGGAACATCAGAGAGTCAGAGGGGTCTTTTGTGTTCTCGCAATGATGGATGACAGTGTTGACTAAACAAGCTAGATTAGACGCTTTTTTTTTCTTGCAACTCTGTTGAAATATTATTAACATGCAGCAACTTTAGCGAAACATATGATTCAGCTGCACATAATGACCTTGGCTATTGATTTGGGAATTGAGGGAGCAGTGGCGTTTTTCATACTGTTTGCAGTATGGTGGGGGTTTGTTGCAATGCAGCTAAATTCTGTTGTTAAAACATTCATGTCCCTTAATATAGATCCTCCCCTACACTCACTCACTCACACACGCACGCACGCACGCACGCACGCACGCACACACACACACACACAAACACACACACACACACACATTTAATAGCCTTAATTAGCCGGGCATGTGTCCAGTCTTGTAATTAGCTAATAACAGCAACATGGATGTGGTTAATTAGTGGTAGGAGGTGCCTGTGAATTAGAAAGCCAACACTGCGATTATTGTGTGCCAAAGAAACAACCAGCTAAAAGCACTTTAATACCAAGAAGAAGGTGAATAGTTAGATGTACAAAGCCCTGCAAAACTTTACATTTTGTAACATTACAACTACAAAGTTCCATTGTTTTTTTAAAGAAAGCCTTATAAAGTGTGGTGAGTGTATTTGTATCTCAGTATAAATACAGCTGTTCTCAAAAGACCACAGAGGCTTGTTAGACATTATTGAACAGACAGACATATACCAAGTCAGTGATAAAGTTAAAAGCAGGATTAGGTTGCAAACAGTATCTCTACTTTGACCATCTGTTCAATCCATCATCTGAAAACTGAGCTTATGGCACAATCGCAAACCTACCAATACATGGGTGTCCACCTAAAATGACAGACCAGGCAAGGACAGCATTGGATAGAGAAGCGGCCAAGAGGCCTATGTTAACTCTGGGTGAGTTAAAGTGATCCAAGAGCTCAGGTGAGCGAATGCACTTTTTCCCCACTACATGCACTTCACACATCTTTATGGAAAATACTAAGAAGAAAAACATTGTTTTAAGAAAACCATAAGAAGTCGTATTTGTAGTTTGCCACAAGCCATGTAGGAAACACACCAAACATGGAAAAGGGGCCTCTGGTCTGATGAGGCTAAAATTAAACTCTTTGGCCTATATGCAAAATAGTATTTGTGCTGGAAAACTAACACTGCATATAATCCTGAACACACTATCCACACGGTGAAACAAAGTGGTGGTAGCATAATGCTGTGGGAATGCTTTTCTTTACCATAGATAGGGAAGGTACAGATTCCCTATCTATGGACGATGGGTGGAGCCAAATATTGGGCCACAGCGGATGAAATCCTGTTAGAAGACTTGAGACTGGGTTGAAGGTTCACCTTCCTGCAGGACATTGCCCTAAACATACAGCTGAGGTGCCAATGGAATGGTTTAGAAAGCATAGTTATGTGTCAGAATGGACCAATGAAAATCCAAACCAGTCAATTAATAATCTACGGGAATCCTTTAAAATTAATGTTCTCAGATGTTCACAAGCCACTCAGAAAAGACAAAAGTGTCACTCTAGATATTTAAAGCAGGTACTAACATACACCAAAGGACCTGCAGCTATAACTGCAGCAAAAGTCTATTCTACAAAATATTGACTCAGACTCATTGCACACCTCACATTTTATTTTATTTTTATATGTAAAAGCTTCTTGACCTCATTTTCCTTCCATTTTACAATAATACTACCGAAGTATTGAACGCAGTCAAATTAAAATACATAAAAGTTACTGAATAAAAATGTATGATGTCGTTGCTTTAGGTTTCTTTCTAATTATTCCCAATATTTTCTCTCTTTTACATGTTTATGCCACCATAATGCTGTTTGTTTTCATTATCACATTCTTTTAAAGGAGCATTACATCATTTTTGACTTAATCTTCCATTACACTTGAAAAAGGAGCTGATTATGTGAAGAGCTTGTCATCTTTCTTCTCCTCCTCCTTCTCTCTGCCCCTCCTCATCGTGTGCTTAATTGGTGGCCCATCAACCCGTTAATCAAATTACTTCTGAACCAAAATTGACAGTTTTCATTAATTATAAAGGATTATTCTAATTGCAATTCAAATTTATTCATTCACAACAGACGGCGCTCAGTAATATTTCAGTGAATTAGCATATTAAATGGAGTGCTTCTTGCATTAGCTATGGTAATGTATGCGTCTTTCCTTATTTGGGCTGCGTTAGCCATATGCGCACCACACGGGCAGTTTATATGTGTTGCACACGCAGGTGAGGAACCTCGACAGCGTTCAATTTGTTTGACAAATGCAGCAGGAGTTAAATGCTCCAACCTGCCTCAAACTTTTCCCTCCCCTCGACTTATCTTCTTCCTTTCCTGCTCCTATCTTCCTCAGCTGTTCCCATTTAGACCACAAATTAAGCTAAAGATGGTACAGATTTTCCTACAAGGGCTGACAGTACTGGGCTTGAGGAAATACTGGCAGAAAATTTGTAACTGTCTTTAGCAAATAAATTGGATATGCTTTAATTTTTTTATTCCACTACTGCAGATTTAATATAAAAACCTTTGCTGCTTTTTTTCTCAGCCTCTTTTTAACATTGAAAATCTAAGGGAATGTGAAGGTGAAATCACTGTACACTGGCTGTGCAGCAGTCAGTGTAAATATTTCATGCCACCAAGATGTTGTGACTAAATAAAATGTCATCACTTTAAATGGACCTGATGTCAGAATGAAGGCCGAGAGTGTGATACACACACACACAAGTGGAAGGACCTAGATAATTACCCAGTGGTGCTTATCAATTAGATGCTTTTATAACATCTCATTTCTCCTTTTTCATTTTTCTTATTAATAATGACTTACTATAAATACAGTGAGATAACTGTACAAAAGGAAGCTTAATAAGTGTATATCTAATTATAAACCCTGTCTACTAATAAAAATCAAATACATCTATAGGCAGGATACATTTTGTACAATAATGTACATTACAATGTATATTTGGCAACACAATTGATATTCTTTAACCCTACATCCTGCAGCTGTGCTTAGATCTAACTGAACACCAGCAGAAAGCAAAAAAATAGTGTTGAATTAAAAACTGGTAATATTATTGCAAGAATCCAATACAACCTTCACTGTTTGCACACAACAAATAAGCATAAATCCTATATTTATTCTTCTCTCAATACTTAAATATATCCAAACATGGACATGCTTTGCAGGCTGACTGCTCACAGTGAGTAGAATATCCACTGACAATGTTCTTACATGACAGGCTTCGCTCATGCTCTTGCCAACTCCTCAGTAACAAGGACAGCTATTGTCGGTCCTGAAAGCGATAGAAGTTAATAAAGGATGTCTTCACCTAGTGTGCGAATTGGCCATCAAGATGTTATTAGAATGGATGCTGTTAAGCCAAAATGATGTAGTGGGGAAAAAATACTACGACTGAACTTTCTTTAGTCATTTTTTAATGTCACAGTTCAACCCTTTCTCGTTTATTTGGACTTAGGTCTCTGGTAGACTTATTTAGGGTTAAGTTTGGTTTGCTTTTACCTTACCTTATGGTTTACTTGGGAACCTACAAATAAAATCATAATAAAAGATATTAGTTTTCACCATAACTATTTTTACATCTTTCCTGTATAGTCTACATTCTGAATGACAAAAAAGGCAATTGAAGGGCAAGGTTTCATTTTAGGAAATAAAAATATTACATTTACATTCTGCCCTGGCAGTGAGAGGATCAGCTAGCAGGGGCTTCAGGTATGCGCGATTCATTTACAGTCTGGATGCTGAAGGGCTCCAACTGCAGCCAAGAGGAACTGCTGTTCAACAGTATTAAACTTTAAAATGTCTGATTTTACTGGTT
The DNA here is from genome assembly GCF_021462225.1 of Girardinichthys multiradiatus. NCBI lineage: Eukaryota > Metazoa > Chordata > Actinopteri > Cyprinodontiformes > Goodeidae > Girardinichthys > Girardinichthys multiradiatus. The sequence goes on from NC_061804.1 coordinate 18,662,252, forward strand.
TTATTGTGCTTGATCAAATTTATTTTCAGTAGGTATATAAAGAATATGTTTTTAATGCAGAACATCTAGGTTCAGGTTTGACCAGTTTAGAATGTTTTAGATCAGTGGTCCCCGTACCGGTCCGCAGATCAATTAGTACCGGGCCGCACAAGAAATAATTAAACTTAGGCCCCACCCCCCGCAAACGGGGAAGCTTCAGGTTTTTTTTTCTCCTATGTTTATTGCTCTAACCTCCCTTAGTTAAATATAAACATGTGTGGTATCCTCTGAAACATCAGACTCTTGGCTAAAAGCCGATATAAACCATTTCTACAAACACCAAACACAGTTAAAACTGCAAGCAGTTGAATCAGAAAGTAAACACACCCTACAAAATGGAGTCACCGGATGTCTCGGCCTCTGCTTCCTGATTGGTGGGATTGACGTGAAAGACTTGGAGATACATTTATTCTGCTGGCTCTAAGGATGAAAAAGAGGCGTCATTTGTGGAATTCGGCCCATTCAAACTCTAGTTATGGACATGCGTAACGGCGCAGATTTCAAAAATCCACATCTAGTTCAAACAGGGCAGAACCGATTATGCAGCTGAGCGTGTATGTGGTTTTTTAAATAATTTCTCGTGTTGAATTATTTGTTTTCTAAGCCCAATGACTTCCCGAGAAAGGTTTTAAACCATTGATGAAGCATTGGACCAAATTACGGCTGAGTTTTGTGCTGAGGACAGCAAATGAAGACCGGGACCGTGTTTTTTCTCAAAGAATGGGACAACAAAGAGTGCTGCAGCTTGACAAAAGGCATGTCCATAAAGATGCAGGTGGATTCACTCCTGCTACTTTTGGACCGCTTTAAACGGAACAAAACGTCTCTTGTCGCTGGTATCAAAGGTGTATAAAGTTATAAAATCATACCTGTTCAGCTGGGCGTTGCTTAGCAACACTGTGGGAGAGAACGCCGTCTCTTGCTCGTAGCACGCATTCGTCGACGCCGTTCCAAAAGTATAAATAGAACGCCGCAAAATATGTGTAGAATAAGCTGCTCTTGGCTCTCACAATAATATTTATCCTTAAAAAAACGGCAGAAATATGCAGAACAGAGCAGCTGTGTGTTGTTGAGTTTGTGAGTCTCAGCGGGCACACCAACATGACGGTTCAACCCCCCACAACCTGGGCCGCAGTAAAATTGTCAAGTGCTGACCGGTCCGCGGCGATATAAAGGTTGGGGACCACTGTTTTAGATGATCAAACATCGTCCAGGTTCTTCAAAAAAATTGTGAAATCTAATCCTGAATTGAAAGCTGTAAAACCGATGCCAACTTCAGTGTAATTAACCAGCTGCGATGTATATCAATACATTCCTACTCTGTTTACACTGGGCATGCAAGCAAGCAATTGAAAACTCATTTGGCAATTGACAGATGACTTTACGGACTGCCTGTGGTACCCCCAAGGCTGTGCTGCCCTGGGCAGTGAGCCATGTTAAAAACCGCCACTGTGCTTTATCACAAGTAGCATAAAAAAACTTTATGCAAGTATGTTTTTATTTAAAGGACACACAGTTGACCCAGAAAAGCTGAATGTGAGGTGAGGTATAGAAAAACCAGCTGAAAATGTTTGAAAAAAGTTAACGCCTGCATTCCATCTTTCATTGGGGAAGAGCTTTAAAAAATGCTTTTCTCAATCAGCATCATTCTAACTGAGAAATTCACCAAGACTGCAAGTGTTTATGTGTGTTTGAGTAAAAATGCCATCTCACAGGCGGCGTGCTTGAGTATGTGCTTGAGTGATGGAGAGAGAAAGAGACAGGAGAGGAAAGGAGGAAGAGGTTCCTGTCAATATCACTTCCTTCATCCTTCACCTCCTTGCCTCTGTTCCTTTACTTACCCTCTCACTCCATGAATTATTTCTATGACCGATGACAAAGGAACACACACACACAGAGGCACACACATTTAAAAGACAGCCCTACAAGTTGTGTATGTCCTGCAAGTCACTGCTGCTGCTGCTGCTGCTGCTGTCTTGTAAGCTCATAGGTGTACAGGTTTTTTGGAATGGTGGTCCTCAGTTGTTTGTTTGATGTTGATGAAATTTGTGCAGATAAACAAAGTAAAATGAAAAGAAAAGCAGGGGGAGCCAGCGCTTCATATTGATCAGAGGGAGGTTGTGTGTTAGTGTACAAAGATGCTGTACATGTTTGGCCAGGAGTAACTGATGCTAATTCCATCCTTTCTTCTCTGTCCCTCCTTCTACCTTTCCTCTCCTTTTTTTCTGCTGCTCCTCTCAAATCAATCTCACTCATCTATAATTCAACAGTTTGCCTTCAGCCTTTAAAATATACACCACAGTAACCTCCTCCTTCTGTCTATCCAGCGCTTCATCTGCACTATCTCTCCCTTCTCTGCCTTTATTCTTTCTTCTGGTCCTCTGGTCAGTTAGACCAGAGGATGAAGGTAGGTTTATTGCGAAGGTAGGTTTATTGCGAAGCAGCATCACAGACAGAGTATTTGTTAATTTATAACCTAGGGTCACTGAATTAGTTGGCATTGCTGTTCAACTCTCTTGGGAAGATCCTCTTAGTAAAGGCCAGTGATTCCCTTCGGTTCATACAATCAACTCTGATGATGGCTTTGTGTGTTCATGGCCTCATGAAAAAAGCAATATATACTCTCTGGCCACTTTATTAGGTACACTTTTCTAGTACCTAATTGGGCCATCTTTTGCCTCCAGAAATGCCTTAAATCCTTATGGTATACAGGGGTTGGACAATGAAACTGAAACACCTGGTTTCAGACCACAATAATTTATTAGTATGGTGTAGGGCCTCCTTTTGTGGCCAATACAGCGTCAATTTGTCTTGGAATGACATATACAAGTCCTGCACAGTGGTCAGAGGGATTTTAAGCCATTCTTCTTGCAGGATAGTGGCCAGCTCACTACGTGATACTGGTGGAGGAAAACGTTCCTGACTCGCTCCTCCAAAACACCCCAAAGTGGCTCAATAATATTTAGATCTGGTGACTGTGCAGGCCATGGTAGATGTTCAACTTCACTTTCATGTTCATCAAACCAATCTTTCACCAGTCTTGCTGTGTGTATTGGTGCATTGTCATCCTGATACACGGCACCGCCTTCAGGATACAATGTTTGAACCATTGGATGAACATGGTCCTCAAGAATGGTTCGGTAGTCCTTGGCAGTGACGCACCCATCTAGCACAAGTATTGGGCCAAGGGAATGCCATGATATGGCAGCCCAAACCATCACTGATCCACCCCCATGCTTCACTCTGGGCATGCAACAGTCTGGGTGGTACGCTTCTTTGGGGCTTCTCCACACCGTAACTCTCCCGGACATGTTTCACATTGTCCACAGCCCAAGATTTGCGCACCTTGCGCCATTGAAACAGACGTTTGGCATTGGCATGAGTGACCAAAGGTTTGGCTATAGCAGCCCGGCCGTGTTTATTGACCCTGTGGAGCTCCCGACGGACAGTTCTAGTGGAAACAGGAGAGTTGAGGTGCACATTTAATTCTGCCGTGATTTGGGCAGCCGTGGTTTTATGTTTTTTGGATACAATCCGGGTTAGAACCCGAACATCCCTTTCAGACAGCTTCCTCTTGCATCCACAATTAATCGGTCACAGATGCGCCAGCAAGATGTGCACCAACAATATATCCTCTATTGAACTCTGGTATGTCACCCATAATGTTGTGTGCATTTCAATATTTTGAGCAAAACTGTGCTCTTACCCTGCTAATTGAACCTTCACACTCTGCTCTTACTGGTGCAATGTGCAATCAATGAAGACTGGCTACCTGGCTGGTCCAATTTAGCCACGAAACCTCCCACACTAAAATGACAGGTGTTTCAATTTCATTGTCCAGCCCCTGTATATTTACTTAGATTTTGATGCCTTTTCACTTGAATCGCAATTCTTATTGCAAAATCACAATGGGAAAGAACCACTTGGATGGAATATTTGGTCACCTATTATATTTCAAGTGTGACGCATTCACACTCTGTAACTGCTGGTGATCAATTGTTGCATTGCTACTTTTAAAATATCCTGGAACTTCCTCCACCACTGGTTTTTTAAACTGTCTGAGAATTAATGTTTTTGTCGATATACATTTAAGTAAGACCCAACTTGTAAAATGTCAAACAGCTGCAGAGAGACTTACTTAAAATGTTCATTACTTTACATCTCAAATTGAAGCAATTATTAGAAGTTCCTCCTGGCCCAGTGTTTCTGTTGAAGCTGTGACACCTTCCTGGATGGGACCATCAACTGAGTTAATGCTGCTGATACAAATGATTGACTTGACCATGTCTTTCTGTGTTTCACCCTGTCTCTATCCTAAAAAAGCAACCGAAGAGCTACTGTAGCGACTAATATCTACTCGGTTTTTTTTGCCATAGATTTTACTCCTGACTCAGAGCTTATTTGTTTAGCTATGTTCATGTCCTAGATGAATCAAATAAAAGAGTCTCTGCTGCTATTAACTGTTTACTTTTTCTTTAACATAAGAAATATTCCTGAACCAGTCCTGTGTTTTTTATCTCTGCTCTGTGTTCTCAAGCCCCCCGTCGGTTGCAGCAGATGGGGGCTCATTCACTCTGAGGCAGGTTCTTCCGGTAGTTTCTTCCTGTTAAAGGGGAGTTTCCCTTTCCATTGTCACTACATGCATGCTTATTTGAGGAATTGCTACAAAGTTATTTGTTTGATGCAATCAGCCTTCCACTATCGTTACATGCTTGTTTTGGCAGAGGTATTGCTGAAAAAAAATGTTTTACTAATTGGCATAATATGCTGACAATGACTGCATTGTTTTACAACTGGGATCGAATTGGAATGCATGTAATTGACCTTAAATCTGTTGTATGGTATTATAATGAATGAACAATATATTTCTGTATATAAACTTGATCTGTTTATTTTGTCTACCGCCTTAAGACAATACTTGTTGGGAAACAGTGCTGTAGAAATAAATACATTTATCTAAACTGCACTTAACTACTCAGTGAAGCAGTTGCTGCATATGCTCCTTGTCAAACAAATGCTATCAGAGACAGCATTACATGTAACAATGATGCAATGAGATGACACTGGAGCAGTGCTGAACATCATAACCAGTTCAAGATGTTTTCTCTGAATGTGTCAGCCCGGGCAGAAGGTATGGGACTCCTAACTTACATCACACACTATGGCTAACACCGCTCTGGCCTGTGATGTAATTTAAATATGCAGAGATGACAACAATGACAGCATTAATAGTAATGATAGCAATATGAAGATAAGCCCTCATCATCATCATCATCACCATTAGCATATCTCTAGAGAGATGAGCCGTGATTGACAGCTAAGCTGGGTGCTTTTTGGGACTGCAGCTCAGCTATCAATTACCTCCATGCATAACAACCATCATTATGTAAAATAACTTTGCTTCGCTTGGCTCTGCTCCGTTCTCTTAAGTCTTGTTCCCTCACATAACATCCCCAGCCCCCACCCTTAAACCGCTGTCTTTTTTCTTTTCAATGCTCCCCATTCGGCTCCTGACCACTCTCACCCCCCTTTAAGTCCTGTTTCTCCAAGTCTTAAATTCTTATTATTTTTGACTCACCCAAACTCAAGTTAAGGAACGTTTTGCAGAGCTCTTTGCTGTTTTAAGTGTGTTTACATTGACCTTTTATATTATTAAAGTTACAATACTGTGTTCTGATGTAAAAGAACATTAACGTTTTTGCCCCTTTAAAGATCTCTTCTGGTTTTGCTTCCTTTATCACACATAAATGGATAAAAAAAATATATAATATAAAACAAAATTACTTGAGGAAATACAAGACTTATAGAATCAAGAAATCCCCTAAGCAGAACATGTCTGACAACATGAACTAGGCTAAAATATCTCAAAAAGCAACACTTCATGTCTGAATCTAAACAAATTCCTAAATTGATGAGAAACAAAGTCATTGACATCTATCAGTCTGAAAGGGTTTACAAAGCCACATCTAAACCTTTCGGACTGCAGTGAACCATAGTGAGAGCCATTATCCACAAATGAAGAAAACATGGAACAGTGTTGAAACTTCCTAGTAGCGACTGGTCTACCAATGGTACTCTAGGAGCAAATCGAAGAGTCATCCAGAAGGTCACAAAAGAACCCAGAACAACATCTAAAGCACAGCAAGCCTTACTTGCCTCAGTTAAGGTCACTGTTCAAGATCAATGATGAGAAAGTGACTGGGTTAAATGGCATCAATGGGAGGGTTCCAAGACCAAAAACCCTGTTGACCAAAAATATCAAAAGGCCAGGCACACATCTTCGAAAAACATTGTGAGGATCCCCAAGACTTTAGGAAAAAACTCTGTGGACTGAGAAAGGAGATGTTTTTGGAAGGTGTGTCTCTCGTTACATCTGGGGTAAAATTAACACAACATTTGATATCAAGAGTCAGACATGGTGCTGGTAATCTGATGGCTATTTTTCTGGTTCAGGGCCTTAATGACTCAATTGAACCATGTATTCTGCTCTCTACCAGAAAATTCATGGCCAAATTAAAGTCTGAACTTAATTCAAACTGAGTAAAGCTGTGGTATTACCTTGACCAAGCCATTTATTCTTAAAAATCCTCCAGTCAGTATGCCTAAATTAAAATAATTGTGCAAAAATAGTGGAACAAAATTTCTACATAGTGATGTAAAAGTGTCATTATCAATTATTTCAAAAGCAAATGCCATCAAGGTTGCAACAACCCATTATTAGATGTAGGGTGTAATTGCTTTTTTCCATAGGGTCAGGTTGATTTCAGTACCATTTTACCCTTAATAGGTAAAATCATAATTTGAAAACAATATTTTGTATTTGTTCAGGATTTGTTTGTCTGAAAATAAGGACAAAAATGCAAAAACACAAATTAAATCTGAAAGGTGGGGAAATACTTTTTCATGCAACTGTATCTAAAATAACATATTGAGCTAAGTCAGCACAGTTTGGAAATCCAAATGAAAACTTAGTGCTCTCTTGCTCAAGTTTTTAGGGCTACTGATACATAGTTTTCCTTGCAAAATGGTGTTACATCACAGTATGAGAAATATTTCATCTGAAGTGCTTGTCGAAAACTGTGTCCTGACTTATGTTTTTGTTTATATTTATACATGTATATTTTGTTTTGCACTGTTTATTTTCTGTAAAAAAAAATGTAGTTCCTAAGTTATTAAATACTGCAGAGATAAGGGATTTTACTTAACTGAACAAAATTTGTAAAACTGGGCAGAAATACACAGGCCAGTAGAGAAAGCACAATTTTACATTGCCATTTCAGTACCTTTTAAAATGAGAATCAATAAAATATCACAAGCAAATGCTTGGACAACAGCAGACATTAGGTAATTATAAAAGTGATATGCATTTATGCTCTGTAATCCAATATGTTTAGTGAGGCTTTTGTTCAGAGCAGCAGAAAAGCTTTTAGAGGATAGTATGATATGTAGCTTAAGCCAAGGTTTTTAATTGACACTAGATATCTCTGTCTGCATAGGCTGCTCCCTATTTGGTGTCTGTGGTTGCACTGAACCACACCATCACAGCACATTTAAATTTAAATATTTAAATATTTGTTCATTTTCCTCCAGTCAAAATGTCATTGCAGCCTTCAACAATGTTGTTAAATGTTTTCCTGCACCATGTTTTTGTCCTTGTTGTCCTATAGACTTGGCCCTTTCATGCATTATCATTGGCCACCCTGTCAGTGTAGGCCGGATCACCTTTATTACAGCAGTTCGTGTGAAGTTGCAGAAGCAGAAGACTTAATCCATCTTTAGTACCTGCATGTTTGGGTAATTGGATGTAATCATTATAAAGCGGAAGTACAAAACAATAGAGAGGATGTTTTTGTTTTAAAATACTAAATATTAATTTGAAGTAGAAACCATGTTTCTGTTTTGCTGTTAGAAATGAAGTACAATTTATGCGTTATTTGACTTTCTTTTTAATATGTAAAATAACAAAACTAGCAAAGACAGCAAAGACAAAAGTAAATGTCCTGTTTTTTCTCATATTCTAAGAACCTCCTAACTTGAACCCATGCTGGCAAATTTTAAGCTTCACCCCATGACATCACTGCCCATATAGGGGTGACATTCGGCATTATGTCACAATATGGTAAAACATTTACTATAAAAAAGACTTATCCTCATTTAAATTCTTAAAAACCTTAGATATGTACTTATATGCTACATTATTTATTAATTTTTATTCATATTATGCCTTTATTTGCAATATTTTGTAATAAATATATCTAATAATGATATTATCTTTCTCATGTTAATAATACAAATTTATTTTTAATAAAGGTATGATAAATAAGCATAATATGATAAATATGTTTATTCTTTTATTTATTTATTATTTATAAATATGCATCATATTATTTTTATTATATTGTATACTGTCACAGAATTAGGTGTATTTTAAGCATGAAAAGTAAATCAGACCAAATAAAAATTTCTGCTCATCCATTTTTGACCATAAAAATAAAAATGTCTTGTATGTATATGTACTCATACTCGTACTCGTCGTCTTCCGCTTATCCGGGACCGGGTCGCGGGGGCAGCAGACTCAGCAGAGACACCCAGACGTCCCTCTCCCCAGACACCTCCTCCAGCTCCTCCGGGGGGAGCCCAAGGTGTTCCCAGGCCAGCCGAGAGACATAGTCCCTCCAGCGTGTCCTGGACCATCCCCTCAGCCTCCTCCTGGTGGGACGTGCCTGGAACACCTCCCGAGGAAGGCGTCCAGGAGGCATCCGGTATAGATGCCCGAGCCACCTCAACTGGCTCCTCTCAATGTGGAGGAGCAGCGGCTCTACTCCGAGCTCCTCCCGGATGGCCGAGCTCCTCACCCTATCTCTAAGGGAGTGCCCGGCCACCCTACGGAGGAAGCTCATTTCAGCCGTTTGTACCCCGGATCTCGAGCTTTCGGTCATGACTCAAAATTGATGGCCATAGGTGAGGGTAGGAACGTAGACCGACCGGTAAATCGAGAGCTTCGCTTTTCGGCTCAGCTCTCTCTGCACCACAACGGACCGGCACAGCGCCCCCATTACTGTGGCAGCCGCACCAATTTGTCTGTTGATCTCTTGCTCCATTCTTCCGTCACTTGTGAACAAGACCCCGAGATACTTAAACTCCTCCACTTGAGGCATGAACTCCCCTCCAACCTGAAGAGGACAAGCCTCTCTTTTCCGGTCGAGAACCATGGCCTCTGATTTGGGGGAGCTGATCTTCATCCCAGCCGCTTCACACTTGGCTGCAAACCGCCCCAGCGCATGCTGTAGGTCTTGGCCAGAGGGGGCCAGCAGGACCACGTAATCTGCAAAAAGAGCAGATGAAGTCCACCGGTCCCCAAACCAGACCCTCTCCGGCCCTTGGCTGCGTCTAGAAATCCTGTCCATAAAAGTTATGAACAGGACCGGTGACAAAGGGCAGCCCTGCCGGAGTCCAACATGCAAAGGGAACAGGTCCGACTTAGTGCCGGCAATGCGGACCAAACTCCTGCTCCGCTTGTACAGGGATCGGATGGCCCCTAATAAAGGGCCCCCGATTCTTTGGACCTTTGTCCAGGACCTTTTGTCCAGGTCCACAAAACATATGTGGAACCCTCGAGTACCCTGTAGAGGGTATAGAGCTGGTCCAGTGTTCCACGGCCGGGACGAAAACCACACTACTCCTCCTGAAGCCGAGGTTCGACTATCGGCCGGACTCTACAATACCCTGGCATAGGCCTTACCAGGGAGGCTGAGAAGTGTGATCCACCTGTAGTTGGAACACACCCTCCGGTCACCCTTCTTATGAAGGGGGACCACTACCCCAGTCTGTCAGTCCAGTGGCACTGTCCCCGACCGCCAAGCAATGTTGAAGAGGCGTGTCAACCATGACAGCCCCACAACATCCAGAGATTTGAGGTACTCAGGGCAGATCTCATCCACCCCCGAAGCCCTGCCACCGCGGAGCTTTTTAACCACCTTGGTGACTTCAGCCTGGGTGACGAAAGAATCCAACCCCGAGTCCCCAGCCTCTGTTTCCAGAATGCGCGATGGCAGGATTGAGGAGATCCTCTTCGGACGGTTTGCCAGAAACGCTTCGAGGCCAACCGGTAGTCCTTCATATATATATATATATATATATATATAGTATATATATATTGTATATATATGTATGTATATGTATGTGTGTGTATATATAACATTTCCCTATTGCATAACTGGAATTTTCTATTGCAAACAACACTGTTAAAGAGTAAAGAAAAACTACCTCCCCCACAGGAAGCAATATGTTATTACATTCCTGTCATAACATTATAGCATTTCATAACACTGTTTTTCCTTCTGCATGCTTGGATAGGACACAGAGGGTGCAGTGAGGCTTATCTGATGTCATCACATTATACAACAACAAACTTTCAGTGTAAACAGGAAACAGGAAGTTGATCTCCTACGGACGAACAAATGGAGATCAAAACCTGGGCTGCACACTTTAGCTGATTTTGCTATTTCAAATGACAAATGAGAATAAGTATGCTGAATTAACACTCTCATGACTGATACATGACGTATATTTATAGTGACTTTATCAAGTGACAGCACTCCACTTTGTTTGAAAAGGTTTAATCAGCTTTTAATTCTTTGCAATGGCAGTTACTACAGGTACAGATAAGGTTGTATCACACACATACACCTCGTGAAAGATGGATTCATTATTCTGTCTGAAAGGTTTGCCAAGAAACTTGGTAGGCAGGTAGAAAAAGACATTTCAGAAAGCAGAGAGACAGTGGAGAGACGGAGGAGGCAGGAGCAGCTAAAGCACTGATCTGTTGTTCAGTTTGTCTACACAAACTGACTCTCTGCAATTTCTGTCAGCGGCACCTCACCAGAATGATGCCTCTATGCATGTGTGTGTGTCTTGAGAGATTTTACTTTTTTCTCTTCCATAGCAGCGTTGTTATTCCAGGCTCAGTAAAGTAGCAGGTCTTCAGGGAATTAAAGGGACATACACATTCAGTTTTAGACACTCACACTGTTTTTTTAAACTAGCTGAGCTGGAATTCCCCCTGCATGTCACCACTGCCCTGTTGGAATTGTAGCTGTTTAAAAGACAGCAGTGTGGTCAAAACAAACTTCCATAATCCTTGTTTCTCCTTCCCACACTCCATGTATTCCCTCTCTTCTTCCTCACAGTGTATCCCTCTCTCTCTGTCTCTTTCCCTCTCTCTCAGGTCTGTGTTAGTCCTACATATTAAATATTAATGTCAGTTGTGCTCTGAGCCATAATTGCCATCTCTGCCTCTGAATAATGGATGTTTCTGTGCTGTTCACCGATACACCAAGGCTAACGGGATGAGAAAACAGCATCCAGTTGTTGTTTGCTACATTTCTACAGCTAACAGACTCTATAACAGCAGCACAGGGGATTTTATTATCTGGACAAACTGGATAGAGTTGACGATGCAGTGGTTACCAGACCTAAAAAGTGGAACTAACCTGCAGTTTATAAACATATAGCAATGCTATAAGAGATATCTTGGACAGGCATGTGTTCTTTCTTTCTTTCTTTCTTTCTTTCGAACGAATATTTTTTTCTTGAATCTTGGATGTATGTCCTTCACACTTTTCTCCAGTTTGACTGATCCAGGGTCAGGTGTCAGAGTGTAGTGCTCACAATATAGCAAGGGTCAATAGCACTGTTATCACTTCAACATGATGGGGCGTTGAGGTGGAGGAGTGAGCCACAAGATAAATGGGAATTGAGCTCCCCTCCTCCTCCATCATCCAGACTCTAATAATTTCCTCTTTTAATTGGGAGCGTCTTAATGACCAGTGACTGGACCAGCTAATCAATTCCCACAAAGTGTCTGTGTGTGTGCCTGAATAGGTGTCGCTGCATGCCGTTTTTGAAGCACAGTGGATTAGGCCATATGGGGTCAAGTAGATAAGAAAGAGGCATGCTCATACAATGCATTACGATATAAAGGACATAGCCTAAAAGCAGTTAGAGAATACTTAAAGAACATGGGCGAGTTGAGTCTGAAAGTAGATGAAACACCAATGACAAATTATTTGTTTTAAAAGTTTGCTTAGCGAGAGAAATTAGTTTTTCACCAGATGTTTGTATTATTTCAATAATATTTTTAGACACTGGAGCCATTCTCTACCCTTCTGCACATCTAGTTTACCTATTGACACACAACTATACCAGTAAGGGGAAAGAGTTAATATCCCATATTGTAATCTGCCCATTGCCGGAGACTGAAAGCGTAAACTAAAACTGTAGTGGCTTGCATATTACTGCAAAATTAACAAAACCATTATGGCTCTTCCAGATTGAATCTAACATGCACTATGCTACTGCCAGTTTTCAGAGCCTAAGGTATCACATTTTGACAGCAATGAGTTCTAAAAACAGCCATGCCAATAAGAAAATGAAGACTGATTGTAGTCACCCGGCACATCTAAGTGACAAGACGGATTGTCACAAGGTTAAGGCCTATTCTTCTGTCATTTCAAATGTAGGATTTAATCAACACTGGAGTTTTCTTTATTTTGACACCCTCATGTCCACGCATTGAGTAGGTGTTTTGAAATGCATGTCTCGAGCTTGTTAGACTATGCATTGTTCAGGCACTTTATCTGGTACAACAAGACAGCAAGTCATAAAAAATTTGTGGCTGAAAGTGTTTTGTCATTCTATACCAAACAGTAAACTACAAAATGTTATGTCTATGATACACCATCTTCCATCTTTCCATCCATTGTCTGTACCCGCTTATTCATTGTTGGTCCGCTGGGTGGATGGGAGACAGGGCCCCAATGATCCACCTGTGGGTCATTGAATCTCAGTGTGAATCCAGTTATGCTGTGAAGGTCTCAGAGGGTTTTTGGAGAACATTAGTGAACAAACAGCATCATGAGGTCTAGGAACACAGCACACACTTTATGGAGTAGAATGTTCCATGGTTAGGTTGTAAAACAATATTCCAAGCTCAAAACATCTCATAGAGCACCTTTCATTCCACCGTCTTAAAGCAGAAAAGTGTGTGGCACATCTGCAAACGTACCAAGATATGGCCGCCCACCTATACTTAGACGTAAGACAAGCAGAGCATTAATCGGAGATGCAGCCAAGAGGCCAATGGTATCTCTGTAACAGGGTATTCACAGCTCAGGTGGGAGACTGTCAACAGGAAAAGTATTGCTTGCGTTGTTCACAAATCTGGCCTTTATGGGAGAGTGAAAATAAGTGTTTTTGAAAGAAAGACAAATGAAGTCCTGTTTAGCTACCTTTGAAAGAAAGTGTTCTGTTTTTTGACACACTATATGTGGCAGAAAACTCACATATGCCTGAACACACCACCCTCATTATGTGACAGGGTGGTGGCACCGTGATGGTGTGGAAATGCTCAGTAGAAACAAAAAACTCGTCAGAGATTATGGGAAAATGCATGTTGCCCAATACAGGACAATCCTAGAATAAAACCTGTTAGAGGCTGATAAAGACTGGGGCAAAGGTTCACCTTCCAGCAGGGAAATGACCCTAAAGCCAGATATTGAAGAAAACTAATTTGTTAAAGTGAGTTGGTCAATGTTCGGAGCTTGAGTTTGAGCTATTTTGCAAAGAACAGGAAAAATGTCATTCTCTGAATGTGAAAAGCTGGAGGAAATGTACTCTAAAGGACAAAAAGCTGTATTTGCAGTGGAAGGTTGTACTGTGGCTCAGTAGGAAGAGTAGTTGTCTTGCAATCAGAAGGTTGTGGGTTTGATTCCAGCTTCCTCCTGCCATATGTCGATGTGCCCCTGGGCAAGGCACTTAACCTCAAGTTGCCTACCGATCTGCGTATCGGTGTATGAATGTGCGATTGGGTGAATGTGGCGCTAGTGTAAAGCGCTCTGAGCGGTCTGTATGACTGGAAAAGCGCTATATAAGTTCTGTCCATTTACCATTTATTGACTCAGGCCGGCTGAAAGCAAAGGTATGCCACACATTTCAGATTTTGACCTGTAAACCCTTTAACACCATATATTATTTTCTTCCACCTCGCAAGTATAGCCAAATTTGTGTTTTTTGCGTCTGTAACATACTAATTCAGTTTTGTTTGTAACGTCACAAAATGTGAAAAGGTTCAGTGCTTTGCATGCACTGTCATTGCACATCCATAGTTGGTTGTCTCAAAAGTTTCAAAGACTATGCAAGTCAAGGTTGGATTAAGAACACTGATGTAAACAGTTAAAAACTGTTCTGGGGTTTTCATCCATCCTGTGACTGTGACCTGAATACATGTTCCCACCTGTGGAGATATTTCCAGACCCAAAAAGTACCAAAAATAGGCCTAAAATAGGTATTACATATAAACTTAGAAAATTACATCTACAGTGTTATTTATTGTGTTTTAATTAGAGAACATAATCAGGCAGGGACATGATGATCATGCAAATGTGGAAAATGCATTCATTGCACAATAACTGACACATTTTCATCTAACTCTAGTTTTTTATTATTATGCCAGCAGGGTTTTTAACAGCATTTTCTACATCCTGTTTTATTTAAGTCCGCATTGACTGTAACTATCTCAAGCACAAGACTTCATTCTAGAGCTGAACTTTTTTCTTACTGCTGCTCTGGCCTTAGCATGTATTAAGAACATGAACTGGTGAGTGTGCGAGCTTCCCAGTTGGTTTCTTTTACACACAGATCTCCAATAGAAGGGTCAGTTGAGGTGGCCATGTTAACGCTATTCTAGTGTTGTGAGGAGAACTAGACAGTGTGAGGTCAGCTGGGGTCACCCTGGCTGTCCTCCGCTGTGATAGGCTGTCACCCAGAGGTGGGGGGTCAGGATAATTAGGCATGCAGAATCCCGGCGCCGCTGTTCTAACGAAGCCTGAGCTCGTTAATGCAGAGTTTTACACTCAGACCTGCCACTGAGCTGTGCTGCACCGTCACACACATACATGCTGAGTGCATGTTTGCACATGCACATGATTGCACACCTCTGCTTTTTCCTGCTGGTCCAACACAAAGGCTGTCATATTTAGAACATTGGAGCACCAGGCTCGGTCACAAGGGAATGGAGAAGTTACCAAAATGTTAAAATTCTCAAAATTTGAAAGAATTTTATTGAACTCCAAATAATAGAGTGAAAGTACAACCCTAATTGCAATGAAGCATTAAGTATTAATATATGGTTTTGACTGTAATGTTCATTTTTATCTTTGATATGTTTTTTATCCTTTTGTTAGAGAAAGAGTGGTAGTCATTCTTTAAGTCCAGTTTAACCAACACGCCACAAGGTGAGCTTCAATTGAGCTGGCAAGGCTATTAGAATATAGTGTACGTAATTGTGGTACTTGGTAATTCACTTAGAGTCTTTTGATCAGTTGTGTTAAAGTTATTCTGAAAAATACAACAAGATGCTAACTGTACCCTCAAAATATGTTTTAAAAAGGAGAGAAAGACACAAAGGAACAGGATTTTGTAAGAATTCAGAGTAACTATTTTTAGATTTATTGTTGCTTCAACATGAAGACATATACAGGGGTTGGACAATGAAACTGAAACACTTGGTTTTAGACCACAATAATTTATTAGTATGGTGTAGGGCCTCCTTTTGCGGCCAATACAGCGTCAATTCATCTTGGGAATGACATATACAAGTCCTGCACAGTGGTCAGAGGGATTTTAAGCCATTCTTCTTGCAGGATAGTGGCCAGGTCACTACGTGATACTGATGGAGAAAAACGTTTCCTGACTCGCTCCTCCAAAACACCTCAAAGTGGCTCAATAATATTTAGATCTGGTGACTGTGCAGGCCATGGGAGATGTTCAACTTCACTTTCATGTTCATCAAACCAATCTTTCACCAGTCTTGCTGTGTGTATTGGTGCATTGTCATCCTGATACACGGCACCGCCTTCAGGATACAATGTTTGAACCATTGGATGCACATGGTCCTCAAGAATGGTTCGGTAGTCCTTGGCAGTGACGCACCCATCTAGCACAAGTATTGGGCCAAGGGAATGCCATGATATGGTAGCCCAAACCATCACTGATCCACCCCCATGCTTCACTCTGGGCATGCAACAGTCTGGGTGGTACGCTTTTTTGGGTCTTCTCCACACCGTAACTCTCCCGGATGCGGGGAAAACAGTAAAGGTGGACTCATCAGAGAACAATACATGTTTCACATTGTCCACAGCCCAAGATCTGCGCTCCTTGCACCATTGAAACCGACGTTTGGCATTGGCATGAATGACCAAAGGTTTGGCTATAGCAGCCCGGCAGTGTATATTGACCCTGTGTAGCTCCCGACAGACAGTTCTGGTGGAAACAGGAGAGTTGAGGTGCACATTTAATTCTGCCGTGATTTGGGCGGCCGTGGTTTTATGTTTTTTGGATACAATCCGGGTTAGCACCCGAACATCCCTTTCAGACAGCTTCCTCTTGCGTCCACAGTTAATCCTGTTGGATGTGGTTCGTCCTTCTTGGTGGTATGCTGACATTACCCTGGATACTGTGGCTCTTGATACATCACAAAGACTTGCTGTCTTGGTCACAGATGCGCCAGCAAGATGTGCACCAACAATTTGTCCTCTTTTGAACTCTGGTATGTCACCCATAATGTTGTGCGCATTTCAATATTTTGAGTAAAACTCTTACCCTGCTAATTGAACCTTCACACTCTGCTCTTACTGGTGCAATGTGCAATCAATGAAGACTGGCTACCAGGCTGGTCCAATTTAGCCATGAAACCTCCCACACTAAAATGACAGGTGTTTCAGTTTCATTGTCCAACCCCTGTATTTGTGTTGGTGCTTCTGCCAGGCTGGCCAGCTGGCTCACATCATTCACTACCATCTGTGAATTTGATTTACTCTGTAATACTGATTCAGAAACACAGCAGGGTTAATATGAAGGGACTATCCTTACAGCAATAACTTTGATGGCTCTGTCCAAACTGGCAAAGCACTGCATAGTTGTGAAGTGAAACGAAAATAACAAATTAAAAAAGAAACAATAACATTTCAGCTAAACAAAATAAAAACCTAAAAAGTTTGGTCTATATTTGTATCTCCAAAATAATAGTTTAACTTGGGACACATCTGACCTCGATCCACATGGCTGCCGGTGTTTCCTATAAGTCTTGTGGGAAACTGCAAACTGGAATTCTTATGGATGTCTGTCAACAATGGCTTCCTCCCCAACAGTCTTCCATGAAGCCCAGATTTGCAGAATAAAGAAATAATAGTTGGCCTGTCAACAGATTGTTCCATCTGAGCCATGGATCTTTGCAGCTCCTCCACAGTATCAATGAGACTCTTGGCTACTTCTTTCTCATTAATACTAACCTTGCTTTGCCTGTCAATTTAGGTGGATGGGATGGATGGCATGTCTTGGTTTTACACTTTTACACTTAAATTTGCAAAAGCATAAAACTTGAATGTGTTCTCAAACATGAATTTTCTGATTCTCATGTGTTTTTACCAGATTTTCCTTAAATGTGCTCCTTTTTTTCCTTTTCTTAGCCATCATCCAATATCTTTTTATGGCATTTCAAAATAGCTCCTGTAGATATAAGAGCTTAAACAAAGCTATTCTCTTCATATCTACAAGTAAACTTCACAAAGAGATTCATTCTTACCATCAGGAACTCAAAAATATTAATGTCACCATCTCTCTTTTTAGATCTACCCTATGTTTGAGACTGTGGTTCCGGTTCGTACAGGGAAACCATATTTGTTTTGCTTCACTGTTAAGTAAATTTGTCCTTTTACCTTTGTGTCTCAACAGATTTTTCCTTAAGTTTTTCCTCAAGTGCAACCAGAACTGCTTAAAGAATGCTGGGAACCCAAGAGACATGAGAAGGTTCCAGGTACAAGCCTTCTTTGTCTTTGTCTAGTTCTTTTTTCCTCCCTCTTTTGTTTACAACGGACACAACACATAATAATATACATAAATTTATGGCTGTCACATTAGCACTGGAATGTGTGTAAGTAAATAAACTATCAGTGTCTTTAGAGGAAGCTTGAGATCTTGACCCCTGAGTAGTCATAACATAAATATACCCACAAATCAAGGAGACAGAAGGGAGGGGGAGGGGGGTAAGATAAAAAAATGCGGTGAGGGGCTGTGTGTAAGATTTAAGACAGTGCAGCCACTATTATTTCCTTATCTTCATGGCTGCAACACAATCAGGAAGACACCACTTCAGGTTGAGTGGATATACTGGATGGCCAGAAGATACTGATAGATTTATTACCGTGTGTGTGTGTGTGTGTGTGTGTGTGTGTGTGTGTGTGTGTGTGTGTCTGTAATTGTGTGTGAGGTTGTGTGTGTAGGGGAGAGAGACAGGACAGGCAGAGTCAAACAGTAGCAAGTGTGTGACCGTATCTGCGCCTCTAATTGCGCAGCTCTATTGTACTGGAACCAGGAATAGACAGCTCTGTTTCCCTGGTAGATAATTAAAGGCTGGACCCATCACGAACACACACACACACACATAAACCTGCAGTCACAGTGACTTAGGGTGAATAGAGGGTGATGGTAATAGCAGTAATAACTGGTTACATTTAAAGAGCTTTTCACAGCTTAATGCTTTAAACTCCTCTTTGCGACAATCTGCAGACCTTTGGTGTTTTAATGCCTCACTTTTCTTTTTTGTCATTCTTCACCTCTTTCCTCTCTCATTTATCTTTTTTTTTCTGGCTCCTGATATGATTCACTCCTCTTTCATTTCCTCGCCGTCCACATCTCATCCTGTCCTCTACCTTTCAGGTGGTTGTTTCAACTACGGTGAGCGTGGAGGGACATGTCCTGGCAGTCTCTGACAACATGTTCGTCCACAACAACTCCAAACATGGCCGACGGGCCCGCAGGCTTGACCCTGTGGAGGGAACCCCATCTTATCTAGAACACGGTAACACTAGCCTGTGTGTATGCATGTGAGTGTGAGCAGCATGGCCACCAGATGGTTGATGGTTTAATCCTATCAGGTGATTCCTGCCCCTCCATCTGGCTAATCCAACTTACTGCACACACAGTGCATGGTGTGCTGCTGTGTATGTGTGTTTTTCTAGTCTAATATCATTACACATATTTTCTTATGAACAAACCCAGACTGAGAGCTGATGTTGTAATTCAGCTGAAGGCTGATAATCACATACTTGCATTAGAGTGAGAGCTGTTTTTTGACAGACAGGCAGACTGTTGTAGGATTGGACCAAATGTGTTTAAAAATCACAATAGTCGGTACTGAAGCGACATTGAGCTGACTGCGTCTGTTCTGTTTGAAGTAATATGATGCATGTTGAACCATCTGTGTGTGTTTTTATTAATGTTGTATCTCTAATCTCACATCAGTCAAATGTTTGGACAAACAAACTCGGGTCCTGTCCAAACCATGATTGATGACAAAAGCGATAATTCAATATATGATTTATATAAGTAATTTAAATAAAATTTCTGGTTCTAGTGTATCAATGTGAACATGACACACTGAGATTTTTCAACACATTGACTTGAGTATAAAACATGAGCTTGAAGCTACTGCAGCAATAAAGCAGTTTTTTGTGGTTTTTAGGAGAGATTCACAGAGACATCGACTGGTGACACAAATCATGTTATACTTCACCGGTCCTGGTCAGTAACCAGCTAGTTGGAAACTCAAAAATCCAATCTTTTTCTGATCAGTGACCACACCATATAACAGTCTTTGTTGTGGAAGTTGTTACCATCTGAAGAAGACTTAATGTTAGCTATTTTTAGGCTCAGTAAAGTGGTTGGCAAAGTAAGTCAAATGAATTGCAGATATTAAAGTAGTTAATTATAACGGAACTAATTTCTACATGTCTGGTTTATTCAGGCAAAGAAAAAGTGAAGGAGAGCAAGACTTTTAGCAGATATCACGAAGGCTGAAAGGAAAACAGCCAAGTTGTTCAGTGTCATCATTTTGATATTTAAACCTCAATCTTCCATAGACATGTTAGATATAGAAATGCTGGCAGCCAGAGTTAAGGTAAGAATCTACATTCTCCTAGGATTGTACACAAAGACCACCATTTTATTAATGCTAGCTGCACTAACTGCTAATATAACATGCTTGAGGCAGTTTAAAATGTAAACTCAGTAACAGTTTTATCTAAGTTCTAAAATAATAAATTCATATTGTACATTGGCTGCTCTCTTACACACACACAGTGTAAAGTTACCTCTGCTCCTAGTATAAACTGTTAGGGATTGGTCATGGCAAGAAGGCAGAAAATAAAGATATTTTAATGCTGTTCCTATATCTTGGCTCAAATCTGAATTGGTATGTCAAAGCTTTAAAAAGAAAATGTTGATCGAGAACTGGACAATACACTTTTACCAATAATAAATAAAGGGGATTCTATTGCATGACAGCTAGCGCAGTTAACGCCCTTCATCCCTGTTAAAGATCTGTACAAATGACTTCAAATGGTGTTATGAAGAACTGGTGACCCCAAGATGCCAATGCACTGCAAGCTTTTCTTTACCTCAGTTATCATTCTCAACTGTGGAGGTAAAATAATCTTGGGTCTTCATCCAGCCTTGTTTATCCTAGTTCCATAACTCCTAGACTCTCTCAATCTTCCTAACGTAGATTTATTTGTTTACTGAATGAATGTTATTAAAAATAAGGGTAGGGTTTTTTGTGTGTGAGGTTGCTTTGCAAAAAAGATGGATTAATTTTAAGGCTTTTACACATTTTTAACAAGGGTTGAAATACAGTGTATTAACAATATCTTTAAGCCCACACTTTAAATTTCAAAATGTATCTCTTCCTAACCTAATCTTGCTTAAAGTGATTGCTGTTTAAAAGATTTCTGTGTCTTACTTCATTGTGTATGCATTGTGTCCTCTAAGTGTTATGTTGGGATCTTTAGTTCAACCAGAACTTCGAGGCATGGCAGAAATAATCAAAGAGCTAAAGGTTTTAACAGCAGTAATGACAAATGAATTAACATTTTATGTCTTCAAGGGAACAAAGTTTTCTTGGTTTTAAATACTATTTATTTTCAGAAGCGTGTTAATGTGTTTAATTCTTTCTCTTCATTTTCCCTCCAGGAGCAGCTCCCTGTATTAAAGCCATCAGTCCCAGCGAGGGGTGGACTACAGGGGGCGCTACAGTCATCATCATAGGTGACAACTTCTTTGATGGCCTCCAAGTTATCTTCGGTACCATGCTGGTTTGGAGCGAGGTCAGTTGATCAGCCTGTCTCTGTGTTGTTTCAAGCCTTTAGCCGTGAGCTCCAGCCATCGGACCGTTGGAAGTAATTTAATGTGAAAACTTACTTTTCTCCATAGTCTGGCTTTCAACTGTGTGTGATCAAGTGTGTGTGTTTTAATGTTTCTCTAAATGATGTTTACCTCCCTAATGAGTCCCTACCAACCAGAGACCACCACCCCTCTTTACCTCACCACACTCCCTCCCCCTCTTTATTTTGGAGCACTGATCAAATCAGCATATGTTGATAGCCATCGGCTGAATGCTCACACACACACACACACACATACACACACACAGCTCACTATCACAGTTTAGTTTTCCCCACTCTACAAAGTGTTTATTTGTCTTCTGACTCCACTCACGGTGTGCGCCGAGTGACCGTGGCTGCCATCCAACAACAACAGTCTCTCTGTATGTGTGTGTGTGTGTGTGTGTGTGTGTGTGTGTGTGTGTGTGTGTGTGTAAATACAGGCATACAGGGATGGTTGTGTGTGTGTGCACGTATGTGTGTGTCTATTAAGGGCTGACGGGTTTGTTTACAGTGCTGAGAGTTGCACTTATACACACTAACGTGTACAGAGTCTCAGTTCAAACTGATTCAGCTCTCTGAGCGTTACTCAGACTGTATTCAGAGGAGTTTTTGCCAACCAAATTTTTCATTTGCACTTAACCTGGTTATTGATTCCAAGGCAGGAAAACACAGCTGAACTGCATCAGTGTGGGACATGATTGCACAGTTGCCAGTTTTAATTAATCTGCATCTCTGTTTCCTACCAGTGGATTTCTCACTGAGATTGCAACTGCGCTAGTTTTTTCTATTCCCTTTTTTTAACAGCAAACATTTTAGATCAGTGGCGTCCAAATCATAAAGTTGAAAAATCATGACGTTGAAAGTACTCCTGGGCCACAAACTGCAAATTTAAATGGATTTTTTTTTGTTTTACCTGCTCAATAATACATTGAATGTGAAGTATTTTAATGAAATTAACAAAGTAGCTTTGTAAAAAGGGAGATCGGTAAATCATAGTCTGAAATATTTAAATGGTCTCAGACTTTGCCTTACTGTAAGAAAAGCATGTAATTTCCCCAAATGTGTGGGTTGATTGGTTTCAATATTCTATATTCTTCATTCCGTATGTTTAGTCTTTTCCAAGCCCTTGTTTATTCTGTTCTCTTACTCTTAGTCTCCAAAATGGTCCTTTTCATAAAAGTATATTAAAAATGTAAAAAATACACGTGTTTTTCACTTTCACCACATCAAATCTTTTCAACAACTTCAGACCAAACCAAAAAATACGATTTATTTTTTAATTCCTATTCAAACTTTTTATGTTTTCATGCTGTTTTTGTCACAAGATGTCATGTGTTTTGTTGCAATTGCATATAATGACTCAAATTTAACACACACATAGACAAAATATACTCAAACACATTAACACCACTCTTTAAGGCTAACATACCTGGGCAAATTGTGTGGTGTTCAGCTCCAGGTGCCTTGATGGTTAACACACAGGTCCCTCCAAGTCTCTTGTTGAGTAAAAGTTGCTAGATGTTTGAGCCCAGTGGCGTGCACAGACATTTTGGGAGGTGCTCAAGGGGGAAAAAGGGCACCTTGTGCGGCACATGGAGTTGTTGGTTGCCTTTGTAGTGTGAGATTTATTACAGGCACAGCATGAACATAATTTATATGTATTACTAAGCACCCCCAAACAAACTGTCCTGTGGGATGTAGGGAAATGACCACCCAGGAAAAGAAAACTCAAAACAAGAATGCATTTTACTAAATTCTTTAAATTAATAAGGCAACAAAATTATCATAGACTGATTTAAAGTTAGATTACTGATTCACAACCTGAACTTCCTGAGTCAAATTTGACACTTACGTTTTCCTTCATTTGTTTTTCTTTTTACACACTGAGCACAACAATTCAATTCAATTCAAAATTACTTTATTAATCCCAAAAGGAAATTAAATGTTGTTATAGCTCATATTATGAAGGTTTCCTCAAAGAGCTGTTGTAGATGCTGATGGCTGTGGGCAGGAAGGATCTCCTGTAACGTGTTTGTCTTGACCATATCATTCTGTACTTTTATCACAAAATGTCTTCTGCACCAAATAACCGTCTGTTGTAGCAAAGCAGGTTACACTGCCAAATTTACCAGGTAGGTCACACTAAATGAGTTATCTTCAGTAACCAGTGACCATTCTACAGTGTAAATCAACTATACCCAGAAAATGAGTTATAAAATCTTTATAGTCAAAATTAAACCAACATCAGAGAATATGATCATAAGAACAATCATCTATACTTCTGCATGTAGCCAGTGTGATTTATGACAGAAATTATTCTTAGAGAATAAAAATGAATGAGATTACAAGTCCTGAGAACTGATAAGATGTCTGCTATTTCGAAAATAAAATATTCTGATCACATCATCATTTTTACACACACAGAAGTAGAAAATACAACTTAGCCTACATGCCCCACATTTACTGAACTTTATTAAAGGTATATTAGTAGTGTATGAATTGTAATGTTAACCAGCTCATTTGGCCGTATTGGCAATAAAAAAAAAAAAACGTGAGTGAAACAGAAGTCATCATGGACCATTATAGCAAATGTAATACGTACATTTATGAGATAGATTAGAATTTATTTATTTCTTCTAATTTAAGAGTTAAATCGTAGACATCCTCCTGGCGCATGGTGGCAGCCATAGAAGACATAGCGGGTAAAGGTATGTCATTGATTGGCCTGTTCTGTTTAGATAAAAAGGTGGCAGGTGAAGTTTTAATTTTTTAATCCGAAGTTTAGGAAGCAAGTATATTCGTTTTGTTTGTTACCTGGATGGTTAGCCAGCCTGTCTGCAGGGCAGGGCTCTATCTGACGGCGGAGGGGAGGAGAGAAGAGGTAAGCTGGGCCAGCGCAGGTCTAACTCTCCGCTCTGCACGCAGCCCGTCTCCGGGCAGACTGGAAAACATTCTAGTGAAGGTCTGATAACTGTTGGTAACATTGTGGTAAGATAACCAGAGAGGCAGCAGAAGACAATTCATGTCATTCTTGACTCACACACTTAAAATTTGAGACCTGTGATGTAAATTGTATTGTTACAATTTAGTACTTGTGCACCAACTCTTTCTCCTTGTCCCACAGCTGATAACGCCTCACGCCATTCGGGTGCAGACACCTCCCAGACACATTCCTGGGGTTGTAGAGGTCACTCTGTCTTACAAGTCCAAACAGTTCTGCAAAGGCACACCAGGAAGGTTCATATACACAGGTAAGTCCAAAACAGTCCAAGACAGTACAAGTAGTTGCTCCTAGCTGCTGGCTGAATGGTGTTAGATTTTTAACAGTTGGTCCAGAGTTGATTTTCAGAAATGCACGATTGCCTTTGTGTTTGAGAAACTGCCTGCATATGTGTGTGTCTGAATAGCATCTCTGAGTTGCAGTTCAGTCTCAGGCCAGACAGTGTTGAACTAATGACTGCAGATTAGTCAACATTAACGACCCACACTCAGAATACTGCCATAATCAGAGGCTCATTAAAAACCAGCTACAATTAAACAGTCTGCTCTTTATAGGCCTGCATACTGAAACTATTAGTGAAATCATCCAGAACACCCAGTTTACTAACACACACACACACAAACGTACACATTAAACATACACAAACTGCACTAAATGTTGAAAAGGAGTGTGTGACTTCTGAGCGGATTGTTCACAGTGAATGAGTGTTTTCCTGCTAAAGTGAAGAGCTGAAGAAAGGAAGAAAGCATGTGTGTGTGTGTGTGTGGGGTGGGTGGGAGGGGGGTCTTGTTTGCACATATAAGTGGAAATGGATGGAGGTGATGTTATGTCTGGCATTGATCCGCTGCTCAACATGGCTCCAACACACTATAATGATGACGTCAGGAGGAGGGGGAGAAAGGAGAAATTTGCTGCTGTATGAACATTTAGAGGCAGTGGAAAGTTAATGACGCCATCTATTAGCTGAAGATAAAGATTTAAACCTGATCAATAAGGACGACATTAAGTAGTAATTGCATTAGTTTCACAAAAGTTGACTGTTTTCTTGTTATGGTAACTATAGCCGTAATAATATGTTCTTTTAAACTATATTTTTGACTTTGTCTTTTTGTTGTTTGTTTTTTACTGTTGATTATAGAGATCGACTAATCAGAACTTTGTGGCCAATTTCTGTTATTTTGTTTGCGTAATGTTTTGTCCTGCCTATACAGGTTTTGTCCTATTTGTCATTATTTTCGTAATAGATCTGACCCACATACAGAAGAACACTCCGGAGGAAATAGATTAAGTGAAATAATGTTTTATTGTGCCAGAAACAATCAAGGGACTTGAACGAAAGAATCTTCAACTGTATGGAAAAAGGGGAAGAGAACTGGTGAAACCAGGAGACTAAATGAGACTGAGCAAATGACAAGTAATTCTGATAATCAAGTAAGCGGCTTACTAAGTGAGTGCGGTCAGGTCGCCAGGGGTAGAGGAATACGGGGTCCAGGTTGTCGAAGCTGAAGTTGTTCAGGTGATTTCTTTGGTGCTGTTGGAATTGGCTTGGTGATTTCAGGAGTGAGCTCAATGTCCAGATACTAGTGTTGGAGGGTGGACAGGGTACGCTTATGCCTTGGTCCAGAAAACGGAGGAAGCAGGAAACTGCCAGCTTGGTCTGAATCTAGATGGAAGCAGTAATTAGGAGACAAAGTCCTCAGTGCGCAAGTAATCTTGGTTATCCAGAAACGTCCGGACATGTAGTCAGTGTTTAGCGAAGTAATTCCAAAGTTCAGGATTACAATCACTGAAGGCAAAACACTCTGGCGTCGAAGTGCTGGCAGCCTCCTGCTTAAGTACTCCTCCAAGTAATCAGTAGAATAAGTCGCATCTGTCACCCAACACACCTGAGAACTCCAGCACCATCTGAAACACTGAACACATGTAGCAAGCACAAAAACACAAACACATCCCAGATCCCGACACTATTATGTTATTTCTTTAAGAACCATAAGAAGAAATCAGAGCAGCATTTAAAGTAATCTTTTTCAGGTTTCCTGTCTTGGACAGTCATTGTTTATAAATATGTCTTAAATATCACTTACCAGTGGCGGCTGGTGGTGATATTTGTAGAATGGGCTAACAGATATACAGATATACAATAAAATGTTGCAAATTGTACTCCAACTGAAGTATCCCTGAAAGAAAATCTGCTTTAAAACAATATGTCCTTTTAAAGCAAAACAAGAACAACAAAATAAACCGCCACCAAATCCAAGCTTACGGAGAGCATCTGTCAGAATTGTCCAACACTTTACTGACCTGCATTAAGAGTTTGAACTGCAATTATTTCAGCTGATCGCTCCCCATCAAACAGCTTTGCATAAGACTGCACCACATTTCTTTACAATCTTGACACAATACTAATCACATGGATTAAAGGGAATGAAATTGAGATCGGTCTCCGTCAGCATCCTTAGCAGTGATGGGTCAAAAGTTACCCCTGCAAACTCCATGCTGCTCTACATCAGCATTAGTTCACCTTTTCTTTGCAGATCATCAGGAAATTACCACATGCAGCTTCCAATTGCTTCTGTGGAAAACTGGTATTAAAATCCAAAAACAGATCAGGGTTAGTAAGCTCAAATAAGTTTAAGTGCTGGGCCTTCTCAAAGTGAGCCTTTGATTGCTCCATCATTATTTTGCAACTGCATCTCCATCTGAGTTTGGTTCCTCCATGGTCAGCGACTCCTTCAGATCATTTATGGACTGTGGAAAATTGTCCAAGGTCTGTATTGTTTTTGGACGATCTGTGGTTGTTTTTTAGAGAATGTTTAGAAAATGTCCACATGCTGAAAGGCACATTGAAAAAATGTGTCCCAAGTCAGAAGGATACCTTCAGTATTTCTTTCTGTTCAAACATGGTGTGCACCGTGTGGCTCTTCAAGTTTGTCCCGGTGCTGCACACTTCTTTCAGGACAACAGTTTTTTTATGTGATTTGGGGAAAAAAATCCTAAAAGCAGATACTTTGCGAAAAATCTTCTCACAGGTGTAAGCGATGAGCATGACTGTTGAATTATTAGGTTTAAGTGATGGACATAACAGTGCACAAAGTGTGCTTGAGGAAAGGCGTCCCTCAGTCTAACCTCCTAACCGGAGGATGCTCCATTCACAGCAGCTTCATCATAAGTCTGGGCCTTAAGTTTATTTTCCAGTTTCAAAAGCAGGCGATGTTTTTTTCCAGGAGCTTTTCAGATTCCTCTGCAGACCTAACTTCTAGCGGGAAAAAGTTCAGGAATCCCACCACTGCCGTGCATTCAGTGACATACCCGAGTACATCCATGCACTGGCTCACACAAGCCACATCTGTTGAAACATCTGTCGTTTCTTTGGCTTGCACAACAAAATATGACACTTCCAACATTTAATCCCCAATCTTTTGTAGACAAACCTCTCAGATGCAGTCAAGCTCATTTTGACTGGTCTTAGAGATCTATTTGGCCACCTGTGTATTTGACTGCTGATTGTCAAGTCTAAAAAAGAGCACTGTTGACCAGGTCCAGAAAAACACCCTGAATCTGTGAGAAGGATAATTCATCAGATCCATGTAATGGTACCTCGTATGCCCTGCAAAATTTAAGAAAATACAAAATCCATGATCAAATGTTTTTACATTTTGTTTCCACCAGCTTGTTGTGCTTCTGTACAGCAATGCGGTGTTCCTCATCCAGCTGACAGGCAATGTTCACCCTCCTCCAAACGGCAAACATGGAAAGTAAAAAAAGGATTTCTTAGCTACACTTGCTGCCAGCCAGTCCTTTTGCTGAAACTAGGTAACAGGAAAACTCAGAGGCAAAAAATCGTTCGTTCTTTCGCCATTGTTTGAGATTTTTAGCAGCTGGTCATTGGGCAGGGCTAATCAAACTGAAATTCTTTCCCATCAAAAGCCAATTTAACAATGCATCTCAAGCTGATTGACTTTGTTTAGTTTGGTTAGAATGGCCAGGGATCATAATTTGTATATCAAGTATTCTTACAGCATTAGACATCTAATTCATGTGGCCAAGGGGGAAACTGACACAATAGAAAACCGAAATGTTTATTAAATACATCTATTGACTTTCTGATGACACATTGAGCTACATTTCTTTACCTTCACCCATACATTGATGAGTTAAAGTTAAAGCCACAGAATGTTGTATACATTTTGTTGACAAACAAAGCTAAGCACAAGAGACTCATTGCACTTCAAGGAACTTGGAGCTCTCTCAGATGACCAGGAGACATGTCACAAATTCAATGGTTTTAAACTTTTACTAATCAAATTAACAATGAGACCAGAGATGTGCAATATTTAACATTCAGTTGGAATTTTTTTATTTAATATTGCAAAAACAGTCTGGTTTTTGATTGACACAGTTTCTCTTCAACCTTCTTGTTATTTTTTTTATCACAAAGTGGTGTGGGCATTTTGACATTTCAGCCACTGAAACCTATATCAGGTTTGGGCACTGAAGGCAGTGAAAGTCCATCTAATGGACCAAATGTATTATTTGCATGCAGATTGTTTATGCATGGTACCTAAACTATTATAGACGGTCAAATATTGAATGCAGGCAGTCTTTTGGGGTTGCTGTATTGCACACATTTATGTTACCATGACAGTTTGATACATTGTGCAGCCCCTCTTAAAAGCTGCACTTGGACACGAACCATTGTGGCTTTAAAGGATTCCTTTTACCAAGCTGAAGTTTAAAGCTGTGTCCCAAAAATTCAGCAATTTTTTTTTTTTTTTGCAGTTTTATTTCCTGGACTATAAATGTTCTGAAGTTTTAGATCCATGCTAACATCCAGTTAGGTTTCTGGAAACATGTTTAAGGTTTGTTTTAAAATTTTCCCCAAAACTTGATTGGGAAAGCTTGACACACCGTAATGTTAATGATAATAAGGACTCCAAATGTTTGTGATAATTTAAACGTGTATACATACAAGGTTGTACAAATGGCGCATATACAGCAAGAAGGCTTTCTATGGCTTTGCAGGAGAAACATGCAAAATGCTGATCAGCAGTTATAGGACGTTTGATTGCTGTAATGCCAAGTAAGATTTATCTATTCTTTATTGAGAATTGTATAAAAGGGAGTTTTCCTCTCCACTGTCGCTACATGCTCATCCAGGAGGAGTGAATACTGTGTGTCACTGACTTGATGCAATCTGCTGGGTTTCCTTAGATAGAAAAACTTTTCAACCAATTTGAATATTAAATAAAATTTGACTGCACCGTTTGATAGTTAGGATTAATTGAAATGTATGTACCGGATTTGAAATCTGTATGATTCAACTGAATAGACTTTGACGGAAGTGCCTTGAGACATCATTTGTTGTGAATTGGTGCTATGTAAATAAACTGGATTGAATTAAATTATAAATAATTTGTTGGGGTTTTGTTTGCTAAATTTAAATAAAAACAGTTTTGTTTTTTTCCAAAACTGATATTCCTTTTAAATTTTTCTATCATATCTGTCTCATTTCCTATCAGAAAGAAAGTTCCTGATTGAATTAAATTAATTTAAAATCTAAATCTGCCAGGGGTATGATGAATTTTGAGCTTAACTGTATACATGACCTCATATTTCAGGGTATAACTATAAGACATATAGGCTCATTTCTCTTAGCCACTCTTCAGAATCGAAAAGACAAGATATTGTACCATCAAAGTAAAGATGTTTATTTATATTCATAAGTCAGAAAATCTCTACAAAAATAACCTAAATTCGCCTACATCTACACTCGGAACTACTGTATAATTAATATGTTTATACAACTGGAACCATGACAAACAAGGCTGGATGAGGCTCTAATTTTATCTTAAAACAAGGAAGTGAGGAGGAGACTGGAAAGTTAGAAACCTTGACTGACATCTTGTCTGGTGACCAAGTCTCCAAAACAGCTATTTATTTCTATGCTTTCTTATATACTGTTTTACGAAAAGGGTGCTGCAGATCAACCGCCATTTATAGCTACTTAATAGTGTTTTCAAGCCCGGTTCAAAACTAGCCCAAAACGTTTTAGTTAGATGATGCTGTAATATTTATTTTGCTGACCGTGTGAGTAGGTCTTAAATGGCGCTGTCTCAAAACTTGCATATGTGCCTGTTTTAGTGTTATTCATCTAAAACATTTAAAGACAGACCCTGGGGCTAGCTGGCAGGTAATTGGTCCGTCTGGCATCAAACTCTTTTTGCTATTGGACGGGGGTGACCCCCGGTGACCCGACGATTGGCTGATCACTTCAACATGTGACCCAGGAAATGCGATCCGTTACTGCGGTTGCATGACCCTGCCTCAAGGTTGACTTGTCTCTGGAAGGTTCCGGCAGTGAAAGCTGATTGGCTACTTGTGGTTTTTCAATCCTTTTACTGTGGTTGCCTCTGGGTGTGAGGGCTGTGCGATTTAACATGCTTATGGGCACACACACATGTAAAAAGCAACACTGAATGCCATACTTGCAGGGTCATGTCTTACACAACTTACCACACAGATTTTCAAACAGGGGCAGGAGTTGAAAGTAATTGTAAATCAGAGTGATATGAGGGAAAGGTGGTGAGTCGTCTGGTAAACAGATGGTCTACCACATTTAAACAGTCCACACACACACAAGAGAATATGGTGCCGTATGGCTCCTTCATCCCCCTGATGGAAAAAATTAACATTCTCTACATCACACACTGATGTAAAGACACTCAACGGTGCAAAGTGACAATCAATAAATGCGTACACTCAGATTCCAATGTTAACAAACAAAGTAAATAAATCCGCAATGGGAAATCTCAAGCCCGGTCATGGACTGGAAACTGTGAGTAAAGCATATCAAACTTTGGGAAAAATTTGGTTTTCTTTTTCTTTTTGAAACATTTGAACGTCACGTTTGCAATCTCAAAGAGAGACAAGAAGAAGCTGAACTGTAGTAAAAAAGATACAGCGCCAGAAAGACAGATGGACTTTTAAAACCAGATTGTTAAATATTGATCCCCTCATAAGTGGATCACACATACAGTACAGTGGTACACACATGCAGATACACACGTACAACCATGCAGAGACGGTGAGCTCATGAGAAAGAGATCTCATCTCATAAGGGGAAGAATGAAGCAATAATTCAGTGGTATTGAACTGCTGGCTGGCCAGAGAATCAATATCACCACACCTCCTCTTCGTTTTCTCCTCCTTCTCCTTCTTCTGCTGTTTTTACATCAGCCCTCTTTGTCCTTTCACCCACCCAGCTTCAGCCTTCACCTTTTCCCTCCCTTTTTTTCCACATCTGTGGATTTCTTTGTTTCGGTACTCCCAAAAGATGATGAAAAAAACACAATTGGACAAAAGCTGATCACAAAATATTCCAGATTTCACTTTTTTTTTTTTTTTTTAACCATTTTTCACCTCTTTTCTTTATTTTCTCTCTCTCCTCTGTTCACATTTCATGGTGGAGCACCACTGGACGGTGTGTCCTCATGAAACTTCTATGAGTATTGATCTGATGGCGGCTCTGGACTCTAAGGGAAAGAACAAGAGTGAAGGAGGGGGTGGAGGAGTGATGGTTGAGCGGATGGATGGGTGAAAGTGGCAGAAGGTGTAGTTAAGGAGGAGGAAGGGGGAGGAAACGAAGCAGAAGACAAGGATGATGGGGGAGGTAAAGCAGAGTTGGAGGGATTCGTGCTGAGATGGTTTCAGGGGAGCAGCAGGGGTGCAGAATTAGTGAGATGACACAGGTTCAGGTCTCAGTGTCATTCGCTTTGATGAAGTGTTTATGTTGTGTTTTTATGAATTATGTGCCACGACAACATATTTATGGCTGATTTTTATGTGTTCTGCTGGAGCTGTTCTTGCTAAACAAAACAATAAATTTTACTCCGAAAAACATCTGCTTTTCGTTTGTCCAAATTTGGAAAGCAAGTACTGCCTATTAAAACGGGAGGGGAGCACAATAAGTGTTTAGGATATGTGGGTCAGAATTTTAATGGAGAGCATGGCTTTGGTGGCTTTACTTGTGCTTTTTAAGCTGATGCATAATGAACTGGACAACTTCCCTTGCTCTTATACTGATTTTGTTTTTGTGCAGGAAGAAATTTTCATTATATTAAAATTTTCAGTTTCAATTCAAAGTTGTTGTGTATTTTCTTTACAAATAAAAATTGTGGTGTGCATTTGTATTCAGCTCCTACTGAGTCAATACTTTGTAGAACCACCTTTGACTGCAAATACAGCTGCAAGTCTTTTGGGGTATGTCTCTACCAGCTTTGCACATCTAGAGAGCGAAATCCTTTGCAGCCTCTAAAATGATTTCTTCCATTAATTTCCTGTATTTAATTACATCCATCTTCCCATGAACTTTGACCTGCTTCTTTGTTCCAGCTGAAAAAAAGCTTCCCTACAGTGGTGTGATGCTGCCACCACTATGTATTCAGGGTAGCCTACAATGTTTTTGATCACAGGTAACATTTTGCATTTAGGCAAAAATGTTCAATTTTGGTCTCATCTGACCAGAGCACCTTCAAACACATGTTTGTTGTGACCCCTACATGACTTGTGGGCAAATAATAGATGTTCTGAAAACCAGTTTCTCCCATGTGACTTGTCGATCTACGCAGCTCCTCCAGAATTACCATTAGCCTCTTGGCTGCTGATTAATTCTCTCCTAGATTTGTTAGTCAGTGTAGGTGGACGGCCATGTCTTGGTTGGCTTGGAGTTGTACCACATTCTTTTGGTTTCTGGATAACTGATGAAACGGTGCTCCGTGAGATGTTCAAAGCTCAGACATATTTTTTTTATAACCTGTGCTTTAAATGTTTCTCCAGCTTTGTCCTTTACCTGTCTCTTCATGACGCTGTTCATTCTTTAATGGTCTCTAACAAAGCCCTGAGGCCTTCACAGACCAAGTGTACTGAGATTAAATACCCCATGTGGAGTCTACTTAATCATTAAGTCATATCTGAAGGCAAAAGGTCACACAGGATTTTATTTTGTGGTATGAGTGTAAAGAGGGCTGAATGCAAAGACATGCCATACTTTTTATGGTTTTATTTGTCAGGAAAAAGCATAAACCATGTGTCGTTTCCCTTCCATTTCCTATTTATTTGCTACTTTGTGTTGGTCTATCACATATAATCCCACTAAAATACAATAAGATTTATGGAAAAGTGCAGATCTTATGAATTCTTTTGCAAGGCATTATAAAGCCATACAGACAAACATTCACACATCATTTTGCTCTTAAAGAAACAGTGTTCCATTATTGATGAGCCAGTCGGAGATACTTTAGACCTAAATCATTAAAACTATAAAACTAATCTGAGCCATGTTATGATGTATGTGCTTGTCTCTTTGTCTGTGAATTTGTGTGTGCCATATTAGCGCTGGCATCAGTTAAACGTCTCCAGAGATGCTCAGAGAGGGGATCTGACACTGGCAGTTGATTCTGACAGTTGATATCCCACCGACTGTTAGGCAGCTGTTTTTCTAATTTTTTTGTTTTTCTTCAACCATGACCGAGTGCTCTTCTTTCGTCTTGTTTCTGTATGTTTACCAAAGTTCTTCCTCTTTACTCCTTCACACACCCTGCTTCTTATACTCGCATTTCTTCCTTTAAGTCTGTTTTGTAAAAAAAAAAAAAAGAAATTGCTCTCTATAATTAAAACAACAAAAGAAATCCAGATGTTTATCAACATCCAGTGCAATAAGGGTTTGATATCTTTAAATAAGTCAGGGTGTTCAACAGTCATTCATGCTGCATCCAAAAGCACAACAAAATTAAAGAAAATACAACTATGTTTTAGAAGATGACATTTCAAAAACCACCAAGGTGAAACAAACCGTTGAACTAAAATAAGACAACGAAAAGCAAAACAAAATCATTGACAATATCTGCATTTTGTTCATTGTTGTTGCTTGAAAAATCATTCAGATCCTGTTTTAATTGTGTAACCTACCCATTACAGCAGAATGTTGGCTCCTCATTTTGAACAAAAAAGGCATTCAAATTAAGCCACGACTTCATACCAAGACGAAATAGCATTCTTTTTTAAAAGTTCCATGTTAAGATTCAATTCGCAAGTCATTGCTCTTGGTTAGATTTGCAGTTTTTGTTGTAACTGCTCCCTTGTGTCAATCTTTTTTCTGCTTGCTCTGGCCCACCTTTTTGACCTTTAATTCCTGTCCACGTAATTCCCATTTATGAATAATAAAATCTTAATGTGCCCAAAGGGCTTCCTTAAAGCACATGGAAATGCTGTCCACAACAGTTTCACATCTGTACTTTCTACATCTCATAATTTATAAAGTAGTGTTGCGAACAAATTAGACGGTTTAGGACGTAATAGAAACCAGAGACTTGGGTGTGATGTGATAACACAAACATATATCTAATAGCACATGCTACAAGCAGTTGCACAACAGCGAAAGGACAGTCATCTGCAAGTAATTTATCAGTGCTGGCTGTGGAAAGTACCAAACATCACCGTTGCAGCTGCACTCTTGGACTTCATTCTCTCAAACACACTCCTATGCTTCCCACACATCCATATATTAATCCGGCACAACTTTCCACCTCCACCTTTCTTTTCTGCTGAACTTTCATGGTTCAACAATGTGATGATGACACAAACTCAGCATCTATCAATAAACTAAAAGTTTCAGAAAAACACTCCCCACACCCATAAAGCCTTCGAACATTATCCTGACGGACAGAGCTTTCAGAGCTCCGCTTGATTGACGCATAGATTGGGGAAAGACTTTGGAAGAGTGTAATTGGAACATTAAAGGAAGCACTAAGTGTTCTTTAAAACCTTTTCTGATTGTAGCTGTAGTGCCATTATCATACAGATGTTTTTGACACCAACAGCTTTAACCATTTTAGCGCATATATATATATATATATATATATATATATATATATATATATATATATATATATATATATATATATATATATATATATATATATATATATATATATATATATATATATATATACACATCATGTGGCATTTAGCTGGCTCCACTTAATCTCAGCAGATTTTGAGATTTTGACATCATCTAAAACACATTTTTCATCATCTAAAAGGCATTTTTCTTGGCAACTTTCAATTTTATTCAACAGCTTTGCTGGTAACAAAAACGTCTGTGGTGCCGTCGCAGCATTTTAGATGATAACATATCTGGGTCCTTGGTGTAGCGTTGGTGTAGAGATGTTTGGCGGTACTAGTGCTCACATATGGATTGGTCATGTGAGAATTCAACAGAGGGGTAGCCTCATGCCAAGACTATAACATCAACATAACCTCACATGGCTGGCAGGATTTCAAGTTGCCCAATCTACTGTGACGTTTTGACAACTCAGTTGCTATACGCGTAACGTCCTGCCGCTTCTCCATCTGCAATAACAAAATATCTCAAACATTGGCGCCCATTGGG
Organism: Girardinichthys multiradiatus; assembly: GCF_021462225.1. Classification (NCBI taxonomy): domain Eukaryota; kingdom Metazoa; phylum Chordata; class Actinopteri; order Cyprinodontiformes; family Goodeidae; genus Girardinichthys; species Girardinichthys multiradiatus. The sequence goes on from NC_061804.1 coordinate 18,698,019, forward strand.
GGTATTGTTTATGGACTGCGTTCACCATGTAGCAAGTCCACCTCCTAGTTGTACTAATAAGTTGCTGTGAGAACAAGGAAAGTTGTGGATTCTGTAGGTTGCAGTTGTACGAAACATATTTGTGATGCTGTGAAATAAAAGCCCTTGCATTGTATTTAATAACAAGGAGCAAAAAGCTACATTTGTTGTTTTTAACGTAATTTTTTAATAGACACAGCATGACAGCAAAACAAAACTTACAGCTTTCGAGCCTTGGAACGATCACTTTAGAGTATTGAGTAAAAGCACAGAATTTTGGATTTTTAAACTTCAAACTGAAACAAAGTTTCCCAAATTTTCCATCCTCCTTTAACACTCAAAAGGTCTTAGAAATTCTGCAGAACAAAGATCGATCTTAATCTGATGTGAAGGGGGCCTAAAACTAATGTTTTTTGCTTTTCTGAAAATGTTGATATTTATTTTCTTGTTTGTGTGAGCAGTTTCTGGATAGATATTTTTTGTATTTCATCTGCAAGACTTCTAAAATCTATTTGATCAGGAAAGCATTGGGTAAACACAAAATTCTATTCTCTATATTTTAAATTATACACAATAAACATATGCAAATAGTATCAAATTATCAAGAATAAAGTGGGTTGTCACTGGTCAATTTCATAATTTCTTGCAATTCTTCAATTTCTAACGTTGTTTGTATGACAAACCTGAAAGTACTCACTCAGCAGAAATGCAGATGATTTAAAACATGTTTGGCTTTTTTCACTTGTATTATGTTTATGTCCAGGTTATCTATACCTTTTCTGCTCAGCTTGAAGAAAACAGAAAACGGCTCCATTTAAAATAAAGAATTTGCCTCTTTGTACTTTGACAAACTCCTGTTAAGACACTTAGCATAACTTAACTCCACTTTTATTTTGGATGCACATGTCTAAAGCAAAGCTCTCTTTATTTTTAGTTTTTATATCTGTTTTATGTTTATTTTTTATCTCTGCCTCTGTATTGTATTGTGTATTTTAACTTGCATTGCTGCGTTGTTGTCTATTTATTTTATTCTATTCTATTTGTTTTATAAAATCTATTTTATTACTGTTTCTTGTTTTAATCTGTGTTGTGCGGCACTTTTCTGCAACCCTGAAAATGATAAAGTTTACAGTGCTGACATTATGCATATTTTGAGCAACCTTTGAGTTCTGCAGACATCTTTACTTTTCTCTGCAACAGATTGTGGAGCTGAAGAACCTAATAACCCCATGAGTTATGATGTTGAAAATTGCTGGAGCAAAATCCACCCTTCAGTGAATATAGTCTTGCTGAACGTCTTGTAGATATGTATAGAGTGATTGTTATCAGGTTTGCACTATGCACTACTTGCTTAAAAAGTGTTTATTTGAGTTTTCTCCATTCACCTCAAGCATACATGTTTGTTTTTTGTTTTTTGTTTTTTTGTATGTTTAAAGTTTAAATAAATCCATTCCCAATTTACAAACTGATGGAACCATCACAGAAAAGCTTACAGCTCCACCTTTACATGAAATATGATCAGGGGTTAGTATGGACTGTTAACTGTCATTTCCATTAAGTTTATTTTACTCATCCTCTCTCTGTTTCTTTATTTTCTGCAGCACTGAATGAACCAACCATCGACTACGGTTTTCAGAGGCTTCATAAGGTTATCCCTCGGCACCCTGGGGACCCTGAGAGGCTTCCAAAGGTAGCAGAAGTTATAAGCTTGATATTTTTCTAAAGTTAAGAAGAAAAACACTTCTGAAGAAAAGTGTGATTCTGCAAAGAGGAAATATTTCTATCAGGTGTAGTTCTTAGAGGGGACCCAAATGCAGACAGGTAGGCATAGACAGCACGGCAAGTTGAAAAGTTTACTTAATCAAAGAAAAGAAAAACGTAAAGATAGACATGAGATGGCAGGAGCAGGCATGGGCATAAACCAACTTGACATGAATATAGCAGTATAGTCCAGCAAGGAGACAGACCTGAGAGAGCATAAATGATACAGCGCACAGGTCAAACAGGGAGGCTAAATGGAATGGCACAGGTGGACTGAATGAAACTAATTACAAGATGACTGACAGGGAGGGGTAACTAAAACATGAATGGGCTGAATAAAGATGCAAGAAAATAATCTAACCAAAGGAAAGATCTTACAGATTTAACAGAACATAAACGAAGTATAAAGAACACAATAAACTTGAAAGCTCAATGCAAAGAAAAGCACTAACATGAAAAACAAAAGAGCACAGAGAAGTGAACTAATATGGCATAACCCAAATGGTAAAAATAACAGAATATTTTAGGAACAGATAAATGTAAGGAAAATGCTAAAGAACATAAACACTAGACAATCATGACAATCTCAGTTAGAACCATGACAAGTTGCTCTGCATTCAAAGAATAAATTTGCTCAGATAAACAAATAGGGACAGAATCCTTGAATAAATATGTCATGTTTCTTTTTATTTTGCTAGGCAAAATGTGTGTTTTTAAATCTCCAGTGGGTTGTGATTTTACCTCTTGATCTCTGTGTATGAGCTCCATAAAAACATAGCAAGTGATTATCTTCCAGATCAGTCATATCTGATTGTTTGCCAGCTGTAAATCAAACAAAGTGTTTAAAAGATCAGCAGATGTAAATAATTAACAACAAACGATGAGCTGTGCTTTGATACCAAATTGTCATCTTGATCTGTACATGCAGGAGGACTCTCCTCATAGTTTGGCTGTCTTCATGCGTGGGCTCTGTGACCTGTTTGAAATTTGAATTTATACATTTGGGAGAGGGGGGGGGCGGACTTGGCGGTCCCCTAAAACAGCTGCTCCTGAATGACACTCTTTTTGTACTGGAGTTGGTCAAGGATAGGCTGTCTGTGGTGTGACATCATGAAATAATGGGCGCTGGTCATGATGTGATGATGTATTGATGTTGTGATGTCAACATAGTTATGCCAACACCCTGCATCCATCCACATGTGTACATGACCATGATGTACATCATGGTCATGGGAACATATGCAACACAGAATACAATAACAAACTACTTGTTGAAACTTAGGTGCCTACAACGTGCATGGTGCCATAAACTGTCATTGTGATAACTGCCAAAAAATCTTTCCCATCATTGCAAAAGGAAGTTTGGTCACTCCTCTTTGTAGAGTTGTTTTGATTCAGTCACAGTGGCGGGTATTTAATCATGAACGCCTATTTTAAAGTCATGCCACAGCATCTTAACTAAAATACAGGGAAGGGAGGTTTTTCTGATGTCATTTCACAAAGTGTAATGATGTGAGCATTATTCGACATTCCATAAATTACAGCAAGTCATTCAGGTCCTAAAGAAACACAGCAGGCCCAAACTATCACACTGTCATCAGCATATCTGAATACTGGAATGATGTTCCTTTTCTGAAATGCTGTATTAGTTTAATGCCAGATATAACAGCACACCTTCCAAAAAGTTCCCCTTTTGTTCCCCTTTTGTCTCATCAAAATGTTTTTTAGCATGCGTGAGACAAGCCTTTGTGTTCTTTTTGGTCAGCAGATTTTTTACCTGTCAGATGAGTTTTTGTTAAACTCTTGGAGTAATTTTTGTAAGCTGATCACTCTTGGTTCACCACTGTCCATGCTTCCCCTATTTGTGGATAATGGGTATCACTGTAGTTCGCTGGAGCACCAAAGCCATAGAAATGGCCTGTTTCCCAATTATTCTTGAATTAATTTATTGCATGATATATTGCTTCTTGAGATCGTTTAGCCTACTTCATGTTATCAGACAGGTTCTACTTAGATTTCTTGATTCTGCGGGTCAACTGTTTTAACTGAATCTCTAGTTCCGGTTTAACCAGTCTGAATTTTTCTGAATTTGAACTTTTTGGGGGTCAAATGTATTCCAGATTCCTCGATAAACTGTGAAGTAGCCCTTTAATTTTGCAACAAATATGAATCTTTTACCAACTTCAGTGTCAGAGTCACATGGAAAGTATGGCCATGTTTTTATACATTGCATACTCTACATTACACAGGGGCGTTGCCGGCACCCTACTGAGGGACATGCAAACGGGCACTAGAAACTGTAGCGCAACTGACAGAATCGAATCCTATCATTGCATTTGAAACCTTGACATTTTTTATCGTTTAAAAGCAACACTACATATATAAACTATATCTTTCTAGGTCATTTTTTTTTTCTCCCATGGTCAATGTTATTTTAAGCAACATGATGTCACCCAAGATATTTCCAGGCAAAGCCACAATGAGAATAGCAATGCTGCTGTGAAGGCAAAAATCGATCAGGTATCAGGTTTTACCCTGGTTTGAATGGTGACTATAATTGGAGCCAAACAGCATTGCTTTTAGATAGTTTTTTTCTTTCTGATGGATTCTGTACTAAGTTACGTGAAGGTATCAGAGCTGAGGGCTATTATTGTTATATCAGTATTGTGACAATATTTTGTGTTTCAGCTTTTTTTCAATATTTGTTTGTTTCTGGAATATGTGAGTGTGTTCACTGGCATCAAATGCACCTTTGGCCGCCTGACCTGTGTCGACCAGTCAATGTATAATTTCTAAGATTGTGTTGGCGGCACCACACAGACGACAGACAGACAGAGCAGTGGAGTGTGTGAGAGGATTACCAGTGAACAGCGGATTCTATAATTGTTCAATGAACATTCAGGGGATTTCACTGGCAACACAAACACACAGTAGTTCAGCTGCCAGTTTGTGTTGCTGCGATCTCCTTAGCATACATCCATATTTAACACATACCGTTTACACAGTGATGGTCCTTACTCTATGTTTTTAATCTCCTTTTTTATCCTGGGACACTGTGATGTTTTGAGGATCTGTTAAATTATTTCTGTTTGCTAAATAACAGAAAGGCAAAACGGAAATTTTCTAAACTTTTTTCAAAATTCAGAAATGCGCATAAATTTCTGTTGTGTATTTGGTAGAATTACCATTGAACTGTGTTTTTCACATACATACACTAAAATGTTAAAAATAATAAAACATACTAACAATCAAATAAAATGAATGCTTGTTACAAAAAATTAAATACAACAGCAAAATAAGTTCAACATACGCTACATTAAAAAGATGATTGAGAGCTGATTTCACAGCAGAGGTGCCAAAGGCTCTGCCTCCAAATCTGTGATTTCTCCTTGTAGAACCAGTCTGCATTATTTTCACCCAGCTGTTAGGTTTTCATCACGCTGACTGGACACCAAACTAACTACTATTTTAGAACTTGGAGACATTGTTGGAGCACTGAACTTTCAGCCCCAGATTGTCAAAGAAATTAAATGAGCAATGACATAAAAAGTAATGTACCCTGTCCTCACTCTGTTGAGCACTGTGAGTTCTACCCCTTTCAACACTCACAAACACACACTATAAAATGGGCACATCAAATGTAAAAGTAAAGTGTATGATAGCAGCGGAAGTAAAAGTCCATGATGATTTAAAAAGGTCATAAATGAAAACACAAAAATAAAAACCAGCTGAGTCAACCGGACAGACTATGGAAAACCACAAAAGTTATGCTGAGACTGAAATTATTGAGTGCAAACTGTGGTTTTATTGTTACAGCCTGGACACTTTGACATATAAGGGGGACTGGAGATGAAACCAATGAACTCACTATAAGCAGAACGTTGATGAGTGATATTTCAGTTGGATAACACTTCAGCATACATAGGATCCTGTTAGAGTTAGGTGGCTTCCTTTGGTGACTCACACAGCTGACATCGCTATGCACCTCATTTTACTGACGTCAGACCTTCGTGAGGTCATCACCATGATGAGTAATACTGGATAAGTGTGAGTAATGTAGGTGATGCATGAAGATATACAACATGTATGCTGTAGTGTGATGTGTGCGTGACTCTCAAACACCTTCACTGACTTCACCAACAGGGAGGGGCGATGAAATTTGAAACCACCATCTGACAACATAGCAGATGATGTCCAAATAATATTTGTGGACACATGTCAATACCTCTTTCTATGTGTGTAGTTGTGTCCCACATTAAAAGCATGACATCATATCTTTGTGAAGGGTGACCCTTCATGTATGGCATCCCTAATGGCCCATTAGAAGAGGATCAAGCTGCTAATGTGCCAGCATTTGGGAGAAATAAGTCATGTATGTGTCATGTATGTGCTTGTTAGGCACATGCACATTACACACACATGTGACCCCCACGGACACTTAGCTCAACATCTCCTGGCCCTAATGCACACAGCATGTGTGTGCATATTGTATGGTTATCATGTTAGAAAAGCTCATAAATTAGGCAGTAAAAGCACCTTGACAACTCCTGTAAGTCTTTTTCTCTACCATCAACAGTCTTTTCTGTCCGACTCTCAGTTTTCCTCCATGTTTTTCTGAAACAGATCACACATAAGGTTGAAAAGATCCTAAAGAAAAGTTATATGAACTCTGATGAAAAAAAATGACTGAAAAAGTTAGGCAAATCTGCATGTTGAGATAAAAGATTTGTTCAAGACAACAAGTGACAGATGGCTAGAAGTCAGTTAAATATTCCATAAATACATGACAATTGATTGAACACAGAGTGATGACAAAAAGCAAGCAGAGGTTAAAGCTTTAGAATCACAGCTTACTGCACCTGCACTAAATTAGGACCCTGGCATATGTTTCTGAAAGCTAAACATTTCAAAGTTGGTTTCTGTCCCTCTTGTCATTATCCTCATTTACAATGCGCAAGGATTTCATAGTGCAGCTGAAGGATAGATAAGTGAAGGTGAAGTCTTATGCCCAAGCTCAAGTGTGCAACAGTATGTTACAAAATCAAAATGACTTTAATTGAAATTACATAGTTCTGAAAAATGTGTTCAAGGTTATCCATAATTCTCTACCTACAACTACCTACAACAGATACAGCAGTGTATCTGTAGTGAACCCATGCATGCACAGGGGAGAACATGCAAACTCCATGCAGAAAGGCCCTGGCCAGGATTCGTACAGGGAACCTTCTCGCTTTGAGGCAACAGAGCAAACTAATGCCCCACAATGCAATTCTAATCATATTAAAGATACAAATTAGAGTCACATATAGACCTTAAGATTTAAATATTTGCAGCTGCCCCATTGTCTGAGGGATGCTCCATCAACATGTTTAACATACAAATTTGTGGTAAAACGTCACTAATTTAAATGGCAAAAGCTTGTCTCCAACAACTGTTTTTCGCACTTTTTTTCAGTTTTGGTTTTGCAGTAAAGTGACACTGTATGGGTTCTTGACTTAACTATTTGCTGCAGGTGTTTTTCAGTTTTAGCTTCAAAACATAAATGATTTCAGCAAGGCAGGAATCAAACTATTTCTTTCTCTAAAGCTGCCTCAGCACAATGCAGTTGGAAGTATCTTCATCTGCACTAGGGAGCAAAATTAGGAGATATAAATTAGAGGGAACTAAATTCTAAATGTGGAGGAAAAATAAATATTTCCCTCTAAACAATGAAGAGATTAATTAGCTGTTGGAGTTTTTCTCTTTAAATAAAGACAAAAAATAAAAAAGTCAAAGTTCAATGCATTAGGCAGTAAAAGATTTGAATGATGCAGCTGCACCAAAATGTAGACCTGATAATGATGATGTTACCAGAAGATCATTTTTCCTTCCCGTTTATCATTGACAGGCCTTACCGGAACCACTTCAACGCTCCGGATCGGGTTTCTCTGTGTGTATATGTATGTGTGTTTGTGAGTGGTTCAGCTCGCCAGCCCTAATAATGAGAGGTTAACAGAGAGGCAGCAAGAACATAATAATCTCTAAAAGATTGTATTTAGCTCAGTTGACAGGCACAGTAGAACCGCTGACTGGGTGTGCGACCTTTCATATCCTCACACACACACTGATGGAGAGGCAATATGTTCCACCGCCTCAAACTCACAGCAGAGCGCACACATGGCGAACCGTAAGCATGTGTGAGAGTGTGTCACATCGTCCAGGTTAACTCTGCAAAGTGCAGAGTAATTTTCTCTCTGTCACTTCATGCTGTGAAAACGACAACACATTAACTGTTAAACAAGACACCTTAGACCTCGGGGTGGTCCCTTGGAGGGGAGGAGAGAACAGAAATAATATAGGTACCACAGGTAAAGAGAACAGCAGAATGTTTAGTTTGTGGAGAGGATAGGAAAGGCAATTCTCAATGTTTGAGCAGAGTGGGAGATTAAAAGGTTGCTAAAAAATGTAAGCAGTAAATCATAACATTTACTGCTGTTATGATTTGGGGTTGTTTGGTTTTTGGTTTCTGGTTTTTTCTTATGTTTTTCACAGTTAAGGTTTTGACTTGTTCTTTTGTTATTATTCTTCTTAGATTTTGAATCATGCTTCTGTTATTTTCCTGGTCATGCTTTAGTTTTGTCGTCTTGTTCATGTTTTGTCAAGTTTGGTTTTGTTTGTATATTAGAGTCTCTGTTTTTGCCGGAACCACGTTTTGTTCTGTCTGTCAATTAAGTTTATTCGGTTCACCTGTCCAAGTTAATCTGTCTCCTTGCTCCACCTGGTTTTCACTCCATATATTCACTCCTGTTCAGTTGTTCATCGCGGAAACATCTCTCATGCTCATGTCTTGTTCTCATGCTCATGTCTAGTTCTCATGCTCATGTCTTGTTCTCATTCTCATGTCTTGTTCTCATGCTCATGTCTTGTTCTCATGCTCATGTCTTGTTCGCAAACCAAGTCTTGTTTTTTTTTATCATGCCATGCCTGTCTTGCCTGCCCGTTTGTTTTGTTCCTGCATCCTGCTGAGTTTGAGTTTTTGTAATTAAACCTTTCTTTTCACTTACCATCACGATGCCTGCTCGTCTGCATTCTGGGGTCCAATATCTCACAAACCGTAACAGAATGTTTCCGCCAACCATGGACCTCTTTACCTTCCTATCTCGGGAGGCGGAGAAGTTGTTGCGCCGTTCTGCTGGGCTGTCAGTGCCACAGTCGGCTTATTATGGATCAAGGTTGGCGATTCCATGTCCGGGGACAGGTCCCCTTTGTCTCTGTTCTCCGCCTGCTCCCCTGGCTGCACATTTTGGTCCGGCGGTGAAGCCCTCACCCTCCTCCCGCCGCAAGAAACGCCGGCGTGGAGCACCTTCCTGTGGTTCGGCTGGTGAGGAGGTGGTTTCCCAGCCAGCCTACGAGAGGATTGCGGCAAGTAAGCCCGCATCTTCGCCTGCCACAGCACTGTCTGCCAGGCTCGCTGCACCTCCGCCCATGCCGTCTGCGCTCGCTCCAGCTCAGTGTTCTGAGGCAACACCTGTCGAGCTGGAGCTGCGCTTGAGGTTCTATGGACGCCATATAAAGAGCTTAAGGAAGACCAGTCTCCTGTATTCCTCTCCTGAGCTGATGGAGAGGATAAGGCAGATTGAGATGGATTATGAAACGGCAGTAAGGTTGTTTTACTGCCGTCCTCCTTCACCCACACCAAGCCACATGAGTGCTGCTGCAGAGCAGCCCACGTCAGGTCTCCAGAGCGCTGCTGCAGAGCAGCCCACGTCAGGTCTCCAGAGTGCTACTGCTGCAGAGCAGCCCACATCAGGTCTCCAGAGCGCTGCTGCAGAGCAGCCCACGTCAGGTCTCCAGAGTGCTACTGCTGCAGAGCAGCCCACGTCAGGTCTCCAGAGCGCTGCTGCAGAGCAGCCCACGTCAGGTCTCCAGAGTGCTACTGCTGCAGAGCAGCCCACGTCAGGTCTCCAGAGCGCTGAGGCAGAGCAGCCCACGTCAGGTCTCCAGAGTGCTACTGCTGCAGAGCAGCCCACGTCAGGTCTCCAGAGCGCTGCTGCAGAGCAGGCCCACGTCAGGTCTCCAGAGTGCCCTTGCTGCAGAGCAGCCCACGTCCGGTCTCCAGAGCACTGCTGCAGAGCAGCCCACGTCAGGTCTCCAGAGCGCTGCTGCAGAGCAGCCCACGTCAGGTCTCCAGAGCGCTGCTGCAGAGCAGCCTGACTCCAGGCCAGACACACCACAGCCTGACACACCACAGCCTGACATGACGCCTGACCCTAAGTCAGCCTCTGCTCACATCACTGAGGGTCCGGCCGACGCCTCAGCGCCTGCGCACGCCACTGAGGGTCCGGCCGACGCCTCAGCTCCTGCTCACGTCACTGAGGTTCTCTGCGACGCCTCAGCTCCTGCTCAAGTCACTGAGGGTCCGGCCGATGCCTCAGCTCCTGCTCACGTCACTGAGGGTCTCGGCGACGCCTCAGCCTCTGCTCACGTCACTGAGGGTCTCGGCGACGCCTTAGCCTCTGCTCACGCCACTGAGGGTCTCGGCGATGCCTCAGCCTCTGCTCACGCCACTGAGGGTCTCGGCGACGCCTCAGCTTCAGCCTTGGAGGGTTCGTCAGGCTCTGCTTCTTCCTCTGAGGGTTCACCAGGCTCCACGCCTCTGGGGTTCCACAGAGTTTTTGGGGGGGCCTCTACTCTCCTCTGTCGGCCTCCTGACCTACCTGCAGGTTCCCGTCGCAGGCTGCCACGGCTTCGCCACCGACCGCCCGGAACTCTGTGGTGCAGGTCTGGTCGCCCGCCGGAACTCTGTGCCTGCTGGGGACGACCCCCTGGTCGCCCGCCGAAACTCTGTGCCTGCTGGGGACGACCTCCTGGTCGCCTGCCTGAACTCTGTTTTTTTTGTTTCTGGCCCTCCTGCCAAGGCCCCCTCCGGCCACCCTGTGTGGGTTGTTTTTTCTTTCTGGTTCACCTGTCCAAGTTAATCTGTCTCCTTGCTCCACCTGGTTTTCACTCCATATATTCACTCCTGTTCAGTTGTTCATTGTGGAAACATCTCTCATTCTCATGTCTTGTTCTCATTCTCATGTCTAGTTCTCATGCTCATGTCTTGTTCTCAAACCAAGTCTTGTCTTTTTGATCATGCCATGCCTGTCTTGCCTGCCCGTTTGTCTTGTTCCTGCCTCCTGCTGAGTGTGAGTTTTTGTAATTAAACCTTTTTTTTCACTTACCATCACGATGCCTGCTCGTCTGCATTCTGGGGTCCAATATCTCACTAACCGTAACAGTATCATCGATTGGTTCACAGTTCTTTTATCTTTACTTATGAATGGTAAAAAAGAGAAATGAGAACAGGATAATAAATATACTAATAAATAATAAACTAAATAATAAATAAATACTCAAATCCTGCTTTTGAAGAAATTAGTAAAAAAGAAAGAGGATTGTATGATCAAATTGCATTTTACTGGACCTCCAAGGGCTTATTTAGATTTGCAGATTAGCTTGCAAAGATTTTTTTGCAGACTACATGGACTTTATTTTTGATTTTAAATACCTGTTACTTTAGGATGTCAGTAAAATGCCTAAAAGCACTCAAGTTGACAGGCGATAATATTCCTTTTAAAAGGAGGGATGTGCAATTTGTTTATCGTGAAAAGGTGGTGAAAAAATGGAAGCTGGTTTATTGGTTTGGTTTGAGAGGGAGAGGAATAGGAATAGGAAAAATAAATGGCAGATGACTTAAACAAAATTGAACAAAAAAGCTAACAATTATAATTAAAATATTTTAACATTTTCTTTCCGTTTTTCTCAGGAGGTTATTCTGAAAAGAGCAGCAGACCTGGTGGAAGCCCTCTATGGATTGCCTCATAACAACCAGGTACATACATTTAACACATACAGCTGTCCAAATAGAAACAGGAAGAAGTCTAAAACTGCATTTTTTTTCCTCTTCCTGCAGGAGATCATCCTGAAACGAGCAGCGGACATAGCGGAAGCTCTCTACAGCGTTCCGCGAACACACACCCAGCTCTCCGGCTCAACGCACACAGGCATGATGGGAGTGAACTCCTTCACTGGGCAGTTGTCCGTCAACGTCTCAGAACCGTCACAAGCCAATCAGGGTAGACGTTTACACTTTCTATATTGCACAAACTAATAATTTTCATCAAATATACAATTACTAAATAGGGGGAATTGCATAGTCAATGCCTTGACTATCAGCCAGGCTTTCTTAGATAGACTACTTTTTACCAACTGAGATATATATAATTAACTGATTTTAAATGTTCTGTACTATGATTAGGATCAAATTGCACTGGATCTGAATCTGGCTGTTTAATTCAATTTCCCAATATTAATCTCTGCACCCAGGAAGCTATAAAGAGCAACAAGCTTTGTATTATCAATGACCTGTCTTTGCGTCTCTTTGTTTAATTGCCCTTACACTGTTTCTCGTTGTAATATTTTCTGCAGGGTTTGTGCGCAGCAGCAGTAGTGTGTCGCCTCACGGTTATGTGCCGAGTTCCACACCTCAGCAGACCAGCTACACCTCAGTCAGCAGCACCATGAATGGCTACGCTAACAACGGTGGCATGACCAACCTCGGAGGCTCGCCCACTTTCCTCAATGGATCTGCAGCCAACTCGCCTTATGCTAGTTAGTGCACACATGCATGGTTAACATAGCACATATGGTACCTGGGCATTCAGATTCAAAAAACTGGGTTGTGAAGACATGTCCCAACACAACAAGTAAAAGACAGAGGTTCCCAATGTGGCTCAATGCTACAGATTCTTCAAAACAATCACAAACGTATAGCTCAGAGCTCCATTTAGTCCTTCACTCCCTGCCTTTATCCGACAGCCAAGCATCCTCTCTTTATGTTGATTGATTTTATTATATTCCTACTCAATAGACTCAAAGATCAAGGAGAGAACAATTCAACAAATAGAAAGTAATGCAATGAATGGAATAACAAAGGTGTTTCATCGTTATGGAAGAATTTGTATTTACCAATGGAAGAGATTGGTGATTGTCATTTAGATCAGCTTTATTAAGACCATAACAAGGGAGTAAAGTTTTACAGCATCAGACATGTGTTCAGGAGCCCTGCCAAACTGTTCTGACTCTCTTATAACAGCTTAAAGGTAATTCCCATGAAATGTGCCTTTAATGGTTTAATGGGTATATAATTGTGATAAGAAGCAGCTGAGTTAACAGGTTTACCTATATGAGATCTTTGTATTTTTTAAACCTTTTCTCACTGATGATGATAACGGTTGATAAAGATTTAACATTGCATTAGAAAGGTGTAACTGGATACATCTGTAAGGCTAACTGTAAAAAACTCAGACTGACAGACGTGTTGGGAAGATTAAACCCAAGTGTTGTGATGAAACACGTCGTTTCTAAAGAGTAAAAATTGACAAGCTGTTTCAAAGGCCTTAATGAGGCTCTTTGGAGGATGTTTGACAACGTTAGGGAAACATTCAGGGAAAAATCATATTAATGCAATGTTTTATCTCTTAAGTCATCTGTAAAAAAAAAACATTTCTATTTTAAAAACAAAACAAACTGTGGTTGTTATTTAGTAACATTCAAAATCTTTCTCTATTTCTTATTTTTTCTCTCTCCATTCTTTGCCCTTTTTGTTCCTCCTTTCCTCCCAGTTGTTCCATCGAGTCCCACCATGGCCTCCTCCACCTCTCTACCCTCCAACTGTTCTTCTTCTTCCGGAGTCTTCTCCTTCTCCCCGGCCAACATGGTGTCAGCGGCCGTTAAACAGAAGTCCGCCTTTGCACCAGTGGTGAGGCCATCATCCTCTCCTCCTCCTTCCTGCACTAGTGCCAACGGCAACGGACTTCAAGGTAAATACCTAAGTTGGTATATTGGAGGTGGAGTCTTGTGTGGAGCATTCTGATTTCAGATTGAAAACGATTTTGCACAAAAACATGTTTTCTTAACAATTATATGACATTTCCTTCTGTGATAATTCCTTCTGGGATAATGAACTATTCAGAGGCGTAAAATAGATTATGTAATCTGATTTATCGTCCATTGTGACCCATGTCCAGGAATCATATACAGCTGCAGATATCCCTGTTGCTTGGCATCATTTTCTACTACACTTTTTCCTTCCACTAAACTTTCCAATTATATGCTTTACTGTTCTTTTTAGGAAGGATTTTTTGGGGCTTAAACTCTTTATGGAGGAGTTTCTGCAGGGCAATTTAAATATCCTGCACCAACATTGGGTTTAATAGGTGAAGAAGCTACTATAATATTCTGATATAACACCACTTAAAATGTGTAAGGCAAAAATATTTGTTTCTAAAGATATATCTGACGCATGCTGACTAGCAGTTTGTTGAATTGCTTTTTTTTATATGACTCATTGATAATTTGACTCATAACATGTCTCAGTGCAGTACCAGTTAATTGCTTTTGGACAAAACTTACTGAAAACACATGCAGATTCATAAACTTTGTCTTTTGCTGCAAACATCATAAAATCTAATGACTTCACCTAGTTTCAACTGAGCTCTGGGGTTTTCCCCACACTCAGACCTGTCTTGTCAGTTCACATGACACAGAAAGACAATTGGCTTCAGCAGAAAGTTTCTCTTGTTGACTATGAAGGTCACTGTCAAATGTGAAAATATCTTAAATTGTTTGGATAAAAAAACAAAATCATTAGATCAACAAAGTATTATAGACCTCCTGTAATACTGATTTCTGTTTTACATGAAGAAAATAGGGTGTGATTGTTAAAATTGGTTTTCCAAACATTGCAGCACAGCTTAATGGGATTGCAGCTTACATAGAATCACAGGCGGTAAAACAAAAACAGGTGTTGAGAGTTTAGCCAGAAAAGCCAATACGATCATTTAAAAATGCTTCAATCCGGACCTTGTACCCATTCTTGAGATTCTTGGGAGCATCACTAGACATTATTTGTTGTTCATTGTTTTCTTTTATTGTCATTTTATAGCAAACATGTCAGGGTCTCTCACCTTCATTTAATGCTGTTTTCAATTTATGCTTGAAGTGAACATTTTCAAGTTAGCTCTCTAAACTGTCTCTCTCTATGAAATTATCACAACCATTGATGGTTTCTCAACAACTCTGGGGCCTTTTCAAGCCAGATAAACTTGTGAAATTGCTTATTTAGCACGAGTTTATTATGTTTTCATTGCTAACTCTGGCCCTGGCCTGAAAAATTGCGACTGGACCAGAGGAAAGAACAAGTTTTCTTTTTTTTTTTATAAGGACGTAGTGGCAGGCCTATGTGGGCGCCTTGTTTAAAACTCAGGAGGTTAGTCTAGTTTTTTATCTGTCACATTTAAAGCAACCAACACCTGGAATCAACAATAATAAATTATTGAGTTAACATCAGGATAATACATGACTCTTTTCTTTCATATGTTTTAGTAGGTTATTTTGATATCACAGACTTTAAGTAGGTCAATGCACGACATAGAGATGGACTCATAGTTGATTATTTTCCACTGAATCACTAAACACCATTTCTCACTCCTTAAACTCTGTCGAGCTTTTTATCTCCAGGTATTTTAGGCCAGTCTTGCTCTAAAACTCCTGTTTTCCAGCCCTGCTGGTTAGGATGAGTGTTCAGCTGATTAGGATTGTGAAGAATTCACAAGCACAGCCTGTTGTTTTTAATACAATGTTAATGAATTAAGGTGAGGACACTAGGGCATCTGTTTGCATGGCTGTTGGAATAAATGACATAGTTTCAGTAGGTAAACTGTCTCCAGGTACTAAGATCCTTGATAAAACCATAGAATAAAACAGGGGGGGGATCAAGGATTACCTGGATGAGATGTTCATAATAATGTGGCTCTTGGTTTATAGGCTGTTGAAAAGTAAACCACTTCTTTCACTGAACCAGTTATGAACTGGTTCTAGCATCAGCACTGGTTAGACACTCGAGCCACTTTGGTAGAAAAGCCCTATCTGAGAACAGAATTCAGTAGGAGAATTTTTATCATAAAAGATTGAGAAATCTGCTGAAACTGTTTATTTGCACTTCTATTTGCCTTCCGATTTTATTAAATAATTCACTAACACGGTATTAAAGGAACTGTTAGTAAACATATTAGTACAGTGTTTCAGTTCAAAAGATAAAGAGAAATACACTGGTATTGGTGCAAAACATTATTCACACGAGTGTTTCCAATGTTCTGTGATTGCTCTTTTTTAAATTTGAAATCTTTGGACGGCTCTTTTCCCACAGAGCTCACACAGTACATGTGCTTCGAAGGCCCAATAAATCACCACCCACCTTGGTCATGGGATTTTTCTGACAATGATATTATAGCATCATCTGGCATCCATATTTGTTTCCCAGGCCATTTTTTTCAGACTGTCAGCTGAGATTGGTTTTTGGCATGTACAGATTGTATCCAGATTATTAAATCTGAACAGCAGAAGGTTCCTCGTTGTATTGGTCATAATGTAACAAACATAGACAACAGCTAAATAAGACGGGCAGCAATGCTTAGCAGTATCAGTGATGCCACAATCACAGATGTTAGGGTTAGGTCATCTTCTGGCTCTCTGGATGAGTCTTCTGTACTTTTTGTGCGTATTTGAAAACACTTTTCTTTGAGAGTCTATTGTATAAGTTATTTCATATACATTTTCTTTTTATGCCTAGAGACTGACTGCATTATGATGTGTTTCACTATCTTACTTCATCTTGGTATTTCTCTGACCCGTTTATCCTTCTCTTCTTTCTTCCGTCTCTACCATTTTCCACCAGATCAAACATTTGTGGACTCTAGCAAGTACTCAACAGCCGGCTCTCTACAAGGCCTGGCCTTCACCTGAAGTATGTTCCTCAGCTCTTCTGTTACCTGTCTTACCTTAATGCAACGGCAGCTTTTCACTAACTCACTGAGTTTTCACTCTTGTTTCTTGTTTCATACCTCTAAACATGTCAACATGTTGTAAATGCATTTTATTGAGATTTTATTAAATAGACTAACACAAAGTAACTTATAGGTGTGAAGCGGAAAGGAAAGGACACCTGGCTTTCAAAATTTTATAAATTAAAAACCTGAGAAGTGAGGTGTGCATTTGCATTTAGAGCTATTTAGTCTGATACCCCTAAATAAAATGTATTCCAACGAAAACAGTGATTTTTAGATCCAATTTGAACAATCAGCATCATTAAGACAAAGGAACACACAAGACAGTCAGAGATACAATTGTGAAGACTTTTAAAGCAGGGTTAGGTTATAACACAATATTCCAAATGTTGAACAAATCACAGAGCCCTGTTCAATTTAACATCTAAGAATAGATTATTGAACAAGTTCAAACATAAGACACGAATGCTCCCCTAAACTGACAAATCCAGCAAGGAGAGCATTAAACACCCAACAGGCTCATTGTAACTCTAGAGGAGCAGCAGAGATCCACAGCTGACTACTATTCATTAACTCCAGTTTTCTAGCCTTTATGAAAGAGTGGCCAGAAGAAAGACAATGTTAAAAGTAAGCCATGAGAAGTCTTGTTTGCAGTTTGCTACAAACCATGTAGGGGGCACAGCAAAGATGTGGCATGTTTGGTCAGATGGGACAAAAGGCGAAACAGAGGTTCGCCTTTCAATTGGACAACAACCCTAAACATATTGCCAGAGCATTCTCGGATGTACTGACCCAAATTTAATACCCCAAGAGAGTTGCTGATGCATCCACAGCAAATGGAGCTTGTGCAAAGTATTGACTTGCGGGGTCTGAAAACAAACACACATCACAATTTTCTCATTTTTATTTGTAAATAATATTGACAACCAAGTATCATTTTCCTTCTACATCACAGTTTTTCACACTGCTTTTAATTGGTCTATCACATAAAATTACAGATGCACTGATATGAACATTTGAGCTTGTGTTGATATCCAATCTTAATATTGCTGTTATAGCTAATGACCGATATTTATTGATATAATATACAGTATATTAAATATTTCCCTACCCTTTCAACACCATTAAAAAAAAAACAGACAGACACACCACTGACATTGCTTGCCATTTAAACAACCTGCAATCCTGCATCACTGTTGCTGTCACATACCCAAACAAATACCACTTGGCAAACCCCCTCCCCTTCCCGAAACACATAAACAAACAGCAACAGGTTGAAAATAAATATTGGTTATCAATATGGCCCAGTTTTACTTATTGGAACAATATGTTAAAAAAAATAATAAAATCAGATACACGTTTATGCTGATATATTGTGTATCCCCACAAAAAATCTTATTAAACTACTATGTAATTTGTGGGGTGTGAATAATTTTGCATGCCACTGCACTTATATTGTGTATCTAATAATTTCTTCCATTCTTATTCTCTTACACATCAAACCATCTGCCTTAAAACTCCTCCCTCCCCTCTCACTGGCTGGGAAGAGAGGCAGGAAGTTGGTTATTTACAAAGACAGAAACAGACATTTGGCACAGGGAATTTATTTCTCAACATCGCTGACTTTGTTTAGCTGTGTGTGTGAAGCGAGCATCTGTGGGGGTGTGGGAATCTCAAAGCAAAGCCTCAAAGCATATCTGAAAAAAAAAAGAAAAATACAACCCACTTACGCCAACACACACACGCACTTCTTTCTCTGTCACACTCTGGGTGATCTCAAACATTCAGCTCACAGAGGAGCGATCCACAATGACAGCTGTTCGACAGTCTCCACAGTTTGTGTTGTCAGTGTACCTGCCTCACTTAATGAGTGCAAGATTAACTCGACACTTTATCAAGACATTAAGTTGAGTTTTGCCCTACTGGTCTTGGAGCTGGTGTTGTTAGGTGTTTCTAATTGAACATAAATATTTTAGGAGGTAAAATATTGACATAAGGTAACTGTTATGTGTTTAGCAAATGATGACATCTGGCATTTAAGATGGAGACACCATGTTGAATGTCAGGTGTCATAGATCAAGGAAATATTTATTTCCTCATTTTAGGAAATCACACTTACAGCTTGGCTGATGAACATGATTTTGATTCAAAAACAACCAATAGATTGTCCTTTAGGTTTAGCGAAGTTGAGTAGGAATTTGTTTTTCCTTCTGTGATTGCTGACTTCTGAACAAACTTCACTGTTTTGGTTTAATTTAATTTATCTGGGCCACTTGACAGTTTTTTTGATCTTTTTGAATTTTACTTTTGCACAGCTTGGCAAATTGCATACAATTTTGGCCAGGTGGTGTATTTTGGGGGAATTTTTGTTTCTCATACTTTTTCTTTCACATTTACTGATAATATACTGTATATATTATATATTTCCCTACCCTGTAGACTCCATGATTGACCTTGTAAACTAAACAGACCAATTAATGTTCCTTTGGCATTTCATCCAATTCAAAATACTTTTTTTGAATACACCAACACTGAACTTGACTTCTCTTTCTAATTTTTGTTTTCAATCCCTTGTTTTGAAATCTTCAAAATTTCTTGGTCAAAATCATCTTTTATGGACTGTAAATCTACAAATTGGAATATAGAGGATGGAAAAAAAAAACTTTTTGGACAACATTTTATGACTGTGTAAAAAAAACTAAATATTGGCATGAAACAGGCAGGTGTTTCAATTTCATAAAATTTGCGAATGTTAGTTGTGAATGGTAAAGAATGAGGTTAATAATGGAATTCAAATGAAGAAATTGAATAAAATATGTTGATACATAATATTTATAAGGCAACCTTTTCTGTGTCCAAGGGACACAGGTGGAGCACAGAGTGAAGGTAACCCATGACATATTTTTGTTTTTTAGTTAGGTCTCATAATGACTAATGCACACATTCGAAGCAAACATGACTGTGTGTCATTTTGGGCTGAGGTCTGTTCTCTCACATCAACACTCGTCCCCTGGCTTCAAGGACACATGCAATGATGCAGTATGTCACGGAGACATTCAAACAAGCAGTTAAATAGGGACAACTGCACATGATTAAATGTGTATCTGTGTGAAGAGCAGTACTCATAATATTTGATGCACCCGTTGTTGATTTTGCTGATTTATTTTCCATTGATGTTGTTTAAATGACACTTCAGTCAGACAGCTGCACAGATGGGAAAACATAGTGGTGTAAACTAGGAAATGGAAACTTTTCTATGCTGATGAAAATTGTCGGCTGTCTTTTAAAAGATTGTTTCTGTTTTTTTCCTCCCCCACACCCTTCGCTTTCTTTCTGTCTTTCTTTCTTTCTTTCTTTCTTTCTTTCTTTCTTTCTTTCTTTCTTTCTTTCTTTCTTCCTTCCTTTCACTCCACCTTGCAGCAATCCCAGGAATGATCGTCCCGCCCATGTAAAGGTGTGAGCATGTGGTTTTGTGTGTATGTGTGTGTTTGTTGGTATATATGAGTCAAGCACACTCTCGCTGATGCTGCTGGAGGATTTGCTCCAAGATGGACTCCGGTTGAGGATGGAGGCATCCATCCAGATGTGAAGGAACAAAACCAACTCAGGCCATTTCTAACAAGAAAAAACACAAGGAGAACAGAACAGTTTGTAGAAATGTTTGTACAATGTATTGGTTTTATAGGAGAATGGCCACATCTAAGATTATGACTCTCCATGATCACAGGAAGAGTGTTATTATGGACAGAATCCACTTCCTCTCTTCAGAGATTGATTTTTCTTTTTTTGTGCTACATGTGATGACCTTCTTTTCAATGTAACCTACATGAGCAGTTTTCTATTTATGGAGTTTTGTCTTCAATGAAGGAATATAATGTGAAGAGGACCTGATGATGATGAAAAGGCAAGACAGTGATGAAGAGGGCTTCACACAGGGCCTGATACAGCCAACACAGACAAGCCAAACCTTCACAGACACACCTTCACTTGTGTTTTTTGCCAAATCCACCCCTTCATCACTTCCCCAGCTTCATTGTTTTAGCTGAAGTACTCACATTCTTCTGCTAAGGTTTCAGTCACTCAGAAAAATCTAAACGTTTACTTTAAGCTTGCTTCTCATGCATCTGCTCTGCGGTTCTCATGTTACATAATCTGAAACAAGTTCAAGAGAAAATTGGTATAAACTGACAATTAAAACACCACAAATGAATTTATCTCCTCAGGGGTGATCATGATTTGCCAACAGCAACTCTGTTTGATCCAACCCAATTTCGGTTTTAAAGTCAGACACAGTCATCTTTGTGAGAAGGAAAACACGTCTTAAAGGACTGCTGCCATTTTTATTTAAGTGTTTTGTGTGAATTAGATTCTTACTTTTTTTTTTTAATGTGGTTTGGTTTTGCTGTGTTGTAAGATCTTTATGCGGGATGAAACGGCCAATAGTGCTCCCTTTGATGCTTGACCTTTGACCTGGTTTAATTGGCAGAAGGAGAAAAATCAGCCAATGGTGTGTCTTACCTTACATTCTGCACTGCAAAAAATGTCAAGCAGAAAATCTGCCTTTCACATTTGAAAAACCTTTTTTAAATACCTGCTTCCGAACTGAGCAGATAAAAAAATCCTTAGAAACAGCATCTGTGATTTTAAAAGGTTGTGTAAAAACATTTCCATTTGAAGATATCTATATGATTTATCTCCTTGCATTAGTCAATCCCACCATGATGGTGCCATAAATTTAGTGAAGAAAATTAAGGTGTAAGTAATAATATTCAGAAGCAAGAGAGCTGAATTAAGAATCACTGCGCAACTCGCTTTCATTTCTTATACTGAAGACTCTCTATTTCTGTTTGTCAAAGATATTGTGACACTTTTTCTTATCTTGTCATGTTTGCTGGCGTATCTAAAGATGCATTTACTATAATAATTATACTCTTCATTTACATTGTGCTACTTAGTAGGGACAGTGAAGCTAGCTTTTGCAGAGATGTCACTGTCACACTTCTTTTCATTCTTATTGATCACCTGACCATCTAGGGATGAACCGTCAATGCTGTAAAAGCAGTCTGTTAGGGCCCCTTGGGGTCAAAAAAATTGATTGAAGCTTAAGCATTTTTCATCGGTGCAAATAGAGCCTCTGCATGTTGTGGTGAGAGATTAATACAGATTACCATCAGGTCATTGCAGCATCATTTGAGTAGATCTTAGTTTATAGCAGTGGCACATTTTATGTTAATGTGTTGCCTTTGCATTGTAATACTTGTACCACAGAGTTTTCAATTAAAGAAAATCTAAAATCTTTGCCAGCCTGGATTAGTTTGAGATCACATTTCATATGCTACAGATTAAGATGAAGTTGAGCACAAAGTTGTTTATACGCCTGGCAGATTTTGATTTTATTCAACCAAGAAATTTCTGATAGCTCAAAAGATGGAAAGCTAATAAAATAATGTACAAAAAGTGTTCATTTCTCAAAAACAATAAATAAGTTCTCTGTTTCAATTACATTTTATTAATTGTTGCATGTAGAAAATTATTTATAGCCTTCGAATAATTCAATCATTCATTCATTAATCTTCTATACCGCTTATTCCATAGTGGGTCACGGGAGAGCTGGTGCCTATCTCCACCAGTCTTCGGGCGAGAGGCAGGGAACACCCTGGACAGGTCACCAATCCATCACAAGGCAACACAGAGACATACTGGACAAACAACCATGAACACACTCAGTTACACCTAAGGGCAATTTAGAGAGACCAATTAACCTAACAGTCATGTTTTTGGTCTGTGGGAGGAAGCAGGAGTACCCGGTGAGAACCCACGCATGCACAGGGAGAACAGGCAAACTCCATTTAAACACTCTTCGAAAAATGTATGAAAAATCTTTTTAATATTTCAGCAATCAAACCTTTTAACTGCTGGCCAGCAGATCCACCTAATGCAGCTTTAACTCCCTATCAAGTTCAAGCCAGGTGTCTGACTGTGTCATTCCAGAGTGTTACTATTAGTTCCAGTCAAAAGAAACAAGTGGGTCAATTTAAAGATTAGTTTAAACCTAAATCTGCCAGGGGTATGAATAGTTTTAGGCCTACCTGTACATAGAAATGTGATGCTGGAATGTTCCTTAAAGCAGAGACTTTAAAAGTAATCAAAGAACAAAGCAGATACGCAATAGTTTTATAGGAGCCAAACAAGAATTAAAATACAGAATTAAAATGCAGCAATTTATTTATTAACAACCGACCTTTTCTTGAGCTTGGCCTGTTATCAAAACTGAAATCTTGTGTCTCATCATAAAATCTGACGTTTTACACCAGCGAGATCATATGCTTATCAGTTTCTATTTTACTTTTGATGATTTGTTAACTTTCCTCGTCCTTCTACACGTTTAAGAAGCACTTACTTTTACTGTTTATGTCTTAGAAAAAAGGAAGACATTTTTTGCAGCGCAGGAAACTTTATTAGTGACATGTCTTAAAAAAATCCACAGTAGCTTTTTAAAAATAAAATAACTGTACAACAATAAATGTACAACCCAGTAGTATGTGCTGCTAAACGGTCTTAACTGAGCTATGTTATTTTGCCAAATCCTTTTCTGAGCTATATCTGATCAAGCAGTCTTATCAGTGCATTTGCTGTGTTGGATGGTTTCACTCGTCACTGATTGACAGAAATAATGAGGCTACTGTTTTGATATGTTTGTCAGGGTTAGTTTTAACATGTTTTTATTCAAACCTGCAGCATCCAATGCACACAGTCTGTTTGTAGTATATTTTTTATCAGGCTAATGATTTTGCCATCAATAAATACTCTTTAAAAGTCAGTAAATTATTACTTGGACATAAATCTCTACAACTTACAACTTGTATGTACCTTTAATGTTTTGTAACTTGCAAAATATGAATTATTTGCAATAAAAGTGTTCTCAGACTAAAAGCACCCTCTCTCCTATGTTGAAGGGATCAGAGAACATGGGGAGATTAATATTTTAAAGGTTTGAGTAAACCTGCTATGGTTTCGGAAAAAAATGATTTAAACCACGAGCAACCTGTCTTATTTTGTGAATCGTATTTACTTGTTTATTTGTTTTTTTCTAATATTGTCTGTTTGGTAAAAGCCATATTTCCACTGCTAATTTCAATCAAGCTAAAATAAAATTTTGTATTTTTTTTTTATTATGAAGACATTAGGAAATTTTTGAAGTTATCATCTTATTGTATTGTTTTTGTTCTGTTTAGCATAATTTGGTTGTGTTATTTAGATGTAGAGTTTTTGAATATGTTATAATTCTGTTTGTCTTTTATGTTGCAGAGTTTAATTAGGATCAGAATTTGTTAATGAAGGCCTGAAAAAAATGAAGGAAAAATTCTTCTCTTTCTTTTCCCCTGATATTCAGGCTTTTATGAACCTTATCATTTCGCCTTACTGTTCTTGTAAGACTTTTTTTTTCCCTTTCCTTGACTTTCTCTTGAAAAGAAATGAGCCACCTATTTATTGAATCTCAATTATGGGCCTACAGACCACTCTTCTGGTTGCATTTAAATGTGTGAGTGACAGTGTGGGTATGTGAATGTATGAGAGCGTACAGATTTTTTTCTTTCTGAAAGACGAAAATGTGGCGCTTAAAAGCAGAAGAACCCTTTTCTGTTGTGTCCTACATTTATAAATACATGTAAAGGGTTTTGCCTAAACAAGTAAGATCCAGAGCACTTGTTAGACAACAGCAACATGATTTATCCGTGCTTGTCTACATTCAGGCTTATGTTTGTGAGCCTAAAGGTTATCAGAAGTACCGGAGCGGAGAGGAATAGTAAAGAGGAAACTACTGTAAAGATGAAGTTGATTTTGTAATATTTTGAACTTTGGAGTGTAAAATAACTTTTTGACTTTCACTATATTTAATTAAAGTTCTTTCATCTCTGCAAAACAGTTTTTGTTCACGTTGCACAAATCACCACACAAGTCAGAACATAAAATAACTTTATTTAGTCCCATGCAAAAATCGTGAAAATAAAATGTTTGCCTGTGGCCATTGTTTTTCCATGTTTTTAAAAATATATATATTGCAGTGGTTTGTTAAAAACTATGAGACTGGTAAAACAAAATAAAGGAAATTTTTTCTGATTTACAGACACAGAAACTTTAACTTGCCTTCCTGTGGAGGATCTGTTAGTGTGGGATGAAAAAGATGATGAAGACCAGAGTCTCAGAGTGTCTGAGGGGAACCGACACAACCTCAGCCACTGTCAAACAAACATGTTAAAAAATTATTTTGTAGTGGGAGCTGATCATCAACCAAACTGCAAACCCGTGTTGCCAACAGCTAATGAATAACAATGCCAGGACGTAGCATCAGCTTCCAGCTGAATTTTATTTCTTGAAAATGTTTTAACAATACAACATTATAAATATAAACACAAAATAAATGTGGGCATAATACAAACCATCAACGAACTAATGCCAAAGTGATAAAAAACGAGAGACTCAGATATTTAAGACGAAAATACAAAATAATGAAGGGCCTTCTTAAAATAAACTAAACAACTCTCATATTGAGCATAAAGCTAAAGAGACTTTTCTTAACAAAATGTTCAAGTAGAATACATTTATTTTTCATAAATTCTAAATGCATTATGTTATTGTCTGTTAACGCACTAAAAAACTCACGACTTCAAATAAACGTTCTAAACTCTAAACATGAGTATTAAAAAAATTAAAATTACAGAATTACATAAGTAATAAACTATTGTGTTACTGAGCAGCAAAGTGATTTTTTTGTTCTAAGCTGTATGTGAAACAATGATGAGAAAAAAAAACACTCCGGGTTCAGAAATATATGTTCCAGTTCAGTTTCTAAGCCCTGTCTAAGCAATGACAGCATAAAAATGACTGGACCTGAGGGTTGCACTGTCGCACGGCTGGCAGCATTGTTGCTTTGCAACAAAAAGGATCTGGATTTGAATCCCAGCCTAGGGTCTTTCTGCATGAAGTTTGCATGTTCTCTCAGTGCATGTGTGAGTTCTCTCTGGGTTCTCCGGCTTCCTCCCACAGTCCAAAAACATGACCAGTTAGCTTAAACAGTCTCTGTAAGTTGCCCTTAGGTATGAGTTTGTGTGTGTACATGGTTGTTAGTCCTGTGTGTCCCTGTGATGGACCGGTGACCTGTTCAGGGTATACCCCACCTCTTGCACAATGTCCGCTGAAGCTCCCAGCTCCCCCATGACCCTGCACAGAAAGCGGGTATAGACAATGGACTGATGGATAATTGATTGGATCTAAATTCAAGCAGTGAAGTTTTACTTTAAACCTTACTAATCTTCAAAATATTTCACAACAGGCTTTTTCTATGTTCAGTTAAATGTTACGAGAGGAAAGAAAATGTATTTGTTCATTTTTTGAAGGCTCAAACAATACTTTAGTTGATTTCGTAACCCACAGCAATGCATACTGGAGGGCATGTGATGGATGAGGGAATGTTCATTTCAATCACTGAAGACTTGACTTGGACTTGAAAAAAATTACTTGTTCACATCTCTGATTAATTGTAAAACACTGAACATTGCCTGGATTTTGCCATTTTTGCATTTTTAAATCTACAGTAAGAATGAAGCACAGTGTAGGATGACAAAGCCAGAAAGATTACTTATGCAATATAATAAACTATTTATTTTTAATGTTTAACTTCATTTCTATAAAACCACGCTGCTGCAGAGGTCCTCCAAGGTCAGAGACATCTTGTAAAGCTAACAGAGAGACAAGGGGACTGATTTATTGTTTCTCTTTTAAATTCCTTTTGTTCATCTTTTTTTTGGTCACTTTTTCTGTCTGACCCCAGCTTAGATTTTTAGCAACGGCATCAATACTGCCAACAATGTGGTTATACAAACTCCATGTGCTGTGAGAATGTGTACGGAGGCTTATAAACAATACAAACACTGCAATGAAACCCATTTCTGCAAGGAGACAGACGGGCTCTTTCTGCAGTCTGCCATCAGTAAGACTCCAGGCTGTAAATATCGTACGGGGGAAAGGGTGTGAGCTGCTACAGTCATATTCCTGGCCTAAAGGCCTACTCAGGGTGGAACCACAGATGTCCTATTGATACCAATTAGATTCAGTCTCCAAACACACACCCCAGCATTTAGAGGAGGATCATATATCTATGTTTTCATCTTCAAGAGCAATGTGAGCTGATTAGTAATTACTTGTGACCTTTTTTAATTAAATCTAAAATTCTGTTTGCTAAGTGTTTGTTCATTGCATTTCACCAAATATATTC
The DNA here is from genome assembly GCF_021462225.1 of Girardinichthys multiradiatus. Taxonomy (NCBI): domain Eukaryota; kingdom Metazoa; phylum Chordata; class Actinopteri; order Cyprinodontiformes; family Goodeidae; genus Girardinichthys; species Girardinichthys multiradiatus. The sequence continues at coordinate 18,724,941 of NC_061804.1, forward strand.
TGTTGTGCACATGTCTGTATGATACCAAGTCTGAAAAAACAGTTCTAAAGACATCCATTAGCTAATGGATCTTTCCTCCTTTTATCCCCCTCATCCTCTGTCCAGCACTACATCCCACTGCCGGAGCACTTAACAACATCAGCAAGAAGTATACACACACCCTGCCTAACCTCTTCCGCTCTCCTCTGTTTTTATATCCCTTTCAGCTGAATTCAAAACCTTTAAAGATGCAATTCAAACTGACAATAAAGCTTTTGGTTGAGTTTTGGTTCTGGTCACAGGGCAGTTTATTTAATTTAATTGAACAGGGTTTATTGCTTTTTTTTGGTATAATTAACAAAGATTTGAATTTTAATAATTTCTTTTGTGTATCCACTTATTAACAACCTGGCATACATAACACAGCTATACAGGCAAACACAGCTTAAGGGGCTACAGAGTACAAAACCCATACATGAGTAAAGACAGGATGCATATAATAAAGAAATTAATAGCAGCTTATCATACCTAACCAGAGGAGGAAAAAAAAACGTTGTTGATAATAAAAGTGTTTAAAAACGTTTTTTTAACCACGTGGTCCTGGGGACATCTCACTTGAAACGGAAGACTATTTCGGTGGGGCTGCAACTGAGAAGACGCCACCCCCTTTGTTCATTAGTCCAGTCTTTAACCAGCGACTCTGGGGCCAGAAGTGGCTCTTTGGACCTTCTAGTAAAGCTCTCTGTGGTGGAAAATGAAACAATCAGTGTTTTTAAATATAAATATATTAACAAATGCAGGTTTGATCTGTTTTTCAGGGTTTTTTTAGTGAAATAATTGCATTGACTTTCCACAACAGAATGACACTAAAAGTACCAGTTATATATTTTTAGATCTATTTATTGTAATTAGGTTGGAAACCAAGCAGGTGTATAAAATCAAGTACCTAGGCATGCAGACTGTTTGTACAAACATCTCTAAAAGAATGGGTTGCTCTCAGGAGCTCAGTCAATTCCAGAGCAGTACTGTGATAGGATGCCACCTGTGCAACAAGGTCAGTCATAAAATTTCCTCACTCCTAAATATCCCACCAACAACAGTCTATGATCTCACAAATTTGCTTAAAATAGTCCCATGAACAAGCTTCTAAACCATGTAGACAGCCTTCCCAGAAGAGTTGAAGCCGTGGACCAACGTAATACTGAACCCTATGGATTAAGAATGGGATGTTACTTAAGTTTCTATGTGAATTAAGGCAGGTGAGTAAATACTTTTGGCAATATACGTAGTGTATGTTTTGGATAATGTTTATGTTGGATAGTTCTAGGGTTCTTCTCCATCATATCATCGCAAAAATTAATTGGAACTGTTTGATCCTAATAAAGGACTGCATGGAAAACTGGTTTGAATTTGACCAATTTGCTTTTTTTGCACAGCATACTGACATAACTTTTTAAATGTTAAATCTCTTGTCATTTAAGTGAGGAGTGTGTGACTTAAATGACACAAACGCTGAGAATGACATGAGCTTGAATGAACAACTTACAATTACAATTAGAGATATCTTCCCGCTGGGATCCGACTGGTGGTGGAGTGGAGGCCTGAGGAGGTAGGTGGTGGAGATGGGGAGGAGGAGGGTCACAGCTCAGCTTGCAGACCGAGGAAGTTTGTGAGTGAAGATCTTTAAAGCGGAGCCTTGGACGGTGATTGGCTGAAGAGGAAATGCAGACTCGATGCTGATTGGCTGGAGCGGGGACGCATGGTGGAGTCATTGAACGGAGCAGAGGAGGGGGGTGAGTCTTCCAGAGTGAATTTTTGTCGAAACTCCTTAATAAATATTATTTTCTTAAATATTCACATATTTTACTAGACTCTTTCCAGTTAAATTTGGGCTCTTGTGTGCAGAGAAGTTTATGAACAGTCTTTGGGTCATTAAGAGTGGCATCTATGAAGGAAAGAAGCATCAAGTTACTGAGATCAGAGGAAAGGTCCATTAGAAAAAGAAGAAAAAAAATAATAATTCAGAGAAGAGAAAGTGGGAAACATGTAAAAGTAAGGATAAACAGAACTGTATCTGGACTGAAAGGAAGAGCAGCTGATGAATAACAGCCAAATAAGACCATTAAAGGTTCAGCTTGTGAATTTGAAAGAGATGCTTAAGTTAAGTACTGGGGATGACACCATTTACTAATGCCACTCCAAAACCACTTGTGACACACGATTTCACACATAGTGAAACACAATTACACACAATCACTCATACTCACTTAAGTGGAGGATTCAAAATTGAGCTGGGACTTGTTTCAAATACTCCAAACAATTATCTTTCGCTCCTTCACCCAGTAATCCATTCACCATGAATATATTCTCCTCAGCCTCTCCAGCTTATCCTCTTCTTCTTCTCTCAGTTCTCCTCTGGAGTCCTAGTTTCACCTCTCATCTTAGGTCAAGATTAGTAAAAATGCTTCTTTCCTTGAAATAACTGAATTGCAATCACATTGTGGCCACAACTAACTGCCAGTGGCACAAACAGTAGCTGGCTCCAAATGAATTCATTTATCTCTGTAATTTTAAGAAAGGTAAGACATTTTAAAGGCTAAGTGAAGCAAATAGAGAGATCTGTTGTAGAATATTATTTTGCAACATGTTAAAATCCTGAGACTGAGTGGATCTTGCAAGGTACTCAGGACCCTTGAAGTTTTTCACATTTAGTTACATTCCAACACAAACTTAAATGTATTGTTTTTCTTTTTTTGCAAATGAAAATCTGAAAAGTGTGGCATGCAGTTGTATTTGTCAAACCAGGGGCAAAAGTTCTTAATCTATGGATGTAAAATAGTCTCATTAGAATCAGACATTTTTTAGACATATTGTACTTAAAATTTGCCAGCAAAAATTTCACCCGCAAGAATTCGCCTAACAAAATTCAAATGCAGAAATTCGCCTAAAAAAATATAACTGTAGGAATTGGTCTCTTGAGCACCTCCTTTCTGGCTTTACATCTTCCGCTGGCATCTCCCTAAAAGGAGAGGAAATCACCACTATTAATGGATGGGCAAAGGGAAAAGGACTGGTTCCTCTCCTTGTTTCCTGCTGCTGTTCTCCTGTACCACCTTTGCTGTTCCAGTTGTTTTTGTTGTTGCTGTTGTCTTGTTGGTCTCCCAAACAATCTTTTCCCTAGAAGGGAGAGGTCCCTCCCTTTTCTGTTTCATTTTCTCTCTAAAATGTCTTTCCTAGCCAGCACTTGTTGGTTTTTGACTGTCTGCTGACTCCCCATTGGTTACTAAAGTCACCAGGTGTTCCTCAGTCATAGACAGGCTGAAGTAAAAAAGGAAAGACTTGCATTTTAAATAAAAAAAATAGATAAAACACAAACATGCAGCAAATACACATTTCCACCCTGTGGTGGTTCTACAAAGTATTGTAGAACCACCCTTTGCTGCAATTTCTGCTGCAAATATATTGGGGAGACTGAAATGTTTGCAGATTCTTCTTTGTAAAAAAGCTCAAGCTCAGTCAGGGTCAATTAGTAGCAATGATCTTGTCACAAATTCCCAAATGCATGCTGGTCTGGACATTGACTGGACCATTCTAGCACTTAAATATGCTTTGATCTATACCAGTCCTGTTGGAAGGTGAACTTCCACATCGGTCTAAAGTCTCAGCAGCATCCCTGTCGTTACTGAAGAAAAGCTACAACATGATGCTGCCACCACCTTGTTTTGCTGTGAGGATGATGTGTTGAGTGTGTTGTGTGGTATTAGTTTTCTGCCACAAATAGCGTTTAACATGTAGGTACAAAAAGTCAGCTTTGCTCTCATCTGACCAGAGCACATTCTGTTGCATGTTTGGTGTGTCCCCTACATGGCTTGGGGGTACCTTATTGCTTGCTTCTGGCTTTCATTTCTTTATGTCAGTATTTCATAAAGGCCAGGTTGAGGAGTGTTTGAGTTGTAGATGAAGTTGCTGTATCAGCAGATTCACCCATAGTTTTCTGTAGCTCCTCCAAAACTACCATGGATCTCTTGACCGAGTCACTGTGATTTCTCTCCTTGCCAAGCCAGTTAGTTTCGCTGGGCCACTTTATCCCTAACTTGTCCCCTGTGTTCCTTGGTCTTCATGATGCTGTTTGTTCACAAATGTTCTCTAAAAAACCTGTGAGATCTCCGCAGAATAATCTAAACTGAGATTAAATTAAATACAAGTGGACTCTATTTACTAATTACTAATAATAGTGACTTCTGAAGGCAGCTCGTGGCGCTGGCTTTCATTTAAATATATAAGAGAAACGGGGGCTGAATACACATGCAAGCCACACTTTCTAGATTTTTATATGTGAATGACTTTTGAAACCATGCATTATTTTCCTTCTATTTCAAAATAAGCCACTCCTTTGTGTGGCTCTCTCCCATGAAACTCTGATAACATACATTTAAATTTGTGATGGACAAAATGGGAAAAACCTCAATGGTTATAAATACAAGAAAGCCTTCAGCAGTCATACTTTTTCCTCTTTTTTATAGTAAAACACTCTCCTTGCATCTCTTCCATAGCTTTAGAAAGCGCACACCATAGTCCAATGCACCTTGTGTCATTCCTCCACAGCTTCTTTTGTCTACATATGGCTTGAGTTCAGGACAGCAGATGACACTATGCAGGCTTGTTTCCCATACACATGAGTTTCAGGCTATAGTGAATCATCATTATATCATTGATTGTCTTTTCTTTGTCATCTTTGGTTAGTGAAATCCACTGAATACCAGAAAATCTAGAAAATATGAAATTGTGTAGGTGTTTTTACAAGTCAGATCCTTTTTCTTACATAATTCAAGAGTTTAATTTGGAAATGTAACGTCACTGCTTTTAATCAAATGATCTCATCACCCATTGCAAAGAAGCTGGGGAGGAGTGACTAATTATGTCATAGATTTAAGAAGATGTTTATTATATCATCACTTACCATCAGGAGTATCACAGTTAAAGCACTTGGTGGTCCACATGCAGCTTGGCCAGACAAAGGTTACTCATTAAAATCAATGTAAAAAAAATCAAACATTGCAGTCTTTTATAAATGTATGCTTCCGTTAAGCCACTGCTCAGTCATTCCATTAATGTTCAGCTATGCTTATCCTGAACCACAAACCTTCATGTAAACAGTGACATCTGTGTGACGCTTTCCATATGCTCGCTCAGCGTACAGGTTCAGCTCTTTGTGCCCTACAGTCACAACTGGGACCACATGTCAAACATATTTGTGTTAATGCGCATTTGTTATGCAGAGTAGAGTTGAAGGGTGTCCTCATTCTCTGGATGAGGACACAAGTTTATTTTGCCACCACCCACAGTAAGGAGGATGTTAATGGAGGTAAAAAATAAATAAATAAAAAAACTACAACAGACAGGCACTTCCCAGGATCACCAAGTTTTCAGATCAATTTCTGTTATATCATCACAAATTTAAACATGTGGAGTTTCAGTTAAACTCTACTGAGAGTTTAACTTTGTGTTTTGGCCAAAAATGAGACTGAAACTGAGCTTTTCAGCAATAAACACTCCAGTGAGCTTGGTGTGAAACAAAGGATGAATATGTGAGGAAGCACCTCATGCCCACTGTTAAGTATGGTGGAGGATTTCTGATGTTATGTGCCTGTTTCTCTTCCAAAGGATTCAGAAAAAAGCTGCTCTTTGAAATCTTATGTACTCTTTAATGTACCAGGACACTCAAATAAAGATCTCTGACAAACTTCTAGAAATGAGTTATCACTCGGTCTTTTAGCAGGATAGCAATAAAAAGATATGCCAAATTAATGCACTATTGATTCACTTGACACAAAATCAACATTCTTCCATGGTCAACTAGTCTCCAGATCCAAATCCTATAGAAATCCTCTAGATTGAGCTGAAAAGAAAAGAGGACCTGGGTCTCTGGAGATCTGGTTTTACAAAGTATTAACAACTGTGGTGAAATAATTGTGGCACTGGTAATTTTGTTTTTAAATAAACAAATATTTCTGTGAATTGTTTCCCTCTCTGAATAAATATTTTTTTCTAAATGTCACAGTTTGAGCTTCTGCTTGTATAATAGAAGATTAATTAATTTTAACGCTTTTAACACATCCATCATCTGTCATAGGTGTAGAGGGAGCTGTCACTGGGCGCAGTTCTGCCCCCAGACTTTGTCCAGGTGACTGCATTACTCCATGGAGTGCCAGTTCAACATTTAAGATAAAAAATGTGATTCTTTTTTCTTAATCTACCATTTTTGTCCCAATACTGAGGAGCAGTATAACACCTACATTCTATACCAACTGTGAAAAATTCATAACAACAAGAGCTTTAGTAACTGCAAACTAACCAAAAACAAAATTTAGGTCTGGTAACTTTTAAAAAACTAAATTTACTTCCCTGTTGTTTCAGTTAGTTTGGGAAAAGTATAAAAAGCCAAATTTCTGGCAGAAAAAAAGGCATAGTGTAACTTTAACCTCTCAGTGCAGAGCTCACTCCTCCGTGAAACTATTTGAGAGGTGGTGTTGAACCTGAGCCAGTTTAATAATGCCGCAGCTCGGTCAAAATAAGCAGTGTGGGTGTTTGCGCAGCTTGTGTACAACTTAACTCCAGATATTAGCCAACTTGTGAATGTTTGACCATTCAGAGCGCGTAGAGTACAAACACATCCCCAGTGTTTTTACGGTTTCTCAACATCCCCTGTGAAGCCCTGTTGAGGTCTCTGCTGCCAGCTGAGTGCTCATGCAGGAGGTCTGCAGCCTCTACTGACCCCTGCAGCGACCACTGGGAGGATGTTTCAGAGAGCTGCTGTTCGAGTGTGTAACATCAAGCTCTGAGCAAGGTTAAATCTCCTGTTGCTCAGCTGCTGCTGTAAACAGACCAGACCACTGGGGAACTGAGAGATAGCCAAGGTTCATCAGGTGTCCTGCACATTCTCTAAGCAGGGCTGCAGCCTCTATTTAATGCAGCTTGATTTTTGACTCCAGAAGCAGATATTCTTTCATTTTCTTCAGCATTAAAAATAAATCATATTGTAAATAAGCACGGTTAAAATCCAATCATCTTGTTTAAACCAACATAGACATGCCTGAACTCAGAAAACTCACTTGACATGCTGACATGACAGCTTCATCTAACTGCAATCAGGACCACCTAAACCAGCTTTGCTCAGAAAACGCAGCTTGTTCATCTAATACCGTACAGCGATTAATGTATAGCACACACATATGCACTACCACACTTTCACACAGTCCTGTCCAACTGGGTTGTTTTCTAAGGGGTGTTTATGCAGAAGAAGTTGGATCCTGAAACTCGCTGCATACCTTACATTTATGAAAGTTGGAAGCACTGCTGAGTCCTGATATGATTACACCAAGAACCAAGCAGGAAAATGCTCTGACATTCTCATATGGAAGTCATTACCTACATCGCTTTCTTTGTCTATTTATCTTTAAAACTCTTTCTCATCCTCTGACTTTATCCTCTTTTGTTTTCTTTTAGTTTGATTTTATTTGGTTTCCTGCATGCCGTTTGTGTTTAGGTCGCTTGAATTTGAACTAGTGTGTGCAGTATATGTTTCTTGCAGGTGCACACGAACTATGAATGAGTTTGCACAGCCACACACATTTGCAGTGAAATGTTTTGATTAACAGTGAGTTACCATGAGTTTTCTTTCTGGATCAGATGCAGAGTTAGACATTAAAAACCCATAATTCATTTCTAACAGTCATCCAGATTGCATGTGTGAGAGTGGCTTTAGCACAGGACCCCTCCAGCCATACATCTGCTCTCACGTGACATCAGAAGAGAGGAGAAGGATGACTGAAGGAGACCAGGACAGCAAAGTGGGCTCTCACACCCCTGTATGCTGCGATGACATAATCATTTCTGGCCAGAAACTGTTCGTGAACTGCATCACGCACACACACACACACACGCACAAACACACACACACACACACACACACACACACACACACACATGCATTCACCCACTCTGAAACTGAGATCCACCCTGGCTGATTGCAGACTGCTTTCCAAACATTGCATCAAATTCCCAGAAATATGACAACAGAAACCTGAGAAGGCAAAGCCGGTCTGTCACTGACCTCAAGTCCTGCACAGAACCTGGAGTCACCACTGAGTACATTTTAAACTGATTTCAAATGGATGTTTTAGCTAATGTACAGAACTGACTGTGGTCTTTTCACATCGACACCAACAACAGATAAGCAAATCTGAAAGATACAAAGTCAACAGATAAGAAGTTAAAATGGCAAAATCTGTTTTAATTGATTTCGGTTTTCTTTTTTTATTGTTGGAATTTCTGTTAAAGAGCACTTTTCAAACACAACAACGGCAACAAAAAGTGGCTAACATAAATTAAAAGCAGTTGTCAATTAAACAATCACCAGCACGATCAAATAACCTTTATTAGATAAAATAGGCTGAGCATCAAACATAGAATCACAAAGAAATGCCATGGAAATTTTCCCCAACACTGCCAGGCAAAACCATGTCCAAAAACTACAATGTCATGAAGTTATTCAACACAACATATTTTATTGTGTTTCCTCTTTATTCCATGATCTATTTGAGTGTAACAACCAATATTTCAATAGCTAAAGGCAGGCAGAAGCCAACTCCAGATGTGCTTTTAGTATCTGATGTGTGAACACTGAAATGCGGCTGACAAACTCCCCAAATCAAATTTGTGTTGACGACCTCCTCTTGGGTGCACTGCAAACAGCACAACTTGTTATCTGTTATAGCAAACATAAATAAGTTATCTTGATAATTCTCACTTTTTCTGTGTCACAGGCATTGTTGAATTGTGTTCTCGTTATATTTGCAAAGGCTTCTTCAAGCTGAGATCCAATTGCATAGTTCCAGCTCTTCAAATGAGTCCAGTGGGACCTATTAACTAAGACAGATTGTAGGCATTTATCTCCAAATGACTGATGCAAACTGAATTTGAGTGGTAAAATAAAGCAAAACACACAACATCACACAGTACTAGAGTATAGACATTTAGGCCGAAATTCCTTGGACTTTTCCTTGGATTTTGCTGACATAAAATTATAATATTGTCTGCCCTTTTTTAAGGCACTTGCTCAGAACGTCAGAAGAATACGATAAATGCTTTTCTCAGAATGTGAAGGATGTTTATATAAAATTTACTTGTAAGAAAAACTTTAAAAAATCATGCTGTGGCCAGACTGTCTCACATAAATTCAACACACTGGAGCCAATTTAGGAAAACTTTCACATTTGCAACACAATACTCTGAGGTCTACCACACATCACCAACAGAGAGGAGCAGGAGGTAAAGACAGACAGAGTTAAGGACAAGGACAAAACAGGGGAAAAATCTGGTAGAAACCAAGGGGTCATATGCCTCCTGGACCTGTGGGGGTCCCAGAAGTCTCACGTTGTTTTTCTCCTGTGGTTACTGACACAGTGTCAGGTTCTGGTTTGGGTTATGTCTGATATGTTAGTCTGTTGAAAACATTGGCTCTGCTGTGGGACAGCCTGGGAATGTGGCAGGAAAAAAACAGCAAAGAGAATGAACTGAGAAATGTCTGTTTGTCTGCTGTGGAGAAGACAAAGGAGCATGTAACCAAGCAAGTTCATGTCAGGAGAGAGATGTGTGTCTTATTACTCCAAGTTTGCATGTATTACGCAGAGTGTATCCATCAGCCTGTTTCTGTAGATTTTCAGCCAGAGTGAGGGTGGATCCTGTCTCCACCCTGGAGTGTGATTGGTGGTTAGCAGTGCTTGCTGATGGATTGTTGGAGCCTTTTTCCTGCGGTTGGTTGAAAGGTCAATCCATCATTCACCTGTCCAGGTGTAAATAAGACATTAAACCTCATGATTAACCCTCTTTTATTTCCCCTCCAAGCCCTGCTGATGTGTCTCAATTTAATCAAAAGTAAATCAAAAGTTACTTGGGACTGTTGGATTGGTGATTGAGTAGTATTCATTTACAAGCCTGTCAAAACTGTTTGCACGTATCATTTTACATATCTTCCAGCAAGATAAAGATAAAATGAAGCATCTTTTCAGAAGAAAAAACATTTCCAACAAATAAGCAGTAGATCTCTGATCAGTCTTGGGATTTTACTTAGCAAATATTAGCACTGCAGTGTCTTCATCCATTTCTACAGAAATTTTCTGACCTTTGCACTATTTGAGTCACTTTACTCTGTGCTATCAGACCCTTCAGTTGCACACACCCTTCAGCGAAGTCAAAATCTTCACTTATCTTGAAGGTGACTGAGGAGTGAGTAGCTCATCTGAGGTTTGGCTTGAAAATGTATCCACTTGGAGCCGATCCAGGTGACCATGTGGTATTCCTCAAAGCTTCTCTGGACACTTTTTATTTAAAAAAAGGCACGTTTATATTTTACCACATGACCATAGTCCATTAAAGTCACTGAGTGAGTGCATCCATACTATCAATGGGCGGGTAGGTCAAAATGTTTTCTAGCTTAATGTGAAATAGACATTGTTTTTAGTCCCAGACGTCCTCTCGACAGCTGCGATCAGGGTGGAGTAAAATACACCCTGCCTGACATTGTTTTAATGTGATTCTTTGATTGTTTTTCTTTTCTCCTCTAAAGCACTTTGACCAACCATGTGTATAAAAGAGGCATTCAAAAATAAACTTGCCTTTTTCTATGTTCAACCTGTCCATATTGTGTGGTTCTAAACTGAAAATAGCTCATGTGCCAACACCAACCTACATGAATATTGCATCATACAAAATTATTTGCCCTTATTGTGTTTCTGTATAGAACAACATACAGAATCTGGACATCTGAACTTTAACTTTTTACTTCTGAAGGGTGCAGCCTGGCTTGTATTCCCATTTCTTAGCTGCACCTGCAGGTAGTTGTGATGGCCTTTCCCCTTTTAAGAAACTGCTGTGCATGCTGACATAAACAGTTGTCCGTTTGCCATCTGGTTTATGGGTATTTTAATCTCAAGTAAATAGCTACATTACATTTGAGCAATACTTCAATCAAAAGAAAACTGAACTAAACATAAGTTTTTATTTTTATAAAAGATTCCAGGTCTACTATTGACATGTTTTTCTTCCTGTTTATCTGTTTCTATAGTTTCAGCCCTTCACCTCTCACCCTTTCAGCCCTTTCTCCTTTCCAACCCTTGTCTAGTTCAATGCATTTCCAACTAGTGGTCTAAAGCTAGCAGCAGATGGCAATTTAAAGGAAAGTACCTACCACCCACACTGAAATGTACACTGCGGTAATTCAAAATTTTGTGAACCATGTGGAAGCTATTGCACTGTAATCTGTTGCAATTGTGTTGTACTTGTGAGAGAGATGGACTACATTCCCTTCTGAATTACTACAAAGTAAATGTGCAAATATCTGTCATACATAGGAGAATATAGAAGAGGGATATAGAAAAACAAATAACATACACAAAATTGGGAATACTGACCATTAGCATGATGACAAACAGTTGATATTCTTCTAAATAATTATCCAAATCTAGTACATCTGGGGCTGCAGCTGTCCAGACAAGATCTGTTCAGACCAGAAAACATGCAAAGCCATACACCATTAAACACATACATTGCATAATTACACATAATGAACTGAAGCCTGCTGGCACACTGAACTTAAATATATAATTAGGCCAACTTGACTCGACTTGTAAACAACCTGAAATAAGTCATGTAATACAATGTAATTGGAAAAAGTAAATTTGTTCTGCAATTAGGTGGTGATCCCAGTTTTTAAGAAAGTGGGTCAACTATCAAAGGATCCCACTTGTCAGCTTACCTGGCAATGTTTACTCTTGGGTGTTGGAAAGCAGGCTCCAAGCAACTGTCAGATTCAGAAGGAACAATGTGGGCCTGGTGGAGCTGCAGATGGTAGTTTGGTTGTCTGGTCCACAAGATGTTTGGAACAGGATAAGGCTTATAGCTGGGTCCCTTGAGGTATTGTTTGAGGGGTGCTCAGGGAGTTTGGGGCACATGGGTTGCTTTTAAGGGCTGTCCGACACAAAATAAAGCTTATTCCCAGTGTCCCTATTGTCTTCGGGCTGCCCTAGTTCTGTTTGTGGAGTTCATGGAGAGGATTTTAAGGTATAGTTGTGGAGAACCTCAGGCTCTTACCTGAGCTTTTTGCAGATGATGTGATTATATTGTTATCTTCAAGCTAAGACCTTCTACAAGCTGGAGCAGTTTATGTAGGAGTTCAAGGATTTTGGTGTTTGACTCCTGACTGATGAAGCAGGAAATGGACAGACAGATCGGGACATTGTATGAAATGGCTTATTTCAGGTTGTTTACAAGATCCTGAGCTAAAAATCAGACCTATTGATTTGCTGGTCCATCTACATTCCAGGTATTGTCAAGAAATATGAATCATAATTTGAACATAATCCTTGTCTTGATCATGACAAGGATTATATTCTTATCATGATGGCTGAAATCTTGTTCCGTGATATGGAGGCCAGATTGAATCTTAGAGATAAGGTGAGAAGTTCTGTCATATACAGGGATCTTGAAGTAGAGCTGCTGTTTCTTCCCATTGAAAGGAGTAAGATAAGGTGGTTTGGGCATCTGATCAGGATGCCTTCTAGGCACCTCTGCTTGGGGTAAGAGCACCTTGGGATCCCCCAGAATTCACTGCAGAGGGGAATGGGCTTCTCTCCTGACCCTGTTACCACCATGCCCAAATCGTGGTTAGGTGAAGGCAATGGATGGATGCTCTGCAAGTAGCTGATGTCCCAAACTTTTTGAGCTTTCTGTCAAGTGTGAAAGCTGCATTTGATGTATTCAAATAATCCATATTATTTGATGAGAAACCGATAAACAAACTGCAATATGCCCTAATTATGTATACCAGCATGTAAACTGCCTGGCCAAAAAAAAAGTCGCCACCAAACAAAAAAGGTTACACACTAATATTTTGTTGGACCACCTTTAGCTTTGATTACGGCATGAATTCGCTGTGGCATTGTTTCGATGAGCTTCTGCAATGTCATAAGATTTAATTCCACCCAGTGTTGCATTAATTTTTCAACAATATCTTGCATTGATGATGGTAGAGTATGACCGCTGTGCAAAGCCTTCTCCAGCACATTCCCCTTACATTGTGCCTATGGAAATGCTCTTACTTTCATTATTAAACATAGCCCAGAGTTCTACTGTTGTTGTTCTTCGATTTGATTTCACCAAATATTTAAGTGATCACCAATTTTTTCCAGCCACAGTTCTTCCTCAAAGACGATGGGCCCCCACTACCTTTCCAGTTTTTAATAATGCATTGGACAGTTCTTAATCCAGTTTTGGTAGTTTCTGCAATCTCCTTAGATGTTTTCTCTGCTTGATGCATGCCAATGATTTGACACTTCTGAAACAGACTGACATCTTTTCCACAATCACAGGATGTGTCTTTCAACATGGTTGTTTAAGAAATGAGAAGCAACTCTTTGCAAGTTAAATAACTTGTTGACAGCTGAAACATAATAACCCATGCTGTTATTATCCAATGGGAGGCTCGTACCTATTTGCTTAGTTAAATCCAGGTGGCAACTTTTTTTTGGCCAGGCAGTGTATTACATTACTGCAAAAACAGACCATTAAATACATGTTATGTACAATTCTATGGTCACAACAAAACCCAAACACAAAAGTTGTTTTCTCTATACTAAGTCATGTGGTGCTTTAAACTGAAATCATGGCTGATAGTTGTATCAGAGTTGAAATTGAGCATAAACTTTTTAAGGAGTCCAGCCAGCTACCTGCCTTGTCCTCGCCAAGGTAAGTCCAATGTAAATCATCCCAGTGACTTCACTTACAGAGCTCCTCACCTTTCCACAGTGCCAATACAGCAGTGATCAATAGACAGACTTACTGGCTCTGCACTCTCCACTATCCATCTTTAAGAAGGAGCAAAAGGGAAGAAAAAATTGAGATGTAAACATCAAGAGAGAAGCAAAGCCAGAAGGAAGGGGATACTCAGATGGAAAACCATCTTGTCTCTCAGCACCCTGCAGAGAGAGATAAATAGAGAAGGCAGTCTGTTGCATGAGTTGATGAATGATTGAGCTCACATCTCCTTCAATAGCCTTCCTATCACCTTCCTTTTCTGCACAAATACTCACTCCCTCTGTCTATTTATGCACTTCAGCCAAGCACCGTGGGACCAGAAAGAAGAGGTGATGAATGGACCACAAAGTCATGCAGACCAGGAGCAGCATTTGCACTCTATGTATGTGTGTGTGTTGTACTTCAATCCTTGTGAGAACCCATTTCTGGCTTTTCCATAAGCAAAATGAATCTGCCTCTTAACCCGTTTATAGTTAGTAGATGGGATGTAAGTTTAATGATGAGGTCAAAATGAGCTGCAGCCGCACGAACCTCAGTTCCTCAAAGATTTCCAAGAAACGTGTTACTGCACTGACGTCAGTGGGAAAGATCCCAGTTTTTTTCTCAAAATACAAGGTCAAGAACAACTTGTGATCCTTCTGGAACATTTATCACATTCTAACAAAACGGAACTAGAAGAATTATTTAACATTTTGTACATAATGTCATTACATGATGTAGTCAAATCAAGTAAAATAGATTTAACAAATTGTCAGTAAAGAAGCTAGTTGACTCTTTAAAACTATGTTAGTTGTCATGGAAATTCTGACTTTTTTCATGTTTTGATGCATGTATATCCTGGCAAGTCAGGCTGTTGTCTTTCCCAGTAGGATTAAAGTTTACATTGAACAAAATATGTACGGAAATCAGTCACTCATGTCCTTTTCAGAAACATTAAATGGTATTTCACTAAGCCCTTAAAAAATAGTAAAGTAAATTCACTAAGGAATTATAAACATTCAATCTACCAATTGTCACCAGTTGAGATACATTCTCATCGATTTGGAAATTCAGTTCAGGTTTCTAAACTTAGTTTAATACTTGCAAAGCAGTTTACTACATGCAAAACAACAAGAACGGCCATTTAGTACAGTACATTTATTATAATAATTCTTTACTTATTTAGAATCACTTCATCAGAAAAGTCCTCTCAAAGCACTTTACAGACATTAAACAAGTGCAATTTAAATCCAGTTACATTCAGTCAGATTCATTCCCATTATAACTCAATCAAATACAGTCAAAAGCAGTAATTGAGGATTAAAGTTCTGTTTGTTAATGTTTTCCAGCAAAGGACAGCAATGGATTTATCGAATCTCCCTTCTGTTTAATCTCTGTTTCTAAGAATGTACCACATTACTGCAAAATTTAGAGGGCTCCCGTAAGCACCACATTAAACTCTTCAAATAAAAAATAATTATTACTATATTATTTTTGAGAACTCAGAAAATAGTTTGGTGAACAGGTTGATGCTGTTAATTTGTGTGTTGAAAAATGCCCCAAAAAAGTACAAATTTGTGCATTTGGTTTGGATTTTTAGGAAAATCAAAAGTGTTTTAAAATTAATTTTCAGATAATGGACTGAACAGTGCTTTGTGTGATCTTGAAGGCATGGGATAATGTTTTATAGCCTATCTCTGCTTTGTACTCCCTATTTTCCCTGAGTTCATAAAAAAGTGATCAGTGAACAATAACTTCAAAACAGAGAAATCGCTATCAACACATATTCCTCACTTTAAACTCAACGCCATATTGCATATCCATATATAAATGTAGCCTAAATGGAAATTTATCATTTAAAAAAATATCCACTTGTACATAGATGTAAGTCTCTTTCCCCTCAGATGTGATCTTAATCAGTAAAAAAAACATAAGTCTCAAAAGGGCTATGAAGAAGTAAAACTTATTTAATCATACCCCTTCTCCAACTTATAGACCATATGGTCCTTAACAATCTTCCTGATTCCTGTTTGGCTTGTGTGCTGATCCAAAGTTCACCTAATATATATATACAGTACAGACCTGATGAGTCCACCCTACAGACCGAAAGTTTGGACACACCTTCTCATTCAAAGAGTTGTCTTTATTTTCATGACTATGAATATTGTAGCTTCACACTGAAGGCATCAAAACTATGAATTAACACATGTGGAATTATATACTAAACAAAAAAGTGTGAAACAACTGAAAATATGTCTTATATTCTAGGTTCTTCAAAGTAGCCACCTTTTGCTTTGATTACTGCTCTGCACACTCTTGGTATTCTGTTGATGAGCTTCAAGAGGTAGTCACCTGAAATGGTTTTCCAACAGTCTTGAAGGAGTTCCCAGAGATACTTAGCACTTGTTGGCCCTTTTGCCTTCACTCTGCGGTCCAGCTCACCCCAAACCATCTCGATTGGGTTCAGGTCTGGTGACTGTGGAGGCCAGGTCATCTGGCGCAGCACCCCATCACTCTCCTTCTTGGTCAAATAGCCCTTACACAGCCTGGGGGTGTGTTTGGGGTCATTGTCCTGTTGAAAAATAAATGATGGTCCAACTAAACGCAAACCGGATGTAATAGCATGCCGCTGCAAGATGCCGTGCTAGCCATGCTTGTTCAGTATGCCTTCAATTTTGAATAAATCCCCAACAGTGTCACCAGCAAAGCACCGCCACACCATCACACTTCCTCCTCCATGCTTCACGGTGGGAACCAGGCATGTAGAGTCCATCCGTTCACCTCTTCTGCGCCGCACAAAGACATGGTGGTTGGAAACAAAGATCTCAAACTTGGACTCATCAGACCAAAGCATAGATTTCCACTGGTCTAATGTCCATTCCTTGTGTTCTTTAGCCCAAACAAGTCTCCTCTGCTTGTTGCCTGTCCTCAGCAGTGGTTTCCTAGCAGCTATTTTACCATGAAGGCCTGATTCACACAGTCTCCTCTTAACACTTGTTCTAGAGATGTGTCTGCTGCTAGAACTCTGTGTGGTATTGACCTGTTCTCTAATCTGAGCTGCTGTTAACCTGCGATTTCTGAGGCTGGTGACTCGGATGAACTTATCGTCCGCAGCAGAGGTGACTCTTGGTCTTCCTTTCCTGGGGTGGTCCTCATGTGAGCCAGTTTCTTTGTAGCGCTTGATGGTTTTTGCGACTGCACTTGAGGACACTTTCAAAGTTTTCCCAATTGTTCGGACTGACTGACCTTCATTTCTTAAAGTAATGATGGCCACTTGTTTTTCTTTACTCAGCTGCTTTTTTCTTGCCATAATACAAATTCTAACAGTCTGTTCAGTAGGACTATCAGTTGTGTACTGTATCCACCTCCTGCACAACACAACTGATGGTCCCAACCCCATTTATAAGGCTTGAAATCCCACTTATTAAACCTGACAGGGCACACCTGTGAAGTGAAAACCATTTCAGGTGACTACCTCTTGAAGCTCATCAACAGAATACCAAGAGTGTGCGGAGCAGTAATCAAAGCAAAAGGTGGCTACTTTGAAGAACCTAGAATATAAGACGTATTTTCAGTTGTTTCACACTTTTTTGTTCAGTATATAATTCCACGTGTGTTAATTCATAGTTTTGATGCCTCCAGTGTGAAGCAATAATATTCATAGTCATGAAAATAAAGACAACTCTTTGAATGAGAATGTGTGTCCAAACTTTCGGTCTGTAAGGTGGACTCATCAGAGAACAATACATGTTTCACATTGTCCACAGCCCAAGATTTGCGCTCCTTGCACCATTGAAACCGACGTTTGGCATTGGCATGAGTGTTAATTATATGGGCGAGAGGCAGGGTACACCCTGGACAGGTCACCAGTCCATCGCAGGGCAACACACAAACAATCATGCACACACTCACTCATATACCTAAGGGCAATTTTGAGTGACCAATTAACCTAACAGGCATGTCTTTGGACTGTGGGAGGAAGCCGGAGTACCCGGTGAGAACCCACGCATGCACGGGGAGAACATGCAAACTCCATGCAGAAAGACCCCCGGCCATATATATATATATATATATATATATATATATATATATATATATATATATATAAATATATATATACATGGCCGGGACAAAGCCCAGCATTTTTGCTTCGCTATTGAACTCACTGTTTAAAGCACTGTGAAGCTGCGGGAATGAGTGAGAGGAAAGCCGCGTCGTTACAAGTGATAAGAAGCTGATTCTGAACAAACGTTGAGCGCGTTATTTAGTCAATGACATGTACACACAGCAGTATATATTTGATCACTTATTTTTTGACATTTTAGGGGAAGTGGAGCTTCCCTGGCAGTCTTAGAGCAATTGCCACTAATATATATATATATAATCCAACATACTGTACATACGCATCAAACCAAAATAACATCAAACCACAATACAAATCCTTCTGAGACAATTGCTCCTAGATACACTTTCACACCCTTGTAAACCAAGCACTCAGAGTACTAAGAAACTCCCTCACCAATCCCAACCCCACACCCCATAGAATCAGGAAGCGAATGAAATCCCAAAGACCACCCCCGAACCAGCCAGGGAGCAAAGTGCAAACACCACACTGACATCCAAGTCCCCCGCATCAATGCGGGAGAACAAGCCCAAGCGCATCCCACCACCCCCCACTGTGGTCCACCCGCAATCCCTGGAGCAGGCCAGGTGGCCGCCTCCAGCACAATCCAGGGACAGGCCCACCCCAACCAAGGAGCAGAGCCGTCCCAGCAACCGAAAGGAAATTAATTGTAATGGATTTTATTTTGGGGAATCAGAATATAGAGGCCCAATTTTTATTTGTAAAAAACATTTTTCCTTCCACCTCACATTTATGCGCTACTTTTTGCTGGCATAACAAATTTAATCCAAATTAAATACATTGACGTTTCTGGTTGCAATGAGATAAAATATAAAGTTGGAGTTGAGCATATTTCGAAAGGCACTGTATTTACACAGATATACATTATACAGCAAACAGATAGCTCCAGCAGTTACTTTTTGGCAGAAGCTTCTTTATTTACTGTGAGAGGTATAATTCAAAACAGTGTATGTTTGTGCTAGTTATGAGTCCATAAATGTTTTCAGTTGTAATCAACTCATCAAAGAGAGCCAACAGCCACAAACATCCAGCTCTAGTAAACATTACTGATGGTTATACGACTGGTTAATCCTCTTTACTCAGGGCATGTTTTTCTTCCCCTACAACTGAAGAAACAAGGCAGAAGAATTCCATAGATGTGCATTTTCATTATATGGACACAAATGTTTGCACAATACTCTATGACATGAAAATGATGCTGATTGCACTGACCCAGTGCAACAAATAGCAAATCAGAGCTTGGCTGAGTAAAACAGACCTTCCATAAAAGATTTTCTGCAAAGCTGCAGAGGGACCACTTGATCCCAGACCTCCACCTGCTTCACGCTGGCCCAGGCTGAGCGCAGCGTTTCTGCTAAGCTACTAATGAAGCAGGCCTCAAAGAGAATGTGCCACTTTCACTCAGCACACTCATACACAGTAGCACTGCCATCCATGACTCTGAATAACAATCAAAACAAATGAAAGCAACTGTGGGGTGGGGGGAGTTTCCTCGTTGTCTGACTTAATTTGAGTCTTATTTAACAAGTTGAGAATGAAACGGCCTGGGCGGCGGTCGATGCATCGCAAAGCGATGACAACAGACGCTGCGAGGGGGAGAAGAAGCAGAGAACGACTTCAGACTCCATCAGGCTGAAAATAGAGTAGTTTTTTGTTTCATCCGACAGAGAGAGGTGTCGATAATTAGGCTCAGTAGGGTAGAGCGGGTGGCGTTTCTCTGTGTGTGCTGGTGCATGCATTGTCTTACTGCCGCTGTGTGCTGAGAGCCTTGTAAATGCAGGAGTAATGGTTGTCATTGTGACAGCTATAAATGGCCTTTTGGTTCTCTTCTCAGCATTACATCAACACACGCCTTCTCTGTTTCAGTGCTGCTTCTCACACTTAAAAACACACAGAGCCATAGCACTTAGTTAAAGCAAGGGTTCTTCATTATCGTGTTCTTCGATTTATTTATGATCAGCAGATGTTCCTCCCACTGGGAACAAAGACGTTCGAGGGTGCAATGAAGCTTTAAAAACATGATAACTGTAGTTCTAAATAAGACGTTTTGTTTCCAAATTTAAAGTGACCAGGCTGCAGGAATTCTTAAGATAATAATACCACAGTCCCTTGCAAAAGTATTCCTTGAACTGTTTTCAGCCTTTGTCACAGCTCTAAAAGGGGCCCCTTGATTGTGGAATGAGTTGCCTCCATCTTTGCCTTGATTCTGTTGATTCTTTTAAAAAGCTATTCAAGACTCATTTATTCATGTTGGGTTTTAGCAAGTTTTTTCTGTATGATGGTACATCTACGCTGTTTTCATCTTTTTTATCATCTGTATTTTTATGCTTGTACTTATCGTAAAGCACCTGGTGGTCGTGCGAAGAGGGAGGAAAATGTACATCTTTTCAACATTTTTACAGAAAACATGGCTTGCCCTTATAGTCAAATGTTTGCAGAACCACCTTTTGTTGCAATCACAGCTCCAAGTGTTTTGTCTCATTGAGATCCAATATTAAGAGATAATTTTTGCTGAAGATGTTTTTTTCTTGAAGATGTTTCAACCCTCATCCAAACGACTTCTTAGTGCTGACCATGGTTTAGGATTATTAGGCCTATAAATTGTGTTCAGAAAAATCACACAGACAAGGCCATTAAGGTCACTTGAGTCACTGACCCAACCCTCCATTAATTTGTTTGGTCATTTTGAGCTACTTTTAGCACTGATCCTCATAACAGGAAGTGAGGTGAAACATCTTCAAGAAACTAGAAAGGAAGCCATTTTCCCTCGATTTGAAGCACTTAGGATTGTCACCAACACATCTAGAGACTAAGGGCCTGATCTTCAAAGATCCCAAATAGCGGGTGCTAATTTGCATGTTCTATAAAAGAAATTGCCAGTGCAATAAGTGGGCGTGTTGCATGCAATTTTCAAAGATTGCACGTGCAATGGATAACAGGTGCAAATCAGGTGCTGACCGCCCTATTTAAATGAGAAAATTGTGTGTGCTACTGGCTGAAACAAGAGGAAAAGCAAACAGATTCGCTGCTGTGTTGCTAGATATATGCAGGGATTGTTATGGTACATCATTATAAATGATGCAGTTGCTGATATTTTCCTTCCGTTCCGTTTGGCCCTTGCTTTTCTGGACTGTTACAGTTAGTTAACTTTTGTTGTGCTACTAACAGCAGGTTTGTTATCTCCCCTGATGAGATTATTTCTCTTTTCTTGCTCGATATAACGCGCAACAAATTGGCCAATGAATATTAACAATATAAAGACAAATATGTCTCTTAATTAATTTGTCTCCCTTGATCTTTTAATTATTTTCGGAGAATCACCGGGTTCTGCTGTTTTTTGAGAGTATATGTTTGAAGAGTTCAAAGTTTATCATAAATAGCCACAATATTTAAGCCTGCCCTGTGGGGGGTGCTCCAGGAGTGTGGAATTGGGGGCCCTTTATTAGGGGCCATCTAGTCTTTGTACAAGCGGAGCAGGAGTTTGGTCCGCATTGCCGGGACTAAGTCGGACCTGTTCCCAGTGCAGGACTTTTGTCAACAGGATTTCTAGGTGCAGCCAAGGGCCGGACGGGGTCTGGTTTGGGGACCAGTGGATTTCGACTCTTCTGTTGTGCAGATAACGTGGTCCTGCTTGTCCCCTCTAGCCAAGACCTACAGCACGCACTGGGGCGGTTCGCAGCCGAGTGTGAAGCGGCTGGGATGAAGATCACCTCCTCCAAGTCCGAGGCCATGGTTCTCAACCAGAAAAGGGTGACTTGTCCTCTTTAGGTTGGAGGGGAGTTCCTGCCTCAAGTGGAGGAGTTCAAGTATCTTGGGGTCTTGTTCACAAAGGTTGTCTCCAACCCGAAGTTGGAGACAAAGAAAATGGTGAATTTCATCATGAGGTTATTATAGCAGTCAGTCTTACGGCGCACCTACGCTCATGTGTTCGAACAGTAAAAACACAACTTGAGAAGCACGGCGGCTTCAGAGTCCAACAGCAAGTTTCAAAGCAATGGCATGCACATACAGGGGTTGGACAATGAAACTGAAACACCTGTCATTTTAGTGTGGGAGGTTTCATGGCTAAATTGGACCAGCCTGGTAGCCAGTCTTCATTGATTGCACATTGCACCAGTAAGAGCAGAGTGTGAAGGTTCAATTAGCAGGGTAAGAGCACAGTTTTGCTCAAAATATTGAAATGCATACAACATTATGGGTGACATACCAGAGTTCAAAAGAGGACAAATTGTTGGTGCACGTCTTGCTGGCACATCTGTGACCAAGACAGCAAGTCTTTGTGATGTATCAAGAGCCAGGGTAATGTCAGCATACCACCAAGAAGGACGAACCACATCCAACAGAATTAACTGTGGACGCAAGAGGAAGCTGTCTGAAAGGGATGTTCGGGTGCTAACCCGGATTGTATCCAAAATACATAAAACCACGGCTGCCCAAATCAAGGCAGAATTAAATGGGCACCTCAACTCTCCTGTTTCCACCAGAACTGTCCGTCGGGAGCTCCACAGGGTCAATATACACGGCCGGGCTGCTATAGCCAAACCTTTGGTCACTCATGCCAATGCCAAACATCGGTTTCAATGGTGCAAGGAGCGCGAATCTTGGGCTGTGGACAATGTGAAACATGTATTGTTCTCTGATGAGTCCACCTTTACTGTTTTCCCCACATCCGTGTTGGGACCACCCAGCCATGGGTTTTCAACACTAAAACTCCGGTACATACTTTCCTGGAACTTTTCAAAATAGAGTGCATTAACCTTCTTCCGGCACAGCCAGGAAAGGGGGTAACTGTGGACTTCCTGTGGCGCCATTATCCAAATAAAAGCCCCACCTTTCCACAAGTCTTTCTCTTCCATACGGCCTGCCAGAGGGACCGGTCAGGAGGGAACACAGCGCGCTGAATGTCTTTTGCTGGCAAAAAGACATAAATTCAACTGGATCCAAGGACCGATCACCGATCATTTGCAAAAGTTAAGTAGAATGACATACTGTCTGTGTATCCGGTATTTTCATTCATGAACGGAGAAATTAAGGTGTAAGAGTTGCTTACATTTTCTCTTTGAGGCCCCACAGAAGCAAACGGTGTTCCGAGAGAAGCCGGTGGAGAAGCTGTTTCGACAAGCCGAGTCTGGAGGAAAGACAACGGCCGCAACCGTGTTTACGGTAACGAACAGCTGGTCACCTTCTGATTGGGAGAAACTGAGGAAGTTAGCGGGAAGCTAACCTTTGTTCACAGAACAAACGCACCTTCTGATCGGGAGAAACTGAGGAAGTTAGCGGGAAGCTAACCTTTGTTCACAGAACAAACGCACCTTCGGATCGGAAGAAACTGAAGAAGTTAGCGGGAAGCTAACTCTTTGTTCACGACGGATATCTTCTTCAAATTTCGCCTTTGGACATTCCCTCAACATGTTCAGAGGTTGGGTTTTGGGCAGATTAACAGATTGGTTTAGGATGAAATGATCTAAACGTTTTCATGTTATGAAGTTTGTTTTGTGGAACTTGGCTATCTTGGTGCTAGCATGCTACCTGTAGCACCCAGGCCGGTTCGTGTTCTTTGTATGTTTTAAAGCTAAGATAAACTTTATTTAAAGGGGGGTTTTAACCAGAACATTGCTCATAACGCGCCGTCAGCGCTTATGCATTTTAACCCTGGTATTTTAAAGGTATGTGTTGATTCTGGCGCTAAGCTATCTCTAGCTTAGCACTTTAGCTAGCTTCTTTGTTAGCCCAACGGCCAGCCGGTAAGAACACGTGTGCTAGCATTAAGGCTAGTCAACAGAAAGGTTGTTAGTTTTCAAGCTAGTGAATAATAGTCCCAGAACATCATTCGCTAGAGTTGATAACTAAGTAAACACCATTAAGCCCCATTTCTCCAGAAAGATTTGGCTCTTTTCCAAAATACTCAATAATATTTCTTCAAATATTATTTTAATAAATGAAGGCAGCTAATTAGACACCGTTGAGAATTAGTCATCCAGGAGGTTGGTTTTATTCAGCAGATCATTATTTAAAACATTATTTTATTAAAATAATATTTAATTTGATCTTGCATTGTGAAGGGTTGTCTAAAGGCTGCTGATTATTTTCTAAGTTAGTTCCAAAACTAACTTAACTTCACTTCCAGATTCTTCAAGATAATCCTTGGTTCTCAAACATAAACATTGCATGGTAATGTTGCATCACTCTTTTTGGTCATGATTTCTAATCATCTTTAATCAACTTGTTTATATTGTGCATAGCCCATTAGTCTTCATTATTCTTTAATTCTGCTTGGTAGTTTAGTTGGATTGTTTTAGCATAGTAAAGAATTTGTTGATTGAAATATGTTTGACTTTGAGTTGACTTATTTTTGTTAAGAAATTCTTGTATTTTAAGAAATTGTGTGAATTCATTCCATGTGTGTGCAGAGTTTATGCTGTTCCATAATGTCAGAGCTCGCCTCATACCTTTCTATTCTGTCCTAATACCATCGCCTTAATGGGGCTGGTATTCACAGGACAATCCTTAACAGACCGGAATATTATTTGGTAAAATATTAAAATATTAATATTACAATATTAATATTAAATAATATTCTCAGATCTATATTTACAACAAGTTACGGTGTGGAGAAGCCCCAAAGAAGCGTACCACCCAGACTGTTGCATGCCCAGAGGTAAGCATGGGGGTGGATCAGTGATGGTTTGGGCTGCCATATCATGGCATTCCCTTGGCCCAATACTTGTGCTAGATGGGCGCGTCACTGCCAAGGACTACCGAACCATTCTTCATGTGCATCCAATGGTTCAAACATTGTATCCTGAAGGCAGTGCCGTGTATCTGGATGACAATGCACCAATACACACAGCAAGACTGGTGAAAGATTGGTTTGATGAACATGAAAGTGAAGTTGAACATCTCCCATGGCCTGCACAGTCACTAGATCTAAATATTATTGAGCCACTTTGGGGTGTTTTGGAGGAGCGAGTCAGGAAACATTTTCCTCCACCAGTATCACGTAGTGACCTGGCCACTATCCTGCAAGAAGAATGGCTTAAAATCCCTCCGACCACTGTGCAGGACTTGAATATGTCATTCCCAAGATGAATTGACGCTGTATTTGCCGCAAAAGGACGCCCTACAACATACTAATAAATTATTGTGGTCTAAAACCAGGTGTTTCAGTTTCATTGTACAACCCCTGTACAATTCAGAACACATCAGACTATAAGTGGTGAATCTAATCGCACTAAAATCCTATCTCTACCCTGCCCAGACTACTTTACAAGAAATAAAAGAATAAACAGAACACAGTTACTTGGTGGAGTCTTCCTTCTGGGGCAGCGAGTGAGGGAAAGGGGGAGGGAGTTACTGCGCGTCCGCAGTTAAACTACAAGAAGAGCGGTCAATCTCCGTCTTCTGGCCTCCTTTGGCGAAAGGGGAAAATATGATCTGACCGTCAGCAGTCGACTGGAACAAAACAAGGTGGCGATCCGTCTCCTTAAAACCTCTATGAGGGTTTTTTCTTCTGTTATGTGTTAAACTCACGTCTTCGATCGGCAAAGTGAAATTTCTGGCATTCTTCTTCCAGAAACCACTTTGATGAATTTTTCTTTTTCATTGGCCAACGAGGAGAATGAATGAAATCCAGGTGGGACCTTTCCTCCAGAATGATGCGCTTCAGTTGCTGGTCCGGTTTCCAGCGTGAAAAGCAAATGGTGGGCCATCTCATACCCTGTTATATAGTTGACGGTGGCCTCAGGGCTGCGACGCCCCCGTCTTATCAGCCGCGGTGCCCGCTGGGATTTGTAGGAACAAACTATCCTGTGGTACAAAATGGCCGATGATGTTGGAAAGGCATAGTGGCGTCCAGCAATGTGCAAATGGTCCAATATTCAGCAAACAAGTGGTCCAACACTATCAAACCTCTAAAGCCTTCACAGAATAGCTGGATTTATACTGAAAACAAATGTATACCATGCCCAATAAAATGCCTTGGTGCTTGTAGTTATGATGTGACAAAATATGAAAATAAATGTAAAAGTGACATGAATCCTTTTGCAAAGCAATGTATGTTCCCTAGAGGCTGCTGTGTGGTCATTATGAGGGAACAAATATATTAAACAAGTTAATGTGAAAACTACTTCTTGACAGTTTTTTCCACAAAAAGGTTTTTTTAAAATTACCCTATTCACAACTTTTGGACTTCAAGGATAAGAATGTTATCTTATGTAAGTTGTTAACTAAGTGGTAAGATATGATTGGCATGGTCCTTCTAGCATAAGGTTAAAGGATAATGCTTTTATAAAAGGGTCGGTAAGAAATATTTGTGGCTACTAAAATAGGCTCGTAACCTTTCTATCTCTCTCCTTTGCATAAACAAACAGACTGAGCGAGGTCACAGTTCAGACAGCTGGATAATAATATTACAGTTAATGGACACTCATCTGTTTATCTATAAAGATTTCTTCACTCCGTTTCTGTGTGTGAACATGTGTAAGTGCATGCATGTTTGTGTGCATTAAGACATTTTTAGCGGTTACGTTTAGCGTCTCCGGGGATGCTACATTCGCTTTTCCCAGGACGCTTTCGCTGACAGGATGGGTCAGTGTGGGAGAGCTGGATGTTCACATTAGGCACAGAGATCCGACTGTGGCTCGGGATCATCATGCCCCCTAATGTACCAAATGAGATGTTTGCTCTCAGTCTGTGTGTACGTCTATATATCTGCATGTAAGGTTAATTCATTTACATTTATCTCCTAAAATTAATCTCCTACTTGCATTTTGGGTGTTTTATGAAAATAATTTTACAGTCTCTCCTAATGCTTCAGGCCTGATACAAGAAGCAGAAATTTCTATACCTTAAAAATTACAAAATTTGCATAACATTAACAAATTACATATTGACTACTTACTGTGACATTTCTGAGTTAATTTAACACATAAGCACCTTAAACAATATGAAAAGTATGTACTTGACTTGGAATCTGTTGGTATATTAGACTGTATTGATTGTTTTGCAAAAGTGCCTTAAGATGATGTGTTGTGAATTATATATATTAACTGAATTGGATTGCATTAAATATAAATGTCAAATTCTAACCAAAATATTTTTCCTCCAGTTAATTTAAGTTTAAGATGAAGTTATAGATTATTTGTTTTTCATTTGGGTAAACACTGCATGAATTTATTCGTAATAATCCACTGAACAACTTATGCGCTGACCTTATAAAATATACATGTATACCTATGTATGTATTACATTTGTTACAAAGATTTTCACCTCAGTTTTTCAATAAAAACATGATACTTTCTGGTGGTATTTGTTGTATGACTGTATCCAAAACGTGTTTTTA